>NC_080027.1:57728741-58940725 GCF_030020395.1 Manis pentadactyla
CACCAGGCACATGCAGTCTACCCAGGAGACATTCCCTCCCAAGGCCACTCCTTCAAGAGTGGAGAGGCAGCTAATTCACAGAAACTGAGGAAATCGAGAAGGGGAGGAGACAGAGGAATATGCTCCTAATGACAGAACAAGACAAAACAGGAGAAAAAGCCTAGATGAAATGTAGTTCAGCCATCTATCTGATGACAAAGATACTCAAGAAACCTGAAGGGAGAGTGGACGAGCTTGGTGACAACTTCAACAAAGAGACAGGAAATAGGAAAAAGACCCAATCAAAGCTGAAGAGGAAAGTAACTGAGAAGGAAACTACATTGGAGGGAATCAATGGCAGATTAGAGGGGGCAGAGCGGTGCAGCAGCCGGAGGACAGGGTGGAGGGGAGCAAGCACGCTGGCCGCAGACAGGACAGGTGATCTCATGGCACGAGGATAGCCTCAGTGACCTCGACCAGAACATCAAGCCCACCAACATCCACATGACAGGAGTCCTGGAAGGAGAAGAGTCAGAAACTCATTTGAAGAAAGAACAGCTGAAAACCTCCTGACCTGGGAAAGGAAACAAGACGTGTAGGCCCAGCAATCACAGACAACCCCAAACAAGAGAAACCCAAGGAGGCCACAGCAAGACCCTTATAATGAAAATGTGTGAAAGTTTCAAGATAGAGTCATAATGGCAGCAAGAGAAAAGATGCTGCTGACATGCGAGGGGAACCCCATCATGCTCTCTGATGGGAGCTCCAATCAAGGACCCTCTAGCCAGGAAGGTCATCCAGACCTGAAGAAGAGATCAAGAGTCTCCCAGAAAAACAAAAGTTAAAGAAGTTCACCACCAGTGAAATGAAACTTTAAATAAAGTTAAATGGACTTGTTTAAACACAAAAGGAAAAGCGGTGTTGTAGAAGAACACTACCACAGATACTAATTTTACTCTCCAGACTAATCACAGTGCAAAGGTAGTAAAACAATAACTTGAAAGCTCGGATGAAGGTAAAAAGACAAAACTAGTAAGATTCAATTTATTTAAAGAATTTGTTAAGGGAATCATCATGAATACATGCTATCATATCCATAAAGCAGGGAGAAGGGAGAGTAAAAACTTAATACCATCAGAATGCATCTGAAATTAATTTCATATAGGCTGCTGTACACTTAGGATATTATGGGTGAACCTCAAGGCATCCACAAGCTAAAAACCTAGAGCTGATACAGAGAAAAGAAAGAAAGAATCCAAGCACGATACTAAAAAAAACTATACTCATCACCAAGAGAGTAACGATCAGAGAAAGACTACAAAAAAATAAAACAATTCACAAAGTGAAAATAAGGATGGAGCTATTAATAATCACTATAAATATAAGAATCTAAATGCTCCAATCAAAGACAGGGTGACTGATTGGATGAAAAAACAAGACCATCTGTATGCTCCCAGCAAGAGATTCACTTCATTTAAGGACACAAACAGACTAAAAGTGAAGGAATGGGAAAAGATATCCTACGCAAGTGAAACTAAAAAAAAAGGAAAAGATGAGAAGCAATACTACTATCAGACATGGGAAGACTTTAAGACAAAGGACATACAATAAACAGAGATGGCTTTACATAACAATAAAGCCATCAATGTAGCAAGAAGACATAGACACTATAAATATCTATGCATCCAACAGAGGAGTGCCTAAACATATAAAACAAATATGAACAAACATAAAGGGAGAAAAACAGTGTAATGCAATAAGAGCAGGGAATTTATAACACCCTACAGATGGACATCAAAGAACTGACCATCTATACAGAAAACTGAAAATGAAACAGGAGTTTTGAACAAGTTATTAGACCAGATGGACTTAACCAACATATACACAAGAATCCATTCCCAAACAAACAATGCATATTTTTAAATGTGCACTTTCCAAGAGATATCACACATCAGGCAGAAACCAAATCTCAATAAACTTAAGAGTCAAATCCTATGAAGCATCTTTTCCAGCCACAGTAGAAGGTAAGCTAGTAATCAGTTACAGGAAAAAACTGGAAAAAAAACACAAATACATGAAGATGAAGGCGAAACAGCATGATACTAAATGACCAATGCTGCAACAGGTACATCTAAGAGGAAAACCCAAAATACCTGAAAACTGAATAAAGATAGAAAAAGAACAGATGAAAATCTTTAGGACACAGCAAGAGCCCTTCTGAGAGAGACATTTCTAGCAATACAGGACTACCTCCTGAAACAAGAAAAATTTCAAATGGGCAGTCTAAAATTACCTCTAAAGGCATTAGAAAAAGAAGAACAAAGCACCCAGTGAGGAGGAAGAAAATAATAAAGGCAGGAGAATTAAGTGATGTATAGTATTACAAAAATATTAAAAATAAAAAGTTGCTTCTCCAGAGAGACAAAAATGACAAACTTCTAGTGAGACTTATTAGAAAAAGACAGAACACTCAAACACAATCAGTGCTGAAAGAGATGACATTAAAATATAAACTATGTAAGTACAAAGGATTAAAAGACATTACTAGGAAAAATTACATGCCAATAAATTGGGCAACCTAGAAGAAATGGATAGGTTCCTAGAAACCAACACTTTCCCAAGTCCGAAGTAGGATGAAATAGAAAATCTGAAGAGATTGATTACTCATAACAAAAATGAATTGGTAATAATAAAAAAAAAAACTCCAAAGAAAAAAGCCCACCACCAAATGACTTCACAGCTCAATTCTATGAAACATGTACAGAAAAGGGCTGATATATATATATACTCAGAAATGTGAGGAATAAAGCACTTCCAAATTCATTCTACAAGGCCAGCATTACACTGACATCAAAACCAAGAAAAAAAGAAGCACTAGAAAAATAGAAAATTACAGCCCAATAGCCCTAGTGAATATAGATGCAACAATATTCAACAAAACATGAGCAGATGGAATTCAAAAATGCATTGAAAGGATCACTGACCATGACCAAGTGGGAATGTTCTCCAAGGAAGCAACGATGGATCAGTTATCAATAAATTATCCAATGAGATACACCACATTACAAAAGGAAGGGTGAAAACTCTATGATCATCTTGAAACATGCAGAAAAAAGCATTTGGCAACATTCAACATCAACTCATGATAAATATCTCTAAAAACAAAGTGGGTTGAGAGGGAACATGACTCAATATTTTAAGGAAATATAGGACTAACCCACAGCCAAAATCATAATGGTGAAAAGCAGAAAATGTTTCCTACAGGATCAGGAACAAGACAAAGATGTCCACTCTCAACACTTCTTCAACACAGTACCTCAAGTCCCAGCCACAGCAATCAGAAAGGAAAAGAAGTCAGACAAGAAAAAGAAAAAAGTTCCCCAAACTGGTAAGGAGGAAGTAAAATTGCCATTATTTACAGATGGCATGACACTCTATCTAGAAAACACTAACAAATCCAACAAAAATGATTAAAACTAAGCAATGAATTCAGTAAAACTGCAGGATACAAAATGAATATACAGAAATATATTTAAAAAAACAAATTCGCAGAAAGAGAATGTAAGAAAACAATCTCACTTGCAATTGTAGCAAAAGCAGTAAGAGATCTGGAGGATGTTTAACCAAGGAGGTGAAAGAGGTGTTCTCTGAAGATGCTAAGATACTGAGGCTAGAAACTGAAGGTGACACAAGTTAATGGAAAGCATCTCATGCTTATGGAATGCAAGAATTAAAATGGTTGATATTAACGTTAAAATAAAAATTAGTAGTATTGTTAAAACTACCTGCAGCTCTGGGAGGAAATTGCAAGTTGGTGCAGCCACCATGGAAAGCAGGATGGAGGTTTCTCAGAGAACAGCTGTGCTCTCTGTAACGCTATGGGATGAACACTGGGAAGGACACTGATGGTGGCTTGCTAAGGAAGCTAAAAGGAGTTACCTACCTGCCTCGTGTGACCCTGGAGGTAGAGAGCAGCAGATGTTTGCAGAAATGGATCAAGTAGAACTTTCATTAGTTGAGTTCAGAGAGATGAAGTTGTTCCCTGTGGAGACCTTGTAGGGAAAACAAAAAATAAGACGGTGAACCTGACCCACTGGGCTTCTCCACTAAGAAGGGACAGTCCACTAGCAGATAGCTTCTTTTCGGAGGCAGGGAGGGTGGGTCACAGGGGGAGCCCTGATTTGCAGGCAACCTGCCTTGTGGAAGGGGGTGGGAAGAATGCTCTCACCTGTGACTATTCATGCTCCAGGGGCCTCACTGCTCAGGTCAATCTCCCCAAGCAGCCTGCCCCAAAGTCTCCCCACCTGACTTCTCTGCTAGGCGGTTGTGGCGAGCCAGCTGCCTTCCTCAAGTTCTCCTAGTGCACAGGCACCCAGAGACACACACTGTTCCCAGGCTGCACAGTGCTCTTAACACACACACAACACACGTGCAAGAGCTACCACACACACACACACACACACACACACACACACACACACACGGAGGGGAGCTGACACCACGGCGAAGCACTCACCAGGGGGCCAGGCCACCGCCATGCAGCCGCAGGGACCTTGACACACCCCCTGAACTCCCACGCGCTGACCCGTTTGGGAGCACAGAAGGCCCCCGGCCTCTGCGGGTGCACCCTCGCAGCGACCATGCCCGCGTGCCCACCGACCAGACACCCGAACCATTACCTGCAGTCAGAGAAGCTGGCGGGCCTGGGAAGCTCCCGGATAAGACCTGGTCACCTTCCTGGCTGGGTAGGTGCGTGCGCTGCCCATGGCTTTCCAACGCCCACGCACAGCTTTCCACTTTCCTCCCAGGCCCATGCAACACCCCCAAACTCCCTGATCAAAAAATCAACGTGGCGGCGGCTACTTACTATGAGCTGAGGCTGCTGCAAGTTGGCGAGGCCTGCGTGAGAACAAGGGAGCCGGGTCCCTGGCAAGAGGGCCTCTGGTGGCGGCGGCAGGAGTCTGAGGGCATCTGGCAGCGGAGAGCGCTGGGCGTCAGTGAGCGTTGGCGAAGGCGGCGGAGGGCGGTGGTGGCGGCAGGCGTCCGGGGCGGGTGTCAGCGGGAGGCACCGGCTGGCGGAGACAGGCGGGAGGCGGGCTCTGAGGCTGGTGGCTGCGCTTTGGTGGAGGGAAGCGGCGTCTGGGGCCCTTGGCTTTGGCTGGCGGGCGCTGGGCGTCAGTTGCGGGCGGACTCCATCCCTTACGACATTGCCGCCCCTGCACCCCGGAACCGACACCGCCAGCCGCCGCCAACCTCAAGAGATCCGCTCCGCGCACAGACACCCGCGCCTCCCACAGCTACAGACGCCACGGCCCACGATGGAGCGCAGCCCGTCCACGCTACGGCCCACTGCAGACACCGCTCCCCGCCGCCTCGCCCTCGCCTCTGGCTGCGCCACCTGCCGACGGCAGCCTCGGAGGTCCGCCCCGCGCAGACACCCGCGCCTCCCGCAGCTGCGGACGCCACGGCCCACCGTGGAGGCAGCCCGTCCACGCTGCGGCCCACTGCAGACGCCGCTCACCGCCGCCCGGTGCCGCCTCTCAGGGCGCATCTGCAGACGGCGGGCTGGACTCCGCCCCCCGCCGCGGACCCCGCAGCGAGGCGCCCCAGCCTGCAGCCTCCCGCAGCGGACACCTTCCCCGCCCGATCCCTCCCGTACCCGACGCCGCCCGCCCCCCTGGGGGGTGGCCGCTTACCGTGAGCTGCCGCTGCGAGGAACACAGGCCTGCGTGAGGAAGACGGCGCCGGGTCCCTGGCGAGGGAGGCCCCTGGAGACGGCGGGAGGAGGCCGGCAGGCGGCGCAGAGGTCTGCAACCTGTATTATAGCGCAGGGCTAAGGGGGCCACAATTTGAACTGGAAAGAATTTAATGGAATCTATAGAACAACAGTGTAATTAAATAAATACTCAGGTTCTAAGGGGAGAGACAAGTAAAACAAGGGCCTTTTCTCTAGAACTGGGTGGAAATCAATGATATTTACCAGGATTCAGAACAGAGGATGTGTAGTTTGGAACTGGCATCAGAGGGGAATGATAGTGAGTTTTGTGATCGGTCAGTTCAGTGATACCCTGAAATATTCTAACACTCCATAGGGTCGCACTGCCAAACTTAATTGCTTTCATGGACGCACAGGTGTGAAACCATGAGTAATTAGAAGGGACTTTCTATAGTTATTGGCATCTCTTGAGGAATTTTAGATAAGATTATTTAATTATCAGAAATGACATTTCTCAAGATGACTTTTCCATGCCTAATTTCATTTACTTGATGGCAGTTCTAAAGATTATTACTAAACATTCCCCTACATGCAATATGAAAAGTTATTCTCACTTTTACTCTCACAGTACCTGCCCATTAATTCTTTATCCTCTAGATACACTCCTCCTTGGTTTCCTTTTGCAGTTTTCTCATCTCCTTTTATTTCACAGGGATGCTGCACCGAAAGGGGAGTGTGGGATTGATGCGCGCGCTCTCCGTCGTTGGGGGGAGAGGCAGCGCAATAAGGAGGCGGGGTCCGCTCGCAGCCGCCGTCGTGCACGCTCGTCCCGCCGGCCAACACCGCCTACTTGCGGTGCCCGCGGTGCTTCTCTCCAACAGTTGCGCAGTCAGTCGCAGCAGAGAAAGCTTCCCGCCTGCGCCCTCCGGTACTTTCCCGGCCCGCCGCCCCACGCCGCGCCGCTAATGTTTTCTCCCGCTAGCGCCTCCGTCGCTCGCCAAAGCCCTGAGCCGCCTGCCGGTGCCCTCCAAGGGAGACCGCCCGCGGCCTCCTCCCGCCGTCTCCAGGGGCCTCCCTCGCCAGGGACCCGGCGCCGTCTTCCTCACGCAGGCCTGTGTTCCTCGCAGCGGCAGCTCACGGTAAGCGGCCACCCCCCAGGGGGGCGGGCGGCGTCGGGTACGGGAGGGATCGGGCGGGGAAGGTGTCCGCTGCGGGAGGCTGCAGGCTGGGGCGCCTCGCTGCGGGGTCCGCGGCGGGGGGCGGAGTCCAGCCCGCCGTCTGCAGATGCGCCCTGAGAGGCGGCACCGGGCGGCGGTGAGCGGCGTCTGCAGTGGGCCGCAGCGTGGACGGGCTGCCTCCACGGTGGGCCGTGGCGTCCGCAGCTGCGGGAGGCGCGGGTGTCTGCGCGGGGCGGACCTCCGAGGCTGCCGTCGGCAGGTGGCGCAGCCAGAGGCGAGGGCGAGGCGGCGGGGAGCGGTGTCTGCAGTGGGCCGTAGCGTGGACGGGCTGCGCTCCATCGTGGGCCGTGGCGTCTGTAGCTGTGGGAGGCGCGGGTGTCTGTGCGCGGAGCGGATCTCTTGAGGTTGGCGGCGGCTGGCGGTGTCGGTTCCGGGGTGCAGGGGCGGCAATGTCGTAAGGGATGGAGTCCGCCCGCAACTGACGCCCAGCGCCCGCCAGCCAAAGCCAAGGGCCCCAGACGCCGCTTCCCTCCACCAAAGCGCAGCCACCAGCCTCAGAGCCCGCCTCCCGCCTGTCTCCGCCAGCCGGTGCCTCCCGCTGACACCCGCCCCGGACGCCTGCCGCCACCACCGCCCTCCGCCGCCTTCGCCAACGCTCACTGACGCCCAGCGCTCTCCGCTGCCAGATGCCCTCAGACTCCTGCCGCCGCCACCAGAGGCCCTCTTGCCAGGGACCCGGCTCCCTTGTTCTCACGCAGGCCTCGCCAACTTGCAGCAGCCTCAGCTCATAGTAAGTAGCCGCCGCCACGTTGATTTTTTGATCAGGGAGTTTGGGGGTGTTGCATGGGCCTGGGAGGAAAGTGGAAAGCTGTGCGTGGGCGTTGGAAAGCCATGGGCAGCGCACGCACCTACCCAGCCAGGAAGGTGACCAGGTCTTATCCGGGAGCTTCCCAGGCCCGCCAGCTTCTCTGACTGCAGGTAATGGTTCGGGTGTCTGGTCGGTGGGCACGCGGGCATGGTCGCTGCGAGGGTGCACCCGCAGAGGCCGGGGGCCTTCTGTGCTCCCAAACGGGTCAGCGCGTGGGAGTTCAGGGGGTGTGTCAAGGTCCCTGCGGCTGCATGGCGGTGGCCTGGCCCCCTGGTGAGTGCTTCGCCGTGGTGTCAGCTCCCCTCCGTGTGTGTGTGTGTGTGTGTGTGTGTGTGTGTGTGTGTGTGGTAGCTCTTGCACGTGTGTTGTGTGTGTGTTAAGAGCACTGTGCAGCCTGGGAACAGTGTGTGTCTCTGGGTGCCTGTGCACTAGGAGAACTTGAGGAAGGCAGCTGGCTCGCCACAACCGCCTAGCAGAGAAGTCAGGTGGGGAGACTTTGGGGCAGGCTGCTTGGGGAGATTGACCTGAGCAGTGAGGCCCCTGGAGCATGAATAGTCACAGGTGAGAGCATTCTTCCCACCCCCTTCCACAAGGCAGGTTGCCTGCAAATCAGGGCTCCCCCTGTGACCCACCCTCCCTGCCTCCGAAAAGAAGCTATCTGCTAGTGGACTGTCCCTTCTTAGTGGAGAAGCCCAGTGGGTCAGGTTCACCGTCTTATTTTTTGTTTTCCCTACAAGGTCTCCACAGGGAACAACTTCATCTCTCTGAACTCAACTAATGAAAGTTCTACTTGATCCATTTCTGCAAACATCTGCTGCTCTCTACCTCCAGGGTCACACGAGGCAGGTAGGTAACTCCTTTTAGCTTCCTTAGCAAGCCACCATCAGTGTCCTTCCCAGTGTTCATCCCATAGCGTTACAGAGAGCACAGCTGTTCTCTGAGAAACCTCCATCCTGCTTTCCATGGTGGCTGCACCAACTTGCAATTTCCTCCCAGAGCTGCAGGTAGTTTTAACAATACTACTAATTTTTATTTTAACGTTAATATCAACCATTTTAATTCTTGCATTCCATAAGCATGAGATGCTTTCCATTAACTTGTGTCACCTTCAGTTTCTAGCCTCAGTATCTTAGCATCTTCAGAGAACACCTCTTTCACCTCCTTGGTTAAACATCCTCCAGATCTCTTACTGCTTTTGCTACAATTGCAAGTGAGATTGTTTTCTTACATTCTCTTTCTGCGAATTTGTTTTTTTAAATATATTTCTGTATATTCATTTTGTATCCTGCAGTTTTACTGAATTCATTGCTTAGTTTTAATCATTTTTGTTGGATTTGTTAGTGTTTTCTAGATAGAGTGTCATGCCATCTGTAAATAATGGCAATTTTACTTCCTCCTTACCAGTTTGGGGAACTTTTTTCTTTTTCTTGTCTGACTTCTTTTCCTTTCTGATTGCTGTGGCTGGGACTTGAGGTACTGTGTTGAAGAAGTGTTGAGAGTGGACATCTTTGTCTTGTTCCTGATCCTGTAGGAAACATTTTCTGCTTTTCACCATTATGATTTTGGCTGTGGGTTAGTCCTATATTTCCTTAAAATATTGAGTCATGTTCCCTCTCAACCCACTTTGTTTTTAGAGATATTTATCATGAGTTGATGTTGAATGTTGCCAAATGCTTTTTTCTGCATGTTTCAAGATGATCATAGAGTTTTCACCCTTCCTTTTGTAATGTGGTGTATCTCATTGGATAATTTATTGATAACTGATCCATCGTTGCTTCCTTGGAGAACATTCCCACTTGGTCATGGTCAGTGATCCTTTCAATGCATTTTTGAATTCCATCTGCTCATGTTTTGTTGAATATTGTTGCATCTATATTCACTAGGGCTATTGGGCTGTAATTTTCTATTTTTCTAGTGCTTCTTTTTTTCTTGGTTTTGATGTCAGTGTAATGCTGGCCTTGTAGAATGAATTTGGAAGTGCTTTATTCCTCACATTTCTGAGTATATATATATATCAGCCCTTTTCTGTACATGTTTCATAGAATTGAGCTGTGAAGTCATTTGGTGGTGGGCTTTTTTCTTTGGAGTTTTTTTTTTATTATTACCAATTCATTTTTGTTATGAGTAATCAATCTCTTCAGATTTTCTATTTCATCCTACTTCGGACTTGGGAAAGTGTTGGTTTCTAGGAACCTATCCATTTCTTCTAGGTTGCCCAATTTATTGGCGTGTAATTTTTCCTAGTAATGTCTTTTAATCCTTTGTACTTACATAGTTTATATTTTAATGTCATCTCTTTCAGCACTGATTGTGTTTGAGTGTTCTGTCTTTTTCTAATAAGTCTCACTAGAAGTTTGTCATTTTTGTCTCTCTGGAGAAGCAACTTTTTATTTTTAATATTTTTGTAATACTATACATCACTTAATTCTCCTGCCTTTATTATTTTCTTCCTCCTCACTGGGTGCTTTGTTCTTCTTTTTCTAATGCCTTTAGAGGTAATTTTAGACTGCCCATTTGAAATTTTTCTTGTTTCAGGAGGTAGTCCTGTATTGCTAGAAATGTCTCTCTCAGAAGGGCTCTTGCTGTGTCCTAAAGATTTTCATCTGTTCTTTTTCTATCTTTATTCAGTTTTCAGGTATTTTGGGTTTTCCTCTTAGATGTACCTGTTGCAGCATTGGTCATTTAGTATCATGCTGTTTCGCCTTCATCTTCATGTATTTGTGTTTTTTTTCCAGTTTTTTCCTGTAACTGATTACTAGCTTACCTTCTACTGTGGCTGGAAAAGATGCTTCATAGGATTTGACTCTTAAGTTTATTGAGATTTGGTTTCTGCCTGATGTGTGATATCTCTTGGAAAGTGCACATTTAAAAATATGCATTGTTTGTTTGGGAATGGATTCTTGTGTATATGTTGGTTAAGTCCATCTGGTCTAATAACTTGTTCAAAACTCCTGTTTCATTTTCAGTTTTCTGTATAGATGGTCAGTTCTTTGATGTCCATCTGTAGGGTGTTATAAATTCCCTGCTCTTATTGCATTACACTGTTTTTCTCCCTTTATGTTTGTTCATATTTGTTTTATATGTTTAGGCACTCCTCTGTTGGATGCATAGATATTTATAGTGTCTATGTCTTCTTGCTACATTGATGGCTTTATTGTTATGTAAAGCCATCTCTGTTTATTGTATGTCCTTTGTCTTAAAGTCTTCCCATGTCTGATAGTAGTATTGCTTCTCATCTTTTCCTTTTTTTTTAGTTTCACTTGCGTAGGATATCTTTTCCCATTCCTTCACTTTTAGTCTGTTTGTGTCCTTAAATGAAGTGAATCTCTTGCTGGGAGCATACAGATGGTCTTGTTTTTTCATCCAATCAGTCACCCTGTCTTTTGATTGGAGCATTTAGATTCTTATATTTATAGTGATTATTAATAGCTCCATCCTTATTTTCACTTTGTGAATTGTTTTATTTTTTTGTAGTCTTTCTCTGATCGTTACTCTCTTGGTGATGAGTATAGTTTTTTTTAGTATCGTGCTTGGATTCTTTCTTTCTTTTCTCTGTATCAGCTCTAGGTTTTTAGCTTGTGGATGCCTTGAGGTTCACCCATAATATCCTAAGTGTACAGCAGCCTATATGAAATTAATTTCAGATGCATTCTGATGGTATTAAGTTTTTACTCTCCCTTCTCCCTGCTTTATGGATATGATAGCATGTATTCATGATGATTCCCTTAACAAATTCTTTAAATAAATTGAATCTTACTAGTTTTGTCTTTTTACCTTCATCCGAGCTTTCAAGTTATTGTTTTACTACCTTTGCACTGTGATTAGTCTGGAGAGTAAAATTAGTATCCTGTGGTAGTGTTCTTCTACAACACCGCTTTTCCTTTTGTGTTTAAACAAGTCCATTTAACTTTATTTAAAGTTTCATTTCACTGGTGGTGAACTTCTTTAACTTTTGTTTTTCTGGGAGACTCTTGATCTCTTCTTCAGGTCTGGATGACCTTCCTGGCTAGAGGGTCCTTGATTGGAGCTCCCATCAGAGAGCATGATGGGGTTCCCCTCGCATGTCAGCAGCATCTTTTCTCTTGCTGCCATTATGACTCTATCTTGAAACTTTCACACATTTTCATTATAAGGGTCTTGCTGTGGCCTCCTTGGGTTTCTCTTGTTTGGGGGTTGTCTGTGATTGCTGGGCCTACACGTCTTGTTTCCTTTCCCAGGTCAGGAGGTTTTCAGCTGTTCTTTCTTCAAATGAGTTTCTGACTCTTCTCCTTCCAGGACTCCTGTCATGTGGATGTTGGTGGGCTTGATGTTCTGGTCGAGGTCACTGAGGCTATCCTCGTGCCATGAGATCACCTGTCCTGTCTGCGGCCAGCGTGCTTGCTCCCCTCCACCCTGTCCTCCGGCTGCTGCACCGCTCTGCCCCCTCTAATCTGCCATTGATTCCCTCCAATGTAGTTTCCTTCTCAGTTACTTTCCTCTTCAGCTTTGATTGGGTCTTTTTCCTATTTCCTGTCTCTTTGTTGAAGTTGTCACCAAGCTCGTCCACTCTCCCTTCAGGTTTCTTGAGTATCTTTGTCATCAGATAGATGGCTGAACTACATTTCATCTAGGCTTTTTCTCCTGTTTTGTCTTGTTCTGTCATTAGGAGCATATTCCTCTGTCTCCTCCCCTTCTCGATTTCCTCAGTTTCTGTGAATTAGCTGCCTCTCCCACTCTTGAAGGAGTGGCCTTGGGAGGGAATGTCTCCTGGGTAGACTGCATGTGCCTGGTGGGTTTGGATGGCGGACTGGAGCTCCAACAGGTGGCGGCTGGGGCCCTCTGGGTGCTCCGCCCTGGGGCTGCTCTCCTGGGGTGGCTGCCTATGGTGCAGGGGGTTCCAAGGCCCCACACAGGGAGCACCCTGGCTGGTCTGCCGGAGCCGATGCAGGTGCAGGCCCAGTTTGTGTCTGTGCACCCATGTTGCCTTGGTGGCCCTGCTGGGTCTCCAGAGAGCATGTGTAGTCATAGGCAAGGGAGTCACCTTTTGGGGACATCTGTTGCTGTAGTGAGCCAGTGGTCTCTGGGCTTGCTGAGGTGGTAGGCCAGCTAGGTTGCTGGGAAACTGCTCCCCTCTCTGCTATAAAGGTGGAGGTGAAGTTCCAGTGCATTTCGGCATTTGGATGTGAGTGGCTCTATTTGAAATAACATAGTAGCTTTTAGAGCTGCTTCTATTCATATGAAAAATGTGCTGAACAAAAAAGAGTTGGGTGATGGTGGCAGGAATTCTAGGAATAGTGACATCTTTGCATTTCTGTTTAGTGGAGTGATTCTGAAGTAATTTTTTACTTATGTGTGAAGGTGGTGAGTAAGGTCAAAGTAATCGTGTTGAGATGAAATGATGTAGTAAATAAAGCCCCTATACCTTGGCTTGATGTATAGGAGACACACCATTTGCAGTTATTTGCTTCCCTGTCTGGGTTTATTGCCTTAATTAACCTCACGGTTCAGAGTAGTCCAAACCACGTTTCAAGCAAAACCCATCTGAAATTGCATAGAAACACTTGGCAAGGTATTCTCAGAGGCTAGTTGAAAATTACTCTTTGTAGACACTGTTTGTTTGCAAGTTGTTTGTTCTCTCCATCATATGTTCCTTTTTTATTTTTGCATTTCCTGTGATTGTAGGCTGACAAGTGCAGCAGAGGGGTCACTGCTGGAAGAGCCTGTAGACTCTTTAGGGGCTGGCCACGTGCCAAGCCTCTGGCTGATGCTCTGTTTATCTCGCAGGTTCTGTGAGCACCTGATATGCTTTGTAAACGGCTCTTTTGCTCCCTCAGGCTCAAGGGGTCCTTGTCATTGCCAGTCAGAGCCATCACCTGAATGAACACATTAAGGTCATATATATAATTACTGACCTGCCCTTCCAGGTTCCTTCCTGAGAGAAGGGGGCCTAAGCCAGGGTGCCAGAGAGCAAGCAGGGGCCTGGCTTGGAAGCAGGACCTGGCTGCTTTGCTTAGAAGCTGAGGTATGAGCAGAAGGGGCTGGGGTGGCCCAGGCCACGGCCAGGGCATGACTGGGCTGTGTCATGGGAAGGGGCCTTGGTGAGGTGTTTTCCAAGACATGGAGCAGGGGACGCTCTGAGAGAGGTCCTGCAGGAGGGGGGCCGGGCAGGTTCTTCCCTGCTCCACAGGTCCCTCCAGTGCCCTGATAGCCTCACTCCTGGCATGGCCACCTCCCCTCCTCGGGTTTCAGTGGCAGTGTGGCTCTGGGCCCTGTTTCCCAGACAAGGCTGAGACTTAGTGGAGACCCTAGATATTGGAAACTGAGCCAACACCTTAAAAAATGTGTGTAAATTGTGTTCCTATTGATCCCCTCATAGCGACCAGAGTGAAAAGTACAGAGGTGGACGGACACAGATATACCCAGCCTGCAATTATGAGTGAAACTTTGGAAATGGCCCAAGAGTTGACAGCCGGGTCTGCTGGGTAAATAGTGAGATGTGTCCCCTGGGAAGGAGTGAGTGGAACAAGACTGACTGCGTGTGTTGCCTGTGGGGCCTCAGTGGAAGAGCAGCACATGCCCTCATCCCCATCACACACACACACTCATCAGGAATGAGTGCACTTAAAGGCAAACGCTGGGAACGATCGACGTCGTTTGTTATTTGCTGGTAGGACTTTGGTAGAAAGAATGTATCATCTTTTCTTATTCTTATTTAAATCATTATTTTACTAAATTAACATTAACTGAATAAAGGTAAAAATCAATATGCCTTAGTAAGCATCCTAGATGATGCTTTTCTAGCATTTCTGATTTTAATTTTAAGATGACATGTATGTGAGGAAAATTTAAGCATTGCATATGCCGGAAAATAAAAGCCTTTAAAGGTGTTTCACTAACCCAGACATTTCCCTTTTGGTTTCTGACTCCCATTCCATATACAGAAAAGTGGTCCTTATCCCAAGTTAATGAAAACTCAATTTAATATTGGGGCTTCATTTTCTATTCATCTTCATTGATCCATCAGGGATCTTTCTTAGTGAACTCTGTTATTTGTATGAAAAATGAAAGAATTTTTTACTTACTCTCCCCATACCTTTTATGGCCAGACACCAAAGGCCACATATCATATGATTCCACTTTTACGAACAGTCTAGAAGAGGGAAATCAGTAGAGACGGGAGGACAATCAGTGGTTGCCAGGGACAGTGTTGGGGGGGGAGTGAAGAGTTCCTGACTCACAAGGACAGGATTTGTCCCTGATGAAAATGCTCTCAAACTGGCTAGTGCTGTTGGCGGGGCAACACTGTGCCTCTACTTCCTACCACTGAAAGGGACAGTGTACCAGAATCCGAGAGTTAAATGTCATTTGAGGTGCCCATTGTAAGATGAAATGGAGTAAGCCTATGCTTTCTGTCAGATGAGAACACAGAGGAGGAGGCTGCATGCACAGGGCGGGAAGGGGCTGCCCTGGTGCTGCGCCTGCACCGCCTGCTGTGGCCGGGGGTTCTGGCCCTGGAGCCTGGGTGGGAGCTGTGTACTGAGCCTGCTCTGGGTCTGAGTCCCGGAGCTACTGCAGGGGCCTGTTGTTGCGTAGATGCCTGTTCCGAGCCTCGTGTGTCACAGGAGAGGTGACTTGGAAGGTCCATGGCTCTGAAGTGGGGCTGACGGGTTACTTGTTTTGGCACATGAGCTGCTGTGGTGAGAGCTGTGGCGTGAGCCTGCTCTGGCTCTGGACTGGAGCTGGCGTGTACTTTTGTTCTAGCTTTGGGCCTCGAAATACATGTGACCCTGCGCCACTTGAAAGATCTGGTCATACAATGTCAGTGCTATCCTACCTGCTCACTGTGACCCATGTTCTCTGTCCTTCTCTCTCATGGGACCAAGCCTCCATGTTAGGACCTGTGGTATAGAGGCCCATGTGGCCGAGCAGCGAGGGAGCCAAACAGGCACAAGAACACAGGCCTCCCTTCCAGACTCACCCCTGCTTACACCCCTGTGTGAGCTCAGGCGCTGAGGGAACCAGGTCCTGTCTGGGTTTGGCCTGCAGCCCCAGCTCCCGAGAGTCTGGCAGAAGCTCCCAGCTGAGAGCTCCCAGATTCCTGGTCCACTGAAACTGGGAGGGTAAATGTTGGTTCAGCCACTGAGTTTGGGGAAAAGTCCCACAGAAGCAGCAGTTGGTGGCTCATGCTGTTGTCCCACACTGGGCCCCAGCCCGCACCTCCCGCCCCTGCTGTCCTGCCTGCCCCCTCCTTGTAACCTCCACTCTGGCAAAACTGCCTCTGTCACCACATGTCTGCAGGTTGTGCCTCCTGCCAGACTAACTCACCAGGATTTGTGCAGGGCCGCCTCCTCTTGTCCCACTGCTGAAATCGGAATGGCACCTCAGCTCAGCCTGCTCCGCTCCACCTAGTGGAGCTGGGGACTCATTGTAGTTCCCTACAGAGCGCTTACTCTTTTCATCCACATGGTGGTGTTTTTGTGGCTTTTGTCCATCTTCCCCCCCCACCTGTGACTTCCCCCTGGGAGCTCCTGCAGGCAAGGGGCCTTGTTGGGTCTTCCTGCCCTGGTGCAGCTGAGTACTCAGGGCACAGGTGCTCACTGAATATGGGCGTATGCACTCTAACCTCCCACGTTGCTAACTTTGTTGTTTGCATTAGTAGCAGTGGTAGTAGTAATAACATTTGATCAGCACCGTCATCATTTTTAGGCATCAGTATTTTCATCACATACACTGTTTTGGATTCTAAAAAACTTCCTGCCTGGATGTTGATGAGGGTTCATAGAACTCACACTTTTTGTGTTGACTGCAAGTTTTGCTAGTTGCAGAAAGGATGTTTTAGGAGAGGTGGTTCTGTTTTTCACTCCTGTAATCCTGCGCTGACCTTGACTGCTGGCAGGGGGCGCCCATGGACAACCAGAGTGATGTCTGGAGGCCTGCGGTCCCCCCCCCCCCCGCCCCCGTGGGCAGGAGGGGGCGCGAAAACCCAGTCTTTGTGAGGCAGGTAGAGCACATGCGCCTTCCTTCAGGCCTTTCTCTTCATTCCAGAAGGACCCAGAGCGGAGGCGCCTGTAGGGCCTTGGTTCCAGGACGGGACAGCTTGCGACAGGGTCCCCGTGAGGAGCACACCCCCTTTGTGCCCCGAATGCAGAGGAGGAGGCTGGGCCGCCGCTTCTCCAGGCCTTTGACCTTCACCTGCAGACCAGAGCCTTCCCTTCTGTGCCATCCCCCGTGGCTGACTCTACGTCTTCAGGTAAGGAGACTTTCACAGCAGGTGAAAGTTTATCTGTTTTCTGGCAGGTTCCATAGGGAAGGGGCTGAGTGGGTCAGACTCCCAGGGTGCTGTCTTGTTCATTAGGGACTGAGCGTGGTTTTATGGGAGAAATCCCCGCAGAGCTTCAGAGGGAGGGAAACACAAGGACAGTCGTGTGTGTAGTGGACACACAAGATACTGGGACCTTACAGATGTTTAGGTTGGGGGCGTGGAGCGTCCCTGTTCTGGACATACAGAACTCCCAGTGAAAAGGCAAATTTGAGTAGTCTGTACACGGCTTGATTAATTTTTTTTTTTTGGTATCATTAATCTACAATTAGATGAAGAACATTATGTTTACTAGGCTCCCCCCTTCACCAAGTCCCCCCCACATACCCCTTCACAGCCACTGTCCATCAGCGTAGTAAGATGCTGTAAAATCACTACTTGTCTTCTCTGTGTTGCACAGCCCTCCCTGTGCCCCCCACACACACACTATACATGCTAATCGTAATGCCCCCTTTCTTCTTCCCCACCTTTATCCCTCCCTTCCCACCCATCCTCCCCAGTCCCTTTCCCTTTGGTAACTGTTAGTCCATTCTTGGGTTGTCTGATTCTGCTGCTGTTTTGTTCCTTCAGTTTTCCTTTGTTCTTATACTCCACATATGAGTGAAATCATTTGGTACTTGTCTTTCTCTGCCTGGCTTATTTCACTGAGCATAATACCCTCTAGCTCTATCCATGTTGTTGCAAATGGTAGGATCTGTTTTTTTCTTACGGCTGAGTAATATTCCATTGTGTATATGTACCACCTCTTCTTTATCCATTCATCTACTGATGGACATTTAGGTTGCTTCCATATCTTGGGTATTGCAAATAGTGCAGCGATAAACATAGGGGTGCATCTGTCTTTTTCAAACTGGAGTGCTGCATTCTTAGGGTAAATTCCTAGAAGTGGAATTCCTGGGTCAAATGGTATTTCTATTTTGAGCATTCTGAGGAACCTCCATACTGCTTTCCACAATGGTTGAACTAATTTACATTCCCAGCAGCAGTGTAGGCGGGTTCCCCTTTCTCCACAACCTCGCCAACATTTGTTGTTGTTTGTCTTTTCGATGATGGCGATCCTTACTGGTGTGAGGTGATACCTCATTGTGGTTTTAATTTGCATTTCTCTGATGACAAGCGATGTGAAGCATCTTTTCATGTGTCTGTTGGCCATCTGAATTTCTTCTTTTAGAGAACTGTCTATTCAGGTCCTCTGCCCATTTTTTAATTGGATTATTTGCTTTTTGTTTGTTGAGGTGTGTGAGCTCTTTATATATTTTGGATGTCAATCCTTTATCGGATCTGTCATTTATGAATATATTATCCCATACTGTAGGATACCTTTTTGTTCTATTGATGGTGTCCTTTGCTGTGCAGAAGCTTTTTGGCTTGATATAGTCCCACTTGTTTATTTTTGCTTTTGTTTCCCTTGCCCGGGGAGATACGTTCATGAAGAAGTCACTCATGTTTATGTCCATGAGATTTTTGCCTATGTTTTTTTCTAAGGGTTTTATGGTTTCATGACTTACATTCAGGTTTTTGATCCATTTTGAATTTACTTTTGTATATGGGGTTAGACAGTGATCCAGTTTCATTCTCTTACATGTAGCTGTCCAGTTTTGCCAGCACCATCTGTCCATTTACATTTAGGGTGATTATTGAAAGATATGTACTTATTGCCATTGCAGGCTTTAGATTCATGGTTACCAAAGGTTCAAGGTTAGCTTCTTTACCACCTTACTGTTTAACTTAACTCGCTTATTGAGCTATTATGAACACAGTCTGATGATTATTTCTCTCCCTTCTTATTCCTCCTCCTCCATTCTTCATATGTTGGATGTTTTGTTCTGTGCTCTTTTTAGGAGTGCTCCCATCTAGAGCAGTCCCTCTAAAATACCCTGTAGAGGTGGTTTGTGGGAGGCAAATTCCCTCAACTTTTGCTTGTCTGGGAATTGTTTAATCCCTCCTTCATATTTAAATGATAATCGTGCTAGATACAGTATCCTTGGTTCAAGGCCCTTCTGTCTCACTGCATTAAATATATCATGCCATTCTCTTCTGGCCTGTAAGGTTTCTGTTGAGAAGTCTGATGATAGCCTGATGGGTTTTCCTTTGTAGGTGACCTTTTTTCTCTCTCTGGCTGCCTTTAATGCTCTGTCCTTGTCCTTGATCTTTGCCATTTTAATTGTTATGTGTCTTGGTGTTGTCCTCTTTGGGTCTCTTCTGTTGGGATTTATGTGTGCTTCTGTAGTCTGAGCAACTATTTCCTCCCCCAGTTTTGGGAAGTTCTCAGCAATTATTTCTTCAAAGACACTTTCTATCCCTTTTTCTCTCTCTTCTTCTTCTGGTACCCCTATAATGCGGGTATTGTCCTTTTGGATTGGTCACACAGTTCTCTTAATATTGTTTCATTCCTGTAGATCCTTTTATCTCTCTCTGCGTCAGCTTCTATGGGTTCCTGTTCTCTGGTTTCTATTCCATCAATGGCCTCTTGCATCTTAATCCATTCTGCTTATAAATCCTTCCAGAGATTGTTTCACTTCTGTGATCTCCCTCTGGGCGTCATCCCTTAGCTCTTGTATATTTCTCTGCAGCTCCGTCAGCATGTTTATGACTTTTATTTTGAATTCTTTTTCAGGGAGACTGGTTAGGTCTATCTCCTTCTCAGGAGTTGTGATTTTGCTCTGTATCAAATTTTTCTGCCTTTTCATGGCGATAGAGATAGTTTGCGGAGCTGGCGCAAGTGACGGCTGGGAGAACGTCCCTTCTTGTTGGTTTGTGGCCCTCCTCTCCTTGGAGAACAGCGACCTCTAGCGGCTTGTGCTGGGCAGCTGCGCGCAGACGGTGCCTCTGATTCTTGCCCGGCTGCTACGGTGTTTAGCTCCGCGTTTGCTGTGGGCGTGGCCTGCCTCGGGCTGCTGCTCCGATATGGCAGAGCCATGTCGGAGGGGAAACGGCTGGGAGGCTGTTTATCTCCGTGAGGGGCCTCCGAGCTGTCCTGCTGTCCAGGGGGTTAGAGTGGCCAGAGTTCCCTGGGATTCCCAGCTGCTAGGCTAAGTGTCCCGGGACGCTTCCGTCCAGCTGTGGGGTCCCTGTCCCTTTAAGACTTTCAAAAAGCACTCGCTTTTCTTTGTCCCAGGGGCGCCGGCTGCGGGGACCCGCTCACAGGTCTTACTGTCCTGTTTCCCTAGTTTCCAGCACCCCACGCGCGCACTGTGTCTGCGCTCTGGTGCAGATGGCTGGGGCTGGGCGTTCAGCAGTCCTGGGCTCCGTCTCCCTCCCTGCTCCGACTCCTCTCCTCCCGCCGGGAGCTGGGGAGAGGGGCGCTCGGGTCCCGCCGGGCCGTGGCTTGTATCTTACCCCCTTCGCGAGGCGCTGGGTTCTCGCAGGTGTGGATGTAGTCTGGCTGTTGTCCTGTGTTTTCTGGTCTCTCTTTTAGGAAGAGTTGTATTTGTTGTATTTTCAAAAATGTATGTGGTTTTGGGAGGAGATTTCCGCTGCTCTACTCACGCCGCCATCTTCGCTCTGCCCTCTGATTAATTTTTAATAGTTGATATTTGCTATAATGTGAAAGTGTTTGAAAAACTATGGACAAAGAGGAGTGTAGAAAAATGCATTATTTTAAGCTTCAGTATTCTAAGTTTCTGTCATGCACAATTTATTATAATTTCACTTTCCTGGCTTTCAAAGAAAAGTGATCTGTAATGTCTTTAAAATATGCTTCGTATCTTTCTAATAATGCGGTAACAATATGAAATATTGAAAAGTAGTGGCTCATTGAACATTTCTTCCTGGATTCCAGTGTGAGTAGTATTGTTAAAAACTGATGAACCTAGGCTGCTACCCAATTTTTTTGAGTGTAATAAGATGATACCCACAGTTAGATTGAGATGATCAAAACCCAATGGTTATTCTTAAAATACCAACCATTGCGTACTGCTGGAAACCACTAAGGATGGAATACCTGAAAACGTAAACTTCCAGAATAGTGAAGAACCAAGACCGTGACTGCTTTTTGTCAATGAGATAGGTTCGTTGCACATGCAGTTTTTGCCTATTAAAAATGCAAACCAGGTAGCATTTAGTTGAATTTTGTATGTTTCCATTCAAGTGATAACATGACGGTATCTGTAGTCTCCTTGCTGTTGGTTATGATCCTCTTTCTATTGAGAATTGATATGTTTGCTGGGAGGTTTTTCATTTGTCACTTCTGTACTCTCTGTTTATTTCTAAATCTGAGTATAATCCCATGTCCTGTTAAAAGCTTCCCATTCCTCCAGTATAAAAATTACCTGCTCACTTGAGTGGTAAGCAAGGTGGGAGGCCTTCTAAAGGTAGGCGTCTTTACATAAAGTCAGGATGTTTTGTCGGAGGGCCTCATTAACACTCTCCACTTGGTTTGCAGTATCATCCCATCATGATAACTGCCTGAAACGGTGCTGTCCCTCTGCACCGAGATCCTTCTGATGTCGGTATTGTGTATTTTCCAGTTTGGTTTTTGATTCCATATTATTTTCAACTTACAATATTTGAATTTAAAAATGTGTGCTCTTGATTCACATATGTATGCTTACATACATGTACAGTTTTAGTATCTGTTCAGTGTATATTTTGCATTGGGTGATGGCTGATGCATTTGATCTTGATGACCATTGGGTGTTTGTAAGTATACTAACGTACTTTCTAGCACAGAGCTGAAAATATCCCATCTGGTGATTCAGTTCACAAAACCTGTTTATCCATTGTGTAATATTTTTAAGCTTATCATAGTTTGTGTCTTCCGATGATCAGCTGAAAAAGGTAGAAATTGGGCATGCAATCAGAAGTGTATGAAAAGTATTAGCTCTTTATATTCTCAGTTGTATTTTGGATCTAACCTGATTTCTTAGGTGCATTAGATATTCCTTTTGAATTCTAAGCACAGAGGAACAGACCGATTTTTTTGTTTACCTACGTCATTAGCTATAAGGAATTCTATCAACATGTAAAAGTTGCACTAAATTGGGGAGCATACCAGCATTTTAGCTTTGAATAATTCTGTGTGATCTCTTTAAGTATCACGCCAGGCACACAACATAGCAACATCTACCATCACTTGCAGTATAGTCTGCCACTTTTAATTCTTTGATTTTGTCATTGTTTGCTCACTACCACCTAGGAAATGATATTTGAGTACTTTTTAGACATTTTCCTGATCAGAAAATATCAAGAAAAAACATTGAATCTCTTCATGGTCATACCTTCTGTTCTCATAGTTGTAATCTGTGTATTTGAGTTAGAGATTTTTATTTTGCTCCATTACTGCTGAAATATACAAGTATTCTTGGAATACATGTGAGCCAGTCACACTGAGGCATTTTATATTTTGTTTCTACAGCAGTCTTTTGAATATGGTCAACCATGAAGTGAAATAGACACTGTAGTATCTGCATCTCTACATACATTTATGATGACATGATTTTTTGAGAGTGACCCCCACACAGCCATACCAGTGAAACAACTTTAAAAACCCTCCCAAGTAACATAATACATAATAAGTAAATATGCACAAGCATTGTCCACTGAAAATGAAAACTGTAACATAGTTGTTTGGAAATTATGTATCTTCCTGGGTTATTTATTTCTCTGTGTAATGAATACTACCTTTAAGAAACAAAACAGTAGAACTAGGTGACAATCAAAATTAATAGTAATTTCTAGCAGTTTAGAAATACTGTGTGTTAAAATATGAAAAGTGTTACTTAATACATTTTTCTTTTTTTTAAAATTTTTATTAAGGTATTATTGATATACACTCTTTTGAAGGTTTCACATGAAAAAGCAATGTGGTTACTACATTTACCCATATTATCAAGTTCCCACCCATACCCCAATGCAGTCACTTGTCCATCAGTGTAGTAAGATGCCACAGATTCACTGTTTGCCTTCTCTGTGCTACACTGTTTTCCCCGTGACCCCCCACACCATGTGTACTAAACATACTACCCCTCAATCCCTTTCTCCCTCCCTCCCTGCCTGTCCTCCCACACCCCTCCCCTTTGGTAACCACTAGTCCCTTCTTGGAGTCTGTGAGTCTGCTGC
This sequence comes from Manis pentadactyla, assembly GCF_030020395.1. Classification (NCBI taxonomy): domain Eukaryota; kingdom Metazoa; phylum Chordata; class Mammalia; order Pholidota; family Manidae; genus Manis; species Manis pentadactyla. The sequence continues at coordinate 57,751,841 of NC_080027.1, forward strand.
TACTTCGTTCCTTCAGTTTTGCTTCATTGTTATACTCCACAAATGAGGGAAATCATTTGGCACTTGTCTTTCTCCGCCTGGCTTATTTCACTGAGCACAATACCCTTTAGCTCCATCCATGTTGTTGCAAATGGTAGGATTTGTTCCTTTCTTATGGCTGAATAGTATTCCATTGTGTATATGTACCACCTCTTCTTTATCCATTCTTCTACTGATGGACACTTAGGTTGCTTCCATATCTTGGGTATTGTAAATAGTGCTGCAATAAACATAGGGGTGCATATGTCTTTTTGAATCTGAGAAGTTGTATTCTTTGGGTAAATTCCAAGGAGTGGGATTCCCGGGTCAAATGGAATTTCTATTTTTAGTTTTTTGAGGAACCTCCATATTGCTTTCCACAATGGTTGAACTAGCTTACATTCCCACCAGCAGTGTAGGAGGGTTCCCCTTTCTCCTCATCCTTGCCAGCATTTGTTGTTCTTAGTCTTTTCAATGCTGGCCATCCTTACTGGTGTGAGGTGATATGACCTCATTGTGGTTTTAATTTGCATTTCCCTGATGGTTAGCGATGTGGAGCACCTTTTCATGTGTCTGTTGGCCATCTGAATTTCTTCTTTGGAGAACTGTCTCTTCATATCCTCTGCCCATTTTTTAATCAGATTATTTGCTTTTTGGGTGTTGAGGCGTGTGAGTTCTTTATATATATTGGATGTTAACCCCTTGTCGGATATGTCATTTACAAATATATTCTCCCATACTGTAGGATGCCTTCTTGTTCTGTTGATGGTGTCCTTTGCCATACAGAAACTTTTTAGTTTGATGTAGTCGCATGTGTTCATTTTTGCTTTTGTTTCCCTTGCTCGAGGAGATGCGTTCAGGAAGAAGTTGCTCATGCTGATATTCAAGAGATTTTTGTCTATGTTGTCTTCTAAGAGTTTTATGGTTTCATGACTTACATTTCGAGTTTACTTTTATGTATGGGGTTAGACAATAATCCAGTTTCATTCTCTTGCACGTAGCTGTCCAGTTTTGCCAACACCAGTTGTTGAAGAGGCTGTCATTTCCCCATTGTATGTCCCTGGCTCCTTTATCATATATTAACTGACCATATATGGTTGGGTTTATATCAAGGCTCTCTAATTTGTCCCATTGGTCTATGGGTCTGGTCTGTTCTTGTGCCAGTACCAAATTATCTTGATTACTGTGGCTTTGTAGTAGAGTTTGAAGTTGGGGAGCATAATCCCCCAGTTTTATTCTTCCTTCTCAGAATTCTTTTGGCTCTTTGGGGTCTTTTGTGTTTCCATATGAATTTTAAAACGATTTGCTCTAGTTCATTGAAGAATGCTGTTGGTATTTTGATAGGAATTGCATTGAATCTGTAGATTGCCTTAGGCAGGATGGCCATTTTGACAATATTAATTCTTCCTATCCATGAGCACAGGATGTGTTTCCACTCATTGGTATCTTCTTTAATTTCTCTCATGAGTGTCTTGTAGTTTTCAGAGTGTATAGGTCTTTCACTTCTTTAGTTAGGTTTATTCCTAGGTATTTTATTCTTTTTGATGCAACTGTGAATGGAATTGTTTTCCTGATTTCTCTCTCTCCTAGTTCATTGTTAGTGTATAGGAATGCCACAGATTTCTGCATATTAATTTTGTATCCTGCAACTTTGCTGAATTCAGATAGTAGATATAGTAGTTTTGGAGTAGATTCTTTAGGGTTTTTTATGTACAATATCATGTCCTCTGCAAACAGGGACAGTTTGACTTCTTCCTTGCCAATCTGGATGCCTTCTATTTCTTTGTGTTGTCTGATTGCCATGGCTAGGACCTCCAGTTACTATGTTGAATAAAAGTGGGGAGAGTGGGCATCTTTGTCTTGTTCTCAATCTTAAAGGGAAAGCTTTCAGCTTCTCGCTGTTAAGTAAATGTTGGCTGTGGTTTTGTCATATATGGCCTTTATTATGTTGAGGTACTTGCCCTCTGTACCCATTTTGTTGAGAGTTTTTATCATGAATGGATGTTGAATTTTGTCGAATGCTTTTTCAGCATCTATGGAGATGATCATGTGGTTTTTGTCCTTTTTGTTGATGTGTTGGGTGATGTTGATGGATTTTAACACATTTTACTTTTAAGACAGTTTCAGGTTTACAGAAAATTTGCAAAGGCAGTGCATGATTTCACAGTTTGCTCAGACCACTTCCCCTCTTACTACCATCCCACATCATTATAGTTCCTTGTCATAATTAGCGAAACAGTGTTGCTGCCTTGTAAACATCCACCTTCCTTTCTTTTTCTCAGATTTCCCTAGTTGTGCTCCTTTCTCCCCTAAGATCCCACTCAGGATACCTCATTACATTTACTGATCTCGTCTCCCTAGGACACTCTTTTTTAAAGTTGCTAAGACATTCTTTGTTTTGGATGATCTTTTCCATTTTCATGATTCTTTGTCATCAATTTTGTAGAATTTCTCTCCAGTTGGATTTAACCTGATGTTTCTCTTGTGATTACTTGGAGTTGTATTTTACTGGGGGAAGAAGGCCACAGAGGGCAAGTACTCTTCACAGTACCTCCTGTCAATGGTACGTGCTCCAAAGGCTTAGATTGTTGATGGCGCAAATGGCAGGGTTTGTTTTCTTTCTTATGGCTGAGTAATACGCCACGGTGTGTGTATGTGTGTTACGCATCTTTATCCATTCATGTATCTATGGACATTTAGGCTCCTTTAGGTTGTATCTTGGCTGTTCTAAGTAATGCTGCAGTGAAGATAGAGATAAATATGTCTTTTCAGATTAGTATTTTTATTTTCCTTGGGTAAATTCCTAAAGCAGAATTGCTGGATTATATGGTATTATATTATTTTTAATTGTTGAAGGAACCCACGTACTGTTTTCCTTAGTGGATACACCAGTTCACTTTCCTAACAATAGTATATGTGGGTTTCCTTCTCTCCACATTCTTGCCAACCGTTGTTATTTTTTGTCTTCAATTTGAACTTGCCATTCTAACATTTGAATTGAGATCTCATTGTGGTATTGATTTGCATTTTCCTGATGGTTAATGATACTGAGAATCTTTGCACGTGTCTGTTGGCCATCTATATGTCCTTTTTGGAAAAATGTCTATTCAGGTCTTCTGTCCATTTTTTTAATTGGATTGTCTTTTTGATAGTGAGTTATATGAGTACTTTGTATGTTTTGGATGTTAACCCCGTATTGAATATGTCGTGTTCGAACATCTACCATTCAGTAGGTTATTCTTCTGTATGGTTGATGGTTTCCTTCGCTGTACAGAACATTTTAGTTTGATGTAGGTGCCAGGTGTTTGTTTTAGCCTTTGTTGTCCTTGACTGAGGAGAGAGATCATAAAATATCTGATTAAGGCCAGAATCAGAGGGTTTGCTGCCTGTGTTTTCTTCTGGAAATTTAATGTTTCAAGTCCTATATTTAAGTCTTTAATTCACTTTGAGTTTGTTTGTATATGCTTTAGGGAAGTGGTCCATGTTTTGCATGTAGCTGTCCAGTATATAGCCAACACGATTTACTGAAGAGACTTTTCTCATTATGTAAGTGTGGGTTTAATTCTGGGCTCTCTATTTTGTTCCATTGATGTAAGGATCTGTTTCTGTGCCAATACCATATTGTTCTGATTACTATACTTTGTAGTATACCTAGAAATCTGGGAGCCTAATCCTTCCATAATACTTGTTTCTTAGTATTGCTCTGGCTGTTTGGGGTCTTTTGTAGTTCCACACAAATTTGGGAATGATTTGTTTTAGTTCTGTGAAAAATGTGATTGGTAGGTTTTTTTCAGGGTTCTCACCTTTATTCTTTTTTTATTGGTAAAGGGGATAATGTGGTAAAAACATCAAATTATAAAGTAATTTAGTCAAAGGGATGGAATTATAGCATAGGTAATGTAGCTTATAACATTGTAGTAGCTTTGTATGCTGTTAGTACTTTGATAGAGATTGCGCTGAATCTGTAGATTGCTTTTTGTAGTGTTGACATTATAACTATTAATTCTTCCAGTCCATAAGGGTAGTTTATCTTTCCATTTACTTGTGTAGTTTTCAATTTCTTTCATCTATACTTTATGGTTTTGAGCATTTAGTCCTTTGACTTCTGTGGTTCAGTTGATTCCTAGGTATTTCGTTCTTGTTGATGCAATTGAAGTAGGAATGATTTCATAATTTCTCTTTCTTGTAATTCATTATTAGTGTATAAAAATGCAGCAGACTTGAATATTGCTTTTGTATCCTTCACCTCAACTGAATTCACTTATTAGTTCTATTAGTTTTGTAGTGAAGGCTTTAGAGTTTTCTGTATATAGTATCAAGTCGTCTGCAGATAGTGACAGTTTTACTACTTCCTTTCCAATTTGGATATCTTTTATTTTTCTTTTCTAATTGCTAACACTGGGACTTTGACTATAATGCTGAACAAAAGTGGCAAGAATAGAATGGGCATCCTCATCTTGTTCCTATTCTTAGAGGAAAAGCTCCCGGTTTACACTGGAGTCTGATAGGTGTGGGTGTGTCATATAGGCTGTTTTTATGTTTAGGTGTGTTCTGTCTGTACACACTTTGTTTAGAATTTTTATGAATGGGTGTTGAATTTTGTCAAATGATTTTTCTGCATCTGTTGAGATTATCATGATTTTCACCTTTCATTTTGTTTATGTGACATGTCAAATGGATTAATTTGTGGATATTGAACTAACCTTGCATCCCCAGAGTAAATCCCACTTGATCATGACACATGACCCTTTTATTATATTGTTGAAGTCCCCCGTCTGGTCTCAGCCTGTGTGCGACCTCCTGGAAATGGCTTCCTTCAGCCTGGTCCTCCCTCCCCTCATAAATTGCTATCTCAGTGTCCTATTTAGTGACTTACTATAATTGGTTACAACGAGTGTCTGTCTTGTTTACTTATCCATTTGCTGACTTATCATTGGTGGTCTCTCCATGCTGAAGACTGGTCTTGCTTGCATGATTCTATCCCCAGGGCCCAGCACAGCAGTGAGCATAGTGCAAGTAACGAACATTGCTTTGAGTATTGTGATACAATGAGTTATACGAAATATATCCTTGGTCATTCAGTGACCCAAATATATATTTCCCAGGTATATTTGGTCCTCCTCGTCCACACTTCCTGAAATCACTGCAGAGCCTTAAAGGTCGAATGGGTGTCTTGTCATGTTAATGAGAGACTTTTGGACCCGACCCAGTGGTGGGGGCTGGAGGTTGAATCAGCCAGTGGCCAATGATATAGACAATGAAGACCTCGGCAAAACCCATGAGAAGGGCACATTTCTCTCCCTTGGATCCTGCTTCTCTATCAGAGAGAGCTTCCACACTTGTGGAACCAAAAAATTCCATGCACCACAGAGCCAGTCCCCAAGCTCCAAGCTCCACAAGGATAGAAGCTCCTTTATTTGGGAGCTTGCCCTATGTACCTCTTTATTTGTCTGTTAACTTGTATCCTTTATAGTACCCTTTATTAAACATGTCAAATGTGTTATAAGTTCTGTGAGCTGCTCTAGCAAATTAATTGAATCTAAGCAGGAGTTCATTGGACCCTCAAATCTGTAGCTGGTTCTGCAGCAGCACAGGGAACTGCCTGGGGGCCTGGGACAGGCTTCTGGAGTTGGGGGTGGTGGGGAGTCCTGTGGGACGGAGCCCTTAACCTGGGGAATCTAGTGCTGTCTCTGGGCAGATAGCGTCGAAATTGTTGAGTTCTCAGACACGCTGCTGGTGTTTAAGAATTGCTTGGTGTGTGTGAGGCGACCTGCTCTCTCTCTCTCTCTCTCTCTCTCTCTCTCTCTGTCACACACACACACACACACACACACACACACACACACGCCAATCATGTCTGCGAACTCAAACGGAGTTTGTACTACGATGTGTATGAGAAAACAGATTTGGTGTTAGCGTAGGTACTGGGATTTGTTAGAATGGCCCAGGCTCTCAGAAATATGTGGGTTTTGAAGAGGAGAATGAAAGGCAGGGGATGAGGAGCCTTTGATGCCTGGATGGCTGCCCACTCACCCTTCACATGAAGGAGCAGCTGCACTGCTATCGGTTACTTAAGGTACAAGTTACCAGTGGAGTTTAGAAATGGCAGTGACCCCAACTCCTGTGGAGTTGGCTCCTTGGGTATGTAAGGAAATTCAGACTGGTAAGAAGCAGGCTAAATATTCCATTCTCTGGTTGTTTTTATCTGGAACAGCCAAAAAGAAAATAAAAGAAAATGGTGGGTCAGGGCTTGATGCTGAACCAAGCTGAGATTTGGTTCAATCTGAGCTTCAGCCATTAGCCTCAAAGCTGCCCAGAAAGGGAAAATTATGTCAGAGCAACAGGAAGTACCTCTAATACCTCTAGTCACCAAGAAGATAGCAAACGTAGGGGGCGGAGAAAACCGGGAAATGTGTGGAACGAGGGGATACGGTGTAAAGGAACTGATCATTGTATAGATTGGCATCACCAGCTTCCTGAAGAATCTTTAGTAGAGTGCATTGTGAGAGCCACCAGTTTGGGGCTGTGTCCAGTTTTGAGTGCTTCAGAGTGGAAGAGCATGTTTGGGCTGCTGCAGGACCCTCCACTCACTCTTGGACAATCCCAGAGGGCTGTTACGTGATCCAGACACACAGGAGGTTCTTCCCGAGGGAACAGCCAATCCGGTGGACTGGATAAGAGCCCCTGTGAGGTCTGTTTGTCCTGAGAAGGGGCTGCCCAACTGGCCCTGTAAATGCCAGATGGGACACCCCCAGGAAAAACAGCAGATAGGCTTCATGTGCAGACCACGTGGGATTGGCTTTAGGATGACCAAGGTACTCCCCCACTGAGTATTGCTGTTACACACGTTATGTTGGATGCTGTGATGAAGGGGCCCCCGTTATGTGGGCACCCCATGTAACATTACTGCCGTAACGTCAAACAATAGTTTGAGGAGCATTATGAGATTTGTTTTCTCAGCTTCCCCTCGGGTCTTATGATACCAAGAACATTACCATAGTTAAGAAAATAGGGAGGGACAAAAGAGAGAGTCAGGGTACTCGACCCAATTGAGTGGAAGTTTTCAGATGGTTATGGAAAATTTGGGTGAATCCAGCGGACACCGATGGGGTGGCAACAAAGTTGTTAACGTAGCACTTCCAGAAACTGGGTGGGCCAGTGGGAACCCCTGTTCCACCAACATTGCGGCAGCCCCAAAACTCTGCTCTGTGTACCCCAGTTTGGAGGAATTTGAAAAGCCTGAAGGCCAAGATTACAGTGAGAAACCCGACCAGGGATCGCTGGCGTGATGGTCAGGCAGGTTAACTAGTTAAAGATTGACAAATGGGCCAGGGTCTTCTGGCTGCACCCCAGCCTGGGACCTGAGGCCTTTTGCATGTGTATGGGTAAAATAGCCAGGGGGAGGAGGGGAAACTTCCCTGGGACTTCTTGATGCAGGGGCCCCATGCACTGATTCCAAAACCTATTGGGTGAATTCTTATGGGGTCTAAGCTTAGATTGGGAGGATATGGAAATGCAAATGGTTGATGGGATTGAGTTGAAAAGTTTGGATGAATATTGGGTATTTGAGCAGATGTTGTGTGAGGTGGTTGTATCCCCTGTACCTGAATGTATTATTTGGGGTGGATATTATATCTGACTGGGGATTGCTTCCCCTGCCTAGTACAGTAAAACAGAAGGCACGTCAGCCCACCCTGTGGCCCGTTTTAATTGGGCAGCCTAAATGGGAACCACTAGAACTGCCCCAGCCACACAGGTGGTTAACTTGAAGCAATATAGAATACCTGGTGGACAAAAAGATCACCACTTTGAGTGACATGCTAGAAGCTCGGTGCTGGTGCCCATGAATTCACTGTACAGTGCTCCTGGGTGGCCTGTGAAAAAGGTGGATGGCTCATGGAGACTAGACTATCGAGGTTTAAATAAAGTTGTACCGCACATAGCCTCTGCAGTTGCAGACATGGTCTCAGCCATACAGAAAGTACAGCAGCCTGAAGGAGGCTGGTACTCAGTGATGGACCTTGCAAATGCTTTCTTCTCCATGTCGATCTCTGAAGAGTCAACCACAGTTTGCCGTCACGTGGGAAGGATCCGTTTACCTCTGCCATGCTGCCACAGGGTTATCTCAACTCACCAGCTATTGTCACCACTTGGTTAGGAGGGATTTGGACTCAGTGCAGGGCTTGAGTGTAATAATACCCTATGTGATGACATCATGATAATATCAGAAACAGAGGAGCAGGCTAGGACTGAATTGAATGCAATAGTGACATACCTGGCCAAATGCAGCTGGTTAATAAACCCAGCAAAGATCCAAGGTCTTGCTCAAACAGTGAAATTCTGAGGAACAACGTGGGCAGGAGCCACCCGGAATATTCCACAAGTGCGACTAAGAATAAACTGTCCTCTCCACCCCTAGATCGAAACAAGAAGCCCAGCATGTGGTTGGTTGGTTGGAATTTTGGAGGACTCATATTCCACTCCTGGGACTATTGCTAGCTCCCGTCTATGGGACTGCATGAAAGAAAGCTGTATGTGAGTGGGTCCTGAACAAAAGCAGGCCGTGTCAGAATTAGAAATGGCAGTCACACTCTTGACTCCTTTGGGCCCTTATGACCCCCACTCAGACATGACTTTGGAAGTGTCTGTCCCCCATTCCCCTGCACGCTGGAGCTTGTGGCTAAAGCCATGAGTGCCTCCCAGCTGTGACTGTTGGGATTTTGGATCCAAAAATCCCCAGTTGCTGCTGCCTGGTATACACTATTTGAAAGACAATTATTAGCATGCTGTTGGGCTTTAATTGAGGCTGTCTCTGTGAGTGAGGACATGAAATAATTTTGAAGCCTGAGATATCCATAATGTCTTGGGTGATGTCAGAGAAACATGCTAATAGGGAAGGCAGCACCCAAAAGAGTTCTGTAACCAAACAGAAATGGTTTGTGGAGGAGCAGGCTGCCCGGGGAATGCTAGGAGGCCCACACGATACCCATGAGTAGGTCACGTTTCCTCTCAGACGGACACTGGAGCCACCCGATGAGCTGCTGGAACCCACCACTGCATGGGCTGTGCCGTAGGAACAGCTCTTGGCTGAATGATAAAGAGCTGCTTGGTTTGCAGGTGGCAGAGTTCCAGGCGGAATGGACAATACCCTGTTCGGAAAGCTGCTGCATTAAGACCGCAGGTGGCAAGACTCTTGGTTGGGAGGAAGGAGGAGCAAATCAGCTCAGTGGGCTGAACTGCAAGCTGTTTTCCTTGCAGCGATGGAAGACTTGAACAGTGATGAAAGCCCATAATGTTGGGATTTTTACGGATTCATGGGCTGTAGCCAGTGGCCTGGCTGTGTGGTCAGGTAGATGAGCAATGGAAAACGACTATGAAAGGAATGCCCTTGTGAGCTGCAGCCGTATGGAAATCACTCTGGGAATTTAAGGAGCTCACTAAAGTAGGAGACGTAGGTTCCCGTCAGAAGACGCCCCTTCCAGGAGCAGAAGTTGACTGGAGCCACCAGATGGACCTGTCAGGTGCTGTCCTTAGAGGTGGCTGCCTGGGTCCATGAAATGAGTGGACATGGCGGAGCTGCAGCAGTGCAGACACGGGATGAATCTACACATACTCCTTTTGCACCCTGCAGACATGGGATGAATCTGCACATACTCCTCTTGCACCCTGTGAGGGACAGAATGCCAACAAGAACTATTCCGACTGCCTACTAAGGAGACAGTTGTGTCTGGAGAAAATTCCCCAGGGGCATGCCCTGCTCGTAGTTGGCCAGTGGGTTACATTAGAGCAATGCTAGTAGCTCCTGGAGGCTATACGTGGGTCCTGAGCAGAAGAGACACTTACCCTGGACTAGGCTCTGCATACGCAGTGGTGGATGCAAATGCACAAGATACCATGAAAGGATTGGAACAGAAGATTCTGCGCCAATTTGAACCACCAAGTTACGTCTCAGAACAAGGGACACACTTTACAGCCCATGGTGTTCCATGGTGGGCGAAGAGACATTCCATCAGATGGATGTACCACTTAGCATGTCATCCGCAGAGCAGTGGTTTAATAGGAAATTGGAAGGGGCAGTTTAAACATTGGCTGTCTAAAACGGGGAGAGAGAAAGGCATGAGGGGGTTGGCTCACACACCTTCAGGAGTGTGTGCTCACACTGAGCACGAGGGCTGCTAAGACAGGGTAGATTCCTCTGCTTTTCCAGGGGTCCTGGGGAGGCTGTGGTGGGGGAGGATGTTAGTGCCACGATACAGTTCTTCCCCACATCACTGCCACTTTGTTTTTTCCTACCTGATGCAGTGGTTCCAGGACCAGAGCTTCCTCTCTGGGAGCCAGAAGCAGGGAAAATTTATAAAAGCAAGAAAGTGTAACCACACCCTAAATATTTATGCCAGAGTTCTTAAGGGCCTGATGGGGTGGACTGTGCCCTCACCCCATGTGTCCAGGTCAGGGCTGACAGTGAGCAGAGCTGTGCTGCTTAGCGGCCAGGACAGCCAGCTGGATCTGCACCTGGGAAACCCTACCTACCGTGAGTGTGAGTGGACTGAGGGGAGGCACTTGTGAGACTGGTATTGTGCCAGCCATCTTTACTAGCACAGTAGCCATACCTTATGTCCTCTTCACAGGTGGAAAAGTCTGGATAAAGATACATGGCAAATGGAGAGAGGGATAAATTATAGCTTAGGATAAAAGGGATGGATAAGTGGCTTATGCACCGAGAGAAATCCACGTTTTATTATTACCTTGAGGGAGGCTGAGACCAAGAGAATAACATATCTCCCAGGCACAGTTCTTAGCCAAAGCATACCAGCTGCCCAAGAGAGCGAAACTGTGTGTTTGACAAGACCATGTCTGCTTTTGCAACCTGGCAAGGTTGCATGGCAGCCTGTAAACTGCAGTTTTATCACTCTGGGAGAAACTTGGGTGATAAGATCTGTTGACAAACTGAACCAATATAAAAGTGTTTGTAATGACTTTATAGGTCAAACGAGTTATCACTGTAAATCTGTGCCCAGCACACACTGGCCTCTCCAAATGCCAGGCCTATTTGCATTGGTACTATTGTTCTGCTGTATAAATGCTACATGAGATGTACGGGTGTGACAGCATGATCGTTTTGCTGTTAAGGAATCCACGTTTGAAGACCAGGGAGTGGACTGCAATAAAATGCCCTCCTATTACTTTTCTTTCTTCCTCCTTTACTGCCTTCTTCCCTGAATTCTTGCTTCCCTGGACTCGTCCTCACCAGTACAACAGCACAGTAGCTGTTTAGCTCCATCCTGCACCTGAGCTAAGATGCAGGAGGTGAGGCAGAAGGAGCTGGTGTTGCTATGGGCCTGAGTAGCTGGGGCCTGGTGCAGGGTGGGGTGGCCCCTCATCTGCGGCATGAAAGTGGGTCAGATTGAAGAGGAGCAGCAGGGGCAAGGCCAGAGCCCAGAGGAGTCCAGTGTGACTCCTGCAAAGGGTGCTCGGGCAGTGGCCAGCTTTGCCTGTGCCCACGGCTGCCAGGTTACCTCTGGGCTTCGTCACGTGACCTCTCTGACAAGAGTTTTGTAGAGGCTTTAGAAGAAAAAAAGAAGATGCTCTTGTAGTTTTCTTGGTGATTTACAAAATACCTCTGGGTAAACCCTAGAGCTTATTAACAAAACAAATTCACTTCTCCCTCTCCCTGAATTGGGTGATGACTTGGTCCATCCCCACTGCCGTGTAGTTGCTGCTTGCCTTAGGGATCTCCCCCATGCTCGGTGGGAGAGATGAACTTTATCTAGGCTGCTCACCCTCTCCTCCTCGGCTGCTGGAAGGCCTCTTGTGACTGCCCTTGCAGCCACAGCTGGGCTGGGCTGGGGCTGCTGGTTACAGGGACGGGGATGCCTGTCCCCCACCCTGGGCAGGACTCAGGCACAGTTCTCTTAACTTCCCTTGTCAGGACTGCACAGCCCTGAGGTTACCTCAGCTTCCAGCTCCGCTGACCAGCTTGAGGTTTCCATATCCTGGTTTGTTTTTTTTTGTCCTCTACCTTTCTGCCAGAAACAGGTCCACTTAAAACTGGGGGATGTGAAAATATAGGGTTTTATACTTCCAGATATGGCAAAGGATCTTTGATATGTAATGTTCATGTGTGTGTGTGTGTGTGTTGAGAAAGAGAGAGAGAGAGAGAGAGAGAGAGAGCGCGAGCGCGAGCATGGGAGCTCTTTAATGGGCTGTCTCTCCAAGCCCTCATTAAAAGGGTTTCAAGAATTCATTGCCAAGACTAATGTCAAGACGGTGTCCTCCTATTATTTTCTTCTTGGAGTTTCATGGTTTCATGTCTTAACATTTAGACTTTAATCCGCTTGAGTATATTTTTGTGTATGGTGTGAGATGGGGCTCTCCAATGTCATTCTTTTGCATGTGGTTATCCAGTTTTCACAATACCATTTGTTGAAGAGACTATCCTTTTCCTGTTGTTACCCTTGGCTCCTTAATCACATGATCATATATGTTTATTTCTGTGCTCACTCTTCTATTGTGGTGTATGTCTGTCATGCCAATACCATGCTGATTTAATTACTGTAACTTTGTAGTCTAGCTAGAAATCAGGAAGTGTGATGCCTCCTACCTTGTTTTCTCTTGATTGTTTAGCTATTCTGGGTCTTTTGTGGTTCCATATGAATCTTAGGATTTTTTTCTAGTTTTGTAAAAAAAAAAAAAAAACACCATTGGGATATTTATGGGGATAGCACTGAATCTGCAGATCACTTTGGGTCAGATGCCAAAAGAATAAGTAGCAAAAAGAAAAAAATAAACAAGTGGGGCTGCATAAAACTAAAAAGCTTCTGCACCACAAAGGAAATAATCAAATGAAAAGGCAACCTACAGTATGGGATAAATATTTGAGAATCTCATGTCTGATGAGGGGTTAATATCCAAAATAAGTAACTTCTACAACTCAGTAGAAAAAAGAATTGAAAAATGAGCCAAAAACTTGAATAGGTACTACTTTAAAGATATAAAAACGGGCAACACACACATGAAAACATGTTTAACATGACAAATCATCAGAGAAATATAAATCAAACCAAAAGATATAATCACACATCAGTCAGCATGGCTATTATAAGAAAGGAATAATAATAAGTGTTGGTAGGGATGTGGAGAGATTTGAATCCTTCTACATGATGGGAATGAAAGTGGTGCCAACACTAGGGAAAAATTTCTTGATCCTCAAAAAATTAAAAATACAACTAACATGTAATCTAGCAATCCACTGCTGGGTATGTACCCAAAAGAACAGAACTGAAATCAGGATCGCAGAGAGACATCTGTACTCCCGTGTTTCTTGCAACAGTTGTTCTACAATAGCTAAGTTGTAGAACAACCCAAATGTCCACTGACAGATGAACAGATAAGGAAAATGTGGTGTATACGTACACTGGAATCATTATTCAGCCTTACAGAAGAAGGAGATCCAGAGGGATTATTTAGTGTTTTGTAGTCACCTTTTTTCTTATAATAATCACCCCCAACAGAAGTGACATGGCCATCTGACTGGGGCACATTTAAACAAGTCATTTGGGTAAAAAGAAGTCAACTGAAAACAGCAAACAGACCAACCCAACCCCACAGTGAGCTTCTAACAACCTGCTGAGAAGCTGCTCCCAGTAATGCCCTGGCCCTCCAGCTGTTTAAGGGGTATGCAGGCCACAGATCCATGTGGAGGGAGGGGCTGAGAGCCATCCAGACCAGAGGGTGGCCTTTCCTCTTCCCAAAAGAAAATGTCCCAGGGAACACAACTGGGGCATTCTTTCCACCCCAGGAACAAGGAGGCCACAAAAGGTCTCCTTGTGTCTGACCAGCTCTGTCCCTGCTTCCCCCTCTCTCAGAGGCAGGGGTGCCCTTGGTCCACTTCATGCAGCTGTGTCCCTGGGGACAGGCACACCCTGAGGGTCACCTGGCGCCAGGATGGGTGGGCCACTCGCATCCATGATGAAGTAGAAGTGGAATTTACCATCATAGGAGTTCGTCTGTGCGGGCGTGTTCCCAGAGTGCTTTGATTCCTTGTACATGGGTTCCCCATGGGAGAGGCTATCCAGGCAGTTCCCTGTAAGAGGGCCAGGCACCCAGGGGCTGTTGTTCCCCATTTTCCTGGCCTCTGATGCCCTCCTGTTTCCTGGAGAGGGAGGGTGATCAGAGCATGTCACACCTGGCCACCTCAGTCTCTACATCCACCACCTCTGCCTGGGCCTAGGGGCCTTAGCCCCTCCCACCCTTTTACCAAGGCTTCCTGCCACAGGAATTGGAAGCTGCAGGCTGTGGTTTCCTTGGCTCAAAGGGATCGGGTTCAGGACCCAGCAGGACTGGCAGGGTGGGCCTTTGTGGATGCGCTCCTGTCCCTGGATGCTGGCCTCCAGCTTGGGCTCCTCCTTTGAGACTGCCCAGGCATCAAAATCTGCCCTACCTTTCCTAGGCAGCCCCTTGTCCTGGCTCTGCAGTCCCATTCCTCTGGTATTGAACTTGTCTTCTCAAATGGTAGTAAGGGAAGTCATAACTAGGTCTGACTGTGACTGCAGCCTAAGCATTGTGCAGGGTCTGTCAGGGATTGTGTGCTGCAGGGATGAGCTGCCAACCCTCAGTGCAAGAGAAGTGGGGCACCTCCAGATGTGTGACAGGCTGTTGAGGCCTCTTAGGATAGAATGAGAATGATTATGCTCACAGTGCCTAAATGGCCACCTGCCCAGCCTCTGAGAGGCAGTGTTCTCCAGATGTGGCCATGTAGCCATCCTGTGGGAGGGTCCTGGGCTCCGTGGTCTCTTCCTGGGAAACAGTCATTGGCTCTGTGGTTTCTTCCTGTGGGAGGGGCGTGGGCTGTGTTTTCTCCTCCTGTGGAACGGTCGTGGGCTCTGTGGTCTCTTCCTATGGAACAGTCATTGGCTCTGTGGTCTCCTCCTGTCTGAGTGTCGTAGGCTCCATGGTCTCTTCTTGTGGAACGGTCATGGGCTTCATGTTCTCCTCCTGTGGAATGGTCATTGGCTCCGTGGTCTCCTCCTGTGGGAGGCTTGTGGGCTCTGTGGTCTCCTGTGGAACGGTCGTGGGCTTCATGGTCTCCTCCTGTGGGATGGTCGTTGGCTCCATGGTCTCCTCCTGTGGGAGAGTTGTGGGCTCTGGTCTCCTCCTGTGGGAGGGTCGTGGCCTCCGTGGGCTCCTCCTGTGGGTCGGTCATGGGCTCTGTGTTCCCTTCCTGTGGGACAGTTGTGGGCTGTGGTCTTCCTGTGGGATGGTTATGGGCTCTGTGGTCTCCCTGGGGAATAGTCATTGGGTCTGTGGTTTTTTCCCTGTGGGAGGGTCGTGGGCTCTGTGGTCTCTTCCTGTGGGAGGGGTGTGGGCTGTGTTTTCTCCTCCTGTGGAACGGTCTTGGGCTCTGTGGTCTCCTCCTGTCTGAGTGTCGTGGGCTCTGCGGTCTCCTCCTGTGGGACAGTCATGGGCTCTGTTGTCTCTTCCTGTCTGTGGAACGTGCGTAGGCTCCATGGTCTCTTCTTGTGGAACGGTCATGGGCTTCGTGTTCTCCTCCTGTGGAATGGTCATTGGCTCTGTGGTCTCCTCCTGTGGGAGGGTCGTGGGCTCCTCCTGTGGGTCAGTCATGGGCTCTGTGTTCCCTTCCTGTGGGACAGTTGTGGGCTGTGGTCTCTTCCTGTGGGATGGTCATGGGCTCTGTGGTCTTCTCCTTTGGGATAGCTGTGGCCTCTGGAGCTGTTGTGTGTCAGTCTGGTCACAATGCTCCTGTTTTCTTGCCCAGGGACCTTTGCAGAAGAGGGGGAACGAGTAGATTGTAAGGCGAGATTTCTGGAGGGGTGGCCGATGGGTACAATTATAGTATTTGCAGAATATCTCCCTTGGCTTTAGTGCATCTGCATATCCCCTCCCCTCTCATCTGCTGTTGCCTGTCCTGGGCTCCCGGGGGCCCCTCTCCCGTTTGTCCAAAATGAAGGACACCTCCAGGGTCGAGGACAGATCAGAAAGGTCATGCTCCCCTCCCAGTGTCCCCCAAGGATCCAGAATTTGGTGCCAGCACATCTGGCCAGAGTCACCTGATCTCTGTGCTGCCACACCTGCAGCAGGCTCTCATTCTAGAACAGTCCCAGCCCCAGTATGCACTCATGGGTGTCCTTGGGCTGCCACTGGACATCCTGAGACTCTTCTTCATCTGAGAGTGTAAGGGGAGCTCCCTCTGCTTGCCAGGGTCCCGTGAGGACTCAGTGTCACGCGGCTGCGACCGTGGCTCCCCTCCACCTCCAAGTGGAGTGGGGACAAAGCTTCTTGGGACCTGCCTGCCTGGGAGGCCTTCCCCAAAGGTTGGCCACCTTCCGTGTCCAGACGAGGAGCCGAGGCCACCGAGTGGCAGTGACTGGATCAAGAGCCCCAGAGGAGAGGCTGACCCCACCCAGACGTCGCTGCTGCCCTTCCCACATCAGCCCTGCCGTGAGCAGGGGCCCCTCCTCTTGGTTCTCTGTGGGTGTCAGGCCACCAGCCAGGTGGAGTCATGGATGGAGAGAAATGGGACAACTCATGGGCCTGGTGGAGCATCCCTGCCCACCACAGCCCCCAAAAGGCCCTGCCCCCAGGCTGAGCCAGACCATGTCAGAGACCTCACACCCAGAATCCCCTCATTGTCCCCCATCCTTCCACCCTGTCCCTGTCCCCCATCCTTCCAGACCTCCAGCCTCCACTTGCGTGGATGAGCCCTTTCCTGCTCATCCCTTTGTCTTTGGCATTTAGATTCTTATACTTTCCTGAGCTCTTCTTGAGGGGAGGGGAAAGAAGGAGGGGAAAGTGTGGGACTAAATTGGCGGGTTTGGGGCCGATCCCTTTTATTTGAGAACCCAGAAGACCCGTCAGCCTGGGTTTCTACCATGTCCATGAGCCCTGGGGTCTCGGGTCTGTGCAGGGGGCTGTGTGTTGAGTGGCCTCCATTCCCATTTCTCCTGGGCAGCTCTCCTTCAGGCTGTGTCTGTTTCCTTTGGGCAGAGACGTACTGCTGCAGAATAAATGCTGAAAATCTCCATCTGGTTCAACCCAGACCTGACATTTAAGGAAACTGACTCCTTCAGGGGAACCACTGGCCAAAGGTCCCAGGGAGGCTCAGACAACAGCCCTCCAGGTCATTCCCTGTCTCCGGAGTCTGGTGTCTCCCAGGAAGTCCCAGTGGAATATGGGGACCTTGACAACCCTAGAGGCAGACCCTGGTCCACTCAGGTGTTCTAATGGTGACAGGCCTACCCAACAGGAAACCTCTCCATGTATATTTATTTATTTGTTTGTCTGTTTGTTTGTTTTATTAAGGTATTACTGATATACACTATTATGAAGGTTTCACATGAAAAACAATTTGGTTACTACATTCACCCATACTCCATTGCATCACTTTCCATCAGTGTAGTAAGATGCCACAAGTCACTACTGCCTTCTCTGTGCTACACTGTCTTCCCCGTGACCCCTCACACCATGTATACCAATCATAATACCCCTGAATCCCCTTCTCCACCCCTCCCCTTTGGTAACCGCTAGTCCCTTCTTGGAGTCTGTGAGTCTGCTGCTGTTTCATTCCTTCAGTTTTGCTTCATTGTTATAGTCCACAAATGAGGGAAATCATTTGGCACTTAATCTTTCTCTGCCTGGCTTACTTCACTGAGCATAATCTCATCCAGCTCCATCCATGTTGCTGCAAATGGTAGGATTTGTTTCTTTCTTATGGCTGAATAGTATTCCATCACGTATATGTACCTCATCTTTATCCATTCATCTACCGATGCACACTTCGGTTGCTTCCATTTCTTGGCTATTGTAAATAGTGCTACTATAAACATAGGGGTGCATATGTCTTTGGAATCTGAGAAATTATATTCTTTGGGTGAATTGGTATTTCTATTTTTAGTTTTTTGAGGAACCTCCATATTGCTTTGCGCAATGGTTGAACTAGCTTACATTCCCACCGGCAGTGTAGGAGGGTTCACCTTTCTCTGCATCCTTGCCAGCATTTGCTGTTCTTAGTCTTTTCGATGCTGGCCATCCTAACTGGTGTGAGGTGATATCTCATTGTGGTTTTTATTTTAATTTCCCTGATAATTAGTAATGTAGAGCATCTTTCATGTGCCTGTTGGCCATCTGAATTTCTCCTTTGGAGAATTGTCTCTTCATATCCTCCGCCCATTTTTTAATCGGGTTATTTGCTTTTTGGTTGTTGAGGCGTGTGAGTTCTTTATATATTTTGGATGTTAACCTCTTGTCAGATATGTCATTTAGAAATATATTCTCCCATAGTGTAGGATGCCTTTTTGTTCTATTGATGGTGTCCTTAGCTGTAAAGAAGCTTTTTAGTTTGATGTTCTCCCATGTGTTCCTTTTTGCTTTTGTTTCCCTTGCTCAAGGAGATGCGTTCAGGAAAAAGTTGCTCATGCATATATTCAGGAGATGTTTGCCTATGTTGTCTTCTAAGAGTTTTATGGTTTTGTTTCCCTTGCCCGGGGAGATATGTTCATGAAGAAGTCACTCGTGTTTATGCCCATGAGATTTTTGCCTATGTTTTTTCTAAGAGTTTTATGGTTTCATGACTTACATTCAGGTATTTGATCCATTTCGAGTTTACTTTTGTGTATGGGGTTAGACAATAATCCAGTTTCATTCTCTTGCGTGTAGCTGTCCAGTTTTGCCAACACCAGTTGTTGAAGAGGCTGTCATTTCCCCATTGTATATCCATGGCTCCTTTATCATATATTAATTGACCATAGTGTATACTTGGGTTTATATCTGGGCTCTCTATTCTGTTCCATTGGTCTATGGTTCTGTTCCTGTGCCAGTACCAAATTTTCTTGATTACTGTGGCTTTGTAGTAGAGCTTGAAGTCGGGGAGCGTACTTCTTCCTTCTCAGGATTGCTTTGGCTGTTTGGTGTCTTTTGTGGTTCCATATGAATTTTAGAACTATTTGCTCTAGTTTGTTGATGAATGCTATTGGTATTTTGATAGGGATTGCATTGAATCTGTAAATTGCTTTAGGCAGGATGCTCATTTTGACAATATTCTTCCTATCCATGAGCACAGGACGTGTTTCCATTTATTGGTATCTTCTTTAATTTCTCTCATGAGTGTCTAGTAGTTTTCAGAGTATACGTCTTTCACTTCCTTGGTTAGGTTTTATTCCTAGGTATCTTATTCTTTTTTTGATGGAATTGTGAATGGGATTGTTTTCCTGATTTCTCTTTCTGTTAGCTCATCTTTAGTATACAGGAATGCAACAGATTTCTGTGTTGTGTATTAATCTTGTATCCTACAAGTTTGCTCAATTCACATATTAGATCTAGTTGTTCTGGAGTGCATTCTTTAGGGTTTTTTATGTACAATATCGTGTCATCTGCAAGTAGGGACAGTTTAACTTCTTCCTTACCAGTCTGCATGCCTTTTATTTCTTTGTTTTGCCTGATTGCCATGGCTAGGTCCTCCAGAACTATGTTGAATAATAGTGGGGAGAGTGGGCATCCTTGTCTTGTTCCCGATTTTAAAGGAAAAGCTTTCAGCTTCTCACTATTAAGTACGATGTTGGCTGTGGGTTTGTCATCTATGGCCTTTGTCATGTTGAGGTACTTACCCTCTATACCCATTTTGTTGAGAGTATTTATCATGAATGGATGTTGAATTTTCTCGAATACTTTTACAGCATCTATGGAGATGATCATGTGGTTTTTGTTCTTCATTTTGTTGATGTGGTGAATGATGTTGATGGATTTTTTAATGTTGTATCATCCTTGCATCCCTGGAGTAAATCCTACTTAATCATGATGGATGATCTTTTGACGTATTTTTGAATTCGGTTTGCTAATGTTTTGTTGAGTATTTTTGCACCCATATTCATCACGGATATGGGTCTGTAATTTTCTTTTTTTGTGGTGTCTTTGCCTGATTTTGCTATTAGAGTGATGCTGGCATCATAGAATGAGTTTGGGAGTATTCCCTCCTCTTCTACTTTTTGGAAAACTTTAAGGAGGATGAGTATTAGGTCTTCACTAAATGTTTGATAAAATTCAGCGATGAATCCATCTGGTCCAGGGGTTTTGTTCTTAGGTAGTTTTTTGATTACCAGTTCAATTTTGTTGCTGGTAATTGGTCCATTCAGATTTCCTGTTTCTTCCTGGGTCAGCCTTGGAAGGTTGTATTTTTCTAGAAAGTTGTTCGTTTCTTCTAGGTTATCCAGTGATTTTTCCTTTCTCATTTCTGATTCTGTTTATGTGTGTAGACTCTCTCTTTTTCTTGATAAGTCTGCCTAGGGGTTTATCTATTTTGTTTATTTTCTCAAAGAACCAGCTCCTGCTTTCATTAATTTTTTTTCTGTAGTTTCATTCTTCCCGATTTTATTTATTTATGCTCTAATCTTTATTATGTCTATCCTTCTATTCATTTTGGGCCTCATGAGTTTAGACTGTTCATATGGGATTGTTCCTTCTTGTGGCAGGCCTGTATTGCAATATACTATCCTCTTAGCACGGCCTTTGCTGCGTCCAGCAGACTTTGCAGTGTTGAATTATTGTTGTCATTGGTCTCCATATGTTGCTTGATCTCTGTTTTTATTTGGTCATTGATGCATTGATTATTTAGGAACATGTTATTAAGCCTTCATGTGTTTGTGGGCTTTTTCATTTTCTTTGTGCAATTTATTTCTAGTTTCATACCTTTGTCATCTGAGAAGCTGGTTGGTACAATATCAATCGTTTTGAATTTACTGAGGCTCTTTTTGTGGCCTAGTATATGGTCTAATCTTGAAACGTTCCGTGTGCACTTGAGAAGAATGTGTATCCTGCTGCTTTTGGGTGTAGAGTTCTGTAGATGTCTGTTAGGTCCATCTGTTCTCATGTGTTGTTCGGTGCCTCTGTGTCCTTACTTATTTTCTGTCTGGTTGATCTGTCCTTTGGAGTGAGTGGCCTGTTGAAGTCTCCCAAAATGAATGCATTGCATTCAATTTTCCCCTTTAATTCTGTTAGGATTTGTTTCACACATCTAGGTGATCCTGTGTTGGGCGCATAGATATTTATAACAGTTATATCCTCTTGTTGGACTGACCCCTTTATCATTATGTAATATCCTTCTTTGTCCACCTATCCCTTCTCCTGTGCAGCAAGCTCCGTGCAAGTCCCAACCCTTCAGCAGCCCTCTCACTTCTAGGAAGCTTCTCAGACTGCCCGCCTTTCCTTTGTCCCAAAGCAGCCGGATGTGGATCCCTGTCCTCCACAAATGGCTGGAATCTCAGTGTCTCCAAATATTCCACCTGTCTTAGCTTTCCAACCCCACTAATCTCCAGAGCACCATGCAATGTAGGTTTGTGCTCCCAAAGCAGATCTCCAGGGCTGGGTGTTCAGCAGTCCTAGGCTTCCACCCCCTCCCCGCTCCGTTTCTCTTCTTCCTGCTGGTGAGCTGGGGTGGTTTTAGGGCTTGGGTCCCGCCGGATCAAGGCTTTGGTACATTACCCTGTTTCATGAGGTCTGCTTTGTTCTCCAGGTGTATGCAGTCTGATGCAGCCTTCTTTCCTGTTGCTCTTTTAGGGTTAGTTATGTGTGGTTTTGAGAGTTCTCTTGTCTCACCTCTCATGGTACCATGTTGAATTGTGTGCTTGATCAAAAAAAGGCAGAGCCTTCTTCATGATTTGGGGTATGTGGGGGTAGGAGTGCCAGTGGGGTTCCACACAGTGCTGAGGAGAGGGAGGGTTTAGCAGCAGCATCCGGGTGGGAGGCAGGGAGGGTACAGGGCATTGGCACCTTGAGCAGCGGCTGTTGAGGAGGTAGTAGCGCTCTTGTCTGCATTGAAAGCAGATATTTGGGCTGCAGTGTAACTGCCCACAGAGGGGATCCACCAGAGTGAAGTCGCTGTACCTCTCCTGTAGGGAAGAGAAGACAGAGAAATTCACTGAGATGCCACTGGAATTGGGAGCAGAAGGCTTTGGTTTCCTTGGCTCAAGGGAGTCGAGTTCAGGACCCAGCAGGAACGGCAGGGTGGGCCTTTATGGATGCCCTCCTGTCCCTGGATGCTGGCCTCCAGCCTGTGCTCCTCCTTTGAGACTCTGTCCGGGCATCAAAATCTGCCCTACCTTCCCTAGGCAGCCCCTTGTCCTGGCTCTGGACTCCCTTTCCTCTGGTAATGAACTTGTCTTCCCTGCCCTCAAATGGCAGCAAGGGAAGTCATAACAAGATCTGACTGCGACTGCAGCCCAAGCCTTGTGCGGGGCCTGTCCGTGACTGTGCTGCAGGGATGAGCTGCAGGCCGCTAGTGCAAGGGAAGTGGGGCACCTCCAGATGGCTGACAGGCTGTGGAGGCAGCGACTTCCAAGGACCTCTTGGTATAAAAAGAGAATGATAATGCTCACAGCCTCTAAATGCCCACCAGTCCAGCTGCTGAGAGTTGGGGTTCCCTGAATGTGGCCATGTAGCCCTCAAATAGATTATGGGGACAGTAATGTCCTCTGGGTCCCCTGGCTAGCATCTGTCCCATGAGGGAGAACTCAGTAACAATTAATTGTCACTATTACTAAATTTCCAGGCGACAATTGTAAAATTGGGCTTCCCCCCATTGTCACAGGCAATGATATGAGGAGGGAATATTTACTACCTGGAAAAACCAGTCATTGTCATCCAGGCAGTATTGAGGGGGCAACGCCATACTCCCACCCACTCCTGACTCCTGAGTCTCAGCAGATGGGGTGGGAGGATCCAGCACAGCCCCAGGGTGGGAGCTCAGAGGAGAGGGATGATACCTGGGAGGCCAAGGCCTGGCTGGCCTGCCTCCCTGTAGCCCTTTTTAGCTCAGTTTTGAAGAGCTCGGTAATGCCCTAGGTAATGAAGTTTCCTGATACCCGTGAGTCCACAATGCAAGGGACTGCATGGGTGCCATGCCCAGGGCCAGGTGGGGGGCTCATGAGCACCATGCCTCCTCCATGTCTTGGGCATCTTCCTTGGCAGATGCCTGGGCAGGGCTCTCTGACCATCAGTCCCTGAGTAAAATGGACAGGGGCAAAAAGCAAAGGCCCCCTAGTCCAGGGGGAGCATCCCTATGCCCAGCTTACCATGTTCCTGGGCTGACAGCACATCAGTGGCCCATGGGTGCAGCTCTGAGTGAAGTCACTCAAGGTGTCGTGTTTGCCCTGAAAAGCAGACGTGGCTGTGAGGAAGCCTGCGGCTTGGTTGCTGCCTCCAGAGGGGGGGAGAGAGAGAGAGTCCCATCTGGCTCTTTACTAGACTCACTGGGACAGCACTGCAGCCTCCACCTCAGGCAGCAGGCTTATCAGCCTTATGTTTTCCTGGGAGTGGGACACTGTAGGTCACAGACAGTTTTATAATCAGTAATAAATCAGTATTGGTGTAGGGGAGCAGGGGCTATTTTTAAAGGAAAAGTTAATGGTTGCAGGCGATAAGGGCTGCTGACCATGGAGAGGTCTGAGGGGGAAACATGACGTGGGCATGGGACACCTGGACAGGAGCTGGAAGAACGTGAGTAGGAGCCTGCACCTGGGGGACACACACGTGAAGGAAGGGAGAAGCCTTGCCTTGTTCAGGGTCACAGATTCGGGGTACTGGAGTTTGGGTAGGGGAATAGCAAAAGACAGAGAACAGACCAGAAAGTGTCCCTGGACCCAGTGCAGGTGGCATCATGGCTGCCGGACCCTGTAGCTCCGACCCCTCTGAGCCCTGCTGGCGGGAAGGGTGCTGTGGGGCCCATAGTCAGAACAAGCCCACAGCAGTGCTCGTATCTAGTACACATGTGTTTTGGCTTCTCTGGGTTGCCCACACTGACTGCAGGGAGAGGCAGGCTGACTCTCAGCTCCCACCTGAAGATCCGAGGAGCAAGCCATGGATCTGTCCACAACAGGGGGAGAATCAGGGAGAAGGTGGCAGAGCCGTGCAGACACTGTGGGGCTCTTTCCTCCTCAACACTAGCGACCTGGGTCCCCATCCACCCCTGTCACCTCTGGGCCCCTCAGGATTGGGTTCTCCCCACTGGGTGGGGCCCTAGCTCTTCCTGGGGGGGCGGGGTTCCTTCAGACCCCTCCACACTCACCCCGTCAACCCTCCTCAGTGGGCCTCAAGGGCCCTGCAGCCAGCTCTGGCCATCACTGTGCTGAAGGGACTTCTGCAAGGGCTTCTACCCAGGCCACGCCTTCTGGCCCATGTCTGTGGGGCACGAGGCGGCTGCCCCTGTCCTCCCTCAGCCCCGCCCAGCGTCTCAGCTTCTCCCTAGGGCCCTTCTCACCTGTACAACTCTTACCCTGCCTGGGCACCCACAACACGACACAATGACCGTGGGGCATATCTCGTTACCCGACTGTGGGTTCTAGGAAGAGAAAACAGTGTCTGTTTCCTGGCAGGGCAGCTCCTGGGGCAGTGATACGGTATCTGTTGCCGTGCACCAGTCATGTACTGGCCACTCCGCAAATGTTTGCTGGGAGAACTCAAGGACAAAGTACTAGTACCCTGTACCTTAGGAGAGAGCCCTCCAGGGGAAAAACCAGCAAACTCCTTTTAGTTTGCAAATATGGCTCTTCCCAAAAACGGCAAGAAGTTCTACCATGTCCCTTTTATTCCCTGAGGCAGCGCTCCTTAGAGAAACCTGGTCCCGGGGCTCTGTGACTTCAAGCAGGGCTGTCAGGGGTGTGAGCATGTGCAAGCACAGGGCTGTGTTCACTTGACACTGGCAAATTGGTCTCCCCAGGCTGCACTGCACCCATGCAGGGTATAGCCCCGGGCAGGGAGGCCTGTCTCCCACTAATCGCAGACACTCGTTCCCTGCCCCGGGACAGACACTGTGCCCCAACTATGGGCCCTGGTTGGGGCCCCACAGCAGGTGAGCCATGTGTTCTCCCCTGGTCCATGGGCTCTGTGCTCACCTGGGCTTGGCCTCCCTCACAGCCTAGTGCCAGGTAAGATGTCGTCCACCCTCCCCAGCCCTGCTGCCCTTATTGGTCAACCCTAGCCCAGACCCTGTCTCAGCCAGGATTCAGGGATGAACACCTGTGAAATGGAGCCCAACATACATCAGAGCCCAGAGTGGGGACCAGATCCTGAAACCTGAGCTTTCTTTTTCCGAAATTTGCCTGAGACCTGCAGAAGAGCCTCCTACAAGTCCTTTGGGGACTGATCAAAAGCCCCTTTGTTTCAGGGGCATCATACCAGGGCTGAAACAGGCCCCGAAGTTTCTTATTCCGTGACAGAGACAACCCTTAGGCTTTGATGGGAGCACGATAAGGGTGTCATCTGGGTGACATTGTGTGAATCCCACCTCCTCTAGGGGGCCCACCCTGCCCCTCTGTCACCCTCTTCTGTCAGCTCTCTCTGCCCAGGTGCTGAGAGCCGGAGGGTGGGAAGAAATATCCCCAGGCTGCAGGAGGCCTCTGAAGGCCAGTGTGCCCATCAGGATCTGACACCATCACAACCAAACAGGACTAACCTTGTCTGGTTTCGGTGGTGGCTTTTGGAAAATAGAAGGATAAAGAGATAAACACAGTTAGGGAGCGGTGTGGAGGGCTCTGACTTAGCCATGCAGAAAGGAGGGGACCCTACTTTGCAGCAGAGGGCCTGAACAGGGCTTTGAATGTCAGTCTGAGTGCCCGCCGCCTGTGGGCCTGTGCCCAGTTTGCTCCACCTGCCTGAGCAGAGTCCACACCTCCCTGGGGGTCCGCGGGGAGACAGCCAGGTTTGGGTGCCTGCTCCCGGTAGAGACATCCCACTCGGGGTTTTCATCAACAGCCCTTACGTCCTATGAACCCAGGAGTCGCTCCCCCTTCCCTTCCTGCTCTCCCCTCCGCTCTCCAGCTCATGAGCCCCCATCCCCAGTGCCCCACCCTCGGGGAAGCCCACCCCACAGGCTGGCTTGCTGCCCTCGCGGCCCCCTTCGCCCGCCTGGGACCTGCTGACTTCTTGCTGGAGCCGCGCTCTCACACCTCTTCCAGGTCCTCCCTCCCCCAGAGTCCCGAACGCGTCCCTGTGAGGCCAGCTGGCCAGCACCTCTGCACCCGCCCTGCCCCCCCGTGTGAGCCTCCGGCCTTTGCTGTTGCTCTGCTTCGGCTGGGCACTTGCCACACACTGTGTGCCACACACATTTTACCCTCGGCACCCCAGGGACCAACAGCAGTGCAGACACGACCTGGAGCTGCTGTGGCAGGAATGCAGCTGCTTTGTTTCTGTCCCGTGCACAGCACAGGGCCCTGCACAACCTGGCCCAGAGTACTGACTGGGAAGGAATGACAAGTCTCTAGGGATGGACAGAGGCCACATCAGTTTTGAAAGGCACAGCTGCCCAAGAGGACAGGAATCCTGGGGTACCTGCTTCTCCCTTTGGGGCCATTTTTGCCCCTTCAGGATCCCTTTTTCCCTCCATAGTAGAGGTCTCTCCCCAGACGTTGTCCACCTGAGTCCTGCAGAGCACTGGCCCCTGTGAGGCAGCCCTGTCTCAGAGCCTGGGTCACTTGTCCCCAGTGGCAAGGGCATCTCATAGGCCACTTCCTTGAGGCAAGCCTGAGGTACAGAGCCCCTCAGCATCCAGGCTGTGTGGGCCCAGGGATGGGGGGGCAGCATCTGTACCTAAGCATTTGGTCATGTGATGACCTTAGAACAGGATCCTGGGGCAGGCAGGTGCCAGGGTACCTGAGATGGTGCTGGAGAACTGGGGCACAGGGCTGTGTGGGTAGGGCTCACTCACCTTCTTGTAGCACCAGATGCACAAGAGCAGCAACAGTAACACAAAGAGCGCTGGGACAGGGACAAGGCACAGTATCAGGAAAGGGCTGACGGCTCTTGGGGCAGCCTCAGGCACTGTTGGCTCCGTGGGCTCCTCCTGAGGGTCCTCCACAGGCTCCATCAGCTCCTCCTGACCGACCTCCACAGGCTTCGTGGGCTCTTCCTCTGGAGGCATATCCTGCAAAAGCATATTAAGGCAGAGACCTGAGGAGGTTTGGGTGGCCTCTTCCCAGGCACCCCCTACTGGCCATTCCACACCAGACCTCCCCATCTATCCAAACACCATGTCCTCAGGTGGCTCCATGTTGAGATGCCACACCTGGACGAGGAGGCTGGGGTTGGTACCCAGGGAGGCCCTGTGAAGTCCTGGGCCACAGACCCTGCTCAGAGGCTCTACCCCAGAGCCCTGTCAGGGAGTCCAGAGTCCTGTGTGCTGGGCCACAGGCAGGCCCACTGCACACCTGGGCTGACAACACAGGGGACTGGTGAGGAGCACAGAAGTTAAGGCACACAGATGGCTGTGGAAGGGGCTGCTGGGGGACAGAGTGAATGGTGGTGGCCGGAACAGCAGCAGGGACACTTGGTCCATCTCCCCATAGCACCACCCATCCTGCACCCTTCCACAAAGCTGCTCATTCCCTCTGCGCCTCATATTCCGCATCTGTAGGAGCCAATGAGCACGTCCCTGTGAGGTTTAGAGGGTTCATAGCAAGTCCTAGCAGAGGCCAGGCCCTTAAGGAATGGGGCGACTGTCTTTGATTCTCATAGCCAACAACAAGTGCACTGCACCTCTGCACCCAGCTGCTGCAAGCCGTGCCCCCTGAGACCAAGTGAAATACTTGAAACGTGGGAGAGGGACACGAGGGGAGAGATTCAGTGCCCTGGAAACAGGGCAGTTGAAAGGAGAGGCCAGGACAGGGTTGAGGGAGAAGAAACTGTGCTGGGCCTGCAGCCACAGGGCAGCTCCTGAGTTCTACTCTGAGTGTGCCTGTAGAAGGGCAGCTGCCACCAGTTGGGACACCTGGCGGGCAAATGGGTCAGTTCAGTTTCAGCCTGCTGATCCGTGAGTGGACATCCAGGGGCAAGTATAAACAGACACGCACAGTAGCATCAGCGCTGTTGGTAGTCTCAGAAGCTGGTACTGGCCACAACGGTGGTGGTGGTAGACACAGGTGTCCCTTCTCCCTGGCACACCTCTTCTGCAGCCTGATGCTCTCAGTGGCCCACATCATGCTGCCCTGGGCTAGGCGTCTGGATGATGTGGAGCTATGAAAAGCAGTCATCTGAAGAGCAGAGGTCCTGCAGAGCCTGGACAGCTGGCTGCACCCGAGATGATCTCGTGGAGGCACTCCCAGGGTACTTCCCAAGCCTGAGCAGGGGCACAGCTCCCTGGTGAAGGGCTAAGGGCCTGGAGCTGGCTGTAAGATGCCTCTCTGCTGCCTGTCTGCCCACGCTACATTCTGGGCCTGCCTGGGACATTGTTTCCATCTCTTGCCTCTGAGACTGTCTCTCCCTGCAGTACAGGGACTCTAATACGCATGGAAGCGTCCCCACCCCAGTACTTACACAATTCACGCCTATGAATTTAAGGCTTCCATTGATGAAGCTGATGCCCTTGTCCAGGCTGTATTCAATCTCGACCATCCTAAAGCACAGAAATGGCAGATGGCGACTGCTAGCCCCGAGAGACGCAGTTCTTGCACCTACTCAAATTGTACTGCATAGCTGTCCTCAATGTAATGACTGAACATCAGGCATATGGTCCACCGAGAGCAGATGGCATGGGACAGGAGAGCTCTCCCCAAGCGAGATGAGGTCAACCTCTGCAGTGAAGGCTGACCAGGCAGTGAGGAGCCCTGCGTGGGGCAGATGCCATGGTGGCTATGGGCTGTGTGACCAGGCTGGCTGCTTGGTGTCACCATCCAAACTCTTCCATATGACTGTGTTGGCTTAGCTCTGAGAAGACTGCCTGGGCCATAGGTGGCATCCCTGGGGCCCATCATCTCCTGCATCCTGCCCTCCTTGGTAGAGCCTGGGATACAGGGCATCACTGAACCCCTCGGGACCACAGGCACAGGTTGGTGCAGAGGATGCCCTGAGCCCTCCCGGAACAGGCAAGTGCAGCTCCAGCAGGGGTGGCATCCCCAACGGTGGACACGTCATGGTGCATAAATCTAGCCATGTGGCCGCCCACCTGGGGTACTTACTCTCCTTCTTTTTGAAATATGTAAGCCGGGCAAACTATGAACTCCGAATTCACTCTGATGGGTTCTTTTTCTAGGAGAAAACCAAAGAGAATCATGTGAATGGGCATGTCCCCACAGCCATGTCTCCCCTCCTGTCTGCCCTTGGCAAGCAGAGCTGCCTCTCCGGCAGACATCAGCCTCTGGGGATGGATTACTTCCTGGTATTTCTGATATTTTGTGGGAACACGGGAGGTGGCACTCAGGAGACTTGAGGTTCCATAACTAGTAGCTGTGGCATCGTCTCACCGCTGAGCCCTGTTTACGTCCTGTTCTGTGACCACTGGTCAGGGCTATTCCCTACAGAATGGTTCATTTCCATGAGGACCAGCTTTGGCCCTGACTGAATTGTCAGATTAGCTATGACCTCTTGAACTATGTTACTCTTTTCCTGGCAGAGACTCAAGAGAACTGGGGCTGCCTCCACTCTCGTCCAGCAGACACTTGGATTTGGGTCCTTGTCTCTCAAGGGAAGTGAGAGCCCGGGAAAGGCAGGGGGATGGCAGCTCTGAGGGCAGACCCCACCCGACACCCCGTTTGGGGCTGCAGGAAAGGCTGCTTCCAGGTGCATGGTGGTGCTGGGGATGGAGTACTTCCTGGTATGCGTGGCAGGTGTCCAGGCTCCCAACCTCCCCTCCTTCTCTCCTTCAACTTGTCCATGTGGCCTCTACCCTACAGGGGCCACAGTGAACGGTCAGCAAGGGCTTTGAAGGTTTGGCTCCCTGAGGGCCAGTAAGCCTGCTGTGGACCTGTTGTCACTGGATGCACCAAGGGGGCCACTTACCCAAGACACCAGTGTCCCCTTTGAGTCGACAAACGATGTCATCTTTCTTAACGCTTAAACCCGGGTGATAAAATTTAGCAGTGAGGGGTTCTGCAAAGGGAACGTGCAAAGGTCTGTGTGAGGAAGGGCTCAGTGCTGTCTTCCCTCAGATCTCAATTATGGCAGGCCACCCCAAAAACAGAATTCCCAAGGGACTCCTATGAGGAAGTAGCTGTATTTGAACTAACGTCTGTATAACCCTCGGGGCCAGCTGTCCACTTGGTGCCACTGAGGGTCTCCTCTCAGGAGCCTGGGCTGGGCCTTGAGTCCTCGAGGGGCCCCTCGTCGCTGCCCATGACCCATGGAGCCCATCAAAGGCACCCAGCCTCATCCCGTACATAGAGACAAAGCCCACCATGGGTTTCTGACCTGAAATCCCTGAAGGGTGCAGGCCCAGCCTTATAAACGAGAGAGGAGCCAAACACCCAGACTGAGCCAGCTCTGCCTCATGCCTATGTGAGGACCCTCGCCCGGTGGGTCCCCCTGTGGAACTTCCACCGGGGGGCCTGTTCCCTCCTCCCCATGTTTCTCTGTGTCTGTGGCAGACTGGAGACAGAGAAGCAAGGTGAGACTGGAGTGAGGCACTCAAGGGGCCCAGGACCCTGCACCGGAGAATCCCGAATGGAAGGACATGTCCCGTCTTAACGGTAGTTCCAGAAGTCTGCGGCTGACTGCTCTTCCCCCCTGACTCTTCCTGACCCTTTGTGGACCACATCAACTTAGCTAAGATTCACAGTACTTCCTTCAGCCAGGGTGGAAGACACTGATACGCGAAGGTGCAGTTTTGGGCTCTAGCCCTTCACTAGGGTGCTCGGACCCCCAAGTGACTCCCGGTCCCTGAGCAGATACCAGAGGATACAGAGGGGACAGCTAGTGGTCCAGCCCCAGGGAGTGAGCCAGGACACTATGAAGGCCTTCCTGCTGCAAAATCAAGGGCCTTAGACTCCACCACTGCCTCTCAGCCCAGGCCTGGCCAGTTCCAACCCCTGATGCCTGATTGCCCAAGATCAGTTAACTCGAGGAACAATTCCTCAGGTGCCCGTGCAACCTTGGACCAGGCAGACCTAATTCCTCCTGCCTCGGGGCTTCCTGACCCAGCCATCAATCAGATCAAGGTGAAGCTTGCAAATTCTCTTCAAGGCAGAGATGTAAACTAATGAGTCTTATTATAATCAGTATAGGCAGGGAAGGGAAGGTTCAGCTGCCTGCATGTGGAGTGATCAGGCTCTGCGTGAGAAACAAAAGCAAGTATGTCTTTCCTGCCACAGCAGGGAGCCAGAAGGAACCAGAAATGGGCAACATGTGCCAAGCCAATTGCTTCAACTCGTGTGTTCATCTAAATGGACATTTCCCTCTAACAGACCGTCTACTCCGTGCCATTCTGTTACACTTTCTCACTTCAACCTACAAACACCCGTGAGCTAGGCATTACTACCCCCAACATTACAGAGAGGGACTATACCCAACTTCTGGCAGGCATAGGGCAAGGATCTGATCTCAAGTGCCCAATCCATGACCACATAGGATGCCACCTCTGCTCTACACGCATCTGCATAGCTATCATGCAGCTCCTCTGGGGACAAGCCCTCTGTGACACTCTGGGCTCCAGTCTTCAGCTCACCGGGCTGAGAGTCCTGAGCTTGAGAGGCCTGAGAGGGAACCTGGCCAGCCTCAGCCTCATGGGGAAGGTTGGGCCCAGCCTCTGTCCTCATGTCTGAGACCAGGCAGGGAGGGTGGCAGCTCAGGCCAGGGCTGCCTGAAAGCCCAGAGCACGGCACGTGCTGGCATTCCTGGGAGGGAATGCACGCACACACACACGCACACACACACACACACGCACGCACGCACGCACACACACACACACACACACACTCTGCTCCATGCCTCTTGCCCTGCCTTGTGTCCCTGCTGCCCTTCAGGCCTCTCTCAGGACCACTTCCCCTGTCTCCCTGTGAACTACAGCTCTCAGAGTCTGGTTTACTCTGGCAAGTGTGGGAAAGTGGAGGCAGGGTGATGGTTTTAGGTTTGTGAGCAGAAAAGATGATGAGTTAAAGGACTGTTCTTTGCCCAGACAGCTGCTGCTCCTGCTCCCCAGCAGCCCTCACCCCATTCCTCCAACAGTAAGAATCCCAGGAATGAAATGAAGCCAAGAGGGAGTCCAGCCAGCTTGCAGGAAGCTGTATTTCCCCCCTCTCCAGACCCACTGCCACCAGCTCTGAGAGCGCAGAAGGACCTTCAGCACCGGGATGGGAGACAGATCCTTTCTGGAAGGGAGAGCATTCTTTCTGTGAGAAAAGTTACCAGGCTGCCCGGGCTCCAGGGAGAGGAGATTAAAGGTGGGCAGCTCCCTGGGAAGGCCAGGTGGAGCTGGGCAGTGAGAAAGGCTCGCTGACCACCAGGACTGGCAGGGGGCACAGCAGGAGTGAGTGCCCTGGGGAGCCCAGGTAGGGGCTGGGACACCACGTGCTGCCCGGCCCAGCCTGTTTGAGAGGGCTCTCACACTGCTGACCCCCTCTTCACCCATGTGTCCCCTTCCTGCAGCAGTTCTCCTGCTGGTACCGATCCCAGGGGAACCCTGCCCCATGGCCACAGAGAAGTAAGGTTGGGGAAGCCCCCACAGGGTGGCTTCTAGTAGCATCTCCTTAGGAACAACCTTACTTTTGAACAAGGAAGACTAATGAGATTAATATCGTCCTTCAGTGTAACTGACTGCTGTGGAGTTGGTAGGAAAATGTTATGTAGTGCGTGATCCCATTAATGTGGAAACGTCCTTGTCAGGTATATTTACGTAGCTGTACACACATGGGTAATCAAGTATCCATTACACAGGTACGTACATATATACCGTCAAGTCTTCATAGTAGAGTAGTCCTCTCTGGGAGACAGGAGGATGGGACAAATGGGGCCCCTTACCATAGTGGAGGGACAGTGGCTCCCCAGGCTGGTGGCAGGAGGTTCCCCTGCTTCCCGGCAGGTCCTGCAGTAGCCCTGCAGGGTCTTCCTGCCCCACATAGCCTGCCCGCCCCCTCACTCCACATGAGGGACTCCCAGACCCCCAGAGGACCTGACCACCGAGCACAAAGTCCTTCCCTTCCCTGTGTCCTATGTGCCACCCATGATGTGCCCTGTCCATTGGGTTTCTTTGCACACATGCGCTCTGCACCA
This sequence comes from Manis pentadactyla, assembly GCF_030020395.1. Classification (NCBI taxonomy): domain Eukaryota; kingdom Metazoa; phylum Chordata; class Mammalia; order Pholidota; family Manidae; genus Manis; species Manis pentadactyla. Next base: position 57,784,835 of record NC_080027.1, read on the forward strand.
GTCACAGAAGGAAAACAACCCAAGGCACCACCTGCAGCATGCACCCCCGCCGGGGGTGAACAGCTGGAGTACACCCAGCAAAGACACAGCAGGGACAAATGTCAAACCACTGTGCCTGGCACACCAGGCCAGACCCCGCGTTCATCGCACACGGGACCACTGAGGAGAGGCTACAAAGCAGTGAACTGCCTATGGGAGAAATGTCAGAACGGGAGCTGCCTCCGGGGGCGGGGGTGGCGATCTCCTGGGAGGGCATCCAGGGGCTTTTCCTGGGGCAGCGTGGAGCTCTGTGTGCTCATGGGCTGTCACACAGGTTGTGTGCATTTGTCAGACTCATCTATTGGCACCCTTCCCATTCCTGAATTTCAAGAAAACTCTTAACAAGCATTGGTCCCTAGTTTAAGATATGCAGACTGAAGGGCTTGAGGGGAGGTAGCCTGATGTTGGTAATTCATTTTGAGATGCTTCAAAAATAAGATGGATTGTTGAAGAGTGAGCGAGCGAGTGCGAGCCAGCAAGTGCTAGATCCATAAGTGATAAGAAAATATGGTCACACAGGAATTGTGAAGACCAGGTGGTGGAAATAGGGGGTTCTTTGTGCAACTGTTTCCAGTTTGCTGAGGGTTTGAAATTCTCCATAGTAAAAGGTTGGAGATAAAAAGAGAGCTGCACGATAGACATAGCACCGTGGCCCAGGAGAGGTCATGGTGCACACTGGGTGACAAAGGACTAATGAGAGGCAGAAACAACATCAGTGGGAGGCAGAGAGGCCAGCTAATCAGCAAAAGCTACAAGGGTGAGACTCCGGTGAGTTGGTCCTCACAAGGTGGGTGGGAAACTGAGGCAGGGCTTGCAGGAGCCTAGCGTCCCACCTCCGCCTCTGCGGTCGGTGGGCTGTGGAGCAGAGGGGCCTTGTCCTGCAGGTTGTCAGCTAGTGGCCTCATACTCTGAGGTCAAGCTGGCATTAAGAAGTGGCCTCTCTGTGCACTTGGGCCTGTGACAGGCTGGAGCACAGACCTAGGGTCAAGGAGGCCAGCAGAGGCCTCTGCCTGGACCTGGAGGGAGCCTGAGATGCTGAAGAGGTCTTGAGCCTGGTGCCCATCCCCTGCCTGCTGCCTCAGGCCCCAGGCCCCAGTTGTTCCAGGAGAGCCTGATGCAATGGCTGCTTCGGTTTCATTTCGGGTCTACATTCCTGTCTTGTAGTTTCAAGTGACTGTCACTCTGTGTAGCAGCTTCTGACCAGAGGGCAGCATTAAAAAATTTCAGAGCAGGAACTCTGGGCCCCCCTGGTAGCGGGTGTGTGTCAGGTGCCTGTCTCTCTGTCTTGGCTGCCATGGGGGATGAATGATGACTGGCATCCTCAGTTACGGTTTTTCTTGCTGGTCAGATGCCACGGCCTGTGCGTGTCCAGCAGACATAATGAGAGAAATGAAGCCAATAGGCTGGCTGCATGGCTGGGGCTCTTAACCTAGGAGCAGCAGGGAAGGCCCCCATGTGTGGGGTCGCTAGCCCACCTCCACACTGCGTGTTCAGAAGACACGGGGTGGCAGACAGCTGCCCCCAGTGGCTGGCTCAGATGGTGAGATTTCCTCCTGGGTGTCCCTCAATGAATCCCCTCCCCAACTTGGGCCCAGCATGGGGTGGTGGCTGAGCCTATGATCAAAGAGGAGAATTTAGAACCTCTACTATGGTGAGGGCCCAGCAGCTTCTAAATCCTGCTGTGGACACTGAACCCACTGGCCTCCCCTGTCACACCAGATCTGCCTCTCAGTATTGTTCTCTCTACCTTTTGGACACAAAAGCAGAGCTCACAGGTATCTGACCATTTCTTCCAGGTACGTGTCCATGGGTAGAGCTCAGATATGAGCACGGTTCTGTCTGGCCCCATGACCTAGCGCACTAGAGCCTCACAGTTAGGAGGACAGAAGCCACAGCCCCACCGCCTAGGCCTGGATCCCGCTGGGAGCTGCGAGCAGTGAAGTGCGCCGGGCAGCCACTGCCACTGCATATCCCAGCGGTGGGGGGCATGTACACCTGTACAGACCCCTTACAGAGAAAGTAACGGCTCGGGCGGCCTCACCACACTGAGGCCGGGGCCCTTGGGGGAGAGAGGGGGCATCGCTGCCAGGCTCCAGACCTCAGGCAGAGGCACCCCAGTTAACCCTGGGGTGGGACATTAGCCGCGAGCACTTGTGTGGCATTTGTCAGGCTCTGTGCCTGGAATGATGCGGATGTTGGCTTTGTCCAATTCTTTTCATCCATAGAAATGATCATGGTTTTCTTCTCCATTTTGCTGATGGTAAATTAGATTGATATTTCAAGTACTAAATCTGACTTGGATTTCTGGGGTGATCCCTAACCAGTCTCTTATATTGTCCATTTTATATGTTGTTGGATGTTTCGTTGAGGGCTTTTATAATACATTCTCTCTGGTTTTTTGAAAAACTTTTTTGTTGTGGAGATTTTAAAAACTAATTTCACTAAACTTACTGTGCTATCTCTTTTGCAATACCTGTGTGTCAAATCATCATGTGGTATACCTCAGTTCATCCAGAGTTGCATGTCAATTATGTGTCAATAGTATTGGGGAAAAAGTCATTACACACACACACACCACAACCTTTGACATATACCCTGCAAAGTAGCACATGCTTATATCCACCCAAAGCACACCCATTTGCCCTACAAACTTCCATGCAAGTACCCCTCCTATCTACACCACACACATAGACCGCACACACAGTCCACTCACAGCACCCCACATGCCGCCCACACCCCACACATGCATGTAGACCATATGCTCATACACAGCACACATGGGAGCACCCCCCCACACCCTTGTGTCTAGAACAGTGGCTCCAGCTCTTACCTCCCACACAGTACCTGTGTGCTCCCTTACCCATAATATCGTTGCAGGATTTTCTCACAAGCTGGAATAGAGAGGGATGGCAGGTTCAGGGACAGTGGTTTGCAGGGGCATGGATTAAAGCCACCCCATCCCCCTGCTCAATTTAGGTGCACACTCACTGGGAAAACAACGTCCTCCAGGGATTTAAATCCTTTCTCAGCCCCATATACCTGGTTCTTCCTCTCTGCGATACTGCTCAACTGCAAGGGAGAGAGGATTGCATGGGCCCACGGCCAGGGAACGGTGACTCAGAGGTGCCCCATTCCAGGAGACAGTCTCTTGCCTCATGCCATTTTAGACACCAAGGGCCAGACCCTGGCATCTGCCAGCAGCCCACCCTCAGAGAATGGAAAGCTCTTCCACCCGCACCTCTGTTGTGCGGGTTTTATGTAACACTTATTTTTTCTGCAGGACCATCTGCTGTGCAGACACTTGGGGTGGGTTACAGGCCCATCTTCTGGGCAACCCTGTGAGAGCCACCTTTGAAAGCTTTTGCCAGCTAGACTCACAGATGGCACCTGGTTACTTGTTCAGAATTACCTGGTCTTTAGAATAATCTTTTACACCGACAAGGTAAACCTTGGCCCTCAAATTCCGAGCCTTCTTAGCCTAAGGGAAAGAAGACATTGAGTATAAAATATCCAAACACCAAACACAAGGAGCACAATGCTGATATGACAGACTGGACTCACTTCATTTGTAGCCTCTTGAAAGGTCTTTGGCAGCAGCTTTCCAGCAGACAAAGCTATAACGAGGCTGATGATGTTGTAATCTGCAGGAGAGGCAAGAGTGACGACGCCGGTAGAAGGGCCGGGGGTGAGCCGCCACAGGCTGCCATCGTCCCGGCACTGCTCCCCACACTCACCCTCCTGAGGAGCTGACGCACAGACCCGAACATCTGCCTGCTCCATACCCCTGGAAGGCTGCGTAGCTTATTCCTGGGGCAAGAAGGGGCCCTAGCCCAGGACCCACTTTGCAAATGAGGAGACTGAGCCCAGCTCAGGGTTCTTCCTCACAGAACCGTCACTTCTACCAGACAGTACAGCCTTTGCCCTGAAAGGCAACTCCAGCTATCTCACTGGACAAGTATCGCCTTCCAGATGAGCAAAGGCAGGAGCAGGCACACCGACCGTGCAAGGTTCTCACAGGTCCGTGCAGGCCTGGCCCAGCTCCAGACCTCACCTGCAGCCATCTGCAGACCCAGGTCAGGGCACGAGGTCAGAGGCACTTGGGCAGCAGACTCCCTGCCCAGCTCAATGCCTTTCCCCGGGCCCACACATCTTTTCTAGAGCCTACAGTCAAGGTGAAGATGGTTCTGGGCTGGGCACAGCCTTTTCCACTGTGGGAAACACCGAGCAGGAGCATCAGTGAAAGGCAAGGAGGTGAAGAGAGAAGGAGTCAGGGTCAGGGCCAGAATGTGTGGGAGGCAAGGGGGAAGATCAAGCTCTCGTCTTAAACTGGAGCCCCTTTGGGTTTTCCCGTTTGTTCTTCATGCAGCCCGACTCCAGGGCCAGCACCTCATATTTCCTATGAGCCAAGAAGGTGCACACATGACCCCATGTTGTGCTGAGAAACATTACTAGGGGTGTTTTTCAGCCTCACTGCTCAGAGCAGCAAGCTGCATCTCAGAGAGGGCAAGCAACTAGCTCCAGGAGTCAGTGCTTGGGTGTGGCCAGGGAGGGCCGGCCCCGTACCTCACTGAGGCCCAGGCCTGGCTCTGTCCCCAGACCTGACCGCAAAGACGTCACCAGGCAGCTTACCTTCTTGGTCATACACTCTCTGAATCTGCTCATTTGCCTGCAAAACAAAGAAGGAAAATGGAGGTGGGGGGTGTGAGAAGATCCAATGATCCTCTAAGAACTTGATAAAGCAGAGGCAGTTCTCTGAGCTCTAGAGTTTATACCTTTTGAAATCCCTTATGAATATTTGCAACTCCACCAGGCACCGTGGACTCAAGTTTCCTCAAACCATTTTGAATTTCATTGCTGAAAAGAAATCAGAGCAGGTGGGAGCTGGAATGAGGACTTGCCTTTTACAAAGAGTCCCATGCTGTCCTGGCCCACCTGCATCTGCAGACCCACCCAGATGGGAGAGGCCCAAGTAGCCCTGTTCCTGCCCTTCTGCCCTGTGTCTTTGGCATTGGCCAACCTGGTTGCCACCTTCCCAGTGCCCCATCTTGTGAGCAGGGTGGGGAGGGGACGCTGCTTTGCTGGTCCCAGGGTATGGCCAGCCTTTCTCTGTGCTCAGCACTGTCTCACCCCATGGAAATGCCTTGACTGTACATGGTTGAGCATGGGGACATCCCAACTGTGATACCATCACAATGTGACGGGCAGCACGGCTCGGCCCCGGGGGCCCCTGGGGAGGGCACTGTCCTCCCACAAGCAAGGCTGAGTTTGGAAAGGTCATCCTTCTCATACCACTGGCCTGTCCCACCCTCCCGTGCCTCAGTCCCCTGAGGTGACTCAGTCCCCCCAAGGCATTCCCCTTCTGGATGGGTGCTTAGGAGGTAAGAATCTGGGGAATTATAGTCCTAAGGCTGCTGGACGTCAAGTGCTCCCAAAGAGCAGAGCAGAGGCTGGGGAAGTGGCTCTGTGGGCTGTCCGTGTGCAGGTGAAGGCGTGGAGACCCCCAGGCTGCCACCAGCCCTGTTAGTGCAGACAGCTCAGGTTGGCACTGGGACTTGGGAGGGTGTGGGGGGCCTATGTGAGGCTGACCCCGTGTTAGGAGGTGCACTGGCACAGCAAGGCTAAGGACAGCATGGACCCTGAAGACTGGGTTCTCACCACGGGTAGGAGAATTGATGTCCAGGAGTGAGATCTGAGGGCCCCAGGTCGAGCACTGCCCTGTCCAGCCCCGGGTGGAGGCCTGGGACCCATGGCCAGCTCAGGCCAAAGCAGACCCTGCCCAGCCCAATGCAAATGCCCTCTCCTCCTCTCCCCACAGTTTGGAAGATCCACAGGGAGATCTCCCACTGGTCACCTGCACTCCCCAGTGTGCCGCCCCTCTGAGCCCACCCCAGTCCCTGCCGTGGACCCACCTCCCCTGTCATCTCTCTTGTCTGAGCTGGCTCTCCCCTGGGAGTGCTGCCCCTCCAGCCCTGCTCCCACTGTTGCTCATGAAAGGGACACAGGGATCCTGATGCCCTATTAGGACCACCTCCTCTTAAAATATCACTCTCCCAAAGACACGGGGTTTCACATCTAATTCCTGGGCCCACTCCTGGCCTGAACACTCTATCCAGGAAGTGGGCTTCAACCTCACATCCCAGAGAGGGTCACAGAGGTCCTCCACGAGCCTACCCGTAGCTTCCCTGGTTTCATGAGGCCTGGGCCCTGTGTCCCCGACTTGGAAGTGGCAGTGTCCTCCTCCCCCCATCTGGTACTTGCTCCTCCAGAGGCCCAGGCCCAGCACCCTTGCCTCTCTCTCCCCCCGACCCCCCCTACCCCCGTCTGCCAGAGTCCCTCCAGTGGAATGGATTTCTACTACCTCAAACCCACACAGGTCTGTCTCTCCTACATGCAAACCATGTGTAAGCACGGTCCCCCCCACCCCCGTCCCCCCCAAGCCCACTGAGTGTGCGTGTGCTCCCTGCCCCTCAGGGTCAGACCTGGGGGTGCTCTCCCCTGGCCCTGGCCCTGGCCCCCACCAGGCTCTCTCCCCCGAGGGCTGGCCACCCCTGCTCATTCTGCTCCTGGCTTCTTCCCAGGTTCCCGAACAGAAGCCCTGTGTCACAGGTCCTGGGACCCCCTTTGGTGCTCCACCCACTCTCATGTGGGTTCCAGTCATTTGCCTCCATGAGAATCTTAACCTCCCAGCTACTCAGATGCTCCACAAGTACCCACGTCCCACCTGTGACCCACCTGGGATGTGGGCCCATCTTGCCTTTCTCCAGCACCCTGGCCCAGCCTGGCATTCAGGATCCAGTCTTTCGGATCAACTGACCACTGGGAACGTGCTCTCCTCTACTGAAGCACCAACACTCAGACACCACCCATCCCTTCCTCCCTGGTTCTGATTCCGTCTCCCTCTTTACCCAGTGGCCCAGGGCATAGAATGACACACACAGATGGTGCCCAGCAGTGAACATAAAGGACCTCACCTCTGTTCCACCCCATCCCGGGAATCCTCACAGCCTGTTCTAGTGAAGGGGTTGAGCATGGAGAGAAGGACTGAGGGCAGATGGAGGGCTGGGCTGAGAGAAGAGGAGAGTGTCTAGTAGGACAGGGTTCAGCCGGTGTCAGTCCTGGAAGGGCCCCTGGGAGCCAGGGAACTAGGGCTGTCACGGTGGGCGCTGAGTGCAGCCTAGGCAGCCCAGCTGTGCTCCCCACTGCAGCCTCAGGGAGCCCCTCAGTTCTCTGGCTGTCCTGTGTCCTGACCCGCTGGCGCTGCCTTAGGGGATTAAAGCATCACTTACCTGTCCGAGGTGAGCGTCATGAGGGTGTCGGCCTGTGTTCCAAAGGTTATGAAGGATATCCTCCGTTTTGGGCTGGGGAGGAAGCATGGGCTAGTATGAGGCCATAATGATAGGCTAAAAGATGCTAAAGAGTAGCTGGGGAGGTGTGCATGCCCATTTCCCTGCTCCCCATGAACTCTTCTGTTTGGGGGCCTATTTTCCAAGCTCTGGAACTTCCCATAACTTTAGTGAGAGGTTCTGAGTCCTGTAAGATGTGTGTCCTCCCTAGCAGGGAGTACCAGGATTGCATCCTGCTCAAAAGTGACACACACACACACATGCACACCATGCCTTCACAAGAAAATGGATGCCTACACACCCCTGCATGAGGGTTCCCCACTGGCCTCTTTTCTACTGTAAAAGTCTTTACACACTCACCACCCTTCCTTCCTCCCCACCTACTTTTTCACCTCCCTCTCATCTCCAAGAAATTATTCTCCCGCTTGGTGGCCACTCCATTTTCTTTCCATGGCCACTCTCCTCTGGTGCCTTCACCCTCATCATCCCTTAGTTAAATTGCTACCATAGATCCCTAGCTGAGCTTCCTAGGGGTCCTGGCTTTTGTCCCTGTACATTTTACCCTCAACTATGGAGATTTTTTCCTTGAAGTACAGGTTTAACGGTGTCAGACCTCTGTTCAAGAATCATCTATAGCTCTCTGATGCTCACAGAAAAGATATCTGAACCCCTCAGCCGGGCTTTATGAGCCTCTATTGCCTTGGCCCCAGGCTCACCTGTGGAGCATCACCTCCCAGCCCTCCAGAGTTAACCCTGTTACCTGGACCACTCACTACACAAGAAGTCTCCTTGATGATGCCTTCCCCATCCTTCAAGAACTAGTTCAAATTTCCACATGCTGTGGGAGGCCATCCTTGATTTCTTTCCCTAGTTATTCTTGCTTTGTCTTTTGTTACCATGGCTAGACCCTGTCCCTTCATTTTTGCCCTCACCACCATTTAACCAAGTGTTGGGTTACTGAGTTACCGGTCAGCCTGACTTAACTTCCTTTCCCGCCCTGTAAGGACCTCAAGGGCAGACTGTGTTCCCTGCAAAGTGGCCTAACTCCCAGGCAGGAGCCAACGAAGCTGCCAAAACCCAGTGGGCCCAGTGTGATCTTCCTTCTTTCCCACTTAAGGACTCTGTGCTCCTGACCCGAGGGCGTCCCGTGTCCATCAAGTCTAAGCAGCTGTGTTGCTGCTTGGCACAGGACGACGCCCTACAGCGTGAAGAAGCCGTACTTTTGGAAATTCTGCACCAATTCCTCTGTAAACTGGTATATAGCCTTCCAATTTCCGTCTACGTTGTGTGACCTGAAAACAAAGGAGACGTGAGCCAGAGGGGTGGGGCACATCCATCAGTGGGCAGAGGTTCTGCCTCCCAGTCTGCCAGCAGGCTCTTTGCCAAGCTCCTCCCCGTCCACAGAGGTGCAGCTGGTCACGTGCACACAGCAACATCTGTGGGTCCCCTGGTGGTGACTGTAGGCAGTGTGAGGGGAGGCAGGGTGACAAGCCAGACACTTGTCCTCAGGGATGATGGGCTTTTCGTGGCAAACCAGGATGCTTGGTTATGGGTAGGTGAGGCTATTAGGCAAGGATTGAGAGAGGATGTGTTGGTTGGAAAACTCGTTCTGATTCTGATTCTCTTGGCTCTCCTAGTCTGCGCTTCCGCTTGGACTGTCCATTCCCAGCCGTCTGCTACAGTCCTGCCGTTTTCAGGTGTTTGAGGGGGGCAGGACATTTGGCACCATACTCCATTATAAGCCTTTTAGAAGCTCAGAAGCCTCAGGCTCAGAGGCTAACCCAGTCCTGTCCAATACTCCCCTGCTGGATCTCAGATTCTTGGGCATCAGGCTATGTTGGCATGCCCCCTTAGCTTGGGAGTCCATTTGGAAGTCTGTATGTGACATGGCACTACTTCCTCTTGACACACCGAAATTCTGCTCCCTCCACCATTTCCCCAGCACCCACAGAGGCACTGAGAGACATTCTCCAAAGGTGCCTGCTCCTCAGGCCAGGGAGGGGTTGCTACTCAGGCTATTTATTTCCCTTGTTTCTTATCAGTCTGCAAAGCAGAGCCCTTCTGGACATGGAAGGTTTTTCCAGCAGCACTGCCAGGGACAGGCAGGAGCAGGCGGGGGCCACTACTCTCCTATCACCATGCGGTGACTGGCAAGGAAGCCACAGGCCCTTCCTGTTCCTACTGTCAGATTTTCCCTCCCATGAGCTCCCACTTGACTCCCTGGATGGAGAGTGAGGATGCTGAAGGGGGTGGGGGCCTTACGGCCTCTTCTGTCTAGGTGGGAAGCATGTGCACGTGCCCTACTTGACCAGGGTTCAAAGGTCTTAGCAAACGCTCCTCAGTGTAGGTCTGCTCTTTTCCAGGTTATGGAAGGCAAGCTCCCTGACTGAGTATTCTGGTCAAGATTCCATGGATGGTAAGGGGAGTAACTAAGGATGGTGTCCTTGGGCTCTTCCCCTGGAGCTGTGATGGTTGATGTCCTTTGTACATCATACGATTTAGAAAAGCCCGCAAGGAGGTCCTTCTCTGATGCCCATAAACATTCCGAATGTCACATATACATGTGAGATTCCCACAGACACAAGGGGATCCTTCTCCTCTTTACCATTCCTTCCTCTTTTCTAGGCTGCATCTAAGTGTCAACAGAAGGTGAGAAAACTAGGGGTTGAGAATTCTAAAGATGTCAGGATTATCATTCTTAGAGTGTGTATAAACCAGGCGCATTCCATGAATGGTTGCTATTTCCAGAACAACCCAGTGATAACTGTCCCTGCTTCCCCCTCTCTCAGAGGCAGGGGTCCCCTTGGGCCGCTTCATACAGCTGTGACCCTGGGGACAGGCACACCCTGAGGGGCACCTGGGGCCAGGGTGGGAGGGCCACTCACGCATCGAGGATGATGTAAAGATCGAAGGCAGCTTCACAGGGTTTCAGCCTCTCCTCCTTCTTGGGCTGCCTTGTGTCCTGATGGACATTCCTCCAGCCTGAGGGGCTGTACGAGGATTGTCCTGTGCTCAGCAGCACATGTGGCAGCAGGAGCAGCAGGAACAGGTGAGGGCCAGGCACGCAGGGGTGCCTGCTCCTCATCTCCATGGTCTCCTCTGTCACCTCTTCCCTGAGGTGGGGAGGGATCAGAGCAGTCAGCACCTGTTCCCCTCAGCCCCCAGCCCCTGCCTCCTCTGCCAGTGCTCAGGGGCCTCAGCCCCTCCCGCCCTTTCACTGAGGCTCCCTGCCCTTGCAAACATCCACCTGTACCTGCTTATGGCAGAAGAGGTAAGCGTTTGGCAGTGGGGGACAACACTAGCCAAAGGCAAGGGACTCCACTCCCTGAGTGGCCCTTACCCCAACCTGCAGACGCTATTACTTGTGTTGTCCCTTATGATGTATGGGAGGTTGGCATGGTGACTTTGTGACCTGTGGCTCAGCTCAGAGTCCTGCCTTTTGGTAACCCCAGGGTGGAGTCATAGGGTCTTTTAGGGGCAGTGAGATAAGGCCTCCGTGTGTCCCTTATCTCAAACCCTCATTGGCAGCCATTGAAATCCCAGAGGGACCCTGACTTTTTTTGGTAAACTGAAGGAAGGAAGGCAGCTCAGGTGGCTTAAATAAGGACATCACTGTATGTGAGGAGAGACAGGAAATGGGATACTGGAGTGCTGTAGAGGTCATTCATGTGAACACAAGTCACCCAAGGGATAGAAGGATCTAGAAAAAAAGGTTGTGTAAGCCTGCCAGTGTTCTCTCTGAATGAGGGACATTCCAGTTATCTACTGCTGAGCATTGAACCATCCCAAAGTTAGTGACGTAAAACAGAACCGTGTTATATGCTCACAGGTTCTGTGGAGCAGAAATTCAGAGAGGGTTAGGTTGGGGGAATGGTTTCCGTTTCCTTCATGGAAAAACATGGGCAAAGTGTTTCCAGAATTCAGACTGCCATCCGTGTAAAAGTATTCAGAAATGCCTCAAGGAATATATTTGGTTTTCTTTACTTTTGTATGCACAAAATAAGATGTGATATATGCTCAAAATTTTTCTCTAATAAGTCTAAAATAGATCTTTCAATGTATATAACATAAAAATCACAAGCCATAAACACATTGTGTTGGTGGGATTTTGTGTGTGTGTGTGTGATGTTTTTAAAGTAATGGGCTATATTAAATAGAGGTTATTTTGGATTTGATGGAATTAGTATTCATCTCTGATTATCATTTTAGCCTCTCCTGCTTCAGACACTTTCATGACACTTGGTTTTGTCATATTTGGATATTTACCTACAGATTAAACATTGAATTGTCATCTTAATTTGCATTTCTGTAACTACTGATGGTAAAGAACTTCTGTTCACATTGATGCTGGGGTTCTTGTTTGCGGAGTGGAAGAATGAACTTAGCAAACAGTCAAGGTAGGAGAGCCAGGGAGAGGCTTTTATTTAGAGATACAGTGAGAAAATAGAGCTCCTGGCTCACACCACGAGGGGACAGGAGAGTCCACAGTGGTGCGTTGTCTAGGGGATTTATAGGCAGTTGAGAGACAAAGAGCTAGGGATGTAGGTCCACCAGATGGTCTCTAAATGTTTATCTTTAAAGAGACACTAAGTTTCTTATCAGTTTTCCAGACTATTTTGTAGAGTTAATGTAAGAAATTGACTGCTTTGATCCTTTCTCAGAGTAGCAGTTTCTTGGATTGGGAGTATATCAGTCAAGGCTGCTTGTTTTGCTTTCAAGGTGAGCTGAGTTATTGACTTGATTAGGGCTGGAGGAGGAAAAGCAGCATCTGGGTAAAGTTAAAGATAAACTGGGCTTTTTAGCAGGCTAAAGTAAATTTTACAATAGCTTTATCTAATCGATACAAACAGGACATGGGCTATGCTGAGGTATTTTCTTATCTGGGAGATGTTCAAAAATTGTAGGCCAAGTTACTTCTGGCTTTTTAGTTTTAACTAATTTTCACTGAAGAAGGCTTATATTCCTAGTTTGATATTTAACTTTAGAGAATTAATGTGACTCTGTCTTTGTTTAATTGTTTAATATGGAGTTTTTGTAGGGGTCTTTTTCCAGAGGCCTTCATCCTACTCTTGACTACACCCACGGTCCCTATCTCAACATGATGTTGGCTCATTCCTTTTCCCTGGTTTGGAAAGTACTTTTTCTTACCTGTATCCATTGTCTGATTCGGGTTTTTCTCTTTTTCATACTGATTCCTTAGCATTCCTCACATACTCAGGATACTAATCCTTTACCAATTGTTGGAAGTGTCTTCTTGCAACATGTGGCTTGTTTTCACTCTGTTTATTGCTTTGCAATAAAGCAAAAGTTCTTGATTTCTATTAAGTTTACTTAGCATACAACATTACATTGAACATTCTTGACTTTAATATAGTTGATTTGTCAATTTAACAGTCTCGCAAGACGTGTGCTGTTTTGTTTTGTTTCTGATTCAAGAAATTCTTCCCCATTAAGGTGTAACACATTTCATCTTAAAATGCCTTGTAAAGATTTGCCTTTCACAGTGAAGTCTATGAATCATCTGTAATCAATTAATGAACATGGCTTATGCCAGGGATTTATTTCATGGTTTCCCATATAGAGTAAAAGGTCCCAGCACCACCCTCTGCTATTTGTGGACTAGTCCATCTTCTCTCAGTGATTTGCAAGTCACCTCTGTTGGGTTCCAGGTTCCATACAGGGAACCACTAAATTTTGGAAATTGAGACTATAATGGAGCCAAATGTCCTGCGACTTCTCCATAGTTAAGGATCTGAAGAGACGCCTATTTTGCCACCCCGCAATATGCATCTTTGTCAGAGTGATTATTGTAAGGTGGTTATTTTTAAGAAACTGCAAGCACAAGAGAAGCTCTGAAAACCCACTAGAAATTAACCTTTGCATGAATTGACAGGGTGTCTCCCCCTCTGAAACATGAAGAGGGGAATGACTAAATCTAGAAACTCTTAACACAGGCAAAGGCAAAGACTTAGATTTTAAAAACAACCGAACCCTCTTTACAGTGCTTTGCCTGAAAACCTCCCTTAACTGGCCTGCCCCTCACCCAACACCTTTCTTTTATTTTTTAGATGAAGGTGGCATTTGTGGTGATGGTTTGGGTCATTTGGGGAATTTAGTAAATTTTACTGAGAATCTCCCATATAAACCAGAGAGAGATGCATGATACTAAATTTGTTTTCTCATGTTTATCTGTCTTTTATTACTGGGTTTCAGCCACTTACATAGAAAGTACAGTTGTGGTATAACGAGTCATAAGAAATACACATTTGGTCACTCAGATGAGCTAATATATATTTCCCAGGTATATTTTATCTTCGTCTTCAGTTTCTGAAAACACTGCAGAGTCCTAAAGCTGAAACAGGTGTTTTGTCATGTTTGTGAGAGACTTTTGTGCTGAAACTACTGTATCTGTAATCTGGAACGAAGCAATCAATGAATTAAATAAATTATGGATGGTGGGAGCCTGATTTCTCAGTATTGCACTGGGAGGTTACAGATAAGCCAGGAGAGTATGTGGCGATATCCATGTGATAATAGATCTGGTTGGAGACATTAGTATAAACTCTTCTTTAGCTTACTTACTATGTATACAGAAAGCTCAACATAGAAATCTTCATACTTCAGAGTGTATGCATAGGTTGGAGACTTGATAGATGTCCTTGCGTTGTCCTCTGAGCACATGCAACTCCCGCACGTAAGTTTTAAACACGATTCCCAAATAAAGGAAACTGTCAGGGAGAGTCCCGTTCGGTGACCCAGGGAAGTCGGAGGACAAGGTGAGGAAGGAATACATTAAAGCAAGAGTGTTAGGGAATGACAGAATGGAATAAAGGAAGTTCATCGAACAGCTACTCAGCATGGGGCACGACCCCTGCTAACTCCTTAAGCCACTGTCACCTGGCACCCAGCGTCTGCTTGGCTCTGCACGGCGTGGGAACTGAGTCCCGAATTGGGAGGCTTGCAGGCAGATTACTGAAGAGCATTGACTGTAGGCTGCAGTCCCCGGTCACCCAGGAGACGGTAATTTGTAAGCCCAGGTCTGAGCTCTCAGCAGCCCCTCCTTACTTGTCTGAGGTAGGATAGAGTGAAGTTTAAAGCCAGAATTCGGAGGATTAGAATGACAAAGCGAAGTAATAAAACACTTACTACTGGAAAGGCGCAGACATGATGCGTTTATTTAAGGCAAAAGGAGCACACTTGGAGAAAGGGGAGTGTGGGCTGCCCTAGAGAAGAGGCACCCCTGAAAGGTTCGGAAAAGATTAAAAGGATACGCACCTAGAAAGTGCGGGCGACCCCAGAGAGAGGAGCACCCTGAAAGGTTGGGGGTTCCCCCTTTTAAGGATTCTTTAGAAATGTGACTAAGGTCTGGGGGTGCAGACTTGTTAAGTGGTCTCTGAAGACTTAGAATTAACTTAACACAAGGAACTTCCTGCTCTGATTTCTCCCTGGGATACTCGTGTCTTGGTCTGGGAGCATATCAAACAGACTGCCTGCCCAGCCCCCAAGGTGGGCTGACTTACTTTCTGTTCGCTAAAGAGTAAGTTAAGAATCTTACTTAACTCTTCCTGCCTTTTACTGTGTTGATTATGACTGGGCCTGCATCTAAATCATTTGCCTAGGTTACCAAACTACTTAATTAGGGCCGGAAGGAGAAAAAACAGCATATAGGTAAAGTTAAAAAAATAACCTGGGCCTGCATGATGAACATAATAAAAACATGGGCTATGCTGAGGTTACCCTCCTTTATCTGGGTACCAGAACAGGGACAAAAAACTAAGACTCTCATTCAACCCCAAGAAACACCCACACATTGTTTACAAAGAGATTAGATAAAACTTACAAAATCGCAAAACCTTTCTAAAGTGTTTATCCTCCCTAAGGGTTGCCCAAGTACATTTAAATCGCTTCTCAAATGTATCCAGAGCTGTTAGGCATGCGATTTGGAATAGAACAACTGCCCTCTAGTGGTGTGAAAGCAGTATCAGGAACGTTCTTTGATTTTTAAAAATCAGATACAAAAATTATAAGCAGTATAGGAATTAAGCTATCTTATGCCAAACTCTGATGAGAATTATAATTAAAATATTTTCCTTCTCCCAATTTGAATTCTAGCAGAGCTCTATTTTCCTAGAATACCTGCATTAACCTACATCGGTCTTTTCCCCTCTTTTTTAGCAGTGCAGTCAGTTCTTGGCTCAAATGAAATCTTACACAGAAGCCCGTAAAAAAAGCTGAGCTGTTCCCTCTGAAAGTGGAGGCGGACACCCCCACTGGAATGTCCCATGTGTCAGATTCAGCATGTTCCAAGCAGAACTCATCGTCTCTCTCCTTTCCATCTAAACATGCCCATCTTTGCTGCCACATCTAATCGGTCACTTTATCTGGTCGATTCTACCTCCTTGATAGCTTTATTAGCATCTGTTCACTTCTCTCAACTCCAACTGCTATTATGCAAGATTCTCACAATTTTGTGTGAGGATTAATATAACAGCCTCCCCAATAAATTCTTTCTAATCCAACCTCCATATGTCTCCCAGAGTAATCTTTCTAAAATGCACATCCAATCTTATCCATCTCCTGCTGAAATCAACTAGCTCCACATATCCTTTTGAAAAGAGTTCAGAAACTCCTGCAGTCCTGGTTTATGAACCTCTACTAATGCTCTGATCTGTTCTTGCCTCCCCAGTTTCACCTTATTGTTACTCTTATGAGTAAAATTAAAAATTTAAAGGTATGTGCTATGTACCCTATTTAATCCTTATAACTATCACTGAGTTAGACATTCTTTTCTTCCACTGTATAAATGGAGACTCGGGGAAGTCTTAGTCTATGGGGACTCACAGAAGTTAGGTAAATTGCCCTAGGTCACATAAAATGTATTGACAGACTGTACCAACCAGCACCTAGAAAGAAGTCTGGGAGCAAGAGACAAGGACAGATAAAGATGGCCTCATTATATCAGTGGGTTCTTTGTAGGCCATGACTACACCTTAATCATCTTTGGTTCTTTTGACACTTAACAGACACTGACTAAACATCTGCTGAACAAATAAACAAGTAAGTGAATGAAGATCAATTTGATGAGTATTGTTAGGCATGTCTGAAGTATTTGCAAAGAATTTCTAACAAAACCAGAAAACTTAAAGGATGTCACAAAAAAAGGTCAGATTTATAGATCTGTAAGTGCTATAGTAACTAGACATGGCAAGGATGATTTATAATGTAAGATATTGAAATAAAAGGCATTTTTTTCTTTAGCACAAGATGGAGAAAGATGTAAATATTTATAATTGTTTTAAGAGTTTGCCATTAATCCCATCAAAATTCTCACAGACCCCACTAAAATATCTTTTCGCCTCTTAAGTGAATGTTTTTCAAAGGGCTGTTCTAGAGACATTTGCGTGAGAATCACCTGGGGCCTGGGGTGTTATGTGAAGTGCAGATGCCTGGGTCCACACAGTGCCCCTCCACTTGTTCACAATCTCTGGGGCTGAGCCTGGGTAGCTGGCTTTCTCCAAGCACCCCAGGTGATTTCTGTGCACACTAGAGGTGGAGAACCACTACTTCTGGTTTTGACCCCTCAAGTGACACAATGTGTCAGGCACTTTGGAAGTACTTATTATGCACTGATAAAGTACTTAATATGCAGTAGATCCAAGGATCTATTTAAATCAGTAAGTCAGAGGGACTAAATATAGTAATCGTCATACCTCTCAACAAAACTATAGTTCTGAATGTCAGAAATCATAAATACATAAAGATATTTATTTTATTACATCCAAGAAAAAAGTCACCTTCCTCTCATCCTTTTCTTTCCCTTCCAGGGACTAGAGACATGATGAGGGCCTACTCTGCCGTGAGAGAAGCCAATTACAAAGATTCGGACAAGTACTTCCACGCAGGCCAGGGAAAACTACGACGCTGCCCAGAGGGGCCCTGGGGGCGCCTGGGCTGCTAGAGTGATCAGGTACCCGGGGCCCTGGGGCTGCCAGGCTGGGTGAGCAGAGCTTGGCTGGCTTGGACTGCCAGGGGTCAACGCCTGGGGAAGCTTCCCGTAGCGTGAGGCCTTTCCTCCTCCTGCCCACCCTTCCCCTCTGGGCCCAGCGTGGGCTGTGAGAGGCTGATAGAGCCAGAACAAGGCTGGTGGGAATGGGCGGTTCCCCACCCGCCCCTGTGGGTGCTGCTCGCCCAGTATCGACGGGAGGGGGGCATCTGCCTGGGCTGAGATGGGCTGTGTCCGGGCAGGCTCAGTGTTTTAGCCCCTCTTGCCTGGGTCCCTCTCAGGTCACTAATTCCTTGGGAAGGGGAGGGGCACAGAGGGCGGGGCTGTTGTTTAGCAGCCCCTGACTGTTGTCCACCTTTACCTCCTTTCCAGCGATGCCAGAGAGAATTCTCAGAGAGTCACAGACCTTTTTAAATATGGAGACAGTGGCCATGGAGAGGAGGACTCGAGGGCGGACCAGGCTGCCAATGAGTGGGGCCGGAGCCTACTCCCGGACCCCAATCACTTCAGACCCGCCGGGCTGCCTGCCAAGTACTGAGCTTCCTCCTCACGCTGCTCCCAGGAGGCGCACTCAGGGCCCCCTGAGGACTGGGACAGGTGCTGAGCTAGGCTGTTGAATTGTATAGACATAGTCCTTGATAATTCATTAAGAGCACAAAAATTGTTCAATAAATGCTTGTGAAATCCAATTTGTCTTGGCTTCTGGAAACAGCATATGACAGTCTTCCTGGGAATATGAGCCTGTTTAATACCATGGGGATGATCAATAATCATTACTGGTGTTCTTTTTATAAAAAGGGGATAAGACACTAATAACCAATAATAGTAATTTGGGTAGCATTGTATATCTGATGCCGGGGTTCTTGTTTGCGGAGTCGAAGAATGAACTTAGCAAACAGTGGAGGTAGGAGAGCCAGGGAGACTTTTATTGAGAGAGAGAGAGTGGGAGGACAGACAGAGCTCCTTGGCTCGCGCCAGGAGGGGACAAGAGAGCCCTTTGTCTAGGAGATTTATAGGCGGTTGAGAGACAAAGAGCTAGGGATGCAGACCCGCTGATGGTCTCTAAATGTTTATCTTTGAAGAGACACTAAGTTTCTTACCAGTTTTCCGGACTGTTTTGCAGAGTTAACATAAGAAATTTACCGCTTTGGTTCTTTCCCAGAATAGCAGTTTCTTGGTTTGGGAGCATATCAATCAAGGCTGCCTGTCTTGCTCCCAAGATGGGCTGACTTATTGTCTGTTTGTTAAATGATAAGTTAAGAATCTTACTTCTTAACTTCTTGGGTGTAAAAATGCGATCTTATCTTTAAGGTGGAATCCTTCCTGCCCTTCACTATGTTGTTGACGGCTGGGCCTGCCGGCTATATTATTTGCTCAGGTTCTGTATTACTTGATTAGGGGCTGGAGGAGGAAAAGCAGCATCTGGGTAAAGTTAAAGATAAACTGGGCCTTTTAGCAGGCTAAAGTAAATTTTACAGTAGCCTCATTGAATTGACACAGTGGAGACACGGGCTATGCCGAGGTACTTTCTTATCTGGGGGATGTTCAAACATTCCAGGCCAGCTTATTCCTGGCTTTTTGGTTTTAACTAATCTTCACTGAAGAATGTTTATATTCCCATTTTGATATTTTACTTTAGAGAATGAATGTGATTCTGCCTTTGCTTAATTGTTTAATACGGAGTTTTGGTAGGGGTCTTTTTCTAGAGGCCTCACAGGAATCTGGGTCCTTCTGTGGTCTCTCTCCCTGACGTGGAGATCCTGACAGATTTCCAGGAATCTTTCTCCTCTCCCATCCTTTCCTTCCAGATTCAGTTGTTGACCAGTCCCTTTCCATGGTGATTAGAAATACCTTTCAAAGTCATTTCCCTTCTCTCTTTCCCCAGTTGGTGGGTCAGACCAGTACAGAACACCAGCTTCCCAGTGCACCATATCTGCCAGCCCCTAAACCTTAATAGTAATGCCTCATCCCACTTTGTTCATGCCTTCTTGGGAATCTGTTTTTATCCTTGTCAGAGTCAGTGGTTTGTATGAAGTCAGTCCTCATGCTGGTTGGTTTTTAAGTTCCTCTAACACTAGTTAATAGTAGGATGATAGTAATGACAGCTGACATTCATTGAGTTAACTATGGGCCAGCCGCTGCTCTGTTTTCTTGTGCCCATTGGACCTCACATTTCACTTTTCCTTATTTTATAGCTGAGGAAACTTGAGGCACAAACTGTTCAAATATGTATCCAAATCCCACTGTTTGCTGCTAGAGCCAACATTCTTAACTATTTGCTGTAACTAGCATTTGTATTGAAGTTTAGAGCTTATGAAACACTTTTGCGTGTAGTAGTTCATTTAGTCATTCCTTCAGTGAGTGTGTTCCACGGTTCCCATGAGCCTGGGTCCTGGGTAGGGTGGGGTGGCCAAGATAAGTCTTCTGGGCTCCCAAGCATGATGGGCACATGATGGGCATAGGGGTGGGCGCTCTGGTAGGCCCCGGGCAGCAGGGGTCGCTGTGGGAGGAGTCGCGCCGTGCGCGCCGGGCCCTCTTGGCGCCAGGCGGCCTCTCGCTTCTTCCGGCGGCTTCCGGCGCAGCTCCTGAAGGCGGTCGGTGGCCGTGTCATGGATCGCAATCCCTCGCCGCCGCCGCCTAGTCGGGACAAGAGCGAGGAGGAGGAGGTGGCCGGAGGAGACTGCATCGGGAGCACGGTCTACAGCAAGCACTGGCTCTTCGGCGTCCTTAGCGGGCTCATCCAGGTGTGGAAACTCGCGTCTCGCCTGGGCTCCCCCTCCGTTCCCCAGAGCCCCCGGCCGCCCCTCTGGCAGCGCCCTCCTGCCCGGGGCGCCGCCACCCCCACCACGGCCCCTCCCCAGGCCCGCGCGCCCGGGCCCGCGCGCTGTGCGTGGTGACCGCCTCCGCGGACCCCGAAAGTGCCGAGAGCCACTCCCCCATGCCCTCAGCACAAAGACAAGTATAATGGCAGGGATGCTGGAATGCTTGCGGGTAAAAATACTTTGTTTTTGCAGATTTTCCAAAACTACATGACCATGTAAATATATTGCTCGGGTTTTTGCTCCCCATTGCCACTGTCGCTTCCGAAGCCTAGGTCCTAATTTATCTGTTTCGTGGACTTCTGTCGTAATAGAATAAATGGTGATTTTAAGAGTCTTACTGCTGTTAATCAAATGCGCGGCCTCATCATCGCCTACTAGATGCATGAATCTGGGCAAGTCACCTAACCTCTCAGAGGCTCGATTTCTTTCTCACTTTACGTAAAGTGGGGTGGTAATATTATTGTACACAGAGTTTTATTGTGTAGGTTAAATAAGATGACAGTGGCCCTGGAATGCTTACCATGGTATTTGGCTGATAGGAGCCCTCAGTAAGTGTGGACTTCGTTCTTCCCACGTTTCCCTGATTTCCCTATTTCCAATCTCTGTCCTCTCCTGTCCGTGTTCTACACAGCTGGCAGAATAATCTTCATCAATGAAACAAACAAAACTTCCTTGTAGTTCCCTTTATGTACAGCATGTTTCTTAGCTTGGAACCCGGGGCTCTTGGCAACCTTGCCAGCATCATCTGCACATGACACATTATACTGTTCAGCATTCCCCAGACATGCTAGGCCCTTTCTTAATTCTGAACTCTTGTACTTTTCTGTGTATGCTCTTGGTCCTTCATAACACAAACTCATATTTCCCCTCAGATTTAGCTTAAAGATCGCCTCCTACAAGAAGTTTTCCCCGATTTCTTCCAGGCATAGGTAATTGCTCCATCATTTCTTAATTAAGGTTTTCATTGATATACAATCTTATGAAGGTTTCACATGAGCAATGTTGTGGTTACTGCATTCACCCATATTATCAAGACCCCCCTCACACCCCATTGCAGTCACTGTCCATCAGCATAGTAAGATGCTATAGAGTCACTACTTGTCTTCTCTGTGCTTTGCTGCCTTCCCCATGACCCCCCCTACATTATGTGTATTAATCATAATGCCCTTTAATCCCCTTCTCCCTCCCTCCCCACCCACACTCTGTATTGCCTTCCCTTTGGTAACCGCTAGTCTCTTCTTGGAGTCTGTGAGTCTGCTGCTGTTTTGTTCCTTCAGTTTTGCTTTGTTGTTACACTCCACAAATGAGTGAAATTATTTAGTACTGTCTTTCTCTGCTTATTTCACTGAGCATAATACCCTGTAGCTCCATCCATGTTGTTGCAAATGGTAGGATTTATTTTCTTCTTATGGCTGAATAATATTCCATTGTGTATAAGTTCCACGTCGTCTTCATCCATTCGTCTTGTGAGGGACACTTAAGTTGCTTCCATATCTTGGCTATTGTAAATAGTGCTGCACTAAACATAGGGGTGCATATGTCTTTTTGAATCAGGGATCTTGTTTTCTTTGGGTAAATTCCTAGGAGTGGAGTTCCTGGGTCAAATGGTATTTCTATTTTTAGCTTTTTGAGGAACCTCCATATTGCTTTCTACAGTGGTTGAACTAATCTGCATTCCCACCAACAGTGTAGGAGGTTCCCCTTTCTCTGCATGCTTGCCAGCATTTGTTGTTACAAAATTTGTCTTTAGGATGTTGGCCATCTTAACTGGTGTGAGGTGATAATCTCATTGTGGTTTTAATTTGCATTTCCGTGATGATTAGTGATGTGGAGCATCATTTCATGTGCCTGTTGGCCATCTGAATTTCTTATTTGGAGAAGTGTCTGTTCAGATCCTCTGATCATTTTTTAATCGGGTTATTTGCTTTTTGGGTGTTAAGGCGTGAAAGTTCTTTCTATATTTTGGATGTTAACCCCTTGTCAGATATGCCGTTTATGAAAATATTCTCCCATACTGTAGGATGTCTTTTTGTTCTACTGATGGTGTCCTTTGCTATACAGAAGCTTTTTAGTTTGATGAAGTCCCACTTGTTAATGTTTGTTTCCCTTGCCCAAGGAGATGTGTTCAGGAAAAAGTTGCTCATGTTTATATTCAAGAGGTTTTTGCCTACATTTTCTTCTAAGAGTTTTAAGGTTTCATGACTGACATTCAGGTCTTTGATCCATTTCAAGTTTACATTTGTGTGTGGCGTTAGACAATAATCCAGTTTCATTCTCTTACATGTAGCTGTCCAGTTTTGCCAACACCAATTGTTGAAGAGGTTGTCATTTCCCCACTGTATATCCGAGGCTCCTATTGTATATTAATTGACCATATATGCTTGGATGCATATCTGGGCTCTCTGTTCTGTTCCATTGATCTATGGGTCTGTTCTTGTGCCAGTACCAAATTGTCTTGATTACTGTGGCTTTATAGTAGAGCTTGAAGTCGGGGAGTGTAATCCCCAGCTTTATTCTTCCTTCTCAGGATTGCTTTGGCTATTCTAGGTCTTTTGTGGTCCATATGTATTTTAGAACTAGTTGTTCTAGTTCATTGAAGAATGCTTTTGGTATTTTGGTAGGATTGCATTGAATCTGTAGATTGCTTTAGGCAGGAATGCCATTTTGACAATATTAATTCTTCCTATCCATGGGCATGGGATGTATTTCCATTTATTGGTGTCTTCTTTAATTTCTCTCAAGTACTTTTCAGGGTATAGGTCTTTCATCTCCTTGGTTAGGTTTATTGCTAGGTATTTTATTCTTTTTGATGCAATTGTAAATGGAATGTTTTCCTGATTTCTCTTTCTGCTAGTTCGTCATTAGTATATAGGAATGCAACAAATTTCTGTGTATTAATTTTGTGTCCTACAATGTTGCTGAATTCAGTTATTAGTTCTAGTAGTTTTGGGGTGGATTGTTTAGGGTTTTTTTATGTACAATATCATATCATCTGCAAACAGTGACAGTTTAACATCTTCCTTACCAATCTGTATTTCTTTGTGTTGTGTTATTGCCATGGTTTGGTACATCACTTTTGCTTTCAGAACTCTTTGTCCACAATTAAGTCGAATCACTTTGCCTTTTCTGTTTTGATTATCAGTTTACATGTGTTTCCCCGTTGGATCCTAAACTGCTTGAAGGCAGGGAATTAAATCTTACTCATCTTTGAATTTCTACCCCTGTGCTTACCTCTGTGCCTAGCAACAGTATTTACTCCATGAATGTTGAATGAATAGACCCGCCCAAGGCACTAATTTTTTTAAGCAAGGTTTTCGCAAGAGAAGATATTTTAAGCATAGTGTCTTTGTGACTTTAGATAGTTATGGGATGATATTACTTGAGTACTATGGACAGATTCTATTCATCTTTTTTCTTCCTTTATGTTTCTGAAGATTGTTAGCCCTGAGAACACCACATCCAGCTCAGA
Organism: Manis pentadactyla; assembly: GCF_030020395.1. Taxonomy (NCBI): domain Eukaryota; kingdom Metazoa; phylum Chordata; class Mammalia; order Pholidota; family Manidae; genus Manis; species Manis pentadactyla. Next base: position 57,808,511 of record NC_080027.1, read on the forward strand.
TGATGATAAACATCAGATGGAGCTTGATGAAGAAATGGAGAATGAAATTTGCAAAGTATGGGATATGTCAATGGATGAGGTATGGAGTTGGGAATGAAAGGACTGTTGCATAAGCAAGTGGTGAATGCTTAACTTTTTAACTTTCAGGGTAGAGGATCTGAAATGTCATTAGATTTGGGTTAAATATACAGTTCTCTTGAATACCAGAATGCTTGTAGTCCAGGAAAGTTCCTATACTAAAGAGAATGATGGCCTTGTATTTGAGGGCAGGTTAGGAGTTCTTGGAGACCACTGATGTACCACAATTAAATTAGAAGAAAGAGACAAGGAGGACTTACAAGTATATAATTGCAATAGTATTTTAATATTTGTGTGTACTCCATAACATGAAAGCATTTTCGTGTAATTCCATTTGTTCTTCATAATAACTAGTACCCTTATTTTACAGGTAGGAAAAGATGGGAAAAGAGACTGACTTACATAATCTCTCATTTTATTGCTTGGACTTTTGCAATACATTGCAGATGAAAATCCTTGTTTTGGTCTCTTTCCCCTCCCTTCTGTCCTCCACATTGCCTCCCAAATCATCTTTCCTAAAACACAGATTTAATTGTATTCTTCTGTCTTAAAAATTGTCAATGGCTATTCATTGTCTTCAGCCATTTTTACAAATAGCTTTATTGAGGTATAATTTACAAAAACACTGCATATATTTGAGGTATAATTGATGTACAGAAAGTGCACCTATTTTAAGTGTATATACAATTTGAAAAATTTTGATATATATGTACATTCATGAAACCATCACTGTAATCATGATAAAGAACATATCTGTTACCCCCAGAAGTATTTATTCAGCTTTGTCATCTGTTCCTCTTGCCCCTTCAACTTACAGTTCATCACAGATAAAACTGCTGTGAAGTTTTGTGTATAAGTATGTATGGACATATGTTTTCCTTTCTCTTGGATGAATACTTAGAGTAGTGTGGCTGAATCATATGTTGGGTATGTTTCACTTTCTAAGAAACACGTGGAATTTGTTTTCCGGAGCATTTTTACATATTTACATTACCACAAGCCGTGTGTGAGATCCAGTTGCAGTTTCTCCTCATCCTCACTAACACGTGGTGTGGTCAGTCTTTTTAATTTTAGCGATTCTATAAGTGTTTAGTGATTGTTGTGACTGTAATTTGTATCTTCCTATTACTAGTAATGTTGAGCATGTTTTCATGTGCTTGTTTCCACTCTTAATCTTTTTTGGTGCAGTGCCTATTGGAATCTTTACCCATTTTTTAATTGTTTCTTTTCTTTTTTTCCTAAAAGTTTTATGATTTTTTAGGTTTCACTTGTAGGTCTAAGATCTGTTTTGAGTTTTTTTTTGTGTGGTATAAGATATAGATTAAAGTTCACTTTTTTTGTGTATAGATATCCAGTACTAGCTCATTTGTTAAAAAAACTATCGTTTCTTCAGCGAATTGACTTTGCACCTCATGAAATTAATTCATGTAAGGAATAAATTGTTCTTAGGTATTTAATATTGATAAGTTATCAATTATTAAAATCCCCACTATTCTTTGTAAGATATGGAAACTATCTTAATGTTTATACAAATCTCCAAAAAGTCCAGCCAAAAATAAGTAATTTGTTTCTACACCTGGCCTTACTTACTTAAGGAGAGTAATGCTTTATTTATTCAACATCATTGTGAAATGAAGTGTTTCAAATAATTTTATGCGTTTACATGCCAAGTGTTTTTTTACTAATAATTTTAACCATTTGGAATCAGTTTTGGAAAGCTATTACCATTTAGATGTTTTTCTTACCTCTTTAAAACGGTAGGCAGAATATGATTAATGTTTTCATGTTGACCTGGGGTCAAGACCACTTAGGCTCCTAATCTCATTTTGTTTTATGATTCCAAAGGACCCTTGTCCACCTTTGCCTCCAGGTAATGTATGTAGTAGTAGTTCCCTACTACATACTTTGAACTACTAAACAATTGGTGAATATTTTTCCAGGGATTTGCTTTTTCATTTCCATTTAAGCCATTACCTTGGTCAATCTCACTGAGCTTGAATAATCTTGTGCTTGTGTGTAACTATTCATAAACACACATATGCCAATTCCCTGTTATTTCTACAATGCTTCTGACTGATCTGGTCCATATTTCATAATTATCTTCACTGAAATCAATAGCAGTAATCTGTACATAGGATTGTTTATCCCAGCAGTAAATGACTATGAGGCTGAGGTTTTGAATTGTTGCATCTGTTTTAAGCCTATGTCCTCCTTTACTCTCAGGTTGTTAGCTTGCTTATTCCCCCTTACTAATTTGCTGATTATGATCCATCCAAGACTAGGAAATTAAGTAACTTATTCTAAGGTAAGAGTAAATATGCTGTCTGACAGGCTAGAGTCTTTCCAATAGCTTTCCTGTGTGAGCTTGGGAGCACCGATTACTTTTCAACCTCTGCATGTGTGTCCGTTTCTTGCTCCTCTGCAATGCCCCAGATAATCAAGCCACTGGAGGGCCCCCCACCCCAAAATGGTGAGTCATTGCTAAGCATGTGCCCACTGTCTACGAATCAGAGGTGAATCACTTCCAGTGGCTCAGATTGTAGAATTTCCTCTTCTTTTATTCCTCCTCTGGACAGACAAGATGGCATCTGATACTGGTTCTTTCCTATTCTTGAAATTTTTCAGATAAAATTCTGATACTTGGGAAGTTTTCTGAAAGGGCTCCTGTTAGAGAGATTGGAAAAGCACCCATTGTAATTTTTACACCATGCTAGATTTTATAAGTTGCCTACTAGCATTTATTTAATTCCACTTACTTCCAAACAAAGGAAAAGTTTGAATTGGACATTCTACTCTCTAAGCCAGTGGTCAGCAAACTACAGCCTGCAGGCCAAATGCTGGCAGTTTTTATATATAAGATTTTTTTTTTTTTTAATTGAAGGGTAGTTGACAACAGTATTGCATTACATTAGTTTCAGGTGTACAACACAGTGATTCAACATTTATATACATGATAATTCTAGGTACCAGGTATCACCATACCAAGTTGTTACAATATTTTGACTATATTCCTTATCCTATACATTACATCCCGGTTACTTATTTATTTTACAATTGGAAGTGTGTTTAAATATATATATATATATATATATATATATATATATATATATATGTATATAAGATTTTTCTAGAACTCAACTCAGTATATATTATCTGTGATTGCTTTCATGATACAATGGCAGAGTTGAATGGCTTAGACAGAGACAGAGACTATTTGGTCCAGAAAGCCTAAAATATTTATAGAAAAAGTTAGCCTACTTCTGATATAAGCTAAATAGTCAGTCCCACCTAAACAGATTTATTTCCACAAAGAGGTAAATAGCAACAATATCTTTCTTTGTTGAAATACAAACATGGAAAAATGTAAATTAATCAGGCAGATACTGGGCAAATGAATACTTTCTGAGCTACTTTAATGTTATTAGTCAGTCTTAATGGCTGACATTGTTTCTCACTGGATGAGGGCAAATAGGCAACAATGGAGCCACCTCCCAAATTACCAATGATAATATCCTCTAAAAGCAGCAAAAGTGAGTAAGAGAGTGTACATTACACTTTTGTGTTAGACATAAATTAGATAAGAAATAGAAAATACCTTAAATAATAGTTGTGCTATACAATGTAAGGCATATTGGTGTCCTGTTAGACCCATGGTTAGGAAAAATACAGACACAGAGAAATGGCTGGTAATTAATAGACTGTTATTAAGGCAACCTAAAGTTTGCTTTTTAAGAAAAAAAAGCATAAATGTTATTTGGACCTACTTGAATTTTATCTGGGTTGTCAATATAATATTAAGAAAAGGATATACAACATAATTCCTTCCAAAATGTGGTACCAGAAAATATAGTTACTACTTACAATTTAACTATTATACTTTATAATATATATCAAGTATTTACCTGATGGATATGGTTATAATGTTTCAGGACACACAATTTGACCCATGTTAACCTAAATCCATGAAATAACTATTTAAATGCCAAATGAGTTCAAACATATTTATACATTGGACACATACATCTAATAGACCCATTGAGTGGGATTTCATTAACTCAGCTTTATTTTTGTCTCTCCTGTCCCATTTGAAACTATTCAGCGAATGAAGATTTACCCCTGTACTAGATAAAACTCAGCAGGTCTCTATTCATTTTAAAGTAAAAGACACTGACACATTTGCTTTAAGTAACAGAATACAATCTCATTTCACAAATTAAGTGTTCATTTCAGCACATTAATCAACACTTCAATTTCCACCCAATCTTACACTCATACCTTACGTTCATGTAGTTCTTACAAGGTGTGGGTAAAATTGTAATATTCTAGAATCTCTCACCTGGCTTTAGTGCATCTCCATATCAACAGGCATTCCTAAGGGGTGGAGAGAAGTAGTTCATCTCCATATCAGTGGGTAATTACCTGGGCAACTGAGGGCTTATCTGAACCTGAGAGGTTGCGGGCAGGTTTTGCTTCCTTCAGAGCAGGAAAGGGACTGTCCCCAGACTGCAGTTTGTAAGCAATAAATGGGTTTGAAGCTTTATTTCTCCTTTTGACTGATTTTGGTTTTAGAGATATTTTGCCCCAGAATTTCCTCTCCCCAGAGTTACATAAGGGCAGGTACTTCTGTGTATTTTACCTAAAAAATAATCTTAAAAGCCACAATTATCAAAGTAGCATGGTATTGATGAAAGAATGGAGACATACATTGGAAAAGAACAAAGCGGAATAAAGCCCAGGAAAAAAACCAAACAGATGCAGTCAACTGAGCCAACAGCTGATCTTTGAAATAGGAAACAGCAATTCAATGGAGAAAAAGTCTTTTCAAAAAATGGTGTTAGAACAATTAGATATACATATGCAAAAAAAAAAATCAACCTAGATACATACCTTACACTTTTTACAAAAATTAACTGAAGAACAGACCTAAATATAAAATGTGAAACATTTAATTTCTACAAGAAACATAGTAGAAAATCTAGATGATCTTGGCGGTAGGCAAGGATGCAGAACAATCAGCTCTCTCATTCATTGTTGATGAGAATGCAAAATCATACAGTCACATTGGAGAACAGTTTGGCAGTTTCTTAGAAAGCTAGTTATAGTTTTATCATATATGTGAGATAAATTCTAGCCGAAATAAGCAGCAAAGAGAGGCAACAAAGGGCCAGGTAGTTTATTTGAGCGCAATTCCCAGGTGATGTTCCGCGGTCTGGGTGTTACAGGCCAGGGAAGTCACACCTGGTAAGGGAGGTGGGGGCTTATAAGGGGCTAGGAGGGGGAGGAGTGGGCAAGCTATCCTAGGGGGCGTGGAGAGGTATGATTGGCTAAAGGTGACATACTAGACAACTAGAAACTTTTTTTTCCTTCCAAGAGGGAGGAGTCTGACATCCGGGTCTTAGTTGGCACATCAGAAGGATGGAATTCAGGAAGAGCTGTCCCCTTTCCATATAAGGCACGGACCTTGGGGTCTGGTCTGTTCTCCTCTCATGGTATCTCTGTTTTGTTTGCATGTCCTTATTTTTCCTTCCTCCAGCCTAACAATGTACTCCTGGGTATTTACCCAACTGATTTGAAAACTCATATTTACACAAAAGTCTGCACACATGTTTATAACAGCTTTATTTATAACTGCCAGAAACTGGAAGCAACCAAAATGTCCTTCAATAGGTGAATGGATAAACAAACTTTGGAACATCCATACAATGGAACATTATTCAGTGACAAAAATAATTGAGCTACCAAGACACAAAAAGACATGGAAGAATCTTAAATGCGTATTGCTAAGTGAAAGAAGCCAGCCTGGAAAGGTTGAATACTGCACAATTCCAATTATTTTTCTCCTCACATTTTATTTTGGTAAACAGCATCTTTTGTATCTTAATATCTCAGTTGAAACTTCAACTTTAATGTCTTGCTTTAAATGTATGTAAGTGTTAGGCTGGAGAAAGGAAAAACAAGGACATGCAAACAGAACAGAGAGATGCCATAGGGGAAGAACAGACCAGACCCCAAAGTCCTTGCCGTATATGGAAAGGGGACAGCTCTCCCTGAATTCCATCCTGATGTGCCAACTAAGACCCAGATGTCAGCCTCCTCCCTCTTGGAAGGAAAAAAGTTTCTAGTTGACTATTATGTCACCTTTAGCCAATCATACCTCTCCACGCCCCCTAGGATAGCTTGCCCACTCCTCCCCCTCCTAATCCCTTATAAGCCCCCCATCTCCCCAACCAGGTGTGACTTCTCTGGCCTCTGGCAATAAGGCCACAGAACCCCACCCGGGGGTATTTAAATAAATTACCTGCCCTTTGTTGCCTCTCTTTGCCTGCTTATTCCGGCTAGAATTTATCTTACAATAAGTACATATTCAGGAACCAAGAAATATTTAGCCATAAGACAATTCTAAGTATAAAGTTACTAACTTAATAAGTTATCTCTTTGATCATTAACTACTCAAGAAGTATAGTCATATATCTACTTCTCTGTAACATATACATGTACACACACACATAAACATGATTTTTTCCCAAAATTGACTCAATAATTTTGACTTGTTGATGATATCCCTGTGTATGCTTAATTCCACAGAAGTAATCATACATGAATCTGTGGTTGGAACACATAACTTGGAGCCAGAACTTGGACTGCTGAGTTTTCAGCTACATCACTGGCTGACCACTTGTAAGTCTGGGGAAAGGAAATTCTGGGGCAAATTCCTCTAAAAACCAAAATCAGTCAAAGGGAGAAATAAAGTTTAAAACCCGTTTATTGCTTACAAAACTGCAGTCCAGCCCATCTCTATCCTGCTCCAGCAGCCACCACCCTGGCGCTCCTCCTCACCTCTCAGGTACAGATAAGCCCTCTGTTGCCCAGGTAATCACCCATTGATATGAAGATGACTTCTCCACTCCTGAGGAAAGATGCAAATGCACTAAAGCCATACTTCTTTCCACCTCTGAATGCCTATTGATATGCAGATATACTATAGCCAGGCGAGATATTCTGGAAATGTTTCAGTTTTACCCACACCACTCCAGAACTAGCAGTAGTTAGTGCAACCATCATCATCCACAGAAAGATCCACATCAGACAGTCAACTTGAAGATCAATGGAATGGCCAGTATTACATCCAGAGCAAAGTGAACATGGAAATTACTATAATAATACATCACCCAGGTAAAATATTATTTTGTACCATGTAATTCATTTGAATCTGTAAAATTAGCATTTTACAATTGTGAGATTAGCTCCTCTAGAATTGGCAGACACAGAACTTAAAATATGGGTGAAATGCATCATTTGACCCAGAAGCTAGCAAACCAGCTCATTCATACTGAAGTATGTAACAGTGGGAGGAGCTTGTGCATGGTTTCCTTGAGTCAAACAGAAATCCAATTGGTTCTGAATAGTTTCTCCCCTGCCAGGGATGAAGTTTTCCTTTTATATCCCCTTCTCACACAAGGCGACCCAAATTCCTACCTCATTGTGCAGGGGCTTACAGGAATCCAGGACTGCAGACAGCAGTTTATGCAGGGGTGGTGGATGGACTGGTCGGTGCCAAGGACCCGACATGTGCTCCTTCCCTAATTCTCATCAAGTCTAGGTTTCATCTCCTCCCACTTCAAAGACTCTAGTCTTCACTGTCTCTCCACTTCCTCTTCCCTTTCTCCTCTCTCCAGGCTTATCTTGCCTTTGGGGGTAGAGAATATAAACATATAAACAAGCAGCATGCACCAGAGTCTTTTCTTGGGTGAGGCCAGGAGCTCCCTTAAGTCTTTCTTTCTGGGTGAGGCCAGGAGCTCCCTTAAGTCTTTCTTTCTGCTTCTGTGAGGGCTGGGAGGGTGAAACAACCTCCAGGGCACAGGTGAGAGAGCAGAGGAAGAAAGTATACTAAACATGGTCAGAAAACAGACTTAACACTACCAAACACAGCCCTGCTCTAAATGTTTTCCAAGCAGTGTCCTTTCTTTGAAAAAGCTACTGTCCTTGTTCACCTCCCATGTTGTCTTCTTTAAAAATGGTTTGAAATTAAAGTGACACAATTTGGTTTAACCAAGAGAGTCAGCAGAGCTTAATAGGCAGTGCAAAGGTCATGACGAAACAAAAGATTTTAATAGGTGAGGCTAAGTTGAGGTCATGGTCAGGAGCAATAAGAAGGGAATCATAGGCAGTGTTAAGGCTACAGTTGATGGTCAATGACCAGGCAAGGCAAGTAATCAGAGACTGAGAGAAGCCATGCCTAGTGTCCAGGCAAAAGTGTTGACCGCACCAGGTAGGTGCATTTTTCCTGCCTTGGCAGTGGGGGTAGGGGTGGTGTGGTTACTAAAGCTCTGTAGGGATCCCTTAGTCCTGCAAGAATAAATTGAAGCTCCTGGAGGCTGAGTATTGGAACTGCATCAGTTTAAATGGATATGGATTCTAGAATAACTCCAAAGATATTCTGATATGTAAGCCTGCCCTGAAAATTTTTAATCACCGTGACTTTAAATCTTTGGTGTACTTTCAGTCTACTCTTAAGAAGGCTAAGAAGGGAAGTTTAGGTCAATAATCCTTAACCTTAACCCCACCTCTCACCTCCAAGTATATGGGAATCCATTAAGAACTAACATTAAGAGACTTTTTGTAATTTGCTTTTGATTAAGATTTCAGTGTTAGGAAAAATCCATGTTCTATATACTGTTATAGTAGGTACATAGACATGAGCAGGAAGGAGTTGGGGACTTTGGCTGTTTTTTTATACTCATTAGATGCCTGTTTGTATTCTAAACATTTAATGCAACTGTTCTCCCTCAATGTGGTGGGGGAGGGTATAGAAACTAGACCTGCCAACACTGACTGGTTCCCAAATGGAAGAGAAGCTCACCTTGACTTCACCTCAAAATACATTATATGCTCATTAAACATACTAAAAATCACACCCCTTGGACAGTTTCTAAGAAGACTATCTGTAACTCCGGGGGAAAATCCCAGGGCAAAATACTTTTGAAACTGAAATCAGTCAAAGGAAGAAATACAGTTTAAGAAACCCATTTATAATACTTAGTCTATAGGCACAGACCTTATCATCTACATTTGCCCTCTTACAGCACTAAATTATGTTTTCTACCTTTATGTTGCATCTACCTACCACTTCAGCATTTTATTTAAAAAATAATAATAATAATAAGGGAGAAATGTGGGATTCACATATAAATCAAGTATAAAAATCAAACGAATAATCATATCTGACTTGATTGTTTATAGTTCATGATGTGTGATCAAAACAAAGTTTCTGTGATATGACTGCCCTTGCACTGTTCACCATGTAAGAACTTATTCACCATGTAAGAACTTGTTCGTTATGCTTCAGAAGATTGGAGACTGTTCAGAATTAGGCTTGGGGTTGATTAATGATTGTGCATTGAGTCCCCTATACAGAATTTTATTGTTGTTAACCATTTGATCAATAAATATGAGAGATGCCCTCTCAAAAAAAAAAAAAAAAAAGAAACCCATTTATTTCCTTCAAGCAGTCACCCTGTCTCTCTCTAGACCAGGCTACCGCAGAACTGAGCTCCATCCAACCTCTCTGGTCTAGATAAACCCCCGAATGCCCCTGTAATGACCTATCGATATGTAGATGAACTCCGCCCCAATTAATAGCAAGGTCTGGGGAGCTCAAAGACCTGAGTTAAAACCCACTCTGCTTGAGGACTGTTAGGTATCTTAATGTTTTTGTGGCTCAGTTTCCCTGGAAAGGGATAATGGTATTTCCATTGCAGGATTAAAACAGGAGGACAAAAACTCATTCATTCGTATATGTAAAGCTCTTAGGACAATACCTAGAGTGTGTTAAAAGTTCAGCTAATCTTGATTGAAATTACTATGAACGTAGTTTTGATACATCCACTTGATGGCTCCTGAGCCATAAAAATGAACTGTCTCTGAGTTCCCATTAAGGGGCAGTGGAGCCCCACTAATATTTAGGGAGCACACGTCTCTGGACTTCAGATCTTTTCCTCATTTTTGTGCAAATTGGGACCCAAACCTTATGTGACTTTGGGCCTGTGGAGCTCTACAGAAGAATGCAGAGCTGCCCAGGAAGGCAGGGTGGAGAGAAAGGACACATGTCATTTAAGGGTACAAACTTACAATGAGTATTAGATAAGACATAGAGATCTAATGCACCATGCAGTGAACATAAAAGAATAATATTGTATTATAATCTTCCAACTTGCCAGGAGGCTAGGACTTAACTGTTTCAACTACTAAAAAGGAAGAATAATTATGTGACATGATAGAGGTGCTAACAATTCAACAAAACCAATTATATTTTGATACATAAATATATCAAATTCACATGTTACACATTTCTATTTACACAGTGTTAAATGTCAAATATAGTTCAATAAAAAAAAAAAAAAACTGCTGGGAAACTGACCTCATGAAGACCATGCTCCTTTTCTATCCATGTGTGGCCTTTGCCCTGTGGGGATGTGGCCTCTGCTCATGGAATCCTACAGGCTGCCAGCTGCAGCCTCCCCTTCATTCCCAAGCTTTGGTCCTTACCTTGACCAGCTTCCCTGAGGAACAATAACCATCTTTGGCTGCTGACACCCAGGACCAGGCAGCAAAAAATGATGCCAATGGACAGCTTCATCCTGGGGTATGGACAGGGAGACACAGCAAGAAAGACGTGTGTTCATTTTGTTTTGTTTCAGGCAATATGTTGATCCATTCTTGTATTGCAGAAATAAAGTAAACTCAGTTTTCTATATCTCTAGTTTATATCAATGCCTATGTCTGTATTAGTCTATAACATGAACATACGCACACAATGAATATATATATGTATATGTAGATAGATGATACACAGATAAAATTTCAAGGGTCCGGTTGTCCATTTCCATTTGTGTCACTGGAATCCCACCGATTTACTCTTGGAGGGACTGCAAGGCCCTTTTAGTATAAACCACTATCCATTTCAATCATCCCCTATCAGCTCTGAAATCCACTGGACAGAAGGTTTCCAAAGAGGCATTTGAGGGTTTTGTGAGCATATACTGCCCTGTAATAAAAGATGACTTGTAGAACACCAGCTCTACCCATCACTGACTTCACACAGATCTTGACCACAAGATCCCTATCCCTGAAAGTATTCACACGTGGTAAATTTTAATTGCTAGAAATGGTCGACTCATGAAGGATGCAGAGCTGGGATGCAGCCCAAGACGCTGTTGGGGAAAGAATCTCCCAAGAGGAAAAATGTTGGAAAGTTCTAGCACCTCACCTTGGGCTGTCCTTTCCTGATGAGTCTCCTGGTGAAGCTGGGCTGCCTGCGCCGCCTGACTGGGAGATGCAGCTGCTGCTATATATATATACAGACGCTTTGCTAGTGGAACAAATGAGAAGACACTTGAAGCAAAAACACTGAGATTTGGGAGATCCTTCTTGGCCAAAACACGGCATCCAGAATATCGTGGGTATTCTTCACACACATCCAGTTTCCCAGATTGTGCAATCTGGCAGCTTTTAGGAGTGAAGCAAGTTGGAATTTTCTGCCCCTTTCCAGTCTTACTCCTGGTGGGAAAAGGTTGTTTTCCCTACATAATAATGTCCTGACATTTACTGGGAAGGGTGATCATACTTAAAAAACAGGTTTGATTCAAGTATGTGAGAATACAGGGCAAATGGAACATCAGAACAGGCTACATCGTAAGGGACAGCTCAGGATGAAGCTGGGACCCCAGGTTACAGGAGTAGGCCAGGAAAGTCAGCTCAGGAGAATAAACTTCCAGCACCCACATGGTGTGGACTCACCACTGGAAGCGTGAGTCCTCCAGACTCAAGTGTGTTCATGATCGGTTGCTAGTGAAGGTCCCAGTGGCAGCTTATTTTGGGAGGATGCTGTAAACCAGGAATGTTGAAGTATAGCCTAGAAATTTGTGTAGAAATGGCACACCATAACACTGAGTGACAAATGGCCCACTGGCTGCAAAATTATTAAGTAGCAGATTCAGAAAGGATACAGAGAAGCTGGGATACAGCACAAGAATGCTGCAGAGCACTGACAGAGAACACCTGTTCCACCCAAATCAGGACTGGGCTTTGCTATGTGGGTTTAGTAAGAGTGTCCTGGGAGGAAATGGCATGCAGGTGCTACCAGTGGGTGGGAGGCCAAGGTCTACTCCCCTGCCCCATCCCTGAGCCTTCATCCAAAAGGGAAATACATTGTAAAGGTCTCTGGATTTCCTGGGGGAAGAAAGGATGATGCATGTGTAACGTGGCAGAGATGAGGATGGGACCAGGGGACAACAGAGCTGCCTTCTGACCCTGGGACCCTGGCTGGAAGCCTGACGACAGCAGTTCCAGCTCAGGGCTGTTGCCTGGTGTGCTTGCTGGGAGAAGAGGTGAGAGGGCAGTGCACCGTGCATCCTAGTAGTTGGATGAGATGAAAGTTGTAGGGCAGATAACCGTTGAGGACTTCCTGGGCCTTTGCTTCTTATCCAAGGCAATGCTAAGCAACATGTTCCCCTTGGGAACACATTCCATTCCTTGGGGCAGGTGGGATTCCCTGTGGTCTGGGGAGTCTAGGACCGTGAGCTGGCTTGGCTCGCCTGGTGCCAGGAGTATACGTGCGGGGACGGGGAAGTAGGCAGCCATCCACAGCCACTGGCCATGGGAGTTTTTGAGGGGCTGCTCCCCAGAGAAGGGCTGTGGTGTCCAGACCTCTGCTACTTTGCTCAGGGCAGACATGGAGGGCTCAGGATCGCACCCTGTTACAATCCTTTCACTCTCCTGGGACCATTCGGGGTGGAAAGGCACTCCCTACTTTTACCCCATTCAAGTCATTCCCTCTGATAGACTCCTTGGAGAGCCGGAAAGTGCAATTCCTGGACACCTGGGGTCTGGGCTCACACTGCCTGTGTCTGCCTTTGTCACTGAGTGAATTCTGTCTTCCTGAAATGCACACACGGTTCTTCTTCGCAGTTCCCTGCTTGGAACAATAGAAAATAGAGGCACTCGGCTGCTTTCACCAGTTTCTCCTGCAAAGCAAGCTCTCCTGTCATGGTGATACAAGAATCTCCAGACCTTGCAGAGATTTCCTGAGGGTCTCCTGGGGGACACTGGGTCCTGATGTGCAGGGACAGTCTCTTGTTAGTGCCAACTGTCCCCACTTCATTGCTAATTGTGACACCCTTTTCCCTCTCCAAAGGGACCTGGCTCACATGATCAATTAGATGGCACCCCTCTTCTCATAGCCATGTGTGATCAGTCTGTTAAGAGGCCTAAGACATTCCCATTTTTCCTTTTATTACTATTTAAGTGGAAGAGAAGAACACCAAGGCTGTGAAGAACCATAAAACAAAAGCAAAACGCCAAACAAAAAGCCCCTCAGGATAGCAGGAGCAGGATGGCATCAGAGGCCCGAGTCCCAGACTCCGAGGGACAGTGGGGATGATGAGCAGTTCCCTGAATATGCACTGGGGCATAACTACCCCCACCTCATGGGGCTGTTCTCAGGGTGAGATGATTGGTGCTGGCGGGAGCTTGCGTCCTTCTGAGCACGTGTAAAGCTCTCAATACACGGAACTCTCCTGGCCTAACCAAGGAAATCCATAGTAGCTGCTCTTTGCAGAAGACAGCAAGGTTCACTAACATGTTATTTTCAAGGTCACACATTATGAACACATTAGTAAATAAGATTATCAATCAGAATTTCTGTTTTAAAGATCAAGGTTTAATCTGACAGGACAGAGCAACAAGTCTTTGCAGTCTGGGTGTCTTTCAAGATTCCTTTGTGAGGAATAATTGTGGAAGAGTCATGTTTTTGATGCAGGAGACCATCTGCTCCAAGGGCAGCTGCACCGGATGCAGGAACCTTCTCTCATCTTGGGCAGGACTTTGTCCACTGGCAGGTAGGAAATCCTGCAAGTCTGGCTGAGCCCTGGAATTCCACTGAGAGAGAAACAGGCTGGAAAACTTCAAAACTTGTCACACAGGAAAGAGAAGGCCACAGTAGGCTTATGTGAAGATGGAACATTGAATTGATAGGCTTTTGCCTCTGAAGTCCTCCATTTTGCTATAGTTAAGCATGAAAATACTTTTATCTGGATTTTCATCTGCATGAGTTCCTTTTTCTCTTACCTTTCAGATTTCTTTTTCCAGTATCAATGACCTGTTTAGTATCCACGTGAGAACACTTCTGGGCATCATTTGGCTACAACTCATGTACCACCAAAAATATTACTGGTTTTAAAAATAATTTTTGTATCCAACATTATTAAAATATCTTTTTAAAAAACTTAGTCGAGGGGAGGGGCGGAAGATGGCGGCGTGAGTAGAGCAGCGGAAATCTCCTCCCAAAACAACATATATCTATGAAAATATAACAAAGACAACCCTTCCTAGAATAAAGACCAGAGGACACAGGACAATATCCAGACCACATCCGCACCTGAGAGAACCCAGCGCCTCACGAAGGGGGTAAGATACAAGCCCCGGCCCGGCGGGAGCCGAGCGCCCCTCCCCCCAGCTCCCGGCGGGAGAAGAGCAGGCAGAGCGGGAGGGAGATGGAGCCCAGGACTGCCGAACACTCAGCCCCAGCAATCCGGGCCAGAGAGCAGGGCGCTCGATACTAGGAAAACAGGGCAGCAAGAACAGTGAGCAGGCACTGGAGGCTGGGCGACAGAGGACATAAGAAAAGTGCGCGACCATTTTTTTTTGCTTTTTTGCTGTTTTGTTTTGGCGAGCGCCTTTTGGAGGTCTTAAAGGGATAGGGACCCCAATACTAGGGAAACAGGGCAGAAAGACCGGTGAGCAGAGGCCTGAGGCTGGCACCGGAGAATAAAGAAAAACGAACGACCACCTTTTTTTTTTTTTTTTTTTCTTTAATTAAAAACTTTTTTTTTTTTTTAATTAAAAAAATTTTTTTTTTTTTTTTTTTTGGTGGGCGTTGTTTTGTTTTGGCGGGTGGTTTTTGGAAGTCTTAAAGGGGCAGGGTGGGTCACTTAATCCAGAGGTAGGGAATCCGGGATCTCTGGGCACCCTAACCCCTGGGCTGCAGGGAGCAGGGAGGCCCCTTACGGAGATAAATAGCCTCCCAGCAGCTCCTGCTCCAACGCGACTCCACCATTTTGGAGTAGCTGCCCGAGCCAGGCCACGCCCACAGCAACAGCGGAGATTAACTCCATAGCAGCCGGGCAGGAAGCAGAAGCCCTGTCTGCGCGCAGCTGCGCAGCACAAGCCACTAGAGGCCGCTGTTCTCCCAGGAGAGGAGGGCCACAAACCAACAAGAAAGGAAGTCCTTCCAGCCGTCACTCGTCCCAGTTCTGCAGACTTTTCCTATCACCATGAAAAGGCAAAGCTACAGGCAGACAAAGATCACAGAGACAACACCAGAGAAGGAGACAGACCTAACCAGTCTCCCTGAAAAAGAATTCAAAATAAGAATCATAAACATGCTGACAGAGATGCAGAGAAATACGCAAGAGAAATGGGATGAAATCCGGAAGGAGATCACAGATGCCAGAAAGGAGATTGCAGAAATGAAACAAACTCTGGAAGGGTTTATAAGCAGAATGGATAGAATGCAAGAGGCCATTGATGGAATTGAAATCAGAGAACAGGAACGCATAGAAGCTGACATAGAGAGAGACAAAAGGATCTCCAGGAATGAAACAATATTAAGAGAACTGTGTGACCAATCCAAAAGGAACAATATCCGTATTATAGGGGTCCCAGAAGAAGAAGAGAGAGGAAAAGAGATGGAAAGTATCTTAGAAGAAATAATTGCTGAAAACTTCCCCACACTGGGGGAGGAAGTAATCGAACAGACCATGGAAATACACAGAACCCCCAACAGAAAGGATCCAAGAAGGGCAACACCAAGACACATAATAATTAAAATGGCAAAGATCAAGGACAAGGAAAGAGTGTAAAAGGCAGCTAGAGAGAAAAAGGTCACCTATAAAGGGAAACCCATCAGGCTAACGTCAGATTTCTCAACAGAAACCCTACAGTCCAGAAGAGAATGGCATGATATATTTAATACAATGAAACAGAAGGGCCTTGAACCAAGGATACTGTATCCAGCACGACTATCATTCAAATATGACGGTGGGATTAAACAATTCCCAGACAAACAAAAGCTGAGGGAATTTGCTTCCCACAAACCACCTCTACAGAACATCTTACAGTGACTGCTCTAGATGGAAGCACTCCTAGAAAGAGCACAGCACAAAACACCCAACATATGAAGAATCGAGGAGGAGGAACAAGAAGGGAGAGAAGAAAAGAATCTCCAGACAGTGTATATAACAGCTCAATAAGCGAGCTAAGTTAGGCAGTAAGATACTAAAGAGGCTAACCTTGAACCTTTGGTAACCACGAATTTAAAGCCTGCAATGGCAATAAGTACATATCTTTCAATAGTCACCCTAAATGTTAATGGGTTGAATGCACCAATCAAAAGACACAGAGTAACAGAATGGATAAAAAAGCAAGACCCATCTATATGCTGCTTACAAGAAACTCACATCAAACCCAAAGATATGTACAGACTAAAAGTCAAGGGATGGAAAAACATATTTCAAGCAAACAACAGTGAGAAGAAAGCAGGGGTTGCAGTACTAATATCAGACAAAATAGACTTCAAAACAAAGAAAGTAACAAGAGATAAAGAAGGACACTACATAATGATAAAGGGCTCAGTCAAACAAGAGGATATAACCATTCTAAATATATATGCACCCAACACAGGAGCACCAGCATATGTGAAACAAATACTAACAGAACTAAAGGGGGATATAGACTGCAATGCATTCATTCTAGGAGACTTCAACACACCACTCACCCCAAAGGATAGATCCACTGGGCAGAAAATAAGTAAGGACACGGAAGCACTGAACAACACAGTAGAGCAGATGGACCTAATAGACATCTATAGAACTCTACATCCAAAAGCAGCAGGATATACATTCTTCTCAAGTGCACATGGAACATTCTCCAGAATAGACCACATACTAGGCCACAAAAAGAGCCTCAGAAAATTCCAAAAGATTGAAATCCTACCAACCAACTTTTCAGACCACAAAGGCATAAAACTAGAAATAAACTGTACAAAGAAAGCAAAGAGGCTCACAAACACATGGAGGCTTAACAACACGCTCCTAAATAATCAATGGACCAATGACCAAATCAAAATGGAGATCCAGCAATATATGGAAACAAATGACAACAACAACACTAAGCCCCAACTTCTGTGGGACACAGCAAAAGCAGTCTTAAGAGGAAAGTATATAGCAATCCAAGCATATTTAAAAAAGGAAGAGCAATCCCAAATGAATACTCTAATGTCACAATTATCGAAATTGGAAAAAGAAGAACAGATGAGGCCTAAGGTCAGCAGAAGGAGGGACATAATAAAGATCAGAGAAGAAATAAATAAAATTGAGAAGAATAAAACAATAGCAAAAATCAATGAAACCAAGAGCTGGTTCTTTGAGAAAATAAACAAAATAGATAAGCCTCTAGCCAGACTTATTAAGAGGAAAAGAGAGTAAACACAAATCAACAGTATCAGAACCGAGAAAGGAAAAATCACAACGGACCCCACGGAAATGCAAAGAATTATTGGAGAATACTATGAAAACCTATATGCTAACAAGCTGGGAAACCTAGGAGAAATGGACAACTTCCTAGAAAAATATAACCTTCCAAGATTGACCCAGGAAGAAACAGAAAATCTAAACAGATCAATTACCAGCAACGAAATTGAAGCGGTAATCAAAAAACTACCAAAGAACAAAACCCCCGGGCCAGATGGATTTACCTTGGAATTTTATCAGACATACAGGGAAGACATAATACCCATTCTCCTTAGAGTTTTCCAAAAAATAGAGGAGGAGGGGATACTCCCAAACTCATTCTGTGAAGCTAACATCACCCTAATACCAAAACCAGGCAAAGACCCCACCAAAAAAGAAAACTACAGACCAATATCCCTGATGAACGTAGATGCAAAAATACTCAACAAAATATTAGCAAACCGAATTCAAAATTACATCAAAAGGATCATACACCATGACCAAGTGGGATTCATCCCAGGGATGCAAGGATGGTACAACATTCGAAAGTCCATCAACATCATCCACCACATCAACAAAAAGAAAGACAAAAACCACATGATCATCTCCATAGATGCTGAAAAAGCATTTGACAAAGTTCAACATCCATTCATGTTAAAAACTCTCAGCAAAATGGGAATAGAGGGCAAGTACCTCAACATAATAAAGGCCATCTATGATAAACCCACAGCCAACATTATATTGAACAGCGAGAAGCTGAAAGCATTTCCTCTGAGATCGGGAACTAGACAGGGATGCCCACTCTCTCCACTGTTATTTAACATAGTACTGGAGATCCTAGCCATGGCAATCAGACAAAATAAAGAAATACAAGGAATCCAGATTGGTAAAGAAGAAGTTAAACTGTCACTATTTGCAGATGACATGATACTGTACATAAAAAACCCTAAAGACTCCACCCCAAAACTACTAGAACTGATATCGGAATACAGCAAAGTTGCAGGATACAAAATCAACACACAGAAATCTGTGGCTTTCCTATATACTAACAATGAACCAACAGAAAGAGAAATCAGGAAAACAACTCCATTCACAATTGCATCAAAAAAAATAAAATACCTAGGAATAAACCTAACCAAAGAAGTGAAAGACTTATACTCTGAAAACTACAAGTCACTCTTAAGAGAAATTAAAGGGGACACTAACAGATGGAAACTCATCCCATGCTCGTGGCTAGGAAGAATTAATATCGTTAAAATGGCCATCCTGCCCAAAGCAATATACAGATTTGATGCAATCCCTATGAAACTACCAGCAACATTCTTCAATGAACTGGAACAAATAATTCAAAAATTCATATGGAAACACCAAAGACTCCGAATAGCCAAAGCAATCCTGAGAAAGAAGAATAAAGTAGGGGGGATCTCACTCCCCAACTTCAAGCTCTACTATAAAGCCATAGTAATCAAGACAATTTGGTACTGGCACAAGAGCGGAGCCACAGACCAATGGAACAGACTAGAGAATCCAGACATTAACCCAGACATATATGGTCAATTAATATTTGATAAAGGAGCCATGGACATACAATGGCGAAATGACAGTCTCTTCAACAGGTGGTGCTGGCAAAACTGGACAGCTACATGTAGGAGAATGAAACTGGACCATTGTCTAACCCCATATACAAAAGTAAACTCAAAATGGATCAAAGACCTGAATGTAAGCCATGAAACCATTAAACTCTTGGAAGAAAACATAGGCAAAAACCTCTTAGACATAAACATGAGTGACCTCTTCTTGAACATATCTCCCCAGGCAAGGAAAACAACAGCAAAAATGAGTAAGTGGGACTATATTAAGCTGAAAAGCTTCTGTACAGCAAAAGACACCATCAATAGAACAAGAAGGATCCCTACAGTATGGGAGAATATATTTGAAAATGACACATCCGATAAAGGCTTGACGTCCAGAATATATAAGGAGCTCACACGCCTCAACAAACAAAAAACAAATAACCCAATTAAAAAATGGGCAGAGGAACTGAACAGACAGTTCTCCAAAAAAGAAATACAGATGGCCAACAGACATATGAAAAGATGCTCCACATCGCTAATTATCAGAGAAATGCAAATTAAAACTACAATGAGGTATCACCTCACACCAGTGAGGATGGCTGCCATCCAAAAGACAAACAACAAGAAATGTTGGCGAGGCTGTGGAGAAAGGGGAACCCTCCTACACTGCTGGTGGGAATGTAAACTAGTTCAACCATTGTGGAAAGCAGTATGGAGGTACATCAAAATGCTCAAAACAGACTTACCATTTGACCCAGGAATTGCACTCCTAGGAATTTACCCTAAGAACGCAGCAATCAAGTTTGAGAAAGACAGATGCACCCCTATGTTTATTGCAGCACTATTTACAATAGCCAAGAATTGGAAGCATCCTAAATGTCCATCAATAGATGAATGGATAAAGAAGATGTGGTACATATACACAATGGAATACTACTCAGCCATAAGAAAAGGGCAAATCCAATCATTTGCAGCAACATGGATGGAGCTGGAGGGTATTATGCTCAGTGAAACATGCCAAGAGGAGAAAGAGAAATACCAAATGATTTCACTTATCTGTGGAATATAAGAACAAAGGAAAAACTGAAGGAACAAAACAGCAGCAGAATCACAGAACTCAAGAATGGACTAACAGGTACCAAAGGGAAAGGGACTGGGGAGGATGGGTGGGTAGGGAGGGATAAGGGGGGGAGAAGTAGGGGGGTATTAAGATTAACATGCATGGGTGGTAGGAGAAAAGGGAGGGCTGTACAACACAGAGAAGGCAAGTAGTGATTCTACAACATTTTGCTATGATGGACAGTGACTGTAAAGGGGTTTATAGGGGAGACCTGGTATAGGGGAGAGCCTAGTAAACATAATATTCGTCATGTAAGTGTAGATTAGTGATACCAAAAACAAAGCAAAAAAAAAAAAAAAGGGCAGTTCCTGTGTGGTAACCTCCAACGAGTTCTACACAAGGGTATAAAGGGCATATAAAAGTGTAGGCAAAGGGTCTGTTTGTGTTTATACAGAGGATCAAAGCCTAATTGGGCTACCCCGAAAATGAACTAAGATACGATATGAAAAAGAACTTCCAACATCTGCACTCTCTGGAAGACTCATGCCAGAAGATGATCATCAAAAAACCCCAACAAAGATCCACGCACTGCTACAGCTGTAGATGCAGTCATCCCACCAGTTCCTGGACTTGCCATGAGAATGAGGAAGGAGATATCTAAGCTGGCCTGTGCATACAGTAAAACAACAAATTTGACTGGATCTATACTGTTGGAACTCAACCAAGAATTTGGAGAAGTGCAAATTGTAGCGGTCCAAAGTCTTACAACTACAGACTATTTACTGTTAAAAGAACATATGGCATGTGAACAGTCCCCAGGAATGGGTTGTTTTAATTTGTCTGATTTCTCTCAGACTGTTCAAGTTCAGTTGGACAATATCCACCATATCATAGATAAGTTTTCACAAATGCCTAAGGTGCCTAACTGGTTTTCTTGGTTTCACTGGAGATGGCTGGTAATTACAGATATGCTTTGGTTATGTAACTATACTCCTATTATGTTAATGTGTGTGCACAATTTAAGTAGTAGCTTAAAACCTATATATGCTGAAGTTACTCTACAAGAAGATATGTCAAAGAAATAATCAATCTTCCCATGTTTTCTTCCGCCTGCTACTTCTATAGCTTTTCTTCTTCCTTCCTAATTACAACCCTTAAATAGAATTCGTGCCTCATATCAAATTTACCGAGTATCATAACTCCTCCAAGTGGTAAAGATACCTCAAGACAAATGCTGGGCATAGAAGCCACAGGGCATAAATATGCAAAGAAGTAAAAAGCTAACCATTTCAAACAATAAGGCTTCTCTCTCACTTACCAACTTCACATTTCCCTGTATGGCCCCGGAAGATGACTGGTTAGCCAGAGACGGGTAAGATTCCTCAAGGGAGGAACAACCTAAGACAGGCACAGTCGCAGGGGGGCCATCAGGTGAGAAATTGGGGATCAACAGAGGTGAGGCTTAGAACCTCACCCCCCCTGTTCTGAGAGAAATCTTCTGCATACGTGGATGTTTTATTGCCCTGGTCTAGCTTGGATTAACACATAGTCTACAGGCACACACCTGATCATCTACATGTGCTCTCTTACAACACTAAACTATGTTTTCTACCTTTATCTTGTATCTACCTACCACTTCAGCATTTTATTAAAAATAATAATAATAAAGAGAGAAATGTGGTATCCACATATAAATCAAGTATAAAAACCAAATGAGTATTCATATTTGAACTGACTGTTTAGAGTTCATAATGCATGAGCAAAACCGAAAGTTTCTGTGATGACTGCCCTTGTACTGTTCACTATGTAACTTATTCATTATGTAAGAATTTGTTCTACATGTAAGAACTTGTTTGTTATGCCTCAGAAGATTGGAGACTGACAAAAATTAGGCTTGGGGTGGATTAATGATTGTGCATTGAGCATTGACTCCCCTATACAGAATTTTATTGTCGTTAACAACCATTTGATCAATAAATATGAGAGATGCCCTCACAAAAAAAAAAAAAAGGACAGACTTCCAATGGTAAAATAAATAAGTAACCGGGATGTAATGTATAGCATAAGGAATATAGTCAAGATATTTTAACAGCTTGGTAGGGTGATAGCTGGAACCTAGAATTATGTATATAAATGTTCTACCACTGTGTTGTACACTTGAAACTAATGTAATGTAATACTGTGCATCAACTACCCTTCAATAAAAAATAAGTATTTAAAAAAAAAAAACAAAACTTAGTGCTTATGTTTTGGAGGAATTAATATTGCTAAAATGTCCACATTACCCAATGCAATCTACTTGGTCTATGCAATGCCTGTGGAATTCACTTTAAAATGAAACACTCAGCAGAAGTGTAGTTTTCATCTGTTACCATTACAATTAATGCAGTTATTATTGAGTGTATGCTGTGTGCTGTGCTTTTCATCCAGTAGCTTATTTATTTTGTAATTGGAATTTGTATGTCTTTATCCCCTTTCCCTACTTGTCCATTCCCCAACTCCCCTCCCATCAGGCAACCACCAGTTTGTTCTCAGTATCGATGAGTCCATTTCAGGTTTGCTTGTTTGTTCATTCATTTCTTTTGCTGCAATCTTCTTTGATAGTCTGAGGACATTTTTCACAGAAATCAAACAATCCTAAAATTTATGGAACCACAAAAGATGCAAAAGACAATGAAATCTTGAAAAAGAAGAACAAAGTCACATGAATCACATTTCCTGACTTCAAACTGTTTGATAGAGCTACAGTAATTAACACAGTATGGTATTGGCATAAAAATGACACACACCAATGGAACAGAATAGAGGACCCAAAACAAGCCTACACCTATATGGTCAGTTAATTCATGACAAAGGAGTAAGATAAACAATAGGGAAGAGCCTCTCTGATAAATGATATTGAGAAAACTGGGAAGAGACATGCAAAAGAATGGGACTGGACAACTATCTTCCTATGACATATACAAAGATGAACTCAAAATAGATAAACTTGAACCTAAGGCTAAATCATAAAACTCCCAGAATCAAACATAGACAGTCCTTGGCAAAGACTTTTTAGATTTAATGCCAAAAGCAAACACAACAAAAGCAAAAATAAACAAATGAGACTGTATCACACTGAAAATCTTCTGCACAGCCAAGGAAACTGTCAACACAATGATAAAGCAAACTACCAAATAGGAGAAAATTTTGCAAGTCATGTGTCTAATAAGGGGTTAATATCCAAAATATATAAAGAACTCATACACTTCAATAGCAAAAAGCAAACAATCTCATTTAAAAATGTGCAGAGGATCTGAGTATTTTTCCAAACAAAGCATATAGTCAACCAACAGGTTCATGAAAGGGTGGTTAACATCACAAATTATGAGGGAATGCAAATCAAAATTACCTGAGATACTACCTCACACTAGGTAGGAATGGCTATCATCACAATGACAAGAAATAACAAGTGTTGGTGAGGGAGTGGAGAAAAGGGCTCCATAGGTGAGAATGTAATTGGAATGGAAACATTATGAAGGATCCTCAAACAATTAAAAATAGAACTGCCTAAAATACTAGTTCTAAAAATAGAACTAAACCATCCAGCAATTTCACTTCTGGGCATTTTTCTGAAGGAAATGAACACACTAAGTTTGTAAGTTGCTAAGAGAGTAAATCCCAGCACATGCCTGGGACCACCCCTTTGAATCAAAGGTCCACAAATCCTTCCTTGTGTTCATGTAGGCAAGGCCATGACGGTCTTTGAAGGATGGGTAGCTGCTGTGAATACACAGCCTCAGCACCAGAAAGGCAGGCTTCCCCACAGCCCATTCAATTCACTCAGGGAGATTAAAAGAGAATACTACATTCAAACAACTCTATAAATGGTAAAATTCTTGTGTGCCCTGTTGAGTATATGACTGCATTTTTCTCCCCAAGAACATGAACACGGGAGGAAATGCGAACATCAGAAAGCGAAACCCTGACACAGCGGCTCTGAGTTTCCTGAGACCAGGACCGTCACTTATATGTTTGTCCAGTAGAGGGCAGCAGCTCCCTAAGTCACTTGATGAGGCCGTGGGTGGTTTCTTCTCTGTGTGTCTTCATTCTGCTTTACCAGGACAATGGGAAACGCTCTTCCCATAAAGAAAGACCACTAACTTTCCTAGAATCACACACAAGTCTACCTGGACTGTCAAACCTAGAAACAATCATTTTAGAGAACAGATCTGAGATGTGTCACCTCTGAGCCAACAGCTGGTGGCTCACAGATAAGACAACCCCTGCGTTCCACAGATGTACACCCAGTGACTTCCGGCAGAAGCCACAAGACAGCAATAACAACAGTTCAAACCAGCCTTACCCAAACCAACCACAAATCAAATGCCCATAATTACCCTACCTTTCCATGGCCATACTGTTTCTCAGCTTAAAAGCACTTGAGCAGCATTATTCTGAGCTGGTTAGAACCAGTTCACAGAGGCACCCAGACTCCCCATCACAGACTCCAATAAAGTTCATCTGAGTTCCCCTTTCCTGGTTCAAATGTGGGCTTCATGTGGAGTCACTGTTCTCACATCTCAATTTAATCAACTCATAGTGACATACCATTTGCTGATTAGGTGAAATAACACCCTCAAAGATATTTGTTTAAGTAAGATATCTTTTTGATGCAGGAGACATAGACATCTTTAGGAAGCCAAATAAGTATTAGATAAATTGAAGTGGCTGCTCAAGATCTCTCCTCCCCAGTATTCCCCACGGAGGCCGCCTGGTTTTGCAGGAAATTCTGGGGACAGTTAATTCTATGTTGCACAAGTTGTTGTAGAACACAGATAAAGAATGAAGCTGTACAGCTCACATTAAAGAAGCCAAAGCAATCTTGATTCCAAAGCAAGGTCTGTGCCATACCAGAAAATAAAACAGCCGATTTCACTTTCAAAATTTCACAAATCAAAATAGAGTGCTACCAAGCCAAATATGAGTATTAGAAACATCTCAGGACTGAGTGTGGTTCATTCTTGGGATGCAAAAATAGGTCAGCATTAGGAAATCAATGTAATTCACCACATTAAAGGAGAAAATAACATTATCTCAGTTGATTGAAAAATGAGCATCCAATAAAGCTGAAAACATATTTATGGTCTCTTAAGAAATGTCCCTTAGAAAACTTCACAGCAAAGGGAACTTTCTTAATTTTGGAAAGGTAATTTGTCAAAAGCTACAATATACATTTTATGTAATGGAAACACTGAAATCATTGGGAGGACTAGAGTGAGCAAAGGAATGCCACCAGCACCACTGTATCCTCACTCGGTCTTGGAAGCTCTGACAAATGCCATAGAAAATAAAAGAAATAAAATAGATGTGAAAAATGGAAAGGCTGAGATAAAACTGTCACCATTTGCAGACAGTACAATGATCAACCCAAAAACCCCCCAAATTAGCAAGCTATATATAAGGGAATTTCATAAGGTTTCCCAACACTTGAGCTAAGCACCAATAGTATTTCTCCTAACCATAAGTAAGCAAATAGCAAATATAATTTATATAATACACCAGGCATGATACAGCAATCCTATAAAATACCTAGGGATTAACTTATTTTGTGTCAAAATTTCTTCTGTGACAAAAATAGTTTATAGACGACATACAATAAGGAATAAGCTCACAAAGAGATGCAGAAATCATTAGTAATTAGTAACAAGCAGTCATGTTACAAGTATCAGACCAGGAAAAATGACATCTGCGTAAGGCCATGTGTATCCCAAGAGCGATACTGCTGGGGGTGTATGTCTTAGTTCTCACTTTGCAGTGTCACTCTGCTCTCCAGGATGACAGCCCCACACTACATGGCCACGGGCACTACATGAGGATTTCTACAGCTCCACACCCTTGCCTGGCATGATCCAGTGATCGATTTTCCCAGTCCAAGAGCTTTCTGCAAAAAGAATTTTGTTCCAAACACAGAGATCAATGTCTAAATATTAAATAAAACATTATATGGTTTCAGTATTGTGATGTTGGATACAGTGACAAACCTCTAAAGTCTCTTTGGCATTCTTCCTGGTTTTTTTAAAATTATTTTATTTATTTATTTATTATTTTTATTTTTTGAAGAACATTATGTTTACTAGGCTCGCCCCTACCCAAAGTCCCCCCCACAAACCCCATTACAGTCACTGTCCATCAGCATAGTAAGATGTTGTAGAATCACTACTTGTCTTCTCTGTGTTGCAAAGCCCTCCCCTTTCCTCCAACCCCCACATTATACATGCTGATCATAATACCCCCTTTCTTCTTCCCCACCCTTATCCCTCCCTACCCTCCCATTCTCCCCAGTCTCTTTCCCTTTGGTAACTGTTAGTCCA
The DNA here is from genome assembly GCF_030020395.1 of Manis pentadactyla. Lineage (NCBI taxonomy): Eukaryota > Metazoa > Chordata > Mammalia > Pholidota > Manidae > Manis > Manis pentadactyla. The sequence goes on from NC_080027.1 coordinate 57,835,140, forward strand.
TTCTTGGGTTCTGTGATTCTGCTGCTGTTTTGTTCCTTCAGATTTTCTTTTGTTCTTATACTCCACAGGTGAGTGAAATCATTTGGTATTTGTCTTTCTCTGCTTGGCTTATTTCACTGAGCATAATACCCTCTAGCTCCATCCATGTAGTTGCAAATGGTAGGATTTGTTTTCTTCTTATGGCTGAATAATATTCCATTGTGTATATGTACCACATCTTCTTTATCCATTCATCTACTAATGGACACTTAAGTTGCTTCTATTTCTTGGTTATTGTAAATAGTGCTGCGATAAACATAGGGGTGCACCTGTCTTTTTCAAACTGGAGTGCTGCATCCTTAAGGTAAATTCCTAGAAGTGGAATTCCTGGGTCAAATGGTAAGTCTATTTTGAGCATTTTGAGGAATCTCCATATTGCTTTACACAATGTTTGAACTAATTTACATTCCCACCAGCAGTGTAGGAGGGTTCCCCTTTCTCCGCAACCTTGCCAACATTTGTTCTTTTTGTCTTTTGGATGGTGGCCATCCTTACTGTTGTGAGGTGATATCTCATTGTGGTTTTAATTTGCATTTCTCTGATAACTAGCAATGTGGAGCATCTTTTCATGTGTCTGTTGGCCATCTGAATTTCTTCTTTGGAGAACTGTCTGTTCAGCTCCTCTGCCCATTTTTTAATTGGATTATTTGCTTTTTGTTTGTTGAGCGTGAGCTCTTTATATATTTTGGATGTCTAGCCTTTATCGGATCTGTCATTTATGAATGTATTCTCCCATACTGTAGGGTACCTTTTTGTTCTATTGATGGTGTCCTTTGCTGTGCAGAAGCTTTTCAGTTTGATAGAGTCCCACTTGTTCATTTTTGCTTTTGTTTTCCTTGCCCGGGGAGATATATTCATGAAGAAGTCGCTAATGTTCACATCCAAGAGATTTTTGCCTATGCTTTTTTCTAAGAGTTTTATGGTTTCATGACTTACATTCAGGTCTTTGATCCATTTTGAATTTACTTTTGTGTATGGGGTTAGACAGTGATCCAGTTTCATTCTCTTACATGCAGCTATCCAGTTCTGCCAGCACCATCTGTTGAAGAGACTGTCATTTCCCCATTGTATGTCCATGGCTCCTTTATTGAATATTAATTGACCATATATGTTAATGTCTGGAGTCTCTAATCTGTTCCACTGGTCTGTGGCTCTGTTCTTGTGCCAGTACCAAATTGTCTTGATTACTATGGCTTTGTAGTAGAGCTTGAAGTTGGGGAGTGAGATCCCCGCCACTTTATTCTTCTTTCTCAGGATTGCTTTGGCTATTCGGGGTCTTTGGTGTTTCCATATGAATTTTTGAACTATTTGTTCCAGTTCGTTGAAGAATACTGTTGGTAATTTGATAGGGATAGCATCAAATCTGTATATTGCTTTGGGCAGGATGGCCATTTTGACGATATTAATTCTTCCTAGCCAAGAGCATGGGATGAGTTTCCATTTGTCAGTGTCCTCTTTAATTTCTCTTAAGAGTGTCTTGTAGTTTTCAGGGTATAGGTCTTTCACTTCTTTGGTTAGGTTTATTCCTAGGTATTTTATTCTTTTTGATGCAATTGTGAATGAAATTGTTTTCCTGATTTCTCTTTCTATTGGCTCATTGTTAGGGTATAGGAAAGCCACAGATTTCTGTGTGTTAACTTTGTATCCTGCAACTTTGCTGTATTCCAATATCAGTTCTAGTAGTTTTGGAGTGGAGTCTTTAGGGTTTTTTATGTACAATATCATGTCATCTGCAAATAGTGACAGTTTAACTTCTTCTTTACCAATCTGGATTCCTTGTATTTCTTTGTTTTGTCTAATTGCTGTGGCTAGGACCTCCAGTACTATGTTAAATAACAGTGGGGAGAGTGGGCATCCCTGTCTTGTTCCCGATCTCAGAGGAAAAGCTTTCAGCTTCTTGCTGTTAAGTATGATGTTGGCTGTGGGTTTATCGTATATGGCCTTTATTATGTTGACGTACTTGCCCTCTTTACCCATTTTGCTGAGAGTTTTTATCATGAATGGATGTTGAATTTTGTCGAATGCTTTTTCAGCATCTATGGAGATGATCATGTGGTTTTTGTCTTTCTTTTTGTTGATGTGGTGGATGATGTTGATGGATTTTCGAATGTTGTACCATCCTTGCATCCCTGGGATGAATCCCACTTGGTCGTGGTGTATGATCCTTTTGATATATTTTTGAATTCGGTTTGCTAATATTTTGTTGAGTATTTTTGCATCTACGTTCATCAGGGATATTGGTCTGTAATTTTCTTTTTTGGTGGGGTCTTTGCCTGGTTTTGGTATTAGGGTGATGTTGGCTTCATAGAATGAGTTTCGGAGTATTCCCTCCTCTTCTATTTTTTGGAAAACTTTAAGGAGAATGGGTATTATATCTTCTCTGTATGTCTGATAAAATTCTGAGGTAAATCCATCTGGTCCAGCGGTTTTTTTCTTGGGTAGTTTTTTGATTACTGCTTCAATTTCTTTGCTGGTAATTGGTTTGTTTAGATTTTGTGTTTCTTCCTTGGTCAGTCTTGGAAGGTTGTATTTTTCTAGGAAGTTGTCCATTTCTTCTAGGTTTTCCAGCTTCTTAGCATATAGGTTTTCATAGTAGTCTCTAATAATTCTTTGTATTTCTGTTGGGTCCATTCTGATGTTTCCTTACTCATTTCTGATTCTGTTGATGTGTGTAGATTCTCTTTTTCTCTTAATAAGTCTGGCTAGAGGCTTACCTATTTTATTTATTTTCTCAAAGAACCAGCTCTTGGTTTCATTGATTTTTTTCTATTATTTTATTCTTCTCAATTTTGTTGATTTCTTCTCTGATCTTCATTATGTCCCTCCTTCTGCTGACTTTAGGCCTCATTTGTTCTTCTTTTTCCAATTTTGATAACTGTGACATTAGACTATTCATTTGGGTTTCTTCTTCCTTCTTTAAATATGCCTGGATTGCTATATACTTTCCTCTTAAGACTGCTTTCGCTGTGTCCCACAGAAGTGGCGGCTTTGTGTTGTTGTTGTAATTTATTTCCATATATTGCTGGATCTCCATTTTAATTTGGTCATTGATCCATTGACTATTTAGAAGCGTGTTGTTAAGGCTCCATGTGTTTGTGAGCCTTTTTCCTTTCTTGGTACAATTTATTTCCAGTTTTATACCTTTGTGGTCTGAAAAGTTGGATGGTAGGATTTCAATGTTTTTGAATTTACTGAGGCTCTTTTTGTGGCCTAGTATGTGGTCTATTCTGGAGAATGTTCCATGTGCACTTGAGAAGAATGTGTATCCTGTTGCTTTTGGGTGTAGAGTTCTATAGATGTCTATTAGGTCCATCTGTTCTAGTGTGTTGTTCAATGCCTCTGTGTCCTTACTTATTTTCTCTCTGGTGGATCTGTCCTTTGGAGTGAATGGTGTGTTGAAGTCTCCTAAAATGAATGCATTGCAGTCTATTTCCTCCTTTAGTTCTGTTAGTATTTGTTTCACATACACTGGTGCTCCTGTGTTGGGTGCATATATATTTATAATGGTTATATCCTCTTGTTGGACTGAGCCCTTTATCATTATGTAATGTCCTTCTTTATCTCTTGTTACTTTTTTTGTTTTGAAGTCTATTTTGTCTGATACTAGTACTGCAACTCCTGCTTTTTTCTCCCTATTGTTTGCATGAAATATCTTTTTCCATCCCTTGACTTTTAGTCTGTGCATGTCTTTGGGTTTGAGGTGAGTCTTTTGTAAGCAGCATATAGATGGGTCTTGTTTTTTTATCCATTCAGTGACTCTATGTCTTTTGATTGGTGCATTCAGTCCATTTACATTTAGGGTGATTATCGATAGGTATGTACTTATTGTCATTTCAGGCTTTAGATTCGTGGTTACCAAAGGTTCCAGATTACTTTCCTTACTATCTAAGAGTCTAATTTAACTCACTTAGTATGCTGTTACAAACACAATCTAAAGGTTCTTTTCTATTTCTCCTCCTTTTTCTTCCTCCTTCATTCTTTATATATTAGGTATCAGATTCTATACTTTTCCTCTATCCCTTGATCGGCTTTGGGGATAGTCAATTTAATTTTGCATTTGCCTCGCAATCAGCTGCTCCCCCTCCCTACCATGATTTTACTATCTCTGGTGACAGCTATCCAACCCTAGGAAGACTTCCATCTATAGTGGTCCCTCCAAAATAGACTGCAGAGATGGTTTGTGGGAGGTAAACTCTCTCAGGTTTTGTTTATCTGGAAATTGTTTAATCCCTCCTTCAAATTTAAATGATAATCTTGCCGGATAAAGTAATCTTGGTTCCAGGCCCTTCTGCTTCATGGCATTAAATACATCATGCCACTCCCTTCTGGCCTGTAAGGTTTCTGCTGAGAAGTCTGATGTTAGTCTGATGGGCTTTCCTTTGTATGTGATCTTATTTCTGCCTCTGGCTGCTTTTTTTTTTTTTTTTTTTTTAATATTTTTTATTGAAGGGTAGTTGACGCACAGTATTACATTACATTAGTTTCAAGTGTACAACACAGTGGTAGAACATTTATATACATAATTCTAGGTTCCAGCTATCACCCTACCAAGCTGTTACAATATCTTGACTATATTCCTTATGCTATACATTACATCCCGATTACTTATTTATTTTACCATTGGAAGTCTGTCCTTTTTTTTTTTTTGTGAGGGCATCTCTCATATTTATTGATCAAATGGTTGTTAACGACAATAAAATTCTGTATAGGGGAGTCAATGCTCAATGCACAATCATTATTCCACCCCAAGCCTAATTTTTGTCAGTCTCCAATCTTCTGAGGCATAACAAACAAGTTCTTACATGGAGAACAAATTCTTACATAATGAATAAGTTACATAGTGAACAGTACAAGGGCAGTCATCACAGAAACTTTCGGTTTTGCTCATGCATTATGAACTCTAAACAGTCAGTTCAAATATGAATACTCATTTGGTTTTTATACTTGATTTATATGTGGATACCACATTTCTCTCTTTATTATTATTATTATTATTTTTTTTTTAATAATTATTTTTTATTGAAGGGTAGTTGACACACAGTATTACATTACATGAGTTTCAAGTGTACAACACAGCGGTAGAACATTTATATACATAATTCTAGGTTCCAGCTATCACCCTACCAGGCTGTTACAATATCTTGACTATATTCCTTATGCTATACATTACATCCCGGTTACTTATTTATTTTACCATTGGAAGTCTGTCCTTCTTTTTTTTTTTTTTTTTTTTTTTTTTGAGGGCATCTCTCATATTTATTGATCAAATGGTTGTTAACGACAATAAAATTCTGTATAGGGGAGTCAATGCTCAATGCACAATCATTATTCCACCCCAAGCCTAATTTTTGTCAGTCTCCAATCTTCTGAGGCATAACAAACAAGTTCTTACATGTAGAACAAATTCTTACATAATGAATAAGTTACATAGTGAACAGTACAAGGGCAGTCATCACAGAAACTTTCGGTTTTGCTCATGCATTATGAACTCTAAACAGTCAGTTCAAATATGAATACTCATTTGGTTTTTATACTTGATTTATATGTGGATACCACATTTCTCTCTTTATTATTATTATTTTTAATAAAATGCTGAAGTGGTAGGTAGATACAAGATAAAGGTAGAAAACATAGTTTAGTGTTGTAAGAGAGCACATGTAGATGATCAGGTGTGTGCCTGTAGACTATGTGTTAATCCAAGCTAGACCAGGGCAATAAAACATCCACGTATGCAGAAGATTTCTCTCAGAACGGGGGGGTGAGGTTCTAAGCCTCACCTCTGTTGATCCCCAATTTCTCACCTGATGGCCCCCCTGCGACTGTGCCTGTCTTAGGTTGTTCCTCCCTTGAGGAATCTTACCCGTCTCTGGCTAACCAGTCATCTTCCGGGGCCATACAGGGAAATGTGAAGTTGGTAAGTTAGAGAGAAGCCTTATTGTTTGAAAAAGTTAGCTTTTTACTTCTTTGCATATTTATGCCCTGTGGCTTCTATGCCCAGCATTTGTCTTGAGGTATCTTTACCACTTGGAAGAATTATGATACTCGGTAAATTTGATATGAGGCACGAATTCTATTTAAGGGTTGTAATTAGGAAGGAAGAAGAAAAGCTATAGAAGTAGCAGGCGGAAGAAAACATGGGAAGATTGATTATTTCTTTGATATATCTTCTTGTAGAGTAACTTCAGCATGTATAGGTTTTAAGCTACTACTTAAATTGCACACACACATTAACATAATAGGAGTATAGTTACATAACCAAAGCATATCTGTAATTACCAGCCATCTGCAGTGAAACCAAGAAAACCAGTTAGGCACCTTAGGCATTTGTGAAAACTTATCTATGATATGGTGGATATTGTCCAACTGAACTTGAACAGTCTGAGAGAAATCAGACAAATTAAAACAACCCATTCCTGGGGACTGTTCACATGCCATATGTTCTTTTAACAGTAAATAGTTTGTAGTTGTAAGACTTTGGAGCGCTACAATTTGCACTTCTCCAAATTCTTGGTTGAGTTCCAACAGTATAGATCCAGTCCAATTTTGTTGTTTTACTGTATGCACAGGCCAGCTTAGATATCTCCTTCCTCATTCCCATGGCAAGTCCAGGAACTGGTGGGATGACTGCATCTACAGCTGTAGCAGTGCGTGGATCTTTGTTGGGGTTTTTTGATGATCATCTTCTGGCATGAGTCTTCCAGAGAGTGCAGATGTTGGAAGTTCTTTTTCATATCGTATCTTAGTTCATTTTCGGGGTAGCCCAATTAGGCTTTGATCCTCTGTATAAACACAAACAGACCCTTTGCCTACACTTTTATATGCCCTTTATACCCTTGTGTAGAACTCGTTGGAGGTTACCACATAGGAACTGCCCTTTTTTTTTTTTTTTTTTTTTTTTTTGCTATCACTAATCTACGCTTACATGACGAATATTATGTTTACTAGGCTCTCCCCTATACCAGGTCTCCCCTATAAACCCCTTTACAGTCACTGTCCGTCAGCATAGCAAAATGTTGTAGAATCACTACTTGCCTTCTCTGTGTTGTACAGCCCTCCCTTTTCTCCTACCCCCCATGCATGTTAATCTTAATACCCCCTTACTTCTCCCCCCCTTATCCCTCCCTACCCACCCGTCCTCCCCAGTCCCTTTCCCTTTGGTACCTGTTAGTCCATTCTTGAGTTCTGTGATTCTGCTGCTGTTTTGTTCCTTCAGTTTTTCCTTTGTTCTTATATTCCACAGATAAGTGAAATCATTTGGTATTTCTCTTTCTCCGCTTGGCTTGTTTCACTGAGCATAATACCCTCCAGCTCCATCCATGTTGCTGCAAATGATTGGATTTGCCCTTTTCTTATAGCTGAGTAGTATTCCATTGTGTATATGTACCACATCTTCTTTATCCATTCATCTATTGATGGACATTTAGGTTGCTTCCAATTCTTGGCTATTGTAAATAGTGCTGCAATAAACATAGGGGTGCATCTGTCTTTCTCAAACTTGATTGCTGCGTTCTTAGGGTAAATTCCTAGGAGTGGAATTCCTGGGTCAAATGGTAAGTCTGTTTTGAGCATTTTGATGTACCTCCATACTGCTTTCCACAATGGTTGAACTAATTTACATTCCCACCAGCAGTGTAGGAGGGTTCCTCTTTCTCCACAGCCTCGCCAACATTTGTTGTTGTTTGTCTTTTGGATGGCAGCCATCCTTACTGGTGTGAGGTGATACCTCATTGTAGTTTTAATTTGCATTTCTCTGATAATTAGCGATGTGAAGCATCTTTTCATATGTCTGTTGGCCATCTGTATTTCTTTTTTGGAGAACTGTCTGTTCAGTTCCTCTGCCCATTTTTTAATTGGGTTATTTGTTTTTTGTTTGTTGAGGCGTGAGAGCTCCTTATATATTCTGGACGTCAAGCCTTTATTGGATGTGTCATTTTCAAATATATTCTCCCATACTGTAGGGATCCTTCTTGTTCTATTGATGGTGTCTTTTGCTGTACAGAAGCTTTTCAGCTTAATATAGTCCCACTTACTCATTTTTGCTGTTGTTTTCCTTGCCTGGGGAGATATGTTCAAGAAGAGGTCACTCATGTTTATGTCTAAGAGGTTTTTGCCTATGTTTTCTTCCAAGAGTTTAATGGTTTCATGGCTTACATTCAGGTCTTTGATCCATTTTGAGTTTACTTTTGTATATGGGGTTAGACAATGGTCCAGTTTCATTCTCCTACATGTAGCTGTCCAGTTTTGCCAGCACCACCTGTTGAAGAGACTGTCATTTCGCCATTGTATGCCCATGGCTCCTTTATCAAATATTAATTGACCATATATGTCTGGGTTAATGTCTGGATTCTCTAGTCTGTTCCATTGGTCTGTGGCTCTGCTCTTGTGCCAGTACCAAATTGTCTTGATTACTATGGCTTTATAGTAGAGCTTGAAGTTGGGGAGTGAGATCCCCCCTACTTTATTCTTCTTTCTCAGGATTGCTTTGGCTATTCGGAGTCTTTGGTGTTTCCATATGAATTTTTGAATTATTTGTTCCAGTTCATTGAAGAATGTTGCTGGTAGTTTCATAGGGATTGCATCAAATCTGTATATTGCTTTGGGCAGGATGGCCATTTTGACGATATTAATTCTTCCTAGCCACGAGCATGGGATGAGTTTCCATCTGTTAGTGTCCCCTTTAATTTCTCTTAAGAGTGACTTGTAGTTTTCAGAGTATAAGTCTTTCACTTCTTTGGTTAGGTTTATTCCTAGGTATTTTATTTTTTTTGATGCAATTGTGAATGGAGTTGTTTTCCTGATTTCTCTTTCTGTTGGTTCATTGTTAGTATATAGGAAAGCCACAGATTTCTGTGTGTTGATTTTGTATCCTGCAACTTTGCTGTATTCCGATATCAGTTCTAGTAGTTTTGGGGTGGAGTCTTTAGGGTTTTTTATGTACAGTATCATGTCATCTGCAAATAGTGACAGTTTAACTTCTTCTTTACCAATCTGGATTCCTTGTATTTCTTTGTTTTGTCTGATTGCCGTGGCTAGGACCTCCAGTACTATGTTAAATAACAGTGGAGAGAGTGGGCATCCCTGTCTAGTTCCCGATCTCAGAGGAAATGCTTTCAGCTTCTCGCTGTTCAATATAATGTTGGCTGTGGGTTTATCATAGATGGCCTTTATTATGTTGAGGTACTTGCCCTCTATTCCCATTTTGCTGAGAGTTTTTAACATGAATGGATGTTGAACTTTGTCAAATGCTTTTTCAGCATCTATGGAGATGATCATGTGGTTTTTGTCTTTCTTTTTGTTGATGTGGTGGATGATGTTGATGGACTTTCGAATGTTGTACCATCCTTGCATCCCTGGAATGAATCCCACTTGGTCATAGTGTATGATCCTTTTGATGTATTTTTGAATTCGGTTTGCTAATATTTTGTTGAGTATTTTTGCATCTACGTTCATCAGGGATATTGGTCTGTAGTTTTCTTTTTTGGTGGGGTCTTTGCCTGGTTTTGGTATTAGGGTGATGTTAGCTTCATAGAATGAGTTTGGGAGTATCCCCTCCTCCTCTATTTTTTGGAAAACTTTAAAGAGAATGGGTATTATGTCTTCCCTGTATGTCTGATAAAATTCCAAGGTAAATCCATCTGGCCCGGGGGTTTTGTTCTTTGGTAGTTTTTTGATTACCTCTTCAATTTCGTTGCTGGTAATTGGTTTGTTTAGATTTTCTGTTTCTTCCTGGGTCAATCTTGGAAGGTTATATTTTTCTAGGAAGTTGTCCATTTCTCCTAGGTTTCCCAGCTTGTTAGCATATAGGTTTTCATAGTATTCTCCAATAATTCTTTGCATTTCCGTGGGGTCCGTCGTGATTTTTCCTTTCTCGGTTCTGATACTGTTGATTTGTGTTTACTCTCTTTTCTTCTTAATAAGTCTGGCTAGAGGCTTATCTATTTTGTTTATTTTCTCGAAGAACCAGCTCTTGGTTTCATTGATTTTTGCTATTGTTTTATTCTTCTCAATTTTATTTATTTCTTCTCTGATCTTTATTATGTCCCTCCTTCTGCTGACCTTAGGCCTCATCTGTTCTTCTTTTTCCAATTTCGATAATTGTGACATTAGAGTATTCATTTGGGATTGCTCTTCCTTTTTTAAATATGCTTGGATTGCTATATACTTTCCTCTTAAGACTGCTTTTGCTGTGTTCCACAGAAGTTGGGGCTTAGTGTTGTTGTTATTTGTTTCCATATATTGCTGGATCTCCATTTTGATTTGGTCATTGATCCATTGATTATTTAGGAGCGTGTTGTTAAGGCTCCATGTGTTTGTGAGCCTCTTTGCTTTCTTTGTACAGTTTATTTCTAGTTTTATGCCTTTGTGGTCTGAAAAGTTGGTTGGTAGGATTTCAATCTTTTGGAATTTTCTGAGGCTCTTTTTGTGGCCTAGTATGTGGTCTATTCTGGAGAATGTTCCATGTGCACTTGAGATGAATGTATATCCCGCTGCTTTTGGATGTAGAGTTCTATAGGTGTCTATTAGGTCCATCTGCTCTACTGTGTTGTTCAGTGCTTCCGTGTCCTTACTTATTTTCTGCCCAGTGGATCTATCCTTTGGGGTGAGTGGTGTGTTGAAGTCTCCTAGAATGAATGCATTGCAGTCTATATCCCCCTTTAGTTCTGTTAGTATTTGTTTCACATATGCTGGTGCTCCTGTGTTGGGTGCATATATATTTAGAATGGTTATGTCCTCTTGTTTGACTGAGCCCTTTATCATTATGTAGTGTCCTTCTTTATCTCTTGTTACTTTCTTTGTTTTGAAGTCTATTTTGTCTGATATTAGTACTGCAACCCCTGCTTTCTTCTCACTGTTGTTTGCTTGAAATATGTTTTTCCATCCCTTGACTTTTAGTCTGTACATGTCTTTGGGTTTGAGGTGAGTTTCTTGTAAGCAGCATATAGATGGGTCTTGCTTTTTTATCCATTCTGTTACTCTGTGTCTTTTGATTGGTGCATTCAACCCATTAACATTTAGGGTGACTATTGAAAGATATGTACTTATTGCCATTGCAGGCTTTAAATTCGTGGTTACCAAAGGTTCAAGGTTAGCCTTTTTAGTATCTTACTGCCTAACTTAGCTCGCTTATTGAGCTGTTATATACACTGTCTGGAGATTCTTTTCTTCTCTCCCTTCTTGTTCCTCCTCCTCGATTCTTCATATGTTGGGTGTTTTGTGCTGTGCTCCTTCTAGGAGTGCTCCCATCTAGAGCAGTCCATGTAAGATGTTCTGTAGAGGTGGTTTGTGGAAAGCAAATTCCCTCAGCTTTTGTTTGTCTGGGAATTGTTTAATCCCACCGTCATATTTGAATGATAGTCGTGCTGGATACAGTATCCTTGGTTCAAGGCCCTTCTGTTTCATTGTATTAAATATATCATGCCATTCTCTTCTGGCCTGTAGGGTTTCTGTTGAGAAATCTGACGTTAGCCTGATGGGTTTCCCTTTATAGGTGACCTTTTTCTCTCTAGCTGCCTTTAACACTCTTTCCTTGTCCTTGATCTTTGCCATTTTAATTATTATGTGTCTTGGTGTTGCCCTTCTTGGATCCTTTCTGTTGGGGGTTCTGTGTATTTCCGTGGTCTGTTCGATTACTTCCTCCCCCAGTGTGGGGAAGTTTTCAGCAATTATTTCTTCTAAGATACTTTCCATCTCTTTTCCTCTCTCTTCTTCTTCTGGGACCCCTATAATACGGATATTGTTCCTTTTAGATTGGTCACACAGTTCTCTTAATATTGTTTCATTCCTGGAGATCCTTTTGTCTCTCTCTATGTCAGCTTCTATGCGTTCCTGTTCTCTGATTTCAATTCCATCAATGGCCTCTTGCATTCTATCCATTCTGCTTATAAACCCTTCCAGAGTTTGTTTCATTTCTGCGATCTCCTTTCTGGCATCTGTGATCTCTTTCCGGACTTCATCCCATTTTTCTTGCGTATTTCTCTGCATCTCTGTCAGCATGTTTATGATTCTTATTTTGAATTCTTTGTCAGGAAGACTGGTTAGGTCTGTCTCCTTCTCTGGTGTTGTCTCTGTGATCTTTGTCTGCCTGTAGCTTTGCCTTTTCATGGTGATAGGAATAGTCTGCAGAACTGGGACGAGTGACGGCTGGAAGGACTTCCTTTCTTGTTGGTTTGTGGCCCTCCTCTCCTGGGAGAACAGCGGCCTCTACTGGCTTGTGCTGCGGAGCTGCGCGCAGACAGGGTTTCTGCTTCCTGCCCGGCTGCTATGGAGTTAATCTCCGCTGTTGCTGTGGGCGTGGCCTGGCTCGGGCAGCTACTCCAAAATGGTGCAGTCGCGTTGGAGCAGGAGCTGCTGGGAGGCTATTTATCTCCGTAAGGGGCCTCCCTGCTCCCTGCAGCCCAGGGGTTAGGGTGCCCAGAGATCCCGGATTCCCTACCTCTGGATTAAGTGACCCACCCTGCCCCTTTAAGACTTCCAAAAAGCACCCGCCAAAACAAAACAACGACCACAAAAAAAAACAAGAAAAAAAATTTTTTTAATTTAAAAAAAAAAATTTTTAATTAAAAAAAAAAGGTGGTCGTTCGTTTTTCTTTATTCTCCGGTGCCAGCCTCAGGCCTCTGCTCACCGGTCTTTCTGCCCTGTTTCCCTAGTATTGGGGTCCCTGTCCCTTTAAGACTTCCAAAAAGCGCTCGCCAAAACAAAGCAGCAAAAAAGCAAAAAAAAAAAAAAATGGTCGCGCGCTTTTCTTATGTCCTCTGTCGCCCAGCCTCCAGTGCCTGCTCACTGTTCTTGCTGCCCTGTTTTCCCAGTATCGAGGGCCCTGCACTCTGGCCCGGATGGCTGGGGCTGGGTGTTCGGCAGCCCTGGGCTCCGTCTCCCTCCCGCTCTGCCTGCTCTTCTCCCGCCGGGAGCTGGGGGGAGGGGCGCTCGGCTCCCGCGGGGCCGGGGCTTGTATCTTACCCCCTTCGCGAGGCTCTGGGTTCTCTCAGGTGTGGATGTGGTCTGGATATTGTCCTGTGTCCTCTGGTCTTTATTCTAGGAAGGGTTGTCTTTGTTATATTTTCATAGATATATGTTGTTTTGGGAGGAGATTTCCGCTGCTCTACTCACGCCGCCATCTTCCGCCCCTCTCCTGCCTCTGGCTGCTTTTAACAGTCTGTCCTTATCCTTGATCTTTCCCATTGTAATTACTATGTGTCTTGCTGTTTTCTTCCTTGGGTCCCTTGTGTTGGGAGATCTGTGGATCTCCATGGTCTGAGAGACTATCTCCTTCCCCAGATTGGGGAAGTTTTCAGTAACTACCTCCTCAAAGACACTTTCTATCCCTTTCTCTCTCTCTTCTTCTTCTGGTATCCCTATAATGCGAATATTGTTCCGCTTGGATTGGTCACACAGTTCTCTCAATATTCTTTCATTTTTAGAGATCCTTTTTTCTCTCTGTGCCTCAGCTTCTTTGTATTCCTCTTCTCTAGTTTCTATTTCATTTATTGTCTCCTCCACCGTATCGAACCTGCTTTTAATACTCTCCATCGTGTTCTTTAATGATTGGATCTCTGACCTGAATTCATTCCTGAGTTCTTGGATGTCTTTCTGTACCTCCATTAGGATGTTGATTATTTTATTTTGAGCTCTCTTTCAGGAAGAGTCACGAGGTCCATATCATTTAAGTCTTTCTCGGGAGTTGTATTAATTTTACTCTGGACAAGATTCCTTTGGCGTTTCATGTTTGTATATGGCGCCCTCTAGTGTCCAGAAGCTCTATTCTGGAGCTGCTGAGCCCCTGAAGCAATGTCGGAGATCGCAGGGGAGCGGTACTGGGGGTAGGAAAGAGCTGTTCCCCGCCCCCTGGCTGCTGTGCCTGTCTCCACTGCCTGAGCCAGTGGTCCGGTCACACAGGTAGTTTTGTCTCAGAGCAGCCAGATATGGATCCCTGCTTTCCACAAGCAGCCGGAATCCCAGTCTCCCCAGGAAATATGCCTGTATTAACTTTCCAACCCGGTAGTCATGGGAGTCTCATGAAAGCACCTTGAAATGTAGGTTTGTGCTCCCAGCACAGTTCTCCGGAGCTAGGTATTCAGCAGTTCTAAGCCTTCCACTCCCTCCCTGCTTGGTTTCTCTTCCTCCCGCCGGTGAGCTGGGGTGGGGGAGGGGCTCGGGTCCCGTGGAGCCACAGCTCTGGTACATTACCCCGTTCAGTGAGGTCTGCTCTTTTCTCCAGGTGTGTGCAGTCTGACGCGTCCTCTTTCCTGTTGCTCTGTCAGGAGTAGTTGTGCCAATTAAATTTTCTAATTGTATCCAGTTTTAGGAGGAAGCCTCTGTCTCTCCTCTCACACCACCATCTTTCCAAATTTTTATTTTCCATTCTTCCTGTTTTAAGGAACAAACAATATTAGGGAACTTCTGTAATGTTCTAGCTTTTTTGGAAGTAACTTTTGAAGATAGTTTTATTGTCCTATCTGCTCTTCTGGCAGCTGCAGGAGAGGAGGGAACATTTCCTCTTTCTTTCTCAGGAAACTCCGTTCACCAGAGATGAGCAGGGCCTGGCATATTTAAGGCAAAGGGGTACCACTGGCTCACCCTGAAGGAGAGGCAGGCCTGGGAGAAGAGGGAATCCTGTGGAAAAGAAAAGGCCAGATGAAGATTTAAAACAGATGGAATATGGCACATGGGCGTTAGTGACATCCTTTGCCTCTTATCTTCCATTATGAATGTGTACTTGTGACCGTGATTCATTTATCAATTTTTACATTATCATAATCTTCAATATGGATGCATTTCTTTGTGTGTATATTCCCACACTGAGTGTTGTTCTGGGTGTGTGTGTGCATGTTTGAACGCTGAGTGTTCTTAGGGTGTGTGTGCGTGTTTCCACACTGAGTATTCTTCTGTGTGTGTGAGAGTGTTTGCACACTTAGTGCTGTTCTGGACTGTGCGTGTTTGCACACTGAGTGTTGTTCTGGGGGGTGTGCGTGTGTGCGGAGACAGAGGCACATACATGTAGATTACGTCATGAATAGACATTTGCTGTTTTCCTGTTACCAGCCCTGGAATCCCAGTCAGGACAGGACTGGGTTACTGGCTTTTCTCACCACTTCTGTTCGGCGCCTAGAAAAATGTCTAGAACATACTCGGGTTTATGAATCTTAGTTGAGTGAACAAGTTCACTGAAGAAACTTGAAAATGTACAATAAGTGTACAGATGAAAATAAAAAAACACTGCTTTCATCAGCCTAGACTCGGGGTTGGAGTGGGAAGAACCTCTGTAGAAACTTCATGTTTGGCCTCTGACCTGTGTTTCTAAGTCTGTGCACACATGAATGCATCCAGACAGGGGGGTAAAATGCACATCATTTCATACTCTGCTTTTTCACTTAACATCATCTCATGTTCCTCTGCCTGTGTTACACCCTTGCCTGCCTCACAGCAGCCAAGCAGGTATTTGGATGTGGTGTGTTAGGACTGCGCGTTGGATTCTTGGCCATCTGCTACGCACCTGCCCCCTGAACCTGGCAGCAGTAAAGCACAGAAACAAATGGCCAATACAGTGTGACTCCTTCTATCAGCACTTACTAGCTTAAGACTGACTCTCCCAGTGGGACGTCAGCTGCATGAGTGCACGGGTCTGGTCTGTCTCCATCCCTGCTGCCTCCCCAGGGCTACCACCGTTCCTGCCACCTAGTGGGAGTCCATTAAATAGGTGGCCAATAAGTGAATGGAGGATGGCCAAGTTTTGCAAGCATCTTTACTGAAAAAGCAAACAGGTTGGGGTTCTTAAAGGCTCTGCGTGAGAGAGAAGCTGGCCCTCTTTGGACATCCTAAGTCCAGGCTGGCGGGTGAGTGAAGGGACAGCACAGGACGTGCATCTCTCCCCAGGTCTGCTCATTCAGGAACAAGGCACGCTGGCCCAGCCCGGAGCATCCGTCCATTTACCAGATCTCTCAAGAGACGGACAGGTGGGTCACTGGTGGGAGGCTCTGCATATGTGTTTCTACAGTGCAGCTTGACAGGACTCCATAAATAGTGCATTGGTGTGTAAAGCAAGCTCACAACACAACCTGGATTTTCTTTCCCAAAAATACAGATTTCAAGCAATAAACCTGGGAAATTAGAGAATTGTGAAAGGGCTCCCTGTGCACCCAAGTTTGAAAAGCAGGCTGTGGAGGGGTGCTTCTTTCCTGCTGCCCACAGCCGAGGACAGGAGATCCGAGGCACCCGCACCGGACACCAAGGCTCCAAGAAGCAGGGCAGCTCCCCTGAGTCCCAGGGCTGACAGGAAGGCAGCAGCGCAGGCCTCCCAGGTCAGCCACCTCTCATCCCAGTCCTCCTCTGCTCCCCAGGGGGTGGCCTGAGGGGAGAGGCCGGGTTGTGGGTCCCATGGGGAGTGTGGCATTTGTGGAGAGGAGATTTCCTCCACTAGGGTCGGGTGCCAAGAAGGAAAGGAAAATGCCCTCTCAGTCCTCAGTTGGGTGCAGGCTGGGCTGCCAACACCACCGGCTCATTCACAGGCCTGAGAGCTGGCGTGTGTGGGGCCGGGGACCGCTCTGGGGCGTAGCCTTTTGGGATTTCCAAAGGTGGGCCAGCCCACTCCAGCAGAGATTGAAGAGGGATGACGGAGTGTGTCTAGGAAGAAGATGGGGCGAACTCTTTCCTGTTTGTTGTCCTGGGCAGGCAGAGATGAGGCCCTCAGTGGTTCCTGATATGGGGCGTGTACTGGAAAGAGCCCTGAGGTTACAAGAAAGGCTGTGGCTGGGCCAGATGAGGTGGCCTCTGATCTAGACAGGGGACTTGGAATGTGGGCCACTGTCCAGACCTACACCTGCCGCCCTCTGGGAAGGTCCTCTGTGCCTGAGGGGGCTGGGGTGCAGTGTGCTCACCTCAGGAGCAGTGGCATCGATTAATGATGGTGCAAAGCTTAGTATATCGTCTGTTAATATACTGAAAGGGAGAACCTTGTTGGTTTCAATTTGAATATCATATTTCATCACATCTAAGATGTACATTTCTTGATTCTCAGTTTCTGAAATTAAGATGTGTCCGACATTCACTAGTGACCAGGCAGCACTGATCAGATAGCTGTCATTGCTTAGGGAATGCATAAATAATGTTAGATTGTGCATACTCTCCTTTCTGTTTATACACAGGAATCATGTAATATAGAATCTATGCCTAAGAAGGTAAAAAAGAACTCAGTACATGTAAAATAAAAATTCTGAGTGATAAGAAAGCATTATGTCTTCCCTGGCAGCAATTTTCTTGGTAGTATATAAATAATAGTGTACCTTTCAGTGTGTGGTGGGTTAGACTCAGAGGAAGAAGTGTGTCCTTTTCCCCCTCCTCTAGTCTCTAACTAACTCGTCCTCTGCTAACTTGTCCCTCTGAGAGTCGGCACGGGACTTTGGAAATTCAAAATATGGTTTCTTTCTCCCAAGCCTTCTCATCAGATACTATTAAGACTAGTAGTTTATTTACACTTGGGGTTCATGGGTTTCCTTTCTATGAGAGAGTGTGGAGAGGCATTGCCAGAGAAAATATTTTCTATGATAAACTACCATTATGTCATTTTGGCTGGCATCTTCTATGATACTGGTATAGATTTGCATTGTCTCCTCAACATGACTCACTACCACATTCTACAGATCAAAACCTGTATCAATCATCTTTACTTTCTATGACTCTCAAACTGTCCTCCAAGTTCTGTTAACCTTTGAGCAATCCTTTTTCTACTTCAGTTATTCATTTCAACAAATACTGATGTAGCGTGTACTATATGTGAGGGGCTGTGACAGGTACTACGGCTATAAGGGGGACTCACAGAAAGGACATGCTTTTTGTCCTTGGGTTTCCGACCTTGTCGGAAGGGAACAGACACAGTGCAGTGAGGTGCATCCTGGGGAGATAACATACACCAGTAGCAGATATAATGACCCCGAAGGTCCCTTGTCATCACATCACATGTTCTCACGACCCCAGCCTCTTCTGCTTTCCCCCTTTCTCAGAGCAGAAGTTCCTGCTCCCTGTGGATTAAACCATCCTCTGTATCCTTGATCCCACCCCCTTTTGCTTCCCCTTGACTTTGGTGCAGCTCTTGTTCCTTCTTGACCTTCAGGGTCTTCCTCTTCTTTAGCTCCTTTCTGTTCCTTAGATAGTTCCTACCTTGAAAGAAAACTATCCTTTTATTGTTACATTAATAAATATTTCAATGATTCATTTGTTCACTCAATATGCATTTGCTGAGACACCATTATATGCCAGATACTTGATTGGTACTGGGTGTTTAGGGATGAACAAGACAGAAATGGGTTTCTTTTTATAATCCTGGGAGGATGATGGACCAAAAGAAAACCCAAACAAAAATCTGAACAATAAACCAATAAATCAGTAAAAGAATACCACATACAGGAAAGCTCGTAAAAAGCTAAATATAACCATGCAGGCCAGTCAGGATGATCAAGAAGGCCTCTCTCAGAACAGAGTGATTTCAGGAGAGAACTACAGGATGAGAAAGGGCCAGCCATGTGAAAAGCAAGCAGAAGCGTGTTCTGGGTAGAGGGAATGTCATGTGCAAAGGCCCTGTGGCAAACAGAAATTTGCCTTGTTGGTGGGACTGGAATGCAGACTGCTTTGTTGGGAGGGTGTAGCATGGGCTGATTCTGGAGGGTGACCATGGGCAGATCACACCAGGTTTTTAGGCCAAAATAAGGACTTGGATTCATTGTAAGTAAAATGGGAATTGATTGAAGGATTTTAAGCAATGGGGAGATGTGGTCTGATAATAGTTTGTATGCTTGACTAAGAGGTAAGGTAACTATATGTCCTGTTTTGCCCGGTTCAGTCCTAGTTTATTCCTGTTACCCTGACATAATTATTAATAATGCCCCTTTCCACTGTGGGAAGTGACTTGGTTTGGATGATATATTACATAGTCAGCTTAAGTAGAGGGGAAACCACGAAAATGGTGAGACTAGTCAGAGGGGGCTATTGCTGAGGTCAAGGTGAGAAATGAAGTGGCCACATGCATGGAGGTGTAAATAAGAACGAGTTGGTGGATTAGACGCGAGTTTCAGAAGTAGAATCATACAACTGTCTGGTAGATTGAATGTGGGGGTGAAGGGAAGGGAAGCATCAAGCCCGTTCCCCGTTTCTGGGGGGAGCAATAGTTACTGAAATGGAGCGTCCTAGGGTGAAGAGCTCTGGGGAAATGAGAGTTCATTTTGGACACTGGCAGTCTGACACTTCAGAGCCTATCCAATTAGAGATGTCTTTACAATTGGGAATATACAAAAATGGAGCTCAGAAATGAGGTTCTGAGCTGGAGATACAATTTCAGGACCTCAGCATAGAAGCACTATTTAGACTTGTTGCGGAGACTACAGAGAAATAAACAGTGAGAGCCCAGATCCAAGTCTGAGGAGTATAGAGTTTGGAGAGAAATGGATGGCTAAGGAAAAAATGGAAAATGGAAGTAGAAACCAAACAAGAGTGAACTATTATGAAGTCAAGAGAGAATCTTCCAGCAAAGAGGCAGAAGGCACTTGTGCTGAATGTTGCTCAGAGGCTTCTTGAGATGAGGAGAGAAATAGGTCAATTGTTTGGCAACATGGGAGTCGGTGGCAACAAAAGTTATTCTGCTGGGACATGAATTGTGGAGTGCTGAGACAGGTGCCAGGCTGGAGTGGGCACCAGCATGAGTCAGAAGTGAGGAATTGGAAAGTGCACGGGAAACTTTTTCAACAGTTGGACTACTGGGAAGAAAAGAAAAATATGCAAGAGCGAAGAGCATTGTGGTTGAAGTCAGTGGTTTCAAGGTGGTCATTTACTGGAAGAGCCGTTGCTGAGGGCCTGCACCCTGCCTGGCACCGAGCATACAAGGAGGAACTGGTGGGATGCCTATCCTTACACAAGTCAGGCATCTGCCAAGTATAGGTGCTCTGCTGGCCAGTTAAACCTGGTGCCAGAGCCCAGGAGGGGGAGAGTCCCCACTGCCACCCCTCTGGGCCTGGGGCAGCACATCCCAGGTTCTGGAGGCAGATGCTCAGCCTGTGCCCTGGTTGTGCATCTGCTGTGTGTGTGACTTTGGACAAGGTCCTAACCATTTGCCTCTCAACTTCAGGTCCTCCAGCTGAGAGCTGTGAACACTTTCTCTGAGGCTTACATCAAATGAAGCATGTACAGGAGAGAGCACAGACTGGCATTTGCAATTAAGGAAAATGGCAGCTACCATAATTACTAGTCACCAGCCCCCCACCGCCAACAGAGCTGGGGTTGCCACCAGCATGGGCTTCAGTGGAGGCTCTGATTGTGTTCATGTCTACCTGCATTTGACATCCTCTCTAGAACTGGAAGTAGGATTTAATGGAACTAAATATAGTGAGAGTAAACATAATGGAAACTAATATGAGAACCATTCCTTAGGTGAAATGAGCAGGGACTTCTTAACAGTTGAGACAGGGCTAGACTCTGGCGTTGGTGAGAAATAAGCTGTAGTCTAAGATGGAATTTTCCAAGACAGGTATCCAGGGATTAGGCTTCCCAATACACGTATCAATTTGATTTGGAAAGATGTTCCAGGGGACAAGGCCTAGATGTACAGATGGTAGGATGCAACTGCTCGAATAGTGTAGAGTCTGGACACAGAGGCCTGGGAATAGCAACAGAATAATGGGGCAGGCTTGTCAGGATCAGAGGAAGGAGTGGGGTGTGAAGCTCAGGGAGAAGGTAGGCTATTCCTGGCAGCTGCCCAAGGCTTGAGCCCCATCCATGCCTCCAGTCCCTGGAGCCTCAGCATGGTGACCATTGCTTTCAAGCTCTGGCTCACTCAGGAGGAGAAACCGGAGCCAGTAAGGACTAGGGGAGCTCAGTGGGGATGTGTGAGGGCTTGGGTGGGCACTGGTCAGCTGGGGTCCCTGGGCCTCACGTTCATAGTGGGCTCCATGATGCTGTTTACTTTCCTTATTGCACCACACAACCACTCTTCCAGAGAGCCTGTCTTCAAGTTTCCAGTTTCCATCAACAAATTCAATTTGGCAAACACTTATGGGGTACCTCTGGGTGCCCTGAACCAGTCCTGCGGACATCAAGTTCAGGAACACTGTGCCCCATTTGCAGGGGAGAGGTGGGTGGCGCATTTCCTGCTCCCATGGGAGCAGAGGGAGCAGGAGGGGTCAGTATTCCTTAGGCAAGCCAGAAGGCCTGAAGTGATTGGGATCTTTGCCGCTCCGGCCCCACTCCTCAGCTTTCCGTTTGGCCTGTAAGTCCTCCAAGCCTCTGCTGCTGCTTCCAAAGTAGTACCGGTTGAAGAGTCCCTGCAGAGAGTCCCTGGCAAGGCTGGAGGGAAGGGAGGCAGATCATCACTGTGCACGTGAGGCAGCTCCACCCCCCAGCTCCCTTCCTCCCTCCCACCCAAGGAGGGCTTTCAGTGGGGCTGGAGGAGCCCTTCTCAAGGAGGAGGGGCTAGAGCAGGCACCCGATCTGGCAAAGGCCTGAGTTCAGCTGGTCTTTCTGTGCCCTGCTACAGAGCTCTGTAGAGACCACTTGCTGTCTCTTTGGGATGAGGGGAGCCACATCCACACAGCCCTGCTCTGGCTCTGCTGGGCACCCAGACCCTGGGGACAGGGGCAGGAGATGGAGGAGCCGCAGGCCCCTTGACCCTCTGGAACAGTCTGCTTGCCCCTTGCCGGCCTCCCCAGGAGCCCATGTTACCTGATCACTTAAGCAGCCCAGATGCCCCCGGGGCCCCTTTTTGAAGCATCATAGTTTCCCGGGGCATAGAAGTATTGGTCTGAATGTTGGTGATTGGCCACTTGCAGGTCCCAATAGGCTCTGGGCAAGTCCCAAGCCCCTGCAAAGGAAACAAAATAACAAAAATGAACTTGGTGATATATTGAAAAATGAAGGAATGAAAGTTTCCATTACTTTTTAGATTTTTTTTTGTCTTCCAATACAACTTTATTTATGGACACTGAAATTTGAAGTTCATATAATTTTCATGTGTTACCAAAGGTATTTTTTTTTTGGTATCATTAATCTACAATTACATGAAGAACATTATGTTTACTAGGCTCTCCCCTTCACCAAATCCCTCCCCACATACCCCTTCACAGTCACTGTCCATTAGCGTAGTAAGATGCTGTAGAATCACTACTTGTCTTCTCTGTGTTGCACAGCCCTCCCCGTGCCCCCCACACAGTATACATGCTAATCGTAATGCACCCTTTCTTTTTCCCCACCCTTATCCCTCCCTTCCCACCCATACTCCCCAGTCCCTTTCCCTTTGGTAACTGTTAGTCCATTCTTGAGTTCTGTGATTCTGCTACTCTTTTGTTCTTTCAGTTTTCCTTTATTCTTATACTCCACATATGAGTGAAATCATTTGGTACTTGTCTTTCTCTGCCTGGCTTATTTCACTGAGCATAATAACCTCTAGCTCCATCCATGTTGTTGCAAATGGTAGGATCTGTTTTTTTCTTACGGCTGAGTAATATTCCATTGTGTATATGTACCACCTCTTCTTTATCCATTCATCTACTGATGGACATTTAGGTTGCTTCCATATCTTGGGTATTGCAAATAGTGCAGCGATAAACATAGGGGTGCATCTGTCTTTTTCAAACTGGAGTGCTGCATTCTTAGGGTAAATTCCTAGAAGTGGAATTCCTGGATCAAATGGTTTTTCTATTTTGAGCATTCTGAGGAACCTCCATACTGCTTTCCACAATGGTTGAACTAATTTACATTCCCACCAGCAGTGCAGGAGGGTTCCCCTTTCTCCACAACCTCGCCAACATTTGTTGTTGTTTGTCTTTTCAATGATGTCGATCCTTACTGGTGTGAAGTGATATCTCATTGTGGTTTTAATTTGCATTTCTCTGATGACAAGCAATGTGGAGCATCTTTTCATGTGTCTGTTGGCCATCTGAATTTCTTCTTTGGAGAACTGTCTGTTCAGCTCCTCTGCCAATTTTTTAATTGGATTATTTGCTTTTTCTTTGTTGAGGTGTGTGAGCTCTTTATATATTTTGGATGTCAACGCTTTATTGGATCTGTCATTTATGAATATATTATCTCATGGTGTAGGATACCTTTTTGTTCTATTGATGGTGTCCTTTGCTGTACAGAAGCTTTTCAGTTTGATATAGTCCCACTTGTTCATTTTTGCTTTTGTTTCCCTTGCCCAGGGAGATATGTTCATGAAGAAGTCACTCATGTTAATGTCCATGAGATTTTTGCCTATGTTTTTTTCTAAGGGTTTTATGGTTTCATGACTTACATTCAGGTTTTTGATCCATTTTGAATTTACTTTTGTGTATGGGGTTAGACAGTGATCCAGTTTCATTCTCTTACATGTAGCTGTCCAGTTTTGCCAGCACCATCTGGTGCTGTCATTTCGCCATTGTATGTCCATGGCTCCTTTATCATATATTAATTGCCCATATATGTTTGGGTTAATGTCTGGAGTCTCTATTCTGTTCCACTGGTCTGTGCCTCTGTTCTTCTGCCAGTACCAAATTGTCTTGATTACTGTGGCTTTATAGTAGTGCTTGAAGTTGGGGAGCAAGTTCCCCCCCACTTTATTCTTCCTTCTCAGGATTGCTTTGGCTAATCGGGGTCTTTGGTGGTTCCATATGAATTTTTGAACTATTTGTTCCAGTTCGTTGAAGAATGCTGTTGGTAATTTGATAGGGATTACATCGAATCTGTATATTGCTTTGGGCAGGATGGCCATTTTGACAATATTAAGTCTTCTTAGCCAGGAGCATGGGATGAGTTTCCATTTGTTAGTGTCCTACTTTTCAGATTTTGGCTCTTAACAAAAAGTCATAGAGTGAGGTGACTATTCCTTACTGTGTGGTGGCTTCCCTGGGTAATGGCAATGAGGGTACTTTTCAGGGACTTGAATTGAAGGAATGGGGGAGCTTGGTGCCCTGGGCTGTGTCTGACATTGGGCTGTGTACCACATACCAAGAAGAGGTGACAGTCATGTAAGGGATGTAACAATGGAGAATGATGCTACAAATGCATGATTTAGGGACTATGTGAGGGATTCAGGGAGAGAAGGGGTTCCATGTTTTCACAGCTACAACAGCCCATAAGGGAAATACACCCTTTCCACCTGAGGATGAGCCACTCTACTTGAATGAATCTGTTAGAGGCATAAAAGACACAGAGATAATGTTGAAACAGGCAGTAAGTGATGGCAGTGAGGTTGCCTGAGGGAGCTCCTTAGGACCTGTGTTATCAGGCTTACCTGGAGGGATGGCCCCTCTGCCCTGTCAAGGAGCTGCAGTTTCCTCACCCCTCAACTGGGAGAATAATATCCCCCTTATTGGTGGAGAAAATGAGATAAGATGTATCAAATGCCTAGGATGTGGGAGTACCTGCTGCCAGTTGGTTTCCTTCTCCTGTTGCTTCATGAAGGGTAGTGGTGACGATGGGATTAGCACTCTACACCTACCAGAATGACACGACTTTAACAACTGGCGATACCAATTGTGTTGAGGATGTGGTGCAACTGGGACTCATTCTTTGCTGATGTAGTATAAGCTGGTACAGTTTGGGAAATGGTTTGACAGTATTTACTAAAGCTAAATCTGTATGTTTACCTTATGGTCCTACATTTCCACCCCTGGAAAGAAACACCCAACATCAATGAGCTGTGTCCCCAAAGTACATGTACACCAGTGTCCATTGCAGATTTATCCATAAGAGCCCACAATATAAAAAGTCTAATTCGAACGACTTACAATGGGCAAATGAATTGAAGTTTATTTATACAATGTAATACTATAAATCAATGAAAAAGAAACTGAAACAGAGCAGGGAACTGGGACAAGGTCATGCCACTGTAAAAGCTACTTAGACTGCTGATCCTTTAACTTAATCTATATGCTGTTCTTCCTATACCTCCAGCCCCTTAATCAATGAAGTAACTTTGTAACCAGGACAAGAGCCAGACCTCAGGAGTGTGAACATAAAAAGTGCAGAGATAGGATCAAGGCAATCACCTAAAGAACCTTATTCTTAAGACAAAACTCTAAGAAATTATGAATTACTTGTATATATCATGCCTTACACTGATGCCTACCCAAAGGCCCTATAAAACCCCAAACCCTAAACTCTTAAGTGCAGGTCCTCTCTGAGGTTGCCCGTACTTCCTTCTGAATGTGCACTCTCTCTTTAAATAAAAATGTCTTGTTTCATAAGCCTATTGCACTTTGTCTTTGAATTATTTTGCTGACAAAGACAGGAACCCACAGATAGCCACCGCCTGTGGTAAATATCTGTCCCTTTGCTGTTTCATTCAGCTTTCTAGGCTTAAACTCAACCTTCTCTCGCTCTGTTCTGGCTGTGGGAGCCTCTGAGTAGGAGGGGTTTGCGCTGTCTCATAGCCTGGATGACCTGGAGGGAAATGCAGCCATTTACTCACATGCTTTTCCTTGCTTGGGATGTTCTCGGAACATAAATTCACTCCATCCAGCGCCCCGTGGCTCCCCCTAATTCTGGGGTAGTAAGGATGTAATTCCCGTACCATGCAGAGCAAATGGACACTGGACTCCAGGTGGCCTGACTTGGGGAGCGGGCAAGGGATTCGCCCTACGCTGAGCAGGAGTTCAGTGGACTTCCCCTTTCTCCCTCCGTTCTTCCTTGCTTTTTATGGCCTGTATGGCGGCACAAGTAAAAGGATCACTTTTCCTGGCACTTGCTGCTACTCTCACTTTAATGAATTTCTTTACTACTGGCACTCTTTTGACCTGTTCTAGAATTCTTTCTCCATCAGACTCAAGAGCCCTGCCTCCTGGGTCTGGGTTGAGGTTTGCTTAGCAGGCAGGGAGAGACCTCCCAGAGCGGGCTGCTGCCCTGCAATAAAACCGTCGCTATATAAGTACATACATATGTCTCTATCTCTATGAAAAGTATATATCTATGTGTATGTGTGTGTGTGTGTGTGTGTGTACACAACAAATGGAAGAATCTTACAGACAAAGTGTTCAGTGGAAAAACACCAGATCACATCTGTAGAATTTATTTTACTGAAGATCAATGTAGGTTGATGCAGCCACTATGGAAAATAGTATGGAGGTTCCTCAAAAATTTTTTAAAAATAGAATTCCTTTATGATCTGGCAGTTCTATCCTGGGTATTTATTTGAAAAAACAAAAAACAGAAACACTAACTAGAAATGATATGTACACAGCCATGTTAATTCCAGCATTATTTACAATCACCAAGATATATAAATAGCCTAAGTGTCCATGAATGGATGAACACACACACACACACACACACACGAGTATTATTCAGGCATGAAAAAGAATGAAATGTTGCCATTTGTGACAACATGGATGGTGCTTGAAGACATTATGCTAAGTGAAATAAATAAGAGAAAGCCAAATACTGCATAATCTTATATGTGGAATCTAAAATAAAACAAAACATAGCAAAAAAATAAAATAAACAAAACCCCAAGCGGATAGATACAGAGTACAGATTGGGGGTTGCCAGAGGTGGGAGGCGGGAGAAATGGATAAAGGTAATTAAAAGATACAAACCTCGTGTTATAAAATAAATAAGTCCTGGGGATGTAATGTACAGCATGTTGACTATAAGTAATTATAGAGTATTGCTTCTTTGAAAGGAGTGAAGAGAGTAAATACTAGAGGTCCTCACCACCAGAAAATAATTTCTTTGTAATTATATATGGTGATGGATGTTAACTAGACTTATTGTAGTGATCATTTTGCAATACACACAAATATCGAACCATTAGGTTGTACATCTGAAACTAATAAATGGTATATGTCAATTATACCTCAATAAAAAAATGTAAAGATCAAAGCCGGCAAAACTATAGCTATAGAGGTCAGGATAGGGGTTACCTTTCGTGGGGAATGTACCTGAACTGTAAGAAGGCATTACGTATCCTTCTGGGTGGCTGGAAATAGAGTGCATCGTGATCTTATGGTGATAGCATGGGTGTTTATATATGTAAAAGTTCATCATGCTCTATAGTATATGTAAGTTGTATCTCAATAAAAATGTTTAAAAAGATTAGTGGGAAACAGACTCTGAAAACAGGTTAAGGAAGGAAGAGCTGTAAGAAGTGTCTGTTAGTGCCTGAGTTGTCCAACTGATAAATATTTATTGAGTCCTGCTATGAATTACATGCCAAGGACTTCTGTAAATCAACTCCCTGGGGGAAAAAAGAAAAACCGTTATAGATAGTTTGAATGATTTCTTATGTGCTTTCTTGTATGGGATATTTCTCACTAATTTCACATGTCAATTATTTTGTGTCTGAATCTTTTGAATAGCTCATCTCAGGAAGGGCTTTGTTCTTTCTCTGATGCCTGCTTGACATTGATTCCTTGTTTTTCAGGTCCATTAGTTGTCTCCAAGCACCTGACAGATTTTATCACTGGGTGGTAGCAAAACACGAGAGACTCATTTTCTTTGGTATTGTGCTAAACATAGCCTCAGTCATTTGTTCAAAATGCCAATTCTGGCCCCACTCCACCTCCTAGGTTCTGACTCTTCTAATTATGACATGAGGCTCACAAATGTACTTTATCTACAAGCACTCCCGGTGGATCTAAATGCAGTGGACCCTTGACTCATTCTGAAACTCAGCTAAGGAAGGAGATAGTCTTTATTATTTGTAGCAAACTTAGCAACTGCCACCAAAACACTTTAGAACCTGGCATTCAGAGAACATCATAAAAAAGGATAGCACATGGAATTCAAAAACGGAAAAATCGAATTTCTCAAATTCCAATAGAAAACTTAACAAAAACTCGATGGCACAATAAATAATATCAGTACCAGTTGTGTGTGTAAGGAACTTGGATGTCACCACTCCATCCTAACAACGAGTAAAAAGCTGAACAGACTGAGAATGAACAATCCTCCTTGGATCCTAAGCGAGGGGAGGACATGGGCACATCCCGGCCCCCGAGCCTGGAAGGCAGAGCGGCGGACGCGGGGATGCGAGGCCCACGCGGGCGAAGGCTCGGCAGCTGGAACCGCGGCGGGAACCGTCGCCTGGAAGGAACAAATCGCCGCAGTCGCAGCGGCGACGATCCTGAGAGTTAGCTCAGGGGGACCTGTCACGGGGGGCTAAGGGGTCTTGCAATATTGCTAGATTCACCTTCAGGTGCTCACAGGTCACACAGAAAACAGCCTAGAGAAACCCCCTCAGGCTCCGGCAGGGGGAGGGAGAAGGACCCATTTGGAACCCCCCCCCAGGGCCCGGTGTCCCCCGTAACGAGGCCTGTCCTCCAGCCCACTCTCGTCATCCTGCCCCCCTTAACGGGGGAGCCAAATGCTGAAAAGCCCTCGGGAAGCTCCCGGTCCGGAGGCACAGGCGCAGGAAATGACTGAGACGCAGTCACAGCACAGCGGATTGTCCCGACCCGTCACCCCTCACCCCCACATTACTGACGTCCTAGTTACCATTCTTTTTACCCAGAACACCATGTCCAGCCATCAGGACCCAATGGCAAAGCATGCGAACTGCAAAACGACAAGTAAAGGAGACAGAGCAGCGTCCGAGGGAGCGCGGCGGTGACGCTGCAATAAGCGGACTGGGAATTGAGAACCGTGATCGCTGTGCCAAGGGCTGTATGGGTCAGCAGAGGCGGCCTGCAAGCACAGAGGTGCGAGTCCCAAGAGAGAAAATAATGCTGCGGATAAAAACCACTGGAAGAGAAATGAAGAGGGCCTTTGCTGGGCACGTTAGTAAAGTGGACACAGCTGAGAAAAGAATCTTTGTGGGCGAGACCTTGTCAGGACAATCCTCAAAACCTGAAAGGCAGAGAAGCCTGAAAAAGCAGCACAGACTATCCCAGCATGTGGGACAAACACAACAGGTGTGACCTGAGCCTGGGGGCAATGCCAGAAGGATGGGAGAGTGATAGGAAAGAGGAACTATTTGCAACAATGCCTGAGAATATCCAGCAAGAAATGTCAGACAGCAAACCACTGGTCCAAAAGGCTCAGAGAACAGCAAGGATAAATGGCAAAACAAAAACAAGCTATACCTAGGCATGTACAGAAAATCAAAGATAAAGTCCTGAAGGAAGCCAGGGGATTAAAAAAAACCTTACCTATCAAGGGACAAAGATCAGAATTACATCTGACTTCAGAACCCAGGCAAGAAAGAAGAGAAGGAGTGAACTATTTAAAGTGTTGACAGAAAAAACCCCACCAATCTAGAAGACATATCCTGTGAAACTACTGTTCAAAACTGAGGGAGAAATAAAGACTCCCAGACAGACAAAAACTGAGGGAATTTGGTGGCAGTAGACCTGCCTTGCGTAAAATTCTTCAATATTCTTCAGAAAGAAGGACAATAATATAGGTCAGAAACTCGGACCTACATAAAGGAAGGAAGAGTACTGAATAAGGAATAGGGAAAGCAAAACAATTAATAACAACAGGTGAAGATGAAAATATTGCAGAAATTGACAACATAATTTACCCATTTTAACAACCTGCCAGTAAGCTTCATCTCTAAATGGAAGGTCTGTGTCCTGGCCCTACCTCAGTGCTAGCATGGCTGATCAGTGGGAATATGCTCTTTTTATTGTGTGCATAGGAGTTACTATGTGGCTAGGCACGATGTTTATTCAGCTCATCCTCATCCTGGACGTTCTACCTCCGGGGACATACTGAATTCACATTTACGTTGCAGGGCTGAGAAATTTGCCATTTGTGAATTCCCACAAGGATCTCCCCCAAACACAGGGAAATACTGACCCCTCTGCACACCACCGGCAATTAATTACAGGCTGGGCCCACAGCACCTTTGGCCACTGGTCTGGAGAGCCCCGTGGAAAGTGCTGTGTCGGACCAGCCGGAAGGAGAAACACTCCTGCTCCGACCTACTGGTCAGGGCCCCAACATGTCTGTCGTGAGCAGTGCCCACATTCGGGGTGTGTGTGGCCTCTGCTCAGAGCGAATCCTGGGGTGAGCTGGTTCTGGCCTCTAACCTTCAGCGCCCTTACCTTGCACAGCCTCCTTGAAGAATGAATACCAGCTTTCACTGCTGACTCCCAAGACCAAGGAACAGAAAATGACGCCTGTGAAAATCTTCATTGTGCTGAAGTGAAAGAAGGAGAGGGTTGGAGAATCACCACCCAAATAGACATACGTTGTGGGATTTTGAATTTCAAACACAGCCTGGTTCTCAATTTCCATTTGCTCTTCTCAGAATCATTATTGTAGGACAGATGGGAGTGGGCTTTAAAAAGAAGCATAAACCCTTCATTCTCACCCCAGATCTGCAGAAAGAATAAGAAGAGAGTTCCAAAGTTTTATTGGTTTGTGGACAATTTGCCACCCAATAGAGCAGACTAAAGTCAATCAACAAGCTTTTCCCGAGCTCCTACTAGGCCCCACTCTGACCCACATAATGAATAGAAACACAACTTCTCCCGCATTGGAATGATCCAATTATTTTGAGAAAAGGATCTCAAAAGAGAAAAACAAGAGAAGTACGCCCAGGAAGAGACCCTCACCTGTGGTCCTTTCTCCAGCTGAAATTCAGTAGCTGGTATCTCTCCTGGCTTTGGCATTAATGGGAGGAGAGGGCCTAAGTCCAGCAACGTGTCTTGCTAAAGTCTCTCTTGCCCAATTCTTCTGGGTAAATAAAACAAAGCAGCATATTGACTAGTGGTATTTTCCTTATCCTCATGTAGTTTCTTTCAAATTGAGGCTTCCAAAGCACTTGTTTTCTGGCAGCTTTTCCCTTATTACCATATTTCTTCTCTTTTTAGTTCCTGGTATCACACGGGAGAGTTGTATTTGCAAAATCCAGTGAGGGAGGACAGGGGTCTTCCTCAGCTTTCTCTTGTGTGTCTTTCCAGTTTCACCCCTGTTTGGAAAAATATCTTCCCAAAGTATTGCACATGGGTCGTATCCTCTAAGAGGCGATCAATATTGCTGCAAAGGACGTGTTTGTTTCTCTCTCGGGGTTTCTCTCTGAGGCAGGATGGGACACAGGATAAGCAAGGCTGGTGGGGATGGGTAATGAAGTCGTGATTCTGGGAGAACAGAAGGGAGGGAGTGAGCATCGTCTTCCGGACGGTAGGCGTGATAATGATAAAAATCCTGTGTGTGTGTGTGTCCCTTTCATACAAATATACATTATTCTGCACCCTTTTATATTAAACAATATACCCTCCCTTGGAGGTCCTCCCATGTCAATTTTTTCATTCTTTCTATACAGCTACACAGTATTCCATTGTATAGAAGGGCTATAATTCATATAGTATTGATGGCCATTTTGTCTGTTATCAGACTTTTGTTAATACAAATAATCCTGCATTTATTAACCTTGTACATATGTTCACAAATATACCCCTAAGATGAATTCCTAAATAAGGAATTACAGGGAAAAAAGTATGATTCTTTATATATGCTTATATACATATTGCAAATTGCCTTTATGGGGCTCTATCAACCTTCATTTCCACCAGGAATGTGTGAGAGTGCCTTGCCCCACCCCATGTCCCATATAGTACGCTTTCAAACTTTTTGGTCTTTAAAAATCTGCTAAGTAAATTATAACTTAGTGTAATTTCATTTGCACATCTCTCATTATGAATTTGGTTTCACATCTTTTCTTACATTTAAGAGCCATTTATGTTTTCTAGGAAATGGGAATTCATATCTTGTATTTTACTTTAATTTTTTTATTGGCTTGTTGGGTTTTTATTTATCATTTTGTAAGAAACTTTTATATAGGAAAAATCAGAACTTTATGAGTTACAAATATTTTTCCAGTTATTATTTATTTTGATTATGGTGGCTCATGTGCCAAAATTTTCTTTTTCTTCATGTCTTTTCTATTTTAATTCTTTTTTTAAAATGTCTTCGGAACTTTGTGCTAAGTTGGAAAGACTTTCTACAGGTTGACTTATTAAAGAATTTTCCCATGGTTTCTCCAGGTACTCTTATATTTTTTTGTTTATTTAAAACTATTTAGTATCTTAGGCGTTTGCCCTAATATCATATATAAAGAATATTTCCAAGTTTATTTTTCAGCATGGCCACCCAGTTGTCCCAATTCCATTCATTGAACAGTCCATGTTTTACCCATTGATTGACATGCAACCTTTACATATACTAAGTCACCGTATGTATTTGTGTCTAATTCTGAGGCTTTTGCCCAGGATCAGTTTTTCTATGTATTTGTCAGTACTACACTACTGTACTTATTGAGGCCTTAATTGAAGGATTCAATGCCTGCATTACTCTTCTTTATCCAAAGTAGTTGGGGTTCCTTTTCTATTATTTCTTCTAATTTCTTGTTTTCTCTCCAGAAACACAGGTGATGGTTTACACAGTAGATTTGGTCCAGCCACTTGTTCTAACTCTCTCCGTGGGTGCATTAGTGTTTCAGTTGAGGTCTGGGGTGTCCAGGAGTCCCATCCACACCTGCTGTTCTCTCTCACGCCCACCCCACTCGGTCCTCTAGGCCACTCTTCCTCTGCAACCACGTTGATGGGCTTGAGAAGACTCCGCACTGCTGATCCAAGGTCACCCACTCGGCAGCCTCTGACACTACTGATCAATAACTGTCAGTTAGGATTCGGGAACACCAGCTCTCCTAGTTTCACTCCTGCCAAAATAGCTGTGCCTTTTCAGGCTGTTTGCTGGATCCAGCTCCTCCAGACTTCCCACAGACAGAGACCCCAGTGCGGAGCCTGTCCCTTTTCTCTTGTCGTTTCCCACCCACATTCTGGGGAAGCTCAGTCCTGTCTGTGACTGCTGTTCCCACCAACACTCCACAGCCTGGAACAATGCCTGGGACACACAATGTGTTTGCTATTACAAAGTTCCTGAATCAACACATGGAAGAATGTTTCAGAATGTTTGAAATAGTTCTGGATTCAAATGACATGTTAGAAATGATCAAGTGGTTTAAAGGGGTGCAGCATGAGGTACATGCATTGAAGTCAGAGGAGGTAAGACTGTAAAGAGTGGATATACAGACCAACTGAAGATCAATTAAAACAGCAATATTGTGAATGAAGGAAGAAGAAGAGTATGTTATGTATGCTGCATTCTTTACATTCTGTAAGGGGCATGTAGAGAAAATGAATGTTCCTGTGGCCAGGATTCTCATCTACCCCTGGTCAGCTTGCTCACCGCACACGTGTGGGCAATGTGTTATTACTGACTCTATATAAAGGCTCCGCCCAGTGCTCTGGCCTGCACGGCTGCAGGAGAGCAGAGGCTGGAGTGGTGGCAGCGCCAAGGACAGAGACAGAGACGGCTGCGTGGGGCGGAGCGGCCCAGAGGCAGAGATCGGCTTGCTGCATGCAGACTTGCCCTGAAGTGGATGGGATTGCAGTGTTTGGCCTGCCACTTTGGGAATAAAGTTGGGTATAGACCCTTTCACTCCAAGAACGTTCCAGTGTCGTTTTTTGGTCTCACTGAAACAAGAGTGAACTTTCCCAGGACTGAAACCCACTGGTAAGAAAGGGAGTCCAAATGATCCAGCTGTTAATTCTGGCAAATTAAAAAATATAAATGTTGAAACTCCATAATACTTGAAAGAAGTAATATTTGGGCACAAAGCCCTCTCCTGCTTTCTCAGATACTGTGCCAGAATTTTCTTCTCTGTCTTTAGGATATTCTTTCTCAGTCACTGTCCTCGGCGCTGCCACTACTCCAGCCTCTGCTCTCGTGCAGCCATGCAGCCCAGAGCCCTGGGTGGGGCCTTTATATAGAGTCAGTAATAACATATTGCCCACATGTGTGCGGTGGACTATATTTGTGTCTATAACTTCTGGTCTGTGACTGGTTGGGGGAGGGGGAATAATTTGACTACAGAGTATTCCTACTTCAGCAGTGGGTCCCTGAGACAGTCGAGAGAGCCCAGGCTTCCGAGTCAGAGATTTGGGTTTCAATTTCAGTTCCAGGCCCCCAAGGCTGTGTGGCCTTTGGTCTGTGCAAGCCTCCCCTTCCTCCTCTGTAACACGGGGACAGTGTTTCCCACAGAGAGGGGGCCCTGAGAATCTGTGATTATATAGTTAGTGCTATATTCATCGTTCTTGTGTTCCCAGGGGCAGCAGTGCAGGGTTTCTGAGCGTGGATCCCACCATCCCTGGCTGGGCGAGCGCATTCACACCAATGAACGGAAGTGACCAGGCCCCTCCGGAGACTTTCAGTGTGGAGTCCCTCATCCCGACCTTGCTGACCCTCATACCTGCCCTGGGCAGGCTGGCAGGAAACGCGGTTGTGCTCTGGCTCCTGGGCTTCCGCCTGAGAAGGAACGCCTTCTCCGTTTACATCCTCAACCTGGTAGGGGCTGACTTCCTCTTCCTGTCCTTCCAGACGGCATTTGCCCTGGAGGAACTCATGGGCTCCTTCCACTCCATCTCCAGGTGCAACCCCAGCTTTGTGCTCCCTGTGCTGACCTTCGCCTACCTCGCGAGCCTGAGCATCCTCAGCGCCATTAGCGTGGAGCGCTGCGTGTCAGTCCTGTGGCCCATCTGGTACCGCTGCCACTGCCCCAGACACACGTGAGCTGTCATATGTGCCCTGCTCTGGGCCCTGTCCCTGCTGCTGAGCCTCCTGGAAGGGAAGTACTGTGGCCTCCTGTTTAGGGATTTTGACCACGTTTAGTGTCAGGCTTTTGATCTCATCGCTGCAGCCTGACTGATCATATTTGTGCTTCTCTCTGGGTGCATCCTGGCCCTGCTGGTCAGGACCCTCTGTAGCTCCTCGCGGATGCAGCTGGCCAGGTTCTCTGTGGTCATCTTGCTGACAAGATGGGCTGGTCTTCCCTCTACGACCTGCTCTCCAGCTTCCAATAGTTTCCCCTCTATTGGATGTTGAATGATTATGGTATGTTCTCCTGTTATCTTGGGGAGACTGGGATTATCCTGCATGGTGTTAACAGAAGTGTCGTCACCATCATTTATTTGTCATCGGCTCCTTTAGCCATCAGAGACAGGAATGGCAAACCCTCAGGTGGTTCTCCAGAGAGCTTAAAAGGGCATAGCTGATATGAGGTTATGTAAAATTGGAGGAAGCCCTGCTCAGGGAGCCATGGAGACTTGGCAGTACTTTGGTGTACTGCCTGTGCATGCAGAGATTGAGCAGGTTCAGTCAGAGAAGCAGTGCCTTTAGAAGATTCTATATGCACTTGTCAATGGGCTGGACACTCACCACTACTGTGGGGGCTGGCTACAATGCCTCTGTAATGCTGTTGTTCGTCTTTCTGACGCTGGAGCTTGAAATGTGCAGAACAAGTTAGAACCCAGGGGCATGAGCTAAAGCCCGCGAGAACCCCCAGAACTCATGTCACCCTTTCTCAGTGCCCGCAGTTGTCATGAGATGGAGTTCTTCAGGAGAAGTTGTCTCCCTTCACCGTGGAGCTGAAAGCACACCTGGTCCAGGAGTTGGAGACACTGAAGGAGTATCCAAGGGAAGGGGGAGCAGCCGCAGGCCCAGACGGTGCCTCACGCAGATGAGATGAGCCGACAGAGAGGTAGTGACATGCACGAGCACCCTGGCGCCCCTGCACCAGCCTTCCATGTGTGAAAACAACGTGGCTGCGGCGCCGTTTCCAACCTCCAAGTTTTGTGCAGAATGTCTCTCTATGTCCACCCTAACCAGAAATGTAAGGGAAAGGAATTCTGGGAAGTGTAACTCAGCCTAGCCAAGTTTGCACTTTCAAACCCATCACATCTACCCTTTGTCAACTTGGCACCTATGAACACTTCCTTAAATCACAGTTAATTTCAAATAAAGACAATAGCAAAGTCAAGCTTCTCCCCAACATGATATCCGTATCCCACGTATACTGGAAACATGCCAACTTTTTCCCTCAAAGAAGTTAAAGGTTCCTTTTTATCTGTGGATGATATTCTTCTTGCAGTGAATCAAGCTCCCTTTTTGAAATTTAAATTTAAGCACTGTAATTTAAACACTGGGCCATACAATTAACTACTAATAATACATATTTGTTATGATGGTAAGGGAACAAGAGAGAAGAAAAAAGTATTTGGGTAATACAGACAATCACATAGTCACATCCCAGAGGTACTCAAAACCATTACAGTACTTTGCAGCCAGTCACATGGCCATGGCTGGTATGGACACCTACTTTCCTCCACCACCCAACCCAGCTCACCTCTGCGTCTCCGTTTGGTGTGGTTCCCTGCCTGTAGAGGGGACTCAAACTTCCATTCTCCAAGGATCTGGGATATAGCAGTCTTCTTATCGGGTGTTGTCCCTTTCCATCTTCTTTGCTCATTGGGCTTATCAGTGACTTTATCAGAAGACAGACCAATGTCCGTTTCTGGGTTATAGAGATGAGGATTTGAGTACCAACTTTGCGCCTATCACTGTGGGCGGTTTTCCTCTGGTAATAATCCTTCTCTTCAGGCTGAATGAGACGGTGCCTGTTAAACAAACACCGTCTCACAGAAGAACCCAGGGCAGTGTGTTGGGGACTGCCTTACCCAGGGCCCTTCACCCCATTCCTAGGAGACCTGTGCCAACTCTGGGTCCCAGACTGTTCCTACTTTTGAAGAATCCTCCTTTAGCAAAAGGCTGAAAGCAGTGCAGGATATGTCTAAGTGTGTTTGGTCAGTGCATTTGATAGGGAGCAAAAGTATAAGTTAAATGTTTTTGACCACTTCCTAGATGACGTACAATTTCCACTATCTTACTATGTTGTGACAGCCACCTTCATGCTCTGTCCTCCCATGGTAGAGAGTGTGAGCTCTCTGGTCATCTCCCCTTACAGGGACACTAATCCTATCTGGCAGGACTCCACTCTTATGACCTCACTTAACCTTAATTCACATACAAACACCCTGAAAATCAGGACTTAGCATATCTGGGAGGGACACATTTCAGTACATAGTACTGCCTTCCACAGCTGCCTTCCAGAAAGTTCAACAGCATTCTAGCTTCTGACCCATTGTGGGCAGCCTCCAAGTGAGCCTGCAGGAACCCTGTCACATTCCTAATAGTTCAACTGCACACTTGGAACGTTGCCTGCAGAATTTTATTGGTACCACCTTGGAGGACTTTTTGTCATTTTGGCTTGTGACACACAGCAAACTTTATCAGCCATCCAATGTGGTCTAATAAGTTCTAGATCTCAACCTTCTGGAGCACCCTTACTCAAATTTTACCTTCTCATGTTCTCTATTCCTTAGTGGTTAATCGTGTTACCAGATAACATTCCTTATGTGAAAATTCACCTTTTCAAATTACAGCCTGGTTTCTGCTCCTGCCTGGACCCATGTTAAGAGAGGCATTCACTACCCTGAACCCCCTTTTGTATTCATATCACAAAATACACATCATATCACATTCATATTCAGCTGTGAGCCAGCTGAAGCGCAGAAGGCGTGACGAAACAGTCACAGTGAGGGGGTGACTACACCAGTTTGGCCAGAACTGAGGCAATGAAAGTAGAGTGGAGGGAAACTGCCTCGGAAGCCTTTCTTAGGCCGCGTGGACAGAACTTGGTCAGTGACCGGATCTGTAGGTGTTTCTGAGAGATGAACGGAAGACCAAGGTGGCCGCTGCAGGAGCAGGATTCCGCGGTCCCGTCCCCCCCCTGCTGTGTCCCCGGCCCCCAGACACAGACACCGGGAGGGGCAAAACTAAGGGGAAGAGACACTGCGGGCAGAGAAGGTGACAGGACACAATCCCAGGGATGGGGAGGCCTGACGCGGAAGGGCCTGGACATAGCAGCCAAGCAGGCAGAGGGGCGTGGCGAGGGGAGCGGGTCTGATTCGGGGACAGGCTGGGCAGGGCGTGTGCCCCTGTGATGCTGAGATCGTCTCCCCATCACCCAACCTCACAGGCACCGACCCGCTCAGCCTTCATGAGGTGTCCATCCCCCTGCTGCCAAACAAGCAGTCCTCATACCAAAGAACAACACACACTTTCCAACATTCAATCCTTTAAAGCATTTATTAGGCACCCATTATGCCCTTCTACCAGCTTCTGAGAACATGAACTCAGTGATTCGGGACCAGTCCTCAGGGGGCCCTGAGTGCGCCTCCTGGGAGCAGCGTGAGGAGGACGCTCAGTACTTGGCAGGCAGCCCTGCGGGTCTGAAGTGATTGGGGTCCTTGCCACTCCGGCCCCACTCGTTGGCTTCCTGGTCGGCCTTCGAGTCCTCCTCTCCATGGCCACTGTCTCCATATTTAAAAAGGTCTGTGACTCTCTGAGAATTCTCTCTGGCATCGCTGGAAAGGAGGTAAAGGTGGACAACAGTCAGGGGCTGCTAAACAACAGCCCCGCCCTCTGTGCCCCTCCCCTTCCCAAGGAATTAGTGAGCTGAGAGGGGCCCAGGCAAGAGGGGCTAAAACACTGGGCCTGCCCGGACACAGCCCATCTCAGCCCAGGCGGATGCCCCCCTCCCATCGATGCTGGGCGAGGCGAGGGCTGGGAATCCTTGGCTATCACTTTGGCCTCCCGGGGGCGGGCTCCCACCTCTACACCAGCCACACCTTGGCTCTGCTGGCAGCCCAGGCCCTGCACTGGGCATGGATGGAGAGGGCGGGGGGATGGGCAGAAGGAGGAATCCATGCCCCCACGGCCCCTTCTCTAGGGCCACCGCCTCCTGATGCCCAAAGGCAGCCAAGCTCTGCTCACCCAGCCCTGCAGCCCCAGGGCCCCGGGTACCTGATCACTTCAGCAGCCCAGGCGCCCCCAGGGCCCCTCTGGGCAGCGTCGTAGTTCCCCCGGGCGTGGAAGTACTTGTCTGCATCTTTGTAATTGGCTTCTCTCATGTCAGAGTAGGCCCTCATCATGTCCCACGCCCCTGGGAGGGAAAGGACATGGCAAAAGGCATATCAGGTGGGCAGAAACCCTGTGACATGCCTTAGAGAAGAATCAAGGAATGAAAAGCCTTCCACTGACGCGCTTTCAGCCTTGGCTACCACAGCGTGAGAAGAACTCCCCTGACTGCCAGGTGGCTTCTCCTGGGAGCGCTAGTGAGAGTGGTGCTAGCGGGACACACTGTGCTGTGCCTGCTGGGCTCACCCCTGTGGTGCCTTCTGCACTTACCCCCCTGCTAGGGCTCTGTGGGATCTGGTTAAAGGAGGGAGGAGGTGCTCCTGTTACTGAGCAGGGGTTCTAGTCAGCACGACTGAAACTGTGGGCCTGACGCTTTGGGGTTCAGGGCTGGCCTGAGTACTACAGGTGCTGTGCAGCATTCCTGACCTCCACCCACTCATGCAGGTTCACACACCCAGGCATTTCCAGACATGCCCGATGTCCTCAGGACACTGACACGTCCTTGGATGAGAGCCTCTGTTGTGGAGTGAAGCTACATACGACGAGACCCAAGACTTGGGTGGGTAGGTGGTGACATGCAGGCAGATTCTGAGAAAGGCAGAGACATACAGCTTCTGCCCCGACACTAGGAAAATGTGCCCTAGCAGCAGGATGGACAGAATGTGGACTGAGGCCTTATGACCTTTATGGGCATGAAGAACAGCCTAAAGTTTGGAAAACTTTCTAAAGAGACTGAACTGATGATGTGTGTTGCTTCAGGAAGGAAGCCCGGAGCTGCGGTTCTCTCTCTCCGAGCCTTAGCTGCGCTTTCCAAGCACCTGTGGAGACGCTGATGGCTGATGCCTGGGCCACCACAGGCTGATGGCCTCAGACTCTCTGGGGTGGGTCTCAGACATCAGCAGTTTGAATGCTCCCCAGGTGAACCCAGTGAGAACCACCAGGCTTCAGGAAGTGGTACTCAGACACATCTGCCTGGCAAGAGCTGTGGCCTCACACACAGCTGGGTTCAGACCTCTGCTGCCACCCACTGACTGGCAGTTAGGCCCTGGCAATGGACCTGGCTGCTCTAAGCCTCCGTTTTCTCCCTGTCAAGTGTGGGAGGATGCCTGCCTCACCGAGACAGTCTGCAGTTAGAGTAGGAGGCCACCCGTCCCAGCTTGACCAGAGCTGTCCCTGTGTGCCTAGAATGGTTCCAGTTAGCACTGAAAGTGTCGTGGAAAATTCCTCAGAACCAGGCACACCAGCAAGGTGGTCACCCAAAATTGTCTGAAAGCACTGAGTTCTTCATGCAGGCTGATATGTGTTATTAGTTCTCCTTTTCTGTCCGTTAAACAGCCAGAGAGAGAAAGGAACGAGGCAAATCCAGGGACAGTGTCACTGAGCACGGGGAGCACCAGACGAGGTAAGCTGCAAGTCTCTCTGAATTATCCACTTAGGAGACAGAAGGAGGGAAGGAAGGAAGATGGCGGAGAGGAGGACAAGGAAAGTGGGTAGTTTTAATCATACTTTATGCAACTGGGCCTGAGGGAAATTTTATATCATTTCCAGGCTTATCTCACGTCTTCTATTCAAACTAGCTTGTCAGCTGGAATTGTTGAATGGTTTTTCTCCAGTAGCTGATTGACATAAATCCTGCGGTTTTCAATTGGTTTGATGAAAAGCCCCCCAAACACCTGGCACATCCCACAGCCTAGGGCAACACAAGCTCAGACAGTGGCCCACCCCTGTGAGAGCTTGGGGTGCACCCTAGTGGCCCACAGATGCCAAGCCCTCCAGTCCCCTTACCTTGAGCAGCCTCACCAAGGAACATATACCACTGGCTGCTGGCTCCCACGACCAAGGAGCAGAAAATGAGGCCTGCGAAAAGCTTCATCGTGCTGAAATGAAAGGAGAGGGTCAGGGAGACAGGGACAGGACTGGGGCTCCCCCTTGGGATTCGTCGTCCAAGAGAGCCTGGTTGTTCCCCTGGGGGTCTCAGAGCCCCATCCCCATCCAGGAGACCTTGCAGTAGGGTCTCACTAAGTGCCTCAGCCCTGAACCCAAGACCGTCAAGAGGTCACCGAGGTGGCCTCGACAGGGGAAGAGGACAGATGGGTCCAAATTGTCCCTCCCTAAAGCAGCCTATAATTAATCAAAAAGCACTCACTATGTGCCACTCTGACAGCACAGACCACATACAGGACAAATACAAAACAGACTCATTACTTTGCAAGGGAATTACCATCTCGTTGGGAAAGAGAGAGCAGAGTAAGTTTCTTGTTAAACAACTCCCTCGTGGAGCTGTCCCTCACCTGATATCCAGTGGAGTGGAGCAGACCTGCTGGTCCCTGCCTGCTGGACACAGGTGGATGGTACTTATACTGAGCCTCCCCTGCAGGGGTCACAGGGTGGGAAGCAGTGACCTTGGTGCCCGGGGAAAGTCCCTCCAGGCCACTTCCCCTAGAAAGTTGCCAAGGGGACCTTCCTGGACACAGAGGGTTTCTTCGTGCACAGGTCATCATCCCCGAGTTGTGCAACCCTGAGGAGGCAACGTTTGCTTGCAGTGCCTTGGCTGCCGTGGGTGGGGCTGGCATGGTTGGAGGGGCTGAGGCAGGGTCCCCTGGGCTGCAGAGAGGAAGGGTGTGGGGCAGAGGGATGGTGGCACTGGGGCTGCTGGAAGGTGTGTGGTTGCAGGTCTCCTCCTCCAGCCAGGTGGCATTTCCTCAGGTGGTCCCTGGTGGGCCAGAGGCAGATAGATGTGTTGGAAATCAACTCCCTGTAAGTTCACGTCTAATGTCCTTGAGCTTCAAAACTGGCAGGCTAGCGCACAGATGCCCTGGGTGCCCTGGAAGGCTCCTTCCCCCAGACTGTGTGCTTATGCTGAGCTTGCAGCTCCAAGTCCCGGGAAAGCCCTGCTCAGCTGGCTCATCCCTGAAGGTGTGTGTGTGATGTACGCGGGCTCCTGAGCTAGGGGCAGAGGAGGGGCCTCTGCTTCCCCTCAGCCCGTCTGGTGATGCCTTATAGTGGGAGTGAGAGTGTGCTTCAATAAACGTCTAGCCCAGCTGTTAGGACCAGGGCACAGTCAGGGAAATGGGGCTGTTGGGGAATGATATGTTCTTTGAATCTTGTATTAAACTGGAGGGTCATTCTCTGTTCCCATGTCACTCTGAGACTCTTAATATCAGGGTTAACCCACTCCAGAGGGACTGTTGGGGGAACTAGAAGAGGGTCTTGCTGGAGCCCAGCAAGTGTGAAGCCAGTATATGAACAGAGACGGGAACACGTCAGCCGCTGCTGGTTTCATCCTCCTCAGTTCATGTTCACACTGCAAGCGCTAGGCGGTACGATGACCAGAGAACCATTCTTGCAAAGGGTAGGTGCCAGGAAGGAGGTGATGTAGCACCAAATGGCCTGCAGGCAGCAAGTACATGGCTCCATCCTGGACAGTGGTGCTGTGACTGTGCAGGGCACCCACTCACCCTGTCCCTCTCCCTCTTCAGACCCTACATCCCACCACGTGAAACCCCCTAGGCGTCATACATTTACAACCTTGTCTACACACACACTCTCATACATTCGAGGCAAGACAGCTGACTTCCCAGGGCAAACTTACCAGACATCCAAGTAGCATATATTTATAAAAGAAAGACTATAAGCTGAAAAGATAGTACCAGATCTCTCAGAAGAAATGGGTTGGAGAGATGCAAAGAAAATGTATAATAAACTTAATAAATATCATCAAAATGGATAAAAGAAAATATGAAGGAGGAACTATTAATTTTGAGGAAGAATCAAATGGAAATAAAGACCACAAATATAATACTTAATATAAATACTTTGTAGAGAAATTAAGAACAGATCAATCATAAAGCAGTTTGTTGGCAGAACAGCTCCAGGAACATTTCCAAGAAACAACAGGAAGAAACAGAAATGGAAATTATTAGAAAAGTTTAAATGTTGTAGAATAGCAGTAGAATCATCAATAGCAATCCTCAAGAAGAGAAAAAATAACAGGAAGGTAGAAGTTCTGGAACAAGTCATGACTCAGAAAAAGAAGAATATGTGCTAATAAATTTGATAACCTAGATAAAGTAAACATATTTCTGGGAAAATATAAATTCCAAAGTGGGTACAAGGAGAGAGAGAGAAATAGAACAATCTCATAAAGAAATTGAAATGATAGAGATTGTTCCTTCAAATTCCCTAAAATGGAGCTCAGTGTGACAGAGGCATTTTACCAAAATTTATACATTCTGTCTAAAATGAAACAGAAAAAGAAGGAAGCCTGCCAATCCTCAGGCTGCTTGCCCCGCCTCACAGTGCCTTCCTGTGGAAACCGCACAGAGGCTTTTCCCTCCACGTGTGAACCTCGGTCCCTCTGCTTTCTGACCTGCACGGATGCTTCCCGGCACGGCCCCCGCCTGGCGTGGCATAGCTCCTTGTTTTGGGATCTGTGAGGAACTGTCTTTTTAAACAGTCACCTCCTGATCTATCAGCCCTGCCATGCCTAAATAATAATAAGTCCTATATTTTAAAACAGAAATCTTATTGTTACAAGTATCTCAAGCAGAAAAGAGCCCAAACTGTTAAAAATCAAAAAAAAAAAAAAAAGAAGAAGAAGAAATCCTCCCCTCCACCCTGCCTGCCGCCGCCACCATTGTCAGTGGGAGGAGAAACACTTTGAGCCACCTAGGCAGGAACACTAGTTGAGATGCAGTATTATGTGTCTCATCGGA
This sequence comes from Manis pentadactyla, assembly GCF_030020395.1. Lineage (NCBI taxonomy): Eukaryota > Metazoa > Chordata > Mammalia > Pholidota > Manidae > Manis > Manis pentadactyla. Next base: position 57,878,667 of record NC_080027.1, read on the forward strand.
GATAGGATGGACCTGGGGAGAAGGTAAGGAAACACAAGGTGTTGCATCCTCTGATGACTCCCCACGAGTCTGAGGGATCCCACAGGGTTAGAGCGGGAAAGATGGGCAGTTCTGGCGGAAGTTGAGAGACAGATTGGGACATGCTGTAGCCAGCGGGACCATAGGAAGACATAGGCTCAGTTTCTTCCTGAGCCCTGAAACCTTCTCACTGGTCCAAATGCCAGTAATTCCAGGCCTTTCTCAAGTGTGCTGGGCATGGAGGTCAACATGCCTGTATGTCAAGAAGGTCAGGCAGGAGTCCAAGTCCCCACTCTCCCCAGTCTTTCTGAGTGACACCTGCTCCAGCTTCCCTTCTAAGATCAGGGAGGATCAGATCGCCTTGCTGTGAGCTCCCCACCCTTGGGAGTAGATGTGGTGAATGAGTCTGGAGCTCTTGAATCAGGCTGAGGACCCTGCTCTGGGCAGTGTGCCCATCCATCAGGTGTGCTTAGAGGAGACGTCACTGGGATCATGGAAAGATGGTGTGTCAAGAGAGACGTGAGTTTCAATGTAGGCAGAGAATCAGCTTTAATTAAAGGAAAATTGGAAGGCAAATCACTGGGACCTAAAAGTACTTTCTGTTTATTGACCCACTATGTTGTTGACCATGTCTCTCTGAAGGTAAGAGAAACAAGGCAGCTCCAGAATGTGTAGGACACAGAGCTAAACAATCACTCCTTATTCTGCTAACTAAGCAGATTGGGACAGACTCTCCAGTAAATGTAAAAAGTGTTTGACTTTGCTCAATCATAAGCGGTAAGTTTCCTAAGTTGGATGTCGTTGCCAATGAGTGTAAAAGGAAAAGGAGTCTCTTTTTTGATATAACATTTTATTGTCCATCTGTAATGAAAACCTTTTCCATTTTATAAAATGGAAAAACATGCTTAACAATCTAAATATTTGGATAGCCTAACTAGTACAGTTATTTAATGATGATTCATGAGATGTCCTTTTTATTAATCACTTGAAATTGAAACAAAACTTAAGAATTACTGGGTCTTACAAAACTTCCCCTCCCCAAATGAATTCCCAGTTTCACTAACATTACACAATTCCATAAGAGATTTTGAGTTCTGAGTTGTCTCTAATCCACTATTCCCTTTTATAAATGTCTTAAAAAGAAAGAAAATAAAATATTTTACAACACAATGCAAAGCCTTTTTATATGTTGGCAATCCTGAGGGTGGCCTCTCTGTTGCTGCTGGTGGGCTGGTGAATGGACCCCACCAAGTATCTCTCTCTGCTCTTTACCTTGAACTGTTCCATCAGATAGAGTACAGGGGTCTTCAGAGGAGCAATAGGCCTCAGCCAACAGCTTTTGGGGGAAGAGACATAGAACTAAGTACACACAGGTTTGAATCAGGGGTTCCTGGTGCCTAGAGAATGCAAATGCAAACTCCAAGTTGGGAAGAAAGTGGTCTCACTTCATGAGGAGGTGTGTGCTTTGTAAGAAGGATATATACCAAACATAGAAGTGAAGGGCCACATTCTTCACTGAATGGTTGGTCTCTTTATATTCTTGATGATTAGCTTGTTGAATACAGGAAACAGGAAGGAAGTCATTTCTCCCGTCCTCCCAGTCGCAGTAATCCCTAGCCAGCTGGCTGAAGGGAGGGCAGGAAGTAAAGGGGCAGGAGATTTTTGACAGCTGAGCCATTTCTGATTTTCTTAATTTTTAGGAGGACAGGATGGGATTGAGTACTGATATCAGTACCTAGGGATCATTTTTCTTAGGGGGAGGGAATACTCTTAAGAGGATTAGTGACACCTTGCCTTTGCTTTTCTTTCATTATGCTTTTGATACACATAATCTTCCCAATTTATTTATTGGAATCTTACTGATTTTATCACCAAAGAAGTATGAGTTTTCTCTCTGTGCATGTATTGTCATTTTTCTCCCCAATTTCAGTCTCTTTTTCATGAAGGTATATTATGTATCTGGTTATTCCCCCACCCAATATTTGCCCACCATCTAGTTAGTGTACTGGCTGTTGCATAGAAGGCACTCAATGAATAGTTGATGAGTATATAAATAAATGATGATATCATTTTAGGCAATTCAAGAACCCAGAATAAAACGAACACTTCCCACTGTTGGGAGAGCATTGTGTATTTTCCTCGGTCCTTGTTCCCACCATGACAAAGAACTGAAGGGCAGAGACAGTAGTCAAGCAAAGTAAAAGTTATATTGAAAGTTACTTAAAAGAGAAAAAGTGCAGCAGGCAACCAGTGAGGAGAGGTGCCCTGAAAGGTTGGAGAGAGAAAGTTTAAGATTAGAATGTTACGCACTTAGTGCGGGCAAGCTCAGAGAGAGGAGCATGCTGAAAGGTTGGGGGTTCCCCCTTTTAAAGGTTCTTCAGGAATGTGACTAAGGGCTGGGGGTACAGACTTGTTAAGTGGTCTCTGAAGACTTAGAATTAACTTAACACAAGGAACTTCCTGCTCTAATTTCTCCCTGGGATACCCGTGTCTTGTTCTGGGAGCATATCAAACAAGACTGCCTGCCCAGCCCCCAAGGCAGGCTGAGTTATTGTCTGTTTGCTAAAGAGTTAAGAATCTTACTTCTTAACTTCCTGCCTTTTACTATGTCGTTTACAGCTGGGCCTGCATCCTAAATTAGTTGCGTAGGTTGCAAACTACTTGATTAGGGCCGAAGGAGATAAAACACATCATATAGGTAAAGTTAAAAAATAAGCTGGGCCTGTATGATTAACACAATAAAGACATGGGCTATGCTGAGGTACCCTCCTTTAACTGGGGAATATTCAAACATTCCATGCCAAGTTGCTCCTGTCTTTTTGAGCTTTGATTGATTAACTCTGGATATTTTTAGCGGACTTTGCTGGCTTTATTCTCTTTCCGCCCCGCTCATATCTATTTTCCTACCTAACACCATTACCTAAAAACATGAACACCATTTGATTTGCAACTTCCCAGGTTGTTTCACTGTGGGAACAAAAGTGGAATTGTGTTCTGTTGCACTCTTTCTCCCTTGATATATTTATCTACACTTCTCTGGGTTACTAAATGCTCTTCCACAATATGAGTATATGGCAAACCAGAAGTCGTCCTATGTCTGCCTTATTCTAGGGCTTGGCTTTTAATTTCTATGCCATGTTACTTCATCCAGATGGCTGGGTTTTAGGATCTGTGATGAGAACTCAGTGTCACAATCTCTACTGGAAAGGTCCTGTGATGTTTTGTTATAGGACTTTCTGTCAGAGATAAGCATGGAAAGTGAAATGGGGCAAAGTCTGGGTTTCTACTGCCAGAAGCTGAGATAGCTGTGTCTGATGGCCTTCTTCCAAACCAAACCATCCAACTGGAATTACCATAAACCACCCCTTGCATTTTAAAGGGGTGTACTAGTTCCCAGAAAAGAACATTTGTTAAGTTGTAGAGGCAAGGAACTGGTGGACAGAGAGCACTGGCCAAGGCACTTTGTGTGACCAAGGCCTCGTCCTTGAGCCATTTATGATCTCTAAGGCTCCTTCATCAGCAAGGGGTTTGGAGGTAAATTGTTTCTCAGTGAGTGAAGGAGTCATTCCTAGGAGAGCTGGGGTATATGTTAGAAAGAATGAAGTAGCTGTGACCCTAGAAAAGATGAATTCATAAACACACAAAGCACCCCTGATCGAGGAAGAAAACGTGGATCCTCATTCCAGTAATTAGAAATTACTCAAAAAGTAGAAGACCAGTCTATTAGGGCTATTGCCTCCAAGTTTAAATGCTGTGTGTCAGCCTGAAAACTAATTTTTTATTTATAAATTTTCCATGTTAAATTTGGGAGTTTCCCTTACATACCCTCACTAACCACTCTTTCCCCTACCCTCCTTTGTTCCTCGTTCCCTCTAGCACTTGGTTGATAGTAGACATCAGCACCTTGGGACAAGATCAAAAAGGCATCCCCATTGTTTCATTTTACAGTCCATTTGGACTTTGTGGAGGTTAGTTCCACTGGTTCACAAGTATTGTGTACAGCACAGCGCCCTACACTCAGCCCCACAGCAGTAAATAATCCCAGCTTGCTGTCACTAATCAATATGCTAAACCAACCATTGTTTCCTTTACCCCTGTTATTCTGTCACCTCACAAAAACGAATTTCACTACGGGTCAATCTCAACCATCCCTACCCTCTACTGTCCTTTCACTACTGCCTTCCAGTGAGCCGTAGGTGAGAAGGCTCTGTGGTGAAGATTCTCCTCTGGTACCACATTCTTTGCATATTTCATTCCCCTGTAACAAATACCAGGAACTTGATGTTTTCTTGTTAATTCCACTTTATGTCATCCTCTCTCATAGGGTACACTCCTGCAATTCCTGAACAATAGAGTGGGAAACACGGTTCTTCATCCCCTGCTTCCCACCACCATTTCCACATTCTTTATTCCCAGTGCTTTTTGGAGTATCTTCTCTTAAGTCCCTGTCAAATTATCTACCACCCTCTCTCCAGCCTTCCCAATGTTATTTGCACAAGTGATTTCCAAAACAGGGAGATTTTCAAACACAGGCATTCCTGAAGCCCACTCCAGACTTGCTTAATCAGAACCTTCAAGATGCTGGCCCAGGAATCTGCTTCTTAAAATTCCCACCAGATGTGTCTGATGTAGACAATCCGATGAGTAATATTTGGAGACAAAGCTTCTCTCGATTATATTTGTTGATAGATCTCCCCACTCCTCTCCCATCTTCATGGAAAATTTCCTTGTGTCTCAGCCCTCATTCCAACATATTTATTGCCAGCACTCTCAGTGACATTAATCATATTATTGAATCTTCCAGCATCCTGAAGTCTAAGATCTGTTCTCTTCAAAGTTCCAGTATGCAAATACCTGGGAAAAGAATGTTCTAGTTGAAAGGAATAGGCAACCCAGGCCCCCGGGGTGATGTTTCTGGGGTTTGAAGTATAGGAAGGAGACTAGTGTGGCTGAAGCAAATGAGTGAGAAAAGAGAAGTAGTTAATGAGGTGTGGGTAAGACAGAGTAGAATCTTGTAGCTACTGGAAGGCTTTGACTTTGTGGGTAAAACAGATCTCCAGAGAGTTTTGAACAGGGAGTGACATGATCTTTCTTGTGTTTAACAGGCTGGTTGCTATAAGAAGAGACTAGTTGGGTGTAAATCTTAGATATGTATTTTTTTACTTTGTTGCCAAATTCCTGTATATTTTATTATCCAAAAATTATTTGAATTCAGTATTTTATCACATTAAAAAGAATTTAAACTTTCAGTACATATTTGTTGCAGTATAGAAATAAAATGTAATTTGTGTCCATCATTTTAGAATATTATTGTGGCTCACACACTGCCAGAGTCCAGCTCCCATGAGGGGGTGGGTGTTGCCCAAAAGGGTGAGACGGAGTCAGCGCACGGAAAGACAGGATGCAGAGTCAGTTGGAGGAGGTCTCTCGACAAAGCGCCTATGACATCTTTATTTATACCATTTTGCACAAGGATATGATTATTTTTTATTTGCTCTTTTGATTAACAAGCATAGGCAAGCTTTTTTCTTTCTGTTTTCTTCTAATCTATACATGGTTAGCCAAGTGTCAGACAGGTGACCTTTCTGTTCCTTGACCTAAACTTTTCTTAGCAACATGTACTCCACTGCGTTTCTCGTTTCTATGCAAAGTGGTTTCTAAGTAATGCATGTGACTGCAGAAGTGTGCAGCATGTAGCAGTGACTATGGAGTCCATCAGCTCAGGGTGAAATACAGGTCATTCATTGCTACAGTTAGCTAGGATTCTTTCCCGCAAAGGTGTTCTATAGGCTTTAATAAATTTGTAGTTAATTTAAAACTATAAATTTATATCTTCATCATACACTCCTTCATAGAGCACAGTAGGCAGCAAAATAAATTTCCTTTTCTTATTCATATTTCTCTTTCCTCTGGGCAGATACCACAATTTCCCTGATACATAATATGCAGGTCCCCGTGGCCCCATCACTGTAGGGACTAAACAATTTCTTACGTGGTGAACAATGTAAGGGCACTCATAATCACAGCAACTATTTCTATTTTACTCACAAATCAGGAACTATAAACACTCAAGTCAGATAAGATTATTCATTTGATTTTTATACTTTATATGTGAGTCTCACATAAGTAGATGCAAGATAAAGATAGAAAGCATGATTTAGTGCTGTAAGAAGGCAACTGTAGATGATTAGGTCTCTACCTACAGACTAGGTATTAATCCAAGTTAGACAAGGGCAACAAAACATCCACGGGTGGAGAAGATTTCTCTCAAAACTGGGAGGGTGAGGTTCTAAGCCTCACCTCTGTTGGCCCCCATTTTCTCACCTGATGGCCCCTCTGCAACTGTGCCTGTCTTAGGTTGTTCCTCCCTTGAGGAATCTTACCCATCTCTGGCTAACCAGCCATTTTCCAGGGCCACACAGGGAGATGTAAACCTGGTAAGTGAGAGAGAAGTAACGTTCTTTGAAAAGGTTAGTTTTTCACTTCTTTGCAGATTTATGCCCCGTGGCTTCCAGGCCCAGCACTTGTCTTGAGGTATCTTTACCACTTGGAAGAGTTATGGTACTTGGTAATTTCACATATGAGTCACGAATTCTAGTAAAGGGCTGTAATTAGGAAGGAAGAAGAAAAGCTATAGAAGTAGCAGATGGAAGAAAACATGAGAAGATTAATTAAGTGTCAGACAGGGTTATTCCATTCAGTATTCCCCCATAACTCTGTTTCTCTAATTTTCCTATAAAACTCTTCATCACTAATTTCACTAGCATTGCAAACAAGGGGTGCATTCCCACTTAGGTGGAGATGGGGTAGTCAATGTTTAACTAACTAACTGTAGGTTTCAGTATTTCATGCCAAGATCGCCGTCTGGCCTCTGCGTGTTCCATTCTTTAGGAGCACTGTCCTGAAAACCTTCTGGGAAGTTTATGTTCTCCTCCTTTCCGTGCTGCTTATCAAAGGTTAGCTTAGCCCTTGGCAAAAATACAAGCAAAAGCAAAGCCAATAGTATAATGGAGAATAACGAAATCAAGGTGGGTAATAGGGGAAGCCAGATGCGAAGGCCCCTGCTTTGCGAGGGCCTTCCTCCAGCCTGAGTTTTGCTACACAACTTGAGTAGCATGGCTCCTGCCAACACACAGAATACCCACTAGTGGCCCCATTAATTATTCAATAATTAGGTACTTCATGTTTTTATTGTTTTCTATTGTGTAGGTATTCCTGGTAATTTGTTAAATAGGTATTTGAGTGACTCTGATAATATCTGTAAAAATTGGCTAGGAAGGGACTATTATTTTTTTCTCTTGGAAAATAAATAAAATAACTGGTATTTAAATATTTGCTACCTCTAAATCAGTGGACCAGAATGGACAGCCCAGATACAAACCCATGTCTATATGGTTAATTAATATATGACAATGAGGCAAGAATACACACTGGGGAAAAGATGTATATTCTGCAATACATGCTGTTGGGAAAAGTGGACAGCTATGTGCAAAAGAATGAAACTGGACCATTGTCTTATACACCATACACAAAAGTAAACTTGAAATGGTTTAAAGACCTGAATGTGAGACCTAAAATCACAAAACTCCTAGAAACAAAAACATAGGCAGTGAATTCTTGAACATCAACATTATAAACTTTTTTCTGAATATTTCTACCCAGGCAAGGGAAACAGAAACAAAAATTTAAAAGTGGGGCTACCTCAAACTAAAAAGCTTCAGCACAGCAAAGGAAACCATCAACAAAATGAAAAGACAACCTATTGTATGGGAGAATATATTTGTGAATGATATATCTGATAAGGGGCTAATATCCAAGAAGAATATGTATAAAGAACCCATATAACTCAACACCGAAAAACAAATGATCTGATTAAAAAATGGGCAGAGGACCTGAATAGACATTTTTCTAAAGAAGACATACATACAGATGGCTAACCAATGCATGAAAAGATGCTCACCATCACCAAACATCAGAAATATAAATCAAAACTACAAGATATCACCTCATACCAGTCAGGATGGCTAGTAACAACAGGACAAGAACAAGCACTGGTGAGGATGGGGAGAAAAGGGAACCTACATATTGTTGCAGCCACTATGGAAAGCAGTATGGAGGTTTCTCAAAAAACTAAAAATTGAAATACCATTTGACTCAGGAATTCCACTCCTAGGAATTTACCTGAAGAAAACAACATCCCTAATTCAAAAAGATGTAAGCACTCTTATGTTTATCATAGGATTACTTACAATAGCCAAGAAATAGAAGCAACCTAAGTGTCCATCAGTAGATGAATGGATAAAGAATGTGTGGTACATATACACAATGGAATATTATTCGGCCATAAAAAAGAAAGAAATCTTGCTGTTTGCCACAACATGGATGGACCTAGAGGGTATTATGCTAAGTGAAATAAGCCAGGCAGAGAAAGACAAATACCATATGGTTTCACTTTCACTTATATGTGGAATCTGAAAATTGTAATGAAAAAACAAACAAAGCAAAACAGAAATAGACTCATAAATACAGAGAATGGAGGTTGGTTACCATGGGCAGGAGGGTGCGTGAAATAGCTGAAGGAGCTAAAGGAGCACAAACTTAAAATTATAAGTAATTTTATTTATAACTTGGATGGAAGTATAGTATAGGGAATATAGCTTAAAAAATTATAATAACATCTTTGTACAGTGATAGATGGTAACTACACTTACCATGGTGAGCATTTAATAATACATATAAATGATGGTTCACTAAGTTGATCATCTTAAACCAATATAATAATGTATATAAACTATATTTCAATTAAAAAATAAATAAATAATTTGCTACCCCTGATCCCCAAAAAACAATTGCTATGCAACACATTATCAGGAGTGGATTCGATTTAGCTAATGAGGGATGGATGCCACTGTTCATGTTATATACTTATTGACTGATTACTAGAGCAAAAGCACAGTGAGGCTAGAGACCTTCCAGACATCAGGGAGTGTTAACACATAGGAACAGCTCAGTAAGTACTTGTAGAGTGAATAAGGTAATGGACAACTCTCTGTTATTTAACAGATAATGTGATAAGCACTCTTTATGTAAGGGTGACAAGACAGACAGGGTTTCTGTTGTTAATTTCAGTTTAAACTGGTCCTTGAAAGTATTTTCTTTACCCCAATAGTATTAAAAAGCAACTGGATTTCAGAAATTGTTTTTGCATTTTCTGAACTTTTAACCTCCGAAAAGGAAGTCAGACTTGGTTGTCCAGCTGATAACTTATTGCCAAGATAAAATTGTTATAATGGATGTAGTTGACATGTTCTGTTCCCAAGTGGTACAAATATATATAAGATATCTTTTTTTTTTTAAATAATTATTTTTTATTGAAGGGTAGTTGACGCACAGTATTACATTACAGTAGTTTCAAGTGTACAACACAGTGGTAGAACATTTATATACATAATTCTAGGTTCCAGCTATCACCCTACCAAGCTGTTACAATATCTTGACTTTATTCCTTATGCTATACATTACATCCCGGTTACTTATTTATTTTACCATTGGAAGACTGTCCTTTTTTTTTTGTTTGTTTGTTTTTGTTTTTTGTTTTTTTGTGTGTGTGTGTGAGGGCATCTCTCATATTTATTGATCAAATGGTTGTTAACAACAATAAAATTCTGTATAGGGGAGTCAATGCTCAATGCACAATCATTAATCCACCCCAAGCCTAATTTTCGTCAGTCTCCAATCTTCTGAGGCATAACAAACAAGTTCTTACATGTAGAACAAATTCTTACATAATGAATAAGTTACATAGTGAACAGTACAAGGGCAGTCATCACAGAAACTTTCGGTTTTGCTCATGCATTATGAACTATAAACAGTCAGTTCAAATATGAATACTCAATATAAGATATCTTTTTAAAGTCAAAAGAAAATCTTGGCATATCCATCTTCTCCCATAAGCTAATTTTCTTATTCAAATCAAAAGTTTGAAAATTTGAGACTGTATCTCATTTATATTAGTGAATAATGACAATATAACAGTTCATTAAACAGGCAGAGAGTTGAAAGTAAAAAAAAATAGTATTTGCTGCCTAATCCAAAACAATCCAGCCAAGGGAAGGAATAATAATAAAATTTATTTGGTTTAAGGCAGAAAACATACTTTCTCTTAAATCTATCTTTAGACAGCTTGAAACATTTACTGTCTAGCTGCAGTCCCTTTCTAGAATGTTTCCAGTTAGGATGAATCACAGGGTTATTTTCTCTTGAGAGTTGGAGGTTCAGTCCATATAGAACGGGCCTCATTACACTTGCCTGCCCTTCCTGATATGACCCATTCACAGTGACAATAGGTCAGTGTCCCCCAGGGAAAATGAGCAGACACTGAGCACTCCCTGAGCCTTCCCAGGCGGGGCAAATCCCAGCTGGCATATCATTGTCCCATAACAGATGTTACTTCTCTCTGTCCTATTATAGTTTCCTAGGACTTTACGCTTTGGTTCCTTGTAACAACATACTATCACTCCCACTGAAAGGCATCACCAGACGGACTGAGGGGAAGCAGAGGCCCCTCCTCTGCCCCCAGCTCAGGAGCCCGCGTACATCACACACACACCTTCAGGGATGAGCCAGCTGAGCAGGGCTTTCCCGGGACTTGGAGCTGCAAGCTCAGCATAAGCACACAGTCTGGGGGAAGGAGCCTTCCAGGGCACCCAGGGCATCTGTGCGCTAGCCTGCCAGTTTTGAAGCTCAAGGACATTAGACGTGAACTTACAGGGAGTTGATTTCCAACACATCTATCTGCCTCTGGCCCACCAGGGACCACCTGAGGAAATGCCACCTGGCTGGAGGAGGAGACCTGCAACCACACACCTTCCAGCAGCCCCAGTGCCACCATCCCTCTGCCCCACACCCTTCCTCTCTGCAGCCCAGGGGACCCTGCCTCAGCCCCTCCAACCATGCCAGCCCCACCCACGGCAGCCAAGGCACTGCAAGCAAACGTTGCCTCCTCAGGGTTGCACAACTCGGGGATGATGACCTGTGCACGAAGAAACCCTCTGTGTCCAGGAAGGTCCCCTTGGCAACTTTCTAGGGGAAGTGGCCTGGAGGGACTTTCCCCGGGCACCAAGGTCACTGCTTCCCACCCTGTGACCCCTGCAGGGGAGGCTCAGTATAAGTACCATCCACCTGTGTCCAGCAGGCAGGGACCAGCAGGTCTGCTCCACTCCACTGGATATCAGGTGAGGGACAGCTCCACGAGGGAGTTGTTTAACAAGAAACTTACTCTGCTCTCTCTTTCCCAACGAGATGGTAATTCCCTTGCAAAGTAATGAGTCTGTTTTGTATTTGTCCTGTATGTGGTCTGTGCTGTCAGAGTGGCACATAGTGAGTGCTTTTTGATTAATTATAGGCTGCTTTAGGGAGGGACAATTTGGACCCATCTGTCCTCTTCCCCTGTCGAGGCCACCTCGGTGACCTCTTGACGGTCTTGGGTTCAGGGCTGAGGCACTTAGTGAGACCCTACTGCAAGGTCTCCTGGATGGGGATGGGGCTCTGAGACCCCCAGGGGAACAACCAGGCTCTCTTGGACGACGAATCCCAAGGGGGAGCCCCAGTCCTGTCCCTGTCTCCCTGACCCTCTCCTTTCATTTCAGCACGATGAAGCTTTTCGCAGGCCTCATTTTCTGCTCCTTGGTCGTGGGAGCCAGCAGCCAGTGGTATATGTTCCTTGGTGAGGCTGCTCAAGGTAAGGGGACTGGAGGGCTTGGCATCTGTGGGCCACTAGGGTGCACCCCAAGCTCTCACAGGGGTGGGCCACTGTCTGAGCTTGTGTTGCCCTAGGCTGTGGGATGTGCCAGGTGTTTGGGGGGCTTTTCATCAAACCAATTGAAAACCGCAGGATTTATGTCAATCAGCTACTGGAGAAAAACCATTCAACAATTCCAGCTGACAAGCTAGTTTGAATAGAAGACGTGAGATAAGCCTGGAAATGATATAAAATTTCCCTCAGGCCCAGTTGCATAAAGTATGATTAAAACTACCCACTTTCCTTGTCCTCCTCTCCGCCATCTTCCTTCCTTCCCTCCTTCTGTCTCCTAAGTGGATAATTCAGAGAGACTTGCAGCTTACCTCGTCTGGTGCTCCCCGTGCTCAGTGACACTGTCCCTGGATTTGCCTCGTTCCTTTCTCTCTCTGGCTGTTTAACGGACAGAAAAGGAGAACTAATAACACATATCAGCCTGCATGAAGAACTCAGTGCTTTCAGACAATTTTGGGTGACCACCTTGCTGGTGTGCCTGGTTCTGAGGAATTTTCCACGACACTTTCAGTGCTAACTGGAACCATTCTAGGCACACAGGGACAGCTCTGGTCAAGCTGGGACGGGTGGCCTCCTACTCTAACTGCAGACTGTCTCGGTGAGGCAGGCATCCTCCCACACTTGACAGGGAGAAAACGGAGGCTTAGAGCAGCCAGGTCCATTGCCAGGGCCTAACTGCCAGTCAGTGGGTGGCAGCAGAGGTCTGAACCCAGCTGTGTGTGAGGCCACAGCTCTTGCCAGGCAGATGTGTCTGAGTACCACTTCCTGAAGCCTGGTGGTTCTCACTGGGTTCACCTGGGGAGCATTCAAACTGCTGATGTCTGAGACCCACCCCAGAGAGTCTGAGGCCATCAGCCTGTGGTGGCCCAGGCATCAGCCATCAGCGTCTCCACAGGTGCTTGGAAAGCGCAGCTAAGGCTCGGAGAGAGAGAACCGCAGCTCCGGGCTTCCTTCCTGAAGCAACACACATCATCAGTTCAGTCTCTTTAGAAAGTTTTCCAAACTTTAGGCTGTTCTTCATGCCCATAAAGGTCATAAGGCCTCAGTCCACATTCTGTCCATCCTGCTGCTAGGGCACATTTTCCTAGTGTCGGGGCAGAAGCTGTATGTCTCTGCCTTTCTCAGAATCTGCCTGCATGTCACCACCTACCCACCCAAGTCTTGGGTCTCGTCGTATGTAGCTTCACTCCACAACAGAGGCTCTCATCCAAGGACGTGTCAGTGTCCTGAGGACATCGGGCATGTCTGGAAATGCCTGGGTGTGTGAACCTGCATGAGTGGGTGGAGGTCAGGAATGCTGCACAGCACCTGTAGTACTCAGGCCAGCCCTGAACCCCAAAGCGTCAGGCCCACAGTTTCAGTCGTGCTGACTAGAACCCCTGCTCAGTAACAGGAGCACCTCCTCCCTCCTTTAACCAGATCCCACAGAGCCCTAGCAGGGGGGTAAGTGCAGAAGGCACCACAGGGGTGAGCCCAGCAGGCACAGCACAGTGTGTCCCGCTAGCACCACTCTCACTAGCGCTCCCAGGAGAAGCCACCTGGCAGTCAGGGGAGTTCTTCTCACGCTGTGGTAGCCAAGGCTGAAAGCGCGTCAGTGGAAGGCTTTTCATTCCTTGATTCTTCTCTAAGGCATGTCACAGGGTTTCTGCCCACCTGATATGCCTTTTGCCATGTCCTTTCCCTCCCAGGGGCGTGGGACATGATGAGGGCCTACTCTGACATGAGAGAAGCCAATTACAAAGATGCAGACAAGTACTTCCACGCCCGGGGGAACTACGACGCTGCCCAGAGGGGCCCTGGGGGCGCCTGGGCTGCTGAAGTGATCAGGTACCCGGGGCCCTGGGGCTGCAGGGCTGGGTGAGCAGAGCTTGGCTGCCTTTGGGCATCAGGAGGCGGTGGCCCTAGAGAAGGGGCCGTGGGGGCATGGATTCCTCCTTCTGCCCATCCCCCCGCCCTCTCCATCCATGCCCAGTGCAGGGCCTGGGCTGCCAGCAGAGCCAAGGTGTGGCTGGTGTAGAGGTGGGAGCCCGCCCCCGGGAGGCCAAAGTGATAGCCAAGGATTCCCAGCCCTCGCCTCGCCCAGCATCGATGGGAGGGGGGCATCCGCCTGGGCTGAGATGGGCTGTGTCCGGGCAGGCCCAGTGTTTTAGCCCCTCTTGCCTGGGCCCCTCTCAGCTCACTAATTCCTTGGGAAGGGGAGGGGCACAGAGGGCGGGGCTGTTGTTTAGCAGCCCCTGACTGTTGTCCACCTTTACCTCCTTTCCAGCGATGCCAGAGAGAATTCTCAGAGAGTCACAGACCTTTTTAAATATGGAGACAGTGGCCATGGAGAGGAGGACTCGAAGGCCGACCAGGAAGCCAACGAGTGGGGCCGGAGTGGCAAGGACCCCAATCACTTCAGACCCGCAGGGCTGCCTGCCAAGTACTGAGCGTCCTCCTCACGCTGCTCCCAGGAGGCGCACTCAGGGCCCCCTGAGGACTGGTCCCGAATCACTGAGTTCATGTTCTCAGAAGCTGGTAGAAGGGCATAATGGGTGCCTAATAAATGCTTTAAAGGATTGAATGTTGGAAAGTGTGTGTTGTTCTTTGGTATGAGGACTGCTTGTTTGGCAGCAGGGGGATGGACACCTCATGAAGGCTGAGCGGGTCGGTGCCTGTGAGGTTGGGTGATGGGGAGACGATCTCAGCATCACAGGGGCACACGCCCTGCCCAGCCTGTCCCCGAATCAGACCCGCTCCCCTCGCCACGCCCCTCTGCCTGCTTGGCTGCTATGTCCAGGCCCTTCCGCGTCAGGCCTCCCCATCCCTGGGATTGTGTCCTGTCACCTTCTCTGCCCGCAGTGTCTCTTCCCCTTAGTTTTGCCCCTCCCGGTGTCTGTGTCTGGGGGCCGGGGACACAGCAGGGGGGGGACGGGACCGCGGAATCCTGCTCCTGCAGCGGCCACCTTGGTCTTCCGTTCATCTCTCAGAAACACCTACAGATCCGGTCACTGACCAAGTTCTGTCCACGCGGCCTAAGAAAGGCTTCCGAGGCAGTTTCCCTCCACTCTACTTTCATTGCCTCAGTTCTGGCCAAACTGGTGTAGTCACCCCCTCACTGTGACTGTTTCGTCACGCCTTCTGCGCTTCAGCTGGCTCACAGCTGAATATGAATGTGATATGATGTGTATTTTGTGATATGAATACAAAAGGGGGTTCAGGGTAGTGAATGCCTCTCTTAACATGGGTCCAGGCAGGAGCAGAAACCAGGCTGTAATTTGAAAAGGTGAATTTTCACATAAGGAATGTTATCTGGTAACACGATTAACCACTAAGGAATAGAGAACATGAGAAGGTAAAATTTGAGTAAGGGTGCTCCAGAAGGTTGAGATCTAGAACTTATTAGACCACATTGGATGGCTGATAAAGTTTGCTGTGTGTCACAAGCCAAAATGACAAAAAGTCCTCCAAGGTGGTACCAATAAAATTCTGCAGGCAACGTTCCAAGTGTGCAGTTGAACTATTAGGAATGTGACAGGGTTCCTGCAGGCTCACTTGGAGGCTGCCCACAATGGGTCAGAAGCTAGAATGCTGTTGAACTTTCTGGAAGGCAGCTGTGGAAGGCAGTACTATGTACTGAAATGTGTCCCTCCCAGATATGCTAAGTCCTGATTTTCAGGGTGTTTGTATGTGAATTAAGGTTAAGTGAGGTCATAAGAGTGGAGTCCTGCCAGATAGGATTAGTGTCCCTGTAAGGGGAGATGACCAGAGAGCTCACACTCTCTACCATGGGAGGACAGAGCATGAAGGTGGCTGTCACAACATAGTAAGATAGTGGAAATTGTACGTCATCTAGGAAGTGGTCAAAAACATTTAACTTATACTTTTGCTCCCTATCAAATGCACTGACCAAACACACTTAGACATATCCTGCACTGCTTTCAGCCTTTTGCTAAAGGAGGATTCTTCAAAAGTAGGAACAGTCTGGGACCCAGAGTTGGCACAGGTCTCCTAGGAATGGGGTGAAGGGCCCTGGGTAAGGCAGTCCCCAACACACTGCCCTGGGTTCTTCTGTGAGACGGTGTTTGTTTAACAGGCACCGTCTCATTCAGCCTGAAGAGAAGGATTATTACCAGAGGAAAACCGCCCACAGTGATAGGCGCAAAGTTGGTACTCAAATCCTCATCTCTATAACCCAGAAACGGACATTGGTCTGTCTTCTGATAAAGTCACTGATAAGCCCAATGAGCAAAGAAGATGGAAAGGGACAACACCCGATAAGAAGACTGCTATATCCCAGATCCTTGGAGAATGGAAGTTTGAGTCCCCTCTACAGGCAGGGAACCACACCAAACGGAGACGCAGAGGTGAGCTGGGTTGGGTGGTGGAGGAAAGTAGGTGTCCATACCAGCCATGGCCATGTGACTGGCTGCAAAGTACTGTAATGGTTTTGAGTACCTCTGGGATGTGACTATGTGATTGTCTGTATTACCCAAATACTTTTTTCTTCTCTCTTGTTCCCTTACCATCATAACAAATATGTATTATTAGTAGTTAATTGTATGGCCCAGTGTTTAAATTACAGTGCTTAAATTTAAATTTCAAAAAGGGAGCTTGATTCACTGCAAGAAGAATATCATCCACAGATAAAAAGGAACCTTTAACTTCTTTGAGGGAAAAAGTTGGCATGTTTCCAGTATACGTGGGATACGGATATCATGTTGGGGAGAAGCTTGACTTTGCTATTGTCTTTATTTGAAATTAACTGTGATTTAAGGAAGTGTTCATAGGTGCCAAGTTGACAAAGGGTAGATGTGATGGGTTTGAAAGTGCAAACTTGGCTAGGCTGAGTTACACTTCCCAGAATTCCTTTCCCTTACATTTCTGGTTAGGGTGGACATAGAGAGACATTCTGCACAAAACTTGGAGGTTGGAAACGGCGCCGCAGCCACGTTGTTTTCACACATGGAAGGCTGGTGCAGGGGCGCCAGGGTGCTCGTGCATGTCACTACCTCTCTGTCGGCTCATCTCATCTGCGTGAGGCACCGTCTGGGCCTGCGGCTGCTCCCCCTTCCCTTGGATACTCCTTCAGTGTCTCCAACTCCTGGACCAGGTGTGCTTTCAGCTCCACGGTGAAGGGAGACAACTTCTCCTGAAGAACTCCATCTCATGACAACTGCGGGCACTGAGAAAGGGTGACATGAGTTCTGGGGGTTCTCGCGGGCTTTAGCTCATGCCCCTGGGTTCTAACTTGTTCTGCACATTTCAAGCTCCAGCGTCAGAAAGACGAACAACAGCATTACAGAGGCATTGTAGCCAGCCCCCACAGTAGTGGTGAGTGTCCAGCCCATTGACAAGTGCATATAGAATCTTCTAAAGGCACTGCTTCTCTGACTGAACCTGCTCAATCTCTGCATGCACAGGCAGTACACCAAAGTACTGCCAAGTCTCCATGGCTCCCTGAGCAGGGCTTCCTCCAATTTTACATAACCTCATATCAGCTATGCCCTTTTAAGCTCTCTGGAGAACCACCTGAGGGTTTGCCATTCCTGTCTCTGATGGCTAAAGGAGCCGATGACAAATAAATGATGGTGACGACACTTCTGTTAACACCATGCAGGATAATCCCAGTCTCCCCAAGATAACAGGAGAACATACCATAATCATTCAACATCCAATAGAGGGGAAACTATTGGAAGCTGGAGAGCAGGTCGTAGAGGGAAGACCAGCCCATCTTGTCAGCAAGATGACCACAGAGAACCTGGCCAGCTGCATCCGCGAGGAGCTACAGAGGGTCCTGACCAGCAGGGCCAGGATGCACCCAGAGAGAAGCACAAATATGATCAGTCAGGCTGCAGCGATGAGATCAAAAGCCTGACACTAAACGTGGTCAAAATCCCTAAACAGGAGGCCACAGTACTTCCCTTCCAGGAGGCTCAGCAGCAGGGACAGGGCCCAGAGCAGGGCACATATGACAGCTCACGTGTGTCTGGGGCAGTGGCAGCGGTACCAGATGGGCCACAGGACTGACACGCAGCGCTCCACGCTAATGGCGCTGAGGATGCTCAGGCTCGCGAGGTAGGCGAAGGTCAGCACAGGGAGCACAAAGCTGGGGTTGCACCTGGAGATGGAGTGGAAGGAGCCCATGAGTTCCTCCAGGGCAAATGCCGTCTGGAAGGACAGGAAGAGGAAGTCAGCCCCTACCAGGTTGAGGATGTAAACGGAGAAGGCGTTCCTTCTCAGGCGGAAGCCCAGGAGCCAGAGCACAACCGCGTTTCCTGCCAGCCTGCCCAGGGCAGGTATGAGGGTCAGCAAGGTCGGGATGAGGGACTCCACACTGAAAGTCTCCGGAGGGGCCTGGTCACTTCCGTTCATTGGTGTGAATGCGCTCGCCCAGCCAGGGATGGTGGGATCCACGCTCAGAAACCCTGCACTGCTGCCCCTGGGAACACAAGAACGATGAATATAGCACTAACTATATAATCACAGATTCTCAGGGCCCCCTCTCTGTGGGAAACACTGTCCCCGTGTTACAGAGGAGGAAGGGGAGGCTTGCACAGACCAAAGGCCACACAGCCTTGGGGGCCTGGAACTGAAATTGAAACCCAAATCTCTGACTCGGAAGCCTGGGCTCTCTCGACTGTCTCAGGGACCCACTGCTGAAGTAGGAATACTCTGTAGTCAAATTATTCCCCCTCCCCCAACCAGTCACAGACCAGAAGTTATAGACACAAATATAGTCCACCGCACACATGTGGGCAATATGTTATTACTGACTCTATATAAAGGCCCCACCCAGGGCTCTGGGCTGCATGGCTGCACGAGAGCAGAGGCTGGAGTAGTGGCAGCGCCGAGGACAGTGACTGAGAAAGAATATCCTAAAGACAGAGAAGAAAATTCTGGCACAGTATCTGAGAAAGCAGGAGAGGGCTTTGTGCCCAAATATTACTTCTTTCAAGTATTATGGAGTTTCAACATTTATATTTTTTAATTTGCCAGAATTAACAGCTGGATCATTTGGACTCCCTTTCTTACCAGTGGGTTTCAGTCCTGGGAAAGTTCACTCTTGTTTCAGTGAGACCAAAAAACGACACTGGAACGTTCTTGGAGTGAAAGGGTCTATACCCAACTTTATTCCCAAAGTGGCAGGCCAAACACTGCAATCCCATCCACTTCAGGGCAAGTCTGCATGCAGCAAGCCGATCTCTGCCTCTGGGCCGCTCCGCCCCACGCAGCCGTCTCTGTCTCTGTCCTTGGCGCTGCCACCACTCCAGCCTCTGCTCTCCTGCAGCCGTGCAGGCCAGAGCACTGGGCGGAGCCTTTATATAGAGTCAGTAATAACACATTGCCCACACGTGTGCGGTGAGCAAGCTGACCAGGGGTAGATGAGAATCCTGGCCACAGGAACATTCATTTTCTCTACATGCCCCTTACAGAATGTAAAGAATGCAGCATACATAACATACTCTTCTTCTTCCTTCATTCACAATATTGCTGTTTTAATTGATCTTCAGTTGGTCTGTATATCCACTCTTTACAGTCTTACCTCCTCTGACTTCAATGCATGTACCTCATGCTGCACCCCTTTAAACCACTTGATCATTTCTAACATGTCATTTGAATCCAGAACTATTTCAAACATTCTGAAACATTCTTCCATGTGTTGATTCAGGAACTTTGTAATAGCAAACACATTGTGTGTCCCAGGCATTGTTCCAGGCTGTGGAGTGTTGGTGGGAACAGCAGTCACAGACAGGACTGAGCTTCCCCAGAATGTGGGTGGGAAACGACAAGAGAAAAGGGACAGGCTCCGCACTGGGGTCTCTGTCTGTGGGAAGTCTGGAGGAGCTGGATCCAGCAAACAGCCTGAAAAGGCACAGCTATTTTGGCAGGAGTGAAACTAGGAGAGCTGGTGTTCCCGAATCCTAACTGACAGTTATTGATCAGTAGTGTCAGAGGCTGCCGAGTGGGTGACCTTGGATCAGCAGTGCGGAGTCTTCTCAAGCCCATCAACGTGGTTGCAGAGGAAGAGTGGCCTAGAGGACCGAGTGGGGTGGGCGTGAGAGAGAACAGCAGGTGTGGATGGGACTCCTGGACACCCCAGACCTCAACTGAAACACTAATGCACCCACGGAGAGAGTTAGAACAAGTGGCTGGACCAAATCTACTGTGTAAACCATCACCTGTGTTTCTGGAGAGAAAACAAGAAATTAGAAGAAATAATAGAAAAGGAACCCCAACTACTTTGGATAAAGAAGAGTAATGCAGGCATTGAATCCTTCAATTAAGGCCTCAATAAGTACAGTAGTGTAGTACTGACAAATACATAGAAAAACTGATCCTGGGCAAAAGCCTCAGAATTAGACACAAATACATACGGTGACTTAGTATATGTAAAGGTTGCATGTCAATCAATGGGTAAAACATGGACTGTTCAATGAATGGAATTGGGACAACTGGGTGGCCATGCTGAAAAATAAACTTGGAAATATTCTTTATATATGATATTAGGGCAAACGCCTAAGATACTAAATAGTTTTAAATAAACAAAAAAATATAAGAGTACCTGGAGAAACCATGGGAAAATTCTTTAATAAGTCAACCTGTAGAAAGTCTTTCCAACTTAGCACAAAGTTCCGAAGACATTTTAAAAAAAGAATTAAAATAGAAAAGACATGAAGAAAAAGAAAATTTTGGCACATGAGCCACCATAATCAAAATAAATAATAACTGGAAAAATATTTGTAACTCATAAAGTTCTGATTTTTCCTATATAAAAGTTTCTTACAAAATGATAAATAAAAACCCAACAAGCCAATAAAAAAATTAAAGTAAAATACAAGATATGAATTCCCATTTCCTAGAAAACATAAATGGCTCTTAAATGTAAGAAAAGATGTGAAACCAAATTCATAATGAGAGATGTGCAAATGAAATTACACTAAGTTATAATTTACTTAGCAGATTTTTAAAGACCAAAAAGTTTGAAAGCGTACTATATGGGACATGGGGTGGGGCAAGGCACTCTCACACATTCCTGGTGGAAATGAAGGTTGATAGAGCCCCATAAAGGCAATTTGCAATATGTATATAAGCATATATAAAGAATCATACTTTTTTCCCTGTAATTCCTTATTTAGGAATTCATCTTAGGGGTATATTTGTGAACATATGTACAAGGTTAATAAATGCAGGATTATTTGTATTAACAAAAGTCTGATAACAGACAAAATGGCCATCAATACTATATGAATTATAGCCCTTCTATACAATGGAATACTGTGTAGCTGTATAGAAAGAATGAAAAAATTGACATGGGAGGACCTCCAAGGGAGGGTATATTGTTTAATATAAAAGGGTGCAGAATAATGTATATTTGTATGAAAGGGACACACACACACACAGGATTTTTATCATTATCACGCCTACCGTCCGGAAGACGATGCTCACTCCCTCCCTTCTGTTCTCCCAGAATCACGACTTCATTACCCATCCCCACCAGCCTTGCTTATCCTGTGTCCCATCCTGCCTCAGAGAGAAACCCCGAGAGAGAAACAAACACGTCCTTTGCAGCAATATTGATCGCCTCTTAGAGGATACGACCCATGTGCAATACTTTGGGAAGATATTTTTCCAAACAGGGGTGAAACTGGAAAGACACACAAGAGAAAGCTGAGGAAGACCCCTGTCCTCCCTCACTGGATTTTGCAAATACAACTCTCCCGTGTGATACCAGGAACTAAAAAGAGAAGAAATATGGTAATAAGGGAAAAGCTGCCAGAAAACAAGTGCTTTGGAAGCCTCAATTTGAAAGAAACTACATGAGGATAAGGAAAATACCACTAGTCAATATGCTGCTTTGTTTTATTTACCCAGAAGAATTGGGCAAGAGAGACTTTAGCAAGACACGTTGCTGGACTTAGGCCCTCTCCTCCCATTAATGCCAAAGCCAGGAGAGATACCAGCTACTGAATTTCAGCTGGAGAAAGGACCACAGGTGAGGGTCTCTTCCTGGGCGTACTTCTCTTGTTTTTCTCTTTTGAGATCCTTTTCTCAAAATAATTGGATCATTCCAATGCGGGAGAAGTTGTGTTTCTATTCATTATGTGGGTCAGAGTGGGGCCTAGTAGGAGCTCGGGAAAAGCTTGTTGATTGACTTTAGTCTGCTCTATTGGGTGGCAAATTGTCCACAAACCAATAAAACTTTGGAACTCTCTTCTTATTCTTTCTGCAGATCTGGGGTGAGAATGAAGGGTTTATGCTTCTTTTTAAAGCCCACTCCCATCTGTCCTACAATAATGATTCTGAGAAGAGCAAATGGAAATTGAGAACCAGGCTGTGTTTGAAATTCAAAATCCCACAACGTATGTCTATTTGGGTGGTGATTCTCCAACCCTCTCCTTCTTTCACTTCAGCACAATGAAGATTTTCACAGGCGTCATTTTCTGTTCCTTGGTCTTGGGAGTCAGCAGTGAAAGCTGGTATTCATTCTTCAAGGAGGCTGTGCAAGGTAAGGGCGCTGAAGGTTAGAGGCCAGAACCAGCTCACCCCAGGATTCGCTCTGAGCAGAGGCCACACACACCCCGAATGTGGGCACTGCTCACGACAGACATGTTGGGGCCCTGACCAGTAGGTCGGAGCAGGAGTGTTTCTCCTTCCGGCTGGTCCGACACAGCACTTTCCACGGGGCTCTCCAGACCAGTGGCCAAAGGTGCTGTGGGCCCAGCCTGTAATTAATTGCCGGTGGTGTGCAGAGGGGTCAGTATTTCCCTGTGTTTGGGGGAGATCCTTGTGGGAATTCACAAATGGCAAATTTCTCAGCCCTGCAACGTAAATGTGAATTCAGTATGTCCCCGGAGGTAGAACGTCCAGGATGAGGATGAGCTGAATAAACATCGTGCCTAGCCACATAGTAACTCCTATGCACACAATAAAAAGAGCATATTCCCACTGATCAGCCATGCTAGCACTGAGGTAGGGCCAGGACACAGACCTTCCATTTAGAGATGAAGCTTACTGGCAGGTTGTTAAAATGGGTAAATTATGTTGTCAATTTCTGCAATATTTTCATCTTCACCTGTTGTTATTAATTGTTTTGCTTTCCCTATTCCTTATTCAGTACTCTTCCTTCCTTTATGTAGGTCCGAGTTTCTGACCTATATTATTGTCCTTCTTTCTGAAGAATATTGAAGAATTTTACGCAAGGCAGGTCTACTGCCACCAAATTCCCTCAGTTTTTGTCTGTCTGGGAGTCTTTATTTCTCCCTCAGTTTTGAACAGTAGTTTCACAGGATATGTCTTCTAGATTGGTGGGGTTTTTTCTGTCAACACTTTAAATAGTTCACTCCTTCTCTTCTTTCTTGCCTGGGTTCTGAAGTCAGATGTAATTCTGATCTTTGTCCCTTGATAGGTAAGGTTTTTTTTAATCCCCTGGCTTCCTTCAGGACTTTATCTTTGATTTTCTGTACATGCCTAGGTATAGCTTGTTTTTGTTTTGCCATTTATCCTTGCTGTTCTCTGAGCCTTTTGGACCAGTGGTTTGCTGTCTGACATTTCTTGCTGGATATTCTCAGGCATTGTTGCAAATAGTTCCTCTTTCCTATCACTCTCCCATCCTTCTGGCATTGCCCCCAGGCTCAGGTCACACCTGTTGTGTTTGTCCCACATGCTGGGATAGTCTGTGCTGCTTTTTCAGGCTTCTCTGCCTTTCAGGTTTTGAGGATTGTCCTGACAAGGTCTCGCCCACAAAGATTCTTTTCTCAGCTGTGTCCACTTTACTAACGTGCCCAGCAAAGGCCCTCTTCATTTCTCTTCCAGTGGTTTTTATCCGCAGCATTATTTTCTCTCTTGGGACTCGCACCTCTGTGCTTGCAGGCCGCCTCTGCTGACCCATACAGCCCTTGGCACAGCGATCACGGTTCTCAATTCCCAGTCCGCTTATTGCAGCGTCACCGCCGCGCTCCCTCGGACGCTGCTCTGTCTCCTTTACTTGTCGTTTTGCAGTTCGCATGCTTTGCCATTGGGTCCTGATGGCTGGACATGGTGTTCTGGGTAAAAAGAATGGTAACTAGGACGTCAGTAATGTGGGGGTGAGGGGTGACGGGTCGGGACAATCCGCTGTGCTGTGACTGCGTCTCAGTCATTTCCTGCGCCTGTGCCTCCGGACCGGGAGCTTCCCGAGGGCTTTTCAGCATTTGGCTCCCCCGTTAAGGGGGGCAGGATGACGAGAGTGGGCTGGAGGACAGGCCTCGTTACGGGGGACACCGGGCCCTGGGGGGGGTTCCAAATGGGTCCTTCTCCCTCCCCCTGCCGGAGCCTGAGGGGGTTTCTCTAGGCTGTTTTCTGTGTGACCTGTGAGCACCTGAAGGTGAATCTAGCAATATTGCAAGACCCCTTAGCCCCCCGTGACAGGTCCCCCTGAGCTAACTCTCAGGATCGTCGCCGCTGCGACTGCGGCGATTTGTTCCTTCCAGGCGACGGTTCCCGCCGCGGTTCCAGCTGCCGAGCCTTCGCCCGCGTGGGCCTCGCATCCCCGCGTCCGCCGCTCTGCCTTCCAGGCTCGGGGGCCGGGATGTGCCCATGTCCTCCCCTCGCTTAGGATCCAAGGAGGATTGTTCATTCTCAGTCTGTTCAGCTTTTTACTCGTTGTTAGGATGGAGTGGTGACATCCAAGTTCCTTACACACACAACTGGTACTGATATTATTTATTGTGCCATCGAGTTTTTGTTAAGTTTTCTATTGGAATTTGAGAAATTCGATTTTTCCGTTTTTGAATTCCATGTGCTATCCTTTTTTATGATGTTCTCTGAATGCCAGGTTCTAAAGTGTTTTGGTGGCAGTTGCTAAGTTTGCTACAAATAATAAAGACTATCTCCTTCCTTAGCTGAGTTTCAGAATGAGTCAAGGGTCCACTGCATTTAGATCCACCGGGAGTGCTTGTAGATAAAGTACATTTGTGAGCCTCATGTCATAATTAGAGAGTCAGAACCTAGGAGGTGGAGTGGGGCCAGAATTGGCATTTTGAACAAATGACTGAGGCTATTTTTAGCACAATACCAAAGAAAATGAGTCTCTCGTGTTTTGCTACCACCCAGTGATAAAATCTGTCAGGTGCTTGGAGACAACTAATGGACCTGAAAAACATGGAATCAATGTCAAGCAGGCATCAGAGAAAGAACAAAGCCCTTCCCGAGATGAGCTATTCAAAAGATTCAGACACAAAATAATTGACATGTGAAATTAGTGAGAAATATCCCATACAAGAAAGCACATAAGGAATCATTCAAACTATCTATAATGGTTTTTCTTTTTTCCCCCAGGGAGTTGATTTACAGAAGTCCTTGGCATGTAATTCATAGCAGGACTCAATAAATATTTATCAATTGGACAACTCAGGCACTAACAGACACTTCTTACAGCTCTTCCTTCCTTAACCTGTTTTCAGAGTCTGTTTCCCACTAATCTTTTTAAACATTTTTATTGAGATACAACTTACATATACTAAACTATAGAGCATGATGAACTTTTACATATATAAACACCCATGCTAGCACCATAAGATCACGATGCACTCTATTTCCAGCCACCCAGAAGGATGCATAATGCCTTCTTACAGTTCAGGTACATTCCCCACGAAAGGTAACCCCTATCCTGACCTCTATAGCTATAGTTTTGCCGGCTTTGATCTTTACATTTTTTTATTGAGGTATAATTGACATATACCATTTATTAGTTTCAGATGTACAACCTAATGGTTCGATATTTGTGTGTATTGCAAAATGATCACTACAATAAGTCTAGTTAACATCCATCACCATATATAATTACAAAGAAATTATTTTCTGGTGGTGAGGACCTCTAGTATTTACTCTCTTCACTCCTTTCAAAGAAGCAATACTCTATAATTACTTATAGTCAACATGCTGTACATTACATCCCCAGGACTTATTTATTTTATAACACGAGGTTTGTATCTTTTAATTACCTTTATCCATTTCTCCCGCCTCCCACCTCTGGCAACCCCCAATCTGTACTCTGTATCTATCCGCTTGGGGTTTTGTTTATTTTATTTTTTTGCTATGTTTTGTTTTATTTTAGATTCCACATATAAGATTATGCAGTATTTGGCTTTCTCTTATTTATTTCACTTAGCATAATGTCTTCAAGCACCATCCATGTTGTCACAAATGGCAACATTTCATTCTTTTTCATGCCTGAATAATACTCGTGTGTGTGTGTGTGTGTGTGTGTGTGTGTGTGTGTGTGTGTGTGTGTTCATCCATTCATGGACACTTAGGCTATTTATATATCTTGGTGATTGTAAATAATGCTGGAATTAACATGGCTGTGTACATATCATTTCTAGTTAGTGTTTCTGTTTTTTGTTTTTTCAAATAAATACCCAGGATAGAACTGCCAGATCATAAAGGAATTCTATTTTTAAAAAATTTTTGAGGAACCTCCATACTATTTTCCATAGTGGCTGCATCAACCTACATTGATCTTCAGTAAAATAAATTCTACAGATGTGATCTGGTGTTTTTCCACTGAACACTTTGTCTGTAAGATTCTTCCATTTGTTGTGTACACACACACACACACACACACATACACATAGATATATACTTTTCATAGAGATAGAGACATATGTATGTACTTATATAGCGACGGTTTTATTGCAGGGCAGCAGCCCGCTCTGGGAGGTCTCTCCCTGCCTGCTAAGCAAACCTCAACCCAGACCCAGGAGGCAGGGCTCTTGAGTCTGATGGAGAAAGAATTCTAGAACAGGTCAAAAGAGTGCCAGTAGTAAAGAAATTCATTAAAGTGAGAGTAGCAGCAAGTGCCAGGAAAAGTGATCCTTTTACTTGTGCCGCCATACAGGCCATAAAAAGCAAGGAAGAACGGAGGGAGAAAGGGGAAGTCCACTGAACTCCTGCTCAGCGTAGGGCGAATCCCTTGCCCGCTCCCCAAGTCAGGCCACCTGGAGTCCAGTGTCCATTTGCTCTGCATGGTACGGGAATTACATCCTTACTACCCCAGAATTAGGGGGAGCCACGGGGCGCTGGATGGAGTGAATTTATGTTCCGAGAACATCCCAAGCAAGGAAAAGCATGTGAGTAAATGGCTGCATTTCCCTCCAGGTCATCCAGGCTATGAGACAGCGCAAACCCCTCCTACTCAGAGGCTCCCACAGCCAGAACAGAGCGAGAGAAGGTTGAGTTTAAGCCTAGAAAGCTGAATGAAACAGCAAAGGGACAGATATTTACCACAGGCGGTGGCTATCTGTGGGTTCCTGTCTTTGTCAGCAAAATAATTCAAAGACAAAGTGCAATAGGCTTATGAAACAAGACATTTTTATTTAAAGAGAGAGTGCACATTCAGAAGGAAGTACGGGCAACCTCAGAGAGGACCTGCACTTAAGAGTTTAGGGTTTGGGGTTTTATAGGGCCTTTGGGTAGGCATCAGTGTAAGGCATGATATATACAAGTAATTCATAATTTCTTAGAGTTTTGTCTTAAGAATAAGGTTCTTTAGGTGATTGCCTTGATCCTATCTCTGCACTTTTTATGTTCACACTCCTGAGGTCTGGCTCTTGTCCTGGTTACAAAGTTACTTCATTGATTAAGGGGCTGGAGGTATAGGAAGAACAGCATATAGATTAAGTTAAAGGATCACCAGTCTAAATAGCTTTTACAGTTGCATGACCTTGTCCCAGTTCCCTGCTCTGTTTCAGTTTCTTTTTCATTGATTTATAGTATTACATTGTATAAATAAACTTCAATTCATTTGCCCATTGTAAGTCGTTCGAATTAGACTTTTTATATTGTGGGCTCTTATGGATAAATCTGCAATGGACACTGGTGTACATGTACTTTGGGGACACAGCTCATTGATGTTGGGTGTTTCTTTCCAGGGGTGGAAACGTAGGACCATAAGGTAAACATACAGATTTAGCTTTAGTAAATACTGCCAAACCATTTCCCAAACTGTACCAGCTTATACTACATCAGCAAAGAATGAGTCCCAGTTGCACCACATCCTCAACACAATTGGTATCGCCAGTTGTTAAAGTCGTGTCATTCTGGTAGGTGTAGAGTGCTAATCCCATCGTCACCACTACCCTTCATGAAGCAACAGGAGAAGGAAACCAACTGGCAGCAGGTACTCCCACATCCTAGGCATTTGATACATCTTATCTCATTTTCTCCACCAATAAGGGGGATATTATTCTCCCAGTTGAGGGGTGAGGAAACTGCAGCTCCTTGACAGGGCAGAGGGGCCATCCCTCCAGGTAAGCCTGATAACACAGGTCCTAAGGAGCTCCCTCAGGCAACCTCACTGCCATCACTTACTGCCTGTTTCAACATTATCTCTGTGTCTTTTATGCCTCTAACAGATTCATTCAAGTAGAGTGGCTCATCCTCAGGTGGAAAGGGTGTATTTCCCTTATGGGCTATTGTAGCTGTGAAAACATGGAACCCCTTCTCTCCCTGAATCCCTCACATAGTCCCTAAATCATGCATTTGTAGCATCATTCTCCATTGTTACATCCCTTACATGACTGTCACCTCTTCTTGGTATGTGGTACACAGCCCAATGTCAGACACAGCCCAGGGCACCAAGCTCCCCCATTCCTTCAATTCAAGTCCCTGAAAAGTACCCTCATTGCCATTACCCAGGGAAGCCACCACACAGTAAGGAATAGTCACCTCACTCTATGACTTTTTGTTAAGAGCCAAAATCTGAAAAGTAATGGAAACTTTTCATTCCTTCACTTTTCCAATATATCACCAAGTTCATTTTTGTTATTTCGTTTCCTTTGCAGGGGCTTGGGACTTGTCCAGAGCCTATTGGGACCAGCAAGTGGCCAATCACCAACATTCAGACCAATATTTCTATGCCCGGGGAAACTATGATGCTTCAAAAAGGGGCCCCGGGGGCATCTGGGCTGCTAAAGTGATCAGGTAACATGGGCTCCTGGGGAGGCCGGCAAGGGGCAAGCAGACTGTTCCAGAGGGTCAAGGGGCCTGCGGCTCCTCCATCTCCTGCCCCTGTCCCCAGGGTCTGGGTGCCCAGCAGAGCCAGAGCAGGGCTGTGTGGATGTGGCTCCCCTCATCCCAAAGAGACAGCAAGTGGTCTCTACAGAGCTCTGTAGCAGGGCACAGAAAGACCAGCTGAACTCAGGCCTTTGCCAGATCGGGTGCCTGCTCTAGCCCCTCCTCCTTGAGAAGGGCTCCTCCAGCCCCACTGAAAGCCCTCCTTGGGTGGGAGGGAGGAAGGGAGCTGGGGGGTGGAGCTGCCTCACGTGCACAGTGATGATCTGCCTCCCTTCCCTCCAGCCTTGCCAGGGACTCTCTGCAGGGACTCTTCAACCGGTACTACTTTGGAAGCAGCAGCAGAGGCTTGGAGGACTTACAGGCCAAACGGAAAGCTGAGGAGTGGGGCCGGAGCGGCAAAGACCCCAATCACTTCAGGCCTTCTGGCTTGCCTAAGGAATACTGACCCCCCCTGCTCCCTCTGCTCCCATGGGAGCAGGACGTGCGCCACCCACCTCTCCCCTGCAAATGGGGCACAGTGTTCCTGAACTTGATGTCCGCAGGACTGGTTCAGGGCACCCAGAGGTACCCCATAAGTGTTTGCCAAATTGAATTTGTTGATGGAAACTGGAAACTTGAAGGCATGCTCTCTGGAAGAGTGGTTGTGTGGTGCCATATGGAAAGGATTATGTCAGGATAACAGAAATAAACTAGGACTGAACCGGGCAAAACAGGACATATAGTTACCTTACCTCTTAGTCAAGCATACAAACTATTATCAGACCACATCTCCCCATTGCTTAAAATCCTTCAATCAATTCCCATTTTACTTACAATGAATCCAAGTCCTTATTTCGGCCTAAAAACCTGGTGTGATCTCCCCATGGCCACCCTCCAGCATCAGCCCATGCTACACCCTCCCAACAAAGCAGTCTGCATTCCAGTCCCACCAACAAGGCAAATTTCTGTTTGCCACAGGGCCTTTGCACATGACATTCCCTCTACCCAGAACACGCTTCTGCTTGCTTTTCACATGGCTGGCCCTTTCTCATCCTGTAGCTCTCTCCTGAAATCACTCTGTTCTGAGAGAGGCCTTCTTAATCATCCTGACTGGCCTGCATGGTTATATTTAGCTTTTTACCAGCTTTCCTGTATGTGGTATTCTTTTACTGATTTATTGGTTTATTGTTCAGATTTTTTGTTTGGGTTTTCTTTTGGTCCATCATCCTCCCAGGATTATAAATAGAAACCCATTTCTGTCTTGTTCATCCCTAAACACCCAGTACCAATCAAGTATCTGGCATATAATGGTGTCTCAGCAAATGCATATTGAGTGAACAAATGAATCATTGAAATATTTATTAACATAGCAATAAAAGGATAGTTTTCTTTCAAGGTAGGTCTGTCTATTCTAAGGAACAGGAAGGAGCTAAAGGAGAGGAAGACCCTGAAGGTCAAGAAGGAACAAGAGCTACAACCAAAGTCAAGGGGAAGCAAAAGGGGGTGGGAACAAGGCCACAGGGGATGGTTTAATCCACAGGGAGCAGGAACTTCTGCTCTGAGAAAGGGGGAAAGCAGAAGAGGCTGGGGTCGTGAGAACATGTGATGTGATGACAAGGGACCTTCGGGGTCATTGTATCTGCTCCTGGTGTATGTTATCTCCCCAGGATGCACCTCACTGCACTGTGTCTGTTCCCTTCCGACAAGGTTGGAAACCCAAGGACAAAAAGCATGTCCTTTCTGTGAGTCCCCCTTATAGCCGTAGTACCTGTCACAGCCCCTCACATATAGTACACGCTACATCAGTATTTGTTGAAATGAATAACTGAAGTAGAAAAAGGATTGCTCAAAGGTTAACAGAACTTGGAGGACAGTTTGAGAGTCATAGAAAGTAAAGATGATTGATACAGGTTTTGATCTGTAGAATGTGGTAGTGAGTCATGTCGAGGAGACAATGCAAATCTATACCAGTATCATAGAAGATGCCAGCCAAAATGACATAATGGTAGTTTATCATAGAAAATATTTTCTCTAGCAATGCCTCTCCACACTCTCTCATAGAAAGGAAACCCATGAACCCCAAGTGTAAATAAACTACTAGTCTTAATAATATCTGATGAGGGCTTGGGAGAAAGAAACCATATTTTGAATTTCCAAAGTCCCGTGCCGACTCTCAGAGGGACAAGTTAGCAGAGGACGAGTTAGTTAGAGACTAGAGGAGGGGGAAAAGGACACACTTCTTCCTCTGAGTCTAACCCACCACACACTGAAAGGTACACTATTATTTATATACTACCAAGAAAATTGCTGCCAGGGAAGACATAATGCTTTCTTATCACTCAGACTTTTCATTTTACATGTACTGAGTTCTTTTTTACCTTCTTAGGCATAGATTCTATATTACATGATTCCTGTGTATAAACAGAGAGGAGAGTATGCACAATCTAACATTATTTATGTATTCCTTAAGCAATGACAGCTATCTGATCAGTGCTGCCTGGTCACTAGTGAATGTCGGACACATCTTAATTTCAGATTCCGAGAATCAAGAAATGTACGTCTTAGATGTGATGAAATATGATATTCAAATTGAAACCAACAAGGTTCCCCCTTTCAGTATATTAACTGAGACGATACACTAAGCTTTGCACCATCATTAATCGATGCCACTGCTCCTGAGGTGAGCACACTGCACCCCAGCCCCCTCAGGCACAGAGGACCTCCCCAGAGGGCGGCAGGTGTAGGTCTGGACAGTGGCCCACATTCCAAGTCTCCTGTCTAGATCAGAGGCCACCTCATCTGGCCCAGCCACAGCCTTTCTTGTAACCTCAGGGCTCTTTCCAGTACACGCCCCATATCAGGAACCACTGAGGGCCTCATCTCTGCCTGCCCAGGACAACAAACAGGAAAGAGTTCGCCCCATCTTCTTCCTAGACACACTCTGCCATCCCTCTTCAATCTCTGCTGGAGTGGGCTGGCCCACCTTTGGAAATCCCAAAAGGCTACGCCCCAGAGCGGTCCCCGGCCCCACACACGCCAGCTCTCAGGCCTGTGAATGAGCCGGTGGTGTTGGCAGCCCAGCCTGCACCCAACTGAGGACTGAGAGGGCATTTTCCTTTCCTTCTTGGCACCCGACCCTAGTGGAGGAAATCTCCTCTCCACAAATGCCGTACTCCCCATGGACCCACAACCTGGCCTCTCCCCTCAGGCCACCCCCTGGGGAGCAGAGGAGGACTGGGATGAGAGGTGGCTGACCTGGGAGGCCTGCGCTGCTGCCTTCCTGTCAGCCCTGGGACTCAGGGGAGCTGCCCTGCTTCTTGGAGCCTTGGTGTCCGGTGTGGGTGCCTCGGATCTCCTGTCCTCGGCTGTGGGCAGCAGGAAAGAAGCACCCCTCCACAGCCTGCTTTTCAAACTTGGGTGCACAGGGAGCCCTTTCACAATTCTCTAATTTCCCAGGTTTATTGCTTGAAATCTGTATTTTTGGGAAAGAAAATCCAGGTTGTGTTGTGAGCTTGCTTTACACACCAATGCACTATTTACGGAGTCCTGTCAAGCTGCACTGTAGAAACACATATGCAGAGCCTCCCACCAGTGACCCACCTGTCCGTCTCTTGAGAGATCTGGTAAATGGACGGATGCTCCGGGCTGGGCCAGCGTGCCTTGTTCCTGAATGAGCAGACCTGGGGAGAGATGCACGTCCTGTGCTGTCCCTTCACTCACCCGCCAGCCTGGACTTAGGATGTCCAAAGAGGGCCAGCTTCTCTCTCACGCAGAGCCTTTAAGAACCCCAACCTGTTTGCTTTTTCAGTAAAGATGCTTGCAAAACTTGGCCATCCTCCATTCACTTATTGGCCACCTATTTAATGGACTCCCACTAGGTGGCAGGAACGGTGGTAGCCCTGGGGAGGCAGCAGGGATGGAGACAGACCAGACCCGTGCACTCATGCAGCTGACGTCCCACTGGGAGAGTCAGTCTTAAGCTAGTAAGTGCTGATAGAAGGAGTCACACTGTATTGGCCATTTGTTTCTGTGCTTTACTGCTGCCAGGTTCAGGGGGCAGGTGCGTAGCAGATGGCCAAGAATCCAATGCGCAGTCCTAACACACCACATCCAAATACCTGCTTGGCTGCTGTGAGGCAGGCAAGGGTGTAACACAGGCAGAGGAACATGAGATGATGTTAAGTGAAAAAGCAGAGTATGAAATGATGTGCATTTTACCCCCCTGTCTGGATGCATTCATGTGTGCACAGACTTAGAAACACAGGTCAGAGGCCAAACATGAAGTTTCTACAGAGGTTCTTCCCACTCCAACCCCGAGTCTAGGCTGATGAAAGCAGTGTTTTTTTATTTTCATCTGTACACTTATTGTACATTTTTAAGTTTCTTCAGTGAACTTGTTCACTCAACTAAGATTCATAAACCCGAGTATGTTCTAGGCATTTTTCTAGGCGCTGAACAGAAGTGTGAGAAAAGCCAGTAACCCAGTCCTGTCCTGACTGGGATTCCAGGGTTGGGAACAGGAAAACAGCAAATGTCTATTCGTAACGAAATCTAAGTGTATGTGCCTCTGTCTCCGCACACACGCACACCCCCCAGAACAACACTCAGTGTGCAAGCACGCACAGTCCAGAACAACACTAAGTGTGCAAACACTCTCACACACACAGAACAATACTCAGCATGCAAACATGCACAATACATGCCAGAACAACACTCAGCGTGCAAACACGCACACACACACCCAGAACAACACTCAGTGTGGGAGTATACACACAAAGGAATGCATCCATATTGAAGATTATGATAATGTAAAAATTGATAAATGAGTCACGGTCACAAGTACACATTCATAATGGAAGATAAGAGGCAAAGGATGTCAATAACGCCCATGTGCCATATTCCATCTGTTTTAAATCTTCATCTGGCCTTTTCTTTTCCACAGAATTCCCTCTTCTCCCAGGCCTGCCTCTCCTTCAGGGTGAGCCAGTGGTACCCCTTTGCCTTAAATATGCCAGGCCCTGCTCATCTCTGGTGAAAGGAATTTCCTGAGAAAGAAAGAGGAAATGTTCCCTCCTCTCTTGCAGCTGCCAGAAGAGGAGATAGGACAATAAAACTGTATCTTCAAAAATTGTTTCCAACAAAGCTAGAACATTACAGAAGTTCCCTAATACTGTTTGTTCCTTAAAACAGGAAGAATGCCAAAGAGACTTCAGAGGTTTGTCACTGTGTCCAACATCACATTACTGAAACCATATAATGTTTTATTTAATATTTAGACATTGATCTCTGTGTTTGGAACAAAATTCTTTTTGCTGAAAACTCTTGGACTGGGAAAATGGATCACTGGATCATGCCAGGCAAGGGTGTGGAGCTGTAGAAATCCTCATGTAGTGCCCGTGGCCATGTAGTGTGGGGCTGCCATCCTGGAGAGCAGAGTGACACTGCAGAGTGAGAACTAAGACATACTCCCCCAGCAGTATCGCTCTTGGGATACACATGGCCTTATGCAGATGTCATTTTTCCTGGTCTGATACTTGTAACATGACTGCTTGTTGTTTTATTTGTATTTTTCTGATTACTAATGATTTCTGCATCTCTTTGTGAGCTTATTCCTTATTGCATGTTGTCTGTAAACTATTTTTGTTGCAGAATAAGTTTTGTCACAAAACAAGTTAATCCCTAGGTATTTTATAGGATTGCTGCACCATGCCTGGTGTATTATTTAAATTATATTCGCTTTTGCTTATGTCTGGTCTGGAGAAATACTATTGGTGCTTAGCTCAAGTGTTGGGAAACCTTATGAAATTCCCTTATATATAGCTTGCTAATTTGGGGGGTTTTGGGGTTGATCATTGTACTGTCTGCAAATGATGACAGTTTTATCTCAGCCTTTCAATTTTTTACATCTATTTTATTTCTTTTATTTTCTATGGTATTTATCAGAGCTTCCGTGACCATATGAGGCTACAGTGGTGCTAGTGACATTCCTTTGCTCATTCTGATCCTCCCAGACAATGATTTCAGTGTTTCCATTACATAAAATGTGTGTTGTAGCTTTTTAGCAAATAACCTTCCAAAATTAAGATACCAGTTCCCTTTACTGTGAAGTTTTCTGAGGGACATTTCTTAAGAGACTAAGTATGTCTTCAGCTTTATTAGATGCTGTTTTTAATCAATTGAAATAATATTATTTTCTCCTTTAGGTTATTAATGTCATGAATTACATTTATTTTCTAATGTTGACATTTTTGCATCCCAAGAATAAACCACACTGAGTCCTAATACTCATATTTGGCTCAGTATCATTCTGCTATATTTTGATTTCTGCAATTTTGTAAGTGAAATGGGCTATTGGTTTTTTTTTCTTGTATGGCCCAATCCCTTGTTTTGGAATCAACATTGCTGTAGCTTCTTTAGAGTGAGCTGTACAGCTACGTTCTCTACAACTTGTGAAGGTAACATAGATTTAACTGTCCTCAGGGTCTCCTGCCAAACCAGGCGGCCTCCGAGGGGAATACCGGGGAGTAGAGATCTTGCACAGCTACTTCCATTTATTTAATACTTACTTGGCTTCCTAAAGATGTCTGTGTCTCCCATATCAAAAGGATGTCTTATATAAATGAATATCTTTGAGGATGTTATTTCATCTAATCAGCAAATAGTGTGTCACTGTGAGTTGATTAAATTGAGATGTGAGAACAGTGACTCCACATGAAGCCCACATTTGCATGATTATTCCTCACAAAGGAATCTTGAAAGACACCCAGACTGCAAAGACTTGTTGCTCTGTCCTGTCAGATTAAACCTTGATCTTTAAAACAGAAATTCTGATTGATAATCTTATTTACTAATGTGTTCATAATGTGTGACCTTGAAAATAACGTTAGTGAACCTTGCTGTCTTCTGCAAAGAGCAGCTACTATGGATTTCCTTGGTTAGGCCAGGAGAGTTCCGTGTATTGAGAGTGTATTGAGAGCTTTACACGTGCTCAGAAGGACGCAAGCTCCCGCCAGCACCAATCATCTCACCCTGAGAACAGCCCCATGAGGTGGGGGTAGTTATGCCCCAGTGCATATTCAGGGAACCGCTCATCATCCCCACTGTCCCTCGGAGTCTGGGACTCGGGCCTCTGATGCCATCCTGCTCCTGCTATCCTGAGGGGCTTTTTGTTTGGCGTTTTGCTTTTGTTTTATGGTTCTTCACAGCCTTGGTGTTCTTCTCTTCCACTTAAATAGTAATAAAAGGGAAAATGGGAATGTCTTAGGCCTCTTAACAGACTGATCACACATGGCTATGAGAAGAGGGGTGCCATCTAATTGATCATGTGAGCCAGGTCCCTTTGGAGAGGGAAAAGGGTGTCACAATTAGCAATGAAGTGGGGACAGTTGGCACTAACAAGAGACTGTCCCTGCACATCAGGACCCAGTGTCCCCCAGGAGACCCTCAGGAAATCTCTGCA
Organism: Manis pentadactyla; assembly: GCF_030020395.1. Taxonomy (NCBI): domain Eukaryota; kingdom Metazoa; phylum Chordata; class Mammalia; order Pholidota; family Manidae; genus Manis; species Manis pentadactyla. Next base: position 57,914,972 of record NC_080027.1, read on the forward strand.
AGGTCTGGAGATTCTTGTATCACCATGACAGGAGAGCTTGCTTTGCAGGAGAAACTGGTGAAAGCAGCCGAGTGCCTCTATTTTCTATTGTTCCAAGCAGGGAACTGCGAAGAAGAACCGTGTGTGCATTTCAGGAAGACAGAATTCACTCAGTGACAAAGGCAGACACAGGCAGTGTGGGCCCAGACCCCAGGTGTCCAGGAATTACACTTTCCGGCTCTCCAAGGAGTCTATCAGAGGGAATGACTTGAATGGGGTAAAAGTAGGGAGTGCCTTTCCACCCCGAATGGTCCCAGGAGAGTGAAAGGATTGTAACAGGGTGCGATCCTGAGCCCTCCACGTCTGCCCTGAGCAAAGTAGCAGAGGTCTGGACACCACAGCCCTTCTCTGGGGAGCAGCCCCTCAAAAACTCCCATGGCCAGTGGCTGTGGATGGCTGCCTACTTCCCCGTCCCCGCACGTATACTCCTGGCACCAGGCGAGCCAAGCCAGCTCACGGTCCTAGACTCCCCAGACCACAGGGAATCCCACCTGCCCCAAGGAATGGAATGTGTTCCCAAGGGGAACATGTTGCTTAGCATTGCCTTGGATAAGAAGCAAAGGCCCAGGAAGTCCTCAACGGTTATCTGCCCTACAACTTTCATCTCATCCAACTACAGGAGCCAAATAAGATGAGACCCAGAAGAGGCCTCGCTCCTAACCGTGGCAGGCTCCAGGGTAAGGCAATGATTCCCGAATGCTAGTGGATTCCTTGCCTGATGGACTTCATCCCGGGTCACCGCCCCTCTTCCTATGTCCCACTCGCGGCTCCTCTCGTCCTGTGACAGGCTTCAAGTCCTACATGCTCTTCGCTGTCTCAGGGTTACCAGTGAGCACGAGTCCCACTACTGCCTGGCTAGTGCTCACCCCTCCCAGCATGTCGGCTGTCCAGGCTCCGTGGTTTGCTTGCATCGGTCTGGGGCGGTGACCTCCCTAGGATGCGCGGTGCACTGCCCTCTCTCTTCTCCCAGCAAGCACACCAGGCAACAGCCCTGAGCTGGAACTGCTGTCGTCAGGCTTCCAGCCAGGGTCCCAGGGTCAGAAGGCAGCTCTGTTGTCCCCTGGTCCCATCCTCATCTCTGCCACATTACACACGCATTGTCCTTTCTTCCCTCAGGAAATTCAGTGACCTTTACAATTTATTTCCCTTTTGGATGAAGGCTCAGGGATGGGGCAGGGGTGTAGACTGTGGCCTCCCACCCCCTGGTAGCACCTGCATGCCATTTCCTCCCAGGACACTTACTAAACCCACATAGGAAAGCCCAGTCCTGATTCGGGTGGAACAGGTGTTCTCTGTCAGTGCTCTGCAGCATTCTTGTGCTATATCCCAGCTTCTCTGCATCCTTTCTGAATCTGCTACTTTGATAATTTTGCAGCCAGTGGGCCATTTGTCTCTCAGTGTTATGGTGTGCCATTTCTACACAAATTTCTAGGCTATACTTCAACATTCCTGGTTTACAGCATCCTCCCAAAATAAGCTGCCACTGGGACCTTCACTAGCAACCGATCGTGAACACACTTGAGTCTGGAGGACTCACGCTTCCAGTGGTGAGTCCACACCATGTGGGTGCTGGAAGTTTATTCTCCTGAGCTGACTTTCCTGGCCTACTCCTGTAACCTGAGGTCCCAGCTTCACCCTGAGCTGTCCCTTACGATGTAGCCTGTTCTGATGTTCCATTTGCCCTGTATTCTCACATACTTGAATCAAACCTGTTTTTTAAGTATGATCACCCTTCCCAGCAAATGTCAGTACATTATTGTGTAGGGAAAACAACCTTTTCCCACCAGGAGTAAGACTGGAAAGAGGCAGAAAATTCCAACTTGCTTCACTCCTGAAAGCTTCCAGATTGCGCAGTCTGGGAGACTGAACATGGGTGAAGAATAACCCTGATGTTCTGGATGCCGTGTTTTGGCCAAGAAGGATCTCCCAAATCTCAGTGTTTTTGCTTCAAGTGTCTTCTCATTTGTTCCACTAGCAAAGCGTCTGTATATATATATAGCAGCAGCTGCATCTCCCAGTCAGGCGGCGCAGGCAGCCCAGCTTCACCAGGAGACTCATCAGGAAAGGACAGCCCAAGGTGAAGTGCTAGAACTTTCCAACATTTTTCCTCTTGGGAGATTCTTTCCCCACCAGCATCTTGTGCTGCATCCCAGCTCTGCATCCTTCATGAGTCGACCATTTCCGGCAATTAGAATTCACCACGTGTGAATACTTTCAGGGATAGGGGTCTTGTGTCATGCTTCCTCTGTGTGAAGTCAGTGATGGGTAGAGCTGGCGTTGTACAGGTATTTGTGGATTGTTTAACTCATCTTTTATTACAGGGCAGTATGTGCTCACAAAACCCTCAAATGCCTCTTTGAAAACTTTCTGTCCAGTCGGTTTCAGAGCTGATAGGGGATGACTGAAATGAATAGTGGTTTATACTAAAAGGGCCTTGCAGTCCCTCCAAGAGCATATCAGTGGGATTCCAGTGACACAAATGGAAATGGACAACTGGACCCTCTGAGATTCCATCTATGTATCATCTATCTACATATACATATATATATTCATTGTGTGTGCATATGCATATTATAGAGAAATACAGATATAGGCATCAATATAAACTAGAGATATATAAAATTGAGTTTACTTTATTTCTGGAATACAAGAATGGATCAACATACTTCTTGAAACAAAACAAAACAAAACGAACACACATGTTTTTCTTGCTGTGTCTCCCTGTCCATACCCCAGGATGAAGCTGTCCATAGGCATCATTTTTTGCTGCCTGGTCCTGGGTGTCAGCAGCCAAAGATGGTTATTGTTCCTCAGGGAAGCTGGTCAAGGTAAGGACCAAAGCTTGGGAATGAAGGGGAGGCTGCAGCTGGCAGCCTGTAGGATTCCATGAGCAGAGGCCACATCCCCACAGGGCAAAGGCCACTCGTGGATAGAGAAGGATCACGATTTTCATGAGGTCAGTTTCCCAGAAGTTTTTTAACAATTGAACTATATTTGACATTTAACACTGTGTAAATAGAAATGTGTAACATGTGAATTTGATATATTTATGTATCATAATATGATTGCCTTTGTCGCAATTGTTAGCACCTCTATCATGTCACATAATTATTCTTCCTTTTTAGTAGTTGAAACAGTTAAGTCCTAGCCTCCTGGCAAGTTGGAAGATTATAATACAATATTATTCTTTTATGTTCACTGCATGGTGCACTAGATCTCTAAATCTTATCTAATAGTCATTGTAAGTTTGTACCCTTAAATGACATGTGTCCTTTCTCTCCACCCTGCCTTCCTGGGCAGCTTTGCATTCTTCTGTAGAGCTCCACAGGCCCAAAGTCATATAAGGTTTGGGTCCCAACTTGCACAGAAATGAGGAAAAGATCTGAAGTCCAGAGACGTGTGTTCCCTAAATACTAGTGGGGCTCTACTGCCCCCTAATGGGAACTCAGAGACAGTTCATTTTTAAGGCTCAGGAGCCATCAAGTGGATGTATCAAAACTACATTCATAGTAATTTCAACCAAGATTAACTGAACTTTTAATACATCCTAGGTATTGTCCTAACAGCTTTACATATACGAATGAACTAGTTTTTGTCCTCATGTTTTAATCCTTTAATCCTGCAATGGAAAGAAACTGAGCCACAAAAAGATTAAGATACCTAACAAAGTCCTCAAGCAGAGCGGGTTTTAACTCAGGTCTTCGAGTTCCCCAGACCTTGCTATTAACCATGGTACTACTTGAACTGCCTCCTGGACAAGAGGACACATGGAGAGTGAGGGATGTGTGAACATGCTTCCTGTTCTGTATCTGAGCAAATGGCAAGGGGTTGGAATGTGGCGCCTTTGGACCACATCTCTGTAGAGCCCCTCTCCCCACCGTGAAAGGCACAGTGAATTACCTGATGAAGGTTCCAGCGGGTGGCACTTGGACAGGAAACCGATAGCCTGGCATATATAGTACAAGCCACAGTACAGTGATAAAATGTTATTTCACAAAGTTATTTTGTGTTAATTTTCTCTGACAGTTACTGAATAATTGTTTTAAGAGTTTGCCATTAATCCCATCAAAATTCTCACAGACCCCACTAAAATATCTTTTCGCCTCTTAAGTCAATGTTTTTCAAAGGGCTGTTCTAGAGACATTTGCGTGAGAATCACCTGGGGCCTGGGGTGTTATGTGAAGTGCAGATGCCTGGGTCCACACAGTGCCCCTCCACTTGTTCACAATCTCTGGGGCTGAGCCTGGGTAGCTGGCTTTCTCCAAGCACCCCAGGTGATTTCTGTGCACACTAGAGGTGGAGAACCGCTACTTCGGGTTTTGACCCCTCAAGTGACACAATGTGTCAGGCACTTTGGAAGTACTTATTATGCACTGATAAAGTACTTAATATGCAGTAGATCCAAGGATCTATTTAAATCAGTAAGTCAGAGGGACTAAATATAGTAATCGTCATACCTCTCAACAAAACTATAGTTCTGAATGTCAGAAATCATAAATACATAAAGATATTTATTTTATTACATCCAAGAAAAAAGTCACCTTCCTCTCATCCTTTTCTTTCCCTTCCAGGAACTAGAGACATGATGAGGGCCTACTCTGACGTGAGAGAAGCCAATTACAAAGATTCGGACAAGTACTTCCACGCAGGCCAGGGAAAACTACGACGCTGCCCAGAGGGGCCCTGGGGGCGCCTGGGCTGCTAGAGTGATCAGGTACCCGGGGCCCTGGGGCTGCCAGGCTGGGTGAGCAGAGCTTGGCTGGCTTGGACTGCCAGGGGTCAACGCCTGGGGAAGCTTCCCGTAGCGTGAGGCCTTTCCTCCTCCTGCCCACCCTTCCCCTCTGGGCCCAGCGTGGGCTGTGAGAGGCTGATAGAGCCAGAACAAGGCTGGTGGGAATGGGCGGTTCCCCACCCGCCCCTGTGGGTGCTGCTCGCCCAGTATCGACGGGAGGGGGGCATCCGCCTGGGCTGAGATGGGCTGTGTCCGGGCAGGCCCAGTGTTTTAGCCCCTCTTGCCTGGGCCCCTCTCAGGTCACTAATTCCTTGGGAAGGGGAGGGGCACAGAGGGCGGGGCTGTTGTTTAGCAGCCCCTGACTGTTGTCCACCTTTACCTCCTTTCCAGCGATGCCAGAGAGAATTCTCAGAGAGTCACAGACCTTTTTAAATATGGAGACAGTGGCCATGGAGTGGAGGACTCGAGGGCGGACCAGGCTGCCAACGAGTGGGGCCGGAGCCTACTCCCGGACCCCAATCACTTCAGACCCGCCGGGCTGCCTGCCAAGTACTGAGCTTCCTCCTCACGCTGCTCCCAGGAGGCGGACTGAGGACACCTGGGGGCTGGATTGCCGAGTTACTGAGTTCATATTCTCAGAAGCTGGTGGAGGGGGCATAATAGGTACCTAATATACGCCTAAGGAATTGGATGTTGGAAAGTGTGTTATTCTTTGGTATGAGGACTCCCCATTTTGTACCAGGGGGGATGGACACCTTGTGCGGGCAGAGCCAGTGCCCATGAGGTTGGTTGTCGTGGAGACAATCTCAGCATTACAGGGGCACACACCCTGACCAGCCTCTCCCTGAATCAGACCCACTTCCCCCGCCACGCCTCTCTGCCTGCTTGGCTGCTATCTCCAGGCCCTTCCATGTCAGGCCTCCTCATCCCTAATATTGTGTCCTGTCACCTTCTCTGCCCACAGGGTCTTGTCCCCTTAGTTTTGTTCCTCATGGTGTCTGTCTCAGGAGGCCAGGGACAGAGCAGGGGGACGATGGAACCGTGGAACCCTGCTCCTGAAGCTGTTGGGCCAGAGGTCAGTTTGGAGATGCAGGGAAGTCAGAGTACAGGTGAGGAAGGAATTTTTAAAGCGAGAGTGTCAGGGAATGACAGATTAGAATAGTGAAGGAAGTTCATTGAACTGCTACTCACCATGGGGCACATCCCCTACCAACTTCTTAAGCCAGTGTCACCTGGTGTCCAGCGTCCACTTGGGTCTGCATGGGATGGGAACTGAGTCCCTACCACCCCAGGATTTGGGGGAACCGCAGAGCACTGGATGGAGCGAGATTGTGTTCTGAGAACTTCCTAGAGACAAAGAAAGGAGACTTTCAGGCAGGCTACTAAAGAGCATGATGGTAAACTGCAGTTCAGTCCAGGGCACCCTGGGAATGGTAATTTGCAAGCCCAGATTTGAGCTCTAAGCAGCCTCTCCTTACTTATCTGAAATAGGACAGAGGGTTTGAAGGTTTGAGCTTAAATTTGGAGAATTAGAATGACAAAGAAAAGTAACAAAGACACCACTGGAAAAATGCAGAGATAAAACTTTATAAATTGGGCAGTGAGCAGTTTATTTAAAGCAAAAAGGTGCACACTTGGAGAAAGGGGAGTGTGGGGTACCTCAAAGAGGCACTGAAAGATTAGGAAAAGGCTGTGCACTTAGAAAGTGCGGGTAACCTCAGAGAGAGAGGTGTGCTCCTAGGGTTTTAGGGTCTGGGGTTTTAAAGGTGGTTGAAGATTTTTAGGAAAGCGACAAAGGGCCAGGGCCGGACCTGCCAAGTGGTCCCAAAATGTTCATCTTTGATAAGACAGTAAGTTTCTTCTTTTAACTTAACACAAGAAATTTATTGTTTTGATTCCTTTCCAGTATAACAGCTTCTGTTTGGAAGCAAATTAAGACTGTTTGCCCTGCCTCCAAGGCAGGCTTACTTACTATCTGTTTGATTAAAATGAAATCTTAGCTTTAAGATGGAATTCTTTCTGAATAAACTGGGCCTTTTAGCAGGTGCTAATTGATACAGTGAAAACATAGGCTATGCTGAGATATTTTTCTTTATCTGGGGAGTATTCAACATTCTAGGTCAAGTTGCTCCTGGCCTTCTGGTCTTTAACTGATTAACTCATGAACTTGAGTCTTTTCTGGCTTTCTAGTTTTAACTGGTTAACTCTTTGAGTCCCTTCTGCTGGGCTTTACTGGCTTTATTCTCTTCCCACCCCATTCATATCTATTTTTATGCCTAACATAGCTGCCACCTTGGTCTTCTGTTCATTTCTCAGAAACACCTACAAATCCAGTCACTAACAAATGTCTGACCAGGACACCTAAGAAAGGCCTCCAAAGCAGTTTCCCTCCACCTTGTTTTCATTTTCTTGCACAAAAATTCCCAGGAACAAAGCATGTCCGGAAATGGAGGCATAGCAATAACATCAAGATTAAGTATCAGATCTTGTATTGCACTAGATTATGTTGTGTGTCCTAGAAAGGAAGTCATTTTCCCTTCCCAAAAAGAAGGGAAAAGCCCTTTCAAAAGAGGTGAGCCAGCAGCGTGTTCTTTTTTTTTTTTTTTAATTTTGGTATCATTAATATACAGTTACATGAGCAACATTGTGGTTACTAGATTCCCCCCATCACCAAGTCCCCACCACATACCCCATTACTGTCACTGTCCATCAGCGTAGTAAGATGCTGTAGAATCACTACTTGTCTTCTCTGTGTTGTACAGTCCTCCCCGTGCCCCCCCCCCCACATTATACATGCTAATAGTAATGCCCCCTTTCTTTTTCCCAGCCATTATCCCTCCCTGCCCACCCATCCTTCCCAGTCCCTTTCCCTTTAGTAACTGTTAGTCCATTCTAGGGTTCTGTGATTCTGCTGCTGTTTTGTTCCTTTAGTTTTTCTTTGTTCTTATACTCCACAGATGAGTGAAATCATTTGGTACTTGTCTTTCTCCCCCTGGCTTATTTCACTGAGCATAATACCCTCTAGCTCCATCCATGTTGTTGCAAATGGTGGATTTGTTTTCTTCTTATGACTGAATAATATTCCATTGTGTATATGTACCACATCTTCTTTATCCATTCATCTACTGATGGACACTTAGGTTGCTTCCATTTCTTGGCTATTGTAAATAGTGCTGCAATAAACATAGGGGTGCATCTGTCTTTTTCAAACTGGGCTGCTGCATTCTTAGGGTAAATTCCTAGGAGTGGAATTCCTGGGTCAAATGGTATTTCTATTTTGAGCATTTTGAGGAACCTCCATACTGCTTTCCACAATGGCTGAACTAATTTACATTCCCACCAGCAGTGTAGGAGGGTTCCCCTTTCTCCACAACCTTGCCAACATTTGTTGTTGTTTGTCTTTTGGATGGTGGCGATCCTTAGTGGTGTGAGGTGATATCTTATTGTGGTTTTAATTTGCATTTCTCTGATGATCAGCGATGTGGAGCATCTTTTCATGTGTCTGTTGGCCATCTGAATTTCTTTGTTGGAGAAGTGTCTGTTCAGGTCCTCTGCCCTTTTTTTAATTGGATTATTTGATTTTTGTTGAGGTGCATGAGTTCTTTGTACATTTTGGATGTCAACCCCTTATCGGATATGTCTTTTTCTTTAAAGAGATTTTTCACTATTATTGCTATTATTATAATAGTACTGCAGAGTGTTTTGTGGCTATTACGACAGTTTCAGTCAAACTGTTACAAAACACAGCTGCTAGGACAGGCTTGCTGTCGGCTCTCCACACAGCACAAGAGCCTTTCAGAGTTTACCCAAAGTAGAGTTAAGAACACTCAGTGGCAACTTTCACCAGATTCGACATCCTCTGGACTTTCCTCCTGACTTAACACAGGGGTCTTCTCTCAACCTTGTCAAGAACAATACGGAGTCTTTCCAGAAAGGCTGTCTTCTCTATAGGGCTCCCCACGAGGACCACCACTGTCTGCAGCCACAGCCTGGAAGTCCCAGGCCAATGATCCAAGTAATTACAACAGGTCAGTTACTAGCGACCAGGAAAGAAGCGATCATAGGAAGGACTGAGAGGGGCTGGGGTTTTGTGCAAGATTTAATAAAAAACAAACAAAAATAGGAATGGCAGCTTTCAACATTTTCCAGCCTGTGAAAGATTTACCACCGTTACCTGGGGTGTGGTTCTAAGCTGCATTAGAGGAACAAGTACAAAATGCTACCCTCCTCCCAAGCCAGAAGGTGCAGGTCAAGGTCGTGAGCCGCGCCCCCTTGCCCTGCTCCTCCTGCTCCTCCGCAGGCTAGTGACCTGTCAGTGCCGTGATCCAGGCCGAACCTTGTCCTGAAGGCTTAGTCCTTCTCCAGGCAACCCGGTGTGCAGCAGAGCCGGCGCTGTGGGGCCCTGACCCCACACGGTGCTCAGAGGGACACAGCTAGCTTATCGCCAGGCTGCTGGGCCCTAATACTGACAGTGAGTGCGTGGGCCGAAGCAGAGAGGGGACGGACAGACCAGCCGGGAGCACGTGGCCCTTCAGGCCTCTGCTGCTTGGCGGACTTTAGAAACCATGGGAGAAAGCCTGGCTAAAGACAAACAGGAAGTCAGAATCAACACAGCAGGGAATGGTGTGAACCCATAAACCAGTCTCTCATGCTTCCATACCCACAGTTAATGATGACAATAATAACAATAAGAAGAAGAAGAAAGCTACAGAGAGAACACAGCGCTTGGGTCGTGCTGCGCAAGCCGGGCAGGGTGTGTGTTCAAGCTGAAGGGAACACAGCTAGTCTTTCTTCAAGTCTCTGGGTTCAAAGAGCTTCAAGCGTTCTTGTATGGTGAGGCCTTCCTTCAGACTCTACATGACAGGGGACCTGGAAGCGGACTCGTTTCAGTTATCCCATGAGACCTGCTCAATTACAGACTTGGATCTGACATTTCTGAGTTGCCGGCTGACACCTCAGGATCTGTCTTTCTTCAGGAAGTCAGGGTTGCTTTTAGATTTCATTATATCATATCCTGTCATGGGGGTGTTTTCAGGGGGCTTTTTGCCAAGGGGCTCTGTGGCAGCCTTCAGCTGCTCCCCCAGCCTGCTGATGTCGCAGTCAGCCTTGGCCCTCACAATGCTGAGCTCAGTGTAGATGTCCTTGTACTTGTCACTAGCGTACTTCTTTTCCCGTAATGCCATCTGCAGCTCATCCTTGAGAGAGCTGATATTTACGATTCCTTGACCCTCAATAAGACCTCTAACTCACAGGCATTCTTCCCCTATGTGAGACGTGAGCCAGCGGCCTGCCTCCCTGCCGGTGTCCCTGGTCAGCAGGGTTCGTAACTGGGCGATCTCTGCAGCCAGGTGGTTGTTTAGCTCCTGGTTGTGGGCATTGAGCTCCTGGTTCTCCTGCTGGCACTGCCGCAGGGCCTGCCACTCGGCCTCCAGCACCTGAGCCAGGTGGGCGTTCTCCAGGCACTTCTGTGAGTACTGCTCCGAGAGGACCTCCAGCTCCCGCTGCACCGACTGCAGCTCCTCCAGGTGCTGCCTCCGCAGGGCCTCAATGTCCGAATTGCTGCTGCTGATCTGGGATCGCTGGCTCTTCTCCAGCTCATGCTCCATCTCCTCCCAGTGGGCGTTCTTCATGGCTGAGATGGCTGAGATGGCTGAGATGGTGGCTGTGGTCTCCTTGGCCAGGAGGCCGTCCTTCTCCTCCCACAGCTTCTCCAGCTCCCGCTGGTGCTGCCTCTGCAGGTCTTGGATCTTCTGGTGCATTTCTTCCATTGCTGCAAAGCCTCACTCACATGTGGCCTGTAGCACATAGCCCTCCAGGGCACTCTGTTCCTGACCCAGAGCCACCCTCAGCTGGTCCTGCAGGAGCCAGTTCTGCTCCAAAAGATCTGAGGCCTCCTCTGGCTCTGTTCCAGCTCCTTCTCCAGCAGTGAGGTCAGCTCTTGAGTGGAGAGTTGGTCACTTCCAACCTCGGAGGAGGATAGCTGCAGGGGGTAATGGAACCTGCCTTTCCTCCCGGAAAGGGGTGGTCTCCACCTGATGCCACAGCTACTCAATCTCCATGTGGATATTCTGTGTCTTGAGGTCGGTGACCCCAGGCAGCCCCGAGCTCTGGTCGACCTCCACCTGCAGGGCTGCGTTGGTGCCTGGCCCGTCCATAGCATCGAGCGTCCCATCGCCATGCACACTCCTGCTCCAGCTCCCCTGGCTCTGCCTCAGGGTGGGTGTTGGAGGGTGCTGTGGTGCTAGCCCTCTCCTGAGCCAACGCCTGCTGGGTGGGGTGGAACTCAGCCCAGTCAAAGGTCTTGGAGCCCCCCTCCTGCCTCTGCTCCCAAGCCCGGCTCCTCCTCTGCTCAGGGTCTGGCTCCCCATGCTCTCTCCTGCTTTTCACTGGGCCTTGGGCAGGTCTCAGAGGAGGAGCTGCTATGGTTCTTTCCCTCTGGCAACGAGCTTGTCACATCTGGGGCTGAGGCCAGGTGGATGTGCTTCATGATGGTCTGGATCCAATTCTGCCAGATGCCAGGCATCATAGCAGAAAGGGTGAACTCGCCCTCCTTTGTGTGTATCTGAAAGCTGTGGTTTCTCTGGACTGGATACTCTGTGACATCATAACAGGCAGACAAGTCGATTTCCCCATCCAAGTCAGCTGCCTCCCCAGCCACCGAATCCCTGTAGTATCTCAGGCTTTGATCAGCAAGGACAAACCAGTGTTTCTTCCACTGGCCATCCTCGTACTGCTTGGTCAGCCAGCTGTTCTTGAAATTCATCAGGTCAGGCCACTTCCTGGGAAATGCTCTCTTTTCACTATGGCCCTGGCGAGTGTCACTTGTCAGGAAGGGCCCAGCGGACTAGTTGGTCTCCATGTGCTCTTCCTCCTCAATGTCCAAGGCCACAAATTTCTCAATTACCTAGGACCTCCTGCTGTTGGGGGTGCTGGGGCTGGGAGGGGAGAGCGGTGGGGGCAGCTGCTGCTCCTCAGCCTTCAAGTCCTGCTTGGTCTTCAGAAGTAGCCGCTCTCCACACGGACTTTGCGGCCATAGTCCATACGGTTGCTGTTCACGGTGCGCTCCTCAGCTTTGCTCTCCAGCCCAAGCTCCCTCAAGGCACTGGCAGCAGGAGACTGGTTCTGGCTGGGACTCTAAGAGGGACTCAGGCTGCTCCCATCTGGCTGGTCCTTGCCCTGCTTTCTTCCTGCCAGAGTGTCGACTTGGTGGTGGGGACTTCCTCAGCACTGAGGATGCTGCTGCTCAGGTGACAGCCATCTTGGCTGGCCCTGGCTCCTGTGGTGCGGGAGGCTCCACTTTCCACTGCTTCTTTTGGTTCTGCTTATTGGTCCTGGGATAGACCAGGAGCATCTCCAGCCAAACGCTAATCCCCTTGGTCTCTGCCTGGATGACATGCTCCTGCTCAGGGGTCAGAATGCACAGGGAGAACTTCTGGCCCATCCAGCCCTCCCCATCCACCACATCTGTGCACTGGTTCATGTTGATGGTGCCCTGAGGGAGGGTTGTGGGCATTTAATCCAGGGCATAGCGCAAGAGGCTGTGCTCGCAGAGTATGAAGAACCAGCGCTGCCATTTCCGAGACCGATGCACTGGGTTGTCAAAGTCAGTCCCATCTGGAGCCAAGAGCAGCCAGCCACCATAAATGGGTTTTGCCTGTATCAAGTCGTCGTCGTTGAGCAGATGCAACTCGCGAGGCTTGAAGCAGTTCTGACACTTGCTCTTGTTGAACATGTTGGCCTGGAATTTCCTCCACTGGTTCTCCTTGGCCGCCGACATGGTCGTGCAGCGGTGGCGCAGGCCCCCGCCGGCCGGCCACCTCACAGTCGGGATGTGGACGCAGACCCGGCCGCGGCCAAAGCGCGCCCCCGGCGGTCAGGGCGGCCTCGTGAGCGCTGGGATGCGGGCTGGGCCTCTCCTCGCACGACGGTGCTGAGCTGCACGGCGCGGCGGGGCACCCAGGCGGCGGCCCCGCGCCCCGGGCCCACACAGAGCGCGCGGAAGCGGCTGCCCGCCCGCCCGCACAGCCGCCACCACGGGGAGAATCTGAATATTCTCCCATACTATAGGATGCCTTTTTGTTCTACCAATGCTGTACAGAAGCTTTTCAGCTTGATATAGTCCCACTTGTTCATTTTTATTTTTGTTTCCCTTGTCCGTGGAGATACGTTCATGAAGTTGTTCATGTTTATATTCAAGAGAGTTTTGCCTATGTTTTCTTCTAAGAGTTTTATGGTTTCATGACTTACATTCAGGTCTTTGATCCATTTCGAGTTTACTTTTGTGAATGGGGTTAGACAGTGATCCGGTTTCATTCTCTTGCATGTAGCTGTCCAGTTTTGTCAACACCAGCTGTTGAAGATGCTGTCATTTCCCCATTGTATGTCCATGGCTCCTTTATCGTATATTAATTGACCATATATGTTTGGGTTAATATCTGGACTCTCTATTCTGTTCCACTGGTCTGTGGCTCTGTTCTTGTGCCAGTACCAAATTGTCTTAATTACTGTGGCTTTGTAGTAGAACTTGAAGTTGGGAACCAAGATCCCTCTGCTTTATTCTTCCTTCTCAGGATTGCTTTGGCTATTCGGGGTCTTTTGTGGTTCCATATGAATTTTAGAACTATTTGTTAGCAGTTCATTGAAGAATGCTGCTGGTATTTTAATAGGGATTGCATTGAATCTGTAGATTTTTTTAGGCAGGATGGCCATTTTGACAATATTAATTCTTCCTACCCAAGAGCATTTAATTTCTCTTAAGGGTTTCTTATAGTTTTCAGGGTATAGGTCTTTCACTTCTTTGATTAGATTTATTCCTAGGTATTTAATTCTTTTTGATGCATTTGTGAATGGAATTGTTTTCCTGATTTCTCTTTCTTCTAGTTCATCATTAGTGTATAGGAATGCAACAGATTTCTGTGTATTAATTTTGTATCCCTCAACTTTGCTGAATTCAGGTATTAGTTCTAGTAGTTTTAGAGTGGATTCTTTAGGGTTTTTTATGTACAATATCATGTCATCTGCAAACAGTGACAGTTTGACTTCTTCCTTACCAATCTGGATGCCTTTTATTTCTTTGTGTTGTCTGATTGCCATGGCTAAGACCTCCAGTACTATGTTGAATAAAAGCAGGGAGAGTGGGCATCCTTGTCTTGCTCCTGATCTTAGAGGAAAAGTTTTCAGCTTCTTGCTGTTAAGTATGATGTTGGCTATGGGTTTGTCATATATGGCCTTTATTATGTCGAGGTACTTGCCTTCTACACCCATTTTGTTGAGAGTTTTTATCATGAATGGATGTTGAATTATGTCGAATGCTTTTTCAGTATCTATGGAAATGATCATGTGATTTTTGTCCTTTTTGTTGATGTGGTGGATGATGTTGTTGGATTTTCGAATGTTGTACCATCCTTGCATCCCTTAGATGAATCCCACTTGATGATGGTATATGATCCTTTTGGTATACTGTTGAATTCAGTTTGCTAATATTTTGTTGAGTATTTTTGCATCTATGTTCATCAGGGATATTGATCTGTAATTTTCTTTTTTGGGGGTGTCTTTGCCTGGTTTTGGTATTAGAGTGATGCTAGCTTCATAGAATGAATTTGGAAATATTCCTTCCTCTTCTATTTTTTGTAAATCTTTAAGGAGAATGGGTATTATGTCTTCTCTAAATATCTGACAAAATTCAGCAGTGAATCCATCTGGTCCAGGAATTTTGTCCTTGGGTAGTCTTTTGATTACTGATTCAATTTCATTGCTGGTAAATGGTCTGTTTAGATTTTCTGTTTCTTCCTTGGTCAGCCTTGGAAGGTTGTATTTTTCTAGAAAGTTGTCCATTCCTTCTAGGTCATCCAGTTTGTTAGCATACAGTTTTTCATAGTATTCTCTAATAATTCTTTGTATTTCTGTGGTGTCCATCATGATTTTTCCTTTCTCATTTCTGATTCTATTTATGTGTATAGATTCTCTTTTTTTCTTGACAAGTCTGGCTACGGGTTTATCTATTTTATTTTCTCATAGAACCAGCTCTTGGTTTCATTAATTTTTTCTATTGTTCCTCTCAATTTTATTTCTTCTCTGATCTTTATTATGTCCCTCCTTCTGCTCACTTTGGACCTCATTTGTTCTTCTTTTTCCAGTTTTAATAATTGTAACTTTAGACTATTTATTTGGGATTGTTGTTCCTTCTTTAAATAGGCCTGGATTGCTATATACTTTCCTCTTAGAACTGCCTTCACTGTGTCCCACAGAAGTTGGGGTGTTGTGCTATTGTTTTCATTTGTCTCCATATATTGCTTGATCTCTGTTTTAGTTTGGTCATTGATCCACTGATTATTTAGAAGCATGTTGTTAAGCCGCCATGTGTTTGTGAGCCTTTTGTTTTCTTTGTATAATTTATTTCTAGTTTAATACCTTTGTGATCTGAGAAGTTGGTTGGTAGAATTTCAATCTTTTTGAATTTACTGAGGCTCTTTTTGTGGCCTAGTACATGGTCTATTCTGGAAAATGTTACATGAGCACTTGAGAAGAATGTGTATCCTGCTGATTTTGGGTGGAATGTTCTATAGATGTCTGTTAGGTCCATCTGTTCTAATGTGTTGTTCAGTACCTCTGTGTCCTTACTTATTTTCTGTCTGGTTGCTCTGTCCTTTGGAGTGAGTGGTGTGTTGAAGTCTCCCAAAATGAATGCATTGCATTCTATTTCCTCCTTTAATTCTGTTAGTATTTTTTTCACATATGTAGGTGCTCCTGTGTTGGGTGCATAGATATTTACAATGGTTATATCCTCTTGTTGTACTGACCCCTTTATCATTATGTAATGTCCTTCTTTGTTTCTTGTTACTTACTTTGTTTTGAAGTCTATTTTGTCTGATACAAGTACTGCAACACCTGCTTTCTTCCCTCTATTGTTTGCATGAAATATCTTTTTCCATCCCTTCGCTTTTAGTCTGTCTATGTCTTTGGATTTGAGGTGAGTCTCTTGTAGGCAGCATATAGATGGGTCTTGCTTTTTTATCCATTCTATTACTCTGTGTCTTTTGATTGGTGCATTCAGTCTATTTATATTTAGGGTGATTATTGGTAGATATGCACTTAATGCCATTGCAGGTTTTGGATTTGTGGTTACCAAAGATTCAAGGGTAGCTTCTTTACTATCTAACCATCTAACTTAACTCACTTATTAAGCTATTATAAACACAGTCTGATGATTCTTTATGTCTCTCCCTTCTTTTTCTTCCTCTTCCACTCATTCTTTAACATGCTCTTTCTTATGGAGGAAAATTTGGTCATTAGTAAGAGGAGTTGGGTCTGCTAGACCATGAATCATAAATTCCCAGGTAAACCAAAAATCTTCCTTGGCTAAAAACTTTGGTGGTTTTTTTCCTTCAGATGCCAGAAAGTGGCCTTTTAGAGGCTGGTGAATAGACTCTGTATCCAAGTTTTCTTTCCAGTAAGGCTGATTAAATTTTTCGTATTTACAAAAATTTGGAAAACTTGCTTTTTCTAACCTTATAAGTCATCCTTTTTCTTACTTTCCTTCATTTCTATTTTGCAAGTCAAGAACTTCAACATTTAGGACAGAAATCTAATCATGAGCATTCTTATAACAACATTACAGTCTTCTTACAACTTGGGGTCAATTCAAACTTTACCACCTGAACCCTAAGTTCAACAGTGCTTCAAGCCTGCCTGTTCTTACCAGCCAACCTGTCACCATATCTCCCTAATCCCATTTGTTTACCTATTTGTTTACCTATTTATTTAATAGACTGTTTTCTGAGACACAGCCTTAATCCTCCTTTATCTTCTTCTACCTACACCTCTGACAGTACCTTCTGATGGGAATTTTATGAGAAAGTTCTCCTGTGACTACCCACCTTAAAGCTGTACTTTTTCTTCCACCATGACAAAGAAATTAAACTTGTCTTTCCCCTGTATCATTTATCATTATTAATCTTATCCCCTTAGGGGTTCTTCCCAATCCCACTTTCAAAGAAGTGTATGCTTGTTATCAATTTATTTTTGAGCTTTACATCCATACTTCTTTGCCCTGTTTGGTATACTAAAGCTGGACCCAGTGATCTTTTGCCAGCTGAGCATGACGTCAGTAGAGGGCGCTGGTGGAGGGAGCAGGAATAAAGCCCTCTCTTCCAAGGCCTGTGTGCTTTCCTTTTGTCCAGGTCTTGTGGTAGTCTTCTCAGGTGCAGGACACCCAGAAGCACTTACCCCAGGGAGTTTCAGTGCTATCCCAAGGCCAGGGCAGCTTCTGGAAAACTTCTGTGAGCATCCCAACTAGATTTCCCAGCACCCGGCCTTCAGCAGCTGGTTTTCCAGGGAGTCAAGAGTATCCTGCACCCTGCAGGAACCCAGCCACATCCCAAATGAGTTCAGCTGTGCCCCACAATAGCTTTCCAGCAAGTTTTTTTTGGTCATCTCAATGGGGGTTTCTTGCTTGTCAACTTTGTGGCACCCAGCAAATGTTTTCTAGCATCCAGTGGATCACAGCCACACACTTTCCAGCAAGATCTAAATCTCAGTCTTGTGAGGCCCTTTCCCAAATTTATTCCTTCCTCTATATTTAACCTCTTAATAGTGAATGTACTGTTGCTATTTAATGATTACTTATGTTATATCCTTCCTCTTTAAATTACTGCCTGGTTTCTGTCTCCTGACTGCCTGACTGGGCATTCCACACAGGCTCTCTCCTTTGATGTCCACAAAACACAGGTCAGATGCCTCACACCTTCTACCACTTTTTACCCTGTTCGTGCCAAGGCCTCCTGGGTGATTTTGTTCTCAGGCCTGTGTCACCTTTTCACTGCCCAATCAGTTACGTCCTGTCCCCTGCCTCCAAGCCTTGTCCCTCAGTGGCCTCTTTCCATTAGACTTTAGGAAGCCTAGTACAGAAATTCCAGCAACTGGTATCTTGACCTCCCCAACACTATCCCCTATCCTGATATCATTTCTAACTAGTTCCCTTTTATTCTACCCAAAGTATGGCTTTCACATTAGTTTCTTTCATCTTTATTCCCACTTTATGAACCAGCCATGAACCCTGTGATCTCACACAGATGCAGCCCCAGGGGATGTGATTGGGATACTCCTTAGGTCACTGGGAATGTAGTAGCACTTGAACAGGTTCAGGGACCTGGTGGCATCCTAGCAGAAAGACTACATCTGCTGTGTAAGACATAGTATTTTGTTTAAAGCACCTTGTTTTTGTTTTCTTACAGCTTTATTAGAACTGGGGGTAAAGTTAGGGTAATATGACGGCCATTACGGTCAGGGGATCCAAGGAACATGTGAGCTACAAGGTCCCCAGTGGAGATGTAAGTTCTGAGGTCAATGACCAGCAACTTTTGTTAGCTAGGCTTTGGCTCCAAACTTGAAAACCAAACTCAGGTAAGAATGGGCCACATTGCCTAGTGTGGGCTGGAAATCTTAACAGTCTTCTCCCCTCTAACTTCAAACTCAATCTCCAGTCCCCCAGATCCTAGAGGCCATTCCCGTCAGCACCCACTAGCACTGGAGGAAGGACACCAGAGCGTGTGAGCTTGCGTTTGACCCAGTTGGAGCCAAGTTCCCAAGCACACCTCACAGAGTCCTTTCTCCAAAATTACTTAAGCCTAAATAAACTGAAAACAGAACAAGCTGTGAGACTTGCTGTCCTTCCCTTCCTTGAGGTAGGGTAAGGCTAAACTGCTATAACAAAAATACGGTAGCTTAAGGAATAATATAGACATTTATGTCTCACTAACAGGTCATGGCAAGTAATTCAGCTACCAGGGGCCTCGGCTCCATACTCAGAGTCCTTCCAAGTTGCTGCTCTCCCACACTTCAGACGGAACCTTGCTATACCCAAAGGGTGGTCTGAGGACCAGAAGCATCCATCACTTGGGATCCTGTCGGAAGTGCAAATCTCTGGCTTCACCTCAGATCTACTGTGGCAGCCAGGACCGGTTATGTGATGTGTGGGTACCAATGCAAAATAAACACGTGGGGGACCACTGTTTATTATTACAAATTCCAATATGATAAAAGCAGGGCATTAAACCAAGCACAGGGCTCCGCTGAGCATGGGGCTCTGCACAACTGCACAGGCCTCATGTGCTGAAGAAAGGCATTTTATTTACTAGGAAAAGCTATGTATCCAGGGGTTAAAAATGCTGATGCCATGTCACTAAACCCAGGCTTTGCATACTAACATTAGATATGAATAGTGCCTAGAGCACTAGAGGAATTTATCAACTTAATACTCAGATTAATTCAGAGTCACCATCTGGAATGATGTTTTACCTGGGCAAGATGGGAAAACCTCAACTGGGAAAACATTCAGTTTTTAGGACACAGTGGGGCCAGTAAGTATTTTTCTGAACTCTCTGGAAAGAACTACCAAGTAAGAATTTTCCAGGCCTCTCTTGTGGTTTGTATTTGATCCACCAGACCGGGGTGGACTGGAAACCCCAGACTCCTGATCTCTGCACAGCAGCACTGTGTTGGAATTCCATAGCATAATACAGGAAATGTAATAGTATCCAGATTTCTTCTAAATGAATGGGTGGGTAAAGTTGGTTTTAGCTCTGACCTTTCTCTAAAGGTGCTGCTTCTGGCACAATGGGAGATTTCAGTCCCTTATTTTGACACAAAATGGTTAAGGTTATAAATCTTACATCTGTATTTTATCACAAGTTAAAAAAAAAAATGTTGACGTGTAGAACCTGCAGGGACAGAACCTTGGTGGGATTTCAGCAGGTGGGCACTGGCTAGACAGTCTGCCTCAGAGCCCACGCTCTCAGCCACTCTCATGCCACCCTGCAGCCCTGTGAGCCAGCGGTCAGGTCTAGACACCAGAGGAAAAGTGAATCACAGTCTGTCTATCATTTTTAGGCAAGTGAAAGATACAAGTGTATTTGAAAACGCTACCTAATACCCAAGTAACCGTTCATAATTAAAAGTTTAACTAAAGGAAATTATTGTTTTATTGCTTGGTTTACTTTGGAAAATAAATTCAGATGATGTGACTTTTATTACTTTTTTATGCTAGACATTTTTCTGTATCCTTTTGGCAAACAAGGATCGCTGTAATGTGCTCTGGTAAGATCTGCTGGGAAACCACTGCACAGTTGTGCCGGTTGAGGCCATCTCCCTCAGAGAGGCCCTCTCGGTCCTCTCTGGGTAGTCAGTCCCTTGTGATGACAGTAGCTGACGAGCAGTGAAGGGGCTCAGAGCAGACTCACACTCAACATGATCCAACACAGCCAGAACCTGCTGTTAGTGGGAAGGTGTATATTGTGATTTGTAGTAAGAAATAGATATTTGGTCTTCGTCCCCCACTTCTGGCACGGAGCTCCTAGAACCTTTGTGATTTCCTAAACTATGAGACCCACAAAGGTGTCTTTTTGTTGTGTTAATGAGGTGACTTCCAGAGCAACCAGGAATGAGGACTGATTGCCCGTGGAGACAACCATGTGATGAGAGGGTTGGACCTTTCAGCCCCACCCCCTGACCTCAGGGAGGCGAGACAGGCTGGAGGTGGGGCTCAGTAACCAGTGGCCAACCACTTATAAGTCATGCCTATGCAATGATGCCTCCATAAAAACACAAAAGGAATGGGTTCAGAGAGCTTCCAGGCTGGTGAACACGTGGTGATTCAGGGAAGAGTAGAGCTCGGAGGGGGCATGGGAGCCCCTTGCCCTTTCTCCATACCTTGCACTATGCATCTCTTCCCATCTGGCTGTTCCTGAGTTATACTATATCCTTTTATAATAAACTGGTAGTCTAGTCAGTAAAATGTTTCTCTGAGTTCTGTAGGCCGCTCTAGCAAATTAATTGAATCCAAGGACAGGAGTCGTGGGAACCTCTGATTTCTAGCCAGTTGGCCAGAAGCACAGGTAACCATCTGGACTTTGGACGGATGTCTGAGGTGGAAGGCAGTCCTGTGGAACGGAGCCCTGAGCCTGTGGGAGCTGATGCTATCTCTGGGTAGAGTCAGAATGAACTCAATTACTGGATACCCAGATGCTGTCGGAGAATTGCTTGTTCCAGGGACACACCACACCCATGCCACCACCCCCGCTCCACACCCCCACCCCCACCATCCATTGCTGACCAGAACTGTTAGGTTTTCCACACCTCACAAAATTCTAAGATGCTTTCTAAAGCCTCCTTTCCTGACACTCTCTTAAACACATCTGGTAACATCATATCCAAATGTCAAATGGAAATATGATAGAGATTTCTGTCTGTAGTTCTCTAGCTGTGTTATAAATGAAAAAAGAAGTAAAGCATTCAATCAATCCAAGGCTTTTCTTATTTCACACTGAGTTTACCCCACATCTTCCTGTAAATTACTCACAACAAACCTCTTATCTATATATTCTACTCAAATGAAAATTTTAATCAGATATTACACTTATTATTAATGTAACATGCTATGTAAATAAATATACAGGAGCCTGACAAATGGCAATCTAGTAGTTTCAGTAATATAAATATTTTTTGCAGTCTTTATTAGTACTCAGCCTTTCTTTATTATGGCTTTTAAAAAGTAATTTTTAAAAGTGCATGATTCCTTTGGGCCATTCTGTTTAGAACAGATTAGAGATAAAACATCTACAGTAATGAATCAGTTCAATTATATACAGGTTCAGATTTGAAAATGTCAAATACTGGAAAAAGTATATTTTAAATTAGCCCAATTTAAATATGGGGCCATTTCATTTAAATATCTAATTTGAATCTTCAGTGCTGTACTTATTTTATGTATTAATTCCATTTTACCAGGTATTTTTCAGTAATTTCTCAACTGTCTCAGAGAAGATATAAAAATAATTCAACACCTGATAATTATGTGACCAGGATGAGAAACTTCTGCTCCCTATATGGGAGTCACAACCGGAAAATAATGCCCTGTGTCTGTTACCAAGGAGCAAATAATACTGTAGTTCAAAGTAAGGACTGCATAGCTGTACACACTCACATTCTGATTTCAGAGCATTTCATCTCAGCAAACAAGGACTGATTCCTTTCAAAATTCAACTCTGGTTGAGAAACACCAGTTACAGATAAAGCCACAGATGTGGAGGTTACAGACACTGACAGAAGTACTCCTAATAAGGTGGCAGGGTTCTCAGATGGTGCCTTTTCTTCAAAAACAAATGTGTTCACGAGGTTCAGGAACATAATTCCACTTTTCTCAAAATGCCATGACATCCTGCTGAATCTTCTTCTACTAGGTCTGCTGGGACCAGAGAAACCGATCACATTTCTCAAGCATGCTTTGTATCAAGGCTCTGAAATCCCAAAGGAAAGAAATAAGCAAATTTAATTCTCATTGTTCATTCTTCATAAAAAACTTAAAAACCCACAAAGAATTAGAGGCCTCAAAAAGCAGGCTGATTCTGTGCATCAAAAGACATAATCAACAGAGTAAAAAGGCACCCTATTCTATAAGAGAAAAGATTTCAATCATATATCTGATAAAGGGTTAATATCTATAATACATAAAGAACTCACATGATTACAAAAAAGTAATGATATTTTAAAATGGGCAAAAACACTCAAATTGGTATGTCTCCAAAGAGGATATACAAATGGTTAACAAGTATATGAAAAGATGCTCAACATCACTAATCATTAGGGAAATGCAAGTAAAAACCACCATGAGATATCACCTTGTACCCACCGGGATGGCTACTATCAAAAATAGAAAATAACTAGTGTTGGCACAGATGTGAAGAAATTGGAACCTTTGTGTACGGTTGGTGGGATTGTAAAATGGTATAACTTCTATGGAAAACAGTATAGCAATTTCTCAAAAAGTTAAAATAGAATTACCATATGCTCCAGTAATTCCACTTCTGGGTATAAACCTGAAAGAACTGCACACAGTCTCTCAAAGAGACATGCGCACACCCATGTTCACAGCAGCATTATCCACAACTGATGGATGACTGGATTAACAAAATGTGGTATACACGCACAATTGTTTTTATACATGCACAACAGTCTTTAAGACTATTCAGTCTTAAAAGAGAAGGAGATTCTGACACATGCTCTAACACAGACGAACCTTGAGATAAACCAGTCACAAAAAGACAAACTGTATGATTCTACTCATATGAGGTACTTAGTATACAGTAGTGCCCCCTTATCCTTGGTTTCGCTTTCCAAGGTCTGTTACCCAAGGTCAATTGCAGTTTGGAAGCAGAGGATCCTCCTTCTGACATGTTGTCAGGAGGTCAATAGTAGCCTAACATCATATACAACCCATCATTCACCTCCCTTCATCTCATCACATAGGCATTTTACTACCTTACATCATCACTAGAAGAGTGAGTACAGAAAAATACGTTATTTTGAGAGAGAAAACATATTCGCTTATCTTTTATTTAGTATATTATTATGATTCTTCTATTTTATTACTAGTCATTGTTATTAATCTCTTACTGTGCCTACTTTATAAGTTAAGCTTTATCACAGATATGTATGTATAGGAAAACACTGTAGAGTTTGGTACTATCCAGTTTCGGGCATCCACTAGGGATCCTGGAATGGATCCCCCATGGACAAGCGGGGCTGCTATAGTCAAAATCAGAGAGAGAGGATATAGAATGGTGGCTTCCAGGGGCTAAGTGGAGGGGGAAATGGAGTTATTGTTTAATGAGTACAGTTTCAGTTTTGTAGGATGAAAAAGTTCTGGAAATTGGCTGTACAATTATATGGATATATCATTCACACTGCTGAACCAAACACTTAAAAATAGTTAAGATGGTAAATTTTGTGTTATCTGTACTTCACAATTAAAACAAACAGACAAAAAACACCAAACCTGAGACAGGCATCTTATACCAACAATATTGTTAAAAAATATGAGTACACATCAGATTTGGGAATTCACATTAATCCAGTGTCTTGGTCATGACTGTGAACAAAATATTACCTTAGCCTCTTCTCTTAATCACTTTAATCAACAGATGAAGATGAGCCTGTCTCAGTCCTCACATCTATTACTGAGGCATTCAGAAAGGATGAGCCCTACAATCCCACCAACCTCTGAAAATCTGTGGGGTTCTGCATTCCCCTAACACCTATGGGCAGGGCATGACAAGGGCGAGACAGACAGGTATTATTACCTCTGCCTTTTCTCAGCAATCCTTAAGATATCACAGGTTCTTGTAAACCTCTCTGAAAGCTCAAGGGTCAAACCACATTCCTGTAGCAGTGACCAGGCCCGATCTGGACCCATGGCCTTAGCTAACAGGAGTGCCACATTCTCCACATTGATAGGGGAAGGTCCATCACTGAAGTTCCCATTTGGTGACTTGTGGAGGAATGGCTTTGTGCTCTTGTTCTGTATCAGATGCAGGAGAAGCTTCCATTCCTCCATAGTCTCTGGGATCCAACCTATATATACACACAGAAACACAGAAATGTTGGCTCTGACTGCTCTTAGCACTATGCCTACGTATAAGAGATGGTCAAAACCATTTGTGAAAACATTTAATACCAAAACATGAAAATATTAAAGAACATAATCTGATCACCCTAACACAAAGTTGTGTTCTGAACACTTTTTGAATAAAAGTTCAAAAGGAGAAGCCACAAAATTAGCTTCAAAATTCCTTCATTCACTCACTCAGTAAGTAATTACCCAGTGCATGTTCTATGTAGACCCTGGACACGCACCGAGGGACAGCTCAGACACAATGATCCCTGCCCTCTCGTGGAGCTTACAGTCTAGTAAAGGACACACGACTTACACAAAGATGCAAATACACCTGTACTTATACACTGTGCTGAGTGCTATAAAAAATAAGATCAAGGAACCACTGCAGAGAAGAGCAGGTTTTGGGGGGAAGCTCTGAGAAGGGTTCTGTGAGGAAGTTACATTTAAGCAGAGAGTGAAAGATGAGACAAGCTTAGAGAACATGCACACGTGGCTCACTTAGGGGCAAATCTGGGCAGGGGGTGGGGGTGGGGGCATCAGGAATAGAGGGTGAAGGATCCTGGATTTCTAACAAAGGAAACATGGAGGAAGATTTGACACAGAAAGAACTTGAATTCAAGGAACTCAAAAAAACTACTGCACAAAGGCAGGTATGAGCAGTGAGAATGAGAGGACAGGGCCAGGCTTTAACAGACTAGTTTAAGGATCAGGATTTTATTCTCTGTTCAATATGAGGGGTTTCAAGGAGGAGAGCTACATAATCCAATTTTTGTTTAAAAGAACATATTCTGATTGCTGTAAGGAAAATGGACTAAAGATGGGCAAGAATGGAGTCCAGATGACCAACTATGAAGTTACTGCAGTGGTCTGGGCAGGAGAGAACAAGAATGGTGATGGTGGAGCAAAAGAAGGTAGACAGATATGGGATATTTGACGGTAAAATCATTGTGCCTCGGAGAGGGATTAATATGAGTTATGAGGAAAGAGAAGTGTCAAGACACCATTTAATAAACTAAGAGTAAAAATAGCTATTTATTACATAAACAAACATTAAGAGTACTTTTCTCTGAGCAGAGAGGATTTTAGGTCATATTTATTTTCTTTATGCTTTCTAAATTTTCAATTTTTTTCTGTAACAAACATTGCGTTATAACTTTAAAAATATAAACCATTTCTATCTTACCTGTCCTGGTTGTTTTTCAGAAGTGAATGCATGTCCATAGTTCTAGTCCTACAGAACCACCTGGCCCCTTTTTAAAATTTCTGGAACAAATACGATCTTAGTAATTTTTGCAATAGTTGTGACATCTGAAACTAACCCTTGCCAGTCAACTGTCTTCTTCACTCTATTCTAACTTTCTCTCTCCTATACCAACAGGGTTGAAAAAAGCTGTAGATCACACCTCTGGATGAAGGCCCTGTGATGCTGTGGGCACTCCCGCACTGAGATGAATAAAGCAGCACTACAAAACAGGTGAAGATCATCTCTCCAAGTACAATGTGGACTCTCCAACTGAAGTTATCAGTGTGTCAAAGTCCTGGCCTTCTAACTGCCATTTTATCTGTGTTGGATTGATGAGAATTAGTATTTTTAAAAAATATCTAAATATCTGTGACAGCTTAGGGAAAGCTGGCTGCTTCTCCACTTTTAGCTCATCTTAATGATCTCTAGCTTTTGGCTGTGTAAAAGGCAACACAATGCAGATAAAAGAACCTGAGCATAAGCTTCAGAGACAGTCAGGCCTGGGTCTGAACACCAGCTCCACCAGTTGTATGACTTTGGGCCCCAGTTAAAACTTCTGTAAAAGAGAAGTAATAGGAACTATCCCAAAAGGTTGTTAACAAATTTGAACAATATACAGAAAAGCACCTAGGATAGACCATAACATACAGTAGGTATTTATTAAATAGAAAAGTGGCCTATAGTGTATTCCTAATTATGATTTTATAATATACCAAGTGGTACAGATAAAAAAAAACCACAAACACAAATTTGACAGCCAACTAGATCACATATATGATCATCAAAATATTCACCAAATTTCTTTACTGAAAGTCTAGAGTGACTTCTAAAATGCTAAAACAGAGTACCCAATTGGGATTTACTTACCATTGTCCCCTTCCATCAGGCTCATATCATTCAGATACACAATGTTAGTGAAGGCCTCTCTTCTTCTCTCCAGCTCCAAACAGAGAGTAAGATATCCAGACCAGAAACTTCAAAGAGACCAAAGTTGAAGAAAGAAATAAAAGAGTGAATTTATCTGGAGCTGTGCTGTCCATATAGTAGATACTAGACACACATGGCTATTCAAATTTAAGTTAATTAAAAGTAAATAAAATTAGAAAGTCAGTTCTTCAGTTAACCAATCCATATTTCAAGTTGTCAATAGCCACATATGGCTAGTGGTTACCACACCAGACAGTGTACTAGAATACTTCCATTATCACAGAAATTTCTATTAGACAGCTCTGATCTAAAGCATTTTTTTAAAAAAGGGAAAAGAAAAAATACACATATAGTGACATTTGAAGCCAGGCACCAATTATAGACTTATACTTCTATACTTTATAAGCTTTAAGATTCAGTATAAAATTAGCATATTTCTTTCCTGAATAGGTAAACTATGGAAGTTCTCCTTGACTCTTCCCCTCCTTCTTTTGCTACATAAGATATCTTTAAGCCCCACTGCATTTCTCTTTGAAATGTTCCTTGGATGTGTTTCTCCTGCTGCCCTACTAATCATCCATTCACTCACATCTGATTTACTCCAACAGCTTCCTAGCTGGCTTTCCTGTCTCCAACCCTCTTCTGTATGACACCAGAAATGACCTCAGAAAGCTCCATTTTGTCACATCATTTTCACAGAAAAAGTCTAAAAGCGTCTCTACTGTTAACTAAATTCTTCTAATGATCCTATATGAGCTCATAACCTATTACCTGACTAGTCACATCACTCATTGTCAGTGAACAATTATATATCAAGTATTTACCACTATATGAATTAGGCTTTCTGAGGGAAAAGGAAGACACAGGTCCCTATCTCCAAAAGATTATAATTCAGGTGGAACCATAATATAACATCACCAGGCAATCAATACTTGACTAATGTGATAATAATAAAAAGCAGTATTGGTTTTCCATGTCCTTGCTCTTGCTGTTTCTCTTACCTAACCTGCCCTCTTCCTAGCTCCTTTATAAATAGAGACCCTGTGCTGCCTTCAGGGCTTACCTCCAAAGTCTCATCTACTCCCTGAATCCCTCACCAGCAATTCTACTGAACCCATTTTGACCTCTCCCTTCTCAGGAACCCTGTGTCAATTACAGCTCCTATCACACAGTCCAGTGCTTAAATACCATCTACATGCCTAGAACAGGGGCTAGCAATAAAACATAAGGGGTAGAGAGTAATTAGTAAGGGCCAGTGTCTTTTACACAAAGAAAAATATGCACAAAATTTAAAAGGAAAAAGTTCTTTACTATCACTTAAAACACAAGGTACTTTTCTCTTGTGAAGAAAATTCTGAAATGATATGGAGTATCATTTCAGGCCCTTAACTAAGAAATTATTAACTGAAATAATTCTAATCTTAACCTCAGCTTCTAAGAAAATTCTCACTTACCCATGAGACCTACAAATGTCAGTCATTTTCTCTTTGGTTGTAAAATCTGCAGGTAGTTTAATCAGATGAAGGATCAGCTGACTGTATCCCCAGGAAAACAAGTGTGAATGAGGCCTGTGAAATGAGAAACTCTCAGTAGAATAGACAGGAAATAAACTCTACAAAAGGCTTATTAGTCTTCTAATAGGTAGGAAGAGTTTAATTATATTTGTT
The DNA here is from genome assembly GCF_030020395.1 of Manis pentadactyla. NCBI lineage: Eukaryota > Metazoa > Chordata > Mammalia > Pholidota > Manidae > Manis > Manis pentadactyla. The sequence continues at coordinate 57,943,027 of NC_080027.1, forward strand.
TTATTGTTATATTTTTCAAAATTTCCACTTGACTTTTAAAAAATTAGAAATAGCTGTTTTTCCTGTTATATAACAAAATATACAAATAAACTGTTTATTTTTTTTAATTAGAAATTTTAGGTAATCGAATGCAGAAGATAGAAGCCTATAACACCATTACTCACAGACAGCCACTGAATATTCTTCTAGATCTTTTGTCTAGGCATGTAAGATAGGCATCTGTGGGGGCTTTTAAAAAGGTTCTCCTGAAGGGCTTAACAATATGCTCCTAAATAATGAGTGAGTCAATGACCAAATTAAAACAGAGACCAAGCAATATATGAAGACAAAGTAAAACAACAACTCAACAGCCCAAAACATGTGGGATACACTGAAGGTAGTTCTAAGAGGAAAGTATATAGCAATACAGGCTTACCTCAAGAAACAAGAACAATCCCAAATGAACAGTCTAAACGCACAATTAATGAAACTAGAAAAAGAAGAGCAAATGAGGCCCTGAGTCAGTAGAAGTAGGGACATAATAAAGATCAGAGCATAAATAAATAAAATCGAGAAGAATAAAACAATGGAAAGAATCAATGAAACCAGGAGCTGGCTCTTTAAGAAAATAAACAAAATAGACAAACCCCTAGCCAGACTTATCAAGAAAAAAGAGAGTGTACACACATAAACAGAATCAGAAGTGTTAAAGGAAAAATCACAATGGACACCACAGAAATACAAAGAATTATTGGAGAATACTAAGACACATTATATACCAACAAATTGGATAAGAAAAAATGGACAACTTTCTAGAAAAATACAACCTTCCAAGGCTGACACAGGAAGAAACAGAAAATCTGAACAGACCAGTTACCAGCAATGAAATTGAACTGGTAATCTAAAAACTACCTAAGAACAAAATCCCTGGACCGGATGGCGTCACCACTGAATTTAATCAAACATTTAAAGAAGAGCTAATACCCATCCTCCTTAAAGTATTCCAAAAAGTAGAAGAAAAGAGAATACTTCTGAACTCATTCTATGAGACCAGTATCACTCTAATACCAAAACCAGACAAAGACACCACAAAAAAAGAAAATTACAGACCAATATCCCTGATGAACATAGATGCAAAAACTACTCAAAAAAATATTAGCAAACTGAATTAAAACTACATCAAAAAGATCATCCATCATAACCAAGTGGGATTTATTCCAGGGTCACAAGGATGGTACAATATTTTCAAACCTATCAACATCATACACCACCTTAACAAAAGGACAAAAATCACATGATCATCTCAACAGATGCTGAAAAAGCATTTGACAAAATTCAACATTCATTCATGATAAAAACTTCAACAAAATGTGTATAGAGGGTAAATACTTCAACATAATAAAGGCCATATATGACAAACCCACAGCCAACATCACACTTAACCGTGAAAAGCTGAAAGCTTTTCCTATAAGATAGGGAACAAGACAAGGATGGCCACTCTCACCACTTCTATTCAACATAGTATTAGAGGTCGTAGCCACAGCAATCAGACAACACAAATAAATAAAAGGCATCCAAATTGGTAAGAAAGAAGTTAAAGTGTCACTATTTACAGACATGATATTATACATAAAAAACCCTAAATACGCCACCAAAAAACTATTAAAATTACTGAATTCAGCAAAGTTTCAGGATACAAAATTAATACACAGAAATCTGTTACATTTCTATATACCAACAACGAATTAACAGAAAGAGAAATCAGGAAAACAACTCCATTTACAATTGCATCAAAAAGAATAAAATACCTAGGAATAAACTTAATCAAGGAGGTAAAAGACCTATACTCTGAGAACTACAAGACACTCATGAGAAAAATGAAAGAAGACACCAATAAATGGAAATACATCCCATGCGCCTAGATAGGAAGAATTAATATTGTCAAAATGGCCATGCTACCCAAAGTAATTTACAGATTCAATGCAATCCTTATCAAAATACCAACAGCATTCTTCAGTGAACTGGAACAAATAGTTGTAAAATTCACATGGAACCACAAGACCCCAGATAGCCAAATCAATCCTAAGAAGGAAGAACAAGTCTGGGAAGATTACACTCCCTACCTTCAAGCTCTACTACAAAGTCACAGTAATCAAAACAATTTGGTACTGGCACAGAATAGACCCATAGATCAATGGAACAGAATAGAGAGACCAGATATAAACCCATACTTTTATGCCCAATTAATATATGATAAAGGAGTCATGAATATACAATGGGGAAAAGAGAGCCTTTTCAATAACTGGTGTTGGCAAAACTGGACAGCTTCATGTCTAACTCCATACACAAAAGTAAACTCAAAATGGATCAAAGACCTGAATGTAAGTCATGAAACCATAAACTTCTAGAAGAAAACATAGGCAAAAGTTTCTTGAATATACACATGAGCAACTTTTCCCTGAACACATCTTCTTGAGCAAGGGAAACAAAATAAAAAATGAACAAATGGGACTACATCAAACTAAAAGCCTTCTGTACAGCAATGGACACCATGTGCAGAACAAAAAGGCATCCTACAGTATGGGAGAATATATTCATAAATGACCTATCCAAAAAGGGGCTAACATTCAAAATATATCAAGAACTCACATGCCTCAATACCCAAAAAGCAAATAACCCAATTAAAAAATGGGCAGAGGATCTAACAGAAACTTCTCCAAAGAAATCTGGATGGCCAATAGGCACATGAAGAAATGTTCCACGTCGCTAATCATCAGGAATATGCAAATAAAAAACTACAATGAGATATCACCTCACACCAGTTAGGATGGAAAAACATCCAAAAGACAAGAAACAACAAATGCTGGCGAAGATGCAGAGAAAGGGGAACCCTTCCATGCTGTTGGTGGGAATGTAAATTAGTTCAACCATTGTGGAAAGCAATATGGAGGTTCCTCAAAAATCTAAAAATAGAAATACCATTTGACCCAGTAATTCTATTCCTAGGAATTTACCAGAAGAAAACAACATTCCTGATTCAAAAAGACATATGCACCCCTATGTTTACTGCAGCAGTATGTACAATAGCCCAGATATAGAAGCAACCCAAGTGCCCATCAGTAGATGAATGGACAAAGATGTGGTAGATATACAAAATGGAATATTATTCAGCTATTAAAAAGAAAGAAATCCTAACACTTGAAACAACATGGATGGAGCTAGAGGGAATTATCTCAGTGAAATAAGACAGGTGGACAAAGACACCAAATGACTTCACTCATTTGTGGACTATAAAAACAAAGTAAAACTGAAGGAACAAAATAGCAGCAGACTCACCTTTGGTTACCAAAGGGGAGGAGTTGGGGAGGGTGGGTGGGTGGGGAGGGAGAAGGGGATTAAGGGGACTATAATCCACAATCACAATACAGGTAGGTCACCGGGAAGGCAATACAGCACAGAGAAGACAGGTAGTGACTATTTAGCGTCTTACTGATAAGACAGTGACTGCAATGGGGGGCTGAGGACCTGATAATTGGGTGAATGTTGAAACCACAATGTTGTTCATGTGAAACCTTCATAAGCTTATATATCAATGATACTTTAATATACAAGTATCAGTGCCTATTTTTTATGACTTCTTTTTTTAATACTAAATCAGTTTATAACTAGAAATTTCTAGGAAGAAAAACACACAAACACACACAATTTTCTTTCTTTAACTGGATTTAATTGTCTAGGGCTCCCAGTGTAGGTCCATGAAAGAGCTTTTGTGGCGGGGAGGGGTTGGTCAGTTTAATTCTCCAAAATCATGTGCAAAATTTTGCATGGGTATACATTTTTCTGAGAGAAATCATCAAAGACACATCAGAGGAAGAAATTTCTATACCTGGGGTCTCCTTCATCATCCATAGTACTTGTGCTTGGGGGAGCATCATGGGACACTGCCAAAAGCAGCCAATCCAATCTTAAAGACTCTGGTTGTAGAAGGGACTCAAGGAAGGATGGCCTAAGAGAAAGTTGGGGACAAAAATCACCAATCTTAATGATAAGAAAGGAAACATACAATATGAAGATGAACAACCAAGGACAATGTGGAGATTGGAAATGAGGCTTCAACTAACAAGAGGCAAAGAGCTGGAACAGAGATCCACTCACAAGAAGCTGGGATATCATCAATTTAAAGGTGGCAATAAATCCACTCACTAGCATAGACAAGAAGGAAGCTTATTTGAATTAGCCTAGGCCCTAAGTGGGGGTTTACTTTTTACTGGTGATCTGCAAATCTCTGAGAGGGAGGAAGGGAAGAGAAGTGTAGTGTGTGCATCTTGTGGTGTGTGCTGTGAACTGTGAAGTACGGTACCTGACTGCCAAAACCATCCTCTGCCATAGTAGGTGCCTCAACTCTGTGACAATTGATAGTAAAAATGCTACAACTGCTAATACAAGAGAAGAAAGGACATATCAAGAGAAAGGAGAGTGTGCAAATTTTCTCGCCTTCTCACCGTTGATCTTCAGGCCTTGATTTCACCAGACTGTCTAAATAGGCCAAAAACTGAGAAGGATGCCGATGACAAAGTTGCATGACATCCGAAGGCAAAACAGATGGGTAAAACCTGACTAACGATCGAAGGGCAGATTCCCCAAACTCCTCATACAATCTGCATTTAAAAACAAAATGTGTTAGTCTCCAACTTCAGTGAGATGATGTAATTTGGTTACATTATCCAAGCATTCATTAGAAGTAAAAAATATACCAAGAAGCTGGCCAGCATGCAACCAAGTAAAATTTTAGAGACTAAGACAAAAAAGTATGTGCTTTAGTTCATATAAACAATATATAGGACGACTTACCGGGTAGCATAAGCAATCAACAAAGGACTGTCAAAAGGGACTGAGTCTTCCAGTAACTTTAACCTTGCTGGTAGGTCTCCTTCTTCCATCTCCATATATGTAGGATTGGAACTTGCCATTTCTGAAAGATAGAGGGCGTCTTTCCCTTCGTCTCATAGCTGTAAATATTCAATTCATGAACACATTCATTCAACAATCGTTGGTCATGCACCTACTGTGTGCAAGGCTCCATGGAGAGACAAAAAAGAACAAGATACAAAGCTATTTTTAAGAACCTTAAAATTACATTGGGAGGCAGAGCATATTCACAGTTTTAAACAAGACAAAGGAAGAGATAACCAATATATGTGACTATTACCCTTGAAAAGGGTAATACATATGTGTGTGTATATGCAATGTACCTCCTATCAATGCCAAGTTCTTCAGTTTTTTTCTAGAACCAGTGCCCCTACTCCATCTTTTGAAACAACATAAACCAATTTAATTTAAAATATTTGACCTGTTTTTTTTTAAGTTATAGTTATAAATCAGCTATAGTCAATCTTCCTCTGATAGAAGGTTTGACTTTTGGCAATAGCCAAGTTATTTAAAGCCAATGTAAATAAACTGAGTGGTGATCTGGTTAAACCTACTTGTAGTTTAAAAATGTATGATATATGGAACTAAAGTGAGTTTTTAAAGTATGACTGGGTGAGGGTTAAGTCAAACTTATCCCCCTAAATTCAAGCAGCTGCACTGTCTCAAATTACCCAGCATATTTGCTCTAGCCAGCTCTGTTAGTAAGTTAACCACCACTCAGGCTGATGGAGACTCTTCTGCTCTCTTCCTGTGACCAGGGTTGGGTATAACCAAGTAATAGAAACAGAAACAGCAAATTTACAGTGTAATAACATCAAGCATTTGAACCCACCTAAACAGTACCTTTTCTTGTTTTACATAAAAGACAGTCTACTTCAACTCAGAAGAATCTGAAATCATTTCTTACATTTGGAACTGCTAAATGTGAGTTGAAATAGTACCAAAACTACAGATTCATGCTTCTCGAAAACTAGAAGATCTTAAAGTCAGATAATATAAAAATGTATCTCTACTTGTGACTTTATGTTTGGTAATGAATGGAAAGTTTCCTTTAAAATCTAAATAAGTTATTAGAAACATGGCATGTTATTCAAGCAGAATTTCGAATTAAGACCTCTTCAAAAGAATGAAGAATCACCTCTTCAAAAACATGGGACTATGTAGCAGCAAGGGCATGGATGGTCTCGGGCATGAGAGCTGGCTTCCATATGAGGATGACAAATACTGTAACCTTTAATCAAACGTGAAGTAGAGACCAGTGGCTGTCCACCAAAATCTCTGAGGCAGACATACAAGCCCTTCACCCATATCCATTCTCTTCCTTCTAGACACCTGCATAGGTTATATTTCCCAGTCTCCTTTGTAGTTGGGTGGGGCTTTGTGATAGAATTCTAACCAATGGAATCAAACAGAAACTTGCACATCAAACCAATGTTTAAAGAACTATTAAAAATTAACTTGAGTGGAAAATAGAATGGAGATTGACCAGAAGAGAGGTGACTTTCCACTTGTCTGTTTTTTAATTCAAAAATGCCAAGATGGTATTGTCCTCTATACCAATTTCTACCTTAGGTAAGGCAATCTGATTATTACCTTTCAATCCTTCAATAAAAGTATCCCAAACAGAAGGACTATCAGTGTAACTAAGCTTGATACTCTCCTTTGCTCGTTTCAAGTCCAGGAGAAAAAAATACTTCTTTAGGAACTGACAAGCCAGAATTTCAATCTGCAAAGTGTGGTCCACATGTCCACTTGTGCTTTTGATCTCCAAACTTAATACCTTCAATTCTAAACACAGTGTTGTCAGTTCAGCCAGCTCCTTCTGAAGACCATTAGCTATGCTGCATGGAGAACATACTTGAAAAAAGTCATCCAAGAGCTCCCTGAGACTATTTACAGGTTCACATGCTGTTTGATCAACAGTTTCTTCGTGGCCTGAAGAGTCCCTTTCTTCTTTTTCATTATCTTCATCTAACATTTCCTTTTTTGACGCATCAAACAATAGCACATCCTGGTTTAATGTCATGGATGAGTTGCCGGTATCTGAAATGCCTGAAAAGTCCTTCATAGCAAATGTTTCTTCTAACTGTGAAAGCCACTCCTGTAAAACCATTCTCAGAGACTTAGGTTCAAACAAAACCAGTGGGTCCTGTAGCTTGGTCCTACACAAGACAGACACGTATGAAAGTTACATTTCATAAACAGATTATCGCATGCTAAATAAATCTAATGGATAAAACATGGAATGAATGTTACTTCTCAACTCTAACAATTATCTCAGCAAGGTGACAATACAGAAAATATTAACTTTATACTAATTCTTGAATTTCAATTCCAAATGAGACTACTCTGCTCCACAGTGTCTCAGGACCACTACCGATGATCTCAAAAAGTCATTCCCCTTCACTGTAAAACTTTCTCATTCATAAACACTCACATTGCTTCTGCTGTTGCTATTTTGAGCTCTTGAAACTTGTCTTCTTCTGGAGGCTGACTAGTTACTTCTTTTCTCCCCCTAGAAAAGTGCAAAGAGTTAGAGGGGATTAGAGTTTTCTTAGACAAATATTTCTAAGTGCTTACAACTTAGTGGCAGACATTGTACATGTTACATGAGACAAGTAGATGAGTACAGAAAATGGTCTTTGGCCTCAAGATGAGTAAGCTACAATCAGAAAGAAAAGCATGCAAACAACTAACTTGAATATAAAAGAATAAAATAAATGCCGAAGAGCAGTGCAAGCATTGTGCTATGAAAGCACAAGACAAGGAGTAATTATTCTAACTAGGCAATCAAGGGAAGGCTTCCCTTCAGAGGTAATATTTATTAGGAAAAATGGGGGGAAATACTGCAGGTGGAAGGCACAGCACAAACAAATGTAGTGAGTATACACACCCAGTTCTCTGACAGAACTGGAATTAAAGAGTGCTTAGAAGGATGTGGTTGGAAATGAGGCTGGAAAGGTGGGCTAAGGTCAGACTTAGGGCTGCCCTAAATAACATAGCAACACATACTTTTTTCCTATAAACATATGGATTCACTAAGTTATTCTGAGGATAACACACTTTCTATTTCATCTGACTATCCAGATACATTGAGCCTGTTGGTCTCTCCCTCAGTTCCTGGGTGACTGCTGAACTTGCTTGCCTCTAATCCCCTGACCAATGTATGAGATAAGGCAGAGGTCAGATGGACAACATACTGTGCACTGTGCCAGACTAAGAGCTCTGCTACCACTGTACTGCACAAGGCCTAGGCTATCAGCACATCAGAGGCAGGTACATGACACAACATCAATGCCAGCGCTCTCATCACACATTCCAGAAACCATTAGTAACTGTCTTACCCAAAGTCACATGCTAGTCAGAAGCAGAGCCAGGGGAAGGCCTAGATCTTTGGTCAGCCTACTGTTAATCTAATGCCCCTTCTCTAACATCTAAGAAGTGTGAGAGGATTTGGAGGGGAGAAAGATTGTATAGGGGAAAGACAGAAGAGGTGCTAAATTAAAACTGTCTCAACAGACTTGCTACAGGTGAATGTAGTAATTTTCCAGTACTTACTTTATGGTATTCACAATTTTTATTAGCTATACAAAGAACCCACAATGAACAAGGTCATACATGTATCTTCTCCAACAGAACAGTCTAGAGCTTTCTTCTCACCAATAAAACTCACTTCAATTATTCAACTGTCTTGATTCAGCACTAAAGGAAGGGTCTTTAACTCCAGGTTGTCTGCAGTGTTTCTGCCAATTAGGGAAAGGAGGCCATGTGATCACCTGCCCCATCCTGGACAGAGTTAAACAGCTGACTCCTAGAATTTACTCAGATTTAGATGTAGAGGCTTACTCAGCATCTTCCTCCTTTGGGCAGGTGACTGGATTCATGTCCTCTTCACATGACTGCTCCTCACCCCTGGGTTCTGGTCTCACTCTCAGGTCAGGGCTTGTATGAAGGGTGCCAATCTTCTCTGTAGTTTTACGCACAAAGCTAGAAACACTGGAAGTCAGATACCAAACAACTAATATGAAAAATATCTCATTACTGCCAAGAATAAAAAATTCAGTACCTGAGGTCTCTATGGTCCTATTAGTTGGCAACTTGGACTTAATAAAAAGAAAGACCCTGTTCAGAGCAACTTCCCTAGCTGGCTACATATTTCACATGACCCATGCAAAATTTACAGTAAAAGGACTCACTTCATTTACTAAACTGTCTTGATTCAGCACTAAAGGAAGGGTCTTAAACTCCAGGCTGTCTGCAATGTTTCTGTCAATTAGGCAAAGGAGGCCATGTGATCACCTGTCCCTTCCTGGACAGAGAGTTAACAGAATTTCTTCATGAACTTGTCACAATATATCCTTCTTTACAAGCAGATTTTGTATCCAGTTAAGACCCACATAAGCAGTTAAGCAGGGGCACCAAGCCTCTCTTAAATGTTGATCCTAGGGCCATGAGGTAGCTAGCAAGACTTCTGAAGAGTCTCCAATTCTGAGACCAAACTGCAGAGGGATTGAGAAATGGCTAATGATATTTGGAAACTGTTCCTATCAGAGATGAGGAAAAAAACAATATTTTTAAACTTTTACTTTGTGTGTGGGGAGAGTGGAGGGGAACACAGACACATTTGTAACAACTCAAAACACCCAGCTACTCAAAGAAGGGAGCTAAATTCCTCAAGATGGAAATGAGAACAGTTTCATATAACAGGTTATATGACAAATACCCTGGAGACTTTTTTCTCATTTAACATGTCTTTCCATTCTCAGCACAAAAGTACCTAATATGACAACTGAAGTAAAGCTAGAAATATTGGATTAAATGACAAGACTAATTAGTTTACCTTTCCTTGACAGCCTGGAGAGACACAAGAGGAGATGGAGCACGAAATGATAATGGAATGCCGAAGGGGAGAAAAGTTTCATTCTTATCTGTCTCAAACATCACTGGAACATGAGAAACATTGTCTGATGAATGGAATCGGGGGTGGGGGGAAACAAAATCTAATTACACAAGAGTTTTAGTTTTTAAATAAATTTCTGAAATGAATAAACCAAAGGAAATGAAGGATTCAATGCCAAAATCATAACTGATCCAGATGCAAATGAGCAGAACACAGGTGTACAAGATGCACAGGATGGTCCACCAACAAAACACTTAGGAAGGTACCTTCATTTTCCTAGTAACCCTGAATCCTCGTAAGTAAAAAGGAAGTTTAGAGTCTCTATTAATCTCTTCTCAACAGTTCAGTCACAGGAATAATTGAACATCAGTAAGTGAAGGTAATGGCCCCCAAAACTGTTGTTAAGTTTTCATTCCTGATGGAAAATAATTTGGTTAGCCAGGATAAAACTGTTCTACTCTTTCAGTTAATGGCCTCCTTTCTTACCTCTCCAGCACTTTGATGCCTAATCAAAATTAGGTACTTTATCAATGTTAGCCTAAGCACAAGCAGAAAAAGCACAGCTACACATAGGCCCATTCTTCTAGTGGTAAGCAGGTCTAAGGTCTGAATAGAAAAATCTATCAGCACAATAAAAATTACTAGCACCTTGTAGAAAACTCTATGTACAAGATAATTCTGACAAAGAGAAGTCACAGAAAACAACTGCTTCTCATCAGCAACTAATAAAAAGAAACATTCATCACCTTCATTTCCATGTGAGCCCCAACACTGATCTGGTTGGTCCTCTTCTTGATGTAAGGTGAATTCTTTAAGTCTCTCATCTTCTGAGAGGGTTTGGCTGTGAAGGGAACAAGAGTCTTCATCTGACTGACTGCCTCTTCTACTACTAATAATACGATAAATACCAGAGTCCAAGATGCTAAAACTTTCCTAAAAATAAAAAGAATTTAAAAAAATCAAAATACTCATAAGGCAATATAGCTTTTTAAGAGAAGAACCAAAGCTAAATAAAAGTAGCAAGTCAATAATAACAATTATGGCTTATTAGAACAAATTGGCGAGCAAGGTTTGAGCTCTTGGCAACTGGATCACTCTCGTGCTAGAGGCATCTTACTACCGTATTTCTCCAGCTTGGCTCCATAAAGCCTGGTAGCAAGAATGGGGATTAAATGGGACAATCCTGAACTGTGCCAAGACTCAAATTAGCATGAAGCACCTGAAATCAAATATCAGGAGCAATTTAACTTGCACTGGAGGCTACATGAGGTACCTCTGCCAAGAAAATATAATAAACACTGACAAAACAAAACGTGGCTCCAAAAGACACCTAAATGGAGGCCTCCTAGGGCTGTCCAATAGCTAAAAGAAAGCCCCTTCCTGACATCCCCCTAAAAAAATCTACCACTTGAAAATGAAGATGTTTTAGGGTCCTAGACGTAAGTTAGTACACCCTAAGTTACTGTACAGTGAAACCCTCTTAAAAGTAAAAACACCTACATGTGATGAAATGGAGCTTCTCCTACTGCTGCAAGCTGAATCGAAGGGTTCAAATTTTAATATCAATTCTTCCAGTTGAGATAATAGATCACTATAGATTGTGAGGTCCAGCTGAGATTTCAAATGCTCCAATTTATCTACAGTCAAAGATTTTCTTCCCTAATAAAAGAATAAGTAGAAATCTGACAGAATAGCTTACAATTTGTCACTAAATCTATACTCAATGGCAACATATTGAAAGAAGCCTAACAGAGAGCACAAAACCTCAAACGAGCCTAAAGAAGGCTTAACAAACTAGTGAGGCTAAATGAGAATTATCTAAGGAATTAAGAATTTCATTAAGATTAATTATACATACAATAATCCCCCTTAAAATAAGGCCTGAAATTCAAATACATTTGTGAGCAAATTTAAAAATTATTTAGTGGAAAGTATACCCTTTTTTCTTACCCTCCACCCACCCCTAGATTTGTCATGCTTCCCTTGGGGATTTATTACTCAGGAATCTGTAGGTCATATAGAAAGGGCTAATGAAGATAAGCAACTTTGTAGCACAACTGGTTTTAACAACTCAGATGAACATGTAAGCTCTTGAACTCACTCTGCTGGCAATGACAGAATTTTGGAAAAGACAGCAAGTGCGAGCAGCCAGGTTCCATAGGCCTCTCCTTAGTAGACGTTCCACACAGCGTTCCACAGACAACAGGGAAAGATGTGTGACTTTCCCATTGAGGTGCAAACAGAACAGTTCATTCTTGCAGACAGCCACATCCTGAATATCTACAAAAACCAAAGGGGTGAACACACAGGAAGTTAGCCAAATATTCCTTTTCCATTCTAGCAAGGGCTGAAATGAGCCTAATAAATTCACTTTTATATGAGGTTTGGCTTGACTGAATTTCAGGTCTATTTTTATATTTGCATTTCAATGAAGATATCATGTTTTAGACATTCTTCTAAAAAGACCAAGAATAAAAGAGACAAAAAAAGAAACACATCTCTCTGTTCTACAATCCTATGTTTAAAATGCTATTTTCTGTGCAAAGGAAATGGGCCTTAAAAAGAGCACTCTATGTTAAAAGCGAGACTATAACATTTATGAGAGTTATAATTTGATGTCAATGAATGGATTTTAACACAGCTTGTAAGTCAACAAACAGCTCATGAGAAAATACCCATCTCAGCAGAACATCATGAAAGTACTTACAAACTAGTTTTAGATCTCACTTGTATGTGGAATCTAAAGAAGCTGAACTGAAAGGAACAAAGTAACATGGTGGCTGCCAGGAAAGGTAGCGGATATTGAGGCTACAAATCTGCAGCTAGATGAGTAAATTCCAGAGCTCTAACTGCACAGCACTGTGAGAATAATTAACAATACTTACTGCATTATATACTCCAAAGTTGATTAGAAACTGGAATGTAAATGTTCTCACCACAAAAGGTCGTAATCATATTGCAACATATAAATATAATAAATTCAACACTTTGTACACCTTAAACTTAAACAATGTATATGTCAATTTTTTAAAAAAGAAAAAACAAAAAACTTGTTTTTAAGGGACAACTTTAGTAAACTTAATTCACAAGAAATCAAAGTTGATCAGATTGGTAAATAATGGTTCCTTCCTCTTTTTTATGTTTTTGCAAAGTAGAACATGACCCCAAAAGTCCACATATACTCTCTGAGCAGCAATGCTAGAAATGCTGTATTTCCTCCATTTTTGGTTTTAGCTAAAAAAATATAAAAATTGATCTCTCTGTCTTGGACATATATAACAGTGTTGTTTCCACAAGGGCTTTTTGAACCCCAAACTATTAAGACACAGGAGTTAAAGCAAGACTTAACAGGAATAAAGATTTAGAGTAAGTACAGGGGAAAAATTAATCCTTTCAAATTCTTAGTCATGGTTACTGACATTAGGAATAGATAAAAATTCTATTTAAAATTACCTACGAGAAACCAAATAACTGAACACAAATTTACAAATGTATACTTGGGAAGTAACTTACAATGGAAAGCATCCTTGGTGTTCACTTTTAGAAGAGATGTCACCTCATTCTATTTTTCTACTTTTTATATTGCAAGAGAACCTCCTACAATAATTTAGTCTTTCACAAGCAGGAGATTACAAATTATGTAAGGAAGAAAAATATAATTACCTTTGACTTCACTCCAAAGAAGAACTTGAACATTCTGAGGAATGAATATATAAATTCCTCTTTCTGTCCAAGTCAGCACACAATGCTCACTGCAAGAAAAAAATGAAATTAGTCAAGAGAATTCAAGTTTTCTTAAATATAAAAGTTTATAATATAATTTGGACTCCCACATTGGCTACCAAAAAGTTAAAATTAGATCGCACAAAGGAACACAAGAGTGATCCACTTAATCAAGCCCTAATACCTCTTTTCTGTCTGTAACAATAGTCTGCTAAAAAACTGCATAATATGATGGCAAATTAGGAAAAATCAGAGAAAGAAAGAAAAGCTTGGTAAAGGCTGGTATCTTACCTGATGTTTGTTAAAGAAGCTAAACTTCTCATATCTGGTATAACAGGGACACATTTTTTTTTTTTGGTATCGTTAATGTACAATTACTTGAACAACATTGTGGTTACTAGACTCCCTTTATTATCAAGTCCCCCCTACATACCCCATTACAGTCACTGTCCATCAGTGTAGTAAGATGCTATAGAATCACTACTTGTCTTCTCTGTATGTACTGCCTTTCCCGTGTCTGCCACTGCTAAATTATGTGTGCTAATTGTAATGCCCCTTTTTCCCCCTTCTCCCTCCCTTCCCACCCATCCTCCCCAGTCCCTTTCCCTTTGGTAACTGTTAGTCCATTCTTGGGTTCTGTGAGTCTGCTGCTGTTTTGTTCCTAAAGTTTTTTCTTTGTTCTTCTACTCCACAGATGAGTGAAATCATTTGATACTTGTCTTTCTATTTCACTGAGCATAATACCCTCTAGTTCCATCCATGTTGTTGCAAATGGTAGGATTTGTTTTCTTCTTATAACTGAATAATATTCCATGTGTATATGTACCACATCTTCTATATCCATTCATCTACTAATGGACACTTAGGTTGCTTCCATTTCTTGGCTATTGTAAATAGTGCTGTGATTAACATAGGGGTGCGTATGTCTTTTTCAAACTGGGCTGCTGCATTCTTAGGGCAAATTCCTAGGAGTGGAATTCCTGGGTCAAATGGTATTTCTATTTTGAGTTTTTTGAGGAACCTCCATACTGCTTTCCACAATGGTTCAATAACAGGGACACATTTTAAACAGACTTAACATACCTCACTACCAATAACTACTGCCCTAGTGAGTCACTTCTGGGATGGCAATATTTTGACATCCTTGGTTGTGTGTGGGCAATAAAAGGTTGAAAACACCTGGTCAACTATGTGCTAGGAGCTTTGTTAAAGGCTCTACCTGTATTATCTAACCTTGTAGCAACTCATCAACATAGATGTGTTACTTTTATTTATAAAAAGAAAACTGAAGTTCAGAGAAATAAAAAAAAAAGTCCAAAGCCATTCAGCATGAACGTAGAAGAGCCAGAATTTATACCAGGGACCATATGGCTCCAAAACTTGGGCTTTTTCCTCTATGCCTTACACAATCTCCTTCTCTCATTTATACTCACTGACCCACCCACTGCTATCTGAAGTTCTGATGATTCTAAACAAGTCATAGATTTCCTAAATGCCAAACCCAACAGCCCTTCCTCATGCATTCCTGTCTTTTTGCTCCCCAATCAGGAGCCAACCCTACTGACTGTTTCTTCCTGAACCTCACCTCCCTGGACTCTGGGACACTGCCCTTTCTTGGTCCACTTTTCTTACACAATACTTCCTATCCCCTGACCATCTGTTTCTATATTCCTGTGCTCATACATCTCATTTATTCCCTCATAGTTGCTACTATTTCTAATATACCACTGGTAATCTCTACTTCTTCCTTCTGGTTAGGGCATTCTCCAACTTATAATGTTCTCATTCTAGCCACATCTCAAGGATCAGCAGAAGTTCTATTCCCCTCTACAATCTTCCCCAACAACCCACAGCAACTGCTCTTCCTCCTTCACTCAAACTATTTTTTGTCAACCCTGTTCATTTGGTACTTCTTCATGTACTGCACTGTTACAATTCTTATTTTTTGTTATTGTTAAACTTTTCATAGAAATAGCCACATCTCACCAACAAGTTATCCTGAGAATAGGAACCAATTCTTATTTTTTATTATTGTTAAACTTTTCATAGAAATAGCCACATCTCACCAACAAGTTATCATCCTGAGAATAGGAACCCTTTTTTTCTTTATGCCCCCAAGAGTACTAGAAATGGTGCCAATGTGACTATAAAACTAAGAACGATATTTAACAGGAATTTGGTCCTCATACAAATGTTAAACATTTTGCCAGTATGAAAAACCATCACTCTCCCTATAGCAAAGTAATCTTTACCACAAAGATGGAAGAAATAGTCAGGATCCCAGTCCAAAGTAAGGAAAAGTGGCAAGCTGCCTGTAAGAGCCAGGAGAGAAAAAAGGAGGCTAGATGATCCTTGAGAAAAGAGCTACAGATCCCTGTGTAAAGAGATATAGGATCATGATTTTCATACAGAACTTGATATTCAGCTTGGAAAGATTCCTTAGGAATTAAAACCTAGATTAGATTGGGGGAGGGTGTTAGCCAAGAGCTGACACTTTCTAATTTATACATCCCTCATCCCCTTATTCCTTCATAATAAACAAACTAATAGCATGGTTTAAGTCAGGGAAGGGAAATGACACCAGTGTACCCAAAAGGAAACAAAGTATCTAAATTTGCTTCCTTGAGGGATTTGTAGATATAACAGTAAAAGTTACCATACAACACAACTGTACACACTGGAAGAAAAGTAAATAAATAGGAACAAAAGCCCTGTCCATCGTGGTTTTCCAAAAAATTCTTTGTTGAATTTTTTAATCTAACTATTACTTGAGAGCCTTTTATATGCCTAGCATCGTGCCCACAGTGAAGGAGCTGACCATTTGGTGCTGGGGTGCATATTCAGGTGCAGCAAAGCAGTGGTGATGGAGGAATGAACAAGATGCAGAGACAGTGCATGAGAATAAGTGCCTAATCTAAGAATGCTGGAGGAGTCTGTAAAGGCTTCAAAATGGCATTAATTATTGCTTAAGCTGTGGAGTAGGCAGAGCCAGATCACATAGGGCTTTGTTTGCTGTGACAGGTACTGTAATAGGAACTTTAAATAGCTTAGCTCAAAGGCATAATTCTACCAGGAGACCCAAGTGGACTGTGCCTTTGCATATGTCAGAAACATATTTTTGGGTAAGGAACTTCCCTACACCCCACATTATCATACCACAGTCAACAATAGACACAGTCAGTGTCTATTATGTGCTAGGCACTATGCCAAGCACTGAGAATAAAATAAGGGGCAAAACAGACATGAAGCCCTCATGAGCTTACCATCTAGGAGTGAGACTGGCATAAATACTATATGATTTTATAATCATAAACTGTGGTAAATACAGGAAGAATTTTTAATACACTTTATCTAATTATGGGCAAATAAACAGTTGTCTTTCTCCAGTTAACTTGCAGGATGAATTATAGATTCATATATTGTCTACAATTTACTTTTAAATACATCACTGCAGGTAGTGTGACATATACATACCTCAGTTAGGGGCAATTAATGAACATTTCAAGTGTTTCAAAAATATCACATTCAAAGAGCAGTTACTTGAACTATGAGAGAACCCAATCAGGAGTCAACACTCCAGCAACCCTTTAACAACCTCTGAGTAACATGCTCTGAATCTGCATTAGAGATCTTACTCATTTGCCACTGATGAAATTCAAGACACACAGACTGGCTGGAAATCAGACACTGGCACCCCATGCCTACAGAACAAGGTTTAAGAAATGGCAAGCCCAGCAGCTGACAGCCTCGAGTGGCACTCTGTGCTGCTACTTAAATAGTCAGTTTTGCACCTCATCCAACCAGAAGGCTCACCGAAACCTTCTGTTAGAATATGGCTGAATCTGCCTCAAGCAGATCCTTCATGGAAGGTTAGAATACCTAAACGACAGAGAGCTGAAATTTCACCAAGCTTACAAGAATAAGTTCTCCAACTATTTTTGCACCTACTTGCTAAGAAACATACGTAGGTATGGCAGACTTGAGTCTGAGATTTTCTTTCACTGTAACATCCCACCAGGTAGGGGAAGTATGAAAGACAAGTACCTACAGCTTTTGGCTCTAACTGTCAGAAGTTCCCTGACAATCATAAAGTGCCCACTTGGTTTAGGTCGCTTCAAGACGGAAAGAGTAGCATATTTCTGTATCTTTTTCATTTCGCTTATATACAGAACATTTCATGTAACATAGTCATTTCCTCATTTTCTAAAAATAATACAAAAACATCCTTTAAAAGCTAACTGCCTCACAATAAAAATCAAAGAGAAAAAAGGTAAGTGTTCTTTTTTCCAAAGGAACCAAGGAAGAAACGTACCTAAGATGTAAGAGTTTGGGGAAAGACAAAGACTGGGAGGATCCAACTGAGGCTGGATGCTCATACTGAGGCTCTGATCTAGGAAGTAAACACATCTGTTAATGATTTAATCAAACACAAAAGTATGCTTTCCCTTGTACAGGAACATTTTTGTACCTCAAAAGAAACTCAAGAGCCTTACTGCATACCCTTATTCAATTTGCTTTAATGATAGGAAAAGTAAATTCATTACAAACTTTTTGTTTTCTCTGAATCTCCTAATAAAAATTCTACTTCACTCTTAGAAGGCATAATAAAATCTTTAATGCACATAGAATTAGATTTCAACCTAACTCCTCCATGGACATTCCTTAAATCATTACCTTACAGTAATCACAGGAAGAGGTGGAGATGAGAGGAGTTTCTTAAACTGATGTGTACTTATAACTTCCCCATCAAAGTTCACTTCCCACATCCTGGAGCCAGGACGAGCACAATATATCAGAGGTTGCTGGCCTGTAGAATATCTTCCAGGGAAGAAACAAGCTCCATATTCACCGTCTCTTTCCTTATTTCCAATTTTCCAAAACTTTTCTCTAATACCCAAAAAAGGAAAAGAAAGCATGTTTACTTAAAAAAAGTCAAAAACAATGGCATTACAAACCAGCATGGCCATAATAACCCCATCCACAGTATTCTTTCTTTAGTCACATTAATATAGCTCTGGTTTGCCATTAACTATTTCTGTGACAAGACACAAACCACTTCACATTAGTACTCAATGTATCATCCACAGAATGAGGGACTCAGAAGTAATGGGAAGGCCCCTTTCAAATGTAAAAAATGAAGGTCACCAAACCATTTCATACATCCTTAAATTTTAATTATTCCTTCTTAAGCCACCTTGCCAAATGTTCATGGGACACGCAATAGCAGATACTAATTTATTACTCCAACCCTGCCTCTCAAGCCACTCCCCTGCCACAAACACCCAATAAACTTACTCACTCTTCAAAATGCCACGTCCCTCTGAAACTTTATACCTTGGAACATTGTTTCCTTATGATACATGAGCTAGATATACAAACAAGCCTAGCACACTGCCTGGGACCATCAAAGGTGATGATGATGAGGAGGTCTCTTCCTAAAAACTTTACTTATTTTTCATAACTTAGCCCCATCATTCTTCCTCCAAGAAACTTTTTTGCCTCCCATAAGCTAAATTACATGCTTCCATGCTATGTTTTCATAGAATTTACCACATTATACAGGCAACTGTGTATAAACTATGACTTCCTTTGGGAAAAAGGCCACTTCCTACTCCCTTTCAGTTGGATTCCCAGTGTACACCATGGCATCTGGCCCACAGAAAACATTCAACACCTTGCAGTGCTCCATATACTTAAACTTTTTTACTAGCAAATTATCTAATATGCTCTCTAGGGTGAATTTACCATGTGACCTTAGATAATTCAATAAATATAGATGTATTTATTTGTTTCATGAATAAAACATAATATCAGCTTTACTATGAGAATATGGATAAGAAAGTGTCTAGAAATGTATACAGAGCAATGTAAGAACTTACAGTTTTATTACTTATGTTTCTTATTTGGGGAACAAAGTATACTTCTTGTTTATTTTATATCCTCCAATACAGTGCTTAGGATCCAGAGGAGTGCAATAAATGTTTGCTGAGTGACCAAATAGTTAATTTGTACTCACCTGTGTGCTCATTAATCTTGCTTTCCACTTTCAAACAACGTGATAGGCACAGGCTAAGTATTTCATAGACATTACCTTAGTTAATCCTTAAACTTCCTCTACATTCTGGGTGGGCACACTGACATTTAGCAAGGTTTAAAAAGTGGCAAAGCCAAACCATAAAACTCTTAGAAAAAACATAGGCAAAAATCTCTTGAACATAAAAATGAGCAACTTTTTCCTGAACACATCTCCTCAGGCAAGGGAAACAAAATAAAAATGAACAAATGGGACTACATCATGCTAAAAAGCTTCTGTAAGCAAAGGACACCATCAGCAGAACAAAAAGGCATCCCACAGTATGGGAGAATATATTTGTAAATGATATATCCAACAAGGGGTTACCAATCAAAATAGATAAAGAACTCACACCCCTCAACACCCAAAAAAGCAAATAACCCTATTAAAAAATGGGCGGAGGATATGAACAGATACTTCTCCAAGGAAGAAATTCAGATGGCCAACAGGCACATGAAAAGATGCTCTACATCACTAATTATCAGGGAAATGCAAATTAAAACCACAATGAGATACCACCTCACACCAGTAAGAATGGCCAACACAGAAAAGACTACAACAAATGCTGGCAGGGATGTGGAGAAAGGGGAACCCTCATACACTGCTGGTGGGAATGTAAATTAGTTCAGCCATTGTGGAAAGCAATATGGAGGTTCCTCAAAAAACTCAAAATAGAAATACCATTTGACCCAGGAATTCCACTCCTAGGAATTTACCCTAAGAATGCAGGAGCCCAGTTTGAAAAAGACATTCGCACCCCTATGTTTATCGCAGCACTATTTACAATAGCCAAGAAATGGAAGCAACCTAAGTGTCCATCAATAGGTGAATGGATAAAGACGTGGAACATATACACAATGGAATATTACTCAGCCATAAGAAAAAAACAAATTCTACCATTTGCAATAACATGGATGGAGCTAGAGGATATTATGCTCAGTGAAATAAGCCAGGCGGAGAAAGACAAGTACCAAATGATTTCACTCGTGTGGAGTATAAGAACAAAGGAAAACTGAAGGAACAAAACAGCAGCAGAATCACAGAACCCAAGAATGGACTAATAGTTACCAAAGGGAAAGGAACTGGGGAGCACGGGTGGGAAGGGAGGGACAAGGGCGGGGAAAAAGAAAGGGGGCATTACGATTAGCATGTATAGTGTGTGGGGTGGGGGCACGGGGAGGGCTGTGCAACACAGAGAAGACAAGTAGTGATTTTACAGCATCTTACTACGCTGATGAACAGTGACTGTGAAGGGGTATGTGGGGGGGACTTGGTGAAGGGGGGAGCCTAGTAAACATAATGTTCTTCATGTAATTGTAGATTAATGATACCAAAATAAAAAATAAATAAAAAAATAAGAAGACATATGCACCCCTATGTTTACCACAGCACTATTTACAATAGCCAAGAAATGGAAGCAACCTAAGTGTCCATCAGTAGGTGAATGCATAAAGAAGATGTGGTACATATACACAATGGAATATTATTCAGTCATAAGAAGAAAACAAGTCCTACCATTTGCAACAACAGGGATGGAGCTAGAGGGTATTATGCTCAGGGAAATAAGCCAGGCAAAGAAAGGCAAGTACCAAATGACTTCACTCATCTGTGGAGAATAAGATCAAAGAAAAAACTGAAGGAACAAAACAGCAGCAGACTCACAGAACCCAAGAATGGACTAACAGTTGCCAAAGGGAAAGGGACTGGGGAGGGTGGGTGGGAAGGGAGGGAAAAGGGGAATATGGCACATTATGATTAGCACACATAACGTCGGAGGGGGGCACAGGGACGGACAACAGTATAACACAGAGAAGACAAGTAGTGACTCTACAGCATCTTATTATGCTGATGGACAGTGACTATATTGGGGTATGTGGTGGGGACTTGATAACGGGGGGAATCTAGTAACCACAATGCTGCTCATGTGATTGTATATTAATGATACCAAAATAAAATAAATAAATAAATAAGTGGCAAAACCAGTACCTGAAATCATATGGCCAGACTCCATTATCCAATGTTCTCTCCATTATATCTTAGTTTCTATTTGTTCTATTCCTAACTGGGATCCACCTTATTCATTAACAATACTGACAGAAAGTAGACAATTGTTGTCAGGAGAAGCAAATTCTTATCAATCACTTCAGTTAGTTACTAGGAGCCTCAATTAAAAAAAAAATAGATCTGTTTGCTGGGAGGGAATACAAGTTGAAACAAACTAAAAATTTTAAACATAATGAATGTTTAAAATTATTGTACTATCTCTGTTCCCCCAAATTTAAACAGAAAGTGGGCATTTCTAAAACATGTTATTTTAGCAGCAGATTATATGTTATTCTCACAACCAACTATAGCCACACCTCTGTGAAATGGGAAAATAATGATTAGCAACTCTATTGCACAAGGGGAAAAATAAACCTCCATTTAATTAGCTTTTTTATTTTAAAAGTCCTTCAAGTACACCATTTCACAGATCCTCAAAACAACACCAATAAGGTGTTAATTCAGTTCAGTGTTCTGACTACTTGTCAGAATTTCAGTCAAATTTCTGAATTGGGCCCTTTGGTAGTTTAGTTTAAAAATCTGTGAACAAGTATTTTACCAGAATCTCAAGGGTGGAGTTAATGGTCAAAGTCCATTGCCAAGGATGTATTAGAGGTAACTAGGAGGTACCAGGAAGGGCATAGAATCAAGACAGAAAGGTTCTGGTCTTGCCTGCCTCTTTCCAGCTGTGTGATGTCAGGAAAGTTGTATCACTCACTAGGCCTGGGCTTTTTGATCTACAAAAATGAAAAGCTGACTAGAGGACCTCCAATTCTGTAAGTCTAACTTTATCACTGATCTATAGTCTGAAATAAGTCAGAACCAAGTATATCATCCTTCCTACTACTTCTGTATAAACTGACCATTTGCATTCCAAAGCCTTGCCTCTCTGCTGTCCAGCTAAGTTCTCTGATATCAGACACATGCCACCTGCTAACTGGCCTTTCTTGTTCCAAGAAAATAAAACCAGCGTACACCTTCTCCTCATTCTTCCCTCTACCATCCCTTACAGCATACATTTCTTCAAACCTTTTGGAATAAACAGTCTGCTTTCTAGAATAGCAGTTTTCTGAGATACATGAACGACCTGGAAATAAAAGACTTTCCAAGCCTGGATAGTTCTAAGGGAATCAGTTTCCAAACCCTGATTTTTCTCTATGTACACTTTTCTTCAGTCTCCATAGAGACTGTCAAAAGGTGCAAATGCCTACTACATTTTAAATTGTCATGGCAGGGTAACAGGAAAAGTTTTCAGCTAGCAATAATCATGCCCCAGGAAAACCTCATTGGCTATGATGCTGCCACTGCACAAAGCTATATATACACTTTTTAAAAATGATCTGAGAACCCACCTTCTTAGTGTGACATTTAAGGCTGTCAATTTCAGCATGGTGGCAATTTACCAACTTGTTCTCCCACAATTGCCCTACTCAAGCCAGACTAGCAGGTTTTGGAATATGTGTAATTCTTTCCTACTTTTCCCCCAAGAGGCTGTTCCTTCCTGCTAGAATTTCCCCTTCTACTCCTCTTCCTCCAAACTTCACCTACCAGAAATTCTCATCAAAATGACTGAAGCTGGATGGTGGGTTCATGGGATTCATTATATGATTCT
The DNA here is from genome assembly GCF_030020395.1 of Manis pentadactyla. NCBI lineage: Eukaryota > Metazoa > Chordata > Mammalia > Pholidota > Manidae > Manis > Manis pentadactyla. Next base: position 57,966,286 of record NC_080027.1, read on the forward strand.
TTTTTGTATGCTCAGAATTCTCCATAATCAATTTTTAAAAGAGGACATGGTCCTGAAAAATATGGTAGCTGGCAGGGCCAATGAAAAAAGAAATGGCCAGTGAAAATTCCCATACAGTAAGGATGGCTGAAAAACTTCAGCACAATGATATATAATATTCATTTCAAGCTGTTTTCTATTCTTTCCTGGACTTTATCAGCTACTGCTAATAAACTCCTTTGCCATTCATTGAACTTTTGGCTCCATCCTTGAGATTTCAGTAAACTATCTGTCAGCTTCACAAAGTTCTTCAATATTCTTCAGCCAGTTTTACCCATTAATAAAACTCTACTGAGTACACAACAAATTCAAACACAACAACAAACTCCATCAAGGAAGACTTCCTGACTCCCTCTAACAAAACAGGCCTTCCCTCATGACAATGCATGCTTCATGTAGTGTCAAATGAGTATTTGTCTTACTCGCTCAATGGTCTGTCTCAGTCTCCTCTACCTCCTCTCTACTCTCTAACATCAGCATGAGCATAGCTGGTTCTTTACTAATATCTGTACAACTTAATTGAGAGGTTTGGGCTAGATGACTTTTAAGTCCCTTCCAGTTCTAAAATTCTGTATATCCTATGAATCATGGAATCATGGTTGGGCAATATACCTCTCGGTGTCACACAGGAAGGTTCGAGTAAGTGAAGATATAAGTAGTCTTCCGTCCAAATAATCTAACTGTACAACACAGGAGTCGACTGTTGTTATTGTCTGAACAGGAAACATAACAAAGGCAGCAGCTACCTAAAAGGGACATGACACGGAAATAAAATTTATTTCTCTTTACATATTCTATATATATATGTGATCTCTTCTTCTTTACCTTTTAAATGAAAATAACTTAGGAAGCAAAACAAAATTTTTAAAAGGGCCAAAATTTGATTTGCCTATTAGGACATAAAAGTTTCACTCATTTAAAAGTTTTGGGTAATAATTTGCTACATAACTGCAGAAGAGAATTCTTAAAGCTCTATTTGTGATTAATCATAGAAGTTGGAATTAAAAACATGAAGCAAGTTTTTATATGTGTGAGACAATTTTTCACCTATAGATAGTATTCCTCCCTCTGAAAAAAAGATAAATTTGGGCTATACTCTGTATAGGGTTCCAACTTTATTTTGAATAAAATGTATGTTAGGAATCAAGTGGTAACTCTGATAGGCCATAATGACCAAACCAGAGGAATATTCTGATGTGTTAATTAAAATAATTTAGTCAAAGGCAGTTAGATCCATTTTTTTCTGTTAGGATCCTACACAGAGATAAGCCAGTGAAACAAGTTCCAAGTTCCAAAAGCCTTGGAGGAAAGTGACAGTGAGAGTCTGGTCTGTTTTGCTTTAATGACAGGCTGGAGCATTCTGTTTGGGTAACCTGAGACTCAACCCTTCTACTCCAGCTGTGGTCTGGGGACCCACATGGCTGATCATAGTGCTGGGAAGCCTTTAAGACTCCATTCACAATAAGTTGCATACATCCTGAGAGAAAATATGCATATTTCTGATCAATAGGGACCAGTAGAATAGAAGCCTGAGCAACTAGTGCCAACAGGCATCTTTTCTTTCTTAATAGCCTAGTATTAAAGAATGCTTTATTTAAGGTGAATTATGGAGTATTGTAATAGACAATGTGCAAATTATTGACATTAGCTTACAGAAGCCATTTTGCAACCAGGCTACCATATTTATTACATACAAACAAGCCTCCTCAAGATTAATAATCTGGGCTCTAGATAAGTCCCCCAAGAAATACAGTAGACAGATAACTGTGTCCTTTAATTGAAATTCTATAAGAAACACCTTCTCACCCACATACATGAAGAACTGGACTGGTTCTCACCTTTGCTTGTTTAGAAGTGTTGAGTTTGATGGCAGAAACCTTCCCCATATGATCACCTACAAAAACTCTAAGAACAGCTGTATCCCAACAAAGAGCTGTAACTTTTCGGCCTTTGTGTTCTGAAGACACACAGATTCGTTCTGGTTTCCCACGACGCTCTTGATTTAATTCCCAAACAATTACAAGACCTTGACTGTGAGAATTGAGTCACAGAAGCAAATTTTTCGTAATGGTGAAAAGGTACAGTTACTTTGCATTACAGTATATTAAATATATATATGGAAGCTCCTGTTCTTCAGAAAAAGGAAGTAGAAAGTCAAGGTATTAATATCCTTGCTTTAGGTCACCAATCCAGTATAACAGAAGAACTAGATATTCTAAATTATCTCTTCACCTCCCTCTTTTAAGGCCACTGGAATGTTGTTGCCTTGTATTAACATTTTCCACAACCTTAGGGTAACCACCCCTCTGTCCTGGTGTGCTGGGAACTGAGAGGCTTCTCAGAACACAGGACTTTCAGGGCTAAAACTGGGACAGTCCTATCAAACCAGGGTAACTGGTCACCCTAACAAACACACGACTACATCTTGTCAATTTGAAACACATTTGGAAAAGATCAGATAGTTTTAAAAGAGTTTCTTACCTGGTAGCTATAGCAACATAATCATCATCATGTAAACAACAGGCAACCTGAGAAACTGCACCTTCCTAGAGTGCAAAAAGGAAAAATATTAGGTAGCTGCTCAAAAAGAGTAGTTTTTTATTTATAAATATCAAATTTTACGTTCTTCTCTTATTCCAAATGATTAGAACAGAGAAATTCTCATTTATGAAAGGTATTCCAAGTGGTGTATGCAGAGTCACCCTTAATCTTACCCTGTGTGAAAGAAAAAGCCTGTGCTTCCAGCCTTCTTTCTGAATGAGATTGAGTCCTCCTCCTGAACTGCCCAAAGCCAACCATTTTTGAGACACGGCTATGCTCGTGCACTAAAACATGTAAACACACCAGTGTGAGCTCATCACATCATTTAACTGAAGAAATTATCTACTGGAAATACATACTAAGGAGCTGTGTACCAGGTCTCTACCCTCCATCCCCTGCTCATCTGCACACCCCACAATAGCACTTAGGCTCTCAAACATTTTGGTTTTAAATTTTTAATTGAATCTAAAAATGCCTGAATAGTCTCACTTGCATAAATGAGTAATTTTTCCCTTGGCAAAAGCCAATTAGACCATCCATCTTTTGTGTAATTTGGCTAGGTTATTCCAATGTTGACCACAAAGGTGGAAGATGAAGTTAAGTCTCCAGGAGATAAAGCAACCACTTTAATCATTTGCTCACTTCAATCATTTCTAGCCTGTATCATCAGCACAAAACATCCACAGCTTTTAGAGCCAAGTGAGATTGCAGAGCACACAGTTGCAAGTCATTAGTATTATGTTACCCCACACCCTCAACCTGCTGATTCCTGTTTTTATCCACAAGAGAAAACACTGGCCATGCTGTGCCCAATACCCCATTGCAAAAAATTTTGCTTGACTGATGGACATTCCCAACCCTCTTCAACCTTGTTTGTTTCTACCATAGAAGCCGGAAAATTTAAATATTCACTTACTCGGTTTCTCTTGCAGCTAGGGGGAGCCGTGTGACTCAAATCCAGCTAGTTAGGACTAAGCCTGCAGGGACTTCTTAGAAAGCTTTACCTTCCCAGATAGAGCTTAAAGAAAAGAAAGTCTCTGTCTTGGCCCCCTCCTTCTTGCTTGAGATGCTAATGAAGACATTAAGACTGCAGCCAGGACACTTATCTTGCAACTGTGACTAAAAGCCAATACATGGATGATGGTGAAACAGGGAAGACGGAGAGCCTGGGTCCTCAAGGATATCACTGGGCCACTAAAACTATAAACACTTATTGCTTAAGCCATTATTGGTGAGCTAGCTATTCTGTAACTTCCAGCTAAAAATGTCTAACGGATATCAACCCTCCTAACTGTTGGTCACATTACTTTGCCTATTACTTCCTATTCTCCATTTGCTCAAAAGGCTAGAAAGGTGCTTTGGGGTGGGAGCAAAAGTATAAGAATTAAATTACTTCGGAATTGTATATAAGACTGTTCTCCACCATGTAAGTCCTCATTTTATCAAAAGAACTCAGGGTTTGAGGGAAGCACATAATTCTTCTCACAGAGCTAGTAACTTTTGCTCTGTTCCCTAAAATGGAGAGTACATCAAATTCCTTTTTTGGGGGATGAGCTTAGTATAACTACAGTGTTTAAACTGCTGCTTAAACTGCAATGGGGTGTACTCATTTATATTATTTTACCTTCAAGCAAATACATTACTGAGAGAAGACAGCAAGATTACTGAGAGGGAAAAAAAAAATCAGAAATCAATATTCTGGTTTCCTAGGATAGGAGAGAATTCAAATGACAGCTCAAAAATTAAATCCAGAAAGAGCTATGAACATGCTACTTCAATGTGAGGTATTACTACCAAGGTAAGAACACCCAAGATTCCATAAGACATAAAGAACTAGGGGGCAGAGGGCACATGTAACAGAGCACACAAAAATATTAATACAAAAAGGAAACTGACACAAGGATAAAGAAATTCACCTTTAGACGACTGGAATCCAGCCTCAGGGCTGCAAGTAATGGATCCAGAGACTCAAACTCCGCAAGAACATGACTGTAGGCCTCCGGTATCACTGGCACCGAAGTCATTTAGCCAAAACTGAAACTATGTTGACTGGTAGTCACAGTATTCCTGAAAAAAAAAACTGCAAAAATATAAACAGCTCACCACTCATTCAGTATGCTTTTAACGAATATGTGGAGAAATAATACAGGAAAATCTGAGAAAGGAACAAGGATCCCTACTCTGGAGGTGCTTAGTATCTAGGTGGAAACACATAGGGAACATCATATGCAATCACAGCTTGTAGTTTATCATTCTGACTCTGAAACTCCTAGAAAACCAAGTCCAGATTCTCAAGGCCCTCCATTATCCTACCCTACTCCATCTGACAGCACGTGCAAGTAGAATGAACACTGTAGGATTTAAGAGGAAAGTTGGTCAAGCTCCTGTAAGATAAAATAGCAAACCCAGCTGTACTTTTTTGAGTGGTAAATCTTCTGTCTTTAAGACTCTCACTTAAGGGCAGTCTTCCATAAAGGCCTCTAACTATAAGCAGTAACAAATTGTGTGGTTATCAACCAACAATTTAATAGGAATTCTAACAGGAATTTAAATTAAGCAGTGCTTAATAGGAATAGGCCTCTGGATCTCTTTCTCCAGTCTACCCGGGCCTCAATCAATTAAGTATCTGTTGAATGAATGAATGCACTTACTAATAAATAAGTGAGAAGATGCCTGGAGTTAAAGCACAAAGAGGAGTAAGAGCTTCAGTATGGGACCTGATAGGAATGATAGGAGTAAGAACACAAGGGAGCAAATGCCAAATACCCAATGAGGACTCTGTGAACTAACTAACGAGTTCTTACGTATTCAACAACTCTCAAGTGTACATTATGTCAAACTGCACCAATTTCCAGAAATAAAAGAAAATTTAAGAAAATTCTGCCCATTAATTTTCTTTTCTCAACCTTTTACCTGCCAAATTAAGAAAAAAAGGCAAATGCTACACAAAAATTCAGAACATTATTCACTTGTTTTAAATTACTTATACTTTGTTTTTAATTATTTTTCAGAGACACATGTATTCTATCATTTTATTCAACAAATGTACCTAGCACCAACTCTGTGCCAGGCATTGTACTGGGTCCCAGAGATACAAGATTAGACAAATCAAAATCCCAAGGCTCATATCTTACTACATTGATGGACAGTGACTGCAATGGGGTGGGGGGGGACTCAATAATATAATATGGGTGAATGTATAAAAAAAATTCTAAGGCTCACGAAGCACAATTCCCAGTGGCAAAACACACATGAACTTATGATATTTTTTATTGTATATACATAGTATACTCTTACTTTCTGCTAGTAAACCTAATTTTCTTAATACAGCTTGACCTCTGCAAGGAGAGTGGTGTTCTGGAAAAAAAAACAAACTTTAATAGTCTTACACTAAAAATATTTGAGAATTCATGATCTAAAAAGAAAAATTTTCTCTTATTCTTTTCACTCATTCATTTTACTGAATACCTAGGAAAATATGAGGCACAGTGGTGAGAACAAGACAATAACACCAGAAATCAGTCACTTTAATGGGGAAAAAAGACAACACACACACCTCATAAGGGAAACTTTAGCAAAGTGCTATGCTGGAACTTCAGAGGACAGGGGGGTCACATTAACTTCCTAAGGGAGGTAGCACCGGAGCTGAGCAGGCTTGTACCAGAAGGGAAAGAGAAAGCGTAGCAGGTAGAGCAGCAATAAGATGTACTTGGAGAACACAAGTTTAGTCTTTAGTTGAAACACAGGGTACAAGGGAATAATGAAAGATAAAGCTGGAATGATAATTTGGGCACAAGTTACAAAACACTTTGAATCTCAAAACAGAGAGTGTAAACAAACTCTAATTTGGTAACAACAGAGAGGCGTTAAAGAATTTGATGCTGATTGATCACATAATTTCTCTGAAGTGCTGTGGGCAGACACTAGAAAAGGACTTGAGAAAAGGGGTGGGTGGTGAGCAAGTAAAGATAAGGCCTTTCCCTTACTCAAGAAATCTGGTGGAAAAGGGGGGAAGCCTCTCTTGACTTTCTGACCAGGAAAGATTCAAACAGATCTGTAGGTAGTAGCTAAAAGAAGAGTCTTTAGCATGAAAGGGACTGAAGATACAAGAAAAATAAGATAAAACCATGGTAAACAATCCTAAAGAAGATAGAAAGGAATGACTCCAAACGACAGGGTTTCTTTCTTCCACTTGGGATCTTAAACTCTGAGGTGGATAGGCCATTTTGTCTTGATCTCAGTGAAGAAAGAATGTCTTGGAAGTAATGGTTTAATGGGGTAAAAAAAAAAAAAAAAAACCTAGTTAAGTTCCTATTTTTTCTTTAAAAAATTTGAATGGAGATGGGAATGGAAAAGAAAGAGCATAAGCAATGTCAGTTCTCAAGAGAAGTTACTGGGTGACAGTGTCAGGCAAACTCCAAATTTATACTTGTCTTTGTGCTTACTGTCTTCCTGAAATGATTACTTTCCCTCCAGATCTACTTATCCAAATCTACCCAGACTTCCAGAGCCAGCATAAGTCCCACTCCCCAGAATTCTCAGGGCAGAAGAAGACTCATAGGTAATTCAGTGCACACATCCACCTACTTCAGAAATTAATTTTGCCTTAGATCCATGAACATTTCCAGCAATGGAAAGGAAGCGCTCCGTCTCATAAAGGTGCCCATTCCACCTGTCTACAGCTCTCACAGTTATAAGTCCTCTTTTAATATTGGGCTGAAACCTGATCACTTACAGCTTTTATTATTTATTCCTAACCGTGGCTTCTACAGTTTAAGAGAGTAAGTTTACCCCCTCCAAACAACCCTTCAATGTTTGAAAAGTATATCGGGTCTTCTATAGTACAACCTAAATGGCATCAGATGTGTTTTTCAAATAGACATGTCACACTTTTCATTCAACAGAGCAAGCTGTCAACTAAAGCCCAAATAAATCTCACATAAAATGAGTATCACCTTCCTAGCCAGGTTGATACCTTCCTATATCACTCGGTACTTAGAGTAGACTTGAACTCAAATTGAAAGCTATTAATCAAATGTGGCAATGGATATAAAAAGTACCTAGAAAATTGAAAGCTCTGTACATACAAGAAGAGTAGACTGTTGATTGTGTACATGGGAGTTCATTATAATACCCTGCCTACTTCCATCTGTTTGAAATTTTCCATAATAAGATTTTTTAAAGTATATATTTAAATGTACAAACCTTCAAAAGCTCCCCTTCCTACATAATCTATGATCTCATCCTTCTTTTTCCAGCCTCCTGTCATCTTACCCTTTCTCCTACATGGGGCTATCTTTTGTTCCTTTTTCATTCCATACTTTTTGTGCCTGGATACTTTAATATCTGCTGTTTCTTGAATCTTCTTCCATCTGACAAAACCCTATCTTTCTGCAGAGTTGGGTTTGATTACAACTTCTGTTAAGCCTGTCACCCAGCCTAGCAAAAAACGAAGCAAATAAAAGGTGGCCAAAGTTTTATGCTTACCAAAGTCAGTGAAACAACTTTAGGAGTTGGCTCACCCAAAGTCACAGAGCTCTTAAGAAGTAGAACTGAGACAAGAGTCCAACTCCCCTGAGTCCAAATCTGACCATCTTTCCATTTCCCCACATTACTTGATGGTAACATAAACGTGCGGTAGAATCAAGAAAAAGTTTTTTTTCATCGCCTAATACTCACTCTGCTAACGGACCAGTGTTCGCTGCTGACACGTCAAACGCAAATCACAGCGTTCTCTTTTTCCCACTAGGTGAGTGTAAGGAGGAAGCGGCAAAAGACAAAAGAAAGCAAAAAGTAAAGATATAGGAAGGGGAAGTAGGAGATCCCCTACCCCCACCACCGCACCGTTTCCATAATGGGATTTTTCTACTAAAAAATAATCAGAGAACAACTTATCGCGACAAGGAAATGGCGATTCACTCTTTCCTGCATTTAACACGACATGTACGCAACGCTGGAGACAATCGTTGCCCACTAGAAGCTCCTTGCCTAGCTTAACTACTAACGTTTTAGCAGCGATACTTTAATACTGTATTCAGACCTCTTGAGAGGAGCCTCGGTAACGAAGTTTTCAAAGCCAGGCTCACTGACCCGCAGGTCTCTGCCCCGCTCTACCATTTCCAGGCTGGTTAGCGCCCAATCCTCAGTGGAACTGACCCTCTTACCCGGCTGGGCGCCGAGACACTCACCGCGAAACTAACAGCCGGACCTGAGCTTCGGTCTCCTGTTCCGCTCCGCCCCTCTCTAGCTTACGTCATCCAGAGGCGCCGAGGACGCGGTGTCACGCTACTATCGGTACTCTCATCACGTGATATGATACGACCCGCCCCCCAGCCCCCTCTTGAGTGTGGTCCCTCCCCCTCAGGCCGCGGTTGCGATTACGCTCTCCGAGGCCTGCTGTCTTGGGGCTGCTGCAGGCCGAAGACACAGCAACGACCAGGACCGGAGGAGCTCTAGGCCAAAGGGGTGAGCCAGCCAGGATCCCGGGACCCTTCATCGCCTGAGGCCAGCGAGAGGAAATGAAACAGGCGGGAACTGGCGGGGAAGGGAGGGTACTAGCGGAAGGTGTCATGGCGGCCGCACAGTGGGTCACGTGCCCCCAAGGCCCGCCTTGGTACTTCCCGTCACGTGCCCACAATTCTCGCAGCCAGCGATGGAGGCGAGACCCCCCAGTAACAGAGGCGGTGGCGACAGCGGCGGCTGTTGGGTTTCAGCCTCTTTCCGGCAGTGTCACTAAGAAGCGCAGCGGAACTCGACCCAACCCAGCCTTGTTATTTACTTTCTGCCCAAGACCGTAGCTCCCACCTGGTAAGTTTAAACCGAGGAACGGGGGTGGATGGGTGGGTGAGTGAGGAGCTGACAGGCCCCGTAACCGCAGGACGGCATGGATTCTGCCCGGTTCCCTGTGTCCCTGTCGCTACAACTCCCAAGCCTGCCGCTTTCATAGCCGTTATTATCTTGAAACAGGGGAAAGGATACCCCTAATCTACTTGGCTATGGGAAACCTACCGTTCTACTGAGAGCAGGGACTCGAACATTTATGCAAAGCCACGATCAGACTTGGCTCCTGAGAATGCTGTACGAGGAGGCCTCTTCCTGGTAGAGGAGCCCTTCCCGTTAGGAAATAAACGTGCTGTTAAGTCTTTCGGTTTCTTTAAGAGAAGAACTTTCACCTTCGTGTCCACACACCTTTTGCTTCATCTGTCAGCCCTACCTCTTCTTAAAACCTTCTTTACCCATGTGCCAGTCGAGACCCCATCCCGGTTTTGGTTTATACCCAATTTGAATGTCTTGTAATGATGAAAAATAGACCACCAACTCGTGGAAATACATAATTATTTTATAAATTCCCCTTTGGTCTCAGAGGCTAAGTGGACTAAGGAGGTGTATCCAATTGTTCTTGCCCATTAGAAGATCCAGTTTTAAAAACATACGGAATTTAAGTGGCTGAAATATGCTCTGCAGTACTTACTCCACAAAGGAGTGAAACAATTTCTCCCCACAAATTCTTATACAAGAAACTCCAGGATATAAAGCAGCGTGCTCTCATGGAATTGAATTTAGGAGGACAAGCTGCACCCACTCATCCTTCCCTCTCAGATCACAGTTTGAAAACCACTTTACTGGGCTTTGGTAGATAACCAAAGTTAACAGCCCTAAGCTAGATTTTTAAGTCAAAACCAGAGCAAATGAGATGGAGAGTTCATGATGGAAGAGAAGATAATCGCTAGTATCAAGCCTGTGGCTTACAGAAGGACTGGGCTCTGGAAAGAACTTTGTACCTTTTCGCAGATCGAAATCACTCATTTGGAAAAGGGGAGAGAAAACTTGGGGTCATTAAACCTATTCTGCTACCCTCACTCAGCCAACATTTAGCAGTGCAGCAAGTTGATAGGTTTGAGTTTCTTCTAGGTGACATTAAATACACATGGTAGTGCAAATGTTAAAAAAAAAAATGCAAATATAGAGAGAGCTCTTTAAAAATACTAGGAGGATTGGTGCAAGGAGAGAGAATCACTTAGAATGAACCAAATGATCCGGCTCCAGTCAGTTGTGACTGCTTCCTGTATGTCCTGCCCTCAAGGCTTATTTGTATTTTCTCTCTGCCTATCTCTTCCCATCTTTTAGCCCTGCTTCTCTGTGCTGCGGGTTTTTTCCCCCAACCATCAGAACATTGTCTGGTGTACCTTGAGATTTCCTAGCATTTTGGCCACTGTTCCTACCTCATGGGTACAGCTGCTAGAGATGTCTTTTTGCCCCGTCCATCTCTCCTGCCTTTAACGTGGCAGTGTCAAGGCATCCATCTAACAGTCTCTCCTTTCCCCATTTTGATTACCAACTGATTGGTCTTTTCTCGATTTCAGTGTTGTACTATTGTCAGCATGCAGTATTTATTACTAAAAATGAGCATACGTTTCTCTCTGTCCTGTATCTCATTTTCCTCTTTCTGCCTCTCCCTGCACTGCTGTAAAATGTAAAAGTATTTGGTCTTAAAATTGCTACATCAGTTATTCCCTTAATATCTTCCATGTGTAACTATCCTTAAAACAGAACATTTTGGTCACTCTACATATTTCCAAGGTCTTACTCCCTGTAATAGCGAATCGTTAACATTTTTGGATTGCCTAATGGCAAGGCAAGCAGCATTCCAAACTCATTTTGTATTCTAGAAGATAACAGCCACTCTCTGTGTAATAATTCTCCTTTTAGAGGGGATGAGTTTGTATTTCACTTGTTGCCTTTCTTTCTGCCCCATTTATCTCTGCACATTAGAAAAGGGAATGTAGGTAATAGAAATGCAGAGATTAAGTAATTTAAATATTTCTATGGATAGTTTCAAAGTCTTCCTATCCCTGTTTCCTTAATGAGCCAGTTGTTGGAATCTGTGAGGAATGATACCCTAATCTTTGAGAGCTAAAGCACTTCCTGAACTTTAGCTGAGGATGTATGTGGAAAGGTTTCACCAAGATTGTGTTCTTTTAACAACAAAGATCTTAAATAGATGTCACAAATATTTAGTGGACTAAAGGTCAGAATATTTTGCTGGATGCTGTACTGCAGTGAACACAACACACGTAACCTCTGCCCTTCTTTTTGAAGCTTGCAGTTTGTTGGGGGAGGCAAACATTTAAAAGAATTATTTTAATTACAGTCCCGGTAAGTGTTATGAAGAGAAGAATAGGAGACCTTGAATAGTAACTTTCAAGCTTGGAGTAGACTAAAAAAATGAATAAAAGCCAGTTGATGAGAAGGGATGAGATTGTGCAGATGCTTAGAGCAAGGCATGTACATTTAGCTTCAGGCACATATTTAACTGCAACTGAAAATAATGCCTTTACTGGAGAATCTTGCTATTTAAAGAAGTCTTGTGGCAGATTGTTTCTTAAATAATCTTTATTAGCAAAGCCAGGTCTTCAAGCCAATTTATTTAAATGTAACTAGATCAGTATTTTTTTATAACAAAATATCTGTAGTTCTCAGAGTTCTACTGGGAAGAAGTTTTTGCCATCCAAGAAGCCATCCTCAAGAAAAATCTAGATCTCACAGAGGCAATTGTAGGCTAGCCCCACTGGTTCTATTAAACTTCCTAAAATCTTGTCCTCGTATAATTAGCAGGTGCTACAGATGACAAGGGAAATTTGCCAAGCAATTTCTCCCTATAGGGATTTTAATAAGAATGGTTTTACATGCTCTACATAAGGGTCTGTCTTTTTCCCAATTGATTTAGAGTAACTGACTCTATATTGAAGTCAGTTCTGTCTATCTAATTTATTCTCCACTTTAGAGTTTTTCTATCTTCACCTGTCTTTTCTTTCTTACCTTCCCATGTCAGAAAAGCTTTTCTGTTCTCTTCCAAAGCTAACATTTTTTATTTGTGCCTTTACATAAGCCCAGTTATTCGGGGACCTGCTCTATGCTTACTCACTGCTTTTCCTCCACATATGAACATACTTAACATTATCCTGTAATTATCTGCTTACCGCACCTCCCCCCAAAAGCCCTCCCCTCCCATCTTCCTTAGTTTTTTTTTTTTGGTATCATTAATGTACAATTACTTGAACAACATTATGCTTACTAGACTCCCCCTATTATCTAGTCCCCTCCCACATACCCCATTACAGTCACTATCCATCAACGTAGTAAGATACTATAGAATCATTACTTGTCTTCTCTCTATATACTGCCTTTCCCGTGTCCCCCCGACCCCACTACATTATGTGTGCTAATCGTAGTGCCCCTTTTTCCCCCCTTCTCCCTCCCTTCCCACCCATTCTCCCCAGTCCCTTTCCCTTTGGTAACTGTTAGTCCATTCTTGGGTTCTGTGAGTCTGCTGCTGTTTTGTTCCTTCAGTTTTTTCTTTCTTCCTTAGGTTTTAATTCATGTTTCCTAAAATATGGTTTGTATGGTATGCAATATAATTGTAAATAGCACACAGTAAATGTACGTAATATATATACATAGTACACAACAGGTTTTTTATTTTAATATGTGTTTATAGTAGTGAATATTAGAAAGTTCATGTTAAAGTGTTTAATAGATGTTATAAAATTTCTGCTACAAATTAAGATTTTAAAACAATAAAAATACAAATGATTGTTCTGTGTTATGTATTAAGAATTTTAACCCTTTATCATACATGATACATGGATATCAACACTGTGGAGATTGTAAACAACGTGGGGAAATAGGTTCCATAGCCAAGTGAAAAACAAGGTAATTAACAGGTGTACCTAATGATTACATTCATAAGGTGGGTACAGATAAAATAAGCACAATTTAAAATTAAGAAAATTGATGTTAAGGTTGTGGGATTGTGGAATTTTTTAATCCTTTTGTTATTTAGCTTATTAGGCTCCATCCCAACCATTAAAAATGCCTGCATGATAGAGGCTATCTCTACCTGCATGACTCAGCATCACCTTGCACTCATCCAGAACTGAATTCCTTGTCTTCCTGTTCATACCTGTTCTTCTTTCTTACTTGTTTCTGTAAATGGCACAACTGTACCCATGTCAGTAAACCTTAAAAATGGGGTATGAGCAAGCAGCTGTGACACCTCCATCAGCACTTAAAATGTCTGTCTGTCCTCAGTACCCTTCCTTGTCCCTTCCTCTCCATTCTCACTGACTCCTGGCTCAGACCCTTTCTGGTCCCTTTCTTCAGTCTCTCAGATTACCCACAGATTATTTCCTAAAATACAAATCACTCCCCTAAAGAAAAGTCTTTAGAGGTGTTCTGTTGTCTACCGCATAGTGTGGAATTCTCCACTGTGTGCCTCTGTTCTTAACCACCCAACTTCACATCCCACTGATCCCCAGAATGAACTTTATGATATATGCAGCGCTGACTGCTCCCTTCCTAGAGAGCCTCAAGGCTTTGCCCCAAACCATTACCGCTGCCCGCAGTGACTGTTTCCCTTCATCTGTCACGATCCTCATTCAAGACCCAATTCATAACTAAATTATATGAAAAAAATATGCTGATACATATACTAATATAGTGAATTTCAAAAAATATGTTAAGCAAAAAGAGACGAAAGAATACATCTGGCACAATCCATTTATTTGGAATCCTAGAACAGACAAAAACTAATCTGTTCTGATAGAAATCAGAAAATAATTTGTTGGAGGGTGAGAGGAAGAGAACTGACTGGACAGGAACATGAAGATGTTCCGGGATGATGGAAATATCTTTGTCTTGTTTTGGGTAATGGCACATGAGTGTATTTTTGTCGAAGGGCATCAAACAGAACACCTAATACATGCATTTTGTTGGTTTGTTAATTACACCTGAGACCTTTCTTCCATGTGAAGAAATTGCCTCTGAGACCTGATCTAGGCATATATATTGTTTCCCTTTTTGGACTTCACACATTCTCATTTGTGTATACACACACATACTATATCTTGCTCACTAAACTGGTAGCTTTTTGAAAGCAGAAATCACTATTGACAGACATTTATCTTGAGATAAGTACATAGGAAGTAACAAACCAGGAATCAGCATGGGTATGGTTTCAGCTCTGGGAGTGCTTATGGAAAGGTCACACAAATCCTGTGGCCCTTAGTTGTTTTTGTCTAAATAAGTTTGGACTAAATATTCATTAAAGTTCTGTTTAATTCTGAAGTTCTACAAGTCTAAATACAGATTTTAAAACATTTTGTAGTAAAATTGTGTTTCAGATTTAAAAATACAATTGAGGAAAATAAAAATAAATTGAAATACTCTAATTAGCAATGTAAATATGGTTTAAAAATTGCCAGGTGTTATAAATATATGCACCTATGGTAGGAGTAAAATGAAATTTTATTTTGAAGGAATAACGCTATCCAACTTTACCTTCATCTTTGAATGAGGGAAGAGACTTTTTTCCTCCTCATTATTTAAGTTAATAGATTTGGAAGGGACTCTGGAAGTCAACAAACCTGATCCTAATTGAAATGTGAAATCTTTTTGTCTCTTAGCACCTTCTAGCCATCATGGCAACTTCATCTGAAGAAGTTTTGCTGATTGTGAAGAAGGTGCGTCAAAAGAAGCAAGATGGAGCTCTGTACCTCATGGCAGAAAGAATTGCTTGGGCACCTGAAGGCAAAGATAGATTTACAATCAGCCATATGTATGCGGATATTAAATGTAAGTCAACTATACCAAGGTCTGATGTATGTTGTAGTAATTCTTTAAGAAGGTTGTTTGTATAATCTTTGTGGATTTTTATTATTACATCCAAATAATCAACCATAAAGAAACTATTACAAAGTGAAATCACTGAGTATATATACTTATCATTCTGTAACTTGGCTTTTCTACTTAATAATAGAGTGTGTAGTTTACATATGTAAACCTACCTCAGTAAATACCTCCACACGTACCTTATTTCAAGAGCTGTGCAGTACTCCACTGTGGATATACAATCATGTATTTAATAGTTCTTTGCTGAATGACATTAGGTAACTTTTACAGAATTTTGTTACTGCAAACAATGTTGCAGTTTAGATCTGTGCACTAATATATTTGTGAATTTTTTTTTTTTTTTTTTTTAATAATTATTTTTTATTGAAGGGTAGTTGACACACAGTATTGCATTACATGAGTTTCAAGTGTACATCACAGTGGTAGAACATTTATATACATAATTCTAGGTTCCAGCTATCACCCTACCAGGCTGTTACAATATCTTGACTATATTCCTTATGCTATACATTACATCCCGGTTACTAATTTATTTTACCATTGGAAGTCCTTTTTTTTTTTTTTTTTTTTTTTGTGAGGGCATCTCTCATATTTATTGATCAAATGGTTGTTAACGACAATAAAATTCTGTATAGGAGAGT
Organism: Manis pentadactyla; assembly: GCF_030020395.1. Taxonomy (NCBI): domain Eukaryota; kingdom Metazoa; phylum Chordata; class Mammalia; order Pholidota; family Manidae; genus Manis; species Manis pentadactyla. The sequence continues at coordinate 57,982,197 of NC_080027.1, forward strand.
CAATGCTCAATGCACACTCATTATTCCACCCCAAGCCTAATTTTTGTCAGTCTCCAATCTTCTGAGGCATAACAAACAAGTTTTTACATGTAGAACAAATTCTTACATAATGAATAAGTTACATAGTGAACAGTACAAGGGCAGTCATCACAGAAACTTTCGGTTTTGCTCATGCATTATGAACTATAAACAGTCAGTTCAAATATGAATACTCATTTGGTTTTTATACTTGATTTATATGTGGATACCACATTTCTCTCTTTATTATTATTATTTTTAATAAAATGCTGAAGTGGTAGGTAGATACAAGATAAAGGTAGAAAACATAGTTTAGTGTTGTAAGAGAGCACATGTAGATGATCAGGTGTGTGCCTGTAGACTATGTGTTAATCCAAGCTAGACCAGGGCAATAAAACATCCACGTATGCAGAAGATTTCTCTCAGAACGGGGGGGTGAGGTTCTAAGCCTCACCTCTGTTGATCCCCAATTTCTCACCTGATGGCCCCCCTGCGACTGTGCCTGTCTTAGGTTGTTCCTCCCTTGAGGAATCTTACCCGTCTCTGGCTAACCAGTCATCTTCCGGGGCCATACAGGGAAATGTGAAGTTGGTAAGTGAGAGGGAAGCCTTATTGTTTGAAAAAGTTAGCTTTTTACTTCTTTGCATATTTATGCCCTGTGGCTTCTATGCCCAGCATTTGTCTTGAGGTATCTTTACCACTTGGAAGAATTATGATACTCGGTAAATTTGATATGAGGCACGAATTCTATTTAAGGGTTGTAATTAGGAAGGAAGAAGAAAAGCTATAGAAGTAGCAGGCGGAAGAAAACATGGGAAGATTGATTATTTCTTTGATATATCTTCTTGTAGAGTAACTTCAGCATGTATAGGTTTTAAGCTACTACTTAAATTGCACACACACATTAACATAATAGGAGTATAGTTACATAACCAAAGCATATCTGTAATTACCAGCCATCTGCAGTGAAACCAAGAAAACCAGTTAGGCACCTTAGGCATTTGTGAAAACTTATCTATGATATGGTGGATATTGTCCAAATGAACTTGAACAGTCTGAGAGAAATCAGACAAATTAAAACAACCCATTCCTGGGGACTGTTCACATGCCATATGTTCTTTGAACAATAAATAGTTTGTAGTTGTAAGACTTTGGAGCGCTACAATTTGCACTTCTCCAAATTCTTGGTTGAGTTCCAACAGTATAGATCCAGTCCAATTTTGTTGTTTTACTGTATGCACAGGCCAGCTTAGATATCTCCTTCCTCATTCCCATGGCAGGTCCAGGAACTGGTGGGATGAGTGCATCTACAGCTGTAGCAGTGCGTGGATCTTTGTTGGGGTTTTTTGATGATCATCTTCTGGCATGAGTCTTCCAGAGGGTGCAGATGTTGGAAGTTCTTTTTCATATCGTATCTTAGTTCATTTTCGGGGTAGCCCAATTAGGCTTTGATCCTCTGTATAAACACAAACAGACCCTTTGCCTACACTTTTATATGCCCTTTATACCCTTGTGTAGAACTCGTTGGAGGTTACCACACAGGAACTGCCCTTTTTTTTTTTTTTTTTTTTTTTTTGCTATCACTAATCTACACTTACATGACGAATATTATGTTTACTAGGCTCTCCCCTATAACAGGTCTCCCCTATAAACCCCTTTACAGTCACTGTCCATCAGCATAGCAAAATGTTGTAGAATCACTACTTGCCTTCTCTGTGTTGTACAGCCCTCCCTTTTCTCCTACCCCCCCATGCATGTTAATCTTAATACCCCCCTACTTCTCCCCCCCTTATCCCTCCCTACCCACCCATCCTCCCCAGTCCCTTTCCCTTTGGTACCTGTTAGTCCATTCTTGAGTTCTGTGATTCTGCTGCTGTTTTGTTCCTTCAGTTTTTCCTTTGTTCTTATATTCCACAGATAAGTGAAATCATTTGGTATTTCTCTTTCTCCGCTTGGCTTGTTTCACTGAGCATAATACCCTCCAGCTCCATCCATGTTGCTGCAAATGATTGGATTTGCCCTTTTCTTATAGCTGAGTAGTATTCCATTGTGTATATGTACCACATCTTCTTTATCCATTCATCTATTGATGGACATTTAGGTTGCTTCCAATTCTTGGCTATTGTAAATAGTGCTGCAATAAACATAGGGGTGCATCTGTCTTTCTCAAACTTGATTGCTGCATTCTTAGGGTAAATTCCTAGGAGTGGAATTCCTGGGTCAAATGGTAAGTCTGTTTTGAGCATTTTGATGTACCTCCATACTGCTTTCCACAATGGTTGAACTAACTTACATTCCCACCAGCAGTGTAGGAGGGTTCCCCTTTCTCCACAGCCTCGCCAACATTTGTTGTTGTTTGTCTTTTGGATGGCAGCCATCCTTACTGGTGTGAGGTGATACCTCATTGTGGTTTTAATTTGCATTTCTCTGATAATTAGCGATGTGGAGCATCTTTTCATGTGTCTGTTGGCCATCTGAAATTCTTTTTTGGAGAACTGTCTGTTCAGTTCCTCTGCCCATTTTTTAATTGGGTTATTTGTTTTTTGTTTGTTGAGGCGTGAGAGCTCCTTATATATTTTGGACGTCAAGCCTTTATCGGATGTGTCATTTTCAAATATATTCTCCCATACTGTAGGGATCCTTCTTGTTCTATTGATGGTGTCTTTTGCTGTACAGAAGCTTTTCAGCTTAATATAGTCCCACTTACTCATTTTTGCTGTTGTTTTCCTTGCCCGGGGAGATATGTTCAAGAAGAGGTCACTCATGTTTATGTCTAAGAGGTTTTCGCCTATGTTTTCTTCCAAGAGTTTAATGGTTTCATGGCTTACATTCAGGTCTTTGATCCATTTTGAGTTTACTTTTGTATATGGGGTTAGACAATGGTCCAGTTTCATTCTCCTACATGTAGCTGTCCAGTTTTGCCAGCACCACCTGTTGAAGAGACTGTCATTTCGCCATTGTATGTCCATGGCTCCTTTATCAAATATTAATTGACCATATATGTCTGGGTTAATGTCTGGATTCTCTAGTCTGTTCCATTGGTCTGTGGCTCTGCTCTTGTGCCAGTACCAAATTGTCTTGATTACTATGGCTTTATAGTAGAGCTTGAAGTTGGGGAGTGAGATCCCCCCTACTTTATTCTTCTTTCTCAGGATTGCTTTGGCTATTCGGGGTCTTTGGTGTTTCCATATGAATTTTTGAATTATTTGTTCCAGTTCATTGAAGAATGTTGCTGGTAGTTTCATAGGGATTGCATCAAATCTGTATATTGCTTTGGGCAGGATGGCCATTTTGACGATATTAATTCTTCCTAGCCACGAGCATGGGATGAGTTTCCATCTGTTAGTGTCCCCTTTAATTTCTCTTAAGAGTGACTTGTAGTTTTCAGAGTATAAGTCTTTCACTTCTTTGGTTAGGTTTATTCCTAGGTATTTTATTTTTTTTGATGCAATTGTGAATGGAGTTGTTTTCCTGATTTCTCTTTCTGTTGGTTCATTGTTAGTATATAGGAAAGCCACAGATTTCTGTGTGTTGATTTTGTATCCTGCAACTTTGCTGTATTCCGATATCAGTTCTAGTAGTTTTGGGGTGGAGTCTTTAGGGTTTTTTATGTACAGTATCATGTCATCTGCAAATAGTGACAGTTTAACTTCTTCTTTACCAATCTGGATTCCTTGTATTTCTTTATTTTGTCTGATTGCCGTGGCTAGGACCTCCAGTACTATGTTAAATAACAGTGGAGAGAGTGGGCATCCCTGTCTAGTTCCCGATCTCAGAGGAAATGCTTTCAGCTTCTCGCTGTTCAATATAATGTTGGCTGTGGGTTTATCATAGATGGCCTTTATTATGTTGAGGTACTTGCCCTCTATTCCCATTTTGCTGAGAGTTTTTAACATGAATGAATGTTGAACTTTGTCAAATGCTTTTTCAGCATCTATGGAGATGATCATGTGGTTTTTGTCTTTCTTTTTGTTGATGTGGTGGATGATGTTGATGGACTTTCGAATGTTGTACCATCCTTGCATCCCTGGAATGAATCCCACTTGGTCATGGTGTATGATCCTTTTGATGTATTTTTGAATTCGGTTTGCTAATATTTTGTTGAGTATTTTTGCATCTACATTCATCAGGGATATTGGTCTGTAGTTTTCTTTTTTGGTGGGGTCTTTGCCTGGTTTTGGTATTAGGGTGATGTTAGCTTCATAGAATGAGTTTGGGAGTATCCCCTCCTCCTCTATTTTTTGGAAAACTTTAAGGAGAATGGGTATTATGTCTTCCCTGTATGTCTGATAAAATTCCGAGGTAAATCCATCTGGCCCGGGGGTTTTGTTCTTTGGTAGTTTTTTGATTACCTCTTCAATTTCGTTGCTGGTAATTGGTCTGTTTAGATTTTCTGTTTCTTCCTGGGTCAATCTTGGAAGGTTATATTTTTCTAGGAAGTTGTCCATTTCTCCTAGGTTTCCCAGCTTGTTAGCATATAGGTTTTCATAGTATTCTCCAATAATTCTTTGCATTTCCGTGGGGTCCGTCGTGATTTTTCCTTTCTCGTTTCTGATACTGTTGATTTGTGTTGACTCTCTTTTCTTCTTAATAAGTCTGGCTAGAGGCTTATCTATTTTGTTTATTTTCTCGAAGAACCAGCTCTTGGTTTCATTGATTTTTGCTATTGTTTTATTCTTCTCAATTTTATTTATTTCTTCTCTGATCTTTATTATGTCCCTCCTTCTGCTGACCTTAGGCCTCATCTGTTCTTCTTTTTCCAATTTCGATAATTGTGACATTAGACCATTCATTTGGGATTGCTCTTCCTTTTTTAAATATGCTTGGATTGCTATATACTTTCCTCTTAAGACTGCTTTTGCTGTGTCCCACAGAAGTTGGGGCTTAGTGTTGTTGTTGTCATTTGTTTCCATATATTGCTGGATCTCCATTTTGATTTGGTCATTGATCCATTGATTATTTAGGAGCGTGTTGTTAAGCCTCCATGTGTTCGTGAGCCTCTTTGCTTTCTTTGTACAGTTTATTTCTAGTTTTATGCCTTTGTGGTCTGAAAAGTTGTTTGGTAGGATTTCAATCTTTTGGAATTTTTGAGGCTCTTTTTGTGGCCTAGTATGTGGTCTATTCTGGAGAATGTTCCATGTGCACTTGAGAAGAATGTATATCCCGCTGCTTTTGGATGTAGAGTTCTATAGATGTCTATTAGGTCCATCTGTTCTACTGTGTTGTTCAGTGCTTCCGTGTCCTTACTTATTTTCTGCCCAGTGGATCTATCCTTTGGGGTGAGTGGTGTGTTGAAGTCTCCTAGAATGAATGCATTGCAGTCTATATCCCCCTTTAGTTCTGTTAGTATTTGTTTCACATATGCTGGTGCTCCTGTGTTGGGTGCATATATATTTAGAATGGTTATATCCTCTTGTTTGACTGAGCCCTTTATCATTATGTAGTGTCCTTCTTTATCTCTTGTTACTTTCTTTGTTTTGAAGTCTATTTTGTCTGATATTAGTACTGCAACCCCTGCTTTCTTCTCACTGTTGTTTGCTTGAAATATGTTTTTCCATCCCTTGACTTTTAGTCTGTACATGTCTTTGGGTTTGAGGTGAGTTTCTTGTAAGCAGCATATAGATGGGTCTTGCTTTTTTATCCATTCTGTTACTCTGTGTCTTTTGATTGGTGCATTCAACCCATTAACATTTAGGGTGACTATTGAAAGATATGTACTTATTGCCATTGCAGGCTTTAAATTCGTGGTTACCAAAGGTTCAAGGTTAGCCTCTTTAGTATCTTACTGCCTAACTTAGCTCGCTTATTGAGCTGTTATATACACTGTCTGGAGATTCTTTTCTTCTCTCCCTTCTTGTTCCTCCTCCTCGATTCTTCATATGTTGGGTGTTTTGTGCTGTGCTCTTTCTAGGAGTGCTCCCATCTAGAGCAGTCCCTGTAAGATGTTCTGTAGAGGTGGTTTGTGGAAAGCAAATTCCCTCAGCTTTTGTTTGTCTGGGAATTGTTTAATCCCACCGTCATATTTGAATGATAGTCGTGCTGGATACAGTATCCTTGGTTCAAGGCCCTTCTGTTTCATTGTATTAAATATATCATGCCATTCTCTTCTGGCCTGTAGGGTTTCTGTTGAGAAATCTGACGTTAGCCTGATGGGTTTCCCTTTATAGGTGACCTTTTTCTCTCTAGCTGCCTTTAACACTCTTTCCTTGTCCTTGATCTTTGCCATTTTAATTATTATGTGTCTTGGTGTTGCCCTTCTTGGATCCTTTCTGTTGGGGGTTCTGTGTATTTCCGTGGTCTGTTCGATTACTTCCTCCCCCAGTGTGGGGAAGTTTTCAGCAATTATTTCTTCTAAGATACTTTCCATCTCTTTGCCTCTCTCTTCTTCTTCTGGGACCCCTATAATACGGATATTGCTCCTTTTAGATTGGTCACACAGTTCTCTTAATATTGTTTCATTCCTGGAGATCCTTTTGTCTCTCTCTATGTCAGCTTCTATGCGTTCCTGTTCTCTGATTTCAATTCCATCAATGGCCTCTTGCATTCTATCCATTCTGCTTATAAACCCTTCCAGAGTTTGTTTCATTTCTGCGATCTCCTTTCTGGCATCTGTGATCTCTTTCCGGACTTCATCCCATTTTTCTTGCGTGTTTCTCTGCATCTCTGTCAGCATGTTTATGATTCTTATTTTGAATTCTTTGTCAGGAAGACTGGTTAGGTCTGTCTCCTTCTCTGGTGTTGTCTCTGTGATCTTTGTCTGCCTGTAGCTTTGCCTTTTCATGGTGATAGGAATAGTCTGCAGAACTGGGACGAGTGACGGCTGGAAGGACTTCCTTTCTTGTTGGTTTGTGGCCCTCCTCTCCTGGGAGAACAGCGGCCTCTAGTGGCTTGTGCTGCGCAGCTGCGCGCAGACAGGGCTTCTGCTTCCTGCCCGGCTGCTATGGAGTTAATCTCCGCTGTTGCTGTGGGCGTGGCCTGGCTCGGGCAGCTACTCCAAAATGGTGGAGTCGCGTTGGAGCAGGAGCTGCTGGGAGGCTATTTATCTCCGTAAGGGGCCTCCCTGCTCCCTGCAGCCCAGGGGTTAGGGTGCCCAGAGATCCCGGATTCCCTACCTCTGGATTAAGTGGCCCGCCCTGCCCCTTTAAGACTTCCAAAAAGCACCCGCCAAAACAAAACAACGACCACAAAAAAAAACAAGAAAAAAAAATTTTTTTAATTAAAAAAAAAAAAAAAAATTTTTTAATTAAAAAAAAAAAAGGTGGTCGTTCGTTTTTCTTTATTCTCCGGTGCCAGCCTCAGGCCTCTGCTCACCGGTCTTTCTGCCCTGTTTCCCTAATATTGGGGTCCCTGTCCCTTTAAGACTTCCAAAGAGCGCTCGCCAAAAGAAAGCAGCAAAAAAGCAAAAAAAAAAAAAAATGGTCGCGCGCTTTTCTTATGTCCTCTGTCGCCCAGCCTCCAGTGCCTGCTCACTGTTCTTGCTGCCCTGTTTTCCCAGTATCGAGGGCCCTGCACTCTGGCCCGGATGGCTGGGGCTGGGTGTTCGGCAGCCCTGGGCTCCGTCTCCCTCCTGCTCTGCCTGCTCTTCTCCCGCCGGGAGCTGGGGGGAGGGGCGCTCGGCTCCCGCGGGGCCGGGGCTTGTATCTTACCCCCTTCGAGAGGCGCTGGGTTCTCTCAGGTGTGGATGTGGTCTGGATATTGTCCTGTGTCCTCTGGTCTTTATTCTAGGAAGGGTTGTCTTTGTTATATTTTCATAGATATATGTTGTTTTGGGAGGAGATTTCCGCTGCTCTACTCACGCCGCCATCTTCCGCCCCCATATTTGTGAATTTTTGTGTATAGGATGAATCCTTGCAGAGGATTTACTGTTTCAAATGATTTATGCATTTAATATATTGATAGATGATGCCAGATTGCCCTTTAATAAAATTGTATCATTTAAGCAGGCTGTCAAATCTTTGGTTATGTGACCATCATCTGTTGAGAAGATAGACTTGGTTTTATATTGACTATAGGTGGAGAAATACGGAGCATAACATTTTTATATCCTTTTTGTGATTTTTAAATATGAAGACAAATCAAAACCCCTTCTCTTTCCAAATTTGCAAGATTTTACTTTGGATTTATTACTCAAAGTACATGGTGCCCTGTGAATCAATAATAATTAGGTTTAAAAACACCAAGTGAACTCTGGAATTTAGAACCTTAACTCTGAAAGGATTTCTGTAATTCACCTAACTAAAGATCTTCAATAGGAGACCCCAGAGGAGTCTGGTAACAAGGCCCTTCATAAATTGTGGTATCTTAACTGTGACCATTAATATGGATCCATCTGTTTTCCTGGATGTAAGATTCTTCCCCTAGATAAAATCCTGTATAGATTTCAAGGAACATGACACCTTGAAAAATAGACAAGCCTCAACGTGTAGGTGCTCAATTTACAAATGTCTTTTGAGTATGAAATTTCCCTAAGGACTTCTGTTTTGCTTCTGGAACTGACTAAAATCCTCATCTTTCTGCACTAAAATAACTTAGTATCTTTTCAAAAGGAAATACTTTTTAAAATTCATAATTCTTAAGCTGTCTATTCCGGTAATATTACCTCCTTTTAAAACTTGGTTTCAATGGGAAAATATCTAACCAGGTTCCTGATAATAATCTTATAAACTGACATTTGTACTACAGTAGATTCATAAATTAGGAACTGCTTGTATTAACGTTTCTCTTAAACAGAAAGTTAGCCCTGTAGTTTTGCAAAACATACTCACTGTGATACTCTGCAATAAAAAATATGACTATCTTATTTCTTGACATTTCTTCTCAGCTATTGGGGAGGAGAGCATACATGCAAATCTATATCTGCACCAGATCAGTTTTCATTTTAAGGTGAATATTTGAAAGAATATCCATTTCTGAAAGAAGCCATTGAAAGTTACCAATAATAAATTAGCAGTGTAATAAGCTAGCTAAAAACCTTCAGAACTATGCCTCTCACAGGCAAGAGCTAAAATAGAGCAAGGGTAAAGCAGTGACTGAGAAAAGATGCCTAGAAAGGAGTAGTTTGTGTTGGAGGAATGGAACAAGGGAATAGGGTGGCTGATGGTGTAAATTGCTTAATATTACTACTTTAGCAGTAAGATATTTCATCCAAACTGTTGGTCTGGAAGGAGCATCTCCATAGATAAAGTTTCTGTTTATTTAGGGGTTAGCAGTTACTTGGGGCTGAGAGCTCTAGGAAGCATGTTCACATTGCCATGAGTCACCCATTCAGTGGGACAAAGCCCCTCCATGAAGAAGACAAAGCAGTAACATTGCCATGAATCCCACTCTTTAAAACTACAAGTCCTCTGCTCTGTAGCTGTATTTTGACATTTCCAGCCCCAATTTATTACAAATATCTTCAAAGTTAAAGAATAAAGGATGGTTTAGTATATAGCTATATAAATTAATCCACCTAAATAAAAAGTTGTTGTTTTGCCATACTCTATTACGTGTGCATACACTTTGACTGCTTATAACATTTTTGCGCAAGAAAAGTTTAATAATAAGCATCTAGCATTCAGACCATTGCTGCATTTCCCCAGTTGTCCTGATGTTTTTTATAGCTGTGATTTTTTTTCTTTAAATCAATATCCAGTCTAGGTTCATGTATGTATTATAGGCTCTTTAAAAGTATAGGCTTATAGAATATCACACATTCTGATTATGTCTGGTTGTCTTCTTAAGATTTTGTTTAATTATTTCTCTATGCCTGTATTTCTTACAAATGGAAAGTCAGGTCTTACAGATTTGATTACACTCAAACATTTTCAGCAAGAACACACATAGGTAGTGGTGGTTACTTCCTATTCTATCACCTCGGAAAGCCCCTTCCCTCGGTTGTCACGAGGGTTTTAATGAGGCTAAGTTTGATCACTTGGTTAAAGTGGTGACATCAAATCTTGCAAATGTAAAAAATACATATTTTCCTGTACAATTAGTAAGCAAGCCATGGGCTGTGTTTTGGAGTTTTTTGAATCATGACAAATCATTTTTATTAATATGATTGATTGGAGGCAGGCTGTGTAGGGTGGATTTAGGACTTCTAGTTGTCTGTTGAGAAAGCTTTAAAGAGGTCTGCCTAGTTGCATGGCAACAAAAGCCCTTTAGTGTCTGGGGTGAAAGCAGTGGGTGAGAAGTGCCACACAAAAAAGGCTACTGGAGAAGGAGGCAGAGTGTTAGTGAATTTGTTGAACCATTCTCTCGTTATATGGGATTATTTGAAAAGAGTGTATTTCTGCGAAAGCATCAAGATTGGAACAGGGTGGGTAAAGCCCAGAGGAATCCCGAATCTTCCTGGGAGGAGAAGTGATCTATTGTATGGCAGTTTCCCTCATCTAATTAGCCTCATGGTTTTTTCTAGGCCAGAAAATAAGTCCAGAAGGAAAAGCTAAAATTCAACTTCAGCTGGTCCTACATGCAGGGGACACAACTAACTTCCATTTTTCCAATGAAAGCACAGCAGTGAAAGAACGAGATGCAGTTAAAGACCTTCTACAACAGCTGCTGCCCAAATTCAAAAGGAAAGCAAATAAAGAACTGGAAGAGAAAAACAGGTGAAGGAGGAGAATAACATTTTGAAGAGATACCAGTTTCTCTCCAGATTCTTAGTGCAGTAATAGCTTATTATTTCTCACCTTTTGTGCTTCCATAACATAATATAGAAAAATATGGGCTTTGTTATCTTTAGCTCTCTTTGGTTCTCAACTTTAGCATCTTACTAGCTATTTGGCTTTGGGTAAATGAAGATGTATAAACCCAGAAGTTAAATTAACTGCCCAAGCCCAGCATCTGCTTAGGAACAGAACTGAGATTGGAAAGTGCTAAGGTCCCTAAATTCCTTTTCATAGTTTATTGTTACATAGAAGGCACTAAACCATTAAAAGTGTTTTTGTGAATAAGAAACCTTAAAGAAATCATATTGTAAAAAGTTAAGAAAGCATGTAAGATAATGGTAATTTCTGATAAGAGAATTCCATCACCAGTATCTTTCAGGCCATCTATGCTTATGTCTCCAAGTGCTTATGAAAAACGAGTTGCTGGAAAAACTCAAGCATACCTCCTCCCTTCCCCATTCACCTTTATTTGTGAGAGATAATACAGTACAGTAGCCTTTCTACCCTGGGATACAGAGATGAATAAGACCATATCCATGCCCTCAGAGAGTTTAGTCTTTGCTTCTTCAGACTTAGTTCCATTTATCTCCACTTAATTTGTTCCTCCAAATACATTTTTTTGCTTTTAATTATTAACAAATGAATTAAGTAACCTCTGCTGCTCAACTGTCAAAGAATAAAAGTTCTGTTTCCTGTTATTAAGGTCTCTTTAAGATGTTACCCAAATGGTGTTTTATTCTAGAAGTTCAATATATTCAATATATTCTATCACCAGAATGCTGCAAGAAGATCCTGTTTTGTTTCAGCTTTACAAAGATCTTGTCGTGAGTCAAGTGATCAGTGCTGAGGAATTCTGGGCCAATCGTTTATGTGTGAATGCAACAGAGAGTTCTTCTGCATCCAATCATAAGCAGGATGTTGGTATTTCTGCAGCATTTCTGGTATGTGACCCTTCTAGATTTCTGAAGAAGAAAAAAAAAAAAAAACCCAGTATGTGTGTTAACAGTGACATTTCTTTTGTAAAAGTTAGCATTTCCTTAAAGCAAATTAATACTTTAGTATCCATGGCATTCTTCTAAAATATATTTTAAATTATACAGTATTTTTTTAATATATATTTCTTTTTTGCCAGTTTTATATTCTTGGTTTTTGGACTTGACCCTAGCATGCTGAAAACCAAATGGACCTTTGAAAGAGAATCTTTTAGCAATTGGACTAATACTTTTTCCCCTAATAATAATACATTTAGGGCTTCCTGATACCTTTTTTTAATGATCACTATATTTTACTTACATTGCAAAGTTAAATGTATATAATGACCATCATGTTATTAAAAAAGTAAGATTTACAAAATGTAGCTTAGAAATTGAGAATACCTAACCCATGGAATTAGAAAGTGGGATTCATTTAGTTTATATTCTGGTACCAAAGCAGTATTTAAACATTTTACAAAAATTTAAGTACCAGTTGTGTTTGGCATCTTTCTGGGTGCTTAGTAGTGAATTTAATTAACAGACTTTTCCTCAAGAAATCAGTCATACTTAATTATTCAGTAACCAGGGTTTATAGTGGTTTTGGTAACTCTACAGATTTTATGTTAAAGCTTTACTAGCTATCTGCCTTTGGCCACACTTAAACACACCTATTTGACTATATTCAATTTTTAGGAAGTAGATTTTACAGGTCACTAAGATTATGTGCAACCAGGCCAGGCTTCTTTGAGCCTTGTCTCTGATAAAAGTAAAGGTGAGGGACTTACCTCTGTCTCTGTAGTTTACTCAGAAAGTCTGCTTTTCCACCTTTATCCAATGTCTACTGGTTGTTTAGACACCTTCGCTTAATATTGTAATGAATATATACATGTATCTGTGTATCGTCTTTATTTTAGGCTGATGTCCGGCCCCAAACAGATGGATGTAATGGTCTGAGATACAATTTAACCTCTGATATCATTGAGTCCATATTTAGGACCTATCCAGCTGGTAAGAAGAATCAGGTCTTCCAAATAGTTAAAATATTAGTTTGGATGAATTCAGTAATAGATCAATGAAAAACAAAATGCTTTACCTTTATTCCTGATCAAGTGCAACAAAATATGTCAAGTAATTTACCCAGTGCCTAACATGATATGCTGTCATCAAATTATTGGTATTATGTCTAATTCTTCCCATCAGTTGTTACCCCTTCAGCATACCTGATCGAGATGACATGCTTCAGAGATATCAATAAATGAGTCTCTCTACAGCACTAACTTAGATCATCCTTCTTGCTGATTCTCAAGCGACCTTTCTAACCCACAAATCATTTTCCTTGCAGAATCCTATAAGTGTAAATGTCTTAACCCCAGCCTTGGTGATTTATGATGCATAGAAAGGCTGAGAGCCATGCCTCAGTCATTCTCACTGAACAGTCCTCTATAAGCCCTATCTTTTCTCTTACCCATTTCCTCACTCCTGTCCCTTTAGTCCTTAGGAAACTTACCTTTCGCACAGGACTCCTCTCAGGCATCACCTTATTGCCGCCTCTATAAAATCCTGACTGACTTGGACAGATGTAAGCCTCCACCCTTTGCTTGTGTAGGGCCTTGCCTCTGCCTCAAAGAGTTATTAGCACATTGTAATTATTTTTGTATCTTTCTAATAATAACACTGTAATTGGATAATGTTTACTGTGTATCAGATGCTATTCTAAGGCTTACATGCATGTTTTTTGATACTTTTTTTATTGAAGTATCACTGATACACCATCTTATATTGGTTTCAAATGTACACCACAGTTGTTCAACAGTTACCCATATTATTAAATTCTCACCCCCTCTAGTGCAGTTACTATCTATCAACATAGACAGATGTTACAGAATCAATGACTGTATTCTCTATGCTGTACTACCATCCCCATGACCAACTTATATTGTGATTTTTATCCCCCTCCCCCTCCCTCTACCATCTGCCCCTCCCCCTCCCCCTTGATAACCACTAGTCACTTCTCAGTGTCTGTGAGTCTACTGCTATTTTGTTGCTTCTATTTTGCTTTGTTTTTATATTCCACAAATAAGTGAAATCATCCTACATGTATATTAATCATCACAAATATTCAATGAAGTAGGTATTGTTAATAACCCACATATTACAGATGAAGAAACCAAAATACAGAGAATAGTTTGCCCAAGGTCATACATATAATAAGTGTGTGAATATAGAACTTCAAACTCAGTCTCTCTGGCTCAGGATTCAGTGCTCTTAACCTCTTTGCTCATTGGGCTGAGAGCTCCTAAAGAACCGAACTGATAGTCCACTGGGTGCTGAGATCTGTATTTCCCCAGCACTTAAAATGGTGCCTTGGCTTGAGAGTGCACATGTATTGATCAAACAAACTCAGTTGAGACTCCAAGATTCTTGATGTTTCTGAAACTTTGAAACATGTTAATTCTCTTGGTGCAAAATAAGGTTTTGTTTGTGATTTGTTAAACAATTTCATGATCTAGTTTTTGCTATGAGTTTTATGTTTCAACTATTTGAGAGGTTTTAAGAAAGGGAAATTCAGTATGTAATTATGTTTTTTTCCGCAGTAAAAATGAAATATGCAGAAAATGTTCCCCACAACATGACAGAAAAGGAATTCTGGACACGTTTTTTCCAGTCACATTATTTCCACAGGGATCGGCTAAATACAGGGTCAAAGGACCTCTTTGCAGAATGTGCCAAAATAGATGAAAAAGGTAACTGTTTATCCCTGACATACTGTGGCATTTAATTTGCTGCTTTCTGGTCACTAGAGCTATCAGTGAAATTTTTTTAATTTCTGAGAAAGGTAAGACTTGGTCATCTTTTTATTTCATTGATTTTCTAGGGTTAAAAACAATGGTTTCGTTAGGAGTGAAAAACCCACTACTTGATTTGACAGCTTTGGAAGATAAACCATTAGATGAGGTAAGTAGTAGTAAAAGGATTTATGAAGGTAAACAATCTTTTCCTAGTAGTCAACATATAGTTTATAGTATTAAAATTGCCTTATTTGTAGATGTTCCATTTGTGAAAATGTAAAACAAACAATGTTGTTCGAGTGATTTATCAGAAGTGCTTTTCAGTAGTACTATTTGCTATTAAAATTGCCTTGGAAAACTGAAATTCCTATATAAGTTGTTAAAACTTTTTTAAAGGAATTTTCTAGATTTCTCCATATAATAAAGATTTATTATAGGTAATAATAAAGATTTAACATGTTGATGAATCCAGCTTTATGCTCTAGCTAACATTAAATAGGAATAAATAGTAGTAGACAAAGATAACAGACTGTCCATCAACATAGACAGATATTACAGAATCTTACCAGCTGGATAGGTCCCTTTCTTAAAACAGAGTATTTGCCAAACCTTGAGCACACTCATGACCCTTACCCCCACAGTAGCCTCAGTATGTTTTAATAGCTAGACCATCAAGTATGAGCCACTTACCTCAGCATCATCATGGAGAAAGATGATCGCTTTTGATGAAGGCTGATTCTATCACCGTTCTATCTTCTAGGCTAGGTACCTCTAATTCTAGGCTAGGAACCTGCCATCTTCAGTTACTTTCTTAACACTCTTAATTTTCTTCCCCTTCTTTTGGCTCCTTTTCTGTTGGCCATATACACATGCTCACACTGTCTTATCCTTTTTTTTTTTTTTTACCCCCAACTTCTCTTATATTAGTGTATGTACTCATGTGTACTCACCAGGTGAAAAACCAACATTAAAATTTTAACTTACAGCCTAAATGATAAATTAACAGAAAATAATCCTTGGTGCCCAGTGAGTTATTTTCTTAATGAAATTCAGTTGCTTTCTTGGTAAATACCAGCATTCTCAACACATTACAAATATGACCATCTTTAATCATCCTGAAAAAGTGATACTTTAGTGAAGCCTAGAGATACAGCTTCATATGATGAGAAAATATTGTCCTTCCTTCCTCCCTTACTCCCTCTTTTTTTAATAAAAGAGATCATGTCTTACACATGCACATGTGTGACTTTCTTCTTCACTTTGCCCATTATCAGTATCAGTCCAAGTTAAATGGACCATAGTTGTTAAGTACATAGACTCTAAAACCAAACTACCTGGCTTAGACTGTCATTTTTTAAAGTATCTAGGCCCTATTTTCTTACAAAATAAGGTTAATATGATCTATGATCTTAGTATAGGAAAATTGGGGAGGTGTAATTTAAGTGTACAAACTTACAACTAGTAGATAAGTTCTGGAGCTATAATGTACAACATAATCACTTTATTATAAATATCAAAGTTACTAAGAAACTAGAGTTCTCACCACAAAAAAGAAATGATAAGTGTCCATCCATAGATAATGGAAAAAGAAGTGGAATGCAAATATACAGTGGAAAATTACTCAGCCATAAAAAAGAATGAATGAAATCTTGAGGCTCGCAGCAATCTGGATGGACCTAGAGCATATTATGCTAAGTGAAATGAGTCAGTTAAAGACAAATACCATATGATTTCACTTTCATGTGAAATCTAAAAACAAATGGACTCATAAATACAGAGAACAAGTTGGTGTTTGCCATAGGGGAGGGAAGTGGGGGAGTGGGTGAAGGTGATAAAGAGGTATAAACTTAGAAGTCAGTCACAAGGATGAAAAGTACATCACAGGGAATATAATCAATGATAGTGTAATAACTGTATATTGACAGATGTCAACTACACTTCTGGTGAAAATTTCATAATATGTATAATTCTGAAATCACTTGTACACCTGAAACTAATATAATATTGTATGTCAACTATACTTCAATATAAAAAAATCTGATAAAAATTAAAAAATTCTAATATGTGACATGATAGAGGTGTTAGCTACAGTAGTAATCATATTGCTATGTATAAATATCAAATCAAGACATTGTATACCTTAAACAGTGTTTTATGTCAATTATATCTCAATTTTTTTAATGCCAAAAAAAATACTGACCTTGACCTTACAGGATTGCTGCTAGAGTTAAAAGGAGCCTGGTACATAGTAAGTTCTCAATAAGTAATAGGTGTTACTATTATCATCTTTTTTTTTTTTTAGTGCCTACACAGTATTCTATCTAGATATAGAAACATTTATATAACCAATCCCTTTAATAGAAATGGTTGATTCAGATTTCCTTTGGCGCCTCTCCTGTCATTCTCCAGTTGTTGTAACTGTCTGAGTATGGTCTTGGGCCTTCTCCTGAATAAATTCTCTCCATTCCATTGCTTTTAATACTAATAATGAAATGATGAATCCCAAATAGGTGGTCTGTGTAACCCCAGAACTGCAAAATCATATATATCCATTTGCCTACTTGGTAGCTTCACATAGTTATTTCACAGGCATCTGAATGTAACATATTCAAAATGGAATCTTTGATGGCCATCCTCATAAACCTTTCTTCGTGAGACTTGCTTATCTCAGTGAAAAAAATATTACCATGGACTGAGTTGCTCAAGACTGTTACTATGGTCTCCTTGATTCCTCTCTTTCTTTCATCTCCAATATTCAGTTCAAAAGTACAGCCTCTTATAAGGCTGTTCTTAATTTGGCCTATGCCTACTTCTTAATTTGGCCTATGCCTACTTCTACCTGAATTTGGGCCACTTCTCATTCACACTTCAGACGTAAAATGGACTTACTTTAGGCTGTCCAAAGCCTTTCCTACCACACAGCCTTTGCACTTGCTGTTCTTCCTTCTTGCTCATACCTGACCAGCTTCCCTCCATCTTTTTAGACATGTTCTAATGCCACTTTTTCAGGGAGATCCTCCCTAACCTCCCTGTCGAAAGTAGCACATGGCATGTATTAAGCATTCCGTAATTCTTTGATAAATGAAGGAATGGCAAAGTCTTTTTACGTCTTTAGCCTGTGTCTCACCATTGCCTAGCCCACCCTTCTTCATTCCAGATGTACTGAACTACATACAAACCCATGACAGTATGTCTTACATTGTTTCTATACCTTGAAGGGTTGTCTCCATGTCTGCCTTGCAAGCACCTGTTCATCTTGTAGTACTCCATGAAGTTTTTCAAACCTATCCCTATGCTCTTCTAGTGAAATAGCCCACTTCCTCTCAAGGCACCTGTAAATCTTAACTGTGTGTATTGGTTTATAGCCCAGCATCCCACTAACTGATATTTTGGCTCCTTTGACACAGGGTCTTATTTACTCTCTATTTACAGGGCCTAGCACATAGTATGTATTCAGTACATATTTGAAAATATCTCACTTAATTTTCCAATATCACATTTTATAAAGCTTAGGAAAGTAGATTTAATTTGCCTAGACTAATTTTTGAAGTGATAAAGTCAGGATTTGATTCCATATCTTTCTGACTCCAAAGTCCATGCTTGCTTTCCACTATATTCTATTTCCTTAGTTTAATTATTTTGTTAACTAGGTCCAGAATTGCTCTTTAAAAAAATTCAGAGTTTAAGATTTTTGTGTATGATGCTAAAGGGAGTTAGTGGTATTTCTTAATTTTTATGTGTGTGATGGCATTTTTTAAATTGTTTACCTGTAAATATTTAATAATGCTCAGAATTAATGAAGTCCCATCATCTAGAAAATTTTTTTTCAACTGAGCGTGTTGCTCATAACAGATAGGAAAACTGGAACTTTATTTTGACTTTTAATCTACTAAATTATTTCTCATAGGGCTATGGCATTTCCTCTGTGCCATCTACTTCTAATTCTAAGTCCATGAAAGAGAATAGTAATGCTGCCATCATCAAGAGATTTAACCATCACAGTGCCATGGTCCTGGCAGCAGGTCTCAGGAAACAGTTAAGTATACATGCAAAGGTGCAGTAACTGGGCTTTCCAAGATAGCCAGATGGAGTTGTTTGTTGTTCTTGAGGTTTTTAACATAGTTTTTTTCCTTTGTTTTAAGAGAAGCACAAAATGAACAAAATGGTGAGCCCAGCAGCACTGATGGAAATTCCGGAGATGCAGACTGCTTTCAGCCAGCAGTCAAAAGGGTATGGGTAGAAAGTCTGGAACATATAGGGCTCAGGTTTCTCCTGATACCTTATATAACTGCTGGTATTTCATGTTGATTCTTGGTTATTTCAAATGACTCAGTTCTTCTGCCCAAGACGCAAAGTGTTTGGCTTAAATTGTAGAACATCTTAAGGAGTACCTCCTCAGTTTGGGCTTGCCAGCCAACTTTCCATGGATTCAATCAGTTAACTGTTTTTATTTTCTTTCCTTTCACATGTACACATACATATTGACATATAATTTTGTTTTCTGGAAAGGAGTATTTTGAATAACAGTTGTTGAATAAGAGTTGAATAACAAAGGCAGTATGACAGAAAAAAAAGAACTAAAGGCTTACATGCATGGTTTTAAAAGGTAGGATTTGGCCCTCATATAAACCTTGCATTTCAGAGCTGAAAATATCTTCTTATTAAATATTAAAGAAGTTGCTTGGGTATGGGGGAATATGGGCAGTTACATACTTGAAAATTCCTCTTTCCCTGTAAATTTGTCAACTATTCTGTCCTTTGGTTTAAGTTCCTTTCTCCTCAGTTATAAAAAGAAATTACGATAAAGCTTTGAGGGCAATCAGGCAGATGTGTTAAAATTGTAAAGATTTATGGTCTTAATTCCACTTCTGGCCAGTATCCCATTTTGGACATTTTATTTTTTAAAAAAAAGATGTTCAATGATTTAGATACATTACAGTATTATAATAGAGGAAATAGCAAACATCCTGATATCTGTTGACATCCATACAGTGGAAATTGATGCAACCATTAATGACTAAAAGGATTAATGGTATATTGAATTATAACAAGTTCACATGTGCTATAACAATAGTTCATAAAACATTAAATTCAAGAAACCAATTTTGAGTTACCTAAATTATTAGGTGGTGGGAAACAAAAATGAATTAAGACAGAATTCAAAGCTTTTAGTATCTATAGGTGAGGCAAAATCAGAATAATTAAGAAGTAAAATTTAAAGTAATTGTGTTATTTACAATAGGGACTAAAGAGAATAAAAATTAATCAAATAGAGTTCACAGAATAGACTATATGACATAATTTCATATGTACAAAAAAAAGTTAATAAACTTTAAAAAAGGCCTTGAAAAGAATATACTAAATGATTATCTTTCTGTAAAGGGATTATGGATGAGTCTTATACTTCATTTCATCTATTTCAGTAACTTCATGTTTCTACAATCATATGCACCTTTAAAATTAACAAAACCAATAAAATAATTATTTTCTGAAGTAAGAAAAGTGAAACTAAAATGTAAATTGTAGAAAGACGTTAAGAAGAACTCTTGGAATTTACTCTTTTCTTTGTAATACTGTTGGCACTAAGTGCCCTTGATTCTTGTTAGTGAAAGTTGTCAAAAGTCATTGCGTGAATTTTCATAATACTCAGTAATAGAAGTTGACTCTAAGTATTCTTTCAAGTCAGTAGCTGTCTGCTGTGTGTTCTACAAAGGGCTTTATAGAATGAGATTAGGAAGTAATAGTCTTTACATTTATGGAGCTTTCAGTTAAGTATGAAAGTCAGGTGACCTAAGGAGGTCTGGGCAGAATTTCAGGATTTGGATTATTATGGGAGATTAGGGAGGGACTGATTAAGGCAAAAGCAGGGGTAGAAATGAGCTTGAGGTGTAAAAAGTAATGAAGATAATCAGTATGCTTTGAAGTTGGCTGAAGTGTTTAGAGTTGAGAAAGTAGTAACAAATTAGACTGGGTCTAGCTAGATAAGGTTAAACTGATTGACGTGTTGCTTTGAATATCATGCTAAGGTAAGATTTGTTCCTATACTGCAAGGGGGCTATTCAGACTCTTAAAATAGGGGCAATTTAAAATACAAGTTTTCAAATTGATCTTTTTTGAGATACATTTAATAACCTAAATGATTTGATCTACTCTTGGTAAGTATAGATGAGAGTTGACCAGATGAATTTCATAGCCTTGTAGAGGATAAAATATTGTAGAATTATTTTCATAATTAATGTATTTTTATTATAAGGCTGTTGAAATTTAGAAGTTTGTGAGT
Source organism: Manis pentadactyla (assembly GCF_030020395.1). NCBI lineage: Eukaryota > Metazoa > Chordata > Mammalia > Pholidota > Manidae > Manis > Manis pentadactyla. The sequence continues at coordinate 58,002,910 of NC_080027.1, forward strand.
AGCACAAGAGAAAACAGATTAGTAAAATTCAAACAGAGTCCAAAAGTAAATTAAAAGTCAAAGAAAAATTAAATATATATATATATGTGATAAACATGGCATTTCCCAAAATCAATGAGAAAAGACAAATTCTACAAATGGTGTTAGGAAGACTGATTGATAATTTAATAAAAAGAAATTCAGAGTCCCTTACTCCTAATTCCAAAATAAAATCTAAATGGATCAAAGATTTAAGCAAAAAAAGTAAACCACAAAGAATAAACAAAAGGGAATAATTAAAACCCAAAAACACCAGATTGGAAGAAAAAGCATTTGCAACACATAAAAAAAAAATTAGTATTTTATTTATGTGGGGGGAAAATAGTAAAATATACATTTTTACTGCCAGATTTTCAAATATAAAAAGTTAAATAGTATTTAGTATGGTCAGTGTATTAGGAAAACAAGTGTTCTCTGTAAGTAATTGGTGAGAAAATGGGTTCAACTATTTGTAGAGCAGTCAACTCTAGGAAGCAAAGCTCATGGTGGGAGGACTTCATATTTTACCCTCTGTACAGTTTTACTTTTCCAGTCATATTCATTACTTCTGTAATGGAAAATTATGATAAAAAATGCTGTGTTAATAATTATAGGCGAAGTTACAAGAGTCCATTGAGTATGAAGACTTGGGAAAAAATAATTCCATAAAAACAATTGCACTGAACCTCAAGAAGTCAGATAGGTAAGTTTGGTCAATATTAAATTAACTTGAGGTAGAATAATTATGTAACACAAGTCATTACAGAGTATATTCTTAAGTGTAGCACTTAAGTTTTAATCAGTTTGTTATCATAAAAGTTTATCCTTTCTCCTTGAAAATTTACTTTGTGCTTTTCAAGAAAGGATCTTGATTGATCAAAGCCAAGAAAATTAATTTTGGCTCTTTGCTGTTTTCATCTTACTGCGCTTGGAGGTTAAATTACTCTATTAAAATCTCTCTTAACTATATTACCGTTTTTCGATTTAGGGAGAATGTTATATTGAGACTGCTAAATATGGGAAGACAAATGTAGATGTTAAGCACCTTTATTCTCTGTTATTAGTAATTAATTTCTTCTTTGCTGATGTTCAGGTATTATCATGGTCCAACTCCAATCCAGTCACTACAGTATGCAACAAGTCAGGACATTATTAATTCTTTTCAAAGCATTAGACAAGAAATGGAAGCTTATACGCCCAAATTAACTCAGGTAAGTGACTTGTACTGTTTGAAAACCAGAATTCCCATAGTCACTTCCTCAGTTTGAGCACAACCAAATTGAACTATACAACTATTCTAATTGGGTTTAAAGACATATTTCTGCTAAATAAGCAGAAAAAATCAGGTGGGGGAGAAAATATATTAGGCCTATTCAAGAAGATCTGAAGATGACATGATAATGAAAAAAAAGATAATGAGTTTAGTGATTGCTCATTTTCTCCTCCTATATGCACAGTTTTATTGGGAATCTCCCAGATTTCTAAAAAACTTCCAGATGTCACTCTAGATATTCTGCATAACCTCAGACTCAGAATACAGAGCTCATTATCTCCTTCATTTTTCTTCACCCTTATTCATACTTCAATTGATCAGTTAAATCTTTGGTATTTCTTGACTCCGTCACCTTGGTTTAGGTAAAGTTGATCAGTTTTTCACACTGCTGTGGCAAGATTTTCTTTCTAAAAACATAAATCTGGGGACTCTCTTGTCCCCTCCTGGCATGAGCCGGGAGCTCTGTCCTTTCACTGTATCTCTAAATAAAAGCCTGTACCTTGCTCTCCTACCTTGACTGTTTGTGAAGCTCATTCTTCGGCTCCGCAAACAAGAACCCCGGCATCATCTCTGGGGGCTCGTCCAGGATAACTTCGGAGAAGCCACAGAAATGGAACCTGGGATAGAAGTGCCCATCTTCCAAGGCCCTCTCAAATGACCACTGATGGAGACCTAACTGCACCCCTTACTGCGCCCCCTCTCAGCATGAAGCAGCCAGAGCGGTCATCGCCCCCTTTCCCTAGCAGCAGCTAGGGTCTCTATCTGTAGAGGGGGGAATGAGACAGAGACCATAGATGTAGTCAGAGTAAGGTGAGGGCCTCTGGAGGGGGCAGGGCGAGATGTTTGCAGTCAGAGCAATGTAACTACATGCAAAGAAACCCCCCTGCTAAAACTCTATGTTAAACTTTGAGCTCTAGAATCATTCTTCAGTGAAATCAGTTAATGTTCCCCGGATAAAGAAGAGTAGCACATGTTTTATTATGCTAACCATTTATAATCATGTGTAAAGTTCTCTTTAGCATACTAAAAGGCCCAGGTCTATGTGCTGTCTTTCTCCTTCAGATCTGATGAAGTGATTTTGCAAACTGGGCAACTAATTTAGCAAGTAAGCCCAGGCATAAACAACACAGTAAAAGGCAGGAAGGATTCCACCATAAAGATAAGATTGCCTTTTAATACCCAAGAAGTAAGACGTTAGAAATTCTTAACTTACTCTTTAGCTAACAATACCTTGGCCCACCTTGGGGGCTGAGCAGGTGGCCTTATTTCATATGCTCCCAGACCAAGATGCTGGTATCTCAAGGAGAAATCATCAGAGGAAGTTGCTTGTGTTAAGTTAATTCTAAATATTCAGAGACCACTTAAGTCCACACCCCTAAGTTTTTTTCATGTTCTCGAAAAATCCTCAGCTGCCTATAAAACCCCCTAGACAACGCACCACTACGGACTCTCTTGTCCCCTCCTGGTGTGAGCCAGGAGCTCTGTCCTTTCACTGTATCTCTAAATAAAAGCCTGTACCTTGCTCTCCTAAAAAAAAACAAAAAACAAAAAAAACATAAATCTGATCCTAGCACCATTACAACTTAAAAACCTCTACTTCCCCTCTTTGTTGCCACAATAATTATCCAAATGCCTTTGTCTGACACGACAGACCCTTTGAAATCTGGCCCTAACCCACATCTCCAATCTCAGTTCCAGCCATACCTCCACCATCCTTTCCACACATAACCAGGAGTCCTGTACTACAGGACTCTTTTGTACTGAACTACCCAGTTTTTAAATCTTGTCATATTCATGCTTCCTGCTTTTGCATCTTTCATGCTTTATGCTTTTGCTCATGCTTTCTCTCTTCTTAGAATGAATGCCTTTACTCTGTTTCTGCCCTTGCGGAACTAATAAGCAACCCTCAACATGCCCAGTAATGAGTTACCTTTTTCCTTTTGTCTTTTTTCGTAAATACTGAGGCACTGAGTCCATACCTGTATTGTAGTACTTAGCACATACTGGTACATTTTATTTCAAAGCAATCTCAGATTTTCAGGAAATTGCAAAAAAGTTTTCTTTGGACTTTTGTGAGAGTAGATTCCTTTACCCCTGAATATTTCAGTGGGTATATCCCAAAACAAGGCTTCTCATAAATAATACCATACAAGTACAGAAACAATAACCTAAGATTGATAAAGCATTATTGTCTAACCTGTATGTTTTACAAAAATTTGGCCAGTTGTACCACTGATATCCTCTATAGCAAGCAAAAGAAAACTTTTCTTCTTGGTCTAGCATCCAAGTCAGGTTCATGTGTTGCATTTAGTTGTCATGTCTTTTTAGTCTCCTTTACAATGGAATAGTTTTTCGGTCTTTCTTTGTCTTTCATGACCTTGGTATTTAAGGAGTACAGGCCAGTTGTCTTAGAACACCTTCAATTTGAGTTTCTCATGTTTCTTCATGATTGTATTCACATTATACATTTTGGGCAGGAATACCATGGCAGTGATATGTCATCTTCATTGTATCAGGAGGCTCATATTTATTTGTCCTTCTGATACTAAGTTTGATCACTTGGTTAAGGTAGTATATGCCCCATTTCTCCACCAAAAAATTACTATTTTTCCCTTTGTAAATAAAAGTATCTTGTGGGGAGATACTTTAAGACTGTGTAAATACTCTGTTTCCTGTGAAACTTACCTACTAGTTTTTTTTAGAATCCGTGGATAATTCTTGCCAAGAGCAATTATTACTCTGTTGGTGGTTGAATAGTTATTTTTCTAATTCCATCATCCCTTCTGTGTTTATCAGTTGACATTCTACTAAAAAGAAGCCTTCCCTTCTGTATTTTTTAATTTATATCAGCAAGGATTCATGAATTCTTAATTTTTTTCCACAGATCATAAAGTATTAACATTTTCTTAAACTAATGTGTAATTTATATGCAGTAAAATTTACCTTTTTTAGTCTATTCTGTAAGTTTTAATACATATGTACAGTTGTATGACCACTAGCACAGTCAAGATAAAAGTTTTGTCACCCCAAAAAATGTACCTGTGCCCTTTTGTAATCAGTCTCTCCCCACACCCTTCACACTGGCTTCTGTATCTTTCAGACAATGGTCTCATCAGTTTTTGAGCACTTCTTTACTTTATGGCACAATGAGATAGGTGTTCTAAGTTTATCTTACACTTCCCCTGCCTTAGCCACAGAATCTTCCTTTGAGTGCTAAAATAGGTTTAGAAACCAAGATCTGGGTACTAGATGTACTCATTGCTGCTGGAGTGTCATTTGCTGCTGCTGTCATTATCTCCTCAGCAAACAAAGCTCGAAAACTTTTGTAGGTACATATATGCAGATTTGGGGTTGTTTGATCACTACTTCCTTCTAGACTGTAATGTCCCAACATCTGGCCTGTGGGCCCAAGTAGACCCACCTAACTTTTTTAAGCTACGGTCAGTCTTAAATATTTAGATCTTCCCCGTATGTACAGTCCCCCCCAACCCTGCACCCCCAAAAATGATTTCATTATTTGAGACACATGAAGTGAGTTAAGAAGGCCCAATAGATTCTGTTCTCGGGTATGTATACTTGAGTGCAGCCAGTGGCTAGTGAGCAAGGACAGCAATCACTGAAGTGTCTGGTTACAGTGCATTGTAAAATTTCTGACAAAAGGAAATGGGAGTAAAGTATACTCCCATGGCCCCTTGACTCATGTTTGTCATGTACTGTACTCTTATACTAAGTTAAAAAAAAATTTTTAATCCAACCCATATACATATGGATGTCTTACTTATAAAAGCTCCATCGAAAAACCTCAGACAGACTAATTCTGTACTTTAGCTATCCAACAAATGATCTGTTCCTCTTTATAGCCACCCTGCCTGGCATTTGTTAGGCACTCACTGAATAGATGGACCGATTATATCCCTAAATGTTGATACTGGTATAGTGGGGAATATGTTTTTGTCCCCTTTTGGCTAAAGGTATTCACTTCCTTGAAAAATGACAAACGATGTATTTCTACACTTCTGGTTTTTTGGTTTTGGGTTTTTGTTTATTTTCAGCTGCCAGCAAATACATGTTAACATGTTGTTTTACTTGGCTTGTCATCTTTCCTTAAACTCAACTTTACCTTCAGTAAGAGTTCACAGGTAGAGTTGATGCTTAATAAAGGGCCTCATGAGGCAAAAGTGTGTGAGTTTTGCAGTACCTCTAGACTTCCCTCGTATACCTGGAAGACTGGTAGGTGTTCTCTTTCTACTCACACTGTTTCCTCCTGGGAAATAGTTAACTTGTTGCTGTAAATTGTATATTTATATGGGAATAAGGACTTAATGGATATTTTGTAATGAAACTGAAACATTAAGAAAGATGGCAAAAAAGAGGAAAACTATTTTCTGTGCCTGAATTTCTTCCAGGTTCTCTCAAGTAGTGCTGCCAGTAGCACCGTCACAGCACTGTCACCTGGAGGAGCACTTATGCAGGGAGGGACACAGCGAGCCATAAACCGTATGTGCTGGGCCACCTTCTATTGCTGTCCCTTTGCTTAAGTAAGCCCTCATGAGCAAGTTGAGAGAAGTGCTAAAGTTTTACCTGTTTTTCTTTGAAACATTTTGGAATTTTTGTTTTGTTTTTATGCACCCAGAGCCTGAAACATACCTAGACAAGATCTTACATTTCACAATTGTCTTAATATTAACAAACAGTGGCATATTTGCTGGTCTCCTGTATCAGACTAAAAGCTTTTTTTCCCCCTACCTCTTATAATAAAGGGCAACTTGAAAGTTCCTCCAAAATCCCAAGGAAATTTATATTCTGTGATCTGTCAGCCACGAAATCAGTAACTTATTTCAAAATAGCACATCCTGGTTTGGCATTGGCAAAGAGCACATAATTCAGATTTATTCTCTGAATAGACTTTCTTTCAGAGACCATACATACAAAAATAGCATTTACTGTACTTTATACTATAAAAAGAGCTTTTAGCTTTAATCCTGTGCACCTCTTCTTTCTTTTGCAGAGATGGTGCCAAGTGATATTCAGTCTGAATTGAAACACCTGTATGTGGCTGTTGGGGAACTTTTACGGCACTTCTGGTCCTGCTTTCCTGTTAACACACCATTCCTAGAAGAAAAGGTCAGAACCAGTTTCAAACACAGCCAGCTATCGTGGTAGTGTGACTTAGGTGTTATTTTGAAATTAGAAAATTTACTGAGTATTTAACATGTACTAGGACAAGTAGTTTGCATACATTATTTCATTTAAGCCTCACAGCAACCTGATGAAGTATTTACCCATTTTATAGATGAAGAAACTTGAGGTCCAGACCAGTTCTATAACTTAAAATTATGCATCTTAAAATTGGTGTCTCCTTTTAAGCCACTGGAAGTGATTGAAGAACAGAGACCCAAAAGAAGTCACATTAGTAAAATTTTTTATTTGGTACATTTTTTAGGAGTTAGTGAAATCCAAACTCAAATTGACAACAAATAAAGCACTAGTTATTTAACACTAAAATCTACAGTTGACAAATGGAAATATATTTATGGCATTAATAATAACAGCTTTATTATATAGATTTATCTTATAAACAGTCTTTTAGAAAAAGATAAATACCCCATTAAAAATAATAGGCAAAAGATTTTCAATAGGCAGCTCACTAAAGAATGCAAGTAGCCCAATTAACCTAAAAAGAAATATTTATTCTCACTAGTATTCAAATAAATTATCTACAAAGGTACACTGAAAGAGCATTTTCATCTATAATTCACAAAAGAACAAAAAACTTAAAATGACAGTTTTGGGCAAGTTGCTAATAGAAGTCTGATTCCACAACTAGTACTGCCTTTTTTTTAAATGCCAGAAATTCAATATTTAGAAGTTTAACCTAAGGAAATAATTAAGAGTGGGTAGAAATAGCCATAGAGATGTTCCTCTAACATAGTCTGTGAAGGAAAATGTGGAAATGGCCTAAATACTTAGCAGAAGAGGATTGCTTAAAGAGGCATTTGGTATGTTCACACATTGAAATACTGTACATCCATTTTAAATGACTACTTGAATTAGTGTTCAGTGACTGGAAGATACATTAAACCAAGTGAAGTTTTAAAATAGTATGTACTGTATTTTCTACATGTGTGGATTTATACATATGTACAAAAAAATATCAGGAAGGATATGAATTACGAACCACAGTGTTAATAACCTCTGAGTGGTGGGATTGAATAGGTATATTTTATCTTTTATACTTTTAAGATTTTTGTACAGTAATCATGTATTGCTTTTGGGATAGAGGTTTTTAATTTTAAAAAATCAAAATTATTAGAAAATTGCTTCTCTGCCTTCCTGCAGCCAGTTAATCTAAAAAAGAAAAAAAGAAACCTTCCTGTGTGTATTTTTCTCCTGGTCCCTATAGGTTCTTTGACATTTCTCTATAATTCATTATTTCTTTCCTCTTTTTTAGGTAGTGAAAATGAAGAGTAATTTGGAACGATTCCAAGTTACAAAGCTCTGCCCATTCCAAGAAAAAATTCGGAGACAGTATTTAAGCACAAATGTAAGCCAATATCTGATTTTGTTCTAATTTTCTTTCTCTGTTTAGTAAAATGATGAAGTTAACTTTGTTTTTGTGTTAATGAGTAGATTCATTTTTTTTTCTTGTTTGGAATACTGCTTTTTAATTGTAAAATGTATCAAGCATTCAGAGGAATGTATAAAATATATAAGCTCTTTTAAATAATAGAACAAGTATCTGTATGCTCACCATTGACAATAACAAGTAGAACATTACTCGTACCCATAAGTATTCCCTGCGTGCCCCTCCCTGTCCAGTTGCTCTCATGCTCTCCCAAGGCCATGACTGACTAGCCATCTGTAATAATCATCTGCATGCTTTTCTTTATAGATTTACAACTTGTGTGTGTGTAACTAAAAATACTTATTTTGAAAATGTGAGTAGCAGGCACAAACCCATCAATGCAAAGAAAGGCAGATTCTAACAGTAAACTGAATAGTTCCTGAGTTATGGTTTGCCTTCAGCTTCCTGATTATTTATAGTAGCGCAGGGCAGTGGGTGAGGTGGTGACTGAGAAGTGTCACTTTGTGCCCAGGATTTTAGCTTTGTTTTTAATGCAAGGCTAGGCAACCACACAAGATCATTTTTATATCTGTTATGCAAGTCCTCTCAGAAATGACTGGGAAAGAATGGTATAGCAGGCCCTTGAACAACAGGAGGGTTAAGGCACCAGCCTCCCATGCAGTTGAAAATCCACATACAACTTTTGACTCCCCAAAAATTTAACTGCTAATAGCCTACTAGTCACTGGAAGCCTTACCAATAACATCAATAGGTGATATGTATTTTGTCTGTTATATAGATTATATGCTCTATTCTTAAAAGAGAAGTTTTACAAATTGTTGCAAATCTCTAAAACAAAATTCCAGTGCATTTATTGAAAAAAACCTGCATGTGAATGAACTAACGCAATTCAGATCTATGTTGTTCAAGGGTCAATTGTATATACAAATTTAGAATTCAGTGTTTCAGTAAGTAGGATAATCAGAAGGGGGTGTTTTACAATTGAAAGCTGATTTCCATCCCCATACTGCCAGAATTGGCAGTAGACTTGTAGACTGTTACTTCAACCATGTAACACTGTCCACCTCGAAGGAAACAGGTAGTCCAAAGACATTCTACTTCAGGAGTCTTTATGAGCTTAGGTCAGTGTGGTCTGTTGACTTCTAATTAGGTCCATGATGAAGGCAAAAGTTTTTCTACTCAAGACACACACAATCCCGAACTGAGGTGTGACACAATACTTGTATGAAACATTGAAACCATTTAGATTTTCTGTAATTTACTGAGATATATTGAAATCCTGAAGTGATGGAGTTGGAAAAAAAACCCTACAATACATAGAAAAGTGCTTCACAAGATCGGTTGTGCTGTAGAATTAACTCCAGGAACTTTTGAAAATCAAAGATTCCTGGGTCTTATCCCAGACCTGCTACATCAGAATCTTAAGGGGAGTATTTTTCAACTATTCTGTAAGGTAATGATGCCACCATCCTGGCCTTAGTCAGCAGAGTAATGTTTAAATCGAGAAATCACCAGGTTAGTTCACTTCCTTCATTTGTCAGGAAAAACTGAGGCCTAGTGTCCAGTTACAACTTTCATGTTATTCTATAGCTGGTTAATGATAGGGAAGATACTACAACCCAGCCTTTCCTGTACCCCACTCTGTCTGTCTTTCTATACAAAATGTGCCTGATAACACCTTCACAGAGGGCTTGCATGTTGCTTCATTGGGGAAATACAAATAAGCTTGGAAGCAACACCCTGACTGTGCGCCAGATCTGATTAACTTCCCCAGCCTTTGCCCAGCTGTTGCTAAAGTATCTTGCCGTGTTTTTCAGTTGGTAAGTCACATAGAAGAGATGCTCCAGACGGCCTACAACAAGCTGCATACATGGCAGTCACGGCGTCTGATGAAGAAAACGTGAAGTGCCTGTGGCTCTCACAGGTTTTGTGAGATTGAGAGAACTGTGACCTGCATTGACTCTGGAAACATGGCCTGACAGACATGCCGACGATCTCACAGAAGTGACAAGAAACATCTGCACCACGCCGTCCCTCGGAGCTGATGTGTTGAACTTGCACATTATGAACTGAAAGGAAAGGAGCTGTGATTAAACTAAAACCTGGGGAGGTAAATTAAGGCAGAACCAAAATGAGCTAAGTTACAATATATATGTGTGTGTGTGTGTGTGTGTATACACACACACACACACACACACATATATTTTTGTAAAAGAAACTGTTTACTGCAGTTACTCAGGAACTGCTTTTGATTCACATTAAGCTGCTTTCAGAAATTTAAAAAAAAAACAATACTTTTTAAAAGGGTGCATTGATAAAATCTGAGGTTTTTTGTTTTTCTGTGTAAATTTTTTTTTTGCTACGTTTATGGCACAGGGTACACCTTAAGTATTTCTCCTCCATCCTCCACATGGATCCTCAAGTTTTACTGAATTCTAGTTGTACTTTATTTACATCAGCAAGTTAAAGAGAGTACTTTAAAATAAAGCAGAGGAAGACTGTTGCTCAACCATCAGGAAACAGTTGTAGTCAGAAGACATCATTGGTCCTGTGTTTCCTACGGAAATAAGAAAAAAGTAAATGTTGCACTGAATGTTTGTGGTTTTGAGTCCCTAAGTGATAAAGAGGGAACATACTTGCAGAAAGTCGTGTGGGATTTTTATGCAGTATTTTGTCAGAAGACAATGGCACTGCATGTTTTTCTTTGAGTGCAAATGTACATTGCTAAGATTTTTTTTTTTTAAGATGGCATGTGCTTTGAGAAGAGGAAATTGCATTTTTAAGAATTTAAAAATCTTATGAGTGAGAAATATAAGAAATCTTACTTATTTTCACCTCTTTAGAAAACAATAAAAGATGTTTCTCAAACCTCCTTTTCTCTGTATCTGACTGCTACTGTCCTGGGCAAATCAATAATCATTGCATAGTGACTGGAAACCTGAATGCAAAAAAAGCATATGTTCTTGTTTCTGGCATCTGCACCATATTGTGTTCTGAAGGGATCAACTCACTGTTCTCAAAAGGCTTTTGGTGTCGTGTATTAAAAAAATCACAGAAAAAAGTAAAACTTTTTATAGATACTCTTTTAACTGTAACACATCCCTTGTCTTTTCTACTAATGTGTGGTATTTACTTGGTTGGGCTGCTAGAGGGCTACTCATTCTTTTTTTAGAAGCCATCATACAAGCTGGTTATCTTCCATGTAGTGTCTACAACAGGTCCACACCTGTTCGAACTTTGAACTAATTAAAGGAAAAAGGCAGCATCACTTTGTGCTTCAGTCCTCCCATTTCTCCCACAGATCCGTGTAGTAATGGTATGACCCCGTACGCCTTACAATGTTACAAAGTGCTTTTCAAATGTAGTATGACCGTAACTAAACAATAGGAGTGGAACAGATAGAAAAATGTTTGAAGTAAGAAGAGTATGTCCATTGGGAAAGGCAGATGTAAAAAATTAAATGCTCTGTTGAGTGCTCTGTTAAAGATTAAGTGTTATAATGAGCCTGAAGGAAGAAACCATTTTGTGGAATTGGGTAGGCTTCACTGAAGAGGTAACATGTTAGCTAAGCCTTGAATGTTGATTGGGAAAAGCATTATGAAGGCTTTGAAAGACCCCTGTGTGTTAGATTGGAGAGTTAGGGTGACAGAAGGCTGGGAAATCAATTTAATTGTGAATGGCTTTGTATATGCCAAGGTAAGAAATTCAGAACTTACCCTTAGATATGGGGGTCCTCAGAGAAGATTTTGAGCAAATAAATTTTTTTTATGAGGGCTTTTTGGTTGTTTTGTTTTTTTAGATAAAAAGTCTGGCAGCTATGGAGGCCAAAACCTAGAAAGCTTTGGAACATTCCAGACTGGAAAATTGCTCCAAATTAAAGTGGAGTTCTGGTAAATAGGAGAGGACTGAGTAAAGACATTCCTAAGGTATGTGACCAGGTCTCAGTGAAGAACTTAAGGGAGATTTCACCAGAGATCTAGTTTCATATCTAGCTTGCATTTGAAATATTTGATCCTTGGAGTCTTACAAATGGACTTTGGGAGCAGTTTAGGCCTACTATGGCCCTACCTTCACACTGTGGGAAGTGGTAGCAGTCACTGGTGTTGGAGGGTTGCTATAAGCCAGCACTGTGCCAAGCACTTTTCCTGCTGTATCTCATTCTCACAGCAACCAGTGAATCAGATAGGTGCTACATATTATTTTACAGATGAGAAGTGGTTTAAACCTTACCCAGATTCACACAGCCTAAGAGAGCTGGAATTTACCCTAAACTGCTAAGCTGCTGCAGTCACTTTGAGGTAAGATGCTTGTGTGTTTTGAAGCTTTTATACCCCAGCCTGGGCTTCCATCACCAGTTTTCCTTTGCCTTGTCAGTCATTCCTGCCTCTGAGTCTATTCTGTGCTACTTTAATGGCAAATCACAACATGGGATTGGTCTGCCTAGTGGGTCCCATTAGCCCAGAGGGCTACAAGATGTAATATAATGAAACCATGCCCTGCCTCAGGAGAATGAGTTTCTCCTCCTGGGAGGAAGCGTAAATTCACAGTGCTAGTGTGTTTTGGATTTACTGCAAAATGAGGAATTCCTTGTGATAACCACTGAGTCTGAAGAACAGAAGAATGCTTTATCATCTATACCTAGAAAGATAACCCACTCATCAGGCTGAGAACTTAACTCTAGAAAGTGGTTTCCTCTTGGTGCATATACCATCTGGAGCTGCTGGTGTCCCTGGGATGGAAAGCTGCCAGTTTTAAACTTAGATTTGCTGTCTCCAATGTCAAGACTTGCACAGGATTCCTCAGTGCATTACCTTTGCCCTTTCCCAGTTTAGCTTCTTCAAACCTCAGCTGTTCTCCCAGTTCTTGAGGCCAGGGGAATCAGTTATTTTCAGCTTTTAGATTGCCCTGAGCTGGAACATTGCCTAGAACCTGGTGCTGGGGCAATCATCCTTAGTTTGTAGTCTGTATCCTTACTTAGATGTGTATTTAACTCAGAAAAGAATTCTGAATTCACACTTTGAAACCACAGAACCCTGTTTTCATAGTCTTTCACGAACCCCTAATACATACAACAAATGTGGAATTGGCACCTTTTGAGGTGGGGCCAGAGATCCAGTTGCTCCCACCCATCCCCAACTCCCCAACAATACAGCATGAAAAACCAACAGTCTGGCCACCTGGCAGCCTGCTCTGTCAGGTTGGCTGATAATGGGAGTAGGCTGAAATTGAATCTACAGTAAATTCTGGCTTCAATTTTAAATTTTACTTCTCTGTAGTCATAGAAATCAACAGCAAGATGGTAGCCTTAAACCCAATTTACTAGCAATTACATTAAAAGTGAACATTCTACACACACGAATACAAAAAGCCATACAAAAAAAAAAGTGAACATTCTAAAAGACAAAGATTATCAGATTGGATTAAGAAACAAGACAACTGTATGCTAGTTTGAATCACAGAAATATCTGCACCCACTGGACTTGTCCTCCTGTCAGGTGGCAAATTCAAGTTCACTGGTTGGTAGAGTTCAAAGGCCTTTGTTACTCAAATATATTTCTCTTTGGTTCTAGTAGCTAAGTGGTGAACAGAGCAGGGAGAAGAGAATGACAAATATGAGATTACTGATGATTAATGTTCATTTTTAAAATTACAGTATAACTTAATTAAAAGGTTTTAGTAGTACTGAAGTATATAGAATAGATGTTTCTGTACCTTTACCCCAAAATCTCAACCCCCTTAGGTAATGCTCAGTGCATTTGCTTCTGGACATTTTTTTATGCTCTTAAAATTATTTTTCTGACTTAGTCTGACATTTGTCTGGTACACATACCTGTGCACATTTTCATGCTCTTTAAGATAAACCTTGATCATGGGTTAGAGAATCCATTCATGATCCTATTAAGTCAAACTTTTGTGAATTTTGGTTCTATCCATTAGTATGCTATTTCTGGCACCTAGCTATCCATAATGCCTGACCTGAATACAAAAATTACTTTTTTACATGTACATCCAGATCTATATCATCCAAGAACATTTAGAACCACAGATACAAGGAGTAGAGAAAAAAACATTCCAACAGGCCTTCCCAGGATTGACTGCAGCCTCAGCATCAGTAGAGACACTGTCTAGTTAGAGCCATTAGAGCACAGACTTTGGACCTAGGCTGTTTAGGATCAAATCTCAACTGCAGAATTCACTAGCTGTGTGACCTTGAATCATTTACTTACTCTGTGGCTCTGTTTGCTCATCTATAAAATGGGTGTTAGAGTAGAACATATCTGATAGGGTACTGTGTGGATAACAGCACATGGAGCAGTACATGAGTGCTCCGTGACTGTTGGCTGACGTTCACACTGATATGGGTTTTCACTGGCACAGTGAAAGGCTGCAGCATCTTTAGCTTCATTACTTAGAAACCTAAATGGAGGAAAATTCCCTTAAAGAGCAGTACAAAATGCTTTACTCTGTACTTTTACCCCCTCCCCTGCCCCAAAATGCCCAAATCTGATTTTCTTGGTTCATATTAATAGGTTTATTAATAGTCACTTTTTTGTGGTAACCCTGCATCCTCCAAATCAGGGATTCTTTTTTAAATAAAATTGCCTATGACTGATTTCACTTTTCAGTTACAGTATTTAAAAAAAATTCTCTCCACTCATTTGGAAACAGGAAGATGTTTCTCTGTTCTTGCCTGAGATATAATATGTAAAATATAAATCAAAGGACAGTTGCAAGTGAAAGGATACTATAGATTAGAATCCAAAATTCATTTGAAATTAATGTTCCATTGCACATCTTATGTTTGATATTCATGGAAAAAATATTTCCATTTTTCTGGTGGGAGTGGGAAGGGAAGCACATCCTATTATTGTCTTTTACTACTTGCTAAATTTTTTCTTTAAAACAGATTGGAATCAAACTTGAGGTAAAAGAAAAAGCTGTTGAAGATATGCTGAGTTAACAGGATAGCAACACTGAAACTCAATTCCATAGGTGCAAAGGGTTTCTCTTCAAAACAAGGTCCGTAACAGGCTTCAATCAGTATATCCCCAGACCTTAAGTATGATGATTTGACATCTTGACAGTTGCATGACAATTATAGCTTAGGCAAGATGGAGTTTCTTTAAAAATATACAGTGATCCATTTTCTGTTACATGAATAGTAAAAATCTATCGTGATTCAATGGAATATTATTCAGCCATAAGAAGAAAACAAATCCTATCATTTGCAACAACATGGATGGAGCTAGAGGGTATTATGCTCAGTGAAATAAGCCAGGCAGAGAAAGACAAGTATCAAATGATTTCACCCATCTGTGGAGTATAACAATAAAAGAAAAACTGAAGGGACAAAACAGCAGCAGAATCACAGAACCAAAGAATGGACTATGGACTAACAGTTACCAAAGGGAAAGGGACTTGAGAGGGTAGGTGGGAAGGGAGGGATAAGGGGGAAAATGGGACATTACTATTAGCACACATAATGTGGGGGGTGGGGGACACGGGAAAGGCAGTATATACAGAGAAGACAAGTAGTGATTCTATAGCATCTTACTTTGCTGACGGACAGTGACTGTAATGGGGTATGTGGGGGAGACTTGATAATGGGGCGAGTCTAGTAACCATAATGTTCAAGTAATTGTGCATTAATGATATAAAAAAAAGAGCTGGTGAAGTAACTACCTCACCTATCCCATTGAGATGCTAAAACAAAAATAAAATTGTGGAATCAGTAAAAAAAATTTAAAAATCTATCATGATTAAGTGTTCAAGCTCTACAGTTGACTTGTCTGGGTTCAAATCCTAGCCCTGCCATTTACTAGTTGTGTGATTACTTAATCGCTCCATGCCTCAGTTTCTTCATTTGTAAAATGGGCTTAATAATAGTACTTATAGATTTATTGTGAAGACTCCATAAGCTAATAAATGTAAGTGCTTCGAATTATGATTCGCACACATAATGTAGGAGGGTCACGGGGAAGGCAGTACAGCACAGAGAAGACAAGTAGTAATTCTATAGCATCTGACTGCAATGGGATGTAAGGGGTACTTGATAATGTGGGTAGTAACCACAATGTTGCTCATGTGAAACCTTCATAAAATTGTATATCAATGATACCTTAATAAAAAGAAAAGGAAAAAAATGTAAGTGCTTAGAATAGTGTATGACACAAATATTCAATGACTGTTCTTCCTATCATTTATTATTATTTACCATTACCATTACCAGGCTTTTGCTCAGAGCTTATCAACTCAGCATGCAATATCAATATTGATAGGAAGCTGAGGCAGAGAGTAAGGGAAAGAAACTAATGTTTATTAAATCTGTTGTCAAATATCTACCACGCTATTTGTACATTCTTGTTTAATCCTTAGGATACATTCAACAATTACTTATCAAGCTCCTTTTATGCATCAGTCTACAGCCCCACCTTATGAAGTCTCCAGTCATGAAAGGCACTGTCCTAGGTGAGGGGTAGAATAGACTGTGTCCTCATGGAACTTACTTCTGAATAAACTAAGGCTTGGAGAGGTGGAATAGCTTTCCTAAAAGCTCTGACTCCAACTTGGAAGTGGAGAGCTGAACTTCAGACTTAGATCTTAAATGCAAAATCTGTGCAGCTGCTAACTATTGACCTCTCTCTCCCTAGCCCCCTCACTTTCTTCCCACAATGCTCAGGCAGCCGAGAACTTTCTCTTCTACCCACCATAAATAAAGGAGAGAGCAAGAGCTATTTCATTTCTATCAGGCCACACACTGACAAGCACAGATGGTGTTGAAGCTGAGAGACTGCTTTATTCCCGTGAAGTGCAGCAGAAGAGATGGATCCTTGGATCTGAAGTCACTCAGGAGAGCCACACAGGCTCAAACCCTGCCATTGGTACCACTGAGTATTCATTATGCGCTAGGTCCTCAGAAGAATTCAAAGGGCCTTCACTGTCCTGTTTTCTTCTGACTTGGCTTTTAAAAATTTAAATTTTGTTTTTTTAGCACAGATGCTCATAATTTCAAAAGTCAAAAGCACTAGAAGGCACATACCTAAACATCATGTCTTCCAACTTCTTACAGAATCAATCACTTTCAGCTCCCTTAGCTTATATTAGACCATTCTTTGTTAATTTACCAATTTTGTCATCTTACTGACTTTCTATTGTAGTAATTAAGGATTTAGTGTTTTGTTTTACATTAACTAATCATTTTGTATTAATTAACTTTGTTCACACAAAAACTTGTACAGGGATTTTCATAGCATCATTATTCAAAATAACCAAAAAGTGGAAATAACCCAAGTGTGTGTCAACTGATAATGGCTAAACAAAATGTGGTATATCTACACAATGGGACACTATTCAGAGACAAAAAGAAACGAAGTACTGTTACTTGCTACAACATGGATGAACCCTGAAAACACTATGTTAAGTGTAAGAAGTCAGTCACAAAAGGCTACATATTGTACATACAGTTCCATTTACATGAAATGTTCATAATAGGCAAACCCATAGAGACAGAAAGTAGATTAGCCCTTTACTAGAAGCTAGAGGGAAGGGGAAATGGTGCATGGGTGCTAATACAAGGTTTCCTTTGGGGGTGACAAAAATGTTCCTGGAATTAGATACTGGTGATGCTTACACTACTTTATGAATATATTCAAAACCACACTTTAAATGGTAAATTTTATAGTATGTGAATTATGTCAATTAAAAAGAAAAAAAAAAAAAATATATATATATATATACATATACATATGTACCCTGAAGTTAGGAGTGCATTCTCACTTTTGTATTTTCAAATCCACTCCATCCAATGCCTTACCTAAAAGAGGTGCTCAAAAAATATTTGAAATGGAAAATTAAATTGAAATAATTGATTATATTTTTATCATCAGGATCTAGAAAGACAGTTACCTAGTTCTCTCCTTAAATTAGAAATGCATAAGAGTGCAGACCAACATCTTTGTGACTAAAAAGTCTAAGTTATTTCAAAGATTATTCACTTTTGTTGGATTATTTTGTGATTTGTCACTTATCAGATGCCATTTGGTCATATATCATTACAGAATTGAGTCGGTTAGTCCATACTTTCCTCATTTCCACAATATTTATTTTCCTTATATCCTTGTAAAAAATTGCATTCAGTTAATTTTCAACTTTGAGAGCAGAGTTTAATGGGGGCTCTGAATTTGTTTTGTCTGATTATTGCTTACAATATTTATATTCTTTTTAAAAACTATTACCTTGGGTTTGTGTCCCCACTCCCACCTCCCTGAGCTTTAATCCTATTAGCACAGTTTGAGTTAATGGTCTCTGTACTTAGCTCCTCCATAAAGGCAGGATATGAATGAACTTATATGTATGTGCAGGTAGAATTATTGGTGATGCAAATGATTGTGAGTCTGAAGAAGGGGAAGATCAGAAATAAATTTATCTTCTAAGTTCTTTTTGGCTGTATTTAAACCGAGCCACTCAACCTTCTCCTTACCATCCCAGATTATAAGTAAGAAATGCAGACTGCTTAGCTCTGCCATTCAGAAATGTTAGATAGTTGTCAGAGTCCTTCCATCTTGAGGGTTGTGGGGGGGATATAAGGAAGCAAATTCTGTAGATTTTGATTTGGAATTTCCAAGAAGCTTTTTGAAATAACTCTCCTTCTAACCATGGATGCTACTTTAAAGAACTGACAGCCCCAGTGTACCCAGTATTTTTAAATCTTTTTTTTCCTAGAGAAATACTCTTGTTATTTTTTCTAAACTCAATTTTTTACAAATTTTAATTCTACATAAAAATGGAAAGACTAGAGCCTCAGTAAATTCAAAAAGATTGAAATTGTACCAACCAGTTTCTCAGACCACAAAGGTATGAAACTAGAAATAAATTACGCAAAGAATATGAAAAATCCCACAAACACATGGAGTCTTCACAACATGCTCCTAAATAACCAATGGATCAATGACCAATTAAAAACAGAGATCAAAGAATATATGGAGACAAATGACAACAATAATTCAACACTGTAAAATCTGTGGGACGCAGCCAAGGCCGTGCTAAGAGGAAAGTATATGGCAATACAGGCCTACCTCAGGACAAGAGAACAATCCCATATAAGCAGTCTAAACTCACAATTCATGAAACTAGAAAAAAGAATAACAAATGAGGCCCAAAGTCAGTAGAAGGAGGGACATAATAAAGATTAGAGCAGAAGTAAATAAAATCAAGAATAATAAAACAATAGAAAGAATCAATGAAAGCAAGAACTGGTTCTTTGAGAAAATAAACAAAATAGATAAACCCCTAGCCAGACTTATCAAGAAAAAAAGAGAGTCTACACACATAAATAGAATCAGAAATGAGAAAGGAAAAATTACTATGGACATCACAGAAATACAAAGAATTATTAGAGAATACTATGAAAAATTATATGCTAACAAACTGGATAACCTAGAAGAAATGGACAACTTTCTAGAAAAATATAACCTTCCAAGGCTGACCAAGGAAGAAACAGAAAATTTGAACAGACCAATTAACAGCAACAAAATCAAACTGGTAATCAAAAACCTACCTAAGCACAAAACCCCTGGACCAGATGGCTTCACCACTGAATTTTATCAAACATTTGGTGAAGACCTAATACCCTTCCTCCTTAAAGTTTTCCAAAGAGTAGAAAAAGGGAATACTTCCAAACTCATTCTATGAGGCCAGCATCACTATAATACCCAAACCAGGCAAAGGCACCACAAAAAAGGAAAATTACAGACCAATATCCCTGATGAACATAGATGCAAAAATACTCGACAAAATATTAGCAAACTGAATTCAAAAATACATTAAAAATTTCATCCATGATGATCAAGTTGGATTTATTCCAGGGATGCAAGGCTGGTACAACATTTGAAAATCCATCAACATCAACCACCACATCAACAAAAAGAAGGACAAAAACCACACGATCATCTCCATAGATGCTGAAAAAGCATTTGCCAAAATTCAACATCCATTCATGATAAAAACTCTCAACAAAATGGGTATAGAGGGCAAGTACCACAACATAATAAAGGCCATATATGACAAACCCACAGCCAACATCATACTTAACAGCGAGAAGCTGAAAGCATTTCTTCTAAGATCGGAAACAAGACAAGGATGCCCACTTTCCCCACTTAGGTATTCAACATAGTACTGCAGGTCCTAGCCACGGCAATCAGACAATACGAAGAAATAAAAGGCATCCAGATTCACAAGGAAGAAGTTAAACTGTCTCTGTTTGCAGATGACATGATATTGTACATAAAAATCCCTAAATAATCCACTCCCAAACTACTAGATCTAATATCTGAATTCAGCAAAGTTGGAGGATACAAAATTAACCCACAGGAATCTGTGGCATTCCTATACACTAACAATGAACTAGCAGAGAGAGAAATCAGGAAAACAATTCCATTCACAGTTGCATCAAAAATAATAAAATACCTAGGAATAAACCTAACCAAGGAAGTGAAAGACCTATACTCTGAAAACTACAAGACACTCATGAATGCAATTAAAGAAGATACCAATAAATGGAAACACATACCCCTGCTCATGGATAGCAAGAATTAATATTGTCAAAATGACCATCCTGCCTAAAGCAATCTACAGATTCAAAGCAATTACTATCAAAATGCCAACAGCATTCTTCAACAAACTAGAGAAAATCATTCTAAAATTCATATGGAACCACAAAAGACCCCGAATAGCCAAAGAAATCCTGAGAAGGAAGAAGAAAGCTTGGAGGAAGTATGCTCCCCAACTTCAAGCTCTACTACAAAGCCACAGTAATCAAAACAATTTGGTACTGGCACAAGAACAGACCCATAGACCAATGTAACAGACTAGAAAGCCCTGATATAAACCCAACACTGTATTTTCAATTAATATATGATAAAGGAGCCATGGATATACAATGGAGAAATGACAGTCTCTTCAACAGCTGGTGTTGGCAAAACTGGACAGCTACATGCAAGAGAATGAAACTGAATTATTGTTTACACAAAAGTAAACTCAAAATGGATTAAAGACTTGTATGTAAGTCATGAAACCATAAAACTCTTAGAAGACAACATAGGCAAAAATCTCCTGAATATAAGCATGAGCAACTTCTTCCCTTGAGCAAGGGAAACAAAAGCAAAAATGAACTCATGGGACTACATCAAACTAAAAAGGTTCTGTACGGCAAAGGACACCGTCAACAGAACAAAAAGGCATCCTACAGTATGGGAGAATATATTTGTAAATGACATATCTGACAAGGGGTTAACATCCAAAATATATAAAGAACTTACACGCCTCAACACCCAAAAAGCAAATAACCCGATTAACAAATGGGCAGAGGATATGAAGAGACAGTTCTGCAAAGAAGAAATTCAGATGGCCAAGAGACACATGAAAAGATGCCCCACATCACTAATCATCAGGGAAATGCAAATTAAAACCACAATGAGGTCATATCACCTCACACCAGTAAGGATGGCCAGCATTGAAAAGACTAAGAACAACAAATGCTAGCGGGGATGCAGAGAAAGGGGAACCCTCCTGCACTGCTGGTGGGAATGTAAGCTAGTGCAACCATTGTGGAAAGCAATGTGAAGGTTCCTCACAAAACTAAAAATAGAAAACCACTTGACCTGGGAATCCCACTCCTTGGAATTTACCCAAAGAATACAACTTCTCAGATTCAAAAAGACATATGCACCCCTATGTTTATCGCAGCACTTTTTACAATAGCCAAGATATGGAAGCAACCTAAGTGTCCATCAGTAGATGAATGGATAAAGAAGATGTGGTACATATACACAATGGAATATTATTCAGCCATAAGAAAGAAACAAATCCTACCATTTGCAACAACATGGATAGAGCTGGAGGACATTATGCTCAGTGAAATAAGCCAGGCGGAGAAAGACAAATGCCAAATGATTTCCCTCATTTGTGGAGTATAACAATGAAGCAAAACTAAAGGAACAAAATAGCAGCAGACTCAGAAACTCCAAGAATGAACTATTGGTTACCAAAGAGGAGGGGTGTGGGAGGGCGGGTGGTGAGGGAGGGAGAAGGGGATTGAGGGGTTTTATGTTTAGTACACATGGTGTGGGGGGTCATGGGGAGAACAGTGTAGCACAGAGAAGGCACATAGTGGATCTGTGGCATCTTGCTGCACTGATGGACAGTGACTGCATTGGGGTATGGGTGGGGACTTGATAATATGGGTAAATGTAGTAACCACATTGTTTTTTCATGTGAAACCTTCATAAGAGTGTATATCAATCATATCTCAATAAAAATTTTTTAAAAATGGAAAGACTAGTGCAGCAACCATAGCATGTACCCTTCATCTAAATTAATCACTTGTTAACATTAACATTTTACCTTGTTTACTATAAGTATATGTATGTAAGGATTTAGTGTTCTTATACCATTACTCCTATTTCCCTCTCTCCAGCCTCCCAATATAGTTATTTCATAGTTTTTTGATAATCAGTAATGTTTACTCTTTGATTATGTAACTTTATTCACTGCTTTGATCAGGGTCCTGGCGGGAGACAAATGGCACCTCCAAAGTGGGTAATTTGAGGAGATTAATAAAGGGGCTGTTTGCAAAAGTGTGGACAGACTACAGAGAAACCACCAGGGAATAGTGCAGTACCCCAAGTTACCAGGCCTAGGCCGGATGAGGCCATGGGGAGAAGTGGTTAGCAGGAGAGAAGAGGCCCCACAAAAGCTAAGGGACACAGCCTGCAGTGGTCCCACAGCAAGGGCTCCATCTCACTCTCCTCCCTCTTCGAGCTGCATTTCTGGTCCCAGGGGCCTCCCTTCCTTTGCACCTTGCTCCTGGGCTCCAACAGGCAGGGAGCCCTTGGGAGGGGCTGGTGACTGACAGCTGGAGCGTTCAGTTCATAGGCTGTTGAGGCAGCTGGCTCCTCACCTGTCTCAGAGCTGCCCTGCCATAGCTCCAGCCCCGACGAAGCAGGGCAGGGTAGGAAGCAGGTGGCATCAAAGGCCTCTCCTAGCTCCTAGGGCCTGTCCCTCTTCTAAGCTGGACTCTTGAGAGCTCCCAAAGAAGTACTTTCAGTTCAACATTCCAGGTCACCCCAAAAGGATAGAAAAGGAAAACCAGCACTTACTGAGCAACTACACTGAGTACCATTTATCCTGCCTAGAGTTTTATGTGTAAACCTCACAATGGCTTATGAAAATGGTATTATCCCCTCTCTGCAGAGGGCCCACAAGATCTAGTAACTTGTCCACATTGTCATAGTGAGTGTCAGAGTCAGGAGTCAAACCCAGGGCAGTGTGAGGCCAAAGCAAAGAGCCATAGTGGGGAAGACCCAGAGCCTGTCCCCTGAAGACATGTGCTTCGCTTGACTCTCTCTGGACATTACATGGCTGCCTCTCCTTCCAACTTGTGAGAAAAAGGAAAATGAGGGAGGCCAGGGCCTGCTGGACAGGGGCTGCCTCTCTGAATCCATGCAAGGGCAGAGACCAGTATGTGGCAATGGTCAGGGAGAGTGACCACTTTGAGTGGCCAGAAACACCCATGTGCTTTAACATTATAGACTAGCAACACCATAAAAAACCTAGGAAACTGGCAGTCCCTCCCTGGCTAACCCAGCCCTATATGTAGAACTAACTGTAGAACTAAGTAATAAGGTGTTCCTCTTTTTTTAAAAAAAAAAAGAAGGCTGGATAAGCCAGGCACTATGTGCAGGTTCTGGAACAGCCCTCACCTGAGGAAGGAGTCAGGCTAGGCCTGGGTGCAGGGCCAAGAAGAATTCCAGGAACCAGTAACAGTCCAAAATAGATGAAACAAACTTTTGAAACAGTGACCATGATGCCAGGTTCTTGTTTGCGGAGTCAAAGAATGAACTTGGCAAACAGTCAAGGTAGGAGAGCCAGGGAGAGGCTTTTATTTAGAGATACAGTGAAAGAATAGAGGAGACAAGAGAGCCTGTAGTGGTACATTGTCTGGGGAATTTATAGGCGGTTGAGAGACAAAGAGCTAGGGATGCAGATCCACCAAATGGCCTCTAAATGTTTATCTCTGAAGAGACATTAAGTTCTTATCAGTTTTCCGGTCTATTTTGCAGAGTTAACTTAAGAAATTTACTGCTTTGATTCTTTCTCAGAATAGCGGTTTCTTGGTTTGGGAGCGTATCAATCAAGGCTGCTTGTCTTGTTCTCAAGGTGGGCTGAGTTATTGTCTGTTTGTTAAATACTAAGTTAAGAATCTTCTTAACTTCTTGGGTGTAAAAATGCGATCTTATCTTTAAGATGGAATCCTTCCTGCCCTTCACTATGTTGTTGACGGCTGGGCCTGCCGGCTATATTAATTACCTAGATTATGTATTACTTGATTAGGGGCTGGAGGACGAAAAGCAGCATCTGGGTAAAGTTAAAGATAAACTGGGCTTTTTAGCAGGCTAAAGTAAATTTTACAATAGCCTCATTGAATTGACACAAACAAGACATGGGCTATGCTGAGTATTTTCTTATCTGGGAGATGTTCAAATATTCCAGGCTAAGTTACTCCTGGTTTTTTAGTTTTAACTAATCTTCACTGAAGAATGCTTATATTCCTAGTTTGATATTTTATTTTAGAGAATAAATGTGACTCTGTCTTTGCTTAATTGTTTCATATGGAGTTTCTGTAGGGGTCTTTTTCCAGAGGCCCTCACCCTACTCTGACTACGCCCATGGTTCCTGTCTCAACCACAGACCTGCTTCTCTCCCCATGCTTATCTGAGATAAGGAAATCATTTATTGAGCAATGACCCTGTGCCAAGTCCTTTTGTTTGCATTAAACCTCTTAAATGGATACTATTATTTTTCCTATTTCACAGATGCATAAGACTTAGAAAGGTTAAGTGACTTTCCCAGAAACATATAGGCAGTAGGAGCTGAGTCAGGATTTGAACCCATATCTGTCTAGCTCCCAAATCTGAGGTTCCCACTGAGACCCTCTTCCTAAAAGATAAGTGAGTCAGATGCAACATAGAGGCCTGCAGTGTAGGTGAGGTCCTGCTGTCTGTACTTCCTTGTCCCTTAGATGTGTAGAGCATCTCCCCAAGTGGCAGGGGCGGGAGGGGGATGTCTATATTCTGAAAGGCCTGGACAGATAGAAAGACAGGGCCCCCTCAGAGACAGTCTGGGCTATGTGTTCCCCACCCCTTCTCTCCCCAGGAATGAAAATGGCACAGCAACAGCATGTCAGGAGCTGCCCCAGATGGTCACTTCAGCTGGTGCATTCCTGCTGCTCAGATCAGTGAGTGAGCAGCCTGTATGTAGTCAGGCCTCATGTAAACCTCATTGATTTTCTGCTTCATTAGGTCAGTGAGAGTCTGCAGCTCCCAGAGAGCCCTCTTCAGCAAGGCCTAGCAATTTCCTTCAGAGACTGCTGAGGGGAACTCCCCACTGGCCCTGTGCTTAGGAGCAGTAGCTGCTACTAGTCTCCACACAGGGAGCCCTGGATTTCCTACCTTTGAAGCCTGGCTACCGCACATCTGGCTGTGGGACTTCAGGCAAGTGCTCAAGACTCAGCTCCTGTTTCTGTAAAATGAGGATAATGGTGTTCCCTATGCCACAGGGTAGTTGTGGGGATTAAATTAGATAATGCATTTAAAGGGGTTAGCAGGAGTGCGGAGTGTGTATTAAATGTTCAAAACATAGGAGTACATGTTGTTACAATTCTCACAAAGTCTGAACCCACAAGGTTGGGTCTCCCAGCAGTGACTAAGAAACATCCTTCAGCAGTCAGAAATAATCTCAAGATAGCTCGAACCCTTGGCTTGCCTTTTGGTCAAGTGAGATTAGAACTTCTAGTGATGTCCACAGCAACATTTATCAAGAATCCTCTTTCCTTTCTAATCTGCTTTCATCTGTCCACAGAGTTTAGGGCCTCTCTTGTCAAATCTCCCACCACCACTGCTTCCTACACCCTTGAGATTGTTTTTCTTCCTCTTTACTATGTTGGGTTAACAGCCTGTGAGCCCAAACTCTTCTTTCCTTCACTTTGTAGTCCTGTATTGTCTTCCCCACCGGGTATTTATTCTTGATTCTGCATCACAAAAGCCCAACAAACAAGTTGAGGAAAGACTGAACTCCTCTCAGCTGGGAAAAGACACTGAACTGGAAAAGGAGGAGCCCAGGGAGCCCGGAAGGCTGCGGACTCTCAGCCGGTACAGTATTTACACACTTGCATTTCAGGCCCCCTCCTGTCCGCTGCCGCCAGGCTGTTGGAAGCAGAGATGTGCCCAGAGCGCTGAGAATAGGAGCGGGAGGAACCGGGAGCAATTCACTTTGCCTTCTGATTTTTCTCCTGGAAACAGAATCTGGCTCTGAAGAGACCCCGCCTCCTTGAGATTGTGGCTGTGAGGTCGGCTCCGTCTCTGCCCCTGGGGTGCCCAGCCAGACCCCACTCCTCCGTTAGGAGAGCTGTCAGGGGAGCGGGTCTCCCCACCCTCTTGCTCTGGGCTGTTTGTAAGCCCCTCCCCGTGCCCGGTTGCGAGCCTGTCAGCTCCTCAGCTGTCCCAGGGACCATTCCATGGGGTGAGGGACGGCAAGGAACTGGGGTTATTGCCTAATCCATTGCAATCTATCCCTTGTGCCGACACCACCACACTGCTCTCTGCCAGGCAAAGCAAAGTCTACAGCCAACTAACATACTGTGAAATTTTCAACTTTCACCCACTGCCCTCAAGAGGGTTTAACACCAGGACCCCACAGCTTGCCCTGAAGAATCAGTTCCACATGGAAGAGAAGTGCTGGGCTCCAAAGAAGGGTCTTCCCAGCCTGGCCCATTTCAGGACCTTTCTCAAAGAACTCCTGCTGGGCCTGAAGTCGTCCAGGGCAACCTAGCCTGGCTGCCTCACTAGACCATTCCCAAGCCCCGAGGATGCCACGGGGTGTGACGGACCTGCAGCAACAGTCAGCTCTCCCGGGGTCTGCAAGGGGGCCCTGCCAAGGGTGCTTTCTCTGGGTCGTCTTCGCCCAAGGCAGGAAGCCCCAGCCCCTGGTTACCATGGAGATGCTGGCACAGCCTGTGCCCATCTGTGGTTGATGGGAAAGGAGGAGGGGAAATTTGGTTGCTTAAGAACTAACTGAGCTTGGGGGAGAGTCTGAGCCTGCAGCCATGGAGCCTGGAGAGGAGGCTGAGGCTGTAAGCTCTGTGAGGTGAGCACTCCACTGAGGTGGCCTCCCGCCAATCCTGTAGCTTTAACTGCTGGGGTGTGACCTTCTTCCGAGTAAGGCCTCGCTGCCACGCTGCCAACCCTGAGTAAGGGCTGCTGGAAGAGGCTCTAATACAGTGGAAAAAACCCCAGGAGTCAGAGTTGGAAATGAAAGCCACACCCACCGTGTCAGGAAAGAGCCCAGTCTGGTGGAGGAGGCCATGGTGTCTGGTGCAGATGAGAAAGCACTGATCTAGTTGAGAGGTTCCAGGCCCTTAGTCACTACCACTGAAACACTGTGGCACTTCACTTCCCTTCTCTGAGCCCTAGTTCCTCACTGTGCAAGTTATTTTGCTCTGTGGGCCAACAGGGTTGCTGAGAGGCTCTGCAGTGTAAGCCAGGCTAGGGACAGGTGTGAGGGGCTGGTCTCCCTCTGATTCGGTGGGTAAAGGAGGGCCAAGGCTGTGAAGGCTTCTCCTAGGTGTTCATCCCTTCAGTGGCTACAACTGAAGGATGAGCTAAGTTAAAATGTCCCTTGGGTGGGCCTGATGCTACAAGTGTACAAAGGGCAGAGCTTGGCCCTGCACACACATGGGCCGTGCAAGGCTGACAGAGGGCCAGGGAGAGGGAGGCTGATAGATGAGGCCCTAAAGCAGCCCTGTGGGCAGTTGAGCTGCTTGGACCTTCCTGCAGCCGAGGTGAGGGATTGGGGGAGCACCTATCACATGTGCCCTGTGATATCCAGGTAGCAAAGTGCTAATTGCTTTCCAAACTGTGAGGCACCCAGGAAAGACAGAGGGGCAGCTCAGTATAGAGGATGAAAAATTGATCTGGGAGTTTGAAACCCACTGGGCCACATTCCATTGTGTGGCCTTGAGGCAATTACATTTTTTAAGGTTTGATAGTCTCACCACTAAAACAGAGGTAAAAATTCCTGTCCTCCTTTCGTCCGCTGGCTGAGGTGGAAATACCATGAGAGAATGGCTATGACAGCCACCCTAAAGCTACACACAAATGAAGGACCCAGTGAGTTTTATCTGGCTGTAGATGAAGCCTTCTCTGTGTCTGCACAGCCCCACTACACAGCCCCTGAGAGTACAGGGAGCTCCCCTTTGCTCCCAGATTCCAGTGGACCCCAAACCCCTTCTGGTAAAACGATATGGGACTGCTTTTACAGGCCAGGGTCCTCTGAGCAGGCTCAAATAACAGGGCAGAAAACTTCTCCAGCAGAACCTGCTTGTGAGGTATAGCTGGGTGAGTGGCTGTGCACAGCAGTTTAAACAAAATCCCAGGGTCCACATACCCAAATTTCAGTGAGGATGCTCTGCAGTCAGCAGCTGCATGGCTAAGACCACTCTTTTTCCACACTCCAGCCCCAGGAAATTATGAATAGACTTCTCTGGCTGTATTCACACTCACAATCACTTTGATCCTCTTGGAATTTCATAGGAAATGACCCTTCTATTTTGAGCTAGGGCTTGGAATGTGATTCCCCATTTGGTAGAGTTTAAAGGTTTAAAACTATTTACACAGCAATCAGAGAGAGATGGGTTCTTGTTATCAGTAATTTGGTTCAAAGTCCTGTGAGACTGTTTTTTTGTTTGTTTGTTTGCTTTGTTTTACTAAGGTATCATTGATATACAAGAGCAACATTGTGGTTACAACATTCATCCATATTGTTGAGTCCCCCCAGACACACCCTGTGAGACTGTTTTTAATTAACAAATCCAACACCCATCAGTGCCTTGGGAATTTGGGGCCCAATTTTGGAAATAATATGGAGAACAAGAGAATACCAGGCATGGATTTCGTGTTACCAGGGGCGGAACCAGGCCCCTTGAATGCCTGCTTCCAACCCCGGAGCAGCCGAAATCACTTCCCAAAATTGGGGGGCAGCTTTGCCTCTGAATCCTGAGCCATTGTAAAAATGAAGGTGCTTGTGGAGGCTTGATTCACTAACTCAGAGTCTCCCTGGATGTTTACAGTGACAGATGCTGAGGCTACAGAAGGAGTATGACTGCCATAATGTCACCCCAAGGTCCATGACAAAGCTGGAGCCAGAACCCAGGTCTCCTGACCCTCAGGTCAGTATCACCTGTCCACCAGGCTGCTCGCTCATCCCTGCTAAGCGTGACTGTCAATGTTCTTGTCACCCAAGGTGTCAGAGGGAAAGGCTTTCCCACAGTCCTCCTCTCTCTGATTAGATAAGAGGCACTTTCCATTACGCTGGGGGATTGTATGGCTCTTGGGATTCCCTCTGCAGCACTGATTTTAGGGGCTTTCAATTTGGAAGCCTCTTATATTCCGGTGACTATCTTTGGAAGCTGCCAATGGATGGAAAGCTTGTGGCCTAACTCCCTGCCAGGGTAGGATGGAGAGAAAAGAGCAGAGCTCTTCTTTCTTTCCTGGGGTAGGAAAAGGTTGGAAGGGTGCCTTAGTCCCATTTGGGCTGCTATAACAAAATACCTTAGGCTGGGTAGCTTATAAACAGCAGAACCTTATTTCTCATAGTTCTAGAGGCTGGAAAATCCAAGACCAAAGTGCCAGCAGGTGTCCAGTGAGTGCCTGCTTCCAAATTCATGGACAGGCATGTTTTCACATAGCAGAAGGGGCGAGGGATCTCTTTGGGGACTTTTCATTAAGGGAACTTGCCCCATTCATGAAGGCTGCTCCCTCATAAGCTAATCACCTCCTACTGGCCCCACCTCTAAATGCTATCACACTGGGTTCAACATATGAGTTTTGTGGGGAAGCAACATCCAGTCCATAGCAAAGGGAATCTAGAGTTTCTGAGCTGTGTTCTGATAGAGAATCATCTGAAGAATGAACTCTGGAGGGAATGACAGTCCAAGCCACAAAGTAAAACACAGGCAGCATCTAGGACCTGAGGATGAGGCCAGCCTCGGGGAGGGGACATGGTGGGGAGAAGCATCAGGGTACCATAGAGATAGCACCCAGAAAAACTTGAGGAGTTAGGGTGGAGTCTTTCGTTTCCACTCCCATCATGTGACCAATGGATGGGGCTGGGAGGTGACATGAAGCAGTCTCCCTGGGCAGGCCCCCGCTCTCTTGACAGAGAGAGGAGCCTCAGCTTTGGCACGTACACAACAGGCTCTGCCTGTCAGGGACGGAGACCAATGAGGCCCCCTGCATCTTGGGCCCTGCAACTCGGGAAAACCATCAATTTTGCAACCATGCAAAAGGTGAAGCAAGTCAGGCTGTGAGTGAGTGTTCAGCGGGGCTGTGGGACTGTAAAGGGCACGTCGGAGAAGTGTATGTTCTGTGCAGATGCGGTCGGAGCTAAGTATGTTCTGAGTTTCTATTTACAAATAAGGTGCCCCTTTCCCACAACCTCTTAACCACCTTGCTTTCACCTTCTCTCTCATTCTCTAAAAACCAATATGACTATCACTGACCACCAAAAACAAAGAAATAAAACCTCCAAATATCTTAGCCTGGCATTTAAACATTTACCAGACACGTCTTGAATTTCCTGCCCCTGTGCATTCACTCATGCTGTGTTCTCTGCTTTCTTAACACCTGAACTTCGATAATTGAAGTCTTTGTCTAGGCTAAGCTCAGATGCTACTTCTTCTAGGAAGCCTTCTCTGGTATCCTCAACCGAAGCCACCTCTGGTGTCCCCTCTCTCATCTTTGAATGCTAGAGCGATTTTTTCTGCCTCTTGTGTGGCAGTTGGCAGTGTGGCAGAACTGAATGCTGTTGATCTCCCCCACTAAATGGTAAAAAATCTTTCAAGGCTAAAACATTTGTCTTATTCATTTTTGTGTCCTAAACACTTAGCACAGTGCCCTTTCATGGTAGGTATTTAATTCAGAATACATTTATTAAACAAATAAATGTCTTGTGCTGGGATATGGAGATGAGTGAGAAAGTTTCTGCCCGCTAGGG
The DNA here is from genome assembly GCF_030020395.1 of Manis pentadactyla. Lineage (NCBI taxonomy): Eukaryota > Metazoa > Chordata > Mammalia > Pholidota > Manidae > Manis > Manis pentadactyla. The sequence goes on from NC_080027.1 coordinate 58,033,893, forward strand.
GCTTATAGCTTAGAGAGAGAAAGAGATGTACAGCAATAAAATGAGTTTACTATAAAGCCCAAGGAACAGCCCTTGATCTATGAATATGTGAGGCTTGGGTAGGTGGGTGGGTGGCACGGGATAGAATATTCAGGTTGAAGGAACTACCTAAGGTGGAAGTACATAGTTTATTTGGGACACATGGTAAGTAGCCTTGGAGCTGGCATATAGAAAGCATGAAGGAAAATAGGAATAAGGTCAGAGAGGGGATGTGGGCACTGAATCACGGAGGGCCTAGTGTGCCTATCCAAGGAATTTGGCTTTTATTCTGAAAGCCATTGAATGTTCTTGAGGAAGAGTGGAATAAATACTGAATGAAGGAATGATTCAGCACTGTTTTGGGTGGTCACCATTTTTGGCCATTAGAAAATCTTACATGGGGTGCTGCACACCACCCACTCTCTGAGGCCAGCCTGTTCCTTGGTCAAACCAACTCTTTGGGGGATTGTGCCCCTTTAAAGAGGCCATCCCTAAAGAACACTTGATTAGGTGAGACAGTTCCGCCCTCTGAAACACTACTTCCTGACCCATGGGTCCCTCATTCTCCCTGGGCTTTAGCATAAAAATTTTCAGTTTGGACTGTATTAGGGCTCTCCAGTGAAATGGAACCAATAGGTGATATATCAGTATTTATTATAAGGAATCGGCTCATGTAACTATAGAGGCTGAGAGGTCCCATATCAGCCGTATGCATGCTGGAGACCCCAAAAAGCAGATGGTGGAAATTCTAGTTCAAGTACGAAAGACCTGAGAAGCAGGAGAGTGCCGTTGGTGTAAACCTAGTCTGAGGGCAGAAGACTGATGTCCCAGCTCGAGAAAACAGGCAGAGACACCCACTGACATTTATTAGCTGAAAACTGAGCTGTCTGAGCCTGGGGCTGGCATGGGCCCCCTACATCATTTCTTCACATTTGCCAAAATGGGGCTAAGGGGTGGGAGAGGGGCAACATCCTGTAGAGAAAAAATCATAGGCTTTGGAGTCAGTAGGACCTGGGTTCAAGTACCAGCTGAAATCATGTATTAGCTGTATGACTTTTGCAGAGTCACTAATCTCCCTGAGCCTTGACTTCCTTTTCTGAGAAATGGGGATAATTATTCATACTCCAAAGAATTAAAGTGAAGAAGAGCATAGGGATTGCTTAGCTTGCTGCCTGACATAAGAGGTGCTCAGTAAATGGCACTTGTTTTATTCATATTTTATTCAATTAATTCAATATTTATTCATTAATATTCAATATTTTATTCATATTCATATTTGCAGTTAAATAGATGCCGTTGTTCTGTATAAGATTGAAGTGTGCTTGGAGTGATTTGTTAGATGCCTTCATTTAGGGCATTGCAAACTCTGCCTAGATTAACTTCAGAGGTCAGGCCAGAGGCCTCCTGGTGAGGAATCTCACCTGACTCCCCAGCTTAACTTCTGCTTTCTGATCTCTACCCTCCTCCTGCCAGCAGCTGTGGTCACATTTGATAACAGGCAGGGGCCCAGCCTGACTGAATGAGGACATTGCAAAGACCAAGGAACCACAGACACTGTTGCAATCTGCCCCACCCTGAAGAACCCTGGAGAACCTGTGGCGGGCATTCAGCCCCTCTAACTGTGTGTTTGAGGTGACAGCCTAGGTTTTCTGGGCCTCCTAGAGTGACGAGAAAGCTGTTAGGACATGTAAGAGAGATGCCCTGCTTTTCTGGAGCTGGAGTTAAGAGTTTTCCCTTCAAAACCAAGAAACCCACAATTACAGATCTTTTTCAGAACTGGGCGCTAAGCTGGTGCCCAAGGTGCCACGGTGTAAGTCTGATAGACTGATCCCTTGAGAGCCACTGTCAAGACTGCAGAGCCACATACACCTCAAATGCAAGCCAGTTTGAGGAGATACAGAACAGTGTGGTGGTGTGGTGATGGAAGCAGAGATGAGGGAGATTACCAACTGTGCGGGTGTATGGGTAGTATGGGTAGTGGTGTGTGTGTGTGTGTGTGTGTGTGTGTGTGTGTGTGTGTGTGTGTGTGTGTGTGTGTGTGTGTGTGTGTGTGTGTGTGTGTGTGTGTGTGTGTGTGTGTGTGTGTGTGTGTGTGTGTGTGTGTGTGTGTGTGTGTGTGTGTGTGTGTGTGTGTGTGTGTGTGTGTGTGTGTGTGTGTGTGTGTGTGTGTGTGTGTGTGTGTGTGTGTGTGTGTGTGTGATGTACCAGTTGCTGGGTAAGGTTTAGAGAAGACATGGAGGAGGCAAGCAGGTCACTCAAATGAACCAGCATGAGCAAAGGCCTGGAGCTGAGGGCTCACTCTGAGTTGCGGGAGTTAAGATTTAGCAGCAACAGGGAAAAGCAGCGTAAAGTTTTGGAGATCATTCGATTTAAGGGCAGACTCCCCCTCGGTGTCTCCTTCTTCCTTCCCACAAATAGTTTCCTCGTGCCTATTACGTGCCATAAGCTGTTTTGGGTATTCGGAAACAACGGTTCAGATTCAGATCAGGTTTTTTCTGAGCGTTGGCTGGTGGTGCTGGCCAGGACTTCTGTGGCTGGAGGCAGCGTGGCCCTGGGCAGCTCCTAGATGTCCCGGCTCACGTGGATCAGTTCGCAGGCCTGTAGTACCGCTGCGCGCGCCGCTGGGGCCTCGGCACGGCCCCGCCCGATTTGGAGCCCGCCCCCAGCCCAACCCACACGTGGGTTCGGGCACGTCCGCCTGGCTACCCACTGACGTCAGCCTCGCGGTTCCATTTAAGGTCCCCCAGGTCCCCAGCACTGTCTCGGAGCAGCTGCTGCAGAGGCAGGATCTAACGCTGCGCGCCGCGGACGCCCGCCAGCCAGACGTGCATTCGCGGTACGGTCGGGCCTGGCGCGCACTGCGCCCGAGGGGGCGGGTGAGCGAGGTGTCCCGGGCCTCCTGGCTCCGCTCTGCCATCGGCGGGGACCCTGCTCCTGGGGGGTCTAGGCGCTGCTTCCCAGAGGCGGGATCTGGAGACCTGGGCGGTGGCCGACCTCACGCATGCACGCGGAACCCGCCATACTTTGCTTTTGCTCTGATTGGGCCCCGTGGCCTCTGGTTCGGCTGGGAGACCGAGGAGATGGCCTCAGCCAAGCTGGGGTCGAAAGCTCAGGGGAGGAGGTGGGGTACGGGTGCAGGACAAGGAGATGATAGGTCTGAAGGGTGGGGCATACCGCCGGGCTCGAAATCTGCAAACCGCGCGGAATTTGAGGTCCGGTTGCCAGAGACCACGGAACCGAAAAAGCCCTAGCGGTCTGGGGCGGCTTCCTGGAAGCAGGAAAGCCGTTGAGCGCCGCTCGGGTCTCACTTTAACCTTGAGACCCTCGAGAGGTGGGCTCCATGGGGGCGGCCGCTGCCTTAAGATTGTAGGGAACTCTGCACAAATTACATTAAGTAGCTGCTGATGTATCCGGCGTCACACTAGGCAAGATGAAGACAAAGATGAAGCAAAAAGGGCTCAGTTTTTGGCCCTTGAGGATCCATCCGGTACCATCTTCTTTTGACAAATGGGGGAACCTAAAGCTGGGAGACGGTTAGGTCACCTCTGATGCCTCAGTGATGTTCCAAATCCCCAGAGTTGAGTAGTAAACCCATTTTCTTCAGGGTTCCTCTTTCTGCTTGTCCCCACATAGAAGGGAGTGCTGGAGCCCAGGGTTTAGGTTTTGGTAAAGCTAGGAGTTCTCTGAAGGAAGAACTTCTCCCTCCCCGCTGGCGGCCTGCAGAAACCTTACAAGGCTGCTAGAAATAGCAGTGATTTGTATGGGGAGACCCGATTCCAACTTGGTGGCCCTGAGCTGCCTGCCTGAAGTCCCCTCGGCTATTTTTGCCTCTTGGGACGGTGTCAAGACTGCACTCGGTACATTCGGGATGCAACCTGTTGAGAATCCCTTCAGTGAATGCAAGGCAGAGTAGGATTAGAAGAGTCGAAGCCCCCCTCCCCGCCTCAGGAATGAGGATTCTGCCAAGTATTAATTTTAGGGCTCCAGGCCACAGGCTTCTGCAGCTATTTCTGCACTTCCTGTACTGACAAAAGTTCCTCCTACCGGGTTTTACGCCTTTGCAACATGGATCACGGCAGAAGCCACCAGAGGCGTCTCCCTCCCTGTTGCTTAACAGTCCCTGATGTCCAGTATTGCGATCTGAAGTCTAGGCTCTGGCCGCTCGCCAAGCCACGGGGGCTGCCAGCGAGTTGCTCCCGTCTGCTTCCGAGCATAAGTTAAGTCCGAAGTCTGACTGGGACCTAGTTCTGAATCATTTCCGCTCACGGGCGGGGCTTCGGGCGGGGCCGGTGCCCAGCTCTGTAAAGCCCGCGGCCTCAGCTCCTGCCCTCCCCAGAGCTCGAGTGGGCATGCGCCTAGGTTTCATAGGTGGGTGGGGGAGACGGCGGCTGATCTTCCGGGGCGGGGCGGGGCGTAAAACCCGCGAGCTTCTGCGGACCGTGCAGTTGGTCCGATCTCACCCCGCCTTGCGGGTGGGGACAGCGAGCGAACGTGCAAGACCAGAGCTAATAGCCCGTCTCAGGGCTTCTGGTCTGGCGGTGAAGCAGTTAATGATACTGGCCCCTCTTGGGGTTAATAAACCAAGGTGAGTGAGCCATCAGGAGGCTATACTTACACCCAAACATCAATATTATTTTTCCATGCCAAGGTGAGCCAAGATCCTAGCCACACCAGACCCTGGCATAGGCCTTTCAACTCTCCTTTGTCTATCTATAGTTTTTTTCCTTTCCCCTTTTTAGTTCTGAATGCCCCAGGAGGAGGTAACATTAGCCTTTTCAGAACAGCTTTTGATTAATGTGCTGATGTAAAGAGGATGCAGTGACAGTGCATATTTTTCATCCTATAGATTCCTTTGGGTTCTAAGTCCAAAAACATGGCAACTCTCAAGGATCAGCTGATTCAGAATCTTCTTAAGGAAGAACATACCCCCCAGAATAAGATTACAGTTGTTGGGGTCGGTGCTGTTGGCATGGCCTGTGCCATCAGTATCTTAATGAAGGTAAGTGAGAACCCGTCGTGCTGGAAGGCAGGGCTCTCTTGACCCCACCACCCCTCTCCACTCCCTCCCCAACAATTGTATTATCACATTGCGTATACAGATATTTAGGTTCGTGCACTCATTGAAAGAACTTCATGTGAAACCAACATTTGAAACATGGTGCTATGTATGGCACCTGAACTAAAAAAATCAGGTTGTTAGGCTGGTGGTACAGTTCCTTAAACTCACTGCTGGGTGAACAGGCATGAATTGCCTGCAAACGAAAAAGAGGAGTCCATGCCTTTAAACAAGTTTAAATATTTTTAAAGTAATTTTTGGGTTGAATACATATGGTAAAATTAAAATGACAATGAATGTGGGAATCTTAAGTCTTCCTCCCATGCAAATCCTCATTGTTCCCCTTGGATAGCTGTCTGAACCAATTATGTAGCTAAAATCTCATTAGGAAAAGAACTTGTGCATGAATAAACAATGCTTTTTACAGTAGTCAAACCTGGTTTATATAAAAAGGAAATGGAGGTAGCTTACAATATTAAAATATTTGGAGTTCCTGATAGACTGAAATGATGAATTCTGGGTTCTGAACAGAAAAGAATTGAAGTGAGAATGGACTGAAGACAGAATTGAGCTATGTAGAGGTCTTGTAACAACACAGGTTGCTCTGTATATTCTTAGGAGTAGGCCACGTGGTATATTGGTTTCTCCCACTCAAGGTAGAGTGTTGCCATGAAACTTTTCCTAAGCTTAAATGACAAAATGAAGGAACAATTACCATTAATATATAGGAAATTTTTGAGGGTTCCCAGACCCCAAAAATAAAATCTCCCAGGGTTCTGTGATACAGTAGGACACAACAGATGCACAAAATAAATCAAGATAAAGCACGGATGCTCACAGACACAGTTGAAAGCTATGGTTGACTGTGAGATGCTGAGTGCAATCCTGGGCAAAGGAGCCTGGCGGGGGCCACTCATGCTGCTCAGTGTGGGCCGCCTCTGTAACAGCTCGCTGCAAAACAAACACTGAATGCTATTTTTGCTTTTTGACTTTTTTGTAAAAGCAAAAATCCTCTTCAGATTTATTTTGGTCAGTGAGAACAGGTACTTATATTTCTCTCTCATAAAAGTAGAGTGGAGTAATGAAAATTGAGAAGTGGGGGATCCCTGTACCAATTCTTATTCCTTCCTCACTGGATCAGAAATGGATGCCATGTGTTTTTCCCACACCTACACACCTCGTATGGTCTTTTCCTGTGATGCCCTCTAACGCAGGTGTGGGTAGAAGTAGCTGCCAGCTTACTCACTGTACTGTAGATGATTTGGGGGTGGATCTGCAGTTCAGCTAGAGTAACTTCTTTGCCTGCCTGCCATTTGTATAAGGCTATTGTTGGTGCTCCTGGTCTGAAATGCACCTATGAACTTCTATAGTTTCAATGGAAAGAATATTTTTCACCAATGTTTTGCAATGCACAAATCTATCACTGTAAAACTTAGTGTTGGTTAATACAGGGAAAACATAAACAGCAGAATGATCCAGAACATCACTGTTGAAATTTCAAGTTTTAGTACTGGTTAGTATCCCCTACGTAATGAATAACGACTTAAAATCAATGTATGAAAGTGAATTTGAGAGAGTAAGTAGAGCAGTGTTACCTAACTGGACATTATTCTAATCACTGCCAAGCCAGTGTTCTGCTTCTGTACAGTGCTGGTGGAGCAGAGGCTGTTCCAGTGAGTAGAGGATTGGAGAGAGGATCACTGCTTCTTTCTGTGTATGGGTTATTGTGAGTCAGTTTTTAAATGGGGGGCTGCCTTTACTTTGAGGTATGTATTGGTAAGAATAAAGTAGCAGAACTCGCCTATGGAAGTAGCAATTTTTCCATTTAACTAAACATTTTATGTCTTTTAGGACTTGGCAGATGAACTTGCTCTTGTTGATGTCATAGAAGACAAATTGAAGGGAGAGATGATGGATCTCCAGCATGGCAGCCTTTTCCTTAGAACACCAAAAATTGTCTCTGGCAAAGGTTGATTTCTATACGTTCATATTGGAGTCCCTGCTAGACTTATCCTTTATCAGCCTCTAAATCCCACCTCTTCAAAGATTTCTCTTTTATGTAGGAGAAGATAGCCTTTGAGCAATTTTGCTTTGGTACCTATGGATATCAAAATTTCTATTTCTAGTTAATGGTTTGAAATGGAAATTCAATTTGTCCATGATGTGAAAAGTATCTGAATTAGAATGTAATTAGTAAAGCTCCTTAGGTCCATATTTAACCACATGGCTTCAAATATTTAAATTAAATATATTTACTTTCCCTGCTTCCTTTTATACATTAACACAAGGTTGAGTATAGGGTAAAGGAGCCTGTTCAGATATTCTTGGCTTGTCCTTTTCACACACACAAACACCAGCCAGAAAACTTAGACATGGGCCCAAATAGTATTTGTTTTGACAGCTGAAAATCATTGACTACTTATCTCATCTTTGGGTTAATCATCCTGTGCCATAAGGTATCAAGGAGCAAGACATGCTTGATAAGTGTGAAGTTGCCTCTGCTTTTAAAAAGGAGAGTCTGTCCCTGGGCTGATATGACCACAATTAGGTAGTTAAATAGAAATAGGAGTATGCAAGACTGAGTATTGAGCAGAGGTGGCAAAATTCTGGGAATTTAGATTCCTTACATTCCTTTCAGCTCTGCCTAGTTGTAGTTATATAAAGTCACAATGTGACTAAAACCAGAATACGAGGAAGGTGTTGATGTTCTCTTCTTCCACACTACGTGGCCCCTGTTAAAACTGAAAACTAAAAGAGTCTGGGGGACATTTGGGGTGTTAATCTGTGTATGCAAGGAAGTAGGGAAGTGACAAAACACAGATAAAACTTCATAAAAACAATTTGAGGAAACAAGTTTTTGCTGGCTAGGTAGGGAATTCTCTTAAAGGCATTAACCTGGTTATTATTTCCCTTTGTCTAGACTATAATGTGACAGCAAACTCTAAGCTGGTTATTATCACTGCTGGGGCACGTCAGCAAGAAGGAGAAAGCCGTCTTAATCTGGTCCAGCGTAATGTGAATATCTTTAAATTCATCATTCCTAATGTTGTAAAATACAGCCCAAACTGCAAGTTGCTTATTGTTTCCAATCCAGGTGAGATTTTTAATTGCATAAATAGGTGAGCTAGTGTAAAATTGATAGTACATGTCATATTTTGTATACACATTTATTTATCGTAGCTATTATTTCCTCCTGAGAATGGATTTCTGTTTTTGTAAAACTGTTAAAGTTTAAAATATTAAAGGAGAAACAATGCCTCTTAATGTAGTTGGAACCTTAAAATTAGTTACTTGCCCAAGAAGATCTTGGATAAGGGATACGGTTATGGAAGTTTTATTGATAAACAGTTTATTTGCATTAAACCACACTTCTTGAATACTTAATATATTTGCTATATTATACATAGTAGAGGCTTAAAAATACCAACACAAATATTAGTCATCAATATCAAGATCCTTAGGGAGCCATATATCTTGAGTAGCCAATCATCTAGTGATTTACCTAGTATCTTTACCTAAATGTTTTCTTCATAGTGGATATCTTGACCTATGTGGCTTGGAAGATAAGCGGCTTTCCCAAAAACCGTGTTATTGGAAGTGGTTGCAATCTGGATTCAGCCCGGTTCCGTTATCTCATGGGGGAAAGGCTGGGAGTTCACCCATTAAGCTGTCATGGGTGGGTCCTCGGAGAGCATGGAGACTCTAGTGGTAAGCATAACTTGTTTTCTCCTTTTGTTTTCAAAAAGATTGTGTAACATATTGACAAGAGTTTCACAATCAAATCAGAGCCGAAATCAGATATCCATTCATCAGGGTAAAATGTTTTCTAGAAATCTATCTTGGTATAATTATATGCTAAGAATTGTTAAGATTTTAGCTACTTTGTATGACATTTTATAGCATAGAAGATAGGGAATGAAATTTCTTATGACAGGCATAGTAAATAAGTTGAGAATTATTAGGATGACCGAGTCATTTAATATCACAGCTATTTATACTTGACTTGAACAGCTTGGCCCGGGAAAGGTCAGCAAATCCAAAAGGACTATATGAGAAACTCTATTATTATCACAGCTGAAAGATCATTTGTGCAGAGTTCTCATTTCTTTATGCTGAGAAAATCTCCTTTGTTATCTCAGACTGTCAAATATGTATGGATTAAATATCCCAATAGGTTAGAATATAGTGAAAAATCTTAGTTTTATAATCTAATCAACACACATCTAAAAGTAAGGGTATTCATAGCCTTGACCATCTACCAAAGGGAATGATCGCCCAGATAAGAAAAGAGAATTAGAAAAATGGGTCAAAATTACTAGTCTGCTGGATGGTACATGGAAATAAATGTATTCTGAATATTTAATTCAGTGCCTGTGTGGAGTGGAGTAAATGTTGCTGGTGTCTCCCTGAAGAATCTGCATCCTGATTTAGGCACTGATGCAGATAAGGAACAGTGGAAAGAGGTTCACAAACAGGTCGTTGACAGGTAATAGATCTTGTAATTTGGCAATATGGGAGCTTAACATTTAATACTTTATTTAAAAGATTAATAGCTTAATAGTATTTGCATTTGAGTACCTTTTGTTAGAAAATTTTTTTTCTAAATCTTCATTAAAGACCATACTATAAAACAGGTATAGATATTAAAAATTATAGACATTAGCTAGTCTTTTTTTTGCCATATTTCTGTATAGTATGATAAATCTGTGCTTATATTATAAACTATTAAGCTAAAACCAGTTAGATTGTCTACCCTATTTGAGATTCAGTTTTTACTTCAATGGTATATATGATTCAGTTAGGAATAAAAATTTTAAAATCCAAGTTCCTATTATAGTTTTTATGAATAGAAACAGCTAGCTTCTTGTTTATTTAGATGATTATAAAGTTTTAAGCAGTGTCTAGATTCAGAATGGTACTAAAAATGTAAATAATTATTAATTGTTAGAAATTGTTGAAACAGGGAAGCTTTCAACTTGGTGGCATTATTTATTATAAGTCATGGGTCTTATGAACCTCAGATCTGCAGAATTTAATAATGACTCATGAATTGGTGTAGGCAAGGACTTCTTACTTGTATTTACTTAATTAAATGAAACCTGAAACATTTACAATAGCTGTCAACTAACTGTGGTGTTTGTTGGGTCAGGATTACTGGCCTGGTAGTACTTGGAAATGAGTGGTACTCCTTCCCCGTTCATCCCTCTGTCTCCCCTTTCCCCATCACTTGATATAATACTGAGTTAAGCACGTTATGTGTATTCTTGGATTTCTTATTAAAATTCAAGGTTACATTTAAAAGAGTCATGTTTTGTTGCATATAGCTATAGTTACTTGTTTTGATAGCAGTATACTATTCTACTGTGTGCCACACATTCACTTTCTGTGTATATACTGCAATTTAGCCATTCCCATGTTGGAGAGCATTGGGCTTGTTGCCAGACTTTTGCTATTACAGTACTGTTATAAAGATCCCTGTACATAGTATACTGGTATACATGGTAAGGGTTACTCTGAGGTGTATAATGTAAGTTTTTGGCATTATTTACTATAAGGTATATGTGTGGTGAAAGTTTTTTTTCCTTTGTTTCTCCCACCTAATTTTTGCTACCTTTCCATGCCCTTCCCTACTCTCCAGTGCCTATGAGGTTATCAAACTGAAAGGGTACACTTCCTGGGCCATTGGACTGTCTGTGGCAGACTTGGCAGAAAGTATAATGAAGAATCTTAGACGGGTGCATCCAATTTCCACCATGATTAAGGTAGGTCTGTGTAGTGATACATCGTATTTGAATGCCATAATTTCCTGGTATTTTAACAAGATTGTTCTGTGGAAGCAGATTAATGTAAGTCCTCAATCACAGATCTAAGTGAACTAAATTAGTGCAGTCACAACTTTACTTTTGGGAAAGAAATGGTGAGCTTTAGGTTTACTGGCCACTAACACTGTGTTCGGTACATAGGTACTTGGTAAATTAAACAACTAAAAATGTTGCTTTCAATTATGTTGAGGTGGGTGGAAGACCACAAAAGAAGTAGATTTTTTTCCTTTGGGAAAAATAGAAATCACTCAAGTTAGAGTTACCAAAGTAGTCGATAAAGGTTGGAAGATCACAGAAAGAGTTTAGATTTTCTTCTAGAGCAGAATCTTACTGCTATTTTAATGACTTGCACTGTTCGTTACATCCCAACTGAAAATCTGGAAAGGAGTTTCTACTTTTATCGAGTTGTGTTAAATAAGCTTCATAATTACAGAGAATGAAAGTAAATGTGAAATATTTTTATTTTGTCTTCAGGGTCTCTATGGAATAAAAGATGATGTCTTCCTTAGTGTTCCCTGCATCTTGGGTCAGAATGGAATCTCTGATGTTGTGAAGGTGACCCTGACTCCTGAGGAAGAGGCCCGTTTGAAGAAGAGTGCAGATACACTGTGGGGCATCCAGAAAGAGCTGCAGTTTTAAAGTCTGCTAATGTCCTACCACTTCACCATCTAGGCCAGAACAGGATTTTAGTTGGAGGTTGTGCATCTTGTCCTTTTTATCTGATCTGTGACTAAAGACATTAAGACAGCGTACAAAACATCGGTTTCCTCAAGTTAGAAATAGAAATGGTTCATAAAACCATGCAGCTCTATCCTGATGCTGGATGGTACTTAATATTGTATAGTCCTAAACTAGATATTTCCACCACCTCAGGGGCACCACTGCCAATGTTAGGTATTCTGCAGTTGCTCTTCAAACCAGATGTGTGTTATAAAACTTCTGGTTCCTTCACCCAGTATGCCTAGTCCAACTTTATTTTCTCCAATCACATCCTGGGATCCAATGTATAAATCCAATGTTGCATTTATTATGTATAACTGTTCTGAGGATCTTATTTTGTGTACTTATATGTATCAGAGTAGTGTACATTGCCATATGATGTAAAAAGAAAAATCTGCATATAAAAAATGCAACCAACTATCCAAGTGTCATACCAACTAAAACACCAAATAAACCTTGAACAGTGACTACTCTGTTAATTTATTAAGATATAAAGTCATAGAGCTGTTACTTACTCATTTCATTATTGGGAGCCATTAGGGTATTTTTGGACAACACTGCAATGATTTTTTAAGTGGTACTGTTTACTAATAAGGCTTTAGTTTAACATACATTAAGGGTTTGACTAGATTGTTTCAGTACTATTTGCATGAATATCATTTACTATACCATGATGCTTTGCCACTACAAGGAAAAACAGATTTTTAACAACATTTACTCTCTGGAGGCCCATAACATAATTGTACTTAGTGGTATTTTTTATACCAAATAATCCTTGGTAGTTGTCTACTCAAAATTTCACTTAAATTTCCCTCAAAATATTTCCATTATTATGACTTATCCAGGCCTAAAAGCCATAATTCTAGAGGTTAACTGGAACAATTTTGTCATCACTTCTCCAGGATCTTCACCCAGTTTCCTTCCTAAAACAGCCTTAAGATAAAATCTACATATAAAACACCCCTTTAAGGTGTACAATTGTGTAGATTCAAATAGTTGGGCAACCTTTACCACTATCTAAGAACTTAATACCTCAAAAAGAAACCTGTACTTAACTCCTATAGCCTTTTGTAAACTTAGTTGCCTTCAGTCTTTTTAAAAAGAATCATTTATATTAATTTCATATTATTTGAAACAAGTTAGTCAATACTAGTGTGACTGGGAAGTAATGGTTAACAGATTTATTAAACTTTCATGAATTTTCAGATTTACTCTTGTAAAGCTTCCTTACTTTCTGGCACAATAAGTATTCCAGGTTCACATTTTATCTTCCTGCCTCGCAACGAATAGGCCAAATCTGCCAGAAACCCTGATTCTTTTTTTTTTTTTATATCGTTCATGTACAATTACTTGAACAACATTATGGTTACTAGACTTCCCCTATTACCATTCCCCCCACATACCCCGTTACAGTCACTGTCCATCAGCATAGTGGGATGCTATAGAATCATTACTTGTCTTCTCTGTATATACTGCCTTTCCCGTTTCCCCCCTGCTACATTATGTGTGCTTATTGTAATGCCCCTTTTTCCCCCTTATCCCTCCCTTCCTACCCATCCTCCCCAGTCCCTTTCCCTTTGGTAACTGTAAGTCCATTCTTGGGTTCTGTGAGTCTGCTGCTGTTCTGTTCCTTCAGTTTTTTCTTTGTTCTTACACTCCACAGATAAGTGAAATCATTTGATACTTGTCTTTCTCTGCCTGGCTTATTTCACTGAGCATAATACCCTCTAGTTCCAACCATGTTGTTGCAAATGGTAGGATTTGTTTTCTTATGGCTGAGTAATATTCTGTGTATATGTACCACGTCTTCTTTATCCATCTACTGATGGACACTTAGGTTGCTTCCATTTCTTGGCTATTGTAAATAGTGCTGTGATAAACATAGGGGTGCATGTCTGTTTCAAACTGTAAGTCCTGATTCTTTTTATGGAATATGATCTCACTTTAGTCTTAATAACTTTGAAAGTGGATTAAGTAGGCCTTGGTCCCATCTCATGTAAGTGGCCAGTTAGTAGGAGAAGCATCTGGAGTGTTCAGAACATGGTTCTCCTTCCACATATGTAAATATATATGTTTTCCATATAGACAGTAAGTCTCTATATGTGTATCTTCAAAGAGAAAAAAATTTTTTCCCACTAAAGCCCATGTTGCAAAATAAAATTACCAGGGCTTCAAAGCCATGTTATCTCAAAATTCTTTACTAAGAGCCTGCTATACTGAATTGGAATATATATGCAAATCTTGGCTCTCCTTTATTTACAATGCTACAGTCATGGAAAATGCTAAGTTAGTGTGGATTGTAGCCACACACAGAACCCACTTAGGTACAGAGGACATCAAGTGCCTGCCAATGTCCCTATGCCTTGGGCAGGTAGAAATGATAAAGAACCTCTTTACCTAGAGCAGGAATTTGGTCACTACCAAGATGACACCTTCTTTGGCCACGAGAAGCCTGAGGCAGGTGTAGAGCTTCCATTCATCCAGGTCAGCAGTATATCCCTCTCAAATTTGTAAATGAGGTGCAAGGGGCCTGTAGTTGCTATGGAAGGTAGCACACAAGCAAGTGGTGGTACAGGACCAATAGCACCACTCCTATCTACTTGAGGAAACCTCTTGCTTGGGGCTGGTAGTAAGCTGTGAAAACTGTCATAAGAGAAGCAGGAGCAATATAGGGAGGTGGTGGTAACTAACATATTGGTCAGGGAAAAATAGAGGAAGTGCCATTTATGCTCAAAACTGAGCAATCAACTTTGACAAGGGCTGGGGAAGAACTTTTCAGATATAAGGAACATCAAAAAAGTCCTGAGCCAAGAAAAAGCAATCAAAAGCTAGAGGGGAGTGTGGTGACTGTCTCGAGATTAACTTGGAAGGGTGAAAAGAGGCAAGTCTTGTATGTCTTAGGTGATGGTAAAAATGGATTTTTAAGTGTAATGGAAAGCCATTGAAGGGTTTAAAGCAGGGTTATTGGGTGCTCTGAACTACATTAAAAACAAACCATAGGGGCAAAGGATTAAAGATGGTGGCATGAGAAGTGAGACAGAGGCTTCCTCCTAAAACCACATATACTACAGAAATATAATTAATACAACAATCCTGAAAGAGCAACAGGAAAGAGTACTGCACCCAACTGCATACACCTGGATAGAAGAATAAACCTCATGGAACAGGGTAATGTAAAAAAGCCGTGACCTGGCAGAACCCAAGCCCTTTCCCCACCCCAGCTCACTGGTGGGAGGAAGAGAAATGGAGCAGGGAGGGAGCGGAGGCCTGGGACTGCTGAATACCTAATTCTGGAGATCTGTTCTGGGAGCACAAACATGCATTTCATGGTGCTTTTATGGTACTCTTGTGATAAGGGGGTTGGAAAGCTAAGACAGGCAGAATTCCTGGAGAGACTGAGATTCCAGCCACTTGTGGAAAGCCGTGATCCATATCCGGCTGCTCTGGGACAAAAGAAAGGCGGGCAGTCTGAGAGACTTCCTAACAGCAAGAGGGCTGCTAAAGGGGCAAGGTTTGCACAGAGCTTACTGCTCAAGAGAAAGGACAGGTAGACAAAATTGTCCAGGTGCACTCTGCCCAGCAGGTTGGGAGCTTTCACAGTCTTCAGGCGCTTCAGCTCCCTGGCTGGCTGCACAGCTCCAAGGCCCCCCTCCATGATACACAGCCTACTGTGCCTTTCTTCCGGCCAGACCCATCTGGCTCGCAAACCAGCAAACCCTACCCTGGCGTTAGGCCAGTCAGAGAGAGCACCTGTTTACAGCAACTACAGATGCAAAACATAGAGGCTTATACCTGTGTGCTCAGCCCACTGGTTCAGGCAGTGGAGGCATGCATAGCAGCCGGGAAGCAGGACACTATTGATGGACACTTAGGTTGCTTAGTGTCCTCCCATCAGGCACCAATAACACTCCCCTGCGACCCCCGACATTGCTTCAGGGGCTGAGTAGCACCAGAGAGTAGAGTTCTGAGCACTAAAGGGCGCCATATACAAATATGAAACGCCAAAGGAACCTGGTTCACATAAAATTATGAATACAACTCCTTAGAAAAATTTAACTGATATCAACCTCATGAATCTTCCTGAAAGGGATTTCAAAATAAAAATCATTAACATGCTCATGGAGGAACAGAAAAATATTCAAGAACTCAGGAATGAATTCCAGTCAGAGATCCAATCATTGAAGAGCACAATGGAGGGTTTAAAAAGCAGATTAGATATGGTAGAGGAGATGATAAATGAAATAAAAACTAGAGAAGAAGAATACAAAGAAGCTGAGGCACAGAGAGGAAAAAGGATCTCTAAGAATGAAAGAATATTGAGAGAACTGTGTGACCAATCCAAACAGAACAATATTTGCATGAAAGGGGTACCAGAAGAAGAACAGAGAGAAAAAAGGATATAAAGTGTCTTTGACAAAGTAATTGCTGAAAAACTCCCCAATCTGGGGAAGGAGATAGTCTCTCAGGCCATGGATATGCACAGATCTCCCAACACAAGGGACCCAAGGAAGACAACACCAAGACATATAGTAATTAAAATGGCAAAGATCAAGGATAAGGACAGACTATTAAAAGCAGCCAGAGAGACAAATAAGATCACATACAAAGGAAAGCCCATCAGGCTATCATCAGACTTCTCAGCAGAAACCTTACAGGCCAGAAAGGAGTAGCATGATGTGTCTAATGCAATGAAGCAGAAGAGCCTCGAACCAAGATTACTTTATCTGGCAAGATTATCATTTAAATTTGAAGGAGCGATTAAACAATTTCCAGATATGCAAGAGCTGAGGGAATTTACCTCCCACAGACCATCTCTACAGTCTATTTTGGAGGGACTGCTATAGATGGAAGTGTTCCTAAGGTTTAATAGCTGTCACCAGAGGTAATAAAACCACAGTAAAGAAAGCAGAACAGCTAATTACTAAGCAAATGCAAAATTAAATTAACTATTCCCAAAGTCAATCAAGGGATAGACAAAGAGTATAGAATATGATACCTAATATATAAAGAATGGAGGAGGAAGAAAAAGGAGGAGACAAAAAGAACCTTTAGAATGTGTTTGTAATAGCATATTAAGTGAGTTAAGTTAGACTCTTAGATAGTAAGGAAGTTAACATTGAACCTTTGGTAACCATGAATCTAAAGCCTGCAATGGCAATACGTACATACCTATCGATAAGCACCCTAAATGTAAATGGACTGAATGCACCAATCAAAAGACATAGAGTCACTGAATGGATAAAAAAACAAGACCCATCTATATGCTGCCTACAAGAGACTCACTTTAAACCCAAAGATAAACACAGAATAAAAGTGAAGGGATGGAAAAAGATATTTCATACAATTAATAGGGAGAAAAAAGCAGGATTTGCAGTACTTGTATCAGACAAAACAGACTTCAAAACAAAGTCATAAGAGACAAAGAAGGACATTACATAATGATACAGGGGTCAATCCAACAAGAAGGTATAACCATTATAAATATCTATGCACCTAACACAGGAACACCTACATATGTGAAACAAATACTAACAGAATTAAAGGGGGAAATAGAATGCAATGCATTCATTCTAGGAGACTTCAACACTCCACTCACTCTGAAGGACAGATCAACCAGAGAGAAAATAAGTAAGGAGACAGAGGCACTGAACAACACATTAGAACAGATGGACCTAATAGACATCTACAGAACTCTACACCCAAAAGCAGCAGAATACACATTCTTTTCAAATGCACATGGAACATTTTCAAGAATAGATCATATACTAGGCCACAAAAAGAGCCTCAGTAAATTCAAAAAGATTGAAATCATACCAACCAGTTTCTCAGACCACAAAGGTATAAAACTAGAAATAAATTATGCAAAGAATATGAAAAATCCCACAAACACATGGAGGCTTCAGAACACGCTCCTAAATAACCAATGGATCAATGACCAAATAAAAACAGAGATCAAGCAATATATGGAGACAAATGAAAACAATAATTCAACACCACAAAGTCTGTGGGACGCAGCGAAGGCCATGCTTAGAGAAAAGTATAGTGCAATACAGGCCTACCTCAGGAAAGAAGAACAATATCATATGAGTAGTCTAAACTCACGATTCATGAAACTAGAAAAAGAGAACAAATGCGACCCAACGTCAGTAGAAGGAGACACATAATAAAGATTAGAACATAAATAAATAAAATCGAGAAGAATAAAACAATAAAAAGAATCAATGAAAACAGGAGCTGGTTCTTCAAGAAAATAAACAAAATAGATAAACCCTTAGCCAGACTTATCAAGAAAAAAAAGAGAGTCTACTTACATAAACAGAATCAGAAATGAGAAAGGAAAAATCATGACGGACACCACAGAAATACAAAGAATTATTAGAGAATACTATGAAAAATTATATGCCAACAAACTGGATAACCTAGAAGAAATGGAAAAATTTCTAGAAAGATACAACATTCCAAGGCTGACCCAGAAAGAAACAGAAAATCTGAACAGACCAATTACCAGCAATGAAATTGAACTGGTAATCAAAAACCTACCTAAGAACAAAACTGCTTGACCAGATGGCTTCACTGCTGAATTTGATCAAACATCTAGTGAAGACCTAATACCCATTCTCCTTAAAGTTTTCCAAAGAGTAGAAAAAGAGGGAATACTTCCAAACTCATTCTATGAGGCCAGCATCACTATAATACCAAAACCAGGCAAAGACACCACAAAAAAGGAGAATTACAGACCAATATCCCTGATAAACATAGATGCAAAAATGCCCAACAAAATATTCACAAACTGAATTCAAAAATACATTAAAAATTTCATCCATTATGATCAAGTAGGATTTATTCCAGGGATGCAAGGATGGTAGAACATCTGCAAATCTGTCAACATCATCCACCACATCAACAAAAAGAAGGACAAAAACCACATAATCATCTCCATAAATGCTGAAAAAGCATTCAATAAAATTTAACATCCATTCATGATAAAACATCTCAACAAAATGGGTGTAGAGGGCAAGTACCTCAACATAATGAAGGCCATATATGACAAACCCACAGCCAACATCATACTTAACAGCTAGAAGGTGAAAGCTTTTCCTTTAAGGTTGGGAATAAGTCAATGATGGCCATTCTCCCCACTTCTATTCAACATAGTACTGGAGGTCCTAGCCATGGCAATCAGACAACACAAAGAAATAAAAGGCATCCAGATTGGCAAGGAAGAAGTTAAACTGTCCCTGTTTGCAGATGACATGATATTGTACATAAAAAACCCTAAAGACTCCACTCCAAAGCTACTAGACAAATATCTGAATTCAGCAAAGTTGCATGATACAAAATTAATATGCAGAAATCTGTGTCATTCCTATACACTAACAATGAACTGGCAGAGAGAGAAATCAGGAAAATCATTCTATTCACAGTTCCATCAAAATGAATAAAATACCTAGGAATAAACCTAACCAAGGAAGTGAAAGACCTATACTCTGAAAACTACAAGACACTCATGAATGTAATTAAAGAAGATACCAATAAATGGAAACACATCCCCCTGCTCATGGATAGCAAGAATTAATATTGTCAAAATGACCATCCTGCCTAAAGCAATCTACAGATTCAATACAATTCCTATCAAAATGCCAACAGCATTCTTCAACAAACTAGAGAAAATCATTCTAAAATTCATATGGAACCACAAAAGACCCTGAATAGCCAAAGCAATCCTGAGAAGGAAGAAGAAAGCTGGGGGGATTATGCTCCCCAACTTCAAGCTCTACTACAAACCACAGTAATCAAGACAATTTGGTACTGGCACAAGAACAGACCCATAGACCAATCGAACAGACTAGAGAGCCCAGATATTTACCCAAGTATATATGGTCAATTAATATATGATAAAGGAGCCATGGACATACAACGGGGAAACGACAGCCTCTTCAACAGCTGGTGTTGGCAAAACTGGACAGCTACATGCAAGAGAATGAAACTGGATTATTGTTTAACCCCATACACAAAAGTAAACTTGAAATGGATTAAAGACCTGAATGTAAGTCATGAAACCATAAAACTCTTAGAAGACAACATAGGCAAAAATCTCCTGAATATAAGCATGAGCAACTTCTTTCTGAATGCATCTCCTTGAGCAAGCGAAACAAAAGCAAAAATGAACTCATGGGACTACATCAAACTAAAAAGGTTCTGTATGGCAAAGGACACCATCAACAGAACAAAAAGGCATCCTACAGTATGGGAGAATATACTTGTAAATGACATATCCGACAAGGGGTTAACATCCAAAATATATAAAGAACTCACACGCTTCAACACCCAAAAAGCAAATGACCCAATTAACAAATGGGCAGAGGACATGAAGAGACAGTTCTCCAAAGAAGAAATTCAGATGGCCAACAGGCACATGAAAAGATGCTCCACATCACTAATCATCAGGGAAATGCAAATTAAAACCACAATGAGATATCACCTCACACCAGTAAGGATGGCCAGCATCAAAAAGACTAAGAACAACAAATGCTGGCGAGGATGCAGAGAAAGGGGAACCCCCCTACACTGCTGGTGGGAATGTAAGCTAGTGTAACCGTTATAGAAAGCAATATGGAAGTTCTTCAAAAAAGTAAAACTAGAATTAACTATTTGACCTGGGAATCCTGCTCCTTGGAATTTACCCAAAGAATACAACTTCTCAGATTCAAAAAGACATATGTTTATCGCAGCACTACTTACAATAGCCAAGATATGGAAGCAACCTAAGTGTCCTTCAGTAGATGAATGGATAAAGATGATGTGGTACATATACACAATGGAGTACTATTCAGCCATAAGAAAGAAACAGATCCTACCATTTGCAACAACATGGATGGAGCTGGAGGATATTATGCTCAGTGAAATAAGCCAGGCAGACAAGGACAAGTGCCAAATGATTTCCCTCATTTGTGGAGTATAACAATGAAGCAAAATTGAAGGAACAAAATAGCAGCAGACTTAGAGACTCCAAGAAGGGACTATTGGTTACCAAAGGGGAAGGGTGTGGGAAGGTGGGTGGTGAGGGAGGGAGAAGGTGATTGAGGGGTATTATGTTTAGTACACATGATGTGGGGGTCACAGGGATAACAGAGTAGCACAGAGAAGGCAAACAGTGAATCTGTTGCATCTTACTACACTGATGGACAGTGACTGCATTGGGGTATGGGTGGGACTTGATAATATGGGTAAATGTAGTAACCACATTGTTTTTTCATGTGAAACCTTCATAAGAGTGTATATCAATAATACCAAGAAAGAAAACCATAGATACAGAATATGGATTATCCTTTAGATTTTGGAAAGGTTTCAAATGCAAATACTCAACAAAAGATGGCAGAGGAGGTTGTGACCCCTTCTGTGATTTTTAAGTCAATTATTGGTGTAAATTAAAATTGCTCTTGGAAAACTAGATATGGCTTAATCCTTTTCATTACTACCCTCTGTTCTCTCGAGAAATTCAAGCTTTATTTCAGTACTCAGTCTTGAAGTTACTGCTATTAATAATAATGCTTTAAATTCCTGAAATAAGTGCATGGTCAAGGGCCTAATACCTGGATCAGTTCCTCAACCTAGGTGGGTCATTCCCAAGCCCACCGTTTACTTAAATTATTTTTTATCCTTGGGGCCCAACTCCCTTCAGCATGTCCTCTAGAAAGGGGCAAGTTAGGTTAGTTGAAGTTTGAACTCTACCAAGGCAATTCCCAAGCTGGCTGCCATCTTCGATTTTGCCTCAAACAACCGCTGTCACTTCAGCATTTGGAAGCAACCTGGGAGCAATCTCGTCAGGCCACTATCTCAAGCTGGCTCACCATTAAGAGTAGGAGACGCTCCCTGGAAAGTTATTTCCCAACGGGACCTCGAGCCTGGCCCTGCACCTGTCAGGTAGTAGTGGGGCCTCCAAAATGCCTTGGGCCTAAAATCAGTCCCAGGCATAAGGAAGCTAAGGGAAATCAAACAACATTCTAATATCCATCTCTTGCACACTCTTACGGACCCACTAGAATTCTTCATTTGGACATTCTTAGTATGCAACAACAGTCAGGGACCCCGCTCAGGTCGAGAGTACATCAAGCACCTGCCAATGCGCCTGCGCCTGGCTGGCCAGGGGCGGAGCGTGCATGCTGACGAAAGAGAGCTGTGCGTGTGAGCGCGCGTGCGCTTAACGGTCAGAGAGTAACTGTAGTCTGGCTTCGCGCCTCACCTACCGTTGCTGATTTTTTTTTTCTGGTGTTAACTTAAAAAAAAAAAATCTTCCTCAAAGAGTTGCGCTTTCAATCCATCTCTGCTGAGCAGCGCCAAGCAAAGCATTTGTGAGTGTTTGGTACTGGGGAAAAAGTGGTGGCTGGAGGCAGGGAGAAATCAGAAAGCCTTTTGCTGCCCCAGTTCCTACCACTGCCAGATAGAGACTGGGCATTTTTACCCCTCGACACCCCTCGACCCGGAAATTCTGTCTTGGCTTCTCCCCACCACCAGCTCCAGCATCCTGCAAACTCAAGAGGTCGTTCCTTAGATGTTCAGTGTGGTTAGTACATTGGTAGCTATGAGAGTGATTAGGAAGTTTGATTCCACCACTGAAATTTTATTATCCCTGTCAGGTTCTCAAAATGTCAACTATCAAGGAGCAACTTATTGAGAATTTAATTGAGGAAGATCAAATCTCTGAGCGTAAGATCACCATTGTTGGAACTGGTGCTGTAGGCATGGCTTGTGCTATTTCTATCTTATTGAAGGTAAGCAATAAGCCTTTCCTGTGGCTAAAAATCAAGTAAGTACTTTTAGGTCTTGTAGATGTTGATGAATTCAGGGTTGGCTAATCCCTTGACAGCAAATATGTATCGTCTCATCTGATTTTGACACAATTTAAGAAACATTTATGGAGTTTACCATGTGTCAGGCATTGCTAGACTGTTTAAATTTATTCATAGGAGATGCATTGGTTAGATTATTATATTAAAACATTTTCTCTTGAAATGATTCAGTTCCTTGCCTTCTTTGAAAAATAATGGGCAAAAATCATATTTCCTAGTGGTTTACACTTAAAAAAATTTTTTTTAATTGGTGACTGTTACATGCTCATTGTAAAAAAGTAACAAATTTGGCAAAATAACAATGGAAGTCCTTTAAATTTCCTTTCTGTTTCCAGAGCATCCTTTCTTGTGCTTGTTGGCCATTTGTATATCATCTTTGGAGAAATGTCTGTTCTCTGCCCATTTTTAAATTGGATAATTTGTTGTTGTTGAGTTGTAGGAATTCTTTTTGTAGTCTAAATATAAACTGCTTATCAGATACATGGCTTTCAAGTATTTTCTTCCATCCCATGGGTTTAGTTTTCAGTGTGTTGGTCATGTCCTTTGATGCATAGAAGTTTTTAATTCTAATATAGTTCAGTTTATCTAATTTTACTTTTGTACTTGTGCCTTTGGTGTAATATCCAAAAATCATTATCAAATCCAATGTCATGAAGCTTTCCTCCTGTGTTTTCTCCTAAGAGTTTTATAGTTTTAGGTCTTACATTTAGGTCTTTGATCCATTTTTAATTTTGTATCTGGTGTAGGGTAAATGGTGCAACTTCATTCTTTCACATGTAAATATCCAGCTATCCCAATACAGTTTGTTGAAAAGACTGTCCTTTCCCCCACTGAATACTTTTGGCACCCTTGTAAACTATTCTGCATTCTTTATTCCATTGGTTTGTATGTCTGTCTTTATGCCAGTACCATGCTGTTTTGATTACTGTTGCTTTGTAATAAGTTTTGAAATCAGGAAGCATGAAACCTTCAACTTTACCCTTTTTCAAGATTGTTTTGGCTATTCAGAGTGCCTTGAAGTTCCATGTGAATTTTGAAATGAACTTTTTCTTTTTTAAATGCTGTAGGATTTTGATAGGGGTTACATTGAATCTGTTGATTGCTTGGGTAGTATTGACATCTTTACAATAAATGTTAAGTCTTCCAATCCATGATCATAGAATGTCTTTACATTTATTTGTGTATTCTTTGTTTCAGCAGTGCTTTGTAGTTTTCAGTGTACAAGTCTTTCACCTTTCTAAATGTACCTTTTACCTTTTTAAAGGTATCACTCAATCTTTTTAACAGCCTTAGGAGGTTGGTACTGTTATCTCCATTTATAAATGAGAATACTGAAGCACAGTTGTTGCATAACTTGCCCCTGGTCAAATGACTAATAAGTATCGGGGCCAAAATGTAAGCTTTGGTAACCTTGTGCTCTTAAAAGCTTTACTATATTATTTAGTTGATTTTTGGGAACCCACAGAGGGTGATCACCAGAAAAAGCAAAGCCAATTAAATTTCTGAACCCCAGAAAGTCTCAGGAATTGTAAGAATCAATGGCCTCACAAGATGGAGGAGAGGGATGGGACTAAAAACAGGAGGATTGGTGCGAAGTACATATGATGAGAAGGAAAACCACCAGATTGTCTTCTGCACCTTGGTCAACCAGGGAACCATCTCTCACATCCCAGCAGAAACGGGGAAAGAATTTATTCTTTGGAGAAACTGAATCAGGCTCTGCACTCAGGACATCAAAGACAATAGAGGATAGACATTTTATTGAAAGCACTAGGACTGATTGATTGTCTGCATATTAGACAGTGGGCAAGAACTCTCCACTTGCACTGGGTTACCAGAAAGCTGACTGTCAGACACAGATGGAAGATGGAAAAGAAATGTAATTAGAGAAGCAATCAGGAGGTCCTGTAGCTGATTGATGTTTCAGTAAGAAACAAGAAAGAGAGGGAAAAAAATATTCAAGGGGTAAAAATTCTAAAACTGAAGGACATGAGTTTACAGATATAAAGAATTTAATGTGTGCTCAGCACAATGAATCAAAAAAAGCCTACTCGAAGGCATATTATCCAGAAACTTCAGATCTCCAGTTGTGAGAGAAAGTCAGTTTGTTGGAGCCCATGTATTTTCTACTAGACTCTATCATACTCAGGCAAATACCCGGTCACATTGATATGTATCATGGGATAAATGGAAAGTGATGAAGGATATTAAAATATGCATATTCATATAGTCCATTGATTCGGAGGAACATACAGAATGTAATGAGTACCACAACACTTACATGTGTCATTGAAAGGTGGACTTTAAACGGTTTCTAAGGATGTGTAAAGTTTTTTGGTGTATATCATTACAGCCTACTTCCTTGTCCTATATGCAGCAAAGTAGCCATAGCAATTTTCCTTAGATTGATTTTTATTCTCCTGCTCTCTGCCTTACTGTGGTTACTCTGGAACTCCCTGGAGAGAAGATCTGGGAACAGTCATAACACTCTTATAAGATTCTGGTAAGCTAAATAAGCCCAGGCTGTCTATTTGGAATTCTATTTGAGAAATGACTCATATAGATGTAGTTAATTCCTACAAAACAAAAACTTTTAGGAATCATTTGATGTCTGTCTTTGATAGTCAAGAGTTTGGAAGATTCTCTTGATAAAAGAACTGTATGGTAATCTGTTGAGAGAGAATTCAAGTTTGAAATACAATTTAAAAGCAAGTTGTTGTTATTAATTATTGTCACTCAGCTCCAAATCCAACTTTGTATATTCTGTGATGCTGATGTTGGCTCTGTGCCTAATCTTTTTCTCTTTTGCCAGTTAGCATCTTGTTAGATTCTGCCAGTAAGGGCACTAGAGGGAACTTGGAAGAAGAAGGGACCTCCTTCTTGTTTGCTCCTTGTTCTGGTAGTTGTCATCCCAGCTGCAGCCCTTTGCCAATAATGGAATCAGCATTATTGCCAATAATGGGATGCATCAGCATTCCAAAATATTGAAAGTTGGATGTAATGTTGATCCCTTTCCCTTACTGCTCACCTTTGGAATCTGGCTACTGGAATCTGAGGGAATAAAGCCCTTCTATATAGTTCTGTATTTTGTTGCATGTAATGAAAACCCAATTCAAATTAGAGTGAGGAAAAAGGGGACTATACAGATTTTCCTCAACTTAATGAGGGGGTTTCATCCCAATAAAAGTCATCATAAGTAGAAAATATAATTATGTCAAAAATGCATTTAATTTACCTAACCTACCAACACCATAGCTTAGACTGCCTACCTTAAATGTGCTCAGAACACTTATGTTAGCTTACACTTGGCTAACAAAATCAACAAAGCCTGTTTGATAATAAAGTGTTGACTACCTCATGTAATTTAGCGAATACTGTACTAAAAGGGAAAAACAGAATGGTTTTAAGTGCTTTGCTTGTTTACCCTCATAATCCCATGGCTGATTGGGAGCTGTGGCTCACTACCACTGCCCAGCATCACAAGAGCATATTGTACCACATGTTGCTAGCTTGGGAAAAGATAAAAGTTCAAAACTGAATCTACAGTTTCTACTGAGTGCATATCATTTTTGCACCATTGCAAAGTTGAAAAATCATAAGTTGAACCATTGTAAGTTGGGAACTCTTGTATATTGTTCATGTAACCAGAAAATCTAAGAGTAGACCTACTACTAGATTCTGGAATTCAGCTGTATCAAGACACAGTCTTTGCATATCTTGGTTTACATTTCCTCTATTGGCTTAAACCTCAGTCACAGTCTTTCTATATGTTGGTAAAGATGGCTATACAGTTTGTTCTTAGAGTCTTGCATTCATAGAGCTTATGATTCTGAAGAAAAATGAAGCTTAATTTCCCATCCTCCATTTTCAAACCTCATAGACATTGTGCTCATTTGTTATGCCTGGGACATATGCTCACTTGTGAACTAATTCCTGTGGCCAGAAGGAAACATGGAACAATTGATTGTGTCTGGTTATAGCCCATCTACCCCTAGGTTGGAGGACTGATTTTAATTGTACTGTTCCAAACCACATGGACTGGGTTCCCACAGGTAGCTACCTTTCTGTTTTGCCTGTAATGATGCATACTAAAAACACTTAGCCAATTCAGAAATTAGGTATAAGGGTTAAATGTAACAAAATCCTTTGAAAGAATTTCATAACTTTTCACTAGTTTTAAACTGTTATCTGACCTGGAGAAAACCTAATTCTAAAATATTTAACAATCATATGAAGGCAAAGTGATTAATAATTTTTGCTACCTTCTATTGTTTACCTTGCCTTCTGGTCATTCTAGACACCTTCAAAACTGATCATTTTTTACATAATTTTTCTATTAAAAATATAACTCTCCTTTGATTATAAACAGACAAAACTTTTCGGTGTGTTTTATTTTATAAATACATTTTTCTCATTCTCCTAAAACTGAAATAGAAACATTTTTCAGAACATTTTATTTAGAACTTTCATGTATTTTAGGATTTGGCTGATGAGCTCGCCCTTGTTGATGTGGCAGCGGACAAACTGAAGGGAGAAATGATGGATCTTCAGCATGGCAGTCTTTTCTTTAATACGCCAAAGATTACCTCTGGAAAAGGTTAACTTTAGTTTTATAGAATTAATTTCAGAGCTTTAAATAAAGAAATGAATTTTACAAAACTGATGTCTGTAAACATAAAATTTTAAATATAGCAGCACTGTCATTAGTACATATAGTTTAAAATGTTAATTTCTTAAAAAAAACATTTCATTCTAATTGGAGAAAATTTGGAAAATACAGAAAAATATGGAGAAAAGTTTAAATCTCTTCTGTTCATGGTTTTGTGTATTTTTTTTCATTTTCTATTCATTTGTTTTTATAAAACTCACATGATAAAAAGACCTTTCAAATTTGTCATTTGGTCTTATATGTTTTCCTAAGGACATTTCTTAAATGGTTTTTGTAATATTAATGATATATTTATCTATACTCTTTAATCTGGTTTTCTTTTTGTGTTTATAGAAATCAGGTGTTAAGGTATAGAACAGGAAATAGCTTGGCCCCATTAGTATTGGCATCATTTGTTGACCAACTAACCAAGCCTCATAGAATGAGGAAAAATTTATCTTACACCAAAGTAGTGCACTTTTTGGTAGTGATTCAACAAATGTACTTTCGACTAGAAGTCCTCTTAGCTAACATGACTTAAGCCAAAAATGTCTGTTAGAGTCATCATAAACATTTTATACTGACGTCAAACATGTAAATGTACTTAAAAGTTCATTTGCTAATTTTCTGATTGTAGGGCAAGGCATTTGAGTATAGCTCAGCTGATTGGAGTTTTACAGTATCTTTTTGAAGCATACCAATAGATATTTCAATTTCATTAAAGTACTACAATTAAAGATAAAGCCATCTAATCATAAAACTCCACTAAATTATTTATGGATTTCCTTCATTTTTATCTCTTACACCTACAAGGACAATTTTATGCCTTTCCAAGGCATTTACCTTAATTTTCATAGAAAGTTATTTAAAAAAAATAATTATGAAATGCTTGACATATAAAAAGAGTTTAAATATGACAAACATCAATGTATTCAACACCCAGCAAAAGAAATAAAACATTACTAATTTAGTTGATATGTTCTGTATATCACACCATTTCATGCCTCAATCCTGAATATAGTGTTTATGTTTACCCTTGCAGGTATTTCTTTCACACTCATGTTAGTGATTTCTATCACATTATGTAATTGATATAACTGGCATAAATATGCGGGAACTAATGAGCAGAAGTACACAAACAGAAGTCTATTAGTTGAGAATGTTCAGTGTACTTTGGTTTTCAATATGTTTTACATCAGTTAATCTATTGAATCAGTTAAGTGGAGTCCAGTTAAAAGAGCTACTACTGTATTAAAATACTTACAAAATCATTAGTTGTCAATTTCTAGTAATATGGCAGGATAAATACTTGGATCAGTCCTTTTGACCTAAATAACAAAAATCCTAAGTAAAATATGAAAGAAAAAAGGTCAATCCTTAAAGAATTAATATACTCTAACAAATAAATCATTTTCAGAATAGGCACTGAGTGAAGGCAGGTTACTAGAACATTATAGCTAGTTTTCACTAGGTAGCTAGTAATAGCCAAACCTAGTGAACTTGAATTTTGGTTTTCACTGCCTCACAGGTCTCAGGAGGCTGAAGACAGCACCCAATTTGGGGAGTGGCCTAGGAAAAAACCCATAAAGCTGGGGCCCCAGTGTATTATACCAGGATTCAGTAAACTTTTTCTGTAAGGGTCAGTTAGTAAATATTTTAGGCTTTATGGGCTATACAGTCTCTGTCAAAACTATTCAACTCTGCTGTTGTACAAAAGCAGCCATAAACAGTATGTAAGTGAGTGGCTGTGATATGTTCTAGTGAGACTATTTGCTAAAACATATAGTGGACAAGATCGGGCCTGCTGGTCTTCATTTGCCAGTTCCTAAATGTAAGGATAACCTAGAAATAATTCCCTTCTCCCTGCCTTTGGGGACTGCAAGCAAAATTGAGTGTCTCAGAATGCTTTAGTAATTGAGGGAATTTCCTATTAAGGATTTGGAGCCACAAGCTAGCCTTAGTTGAATTCCAAAATATCTCAAGCAATCTTAACACTTAAGATAGTCTCTGTAGGAAACCCATTTTATTTCAGGAATCAAAAAACTTCCACGAATAATATTCCAAGGAAAATGAACATCTCACAGTAGGAATAATTAAATCTACAAGAAAATTCATGAGCAAGAACCAGCAGAAGTAACAGAGAAGGCCACTGTGGATTTCAGATATTGAAATTATCAAACAGAAAGTATAAATTATGATTATTTAAAGAAATGAAGGACAGACTTGAAATTACCAGTAGGAGATAGGAAACTAAAAAAATTTTTTTGAAATAGAATGAAATAACAACTCAATGGATTTAATAATAGAGTGGACACATATGAAGAGAGAAGTGGTGAGACTAAGGCATTTTACCCAGAAGACAGCAAGAAGTGGGAAATATGGCATGTTAAGGATCATGGAGGATAGAGTGATAAAGTGTAATGTACATCTCATTAGAAAAGTGAGTGGGACAGAGGAAATATTTGAAGAGATGATGTTGAGCATTTTTGAGAACTGATGAAAAACATCAACCCACAGATTCAAGTCAAATAATCTCAAGAAGGATGAATACAAAATCCCTACCTGGATACATTCTTATGAAATCAGAGAATACTAAAGACAAAGAGTTGGAAAAATTGTCAGAAGACAGATTACTTACAGAAAAGGGAAAGAGTGATAGACTGACTTATCAACAGTAGCAGAATAGAAACCAGAATACAATCGAGTAGCATCTTCAATGTGCTGACAGAGTAAATGTCAGTCTAGAATTTCTACCCAGCAAAAACGTTTTTCAAGAATAGTTGAAAGGTGGCAAACTGGCCACCTTGAAAAGCTGCTGCAGCCTCTCCTTGGCCTCTTTGATCAGCTTCAACATGGTGATGGCCTGGGCTGCGTAGTCAGTCAACAAGACACTCTTGAAAGAGAACAAGATGATGAGAACTTGCTGTACCAGATATCAAGACCTATTATAAAGCTACACTTAAGTGCAGAGACTTAAGATTGTTATATAACACCAATAATATTGTAGATTAGTGGGAAATTTATGCATTAGAAAAAAGTTTTTGTTATAGCAATGGCTATTTTTATGGAAAGAAAGAAAATTGAACCCTCACCTGATAACAAAAATTAATTCCAGACTGGTTAAGGACCAAAATTTGAAAGACAAAACTTTAAAGTTTCTATTTAGAAGATAATATAGAATACCTTTATGATCTCATGGTAGGGAAGAATTTCTTAAATACAAAGACACTGAAAGTACAAACAGTAAAAGAAAATACAAAATTTACAGTTTGTGTTCATAAAAAGACACTGTAAATGAGTGAAGAGTCAAGCCATAGAATCAAGATACTTACAATACAAACTGACAAAGTATTAGTGTTCATAATAAATGTACTGGTATAATAAATAATTATATGTAGCCAAATAGAAAAATGGGAAAAGACTTGAATATTTTACAAAAGAAACTCAAATGGCCTATAAGAAAAGACAATCTCATTAGTAACAGGAAAGTAAAAAGCATATCAGTATACCATTGCACACCCATTAAATTGGCAAAGTGTAATAATATTAGGTGTTTGACAGGATGTAGAATGGTCAGCGCTCTCATGCATGACATATGGAAGTGTATTATAGAAAAAAACACTTTTTAAAAGTTTGTCATTAGTTGGTGAGGTTGAACATAAACATATCCCACAACCCATAATTGTACTTCAAGTTCAGTATGGAATTGTATGAGCATTGTGTGGTATTGTCATTGGAATTAATAGGTGAGACAGTTTTACAACTGGTCATCAGATTTAAAAGGTAGTTTATTTTCTTGTGTAAATTAAGCACTTTTTTGTGTTTTTCTTGTGTAAATTAAGCATTTATTTGTGATCTCAAATCCAGTCCCTTATAATAATTAGAAGTAAATGCATTCTCATTTAAAATCCTGAAACATACACATACATTCTGAGCTTTAAGCTTTTGATTCTTACTGTGTTCCGAAGAAGCCAGAGAGCTGACTTGCATTGCCTTGGGCCTTAATAGCACATGAGAATGTGACCTAAAAGGGATGGTAGGTTTTGTTGTTACTTGAAAAATAGACATGAAAATTGGTAAGTCATAGTGGCAAAGCTTCCTTCAGATTACACAAGATAACATTACTACCTGGAAAGTCTGTTGCTCTGCAAATGCCAGACATGCAGGTAGATGAGTACTTTAATACCAAGGTATTATTTACTACAATAGACTTGAAGAATTAAGGCACAGTGATTATGACATTTTTGATCCACATATTGTCTTATGTTTCCTTTTTAGATTATGCTATATCTGCAAACTCCAAACTAGTTATTGTCACAGCTGGTGCACGGCAGCAGGAGGGAGAAACTCGGCTTGACTTGGTCCAACGTAATGTGAATATTATGAAATCAATCATTCCTACCATAGTCCATCACAGCCCTGACTGTAAGATACTCATTGTTTCAAATCCAGGTGAGTCTTTTCTCCTCTCTTAAACTGAGTAAGGATGATCTTTCCATGCCATTGCTTTTTTTAAAAAGAAAACTTCATCAAGGTTATATTTATGTAAATAAATGACACCTGCTTAAAGTACAAAATAATAATGAAGTATTTTCCCCAGGTTTACTGATATAATTGACACAGTATAAATTTAAGGTGTACAAAGTGATGATGTGGTACACTTGCATATTGTGAAGTAGTTACCACAGTAGAGTTAACACCTACATCACCTCACATAAATGGTAGTATTAATTTTTTTCTGGTGAAAACATTTAAGGTTTACTCTCAGCAACTATATAATACAGTATTGTTAACTACAGTCACCATGCTATACATCAGGTCTTCAGAACTCACTCATGTCATAACTGAAGTGTGTATCCTTTGACTGACATCTCCCTATTTCCCCTAGCCCCTGACTATCACCATTCTTCTCTCTGTTTCTATGAATTTGGCTTTTTTAGATTCCACATATAAGTGATATCATACAGTATTTGTTTTTCTCTGTCAGCCTTAGTTCACATAGCATAATGCCCTCAAGGTCCATTCATATTGTTACAAATGGCAAGATTCCCTTCTTTCTCATAGCTGAATATTCCATTGTATATGTATATGTATATGTATATGAATGTACCACATCATTATCCATTCATCCATAGATGGACAGTTAGGTTTTTTTCCACATCTTGGCTATTGTGAATAAGGCTGCAGTGAACTTGGGAGTGTAGATATCTCTTTGAGATCCTGATTTCATTTCCTTTGGATATATGCCCAGAAGTGGGATTGCTGGATCATATGGTAGTTTTATTATTATTTTTATTGAAGTATCATTGATACACTACCTTATATTGGTTTCAAGTACACAACACAGTTACCCATATTATTAAATCTTCACCCCCATTAGTGCAGTTACTATCTGTCAACATTGGAAGATGTTACAGAAACATTGACTATATTCTCCATGCTGTGGCCAATTTATATCATGAGATATAATTTTTTGTGCCCCTTTATCCCCCACTCATTCACACCAACCCCTCCCCTATGGTAACTACCAGTTACTTCTCAGTGTGTATGAGTCTTCTGCTATTTTGTTCATTTTCTATTTGTCTTTCTGGGCCAGGCTTATTTCACTGAGCATAATACCCTCTAGATCCATCCATGTTGTTGTAAATGGCAGGATTTCTTTTCTTTTTACTCTCTTGATAATGTACTTTGATGCATTAAACGTTTTCACCTTAATTTACTTCTCCTTTTTGTGTTCCATCTAAGAAATCATTGTCAAATACAAGGTCATGAAGATTTACTCCTATGTTTCTATCTCTTATTTTAGGTCTTTGAGCCATTTTGAATTAACTTTGTACATGATGTGAGATAAGGGTCAAACCTCATTCTTTGGCATGTAGCTAGTTAGTTGTCCCAACAACTTTTGTTGATGATATTATTCTTTCCCCATTGAATGGTCTTAGCACCCTTGTCTAAAGTTAATTGGCCATAGATGAGAGAGTTTATTTCTGGACCCTCAGTTCTGTTCCATTGACTGATTTATTTTTCCTTACGCCAATATCATATAATTTTGATTACTGTAGCTCTGTAGTAGGTTTTGGAATTAGGAAGCATGATTCCTTCAGCTTGGTTCTTCTTTTCAAGAATGTTTTTACTATTTGGGTCCCTTGTATTTCACCTGCATTTTAAGATTTTTTTTTCCATTTCTGCACAAAAGGGCATCTGAATTTTGATAGGGACTGAATTGAATGTGTAAATTACTTTGGGGAGTGCTACCATCTTAACAATAGTACTTTTTACAATCCAGAAAACTGGGTATATATTTTAATTTATTTATGTCTTTAAGTTTTTTCAGCAATGTTTTATAGTTTTCCAGTGTATGAATCTTGTACTTCTTCAGATAAATTATACCTAAGTATTTTTATTATTTATTATTTATTTATTTTTTGAGCTTTATGAATTTATTGGAAAAAAATAATTTAAAGAAAAGCAAAAGTACAAGCTTGAGAGTTGAGCAGAGCATATTAGAGGAGGTCTCATTGAGAATGCGTAAGGAGCTTTTTTATGTAAAGGAAGATGACTATTTACTATGTGGGAATAGGTTTCAAAGGGAACTGGCAGAGTCTTCTCAGAATTTAGGCTTACTCCACCTTCAGGCTGGGTGGGCGAGTTTTTGACTACATTTGGTTCTCATTGGGACTGTCATTGTGCTGCGAGGTATGATCTTTACAGTGGTAATGAGTGTATATGTATTTTGGGGTAAAGTTTGGGGCAACTTCTCCTGCATATTGGAACCAGCCAGCTTTGGCTGGTCCGTCATCTACAGTGTCACTCCACACTTCCCTTGAAGACAGTTTACACGGAGTGTGTAGAATGTAAGTAAACAGTGCACTGAAGTCCATTCCCATCCACTGCCCCCTACCCACCCTCCTTCTGCCCCCACACCCCTGCCTGCTCCACTCACATCTGGCTGTCTACCTCCTCTGACTATTGGATTGGAGATTTGCCAGTGAAAAACTTGGGCTTTAAAGTCAGGGAGACCTGGGTGCCAGTCCTCACAGAGTTAGCTGTAGCCTAATGCAAATTGCCAATTTATGTAAGTTAATGACTTACATAATAATGACTACCTAATGGTTACTTTAAGGGGTGGATAGATTATCACACAAGTAAGCACCAGGAGGGCAAAGATTTTGTCACTGCAGACACATAGTGTCTTTTTAGTGCTTGACATGTAATAGGCATTCAGTAAACATTTGTTGAATAAATGAGGACTTAATAAATAGTAGTCTTAATAGTCTGTTTCAGCAATTTTTTTTATTCCTAGTTTTGTTAGTTTTGTTAGAAGAATTTATATTTTTCCTAACTCCAACTAGTAAGAAGTTATTTAAATAACTGAACAGTCATGTTCAGTTATTTAAATATAAATCCAAAAAGGGGTCTTGAGGAACTAGATAGTTTTTTTTTTTTTTTGAGAGGGCATTTCTCATATTTATTGATCAAATGGTTGTTAACAACAATAAAATTCTGTATAGGGGACTCAATGCACAATCATTAATCAACCCCATGCCTAATTCTCAACAGTCTCCAATCTTCTGAAGCATAACGAACAAGTTCTTACATGGTGAATAAGTTCTTACATAGTGAATAAGTTCTTACATGGTGAACAGTGCAAGGGCAGTCATATCACAGAAACTTTCGGTTTTGATACCTAAGTATTTTATTATTTTTAATTCTATTGTAAACTGAATTGTTTTCTAATTTTCCTTTTTGGATTATTCATTGCTAGTGTATGGAAATACAACCGATTTTTGAGTGTTGATCATATATCCTGCAACTTCACTGAATTCATTTATTAGTTCTAATAGTTTTTTTGTGTGTATTTCTGTGGATTCTTTAGGATTTTCTATATATAAGATCATTTCATCTGCCAATAGAGATAATCTTACTTCTTCCTTTCCAATTTGGATGCCTTTTTTTTTTTTTTTGCCTAATTGCAAGTAGCTCGCTTTAGATCTAAAGACACTAAGAAGTTGAAGGTAAAAGGATAGAAAAAGATACTTCATACAAACAGGAACCAAAAGAGAGCTGGAATGAGTATACTGATACCAGAGAATTTAGACTTTAACACACACAAAAAAATTGTTCCTAGAGACACAGAATGTTATATAATGATAAAGGGTTAATGGTTGCAGAACAAACATTCAACAAAATTCAACACTAAATCATGATTTAAAAAAGAATATCTCAGTAAACTATGAATAGAAGGAAATTTCTTTAACCTGATAAAAGATATTCATGAAAAACCTACAGGTAGCATCATTCTCAAGGTGAAAGACTGAAAGGTTTCCCCTCCAAGATGAGGAAGCATACAAGGGTGCTTGCTTTCAGCACTTCTATTCAACATTGTGCTGGAAGTTCTAGTCAGAGTGATTGAACAAAGATTTACCAGGCAAATACTTTAAATCAACTATTTAAAATATGTTTAAAGAGCTAAAGTAAACCATGTCTAAAGAACTAAAGGGAACAAGAGACTGATGTCTCACCAGATAATGAATATTAGTAAATAGAAATCATAAAAAAGAACTAAATAAATTCCAAAGTTGAAAAGTTAACTGAAATGGAAATTCACTAGAGGGGCTCAACAGCAGATTAAGAAGGCTGAAGAAAGAATCAGGGGGACTTTCTCAGGGACAGTTTGTATTAATTGGCTTTTTTTCTTTGTATAGTCCAGAATTCCTTGTTTCTTTTCATGCTTCATAACTTTTTGTTGAAAACTGGACATTTAAAA
The DNA here is from genome assembly GCF_030020395.1 of Manis pentadactyla. Taxonomy (NCBI): domain Eukaryota; kingdom Metazoa; phylum Chordata; class Mammalia; order Pholidota; family Manidae; genus Manis; species Manis pentadactyla. Next base: position 58,069,774 of record NC_080027.1, read on the forward strand.
AGTTATATAAAACTCTGAATCAGGCGCGCTTCGCGGTCGTGGAGCGGCCACCCGCCGTGTCCGCTGCAAATAGGTTCCGTGATCTAGCGCTTCCGTCCCCGCAGCCGTGATCGTGCGCCGAGGCCCGCGAAGGGTCGCCGCCGAGGTTTCCACCAGCCACAAGCAGGAGCATGGCAGCCATCCCCTCCAGCGGCTCGCTCGTGGCCACCCACGACTATTACCGGCGCCGCCTGGGTTCCACTTCCAGTAACAGCTCCTGCGGAAGTGCCGAGTATCCTCGGAAGGCCATCCCCCACCACCCCGGTCTCCCCAAGGCTGACCCGGGTCACTGGTGGGCAAGCTTCTTTTTCGGGAAGTCCACTCTCTCATTCATGGCCACCGTGTTGGAGTCCCCAGAACACTCGGAGTCTCCCCAGTCCTCCAGTGGCCTGACCACCTGTGACCTGGTTCAGGAAGCCACGAGGAAGCAGCCTGGCAGCCAGCCTGGCAGCCAGCCTAGCAAAGCCAAAACGGGGGTCCCATCCTAAGTGGCCACCGCCGGCCAACAGGCAACTGGAGGCGCTAGGCTCCCCAGAGCCCCCGCCCCAGCCCTGCCCGCCGTCCCGCCAGAGCCCCGCCCCGCCCCGTAGACCAGGCAGGCTGCAGCAGTGGGGTCCTTTCACGTCAGAACAGCAAAACACCAAAAAGAAAGTTAAGGGAACCCTGCTTTTTACTATCCAAGCCACACATGAGCCTTCCTGATACCCCATGACCGTGTGCCTTGCACCATGTGGAAATAAACTCCAGGCAGCCAGCACCCCTAAAACAAACAAACAAACAAACAAAAACTCTGAATCAAATTCTCCTAAATGTTTGTTTTGTTGGTGCTTGTTGTAGCTGTTTTTCCTTTTATGACCCTTATTAACTAATTCTCTAAAATCTGTATTCTTTGTTGTGCATGGCTACAAAAGTCTTTTTTTTTCCCATTTGTTTAATGGTCAGCTAATGATTGGACAGAACTTTCCTTAAATGCCTGGAGCTAAAAATATCTTCCATTCTTCGCTGGAGGTCTCTGTGTGCATGGTGGGGCATGCCTTCAACACTCAACCAGGCAGTTTACACTTCCTGCTTTAACTTCCTGCTTGCACGGAGCCTTAAACTCAGGCAGAGCTAATGTTTAGGATTGTCTCTGAGTGTGTATCACTTGCATACAGGGCTGGGCATGCATGTGACCTTTTTCTAGGTAGGAGATGCTAATAACTTAGATGTGGCTGTGGTGATGCAGAGGAGAAATCTAGGCAGTCTTAAGGATGTAGAATTAACTGACTGATTATTGAATATACAGATAGGTACATACATTATTTCAAAAGAAGATTTTTTTTGTCTTAAAATTCTGGTAGTGAGTAATTTAACCTTTTTAAAACCTATGTGAAACATTATCCTTGTTTCCTTGTTGATTTGCTCTCCTTTGATTTCTGTAATGAATCTGTATTTTGATTCTAAGACTATCTATTCAGACAAACAAATTATGAAGGAAGTTACTATGAATCTTCTTCTAATAAGAAGTTGTTCTTCCTAGTGGATATTTTGACATACGTGGTCTGGAAGCTAAGTGGTTTACCTGAAACTCGTGTAATTGGAAGTGGTTGTAATTTAGACTCTGCCCGTTTCCGTTACCTAATTGGAGAGAAGTTGGGTGTCCATCCCACAAGCTGCCACGGTTGGATTATTGGAGAACATGGTGATTCTAGTGGTAAGTATAAACCTACTTTGTCATTATGTAGTTACACTTCTTATTTCAAATAATGCTTATTTTTTTTTAAGTCTATTCTTTTCTGATATTAATATAGCTGCACAATTTTCATTTTATTGTTAGTTCCCTAGTGCATCTTTCTTTTTACTCCTTACTTTCCAGTATTTTGCATTGTCAATTTAGCTATATTTCATAAAATAGTATATAGAGCATATAGCTGCTCTAAAAGTCAGTAGGTGTTTTCCTTTTCTGGAACTCTTTCATTAATTTTTTTACAGCATTATGAAGATGTAATTCACATACCAGAAAATTCACCCATGTAAATGTATAATTCACTGGTTTTTAGTATATTCACAGAATTGTGCAACCATTGCACCATCTAATCATAGAATATTTTGATCACCCTGAAAAGAAACTCCATTCCGGAGCTCATGCTTACTCCAGCCCCAGGCAACCAACCACGAATCTTCTTTCTGACTCTATAGATTTGTTTATTCCAGACTTTTCATAGAAATAAAATTACATAATACGTGATTCAAACTCTTCCATACCAATCTTTCTCTTTTCTGAACTTAAACATTTAGTCTCGGCTTCAGAATTAGAACTTGATACTTCTTACAATGTTCTGTAATTGTGCCATATGTGTAAATATTCTTTCCATAATGACAATAAACCCATTGAGAATATGAACCATTTGTTCATTCATTCAATCATTCATTTGTGTATTCAAAACATAATGAGCCCATCTACTTTCTTTGTACTTCAAGGGTCAATAAATACTTCTCATTTGGTATGGACAAATACTTCTTTCATCAGTACATTAAATTGATCCTGTTGGCTTGTGTTATTACCTTAACTCAGCTCTCCCTCCTGAAAGTCATTTAAAATTATTTTTCCAGATGTCTTAATTTCTTAATTTAATATTCCATAATTTTATTATCTACTTATTTATGTTTCACCTTTTATTTATATTTTGAGCATTTTTAAAAATTGAAATGTAGTTGCTATACAGTATGTATTGGTTTCAGGCATACATAGTGATTCCAATTATATATATTACTAAGTGCTCACCACAATAAGTGTAGTTGCCATCTGTCAACATATAAAGACATTACAATATTAACTATATTTACTGTACACTGTACTTTCATCCCTGTGACTAATTTATTTTATAATTGGCTATTTGTACCTCTTTATCCCCTTCACCTATTTCACCCAACCTCCTACTCCATTCTCCTATGTGAACCACCTTTCTGTTCTCTGTGTTTGAGTCTATTTCTGTTTTGTTTTTTAGATTTCATATGTAAGTGAAATTACATGGTGTTTATCTTTGTCCTACTTAATGCCCTCTAGGTCTATCCATGTTGTTGCAAATGTTAAGATTTCATTCTTTTTTTGTGGCTGAGTAATATTCCACTGTATGAATGTTACCATATCTTCCTTATCCATTTATATCTCAGTAGACAAGATATGCTTCCATATCTTGGCTATTGTAAATAATGCTATAGTAATCATAAGAATTTAATGTAAGACATAAATATATATATATTTTCTACTTAATTATTGTTCACATAAATTCTCAGAATTACTGTTGTGGTATTTCTATTTTTAGTTTTTGAGAAACCACCATACTGCTTTTCATAGTGGCTGCAACAATTTACATTCCCCCCAACAGTGTACAAGGGTTCTCTTTTCTCCAAATCCTTGCCAACACTTCTTATTTCTTGTCTTGTTGATATTAGACTGGTGTGAGGTGATATTTCATTGTTGTTTCAATTTGCATTGCCCTGATGATTAGTTATGTTGAGCATCTTTTCATGCGTCTGTTTGCCATCTGTATGACTTTGGAAAATGTCTATTCAGGTGCTCTGCCTAGTTTTTAATCAGATTATTTGTTTGTTTGTCTTTTGGTGTTTGGTTTGAGTTGTATGAGTTTTTTATATATTTTGGATATTAGCGCCTTATTGGATATATCGTTTGCAAATATCTTCTCCCATTCAGTATACTGCCATTTCATTTTGTTGATGATTTCCTTTGCTGTGTAGATTTTTGGTTTTATATAGTCCCACTTATTTATTTTTCCTTTTTTTTTCCCCTTGCCTGAGGAAACATATCCAGAAAAAAATTACTAATGCTGATGATCAAGAGTTTACTGCCTATATTTTTCTTCAAGGAGTTTTATGGTTTCAGGTCTTATATTTAGGTCTTCAACCTGTTTGAGTTTGTTTCTGTGTATGCTATAAACAGTGATACAGTTTCATTCTTTTGCATGTAGCTTTTTCTCCATACCATTTATTGAAGAGACTCTTTTCCTCATTGAGTATGGTAATCTCTTTTGTCATATATTAATTGACCATATAAACATGGGTTTATTTCTTGGCTGTGTATTCTGTTCCACTGATCTGTGTGTCAGTTTTTGTGCCAATACTCTCCTGTTGTGATTGCTGTAACTTTGTGGTATAGTTTGAAATCAGGGAATGTGACAACTCTGGCTTTACTCTTCTTTCTCAAGATTGCTTTAGCTACTGGGGTCTTTTGTGGTTCCCCACAAATTTTAGCATTATTTTCTCTAGTTCTATGAAAAATAGTTTTGGTATTTTGATAAGGGTTCCATTGAATCTGTAAGTTATTTTGGGTAGTATGTCTATTTTAATATTAATTCTTCTTAACAATAGCATGAAATATCTCTCCATTTATCTGTGTAATCTTTAATTTCTTTCACCAATGTCGTATAATTTTCTAAGTAGAGGTCTTTCACCTCTTTAGTTAGATTTATTCCCAGGTATTATATTTTATTTTTTGATGCTGCAATTGTAAATGGTATTGTTTTCTTAATTTCCCCTTCTGTTAGTTCATTATTTGTATATAGAAACACAAATAATGTTTTCTGTGTACTGACTTTATATCCTATAACTTTACTGAATTCATTTATTCTAATAATTTTTTGGTGGAATCTTTAGGGATTTTTACAGAGAGTATCATGTCATTGGTAGTGGTAGTTTTACTTCTGCCTTACCAATTTGGGTGCCTCTTCTTTTTCTTGACTGATTGCTATGGCTAGGATTTCCAGTGCTATGTTGAATAAAAGTGGTGAGAGTGGTCCTCCTTGTCTTGTTCCAGATCTTAGAGGAAGAGCTTTCAATTTTTCACTATTGAGTATGATGTTAGCTATGGGTTTGTTGTATATGGTCTTTATTTTGTTGAGATATGTTCCCTCTATACCCATTTTGTTCACAGTTTTTATGATGGATGGATGTTTAATTTTGTCAAGTGCTTTTTCAACATCTATTTAGGTAATCATATGGATTTTATCCTTTTTGTTAATGTAGTGATTGATTTGTGAATATTGAATCATCCTTGCATTCCTGGAATAAATTCCACTTGTTCATGATGAATGATCCTTTTAATATATTTATGAATTTGGTTTCCTAATATTTTCTGGAGGATTTTTACATGTGTTCATTAGGAATATTGGTCTGTAAGTTTCTTTTTTTGTAGTATCTGTCTGATTTTGGTATCAGAGTGATGCTGGCCTTGTAGAATTAAGTCAGAAGATTTCCTTCTTTTTAAGTTTTTGGAATAATTTGAGAAGGATAGATATAACTCTTCTTTAAAATGTTGGTAGAATTCTTCTGTGAAGCCATCTGGTCCTGGATTTTGTTTGTTGCAAGTTTAAATTTAAAAAAAAAATTTTTTTTTAATTAAAAAAAAAAAGATGGTCGCTCGTTTTTCTTTATTCTCCGGTGCCAGCCTCAGGCCTCTGCTCACCGTTCTTGCTGCCCTGTTTCCCTAGCATCCAGGGCCCCCTGGGCACGCACTGTGTCTGCGCTCTGGCCCGGATGGCTGGGGCTGGGTGCTCGGCAGTCCTGGGCTCCGTCTCCCTCCCACTCTGCCTGCTCTTCTCCCGCCGGGAGCTGGGGGGATGGGCGCTCGGCTCCCGCGGGCCGGGGCTTGTATCTTACCCCCTTCGCGAGGCGCTGGGTTCTCTCAGGTGCGGATGTGGTCTGGATATTGTCCTGTGTCCTCTGGTCTTTATTCTAGGAAGGGTTGTCTTTGTTATATTTTCATAGATATATGTTGTTTTGGGAGGAGATTTCCGCTGCTCTACTCACGCCGCCATCTTCCACCCCTCTCTCGGAAGTTTAAAAAATTCGGATTGAATTTCATTACTAGTAATTGGTCTGTTCAGATTTTCTATTTCTTCCTGATTCAGTCTTGGAAGATTACATGTTTCTAGGAATTTATTCATTTTCTCTAGGTTATCTAATTTTTTGGCATATAATTTTTCATAGTCATTATTTTATTTTTTTAAAAAACAATATGTTCTGATTAGTATCAACTTGAATATGTTTAGTATTCTATTTAGCAAGATTTTCCTTTCTTTTCTCTTCCTCTGCTTCCTTTTCAATCAACTAAACTCTAATTTCATTCACTACTTTTGATTATACTCTCACTTTGTAAGTAGTTACCTATAAATTTTTAATGCTTGCCCTAAAAATAATTAGGGTTTTTATTCTTCTTTGAAACATAATAAAGATGTCAGAATGTTTTATATTTGATCATCCTCTTTCTGTCATATATGTAATTATTGACTACTTTTTAGGTTTCATCTTGTATTTATATCCCCCAAACTAGATATAATTATTTGAGTAGTTAATACCTGTCTTGATTTATGTACATTTTTTCCAATTTTATCGCTTATGTTTATTTCCTGCATAAATCCTTCCCATTGATTCAGTTCTTTCTTCCTGCAGTATATACATTGTTTATGTGATGGTGTTTTAGTTTCACTCATTCTTGAATGACAGTTTAAGTGGTTATGAGATTCTAGATTGATAGTTATTCCCCCTCAGCTCTCTGTTATTGTTGAGAAGCATGGCATTAATTTGTTGCTCTTTTCCCTCTAGTTGCTTATGATATTTTATCTTTTCTTATCATTCATTTTCTTTTTGGAATTTGGATTTGTATCTTGGTTTAAAATATGTACCATATCACAAAATTATGAATAAATCTTACTACATAATTTGCTAACATTTTATAATTTTATTTTTTACATTTCTTTTTTGTCCATTTGAAACTTATTTTTGCTAACACTTTATACTTTTATTTTTTACATTTTTTGTCCATTTGAAACTTATTTTTCTATATGCTGCAGTAACCTACTTTATTTAAAAATAGAAATCACTGAACTCAAGCAATTGATATAGTTCTGGGAAGAAGAGTTAATCCTGAAATTTATTTCTTTTAGTGGCTTTATGGAGTGGGGTGAATATTGCTGGTGTTGCTCTGAAGACTCTAGACCCTAAATTTGGAACTGATTCAGACAAGGATCAGTGGAAAAATATCCATAAACAAGTTATTCAAAGGTAACAGTACTCAATTTTTAAATCTCTTAATAATCAGCCTTAAGAACAACTTTCACAGACAAAAAAGTATAACCTTGATACTTGGTTTTTTTGTGAGATAAATAACTCTAACCTTCTGAAAAATCCCCAAATTGGACATACTGTGTATCACTCTCCAAACTATGTGAAGGTGGTTGCAAGACCATTTGATATGAATGATGATGCTGTACATTCTGTGTTTCCTGTCTTGAATTCTTTCCTGAAAACTAAATAAACTCATTGCTAAGTTAAAACATCATCATCTTTTGAGTTTTACTGTCAGTCAAAGCCAGAGACCACTGTTGGTAGCAATGAAAAAGTATAATACATATTTATTGTAGAAAATGAGAAAACTCAGAAAAGCATAAAGAAGACAATATCACCTGTAAGCCTGTGAATAAAAAATAACCACGATTTATAATTTGGTGGATTAATGCAGTTCTAAAGTTCCTATAAAAATGTATTGCTTTACTATTTACAATAGCCAAGATATGGAAGCAATCTAAGTGTCCATCAGTAAATGAATGGATAAAGAAGATGTGGTACATATACACAATGGAATGTTATTCAGCCATAAGAAGAAAACAAATCCTACCATTTGCAACAGCATGGATGGAGCTAGTGGGTATTTTGCTCAGTGAAATAAGCCAGGCAGAGAAAGACAAGTACTAAATGATTTCCCTCATTTGTGGAGTGTAGCAACAAAACTGAAAAAACAAAACAGCAGCAGACTCACAGACTCCAAGAAGGGTCTAGTGGTTACCAAAGGGAAGGGGTTGGAGAGAGTGGATGGGGAGGGAGAGAGAAGGGGATTAAGGGGCATTATGATCAGCATACATAATGTAGGGGTGGCCCTGGGAAGGCATTATAGCACAGAGAAAACGAGTGGTGACTCTATAGCATCTTACTATGCTGATGGACAGTGACTGCAATGGGGTGTGAGGGGGGACTTGATAATATGGGTGAATATAGTAACCACAATGTTGCTCATGTGAAACCTTCATAAGATTGTGTATCAATGATACCTTAATAAAAAATACACATTGCTTTATCAGCAGACTTCTAAACAGAAACTTTACAGACCAGAAGGGAGTAGCATGGTATATTTAAAGTACTGAAACAGAAGGACCTCCAACCAAGAATCTTCTGCCTGGCAAGATTATCATTTAAATTTGAAGAAGGTATTAAAAAATTCCCTACCACTAAGCCAGCCTTACAGGATATGTTAAAGGGACTTCTGTAGATGGAAATGTCCCTAAGGCCAAAAAGCATTCACCAGTGAAAGTAAACCCACGGTGAAGGTAGTAAACCAACTAATTACCAAGCAATTATGAAGTTCAAACAAAAGAAGTGAAATCAGCTATATACAAAGTAAGTTGAGGGATACACAAAAAATTAAGATTATGACATCTACCATGAACAATGTGGAGAATGAAGAAGAGAAAAAGTACCTATAGATTGTTTGAAATAGAGTAATCAGCAATTTATGATAGACTACCATATAGTAAGGAAGCTATCCTTTAACCTTTGGTAACCAATAGCTAAAGCCTACAATAAATACATACAGACACACAAATAAATAAATTAAAAAAGAGAAGTCCAATTACAACACCAAAGAAAACCTTCAAGTGGTGAGGAAGCATGAAACAGAGGAGCTATTAAAAAACAGCCAGAAAACAATAAATAAAATGGCAGTAAGTACATATCTGTCAGAAATCACCTTAAATGTAAATGAACTGAAGGCACCAATCAAAAGACATAGAGTGGCAGATTGGATAAAGAGACAAGACCCATCTATATGCTGCCTACAAGAGACTCATTTCAGCCTCAAAGACATACAGAGACTGAAAGTGAAGGGATGGAAAAAGATATTCCATGCATATAATAGGAAGAAAAAAGCAGGAGTAATAGTACTTAAACAAAATTGATTTCAAATAAAGAAAGTAACAAGAGACAAAGAAGGACATTATATAAAGAGAGATCGGTCCAACAAGAGGATATAGCCATTATAAATACCTATGCACCCAACATAGGAGCACCTAAATATATAAAACAAATACTAACAGAACTAAGGAGGGAAATAGGTTGCAACACACTCATTTTAGGAGACTTTAACACACCACTCACATCAATAGATTAACTACACAGAAAATAAATAAGGAAACAGAGGCACTGAACAATACATAAGATCAAATGGATTTGACCGATATCTACAGAACACTCCACCCAAAAGCAGCAGGATACACATTTTTCTCAAGTGTATATGGAACATTCTCCAGAATAGATCACATACGAGGCTACAAGAAAAGCCTCAATAAATTCAAAAACAAATTGTATCAAGCAGCTTTTCAGACTATAATAGTATGAATCTGTAAATAACACAAAGAAAACAAAAAAGCCTACAACTACACAGAGGCTAAACAACATGCTTCTAAGTAATGGATAAATGAACAAATTAAAACAGAAATCAAGCAATACATGGTGACCAATGAAAACAAAAACACAATGGCCCAAAATCTGTGGGAGGCAGCAAAGGCAGTCCTAAGAGGAAAGAAAATAGCAACACAGGCTTACCTCAAGAAACAAGAATAAACCCAAATAAACTCACAAACTAGGAAAAGAAGAATAAAGCCCAAAGTTAGTAGAAGGAGGGACATAATAAAGATAAGAGCAGAAATAAAATAGAAAAAAATCAATGTAATCAGGAGCTGGTTCTTTGAGAAAATAAACAAAATAGATAAACCCCATTCAGAATTAACAAGACAAAAAGAGAATGTGCACACATAAACAGAATCAGAAACAAGTAATAATCACATTGGACATCATAGAAATACAAAGAATTATTAGAGAAAACTCTGAAAACTATATTTTTCTATATAATTATACAAAAATATGTAATTATAATGTTCAATAAATTGGACAATCTAGAAGAAATGGACAACTTTACAGAAAAACATAACCTTCCAAGACAGACCCAGGAAGAAACAGAAAATCTGAACAGACCAATTACCAGTAATGAAATAGAATTGGTAATCAAAAAACTCCCAAATTCTATCAAACATTTAAAGAAGAGCTAATACCCATCCTTCCTAAAGATTTCCAAAAAGAAGAGGAGGGGGAAGAATTAATATAATCAAAATGGCCATCCTGCCCAAAGCAATATACAGATTTGATGCAATCCCTATCAAATTACCAACAACATTCTTCAACAAACTGGAACAAATAGTTCAAAAATTCATATGGAATCACCAAAAACCCCAAATAGCCAAAGCAATCCTGAGAAAGAAGAATAAAGTAGGGGGGATCTCATTCCCCAACTTCAAGCTCTACTACAAAGCCACAGTAATCAAGACAATTTGGTACTGGCACAAGAACAGAGCCACAGACCAGTGGAACAGATTAGAGACTCCAGACATTAACCCAAACATATATGGTCAATTAATATTCGATAAAGGAGCCATGGACATACAATGGGGAAATGACAGTCTCTTCAACAGATGGTGCTGGTAAAACTGGACAGCTACATGTAAGAGAATGAAACTGGATCACTGTCTAAACCCATACACAAAAAAGTAATTTTGAAATGGATCAAAGACCTGAATGTAAGTCATGAAACCATAAAACTCTTAGAAAAAAACATAGGAAAAATCTCTTGGACATAAACATGAGTGACTTCTTCATGAACATATCTCCCCGGGCAAGGAAAACAAAAGCAAAAATGAACAAGTGGGACTATATCAAGCTGAAAAGCATCTGTACAGCAAAAGACACCATCAATAGAACAAAAAGGTACCCTACAGTTTGGGAGAATATATTTACAAATGACAGATCCAATAAAGGGTTGACATCCAAAATACATAAAGAGCTCACACACCTCAACAAACAAAAAAAGCAAATAATCCAATTAAAAATGGGCAGAGGAGCTGAACAGACACTTCTCCAAAGAAGAAATTCAGATGGCCAACAGACACATGAAAAGATGCTCCACATCGCTAGTTATCAGAGAAATGCAAATTAAAACCACAATGAGATATCACCTCACACCAGTAAGGATGGCTACCATCCAAAAGACAAACAACAACACATGTTGGTGAGGTTGTGGAGAAAGGGGAACCCTCCTACACTGCTGGTGGGAATGTAAATTAGTTCAACCATTGTGGAAAGCAATATGGAGGTTCCTCAAAATGCTCAAAATAGACTTACCATTTGACCCAGGAATACCACTTCTAGGAATTTACCCTAAGGATGCAGCACTCCAGTTTGAAGACAGATGCACCCTCATGTTTATCGCAGCACTATTTACAATAGCCAAGAAATGGAAGCAACCTAAGTGTCCATCAGTAGATGAATGGATAAAGAAGATGTAGTACATATACACAATGGAATATTATTCAGCCATAAGAAGAAAACAAATCCTACCATTTGCAACAACATGGATGGAGCTAGAGGGTATTATGCTCAGTGAAATAAGCCAAGCGGAGAAAGACAAATACCAAATGATTTCACTCATCTGTGGAGTATAAGAACGAAAGAAAAACTGAAGGAACAAAACAGCAGCAATATCAAAGAACCCAAGAATGGACTAACAGTTACCAAAGGCAAAGAGACTGGGGAGAATGGGAGGGAAGGGAGGGATAAGGGTGGGGAAGAAGAAAGGGGGTATTGTGATTAGCATGTATAATGTGGGGGGTAGGGGAAGGGGGAGGGCTGTGCAACACAGAGAAGACAAGTAGTGATTCTACAACATCTTACTATGCTGATGGGCAGTGACTGTAATGGGGTTTGTGGGGGGGACTTGGGGTAGGGGAGAGCCTAGTAAACATAATGTTCTTCATGTAATTGTAGATTAATGATAACAAAATAAAAAAAACATTACATTAAAAAAAAAAAAAGAAGAGGAGGGAATACTTTGAAACTCATTCTATGAGGCCAGGGTCATTGTAATACCAAAACCAGACAAAGACACCACAGAAAAAGAGAATTACAGACCAATATCCCTGATGAACAGAGAGGCAAAATTCCTCAACAAAATATTAGCAAAGTGAATTCCAAAAAACATCAAAAAGATCATCCATAATGACCAAGTGGGATTTATTCCAGGGATGCAAGGATGGTACAATGTTTGTACATCAGTCAATATCATACACCACCTTAACAAAAAGGATAAAAACCACATGATCACCTCAATAGATGCTGAAAAATCATTTGACAAAATTCAACATCCATTCATGATAAAAACTCTCAACAAAATGGGTATAGAGGGTAAGTACCTCATAATAAAGGCCATATATGACACACCTGTAGCCAACATCACACTTAATAGCGAAAAGCTGAAGGTTTTTCCTCTAAGACTGGAAACAAAACCAGGATGCCCACTCTCACCAGTTTTATTCAACATAGTTCTGGAGGTCCTAGCCATGGCAATCAGACAACATAAAGCAATTAAAGGTATCCAAATTGGTAAGGAAGAAGTCAAACTGTCACTATTTGCAGATGACATGATACTGTACATAAAAAACCCTAAAGAATCCACTCCAAAATTACTAGATCTAATATCTGAATTCAGCAAAGTTGCAGGATACAAAATTAACACAGAAATCTGTTGTATTCCTCTGTACTAACAATGAACTAGCAGAGAAATCAGGAAAAAACTCCATGTACAATTGCATCAAAAAGAATGAAATACCTAGGAATAAACCTAACTAAGGAGATAAAAAGCCTATACTCTGAAAACTACAAGACACTCATGAGAGAAATTAAAGACGACACCAAAAAATGGAACTCTAACACTTGCTCATGGATAGGGAGAACTAATATTGTCAAAATGGCCAACCTTCCCAAAGCAACTTACAGATTCAATGCAATCCCTATCAAAATACCAATAGCATTATTCAATGAACTAGAACAAACAGTTCTAAAATTCATATGGAACCACAAAAGACCCCAAATAGCTAAAGCCATCCTGAGAAAGAAGAACGAAAGTGGGGGGATTACACTCCCTAACTTCAAGATCTACTACAAAGTCACAGTAATAATAAAAAAAAGGGCCTGGCACAAGAATAGACCCACAAAATCAATGGAACAGAATAGAGAGCCCAAATATAAACCCACGCATATATGGCCAATTAATATATGATAAAGGAGCCATGGATATACAATGGGGAAAAGACAGCTTCTTCTACAGCTGGTTTTGGGAAAACTGGACAGCTACCTGTAAGAATGAAACTAGATTATTGTCTAACCCCATACACAAAAGTAAACTCAAAATGGATCAAAGTCCTGAATGTAAGTCATGAAACCATAACTTTTAAAAGAAAACATAGGTAAAAATCACTTGAATATAAACATGAGCAATTTTTCCTGGACACATCTCCTCATGGCAAGGGAAACAAAATTAAAATGAACAAGATGGACTGTATGAAACTAAAAACCTTCTGCACAGCAAAGCACACCATCAGCAGAACAAAAAGGCATCATACAGTATGGGAGACTGTATCTGTAAATGACTCACTTGATAAGGAGTTAACATCCAAAATATATAAAGAACTCACATGCCTCAACACACAAAAAAACAAATAATCCAATTTAAAAAATGGGTGAAGGACCTGAACAGACACTTTTCCAATGGAGAAATTCAGATGGCCAACAGGCACGTGAAGAGATGCTCCACATCGCTTATCATCAGGGAACTGAAAATCAAAACTGCAAGAGATATCACCTCACACCAGTTAGAATAGCTACTATCCAAAAGACAAGAAACAACAAATGCTGGCAAGGATGCGGAGAACGGGAACCCTCCTACACTGTTGGTGGGAATGTAAATTAGTGCAACTGTGTGGAAAACAGTATGGAGGTTCCTAAAAAAACTAAAAATAGAAATACCATTTGACCCAGTAATTCCACTCCTAGGAATTTACCCAAAGAAAACAAAATCCCTGACTCAAAAAGATATGCAGCCCTATGTTTATCACTGCACTATTTTTCAATAGTCAAGATATTGAAGCGACCTAAGGGTCCATCAATAGATGAATGGATATAGAAGATGTAGTATGTATACACGATGGAATATTATTCAGCCATAAATAGAAAAGAACTCCTGCCATTTGCAACAACACGGATGGACCTAGAGGGTATTATGCTAAGTGAAATAAGGCACAGAAAGACAAATACCATATGATTTCACTTACTTGTGGAATATAAGAACAAAGCAAAACAGAAGGAACAAAACAGCAATAGACTCATAGACACTGAGAAGTGACTAGTGGTGATCAAGGAGGAGGGGTTGGGGCAGGTGCAGGAGGGGGGAGTGAGTGTGGGAGATAATTGGGCACAATGATTTGCAGTCACAATGTAAGTTGATCACAGGGACTGTTGAACTACTATGATGTACATTTGAAACCAACATAAGATTGCATATTAATGATACTTAAATTAAAAAAAATACTGCTTTTTACAAACCCTGAAACAAATTGTATACTGTTTAGGACTGTGCTATTTTCCTTTGAACAAGGATCATGAATAGTTTTGCATATTTCCACGTTTTAATAATAATGTTTTTAATAAAAACATGCACACATGGCTTACAATTAAAACAAAGTTACATTTCAACTCTAGTAGCAGTTTTAAGTGGTCCACAAGATATATATGTTAACTTTCAAGGTTATCAAATTCTGTGCTTGGAATACTCAAGCAACAATAGAAAAAATTCAAAACTAGTTTCATGCTGAGTGGCACATATGCCCTATTGTTTGTATTAGAATACTAGAATTAATTATTATTTAAAGTAAATAATGACATTTATGAGAGTAGTATAGAAGCATTTATTGCATTCTCATAAATAATTTCTAAAAGAAATCTCTGAGAAAATTTTAATACAGGGGTGTTTTATAGATTGCTTCAAAATGGGTGCTTGAAAAATATTATGTTTTCTCTGAGTTGACTTCTCATGAATTTGATTTTCTTACTTTTTACAACTGTAGTGCCTATGAGATCATCAAGCTGAAGGGGTATACCTCCTGGGCCATTGGGCTGTCTGTGACAGATCTGGTTGGAACAATTTTGAAAAATCTTAGGAGAGTGCATCCAGTTTCCACAATGGTTAAGGTAGGCTTAAATTGAATCTTCATCTATTATCTTTCCTCTACTATTTATTGAATTCTTCTTAAGTGTCAGAAATTAAATTACAAGATGTTGCGGATATAATGGTAAACAGAAAACTCAGAGGCCCTGACCTCTAGAATTTAATGAAGTAAATAGGCTTAATAAAACAATTATAAAAGTAAATATATAAAAATAAATTGTGACAAGTGCTATCATGAAAAGCTACAAGTGCTAACAGTATACAAGAAGGGAATTTATGCTTGGGTAGTGGTCAGGGAAGACTCCTAAGAATGTAATATGTAACCTAATCTAAATAATGAGTAGGCATTAATTTGTAAGGCAGAACTAATATCCAAGCAGAGGGTACGTGTGCAGAGGAACTCAGGTAAAGATAAGTGTAGGACACTTGAGGAGCGGAGAAAAAGGTCAGCTGATGAGATGCAGAGAGCAAAGGCAGCACCGGGGAGTGCCTGCTGGGGCTGGAGGAGTCAGTAGGGTCAGGCTCCCGCTGAGAACTCTGAAGTAGACTGAAGAAATTAAGGTGAATGTAAATTAAGATGACTGTTTCAGGTTTTTGGTTGTGAAGGTGAGAGAGAGCAGTAATTGGAGAGGAAAACCAGGGCAAGTTAAGCTTTGTGGTTGTATTTTTTTTTAAGATAAGATGGGGATAATAGGATATTGAAGATAGAAGTAATGAGCAGAGGGGGATCCAGTGCATAGGTGAAGGTGTAGCCCTGGGGAGTAGCAGGGGCAGCAATGTGTTGGAACAGGAGATAACAGAGGGTAGATAGTGAGTCATGTAGATTTGTAAGTTGGCATTGGAAGCATCTATTTCTCTCTTTTTAGTGAAAGTAGACAAAATCGTCTAAGAATCAGGAGAGGTATAGAAAAATCAGATGTTTTAGAAGATTTGAAATAATCTGATAGTGAGATACAGGATTTGACAAAAAAGAAGAGCAGAATTACTGTCAGGTGGATGTTTGTAAGTCCGGAAAGAGGAAATCCCAGGGCAAAATACCTCTAAAAACCGAAATCAGTCAAAGGGAGAAATAAAGTTTAAAACCCGTTTATTGTTTACAAACTGCAGTCCAGGGCCGGCTCTCTCCTCTGGTCCTGAAGAAGCAAGCAAGCAGCAAGCCAGCCCCTCCCTTTCAACTCCCAGGTTCAGACACGCCCTGGGTTGCCCAGGTAATTACCCATTGATGTGGAGATGAACTTCTCCTCCCCTTCCCCAGGATAAGCAAATGCACTAAAGCCAGGCGAGATACTCTGGAAATGTTACAATTTTACCCACAATGTTTAAGCATTAATCTGTATGGTAAGTTAAAGATGAACTTTGTTGTGTGGTTTCTCCAAGGATCTGAGCACAGGTATGGAGAAATTAATCCAGGTTTGGGTTTTATTTGCAGAGTGTGAGGGGTGAGGGGAACAGGGAGAGGCAGAGAGGGGGAGAGAGAGAGAGAGAGAGAGATCTTTGGCTTGTACATATGTTAAAAGTGGATTTGACCTTCTGTTAAAGGGTCTCAGACCAATTCAAGACATTTGACCTTACATGTGATCCAAATACAAATGACTAAGTTATAAAAAGAAAGTGAACAATAAAGAAATTAAGAAATATTTATAAAAACTGAAAAGTAAATTGGCAAAAGGTATTAGGGTGTGGTAAAGGGGTCACAGGATGAATCAGGCAATTTATGTTGGATATGGAGGAACCCCATTAAGAAAGTCCAGAGGAGAATTATTGGAGTGGGAAGAGAGGGGCCTGTGAGCTAAAGGGGTCAAGAAACTGGAAAGAAAGGGAATCGGTTGGTTTATCCACATGGACAGTGAAGTGGCCAAGGATAATGGCAGAAATCGGGACAGAGAGGGAATGTGAGGAGGGTGTCAGAAGTTTCTTATGAATAACATGGAATAGCCAAGATGTTAGTAGGTAGTCGTTAGAGAGGGAAGAACTGAGTAAGATGAGCCTCAAAACAATAAGGGGAATATTTTAGGTTTTAAAAGAGTAAGGGACTAATGATTTGGAAAAGGCAATGAGGAGTACACAGTGACCACCACACACCCCTCCTCTTGTGAGGACACAGGGGCTGTGGGAGAGTGAGCACTTACCCGTAAACAGCCCCTGAGGAGGGGTAAGGGAGCTCTCAGGTTCTCTGGGAAGAGACTGAGGCTGAGTAATATGCAAATTTCATAGTTTTACTGAACAAATCAATGGATAACTTATGTTTTACAGGAACAATTTAAACATTTGACATTAGGAACAGAATCATTTACAAATGACTCTTACTCTTCTTTTCCCAATTCACTTTCATTACTTCACATATTCAGCAAATACAGGCATACAGTAATGTATTAACTGGATTTTTTGTCAAATAAATACAAAATTATATTTAAATAACCCTTTTTTCTCGCTTCCTGGCCAGTGCAGGACCAAATGAGAACCAATTTTAGTGCAAGATGTCACACTATCAACCAGGCATGAGCCTGAAGGGAAGAGGGTGGGGTGACGGGGCTGGCAGCAGGTTATGGTCAGCAGAGAGCGCCAGGTAAGGCCCGAGGGTCAGTGCTCTTGTTTCTGGCCCACCCAGCAGTCCCCAAGTGGGATGGACATATAGTCTCCAGTCCTAGTCCAAGAAGCCCCTTCTAGAAGGAAAAGAGAGGGAAAGTAGAGACAAATAAATTCTGTAAATACTAGCAGAGAAGCAGAGGGGTTTCTTTCCCAACCACAGTGACCTTCCTCCTATGCCATCCAACCCCTGGCAGCTCATGTTAAAGCTCCATAAAGTTACACAGAAGTGACAACAGACTGGCCAAGGGCAGGAAAGGGAAGAGAAGGCAAGTGTAACCAGGAGAGGAGGCCTGCCTGGGAGTGGAATGTGGGCTGACAGTTTGGTGGGACAGTAGCCTTCCCCAGCCTGGCTTCCAGATCGGAGTGGAGAGCAAGTGAGGAGAGCCTAGTGGGGGGACTGCAGGGGAAGACATGTGGCTGCTCTGATGAAGCGTGTGAGGTTGAATATAAAGACTGAAGTAAAATATAAAGGCTACCAAAAGGAGGGAGCTGGACTGCAGCTGGGCGCCAACGGAGAGCCTCAGCGATGGTGCAGGGAGGCTGGGCTCAGCAAAGCCGGTGGCCTCTGAGCAGTCCCGGGAAATGGGAGGCACCTCTCCAAAATAATTCGGATAGAGAGGGAATATTGTGAAGCAATTGTCAAAAGTTTCTTATGAGATGGAATAACCAAGAGGTTATTATATATGGTGTCTTTCTTGGACCCTTAGAAGGCCTCTGGCATGATCTTCATGTCATTGAACCTAAGTTCCAAGTGATCATGGGACATTAGGATGCTCTTGGTGACGGAGTGATTGTTACTGAGCCCCACCGTCTCTCTGGTATAGTCTTATTCTGAAGCTCTCTTGTTTAGCTGCTTTTCCATATCTGCTTTCTAAACAATAATCTGATTTTGCCTTTTAGGGCTTATATGGAATAAAAGAAGAAATCTTTCTCAGTGTCCCTTGTGTCTTGGGGCAAAATGGTGTCTCAGATGTGGTGAAAGTTAACTTGAATTCTGAGGAGGAGGCCCTTTTTAAGAAGAGTGCAAACACACTTTGGGATATCCAGAAAGACCTGATATTTTAAGCCATTTAATGATCTACTGTTTTGTAGAACAAAAGATAGCAGAATGTATATTTTACATTTTGAAAGTATTTTCATCAGATCTGTAGTAAATAAAAAATTGGAGACCTATGATAATAGCTTCGATCTCTCAAAGCTACAGAAAAAAAAGGAAATGGTAGAGATTTCTCCTATGACTCTTAGAGCTCTATTTAATAACAGTCTGCACAGATGTAAGTCATGCTTCTGAGGTATGTCATATACATAAGATTTGACTTCACTTTCAGTAGAATATGTATGACAACCCATTGTAATATAGAACTTATTATTCTCCTCACAAAACAACCAGCCCTTTTTTTAGTATTGAAATTTCATCTTGTGCTTTCTTCCATTAGGGCACAAGCATTTATATTGCTTCATTAGCTTTATGTGTCTATGTATAACCTTTACTAACTACTTATTTTTAAGACCATGTATATCAGAAAGAAAACAGAAATATAACTTTATGGTGTGAAAAAATCAAATGAAATATCTCAACAACCCTGCAAGTAATGTACCAATTTATATGAATTCAAATAGGAAATACCACACAGGGAGCTTATACCATCCTCCAAGTCATTCATTCAGCAAACTACCTCTCTGCTTGCTGTTCTAGTTATGAGGTCAATATGACATCATTTCTGCCCTCTAGAGTCTCTCAGTATTTATGGTACCTCAACTAAGTAATTATTGATGAATGTTTGATAAAAGTCAATTGTTAGCTCCTCCTTGGTGTCCAAGGTAGGAGTGTGTGCCTCTTATAAATCTATAAATCTATATAATATTTCCTTGATTCCATAAAGAATTTAAAGCAGCTATAGGAAATGTACAAAGAAACGGAAACTAAGAAATTAGGACCAATGTAATTTACAAGACAGACTAGGTCAGTACCCATACGACAAATTAGAAGGCTGAAACGCCAGCCCTGAGGACCTAGGTAGCTCTGGTGGAGGCACACCCATTTGTCAGAGACTCACGGTTCACACATCTTGCTGTCTTAGTAGCTTTCATTCTAGTTACGTCCTGCTGAATATGATTAGTTTCTCATTATTTTGTTCTTCCTTTTTCTCCAATTGAATGCACAAAATTCATGTGTGAGGGTTTTGTCTGAATGAGAGGAAAGGGGAAAGGTGAGTCTTCAGTGAATTTTGCCTTTAAAAAAACTGTTCATTAAAAAAAAACAACTGTTCATTGTCCCCCAAATTAAAGCTTCTTTTTAGGAAATCTTTGCAGAGATTGAAAGGCTGCAAAATATAGTTTCTACAGGGAATAGTCTAGGAAGGAAAACTGCTTTACATAATGTATTTCCAGTGGGGGCAGTATCACTCCCAAGAGAGTGACAACTGGTTCTTGGGGAGGTGAAAAAAAGTATTAGCTATTGTAAGGGTTTGGCTCTCTAAATCTCAACCCTACCAGACAAAATCTTATTCCTTATATTTAATATCACCTGGGGGTGGGGTGTGGAGCTGAACGATTAGAAAAAAATGTCCAAAAAGTCCTGTGAGGGGGAGAGAATAAAAAAAGTTTGAAGAACACTGCTCTATATTTTATAAAATAATTTGTCAGATATATATTATATATTATGATTCACAAATGAGTTAGAAAACAGTTAAGTAGAACTTAGTGGAAGAAGAGTGGAAACGCTGGTTTATCCCACACCAAGGGCTGAAAGGGTAATTTTGGATTCTACGTTTAACGACTCCATAAATACTGAGCTGAACTTTCCTTTCCACTTGTAGAAATGGTTATCAGTTAGCACTGCACTGATTCAGTTCTTAAGGTTTCGTATCTTATTTAAAAATTCCCTTTACATACAGGGGATCCCCTTAAAATTTTTTGCTACTTCAGCTCACATCGCTGGGTGGTCAAGTAGTCCTAAGGTCCCTTTCTCCTACAGCTTTGGTGAAAAATTTCCAGCCAAGAGGCAAAAAGCCCTTATTGGACATATCCACACAGGTTTAGTTAGGAATACATTTACTTGGCTCTCTGGTGAATGAGTTCTGGGCAAGTACTCGGTTTGATAGCTGAGGCCCTCGAGCTCAGTGCACTTGCTGCACCTCGTGCGCCTGGCACCCCAGGCCTCCCGCAGCCAGCCAGCTACACACCCCTCAGCCGCCCGTGGGCAAGCAGGTGAGCAGAAGACGCAGGTGCAGTGCGGCAGAGACGGACGGCCTCCTGGCCTCGAGCCTCGCCAGGAGTGCTAGGCTCCCGCGAGGCCCGCACCGGCTGCAGCCTCAATACACGGTTTTCCGCCCTGAAGCCCCAACCAGCATTCTTGCCGCTTTCCCCGTTTGCTTCCTCTACTTGTTGAGCGAGCGGCCATGAACTGGGCCACAGGAGTCCTGCGTACGAGCTGGAGAGTGAGCCACGCGCGAGCGAATGGTTTTTGCCCCTTTTGCGCCCTGCCCGGGGTGCCTGGGCCTTCACCCGTGAGTGTGGCAGGAGGTACCGCGCACCGGTCGGTCCCCGGCCCCTGGGCACGAGGTCTCAGGGCACCCGGACGCAGGGCCAGGCCCTTGGAGCTGAGGAAGAGCCATCCTGGTTAGTAGGGGCTAGTGGTGGGGCAACCCCCTTCTCCTTCCTGCAGTCCCTCTTGACTACACCCGCCCACCCCTTCCTCATCCCCTTGGTTTGCCCCCTAGACGCTGGGCTGCTGGCCAGACACTAACCAGCTTCCTTGCCAGTCACTTTTGTCATTCTCTGCTGTCTGCAGCACCTCCTTCCCCAGTGGGGTTCAGAAGTTCTGTATGTGCTTCCCTCTCACTGGAGACTGGTTCCAAATCTGGATGTGACTTTTTTCTGTTTCTGTTCAATTTTCAAGATAGTGACTGTCAAGTGTGAACTTACTAACAATTTCATTTCAGAGGAGGCAGTTCATCACCATAAAAATCTTCATTGTAGGGACTGGATGGGGTGGTACTGCCTGTGCAATCAGCATCTTATTAAAAGTAAGTTATGTACATTGTGCCAGAGTGTTTGTCAACTAAGTTTTCCTCAGTTGGAGGCAAGGCCACTAAATACGTGCAGATTGTGTCCAATTTAACAGAGTAAGTGGGGGCCCTATCCAGCCCCTGCTGGCTTAGCGCAGAGAAAAACGTACCCTTTCCTACTTGTTCCACCCAGGGGGGGCTACTTGTTTTCTTTTTTATATGACGGTGTACGTGTTAGAAGCGTGCCTGTGAAAACATGGTGTCATTTTACTTTCATGTGATGACAGTATGAGGTACCTCTTGGCTTGACTAGGAAATTCAGCTCACAAATTAAAAAACTGAAGTAAGTATTAGAAAAAGTGTTTTTCTGAAACCTGTCAGTTGTTGTAGGTGCCAAATACAATAATCTTTTCCCTTTATTTGTACTAGTACCAAATACAGTAATCTTTTTTCTTGAAGTCTCTCTCCCATTTCCTAGTCTCTATCTTTATTTCCCTTACTTCCTTATTCTTGTTAGGTTAATTTTCGTGTTGAGTTGTTAGAATTAATGTAGCTGATAAAGTTAGTTTCCAATTTAACGGCTAGACACAGGACTAAAAAGATTTTGCCCCCTCCCTATTACCTGGATCTGAACCCATCATGTTTTAGTAAATTATCAACTTTTGAAGTTATGTTTTGCTTTTATTAATGGAATATCTATAAAATTCATTCAAGCTACCTTACCTTATAGCCTTTAATTCTGGCATGACTTATTGGACTTCAAGGACTGGCCGTGGGTTTCATATCTAGATGACATTAAGTATCTTTAAGGTGCTAAGAGCATCAGCTGTTGTCAGCTGCTGCTCCTGGTATCATACAAATTCCCAACAACTCATTCTGTGATATAATGCCTTTATCAGCAGTGTCCTCACTGCTTATGAACAATACACATATGAAATATAGAAACTTTGCTTGTTTATAGTATCAATCCCTCACGTACCTTTGTGCTATTGTTGTGTATCTACATATATGACAAATTCAATAGTTTTGTAATTATTACCTTATGCAATCTTTTCATAGAAGCTAAGAGGAGAGAGTAGGAAAATATGTTTACAAAGTTTTTTATATTAACTCTATTTTTCACTTCTCGTATTCGTCATGTCTTCACCTAGATTTGTCTGGTGTCACTTCCTTGCTCTAGTCTAGCTTCTTTCCCTTCTCCTTCCCTTGGGTTTTATTGGCAAATACCTTGTATCTCTGTATCTTGTAGGACAATTAAATTTTATACTGTTTTATGCAGTTGTATTTTCAATATAGATGTATATATATACACATTTTTATACATTTATATTTATATATACATAAAATATATACTATAAAAATATGTGTAGATAAGTTATACTGTCTTTTATAGTTGCTACATAATCACTGTTCCCAGGGTTCTTTACTTCTTCATGTTGATTTGAATTGCTGGCAGGTGTCACTTTGCAGCCTGAAGAACTCCCTTTAGTATATTTGTTGTTAGGCAGATTTACTGCTAACAATAAATTCTTTCAGTCTTTGTTTACTTGGGAATGTCTTTATTTTGCCTTCATTTTTGCAATATAGATTTGCTGGATACAAAATCCTTGGCTGAGTTCAACCATTGTGGAAAGCAGTATGGAGGTTCCACAAAATGCTCAAAATAGACTTACCATTTGACCCAGGAATACCACTTCTAGGAATTTACCCTAAGGATGCAGCACTCCAGTTTGAAAAAGACAGGTGCACCCCTATGTTTATCGCAGCACTATTTACAATAACCAAGAAATGGAAGCAACTTAAGTGTCCATCAGTAGATGAATGGATAAAGAAGATGTGGTACATACACACAATGGAATATTATTCAGCCATAAGAAGAAAACAAATCCTACCATTTGCAACAACATGGATGGAGCTAGAGGGTATTATGCTCAGTGAAATAAGCCAGGCAGAGAAAGACAAGTACCAAATGATTTCACTCATCTGTGGAGTATAAGAACAAAGGAAAAACTGAAGGAACAAAACAGCAGCAGAATCACAGAACCCAAGAACGGACTAACAGTTACCAAAGGGAAAGAGACTGGGGAGAACGGGAGGGGAGGGAGGGATAAGGGTGGGGAAGAAGAAAGGGGGTATTATGATTAGCATGTATAATGTGGGGGGTGGGGGAAAGGGGAGGGCTGTGCAACACAGAGAAGACAAGTAGTGATTCTACAACATCTTACTATGCTGATGGACAGTGACTGTAATGGGGTTTGTGGGGGGGACTTGGTGTAGAGGAGAGCCTAGTAAACATAATGTTCTTCATGTAATTGTAGATTAATAATAACAAAAAAGGGGGGGGATTACTCCCTGATAGGATAAAATTAACTGCAAATCAATGATTAATGCATGCTTTACATATCCTTAATTTTGATCTTTTAAAGGATGTCAGATGATCAGATACGGAAGTACATTTTTCTGATATTTCTTTCTCTTAAAAAAAAAACAGTTCCTGTGTGGTGGTCTCCAATAGGTTCTTCACAATGGTATAAAGGTCATATCAAAGTGTGGGCAAAGGGTTTGTTTGTGTTTATACAGAGGATCAAAGCCTAATTTGGCTACCCAGAAAACGAATTAAGATATGATATGAAGAAGAACTTCCAACATCAACATCCTCTGGAAGAGTCATTCCAGAAGATGATCATCAAAAAACTTCAAGATCCTGGGGCTGTTGCAGTTGTAGCTGCATTCATCCCGCCGGTTCCTGGACTTGCCATGGGAATGAAGAATGAGATATCTAAGCTGGCCTGTGCATACAGGAAAAAAACAAATTTGACTGGTTCTATATTGTCGGAACTCAACCAAGAATTAGGAGAAGTGCGAGTTGCAGTGTTTCAAAATCGTGCTACTATAGACTATCTATTGTTAAAAGAACATATGGGATGTGAACAGTTCCCAGGAATGTGTTGTTTTAATTTGTCTGATTTTTCTCAAACTATTCAAATTCAGTTAGACAATATCCATCATATTATTGATAAGTTTTCACAAATGCCTAGGGTGCCTAACTGGTTTTCTTGGTTTAACTGGATATGGGTGGTAATTGTAGGTCTGCTTTTGTTATGTAGCTGTATTCCTATTCTGTTAATGTGTGTACACAATTTAATTAGTATTTTGTTAAAACCAATATATGTTTATGTTACTCTACAAGAAGTTATGTCAAAGAAATAAAAAAAAAAAAAAAAAGAAGAAAATCCTTGGTTGAGTTTCTCTTCCAGCACTTTGAATGTCATTCAACAATCTTCTGGTTTCCATTGTTTCAGATTAGAAGTCAGGTGTTAACTTAATTTGGTTGCAGTAAGTCTGTTTTCTCATGCTATTTCCAATATTTTCTCTTTGGTTTTTGCCAGTTTGACTATCACATGTCTAAGTGAGAATCTCAGTTTATCCTACTTGGAGTTCCTTAAGCTTCTTGGATGTGGAGATAAATGTTATTCATATCTGGGAAGTTTCAGCCATTATTTCCTGAAATAATTTTTCTGTTCCTTTCTCTCTATTCTTGGTACTACCATAATGCATATAGTAGTTTGCTTTGTGGTGTCCCACATCTCTGTTCTTTAATGTCAATAGTTTATAGATTACCAAACATTTTCTATTAGAAAATTCTACCAAATAAGGATATTTGTCTATTCTTAAGATCATTATTTTTTTCCTGTCCTAATGCATTAGCTGGAGGATCTCCAGGACGTTGTTAAATAGAAACAGTGATAGTGGGTATCCTTGTCTTGTTCCTGATTAATGAAAACATTAATTTTTTATTATGTATGATGTATATTTTGGATTTTGATGCCTTTTTGGGGAGAAGGAAGTTTTCTTCTTTTCCAAGATTGTTTTATTTTTTAAGCCCTGAGTGGGTTTATAACTTCATCAGGCTTTTCTACAACAATCCAAATGACCATATGTCTTTTTCTCATGTGGTGTAATGTATTAACAGATTTTCTGATACTGGATCATCTTTGCATTTCTGGGCTAAA
Source organism: Manis pentadactyla (assembly GCF_030020395.1). Lineage (NCBI taxonomy): Eukaryota > Metazoa > Chordata > Mammalia > Pholidota > Manidae > Manis > Manis pentadactyla. Next base: position 58,095,582 of record NC_080027.1, read on the forward strand.
CCCTACTTGGTCATCAAGTATTTTTCAGACAGACCACTTAAGTTATATTTGCTAATACTTTATTTAGTATCTGTGCATCTATGTAAATAAGTGATATGGGTTTATTATTTTTCATGTGGTCTTTCCCCACTTTTGGTATCGGGGTTTTACCATCCCCACAAAATTTTTTCCTGTTACCTAATAAACCAGGTTGCATGAAATAAGAATGAACTGTTCCTTAAATTTTTGATAAAACTTGTCTATGAAACAATTTGAAATGGCTAGGGGATTTTTGATAGTTCAGTACTGCATATTTATTAAAATTTTCCATTTTTTCTTATGTAACTTTAGCAAGTTTTCTAGAGTTATCCATTTCATCCAAATTTTTAGATGTGCTGACATGTCTTTCCTATCTTATGACTTTTTAAACCTCTACTAAATCTGTGGTTACCTTTCTTTGCTGTTTCCTAATATTGTTTGGAATGTTGTCCTTTTTCCTCCTAGTTTTGCTAGTTTTCTAATTTTATTATTTCCCCTCCCCTCAAAATTAGCTATTTTTTTTAAAACTTTCCACTTTCTGTGCTTTTCCTTTTTTTTATGACTAATAGCTCATTGATTTTTTAAAACCTTGTTTTAAAAATGCATTTAAGAATATAAATTTACCAATACTTTTTTTGGTTCTGTGGTACTTTATTGTCAATCAGTTATGTAATTCCTAGTTTTAGATCCTCTTTAACTCAGTGAATCATGTAAGAGTATATTCTTAGCTTTGAAACATTTAAAAATCTGTTCTAACAGCTGAGTTGACGTCAGAGAAATGTGGGTTGCTGAATATCAACTCTTTGAAATCTGTTAAGGATTACTTTGTGGCTTACTTAATAGGGTTTGTAAATGTTCCTAATGGATTTAGGCAAAAAATGAACTCTGGGGCATGATGATCTTTCTGTATCCAATCACACATTAATTTTGTTTAGTTTTACTAAAATTATTTCTTATTTTAAATTACTGACATCAATTCCTGACATATTACAATTGTCCACTCTGATCATGATCAAATCCACCTTGCAATTCCCAGTTCTTATATCTTGAGGCTATTTTATTGCATCTAAGTTCATGATTATAATATATTGTTGGGATGTTTCATGATATATGGTATCTCTATCCCTGTTAATGCTTTTTTATTGTTGAAAATTCTATTTTGTTGTCTTACTATAGCTACACTGACCTTCTTTGGGCTAAGTTACCACTTTCTAAATTCACTAAGAAAATATTTCCAATAAGGCTAATAATATTTAAAAATAGTTCACATACCCAAAACATCAGGCTAGCCCAAAAATTTTTCCTTGCCTACTGGGACTAAGGCCTAATTGTGTTTTGCCTGACAATTCTATCTATACTTGTTTTTTTCTGTTCTCAACTAAACTTTTTGCTCTAATGAGTTATTCTCTAAGACTCATTTAGAGGACTTGATAAGGGAGTATATTTATCTCAACATTTTTTATGGAGCAAACCTACTGTTTCTGTATAATAGGCTATGCAAAGTAGCAACAAAAATTTCTCATAATTTCTATTGGTAGATATTGTTGGAATTGTGGTAAAGCTGGAGTTGGATAGAGTATGTTTTTTCCCCCCACAAAAATCAGATTTACCAGTTTTAATTTAGATAAATCTAAAAAAATTATTTTAGATGATGTGGAGTAAAAAGTTTTCACCCATTTCTGCCTGGCTTTCATAGTGGTGTGTGGATGAGAGCCTCTGCATATCAATGGACAAGGGGAGGGCCACAGCCAATGCAAAGAGTGGAGAGAAAATGGCTATTGTCTCCTCCCCTCCATTCTGGGTACATAATTGGTCTGGTGCCCACCAGTCACCAGGGACCTGCCCATGGGGTTCCCCCAAGAAGGGGTGGGTGGAGGAAGTCCATACAGGCTGCTGCAGCAGTGACAGGCGAGGTGGGCAGTGTAGTAGAGCTGAGTGAGAGGGGGTAGAAAGTGCCAAGTGAGAGACTTGGGCCTTGAGCAAGAAAACCCTTTTCCCCTCAACCTACCCTTCCCCTTGTCTTCCTTCAGTTTCTCTGGATTCATAGGCAACCTGCCCCAGGTGAGGAACCCCCTTTCTTCCTGGAGCTACAGTGAGAACTTTATCTGACATGAATGTTTTCTTCTCAGTGTAAATCTTAACTTATGTAGCCTGGAAGTTGACTGCATGTCCCAGAAATCATGTTATTGGGAGTGGCTGAAGACTGGACACTGTCCATTTCCATTTCTTGGTTGGGTAGAGGTAGTATCCACTTTGAGAGCTGTCATGGGCTGGTCCTTGCAGAGATGGAGACTCAAGTGGTAAGCCTACCATTGAGCTATGCACGCTCTGAAATGTATTTAGACCATACTGATCATTTAGGTATTTAATTATAAAGTAAGATACTTCTGGGTGGAGAGAAATTACTTTTATTTCACTTGAGGCCTTTTTAGTAGTTTTACTTTTTAGCACATTTTTAAATAAAATCAGAAATTCAAATTTGAAAAAAGAATGTTACTATAATCTTACATAGGGATGGTTAATATTATAAGGCTTTCTTAATACAGTACTAAGTAACATTTATAGTAGTTTGTATTTAATAGATATAGTTTATATTTATCTTGGAAGACTCTAGGTCAGAAATTCAATTCAAGTAACATGAGTTCTTCATATTAACTAGAGAAAATTAAAGGGAAGAGGAGGGGTGCTATGATGATAGTACTGACTATGGAAAATGAGTTGAAATGATAAAAGTTAAAACTTATCTATACTAAAAGTTTAAAAGTGTCACTTCCTCATGATGATAGATAGAATTATGGGCCTCATCCCTGAAGATTTTGATTTAGCAGATTTGGGGTAGGATTTAAACGTCTGAATATTTTAATAGTCCTGTTAAACACTCGTAGTTGAAAACCACTCAGGGCAATTTTAACCATTTTTCAAAGGCTTAAAAAAGTATCCTATCATATAATAACATGTAATAAATGTTTTTTTGGTATTTCTTTTCTTAGTTCCTATGTAGAGTGGAGTTAACATTGCTGGGGTCCTTCTAAAGGATCTGAACTCAGATATAGGAACTGATACAGATTCTGAGCATTGGGAAAATAAGTAGTTGCCAGGTAATATGTTAACTTTTCGCTTTTAGTACTTTGGAAGTTACTTGTAAACTTGAATTCTGCCAGAGGGATGAGATTAGATCCCTTAAGTAAATGTTGTCATATTCCCATACTTTTCTTTCATAACATTTCTACTTTTATTTTTTTGTGTGACCATATTCACCAGATTATGTTTTTAAACAGAGACCAAGACTGTCTCACTCATTGTTAACCCTCAGTCCACCCCATAGTAGGCACTCGCTTGACTGACAATATTATTTTAGTCTGTTGCTATATAGTCACTGTTAGGTAAAATTGATTTCTGTATCTCTGTACTTAACCTCATAACTCTGTTGACCTTAATTAGCCAACTCCTGAGAAATTTTTAGGAGAAATTACTGATGGGAACATTTCAGTCTATGGCACTGTCAAATAGGTCACCACAAAATGGATGTTCAGTGTCAAGTATTTTCTATGTTCGTGATTTCTTCCAATTCCACAGTGGCTATGATTAAAAAGAAAGGATACTTCTTGGCATGGCTGATTAAATATAGTTATTTTGAAGAATCTTCATAGAGTACACTGTTTCCACTATAAGTAAGGCAGGATGTTCATGTTTGGAAAAGTGTTTAACATAAAATAGGGATAAAAGAGTATTTATTAGGGAAAATGAATTTTTAGGTGGATCTTGTGGAAGCACCTCTTTCTATTAAAGAGAGAGATGGAGAAATGGGGGTGGGATGGAGTAGAGGGAGAAACCTACTATACAGATCTTTCTTCTGGCCTAGTGTGGTATTTATTAAATTCAATTAGATAGAAGTAAGTCTTTTTGCATCTTTAACTCTACAAATATCTAGTAACATTGGGAACCACTGTTGGAAGGTCTTAACTCTGAGTTGTTCTCTAACAGCTCTAGTCACAAAAGTATTAGTAGTTAGTCTCTTGGGGAGGAGGAAGTTGGGGTCTGGTTGAATCTCTCTGCTAGTATGAATAGGAGGGATTAAAGAAACATGGGACTAAATCACTGGGAATAAAGTGATAGGAATTTTGAAGTGGTTCCCTGATAAGAAGTAGTTTGAGGATGAGGTGATACGAAAAGGAGGTGGGTCCCAAAAACCATGGCAAGAGGCTGGGGCCTATATTAAAAGATTGTTAATGAAACTGAACAGTAATTATATCTGTCTAATCATTTTTTAAATTGTTCTCTGTCTTGGTGGTCTAGTTTTCTGCCATAATTCATACTGCCAATCTGTTAAATTCTCAATTGTCATTTTCATACTACAGACCTTTGATAGAAAAAAGAAAAAGGAATAATTTTTAAGTCTGCTTTCAAGGCCCTATGGAATCAATGAAGGACAGAATGGTATCACAGACCTAATACAGGTAAAGCCTTTCTTCTTGATGCAGTTATAGTTCAGTTAGGCCAAAAAAGGAAACAAATCTAGGCAGGGATTGGTAGGCAGGTACCACCCAGTACCTTTCACAGAAAAAGTCCATCAATTTCAAATATTTCAAAATTAAAATTTCTATGTGGTATATTCCATATTAAATAGAATTCACTTTATACTGCTATATAATAAATATGCTAAACATCAACTTACAGTGGATATTATACTTCGCTAAATTAAAAACTGGGCTTCTTAAAGTTTCATGGATTTTTCCTAAAGATGTTCAATGAGAAGAGAAAAGTTATGCAACAAATTTTATTCAGCATAGTCAGTTCCAACATTCAGCACAAAAAGAGTTTACAGAGGATAGAAAGTGCATTAATAAAAGCCAGTCTTTACCAAAAGAAAACAGAAAATATATTATTGATTCAAAATATTTTACACTTGAATGGTAAACTGCAATAACTTATTTTGGGCACCTACTGATAAGAGAAAGGAAGAGAAGAAAAGAATGCTTATGAAGAGCTCAATCTCCAGCTGGTATCAGAGAAGTCAGTAGAGGTCACTGAGACCGGCAGTCTTTCTTGCTTTTTGCATTAGTGCCCTCAGCTGGAACTGTTTACGGGACAGAAGCCGTACATGCTGGGAGGGGGGAAAAGTTTCAACAGTTTAGAATGGCTTTGATTCAGGCACGAAGTATCACAGTTTGTAACCTAGATGGGATGTAAGAACACTAAACTTGTTATATCACAACCTTCTTTGGAAACCAGTACGTCACTACATATGGCCACTAGATTTAAACTCCACTAGATTGGTGCTGGCTGACTGTGTTAAGGCAAGTAGTTTCTGAGACTCTAAGGGCTGTTTGCACAGGGAAAGTACCACAAGGCAGGACCTGGCTTAGGAATCTGAGCTACACCTTGAGAAAACCAAGGTGCCAGAGAAACTTGTACTGTGATCCTAACAAAAGTTACAAAAACTTTGGTAACTATGATTGTCCCCACTTGGCTAGAAGAGCAGGAACGAGCAGCACAAGCCAGCTTCCGTCCAGTGCCTGGCAAATAGCATACCTCTCTCGTTTCTCCATGTACCTCGTTCCACTAAGCTATGCCACCCAAGCAGGGGAGAGTGTATAGAAAGGGAGTCTTCTGTCAGGTCTCTATATCCAGCTAATCATGTGCCTGCACCAGGCCCAGGGGCAGTTTGGCCACTCAATGAGATAGACAAAATCTGCAAGTAACCCAACCAGCCTCACATGTACAACGAAGCACCTGGATCAAATCTCCAAAAGAGTGGCTGTTATTGCTAAAACCATGCTCTTTATGACCCAGCAGAGAACAGTAGCCAAAATGGCTTACTGCATCTTCATGTCTGTATTATAGCAGTAAGCCTGAAGCAACCTTCACTCAGAAGCAGCAGGGCAACCCAGGACTTTGCAGGGCTGACTCATCTGGGAAAACAGGCCTAAAATTACGCAACTCTAAGAAAATTAACAGGGAAATAACAAAACAAACATGGGTGGGGCAATGATTTCACTTCAGATGGTATAACCTCAAAGAACCAACCAAAATCTGATTGTACCTCCTGACCCACTCAGGCACAGCAGGAAGGCAGAATTCATCCGGCTGGATGCTGCTTAGCAAGGCTGGAAACTGCAGGCACTAGTCCACTTTTCTTCCCCTAGTCAGACAGATCCTCAGCCCACTCTAGGTGAGAAGACCCTGCTCACAGCCAGGTATCTCACTTGCTCTTTTGGGGAGAGAGGAAATCCTAACCTGCCCTCAGAGAAACACCCATGGTTTGTGGTTTTCAAGGTCAATGACTCTAAAAATACAAGTTCCAAAGTCCTGGAAAGCAGACGGAGGAATACATACCTTCAGGAAGACATCCAGGTCTATTACTCCCCGCCTCAAGGCTTCTCCCAGGTAAAATATAGTGTCTTCAATAGCATTTTCCTCTGCATACAGATTTAGAATCTGTTTGTATAGTGGGGCTGTGGGAATGATAACTTCATCAATATCATTGTTTTCAGATTGATTTTCCATTTTCTCCAGAGCAGAACTGAGTTCTTCATCCTTCTTTCTCAAAAGTTCTATGTTTTTATCAACCTCAGCCTGAAAACAGAACAGTCCAAGCGTGATGACTTTACACTCATGGTACATAATTATCTGCTTGTCAGACATCTACCTCTCAACTTCAGACACAGACTTGCTAATAAAAAAGCAATATTTAAACAACTCAGGGATAAGATTAATGTTTCAAATAACACATTGGTCAAAGGTAAAGATGTGATTTAATATGCTGAGTGAAACAGGATAATGTTGGAAATACTGTGAGCTGAGCACTTTCAGTGGCTTTCAGTGACGTTTGTCCCTGATCATTGACAAATGATATTGTAAACTACACCATTAGATGTTTTCCAGAAGGTTTCTTACATGAAAATCTTGAAAGAGGCTTTTCTTCCTAATAAATGGACATCTGCCACAGAGGAATAACTTTCCTCAGCCTAAACAAGGGATTCAACACACAGGACCCCAAACACTTGGACTTTAGTCACAAGACATTGCAGGTAGTGGCTGCAGGCTCTGAATTATACTGGTATCACTGTCCTGAACTTCTGAAAATAGCTGGCTACTGTGAAGCTCACTTTACACTCTAGAACCATTTTGTAAGACTAATCTGTACAAACAAGTCACTTTCCCCAAAGCCCTCAAACACCTAATACCTACCCTCCTTTCATCAAAAATACACGTTTATTGGAATAAATTCCCCTTCATGGAAATGAAAGTGGAGAGTGAAGCTGGCACTCAAATTATGCTAGTGATTCTGTATCATTACACAAAAAAGTCACAACTGACTTACACGGACTCTTCACGACACAGCAGTCTCATAAAAAATACGGGAATGCTTATTGAGAGCTAAAAGTTGCATAGACTACGGATTGTTAAATTAGAAGGACTCAGTGAAGGTTCTTTAAATACAGTGCAAACAACATCTGGAAACAAAATTTTAAGAACTAACCCTTAAGTCTACAGATCTTTATCAGGGCTTAGAACTCTCTAAATCTTTCTTATATCTGTCTGGCAGCAACAAGCACCCAAACAGTCCTCCTCTGGGTGAATGTGCAGGCAGAACGGCACAGTCCACCTTCTCCCAGTTTAAGACTGACTTCCAGACACAGGTTCAGTTTTTACAAAGCTAGAGAGAAGCTATATTCAAATGCTTAACTACATGTGTAATTTTCTGAATTCTTACTATGCCCACAATAGTGACCAAGGTCTGTATCTAAAAATTGCAGCTCTTCAGTGAGTTACTTACTACTTCTTGATCTAAACGGGTAACCATCTCTTCCAGTTTCTGGTGGCCTTTTTTCAGGTCCTCCTCTGTTCGTTTCAAGGCGTTCAGCTCGGCCTGGGCACGATCCATTTCCTCCTTCATCCGCCACCTCAGTTTGTCACTGACGGCTGAGATGAGAGAGGCCCGGATGGTGTCCTCGCTGATTGTGCCATCTCTGCTGGGACCTGCGAGGGAGAAAGGCAAAGAAGATGTGTTTGTTTCCTAAGCTCTTTCTGAACCTTCTGAAAACAGGACAAAATAGGAGTTGCCACTTTGGAAGTGAGAAGAAAGAAAAATTGTATGTTAAATGTTACAATTTCAGAAAAAATAACATTAAAATATGAGTTGATTCAGAAATACTTTCCCTGCAAAAGACTACTATTCATATTTATCTGCTTTCTCTACTTAAGGTCCAAACAATTAACTATGTTCTCAATGAGGCAGAGGCTGTGTCCCTACAGATTACAATTAGTCCGAAGTCTCCAACAAATGGGACAAATTTATACCAAGGAAAAACATTTGATTCAGGTCAGATCCATTTTCAGGCTTCACTGCTAAAGTGAAGGAGGTAGGAACCCACTGTAGAGGCCAGTAAGAGGACTGGGAACTGGCAGTTTTCCTAAACTAATGTACAGGGTAATAAGGCTTCCCTCTGCAGGGCCTTCACGCCTTTACTCTTTACTGCAAGAGCAGAACAGAACAGATGAGCAAAAAAGAATGACACCCAAAAAGTTAAACAGGTGATAAACTTGTTTATCCTCAGACTCTTTACAATGCTCTTCCAAGTGTCCCTCCCTAAATCAGTGTCCTACATAACTGCCTTGCACATTTCAGGTCAAAGAAACAAATAAACTTATCCCTCCGTGTTTTTTTCAGAAGACCCCCCACCCCCACTTTAACGTAAGTGTGGATATTCTTTATGATTATTGATGTTCTTCAGTTAGGGTCCTAAATTACCAAATACAGAAATAGGATTTTGATTTTCAATTGTATTTGATGATGGAATACCATGTGGGAAATTTTAAGCATATATTACCCTTTATTACCTACAGTGAACAAAGAATGATTATGGACAGAAAGAATCACTTTCACTTTGAGCTGAAAACTTTTACCACCTTGATATCGAGGTATGCTCATCAGAGAGAACAAAACAAAAATACCCTTTAGTCTGTTTGCAAAAATATACCCAGACTCTCACTACATGTACTACCATCCATTTCAGGCCTGATCCTGGTACCAGGTATACTGTTCTAAAGAGAAACTGCACTGTCAAACTACACTGCAGCCAGCCCCACACATGCTCCTCTGTGTCCCATCTGATCAGAAATGTTGCCAATCCATATGCTTGGTGTGGTCACTCTGCTTTTCTGTTCTTCATTTAGCAAAGCTGTGTTGTTCCAGAAAAATTGTTCATTCCTCAGATTACCCTGTTTTTCTGGGCTTTTGTAAAAGACATCAGGAGAATTTGGCATTCTCTGACTTCACAGGTTTCAAAGGAAGAGTCTAAGTCTAGAGTTCTTTTTTTCCCCCCTTTCTCGTTTCCACTGCCATACAACTGTTTTTTTCTGACTTGGATTTTCTTCTTGCAAGTGAAAATGAATACAGAATGCATCCCCCGGGGCCAGGTTTCCCTGAGGTCTGGCCTTCATCTGTCTGTCCATCTATCCTAAGGATACTGCCTGTTCTACACAGTGAAAGGAAGAACCCAGTACCAGCCTCTCAGTGCTCACCACTACTTGCTAGAAACCTCTGCTGAGTAAAGCCCAAAGAATATCCACCTCCTAGGGTTCACACAGAGGCAATTAATACTGTCTATTGATCATTAACACACAAATCCATATGGTATATACTTTGTAGAATTTGTTCTTGATTTTACAAAAGTATTTCAGCTTATTCCATATTTCTGAGAAGTAAAAGTATTAACTGTTAAACAACTTGTGCTTTGGAATTCAGAGTTGTAAAGCTAAAGGGCACCCTATTTCCCCATTGAAAGCTTAGGTCTCGTTTTTCACATCTCTGGCCTATTAATACCTAGCTTTTCCAAAAAGTTCTCAACTTACCAGGTACTGCACCGCTACTGGGCTCATTCCTCTAACTGTTCTTATCATTTTCCTCTCCGACAACTTCTTTATTCACATCGTCCCCTTAGATACCAGGATAACTCTAGCAACCTCCCAAACTCACCATTTCATATCTCCACTCATTCCTTCTCACACCTTTGACCTCTCTACCAGTCCTGCTCCCAGTGAGCATCTTCCCTCAGCCCCGACTCCCTGCCCAGTCCTCTACACAGGCTGCCCACCGACACAGCCTCTCACATTCTGTCAGATCACTTACAACTCTAAAGGTGTTGCCTGCCATAACCTGACCAAAATCCTCAATCCTTCTGACCCTCTCTTGAAGCCCTCAGCCCTGTTTTGCTATCTTCCCACAAAGGCAGAGATCCTCAGAACATCTTCAAAGATCAAAACCATCAGATGGAAGTCTTTCCTTCCCTTTTCTCCCACTCTCCTGTGGAATAAGAATCCTAGCCCCTTTAATTATAGCTCGACTCCTCACTGTTCAGAAGTGCTAACCTCCTTTCTCATCAAGACAACTAACTTTCCTCCATATCCTTTCAAAGGACCAGATGCTTTTTAACTTCATCTACTCTCCTCCCTTGTTCTAATTAGTCTAAGCACAATGACTGCTTTTCCTACTCTGCTTTTGTGCTAGGTCTCTGATTAAGCTCTGCTTTTGGCTAAAGAATGGACCATTTATTCACCTCTCTTCCTAGCCCCAAACCTTGGGTCATCTTTGAAATTCTATTCTCTCTAGTTCTTTCCTCCTCTGAGTTAAAGTCCAGTCTCACCCTACACCACTCTGATCCATGCACATGCTCAGTGGGGGTGATACCACTCCTCTAAGGGGATGAAACCTTCTCAGGAGGTGAACAAATCTTGCTCTTTTTTCTGTATAAAGTGGAGATATACATACATATAGTATAAACTATAGTATTAATAGTTCATGGGGTGGATGATTAAGGAAAAAAAATGTCTAAAAAGGCTCCTGAGAGGGACAATGATGAAGAAAAGGTTTAGAAGCATTGCTATAATCCATTCATGACCTTGTTTTTCTGCCAGGTATTCTGATGCTGTGAACTTCTACTTGCTGGTCTTGTCATCACATCCCAATCTCATTCCTGAAATTATGATCTACATTTGCTACAATACTTAAATTATGCTAATCACCACTTATGAAAGGCAAACTTCCTGAAGGCCTTGCAGATGCCCTGGTGCTCTCTACCTACCTGCTAGATGGTCCCGCTTTTTTCCACAGCCAGTTTTATTTCTTCCATTAATGAACTCTGTCTAAACCATTCTAAACTTAAAAGACGAATTTAAGCTTTGGAATACCAGATTCCACCTTATACATTAAACACAGTTAAGGCTAATCTCCACTAATGATCTTTTCTCTATTAACCATAATTAATTTCCAAAATACCAGCACAACAAATAGAATCTGATTTCTTAGCAGGTCTTACTCTATCAGTTTAAAACCTATTTTTCGGAAGGCAGAGAGAGACTGCATAATCCTTATTATGCAGCCTAAACACTAAACATAGGAGTGGCAAATTATTGCTGAATGACTTCCTGAAACCAACCGAATTAGTTATTTCCTAGGAATCCTGAAGAAAAGCAGCCTCAGGGCCCCAGATGGTTAGAAGTTCCTCAGGATGTGCTCTTTTGAGACCTTCCTCTCTTACTGACAAATGTGAGCTGCATAATAAATGGTAACGCAGTAGTAACCAAACAAAAGATCTAACTGTACTTCTCCTACCTGACAATTGGAAGACTCAACTGCTAAAGCTTTATTGCCTTGCAGGGGTGTTTGCTGGAAAGGGTGCTGAAAGGGAATAATACAGTGAAATATTTAACCTTACAGATTTCAGCACTATCATCGCTTCCATTTACTCCAACAATTCGGCCTGAGCAGCTACCACAATTTAGTGCTAAGTCTTTCAGGAGTCAAATTCTTTAAAGATACTGTTCCTGTCTCCAATGGGACAACAACATTTTTACCAGGAAATATTACCATTACAATAATTCAATCCCTTTGACCTGCTTTGATTTGCCAGAAAACTGATTTATAATTTTAGTTTCTCAGAACAAATTCAAAAGATTAGAAAGAGCAAACTGCAGTTAAATCTGAGGAACAACTTAACATGGGGGAATAAATACTGGATTGTTTCTATAACAACCTACCCCTTTTGATATATAAACCAAAGTTAAGTTTCCAACCTAATCCCTACTGCGAAAAACAAACAAACAAAAGAAAAAGCCCCCAAAACTCAAAGTATAGGAATCCTGCACAATTCTTGCTTTGTGACGTGAGTGGTGACCTAACCCATGTTTAGGTAAGCACATGCCTTCATTCCCAGTGCCCTATGTTACCCTTCTCATCCTGAAATTATAGTATCAGGCAGGAAGTTTTTGGCAGATCCTAATCTTTTCAAAAAACACCTTTTCTTTTGTTCTCTAGGGTATTTTTTAAAGTTCAACAAAACAAACTATTTCATAGTTTGGTCCTGTGTATCAGAGAATTTACCTTACCCAAAGAGAGGTCTGGCCTTTGCCCTTGGCTCCTGGGGGTGATCTCTAAGCCCTTGGGATGCCCTGCCTGGTAAGTCTGTCTGCTTACTTGGGGCCTTGGGCTCAACCTCTGGTGGTAGATTAAAGGTCAGCCACATGGGTAGTCTCACTCTATGTGACCGAGCCCCCACAGATTCTGTACATCAGGGCTTGGGAAAGCTTGCCTGGCTGGCAACAGTTTGTATAATGCCTTCACTGGGGAAGGACAACTAGGAACATTATGCTTCAAACTTTCTGGACTGCCCTTTGCGTCTCTTCCCTTAGTGATTTTAATCTGTATCTTTCTGTTGTAATAAACTGTTAACTGTGAATACACCAGCTTTCAGTAAGTTCTAGACCATTAATCAAACCTGAGGGTGGTCTTGGGGACCCCCACACTTGCAACTGGTATTGGAAGTGAGAGTACTCTTATGATAGATGTCTCAAACTTTACAGATCCTTAAGTGAGGTCATTTTCTTACCTAATTAAGAATTTTGCTGCTCATAACAATTTGCAGAATAAGTCAGTCTACCTTAAAGAAGAATGTGTGAAAAGGTAACATAATTTTTCTCACTTGCTAAACATAATAATATAATAAAACGTATCAGCGACTTAACTTTATTTCATGAGAACCCTTCATGATTCAATATGACTTAAAGACTTAGCTGTTCATTTGGACAGAATTTGGGGAAAATCAAAATCTCTTTTTCTTATACTATACTACTTTAAGTCCTAAAAAGACAGCAAGAAAAGCTAATTTTTATGAGTTATATTTTGTGCCCAAACAGTGATTTATGAAAGACTGACTAGTGAATATGGTATCTCATTAAGTCCATTTTATGATAAGAATGCATTAACAACAGGAATTTTAAAACTTGAGTATAAAACAACTTACCTTTTTATATCCTACATGAAAAAAACATTTTTTTGGTATCATTAAACTACAATTACATGAGGAACATTATGTTTACTAGACTCTCCCCATTATCAAGTCCCACCCACATACTCCATTACAGTCACTGTCCATCAGCATAGTAAGATGCTACAGAATCACTACTTGTCTTCTGTGTTGTACAGCCCTCCCCGTGTCCCCCCCACTACATTATGTCTGCTAATAGTAAGGCCTCCCCTCCCTTCCCACCCATCCTCCCCAGTCCCTTTCCCTTTGGTAACTGTTAGTCCATTCTTGGGTTCTCTGATTCTGCTGCTGTTTTGTTCCTTCAGTTTTTGCTTTGTTCTTATACTCCACAAATGAGTGAAATCATTTGATACTTGTCTTTCACCACCTGGCTTATTTTACTGAGCATAATACCCTCTAGCTCCATTCATGTTGTTGCAAATGGTAGAATTTGTTTTCTTCTTATGGCTGAATAATATTCCATTGTGTATATGTACTACATCTTCTTTATCCATTCATCTACTGATGGACACTTAGGTTGCTTCCATTTCTTGGCTATTGTAAATAGTGCTGCGATAAACGTAGGGGTGGATATGTCTTTTTCAAACAGGGCTCCTGCATTCTTAGGGTAAATTCCTAGGAGTGGAATTCCTGGGTCAAATGGTATTTCTATTTTGAGCTTTTTGAGGAACCTCCATACTGCTTTCCACAATGGCTGAACTAATTTATATTCCCACCAGCAGTGTACCAGGGTTCCCCTTTCTCCACAACCTCGCCAACACTTGCTGTTGTTTTCTTTTGGATGGTGGTGATCCTTACTGGTGTGATGTGATAGCTCATTGTGTTTTTAATTTGCATTTCTCTGATGATTAGCGATGTGGAGCATCTTTTTATGTGTCTGTTGGCCATCTGAATTTCTTCTTTGGAGAAGTGTCTGTTCAGATCCTGTGTCCATTTTTTTTTAATTAAAAAAAATATTTTTTATTTTGGTAACATAAATCTACAATTATATGAGGAACATTTTATTTACTAGACTTCCTCCATCACCAAGCCCCCCTTACAAACCCCATTACAGTCACTGTCCATCAGCGTAGTAAGATGCTGTAGAATCACTACTTGTCTTCTCTGTGTTGCACAGCCCTCCCCGTGCCCCCGCCATTATACGTGCTAATCATAATGCCCTTTTTCTTCCCCTCCCCCTTATTCCTCCCTTCCAACCCATCCTCCTCAGTCCCTTTCCCTTTGGTAACTGTTAGTCCATTCTTGGGTTCTGTGAGTCTGCTGCTATTTTATTCCTTCAGTTTTTCTTTGTTCTTATACTCCACAGATGAGTGAAATCATTTGGTACTTGTCTTTCTCTGCCTGGCTTATTTCACTGAGCATAATACCCTCTAGCTCCATCCATGTTGTTGCAAATGGTAGGACTTGTTTTCTTCTTATGGCTAAATAATATTCCATTGTGTATATGTACCACCTCTTCTTTATCCATTCATCTACTGCTGAACACTTAGGTTGTTTCCGTTTCTTGGCTACTGTAAATAGTGCTGCGATAAACATAGGGGTGCATATGCCTTTTTCAAACCGGGCTGCTGCATTCTTAGGGTAAATTCCTAGGAGTGGAATTCCTGGGTCAACTGATATTTCTATTTTGAGTTTTTGGGGAACCTCCATACTGCTTTCCACATGGTTGAACTAGTTTACATTCCCACCAGCAGTGCAGGAGGGTTCCCCTTTCTCCACAACCTCACCAACATTTGTGTTGTTTGTCTTTTGGATGGTGGCGATCCTTACTGGTGTCTGGTGATTTCTCATTGTGGTTTTAATTCGCATTTCTCTGATGTCTAGCGATGTGGAGCATCTTTTCATGTGTCTGTCGGCCATCTGAATTTCTTCATTGGAGAACTGTCTGTTCATCTCCTTTGCCCATTTTTTAATTGGCTTATTTGCTTTTTGTTTGTTGAGGTGCATGAACTCTTTATATATTTTGGATGTCAACCCTTTATTGGATCTGTCATTTATGAATATATTCTCCCATACTGTAGGATACCTTTTTGTTCTATTGATGGGTGTCCTTTGCTGTACAGAAGCTTTTTAGCTTGATATAGTCCCACTTGTTCATTTTTGCTATTGTTTCCTGTGCCCGGGGAGATATGTTGATGAAGAGGTCACTCATGTTTGTGTCCAAGAGATTTTTGCCTATGTTTTTTTCTAAGAGTTTTATGGTTTCATGACTTACATTCAGGTCTTTGATCCATTTCGAATTTACTTTTGATATGGGGTTTGACAATGATCCAATTTCATTCTCTTACATGTAGCTGTCCAGTTTTGCCAACACCAGCTGTTGAAGAGGCTGTCATTTCCCCATTGTATGTCCATGTCTCCTTTATCATCTATTAATTGACCATATATGTTTGGGTCAATTATATCTGGACTCTCTCTTCTGTTCCACTGGTCTGTGGGTCTGTTCTTGTGACAGTACCAAATTGTCTTGATTACTGTGGCTTTGTAGTAGAGCTTGAAGTTGGGGAGTGAGATCCCCCCTGCTTTTCTTCCTTCTCAGGATTGCTTTGGCTGTTCGTGGTCTTTGGTGGTTCCATATGATTTTTAGAACAATTTGTTCTAGTTATTTGAAGAATGCTGTTTGTATTTTGATAGGAATTGCACTGAATCTGTAGATTGCTTTAGGCAGGATGGCCGTTTTGACAATATTTATTCTTCCTACCCAAGAGCATGGGATGAGTTTCCATTTGTTAGTGTCCTTTTAAATTTCTCTTAAGAGTGTCTTACAGTTTTCAGAGAATAGATTTTTCATTTCCTTGGTTAGGTTTATTCCTAGGTATTTCATTCTTTTTGATGCAATTGTGAATGGAATTGTTTTACTGATTTCTCTTTCTGCTAGCTCATCGTTAGTGTATAGGAAAGCAACAGATTTTTGTGTATTAATTTTGTATCCTGCAACTTTGCTGACTTCAAATATTAGTTCTAGTAGTTTTGGAGTGGAGTCTTTAGGGTTTTTTATGTACAGTATCATGTCATCTGCAAATAGTGACAGTTTGACTTCTTCTTTACCAATCTGGATTCTTTGTTTTGTCTAATTGCCGTGGCTAGGACCTCCAGTACTATGTTAAATAACAGTGAGCAGAGTGAGCATCCTTGTCTTGTTCCCCAACTTAGAGAAAAAGCTTTCAGCTTCTTGCTTATTTTAAGTATGATGGTGGCTGTTGTTTTGTCATATATGGCCTTTATTATGTTGAGGTACTTGCCCTCTATACCCATTTTGTTGAGAGTTTTTATCATGAATGGATGTTGAATTTTGTAGAATGCTTTTTCAGCATCTATGGAGATGATCATGTGGTTTTTATCTTTCTTTTTGTTGATGTGGTGGATGATGTTGATGGACTTTCGAATGTTGTACCATCCTTGCATCCCTGAGATGAATCCCACTTGTTCATGGTGTATGATCCTCTTGATGTATTTTTGAATTTGGTTTGCTAATATTTTGTTGAGTATTTTTGCATCTGTGTTCATCAGGGATAGTGGTCTGTAATTTTCTTTTTTTGTGGGTTTTTTGCCTGGTTTTGGTATTAGAGTGATGCTGGCTTCATAGAATGAGTTTGGAAGTATTCCCTCCTCTTCTATTTTTTAGAAAACTTTAAGGAGAATAAGTATTATGTCTTCTCTGTTTCTGATAAAATTCAGTTGTGAATCCATCCAGCCCAATATGCTACATGAAATTTTATTATGGTTCCTGGGAGATAGCACAACCCTCCGAGCAATTGGGTACCCAAATGATAGGAATATGGCTAGACATTTAAATGTGTAGTCAATCATATGTAACAGTTAAAGTGTTCCATTAATCTGTGTACAAGTTATCTAATAAAATAATAAAGGCTTAGGGTCTTTTTATAACTTGCCTGCATTTTTCACACACATCAACAAACTTTGTTAAAATTATCACATTAAAATGGATAAATTATACTGATGCTTAATTTTCAAATTCCTGTTTTTAAAAACATATATCTAAATCCTGGAATTTATATCCTGTTGCTATTATAAAATTCATGGAACCAAATACTATCATATAAAATCAATTAAATCATTCCAATTAAGTCTCTAGCTACAGCCATTAACACACAGAATGGGAACCAAGCTGGGCAGTAGTTGCCCGGCTTTCTATAAAGCTCACAGTTCACCAGAGGTATAAATGGCAAGATTAAACTTCATCCTTTCCTCTGTCACACAGACAAACCTTACTATATAGCATATTTAAACATTTTAAATCTATCTACTTAAAAAAAAAAAAAGAATTGTAATTAAGATCTGAAATAAGAACACCAAAAAAGAAAAATCCAGATTAAAATTAAAGTTTTGATGAACTGTTGATACCTTAAGGAAATATTTTTAAAAACAAATAAGAATATGATTTAGTAGAAGATTGTCATCTTCCTGATCACTTTTCAAACAAAAGGTTTTTTTCCCTCAAATGTTTTAAAGGAAATTTTAATCTTTTTATACCTGCTATAATGAGCCTTGGATTAAGAAGAGTTTGCTGCAAACTGACGTCCACTTACACTGACCTTTACCCGTGCAGAATCAGATTTCTTCAGTGCCCTTCTACAATTCTAGATTAGAAGCAGTTGAAAAGGTTAAGAAGATTGTGAGAGACAATCCTAACCAAGCAAAACCTCATTTAAATGTTAGGTAGGATCTGATCACTAAACTTAATCCATAGGAAATAAGACATCATTTTTCTACCATTAGGAAACCAATACTCTACCCAATGGATCTGATAATTCAATGAGTAATTTAGGCCAGTATCTTCAAAGTGCCCTAGAACAGACTACCTGATTTTAAGACCATCTTTAAACACTTAAGATCATCAGTTTTATTTATTTCCTAACAGTACTTGCTGATGATCACCTCTTCCTATAACTCAAAAATGAGCTCATTTATATTAAAGAATCCACGGTATTCCCAAAATAACTTATGTAAAACAGCACAAAACCAAAAATAGTTCACTCATTTCTTCTACCTTCCCCACCCCCTGACTCTGGCAATCACCAATCTGTCCATCTATTTTTGTTTATTTTTTTAGATTCCACATGTAAGAGAAGTCCTATGGTATTTGTCTTTCTCTGACTAAACAGCAACCTTTCTGACCTCACTTCTAACCAGCAAAAGTCAATTGCCTGCCCAGAAGTTTATTTCTGGATGTTACTTGCTGAGAGCCTCATAGGTATTTGGTTTGGCATTCGTGCTACTGAGCAAATTATGGAGCCTAAGAAATCCCAAATAGTAGCTTACTATCTATCTACACAGAAACTGGATCAAACCCATGTTACTTTCTTTTATAATAACAAAAAAAATAAGTCATTCTCTAAGGTAGGAGGAACATTTCAAACAATTCTATGAGCAAAGGCATATTGATTCATGCTCTTGTATTAAGCAAACCTGGCAGATTCATTTAAGCTGCTTACAAAAGGGTTTTATTTGTGGTCTACGAATACATAACCTTCTAATTCTACTACCATGCTCTGTGCAGGCTATGGAAATTTTAGCCCTAAGAAACCAGGGGACCTCAATTTATCTTTTAAACACTATCAAAGCTCTTTATTTAAGCTCTCAAAATCCATAGTAAAAAATGTAAAGACAGCAATTACCTGACAATTGGTCTTCAAGAAGACCTGAAGGGCAGAGACACTTCTTGTAAATACACACCAACAAAGAATGATTTAGTTAATATTTTTAAAAATTCAAGTTTTCAAAAGAGGAGATAAGTACATATGGACCTCATTAAAACAGGATACTGAAGCAGTAACTATTTCAAAAGAGAAATGGAACTACAAAATCATTTAACTATTACCATAAAAGATGAGAGATGCCACTGACGGGCATTAAGCACAAAGATCAATTAATGTAAAGGACACTAAAATTCTACCCTTTAAAAAAAAAATGGGTCAGAACCAAGGTCATTCCTTAAAATTATTTCACGAAAGAGAATAATTTCTGAATCACAGTGTTAGAGGTATCCTATTGGAATGACCACAGGAAGCCAAAGGAATCAGCTTTTCTCCCTCTCATTTGTTAATTTTGAAAAATCAATTAAAAATTGTTAAATTACATAAAGGCTTCTTTTTATGTTTTCAAAAGTTACCATTATTGTTTTCGATTTCTGTGGTAGAAAAAGGCTTTAATGTTTAGCCCAGCAAGCCCTCATTATTTAAATCTGCATTTATGAGTTCCTGACTGGTCAGGATTGGAAGAAAACGTTACCTACCCTGCAGGCTTCCCAAAGGAAGTCTGTGAAAGACCGTGGGAAAGAGGCACCCAAGCCCACACGCATGCAAGTGCACACTAGTACACGCACATGAGTGGGCTGCCCAGGCTGCCACATCCTGGAAGGACAGTTTCTGTAAGCCCAACTCATTAATTCAGAATGGCCAGAGAAGGAAGAACAGCACTGGACAAGACAGTCAAGAAAATCTTGTCATGTTGACTTGCTTCTATCCCCAAAGGATGTTACTCAATAGTAAGCTTTCTTATTTTTCTTCAGTTTCTCTTATCTCTTTATCTAATTACCAAATATGGAAAACACGGAAATGAAATCATTCAGCTGCAGCATTTACCAGGTTTTCTACTCCGACATTTAAAAACAAGGAATTAACAAAGGCAAAACCAGTTTCTCAAGTGTCTGTTGATAATGTCCTTCCAAACTAATGGTTTTGGATCCTTACGATTGCATTTAGGAACAAAATCTTAAAATGACATTATTAGACTCTGAGGTTGAGATAAATAGTACTTAGGAAGATTTTTCAAGAAAAATTCTGCAGTAGGTATTGTCACTAATTCTAGGGGTTACTATGCATAACTTTCTAGTAAAGAATGGAGGCCAGATTGTCTCGTTTGGTGATTTATACCATATGATAACCCAATAATTAAGGCTCTGCCTTTTAGTTATTTTAGACAACATTACATGAAATATATTACACTAAACACCATTCCACAAAGACCATGTAGGTGTGCAGCTTTGGATCTTGCTAGAGTACAATTCTTTGTCCAGACTTATTTCACATAAGGGTATTCATATACCTAAGGCCAGGGTATACGTGGTAAGAGGAGCACCACCAATTGAATATTTACATATTTTCCTAAGTATTTTGCCTGATAGCTCCTGACCCACGATTATTACAAAAGATGACAAAAAAAAAAGTTTTTGTAAATTTTTTAAAAGTGAGGCTCAGAACCCATTCTTCAGTGTTACTATTAAACTAAAACAAACCCCAAATCATGCTGTATGTATGTTAAAGGTTGAAAGTCTAGGACTTGGAATTATAAATTAATTATCATTATCCATGTACACAGCCTCCCAAAATAACACGACCTTCCAAAGAATTCTCACACTGTGCTGAAATTGGGATTAAGGGACCTCCAAGCTTTTAAACCTCCTCCTGTTTGACAGGGGTGGGGTGTTGTGGTGAAGACAC
This sequence comes from Manis pentadactyla, assembly GCF_030020395.1. Classification (NCBI taxonomy): domain Eukaryota; kingdom Metazoa; phylum Chordata; class Mammalia; order Pholidota; family Manidae; genus Manis; species Manis pentadactyla. The sequence continues at coordinate 58,116,391 of NC_080027.1, forward strand.
AACCTACTGTCTCACCTGGTGCCCATGCTCCTCATTTTGGGGGATCTTGTACATGAAACTGCTTAATTAAGATACGTCTAGTCAAAGACAAAGAAGTTTCTCCTTTGTTCCTCCAGTAATAGAAAAAAGGATCTTTGTGTTAAGTTTCAATATACATTACCAATTATATTTTATTTTATTTGCTATGTGGAAGGTTTGTTCCTTCATTACTGACTACCAAAATACAGATGAATTAAATTCAGTGTGACATTAAGTAACTTTTCAGTAGAGTCTGGACAACTGAGAGATTCCTCAAGAGCTATTACACTTTTGAGGTTTTGTAGAAATTCCTTTTGTTTTGTAAATGCAAAATCCATTTCAAAAGTATTGTTTTGGTTAGCACACACTGAATGACTATGGCTAAAATTAAATGACCGTGTTTTTTGTGTTTTACTTTAAAATAGTCAAGAAGTTATTTTTGACTTAGGCCCTAACCTGTGTCTCTATAAAATATAAATCAAAGTCCTATGCCAATAATGTAAAGGAAGTACTGTGTAGCAAGACCAGTAAATTATGATTATGATACACTTAATGGTTTTATGCTAGCATTTGATAGGTTTACAAAACAAAAACTCTGAGTTTACCAGGGAATCTGAAACATGACTGTGAGATATAACACATGTGCTCATATCATAGGGGAGGGAGACACTGAAATTGATAGGGCTGATTAGGAACCAGACATGACTACATAACACTGTAAGAGCCAAAGCTTGTACTGGCCATTACCAATAACTCTACTAGAAACATTCCAAATGAGCCCTTGCAAAGTATGGTAGTATTATGTTAGGAACAGGAATAAAAATCTCCAAGTGGGATATGGAACAAATGACAAGATAAACTTTTCCGTCTCAAAAAGAAGCTGTGAAGAAAAATACACAGCAAGTATGTCAAGGAAAATGTTTTCCAATACTATAGCTCTTTGTGTTGGAAATACCAAAAGGAGTGGTATGTAAAAATGTTGAGGCTTTCTCTAAAAAGAGCAGCATCTTTTAAATCAAGAGTATTACTTCATAAACATGAAACAAAAGTTCCCATTTGGAAATGGATTTCCACTTGAATACAGGAAAAATTAATGCTATCCATCCCCAAAGCCTCTTTATCCCTTCACAGATTATTTGACTCAAAGAACTCAAGATGTGAGTGAGTACATGTTTCAAGGACAAGAATCTTAGCTGCAGGTCTCAAGTGTCCAAACAGATTCTATTCAGGGTCAAGTCCTAGGCCACAAGCACCTCATTTTGTTATTTCCCCCCCTCAAATTTAAATTATTAAATTTTTAAAAATTTGTTTTATTATCTTCAGCAAGAAAAATTTACCTTCCTTTGGATACCTTTATATCAAAGTTTCCAAAACAGTATGTAAACCAATGTTGAAGACATCTATCTGTAATCACTCTCTGATTACAGGAGTCCACTGAGAGAAAATAAACCTGGAGATCCTGGCACAAGGACAGTATGGCTGATAGTACATCCTCTGATGAAATTGATAAAGGAGCCAATTAGTCCACTGACTTTCTTCACACAAATATTCATAACATGTGGAGGTTCATGGAGTGACATCACATTTTTCTGGGCACCACATTGGACCACACTAGAGAAATATTCTTGAACATTTGCTTGATAAATCTTAAACCTTTCTTTTTTTTTTTTAATACAGTTTGCACAGAGCAATATTTTAATGTTTTTCTATGTTTTAACACATTTCAAATGATTTTCTTTAATGACAGGGTCATTAGCTTCTAGAAGCTGAATAAACCATTCTCTTCTATTACAATTCAGACATTTTAAGATTTCTCAGAACTGTCAGACTTTTTCAATCAGCTTTTAAAAATTTAAAGTAATCAAATAACTTCTTTTAATACAATTCAGATATTTTAAGATTCCTCAGGACTGTCAGACTTTTTCAATCATAAGAACAATGTTTCTAGATACATATGTGAGGTCCACAAGTATAATCATTCTTAATGGAATAGTCATCCGTCCCCAAGCAAAGAAACCTTTATAATTTTTCTTTTCTTTTCATAATAATTATAAACTATAATAATTACATGGCCTACAATGTGTATATTGTACATAGACAATGTGCACATGTACATTATACATAATGCATTTTAATATATTACTTTATATTACCATTTGCTTAAAGGACATTTCATAGAATGGTAGAACTAATACAATAGCACTTATTTTTTTCTTAAGGTAGGTTGACTGATTCCTCCTGTAGTACATTACTTGCACAATTATGGCTTTAAACAAAAGTTACAAGCCACAAGTTCTTATGTTCTGCCTCATGTTTGTGGAATGTATTCCAAATAAAAAATGGAGGGGAAAGTGCATGACATCATGCTTCATGGTATGGGATATATGTACCAGTCATTTTACATATAAATGTAAGGAATGATAGATTTAAGACCTAGACTATAATATATAGTTATAAAAAGTTATATATTATGCCACAGTACTAAAAATAAAATATATTCTTCTCAAATAGTGAAAATAAGATATCCTTCATATTTTTTATGTCACATATATTTTCTCATTTGACTATGCCTCTTGTTTTTCCCACTGTAAATGAAATAATGCCCAACATTTTATTAAATAAGAACGACAGAGTGTGAGCAATTTCGGGGCCACTGATAAAAGAACTACCTTATCATTAGTTGCAGAAATACCCTCCTGAGGTGTTCAATCCATAGTAAAAATATAAAAATAAAAGACAAATAAATATAAATATCTTCTCAGTCATTTAAAAATCAAAAGCCCAACTGTATTTTATTACCAGTATGGTCTTGGATATACATAATTGCTGTATCTTGAATTGGTACAGCAGCTAACCAGGTATCACGGGCGACCCCCACTGAAGTGAGCCATCAGCTGTGACTGCGCTTGGCCAGGAAGACACAGAAGGTGTGTTTGGGTTATCCGCCAGGAGGGATTCAATCACACCGAGGTGCTGCTCTCCCAGACCTGAGCGCTCCAGTGTCCAGTGGCGGCTTGCCCCTTCGGCGCCTTGCCCTCCGCCCATCCTGGGGGGCCGCAACCTGTGCAGGGGAGAGGGAACGGAGTGGAACTGCGTCCTTTCCCCCTCATCCCCTAAAGGTTACTGCCCTTCTCCCAACGCTCTCAAGGGCTCACGTGTTCTCTTTGATTCAGGAAGCAGGCACTTATGAGTGGGTGAACACAATCCGAGGCGAGGCTGAGGGTGGGCACGTCCTTCCAAGTTGCGCTCCGGGCTCGTGCGCTCTGTTGCCCGCGCCGCACGTGCCTAATGTTTCCTTGAACCGTCTTAAACGTAGGGAAACTTAAGATCCTGGAAAAGGGGACGTTGGAGGGGGTGGGAGGGTGACCCCAACCCAGTCGCAGGGCGATAACGGAGCCTGAGGCAGTTGGTGGCTGCCGCCGCCGCCGCCCCAACCATGGCGCCCCACACGCAGCCCCCAGCCCTGTCCCCGTCCGCGCGGTCGCGGGCGCTCATATGAGCGGGAAGCGGCCCTCGCCGCCGTCGGACTCCCCGGAGCCGCCGCCTCGCGGGTGGTCGAGCACCGACACAGGCAGCACAACCTCCCCGGGCTGAGGTGCTGCAGTCACATGGACTCCTTGTAGGTTGGCAGGTACTTCACTTCCTCGTAGCTGGGCAGCTGCAGGAAGACCGGCGAGACAACGCGCAGCTCGTGCTCTGAGGCGCAAGGTGGGGCCGAGCGCCAACCCGGCCCCTGCCGCCGCCGCCACTGTCCAGCAGCGGGTCCTGGGAACCCGCGGCCACCTCGTCGCGCAGTAGGGCGAGGTGTCGTCGTCGTTGTCGGGCGGCCCCCGGCAGCCCGGGCCGCACCTGCCCGCGCGGGTACCTGCGTGGACTGGGGCAAATGATGTGCTGCAGGAAGTAGCCGATGGCGAAGAGCACGAGCAGGATGAGCAGCCCGGACAGCTTGCGGACAAACCAGCCCACGTTGTCGAGGAAGGTGTGCAGCGGCACTGCGGTGGCGTTGGCCTCGTCGCCGCAGTGCTCCCGCTTGCCGCACGCCAGCTCCGCGCAGCCCCCGCCGCCCCGCGAGGGCGCCGCCAGCACTAGCAGGAGCAGCAGCGGCGGCGGCGCCACCGACAGGCCCTTGGCCGTGACCGCGGGGTCCCACATGGCCGGCGCAGCCCATCGCTCCTGTCCGGGGCGGGGGGCCGGGGGATCCGTCTGTCCTGGCGTCCGTTGGCCCCACCCCGGGCGCTCCGCTCGGGTCCCGCGCGCTGTCTCCAGTGCTGCTGCTACCTGCGGCCAGAGCAGCCCTCACTTGGCCGCGCTCAGGAGGAAGGAGGAGCCTGAGGCGCACCGCAGCCGTGGGAGGCAGTGGCTCTGAGCAGCCTCCCGAGCTCTGACCTTAACCCCGCGCCCAGCCGCCCGGGCCGGGCGTGGGGCGTCTGGAGCCGCCGGCCTGCGCGGCGTAGCCGCGGGCATCTTGGCCGCGGCCGGCTGCGCTCTCCAAACCTTTCTTAAGTTGGAATACAACATCCAGTAATGTCATCACTCCCAAATTGTTACCACCCAGGTGTACCATTAGCACATCAGGTAGACGGCACTGGGCATGAATCGAGTGGGAATGAACTGACCTCACATCATGCCACTCTAATGGAGTCTGACATTCTCTGTAGGAATGCCCAGCTGGGACCAAAGCTTTTCTTGAGTGCCTGTTTTTCAGATCAGAAAACATATGAATGACTACATATCCATACCTGCTTCTGCTTTCTTCTGGAATCTGCTACTAAGAGAACATAAACAAGAATTATGTTGCCTGCTAAACTTATTATTTATAACTTAGTGGTGATTAAGTAGTTTTAAATCTTTAAAGTAGAGTTCAAGTTATCTTCTAGTTTTGACAACGCCAACTTGGTGAAAGTTATAAGCCTAGTCCTAACAAAAAAATGTTCTACTCTTAATAACCATCTCTACTTTAACTGGAAGAAATAGAAATTTAAATTATTAAATTTTTTAAAATTTAAGTTTTATTATCCTCAGCAAGAAAAATTTACCTTCCTTTGGATACCTTTATTGATAAATAATGCTTACATTGGACAGAATATCTAAGGAAGATTATCCAAGTTCAACACCTTTTCCCACAGATCATCCAATAAGAAAACGTTTTTGGTGGTCAATTGCAAAGATGGTATCCAAAAAATACACGTGGCCTTAGAGTGACTTCCAGGAAGAATTTAAAGATCACAACTTTTCCTTCCCTTAAACAATACAAGTGTATTAAAATATCACTACAGTTGCCCAGACCCAATGGAAAAGCACCATCAACAGGTTTTTCACTATTCAACAGCTGCCTTCACTGCTTAGTCAATGTCCTCAGTGAGCTCCAATCTCATGAAGGTGGTTTTACTTCAGGTCAGACAGGAAGCTGTCTGCCCAGGTAACAAAAAAGCTATAAAATTAGATGACAAAACACATTCTCTGATTTTTTTTTTTAATGCTGTTGTTCAGAATCTACATTGAATGGAGTCAGAAAGAGATGTTTTAAGTCCCAAGATCTATATCCACACTCAGTCTTCTTCACTACTGTCTCATGAGAGGTTGCTATAAAGAATGCAATCTCTGCTATTTCATTTTAAAATGGTTCTTTTACTTCAGTATTGTTGGAGAAGGTTAAAAACCAACACTTGTACAGGCATCCACACCAATAATAAAAAGACATAATTAAAGCTCCTTTAAAATTGGCTTTTGCTTATGCCATAAAATCAAAACCTGTACAGTAAAACTATTAAGTTCCACAAAATACAAGAATAAATGATCACATTCATTCTTTCTCATGGCCTCAGAGGAAAACAGACCATTAATATGCTGAGGAAATGTCAACTATTTAGTTCTGGCATTCAAATGATACTTCTATGTTTGTTTTCCTTTATTACAATTTTGAAGTTCAACAGTGTTTTGCACAATGTACTACCAAAACACAATGAAAAAAAAATCAAGTAGGCAAGCAACAAAGGGGAGAAAAACAATACACATTAAAGGATATCCTAGATTATCAGAAAATGGTAACTTGTTTCTAGCCTAAGAAAGTACTCTTAAAAATAATACAATATATAACTGCTCTGATAGATAGCCTGTTCTAAAAATATAAACATTAAGATTCGATTTTAAATATACCATTTTCCTCCTGTTTTTTGCATATATGGAAAGAATCTATTCTAAACTGTAAAATGCTTTGTACCTATTATATTGAAATGTGTTAATATATAGATCTTTAGAAACTGTTCTTAACAAATCAGTGGGGTTATACTATCATCTCAGTGAACAACAGAATGACAAATAGCACTATTCCCATTTTACTGATGATGTGTGAACAAAAATGGGGAGCTCAAAAAGACTGAGTGTGCTGTGCTTATGGTAACTCAAGTGATTTAAATTGTGTTACAGAAAAAGAGCTACATTATATAAGGATGAGAACATTTTAATAAATCAAAACCATGCCAAGTAGAACCTCAATAATCAGAATGTGTCAATGACAAAAACAACAAAGAAAAAATTTTAGGGGGGTATTTACATCAGATCTCAGGATAGTTACAATTTATCAATGGAAAAATAAGCTTCACAAGATCCTACATTCATTCAGGCTCTCTGCAAAATTATTTACTGACAGACTTCTATACAGCAAGCACTGTTCTGGCTGTTAGGAGGGTGCTTTTGTGTGGGAGGGTTGAAGGTGGTGGTAGTTGATTTGTCAGGATAGGTGTGATTGTTCCATCAAAGGAAACAAGTAGTGGCTAAATCCTAAGACAGAAGAGTAATAGGAGATGAAGTCAGAGAAGTAATGCAGAGAGGAAAGCAGGATCACATAGGGCCTTCTACACCCAAGAACTCTGAACTGAACTCAGTGAAATATGGAAATGTGCAGAACAGTCACATTACTTATGTACTTTTTAGTAGGATCACTCTGGCTGCTGTGTTAAAAACAGAGAGGTATCGGGGGCAAGGATAGACGCAGAGAAACCTTTTAGGAGGTTGTTGAAGTAAATTAGATGAGAAATATTGGTAACTTGGATTGGCACTGGATCTGATCAGATTCTAGCTATTTTGAAGAGAACAGGTTCCTGTTAAGGAATCAAAGACAACATCAAAGTCAGTAGTTAGCAGTAGAGATGAAGAAACTGTGTAGAAAGATTCAGAGTTTAATATTGGTCTTGAGTTTGAGATGCCTATTAAAATGGACAAATGGAGATACTGAGAAGGCAGCTGGATATAAGAACCTGGAATTCAGGAGAGGAGTGTAGGTGGGAAACAGAAATTTGGACCATAGAGATGGTATTTAAACCTATGAGACTGGTGGAGATCACCAGGAAAGTGAGTATGAATGTCAAAAACTAAGCCAGTGGGCACTCCAACACTGAGAAAAGGAGGGGCCTGTAAAGGAGACTGAGCATGAGGAAAGCCACTGAGTGTGGGGTCTGGAAAATGAGAGGAAAGCATATCAAGGAGAGAATAACCACCTGTGTCAGATGCTGCTGACAGGCCACCTAAGTGGGGAATAGTAACTGGCCACTGAATTTAACTTCGTAAGTCATTGGTGGCCTTGACAGAAGCAGTTTTGGTGGGACAGTATGAGGGAAATCCCAAATAGAGGGTACTGAAGAGGGATTAAAGATAATGGGTATAGACAATTGTTTCAGGGAGTTTTGCTGCAAAGGGGAATGAAGAAATGGATAGTGGTAGGAAAGTAGAACTCAGAGAAGGACTTTTAAAGGTTATTTGAGGGCATTTTTGTGTGATCAAAGCAATCCATCAGAGAAAATAAACTGATGATGAGAAGGAAGAACTGAAATGATATGCTCCTGAGTAAGTTAGAGGGTAAGATGTAGTAGATAGAGGAACAACAGATAACTGATCTGTGGTGACAGGGAGGAGACGGATGTGGTGGTAAGGGTGATAAAGATAAGACACGTAGAAAGGCAGAAATCTATAGAGACTTTCATATCGCTTTACTTTTCTCAGTTGAAGAAAACCATATTTCAGGTAAGTTGAATAAGCAGCACAAAAAAGCAAGAACCACTGGTTCACAATAATCTGTCTTAAATGACCCACTTGTATTACCCTATGGTGCTTTCTTCTTCTAGAGATGCTCATCTGTTTTTACATATAACCAGGTTAGAAAAACCTAATAGTTTTTTTTTCAACACATATAAGGTTTACCAGTAAAAAATATGTGACACACAGGAAAAAGTGATGACTCAGTCAGATTAATTTTTTTGCCCTGGTAGAAGGCTCATTTATATGATAATAAAATAAATCACTTATTTCAAGTTTTAGATTACAGGACACTGACCATTAAGTTCTTCCTCGAAGAAGGAAGAGTATTCTAACATTCAATATGTGAAGTGAAATGCTCTTTTCACAACAGGAGAATCTGATTTTCCTTATGTGGAGGAATACAATTGTGAATGGGACTTACCAACAGTGGTCACAGGAGGCTGGGAAGGGTACTGGGAACTTGTTGTGGCAGGATATGGACCACCCGGTGGGTAAGGACAGCCTGGGTAACCACTAATGAAAAGAAAAAAAAAGATTAAATGTTAAGATGACCAGTGCTACAGTACCTTTAAGAACCCCTTTCAGGAAGTTAAGTTTGACATGTTGTTTTTTTACTAGTTAATTGACTTTACAGTTTTAGAGCTGTAGGTGTTTATTCAAGCGAAGTTTTATAGAAAGTCCATTAATGACACCAGATTTATTCTTAGAGTAAATTATTAAAACACTCCTGCTTTAAATTAAAACCACAATGAGATATCACCTCACATCAGTTAGGATGGCCAACATCCAAAAGACAAACAACAACAAATGTTGGCGAGGATGTGGAGAAAGGGGAACCCTCCTACACTGCTGGTAGGAATGTAAACTAGTTCAACCATGTGGAAAGCAGTATGGAGGTTCCTCAAAAACCTCAAAATAGAAATACCACTTCACTCAGGAATTCTACTCCTAGGAATTTACCCTAAGAATGCAGGAGCCCAGTTTGAAAAAGACATATGCACCCCTATGTTTATCGCAGCACTATTTACAATAGCCAAGAAATGGAAGCAACCTAAGTGTCCATCAGTAGATGAATGGATAAAGAAGATGTGGAACATATACACAATGGAGTATTATTCAGCCATAAGAAGAAAACAAATCCTACCATTTGCAACAACATGGATGGAGCTAGAGGGTATTATGCTCAGTGAAATAAGCCAGGCAGAGAAAGAAAAGTACCAAATGATTTCACTCATCTGTGGAGTATAAGAACAAAGAAAAAACTGAAGGAACAAAACAGCAGCAGACCCACAGAACCCAAGAAGGGACTAACAGTTACCAAAGGGAAAGGGACTAGGGAGGGTGGGTGGGAAGGGAAGGGTAAGGGGGAAAATGGGGCATTATGATTAGCACACATAATGTAGAGGTGGGGAGACATGGGAAAGGCAGTATACACAGAGAAGACAAGTAATGATTCTATAGGATCTTACTACGCTGATGGACAATTGACTGTAATGGGGTATGTGGGGGGTACTTGATAATGGGGCCAGTCTAGTAACCATAAAGTTGTTCAAGTAATTGTACATTAATGATATCAAAATTAAAAAAAAAACAAAAAAAACAACCTGCTTTGTCCTGCTTAGTTGAGGGTCACCTTCATAAGCAGCACAAAGGAACTAGAGTATTTCTAAGGGCAGTTAAATAGTATTTGAACTGGAAGCAACAAATATTTTGTGACAGAATGTTTACCTTCTGATTTCCTAGCATATAGGGAAATGATACTATTTAATTTGACCTGCATTTCATTGATAACCTTTGCAAATATCTGCTCTGAAAATACTCCTTTTTAAGTAAAATTTAAAAAATTTCCTTCTTGCTGTATGGATGGTTTGTGTCATTCATGTATTCCTATCAGAGTCAGAAGAAACTTTCCTTAACAGTATTCTCTTTCAATCCCCTATCAAACTATTTTATAAATATCATTTATAATATCCCTGACACATGGTCATATTTTCTATTGAACACTAAACATAACTTCAATATAACTTTTAGCTAATGGTCCTAAATTTGCATTCTGGAAGATCACTTGAATATTTGAAGACTTCTAACATTCTCCCCTCAGTCTTCTCTTCTTCAGGTGAAATATTTTTAATTCCCTCAATGATTCTTCACAGGACATGATTTTCATATCTAATCACTTTCCTCTGAATGCTCACTAGTTTGAAAGTGTTACCCTTATAATTGAGAAGAAAAGTAAAACAGGATGATTACAGCCATCTGTTAGTTGGGCAATAAATCTTCATTAATCCTGTTTTAGCTACAACTGTCAGATCTATGAAGTTGGCAATTCCAATTAACGTATCTTCTAGAAGTTAATTACAATGACTGATTAAAAAGAGCCAGCCCAGAGGCCCAGCTGCAAGCATTTTGAGTTCATAGTCAGTAATCCTTTTTCAGTGTGAACGAATTCTATTTGTATTACCAGATCACACTTTGTAACTTGCCCCAACAAAAACATTTTGTATATGACTTGAAGATTCAATGTAATCATGATACTCTGTAATGTATCAATCGGCTTGAAAGCAAAATGAAACACTTAAGCACTTTCATTCCTAGTGGATACATGAAGGCTACTGAACAGCTCTTCTGTTTCTATCTCTTTAGTAACCTACACTGTCATGTTGCAAGGAAACAACGTCAATCTGAACCTTCTTGAAAACTGGAATAAATTTTGCTTTTTTCTGGAGTTCTTTCCACTTGCATACCTTTTTCAAGACAATCTGTGATTGTGTTGCTGAATTTCTCAATAATCTGGTATAAAATTCTTCTAGGCTTTACAAATATTAATTTCAGAGAACTTCCCTTCTTTTTACTTAGTTTGCTCACCCCTTCATGGTTATTCTCTATGTTCATGGTTCATAATTTTTCTTAAGTAAAATATTAACTGAGTAGTACTATGTTCTTTGTACATTATTAAACAATTTTCCCTGTGTAGCATATCTTTTTCAAATTTTCAAAGAGCCCTTTTTGACCTAAGTGTATTTCAAACATTTTCCAACACTCTCACGTTCCTTTTTCTTTATGTACCCCTTAAGAATTTACTATTTATTATATTTAAGGCACTGTTTCTAAGTGCTTGAGGTAGGAGCTAAGCTGTGAATCCATCTTTGCCTCAAAATGCTAATAATCCAAATAGAGCAAGATTCCTATAAACAATCCTAATAGGATAAAGGAAATAAAAAATATTAAACGAAAGTTCAGGAGCTATCTAATGGAACATCAATGCCAGCCATGCTGGAGGGTTGCCCTATTCTTTTCTGAGATTCTTTTTTTCCCTTTGGCTTTCACACCTGCATACATAAAATAAGCAGGCTGTACTTGATAAATGGGAAGAAGTCTCCTCGGTTATGAAAGTTATGTTACTAACTCTTCGCTGCTTCCGCACCTCTAAATACCTAATTTTCTTCTTTAAGGTAATTCTCATAAGCCAGTTCCTTCATTTATGAAGCTCTCCAAAACAAATGCAACCTCTCCTTGAAAGCTTGGCTTATTTAACTCAGCACTTACCATTCTCTGTCTTTTCTTATATCAGGAACTGTTTTCTAATTAATCCATGCTTGCTAGTACACATACAAAAACTGGAGCCACCATTCCTGACATACCTTTCAGCTTCCTTGCATATATGCTGCAGATGCTAAATTAAACTTTCAAAAGATCCTAAGGTTTGAAAGAGACCTCACAGGTCATTTTGACCAACTTTCTATAGCAAGAATAAAGACTCCCATAATCGTTTTAAGAAAAAGATTCTTTAGTCTCTGATTTATTCTCTTAAAAGAAAAAGAGGTCCTGAGGCTCTTCTGCCAAGATCTTTCATACACAGAAAGATACAGAGAGTAATTTGAATACAGTTACCCTTAACTCACTAGCATGCTACATTGGGATAAAATTGTATTTCATGGGAAAAAAAAACATGAAGTTGTCTGGAAAATAGCTGCCTCAAAAAGGAACTTAATAACCTCACAAAAGACACTTTTATGGTTACCTTAGTAACTGAATAAGACATTTTTGTCAATGTTTTTGGCCTTCATTTCTACCTACAAATTTCTTTGAAATGGCTTGTTCGGAAGTCCGTTTCCTTATTGTACTTCAAACAACCATTCCCCATATGTCCAAAGTTCTTTCTTACTAGCAATTTTTTAAATATAATTTTTTATTAAGGTATTATTAATATACACTCTTATGAAGGTTTCACAAGAAAAACAATGTGGTTACTACAATCACCCATATTATCAAGTTCCACCATTCCCCACTGCAGTCATTGCCCAGCAGTGTAGTAAAAGATGACATAGAGTCATTACTTGTCTTCTCTGTACTACACTATCTTCCCTATGATCCCCCCTACACACACCATGTGTACTAATCATACCCCTCAATCCTCTTCTCCCTCCCTCCCCAGCCCCTCCTCTTTGGTAACCACTAGTCCCTTCTTGGAGTCTGTGAGTCTGTTGCTGTTTTGTTGCTTCAGTTTTGCTTCACTGTTATACTCTACAAATGAGGGAAATCATTTGGTACTTGTCTTTCTCTGCCTGGCTTATTTCACTCTTACTAGCACTTTAATTATAAAGGCTTGTAATCTCAAGGGTTCAGACAGGATTCCATTTCTAGAACTTTATGAGAAAATTATGGACCTCAAAAAATCTAAAACTTATGGCCTACTTATATATTACAATCCGGGGACTCTTTCTCTATTGTCCCTGACAGATGTTCATCTGGCTATGCTTACCTTACCTAATGTGACAGATTGCTAGTACTACCTTATAAAGCTAGTCTCTGAAATTAAGAAAGGCCCAGAAATAAGTTTGCTAAATTTAACTTATAAGATCCTGTATATTACTTATGTACATACATATATTTAGTTACAGCAAGTGTTCAAGAAATCTGGCTGCATTTATCTGTGAAGGTTACATGAAGTAAGAAGAGTTAGCAGGGTTAAAAATTTCTTGTTAATTGTTAGAGAACCTGGAACTCTCATGTAGGCACCAGCCTTGCATTTTAAGTAAGCCCAAAGACCACCTTTGGAAAGTACTCCTAGACTACCACTGGAACAAGTACACATTTAAAATATGGGTTACTAATTATTTCTCATTGATTTTTCTCATGAGTATTACTTATAGACGGATTTCTCTATTAATTTAATTTACCTGTGTTATATTATTATCAAATGGATAATAAAAGTTGGTAGAACATGTAAGTCTATGTACTGAATGAATAAATATCATGGGGCTAAGACTGACCCCATCATAAGAACCATTAATTTATTTTCGGTAATTTGCAGAAAAGGTAAGGTTTTTTTAAAGGTATTAAAATGTTTTTCTCCTTGGCTGAACTCATTAGAATTAGTTTTTCCATTAACTCTTCAGCTATCTATACCAGATATATAAAGTTCCTAAAAGGAACAAGGGGTTTAACCCTTACTTCAACCCTTGAAGTAGCAAGGATTTCACAATCCAAAATCAATGGAGATCACTGTCATTACCCCACCCCTTTCCTCTCTGTAAACATAATGGAGGTACATTTCTCCAGAATGGAAAAACTCCTTTTAAATTCTGTATGTACCATAAAATTCTGATAAACCAGGTTTTGTTTTCCATTAAATTTCAACTAAATTTACTTTGATGCCATAGTTAGCACCCATTGTTTTGATTCTAGATCTAACAGAATTTCTAATACAAATTATTAAAAGGACAATTTTTCATTACCTGGGATTGGGAGGGTATCCAGATGGGTATGCAGAGATTCCACTTGGCATGCCTGGCATGTAAGAAGCTGAAAATAATTAACATTTTAAAATAATATGCATAGTTCCATGGTCACAGGTTATCAAAAGAGACACATATCACTGTCAAACCACAGCAAACCATTTCATACAGTTAAAGAATCCAAATCTCAGCACCAAAACAAACACTCCACCCACATTAGTTCTCTACTGCAAGCAGCAAATACCTTCAAAACACCTAACTCTCAAAACATTTAACCTGAGTTATAACACACATGACAAGGAATAACTGGCAAACAGATCAACCTGGTCAGCGTTAAAAGCTCTCAAGTAATCTATAACCTTCGACAGGAGCTGGTTCAATTCTGAATTTAGAGGAAGGTAATTCTGCCCTCCTCTGTCCAAGGTCAGCTTCTTAGAAAGTGACCATCTTTTGATATTTCTTTAAAGACTATGTTGACTGACTAGCACTGCTAGTTGTTAGCTTGATTGAGGACTTTAAAAGGCTTCAGAATTACTATGAGAAGTCATATACAAAACTTATGATCAGCTAGACTGCTTAAAAACAAAACAAAAACTTAGAAATATCAGGAAAAAAAGGTTCAAATCTAGCAAGTTTAAAGAATGCTATATACATATTTAAAGAGAATGCTAATGACATAGAGCTAGCCAGTGGTGCCAAGGGGCTAATCAACATAGAGGAAGAAAAAGAGAAGTTAATTTTGGCATTAACTGGAAATGATTTGTCTGAGAATCAGTTTATCCTCAGTGAAAATTTTCTCACTCATTAATCAGATCTCAATCTGATCAATAAATATTTTAGTGCCCTCTATGTGACAGGCACTGGAAATTTGATGAAAAAAAGAAAAGAAAAACAAAGAATTCCTGTCCTCAAGTTGCCTATATTCTAGTGGGGGAGATAAACAAGGAATAACAACAGAGAGTGTTAAGTGTTACGACGGGGCAAGTATAGTATGCCACATGTGGGATTATACAGGAGGCACTAACCTAACCCTTGGAAATGTGGATAAACAGAAGTGATCTAGTAGAAGAATAGTATATGAAGGCTTAAAGCCAAGAGAGGTAGAGACTTGAAGAAATGAACTTTTAGAGCACAGAATCTAAGTGGGTGGGAGAAATATGTTGGGGTCTGACTAAGGCCCTTAGAAGTCTTTATGAGCACTCCTGAGCCTACATCTCCAAGAACCAGTATTAGTTAGTCTTCTTGTTAGGATGAATCTATAGATGTCAAAGGTAAAATTTTTCCTAAGTATAATGAAGCTAGGATGATATTCATTGCTATTTCAGAAAGGAAACAACTTCCCAAAATGTTACAATTGCTAAATTCCACAAAACATTTTTTTTTCCCAAAGCAAAAGCACAGTTGATCTTTATGAGGCCACTATTAAGTGTCAGCAATGTACATAGCCAATTACTACCCCCCTATGCTAGTTTCTCGTGAACATATAAACCACCACCTCACAGTTATAAGCAATTTCACCTTTCTAAGGTTCTGAAAAGCTAATAATTCCATCAAAGCCTTCAAATTTTTATTTTGGGCAACAACAGTTATTTGAATACAAGGCTGGTACGGTCTTGATAATGAAGTGAAGATAATGGGGTGAAATAAATAATTTTAGAGCCAGAATAAAATGGGATTCAAATAAATACACAACATATGGGGTTATTACAAAGATTAAATAAGAAAGAATATGAAGTGTTTAGCTATGTCTCATAGTTATTACTCAATAAATGTTTACTACTACTGTTAGTTGTAAAAAACAAGGTTTTGCACAATGTTTTTCATGTGAACTTTCATAAGACTGTATATCAATGGTACCTTAATATATATATATATAAAAAAAAAAGGTTTGGCCCAAACAATTTTTTAATGTGACTCATAGCTAGCTCGAAAGTCATCCTAAAACGGGAGATAAAAAATGTTTCAGTAATAATAGATGTATGTAATTTCTCAAAACTTGTTTATTAAATATGTATCCAAATTTCTGAGCTACTCCTGTGTGTATGTGTAAAATGGAATTCAGACCTCCATTTCTTTACAGACACACCTAATAATAATGAATATTGCTTAAATGTATAAAAACTATTAAAACCGGAATGGATGGAAAATAAACTGGCCTCTTTTAGTATAATTTACTTAACTCTGTATTGGTTGGTTTGACTTACAGTGAGTGAGTACAGAATAGAACTGCAATAGTGATATCTTTAGTATGGTCTCTTTCGAGAATACTGCACTTTCAATTTCAATATACATCTAGAAAAATTCAGGAAAAAAAATATTACTTAGGAGACTGCCTAAATTTCTGAAAAGGTTATCTTTATCTTAAGTGGTCACTGCTCTAATATTTGAACAAATAAACATGAATGGTGAACAAGAAATATTTGGTATTTCAAATTTAAATGAGCAAGATTACCTAGTCTCAAGTACTAGAGTCAGGTAGACTATATTAAGATGAAAACAAATTTCCGGTCCAAAAGAATCACTAGAATCTTTCATGAAAGAGCTACTAAGTCCTAAAAACAAGATTGTCTGGGAAGGAAGGGGGAAAAAAAACAGGTTCAGGAAGTTCTTTTTGTTAGATTCCCATTTGCTTGTGAGTCAAAAATGCTCCTCAAAACAGAATGAATTACAAAGGAGGAAGATAATTTTCAGCCAGAAAAAAGGAAAGCTCACATAATCTGATTTGTAAAATAAACACATTTGGTTAATTATAATCTTAAACAAAACTTATAAACAAACAAAAACAAAACCCACAGCTCAAAACACAATGAAATAAATACAGGTTTAATAAAGTCAAAACAAGTTAAGTACAACCAACTCTCAATTACCCAGGGTGATTCTAAAGTATCAGTAAGATTTATAATAACAATAATAATAACAGAGATGATGTATACCAACTATGGGCGAACTGGTACTGACTTCATGCCCCCATCCTTTTCACATAAGGTAAAATCATGAATTGGTTGTACTAAAGAGAAGAAAGCTGAGAGCTAGATGTCCAATTGTGTATACCCAGAATAGCTGTATGTGAATGATTTAATTGACTTTGTAATGAATTTTTATCTACAACACTGATCCTGTAGTTAAAAAACAGTGGTCAGACTACCACTTTTCAAGTTGTATCTACTTCCAAACTTATCAAACAAGGCTATTCCATGGCATGCATAATGAAAAAAAAAAATTCTAGCTCTGTTCCAGCATTCTTTCTCCCCTATTTAGGAATCCAGCACACTTATAGTTAGATTTCTACCCACAAACAAAAGCCCAAATGCCAGTCTTTGGTGGGAATCTGCACATGCAGATGTGGGGCCTCAGAATACATCCAAAAACTCCACTAACTTGATAAGCTAAAAAGCAAAATGAAGTCATTAAAAAATTTGTTTTTTTTACAAGGTTCTGTTTCCTTTTGTTTATACGAGTTTAAAAATCAAATTTTGATTCTACTTACTATTTGGTGGCCCTGTTGCCTGGTATGGTGGATAGGGTGCTGAAATAGTAGGACGAGAGAAAACTGGAGGTTCGTCTCCAAACACCACAATCATGACCTGGATAAGCCCCAACAAGTCTGACTGTGGCTAAAAATGGAAAACAAATTTAACTCAGCTACAAATTTACTTTTCAGCAAAAAGGAAAAGTCTGGCTACTTCTCGTTAGTTTTCAACTCAGCTTGGTAATTATCTTTGTAGGATTCCAAACATGAAAATTCCATTTAGTTAATTAATAAAGCTTAGCAACTACTATTTTCTAAACAGTTATAAATAAGTAATAGTTAATAGTTAGTAGATAATATTTAGAACTAATACTATAAATATAGATCTATATCATATCTATAATATCTATACATATCTCTCTTGCATCTATAATCTAATATAGAGAGTTCTAAATAGATAATCCACTGACCACTAAATACAATGGAATTGCTTATTCTGGACTTTTCATATAAATTGAATCATACAACATGTGATCTTTTGTGTCTAGCTTCTTTCACTTCACACAATGCTCAAGGTTTACGAATGTTGTAGTGGGAATCAATCTTATATTCATGCATTCTTATAACCATAATTTTGTCAAGACAAATTAATTATTCATCACACCATCCCTTTCATATTAAATTCTTTGAAGGAAGGATAATCTAATCTTTAATACTTACAGACCTATTATAAAGCAATAGGTTATGAATTCAAACTAATTCAGAATGACAAGTGCCTAATTCAGAATGATACAGGTTATGAAATAGTAGCAAGAACATTACAGCACTTTAGATCAAATACTGAACTAAATAATACCTTTATAAAATTACTTTCCAATTGAAAACCCTGCAAACAATACGGGGAAAACTCTGTTCTTTAGCCCTTTTTACTGGTTTGCTTTTCCAGAAAGCAATAAAAGTCAGTATATATTACATTCCAAGAAGTATATATACATGTTCAGAACTAGAATTAATGAGCAATTTAATTAGTAAGATCATGACAAAATAAATGACAACAGCCCTAGTTTACACTCCGTGTCATGCTACTGCATTACTACAACAGCCTCCTATGCAACTTCCAGTTCTACTTATTTATTACTGAGAGTTTTATATAAAAGTTCATGCTTCCCCTTCCAAAATACACAGTTGCTTTTGAGAATGAGCTGTTTAGGCAGCCCTCCTTGCAACTAGTATTAACCAATGGACCGTAAGCAGAAGTGAATTAACTTCTAGGCCAAAGTAGGTAAGAAGGGAGGTACTCCTTTACCACTCTCTGTGCAGAGGACTCCAAGTCCTGGGAGATGGGGGCACCACAAACTGGAAAGAGCCCCGGTCCCTGAAGCACCAAGTGGAAGAAAGCTGCCTGCCAATGAGGAACACTCCCAGCAGACTGTTACTGTAGGCATGAAATTTCTAAAGTGTTAAGCCTCTAGCATTTCGGGGTTTATGTTTTAGAGCAGCTAGTGATTATTAGTTACAGAACTAATTTATGTTATTTATCTAGTACACTTCAGACATCATACCTAATACTAAAAATCATTGCTTTTAATACCCTACTCTTGTTCAAAAACCTAAGATGACTCCCAACTGCTTATTAAAGGACAAAATCCTTGGCTAACAATCATGATCAGCCAGTGGCATAGCTTCCAATACCATACAAAGTTACACAAATGTATAAAACATGTAACTTTAAAGAGTTAACAATAAAGTGGAAACTCCTGACTGCACTGTCTTCCATCTACTCTAGAGGCAACCACTACTGACTTAGTGGATAATTATTCTTTTGCTTTACTTTAAACATACTACCCAGTGAATGATGTCCTAAACAGTATGTTTAATTTTGCTCATTTTTGAACTTCGTATGAATCCTGTATTCTACTGAGACTTTTCTTTTGTTTAGCAACATTTGCAAGATACATTCCTGTTAAAGAGCATAGCAATAATACATGTCCACTGCTGTATGTTGTTCCACTGAAAGAACATATGAAAACTTCTTTATTTTCCTATTGTGAGCAGTCATCTGGATGGTATCCAGTCTTTGGCTATTCATGCTGCTATGAACATTCTTGTTACGTTACCTAGTATTTATGTGCAAACATTACTCTTGCGCAGTGTTTCTCAACAGGGGTAATACTTTTGCCTGTAGCGGATATTTAAAAGTGTCTAGAGACATTTTTGCTTGTCACAACTGGGTGAGTCTTGTGGGTAAAGGCTGGAGGTTCTACATCCTACAATGGACAGGACAGCCCCACTACAATAAAGTATTATCTGACCCACAATATCAGTAGTGCTGAGGTCGGTACCAAGGAGTGGAACTGATAGGTCAGAGGGCATGTGCACTCTTAACTTTATAGATAATGCCAAACTAGTTTCCAAAGGAGGGACAGTTTGATTCCCACCAGGAGTGTCTAAGTGTTCCCTTTGCTCTACATCCTTACTAACCCTTAGCATTGTCAACCAGTAGCACCAATTTGGTGGGTATTTCATTATAGCTTTAATATACATTGCCCTCACTACTAAGGGCTAAATAGCTTTCCATGTTCTAATACTGGCCATTAGAATTTCTCTTTTGTGAGGTACTTATTCAAGAGTTCATCTATTTTCTATTGGATTTCTTTCATTAGTGACTCCCAAAAGTTGTTTTTATATTCTGGATATTATTCAGTGAGTGATAAGTATTACAAATTTATTCTCCCAGTTTGTGGTTAGTCTTTTCACACTTTTTAATGTGTCTGTGATGTATAGAAGTTCTTAATTTGTATAAATTCAAGGTAAAATTTATTAGTCTTTCATAGTAAATGTTTTGTGCCTTGTTTAAAAGAAACCTCACTTATTGCAAAATCATGAAAGCAGTCTCCTATTGTTTGAAAAGTCTGATCTTTTTGCCTTTTATAGTGTACCTAAAGTTGATTTTTATGTATTATACACATAGGAATCCAACTGTCTCAACTCTGTTATTAAAAAGTTCATCTTATTGCTCCTGACCTGCTATAATATTAAGTATTATAGATAGTGGATCTTTTTCTAGGTTATTATGTACCATCTATTTCTAGGTTAATATGTTCCGATATTCCTGTGACAATTCCTTACTATCTTAATTACTAGTTTCATAATACATTCTGCTATTTGTATAGCAAGTTCCCTCCACCTTGTTCTTGTTAGAGAGAGCCTTGGTTATTCTCCGTCTTTTGCCTTTCCAAATAAATTTTAGATTTAGTTCATCAAGTTCACAAAATTAACAGATACACAAAGAAACAAAAATTCTTCTTAGAATACAGATCAATTCACAGAGAACATTTTTATAGCACTGAGTTTTCCAATTCATGAATAAGGTTTTCTCTTGTCTTTAATATCTTTCAATAAAATGTCAAATTTTCTCCATAATGGACTTTTACATCTTCTGTAATGTTTAGTCAATAGTATTAAAAATATACTCATTTCTCAGTTAATTCTATATTGTGCTGAGTCCAATATGCTACCAAAACCCATCTATTGAGTTTTTAATTTCTATTATTCTATTTTTCAATTCTAAGATGCTCTACTTGGTTCCTTTTTAATCCAATTATCCATCTTGAATATATTAATCACAATCATTTCCAAATCTGTGTCTGGTAACTGGGTTACTTGGGGGAGGGGGTGGTGGTACCCCGTTTCTGTTGTCTGTTTTCCCTCTTTGTCTTCTTTCTTGATGTACTTTATTATTTTAAACTGTATGCTGGACCCTATTCATGAAAAATTATAGAGCCTCTATACACTATCTTCCTCCCAGAAGAGATCAACCTTTCCTATGGCAGGCAGATCCTGTTAGAATCACCTTAATATAATCAGGGGCTGAGCTGATTTAAGGCTGGGGTTCTACAAGGCTCATTCTACTAAGCTGGCAGTGTTGGGGTGTATAACTCCAGTGGAATCAAATAAGGGCCTATGATGTTACACCCCTTCCTCCTTGATAAGGTTCCCAACACCTACTGCCTCCTAACGTGAGACTGCTGAGAATTTGGCTGTGTTTTTCAGAGGCTTTCTGCTTAGCTTTTTTTTTTTAATTCACTTTATTATCATTAATCTACAATTACATGAAGAACATTATAGTTACGAGACTCCCCCTTCACCAAGTCCCCCCCAACAAACACCATTATAGTCACTGTCCATCAGCGTAGTAAGATGCTGTAGACTCACTACTTGTCTTCTCTGTGTTGCACATCCCTCCCTATAACCCCCAACATTATACATGCTAATCATCAGGCCCCCTTTCTTTTTCCCTGCCCTTATCCCTCCCTTCCCATCCTTCCTGCACAGTCCCTTTCCCTTTGGTAACCATTAGTCCATCCTTGGGTTCTGTGATTCTGCTGCTGTTTTGTTTCTTCAGTTTTTCTTTGTTCTTATACTCCACATATCAGTGAAATCATTTGATACTTGTCTTTCTCTGCCTGGCTTATTTCACTGACAATAATACCCTCTAGCTCCATCCATGTTGCTGCAAATGGTAGGATCTGTTTTTTTCTTATGGCTGAGTAATATTCCATTCTGTACATGTACCACATCTTCTTTATCCATTCATCTACTGATGGACATTTAGGTTGTTACCATTTCTTGGCTATTGTAAATAGTGCTGCGATAAACATAAGGGTGCATCTGTCTTTTTCCAAATGGACTGCTGCATTCTTAGGGTAAATTCCTCGAAGTGGAATTCCTGGGTCAAATGGTATTTCTATTTTGAGCTTTTTGAGGAACCTCCATACTGCTTTCCACAATGGTTGAACTAATTTGCATTCCCATCAGCAGTGTAGGAGGGTTCCCCTTTCTCCACAACCTCGCCAATATTTGTTGTTGTTTGTCTTTTGGATGGTGGCTGTCCTTACTGGTGTGAGGTGATATCTCACTGTGGTTTTAATTTGCATTTCTCTGATGACAAGCAATGTGGAGCATCTTTTCACGTGTCTGTTGGCCATCTGAATTTCTTCTTTGGAGAACTGTGTTCAGCTCCTCTGCCCATTTTTTAATTGGATTATTTGCTTTTTGTTTCTTGAGATGCGTGAGCTCTTTATATATTTTGGATGTCAACCCTTTATCGGATCTGTCATTTATGAATATGTTCTCCCATACTGTAGGGTACCTTTTTGTTCTATTGATGGTGTCCTTTGCTGTACAGATGCTTTTCAGCTTGATATAGTCCCACTTGGTCATTTTTGCTTTTGTTTCCCTTGCCCGGGGAGATATGTTCATGAAGAAGTCACTCATGTTTATGTCCAAGAGATTTTTGCCTATGTTTTTTTCTAAGAGTTTTATGGTTTCATGACTTACATTCAGGTCTTTGATCCATTTCGAATTTACTTTTGTGTATGGGGTTAGACAGTGATCCAGTTTCATTCTCTTACATGTAGCTGTCCAGTTTTGCCAGCACCATCTGTTGAAGAGACTGTCATTTCCCCATTGTATGTCCATGGCTCCTTTATCGTATATTAATTGATCATAAATGTTTGGGTTAATATCTGGAGTCTCTATTCTGTTCCACTGGTCTGTGGCTCTGTTCTTGTGCCAGTACCAAACTGTTTTGATTACTATGGCTTTGTAGTAGAGCTTGAAGTTGGGGAGCGAGATCTCCTCCACTTTATTCTTCCTTCTCAGGATTGCTTTGGCTATTTGGGGTCTTTGGTGTTTCCATATGAATTTTTGAACTATTTGTTCTAGTTCGTTGAAGAATGTTGTTGGTAATTTGATAGGGATTGCATCAAATCTGTATATTGCTTTGGGCAGGATGGCCATTTTGACGATATTCTTCCTAGCCAAGAGCATGGGATGAGTTTCCATTTGTTAGTGTCCTCTTTAATTTCTCTTGAGTGTCTTATAGTTTTCAGGGTATAGGTATTTCACTTCCTTGGTAAGGTTTATTCCTAAGTATTTTATTCTTTTTGATGCAATTGTGAATGGAATTATTTTCCTGATTTCTCTTTCTATTAGTTCATTGTTAGTGTATCAGAAAGCCACAGGTTTCTGTGTGTTAATTTTGTATCCTGTAACTTTGCTGTACTCTGATATCAGTTCTAGTAGCTTTGGAGTGGAGTCTTTAGGGTTTTTCATGTCATCTGCAAATAGTGACAGTTTGACTTCTTCTTTACCAATTTGGATTCCTTGTATTTCTTTGTTTTGTCAATTGCCATGGCTAGGACCTCCAGTACTATGTTGAATAACAGTGGGGAGAGTGAGCATCCCTGTCTAGTTCCCGATCTCAGAGGAAAAGCTTTCACCTGCTTGCTGTTCAGTATGATGTTAGCTGTGGGTTTATCATATATGGCCTTTATAATGTTGAGGTACTTGCCCTCTATGCCCATTTTGTTGAGAGTTGTTATCATGAATGGATGTTGAATTTTGTCGAATGCTTTTTCAGCATCTATGGAGATGATCATGTGGTTTTTGTCCTTCTTTTTGTTGATGTGGTGGGTGATGTTGATGGATTTTCTAATGTTGTACCATCCTTGCTTCCCTGGGATGAATCCCACTTGGTCATGGTGTATGATCCTTTCGATGTATTTTTTTAAATTAATTAATTTATTTATTTTGTTGTCATTAATCTACCATTACATGAAGAATATTATGTTTACTATGGTCCCCCTTCACCAAATCCCCCCCCACAAACCCCATTACAGTACTGTCCATCAGCATAGTAAGATGCTGTAGATTCACTACTTGTCTTCTCTGTGTTGCACAGCCCTCCCCATGCCCCCACCACATTATACATGCTAATCGTAATGTCCCCTTTCTTTTTCCCCACCTTATCCCTCCCTTCCCTACCTTTCTCCTCAGTCCCATTCCCTTTGGTAACTGTTAGTCCATTCTTAGGTTCTATGATTCTGCTGCTGTTTTGTTCCTTCAGTCTTTCTTTGTTCCTATAGTCTTTGGGTTTGAGGTGAGTCTCTTGTAAGCAGCATATAGATGGGTCTTGCTTTTTTATCCATTCTATTATTCTGTGTCTTTTGATTGGTGCATTCAGTGCATTTACATTTAGGGTGATTATTGAAAGTTATGTACTTATTGCCATTGCAGGCTTTAGGTTCGTGGTTGCCAAAGGTTCAAGGTTAGCTTCTTTAGTATCTTACTGTCTAACTTGACTCACTTATTTAACTATTTTAAACTCTGTCTGGTCACTCATTATTTTTCTCCCTTCTTATTCAACCTCCTCCATTCTTTATATGTTGGTTGTTTCATTCTGTGCTCTTTTGTGCTTCCTTCAACTGCTTTTGTGGGTGGTTGATTTTATTTTTTGCCTTTAGTTAGTATTTAGTTGGTCTGCTTTCTTTGCTGTGATTTTATTTTCTCTTGTGACCTCTATTTAGTCTTAGAAGTGCTCCCATCTAGAACAGTCCCTCTAAAATACCCTGTAGAGGTGGTTTGTGGGAGGCAAATTCCCTCAACTTTTGCTTGTCTGGTAATTGTTTAATCCCTCCTTCATATTTAAATGATAGTCGTGCTGGATACAGTATTCTTGGTACAAGGCCCTTCTGTTTCCTTTGCATTAAATATATGATGCCATTATCTTCTGGCCTGTAAGGTTTCTGTTGAGAAGTCTGATGATAGCCTGATGGGTTTTCCTTTGTAGGTGACCCTTCTCCTCTCTCTAGCTGCCTTTAAAACTCTGTCCTTAGGGAAAACCGGGCGCACTAACCCCCTGGGCAACAGCTCTGAGACCGCCTCACGGAGGTAAACAGCCAAACAGCCCCCCCATCCATTACCCCTCCGGGCACTGCGAAAGCAGAGAAGCAGCCTGAGACAAACTCCGCCCACAGAAAGGGAAATTTCTCCCTTCCGGCCAGGCAAGACACAAAGACCCAGTCTACACACAATTACCCAACACAAGCCACTAGGGGTCGCAGTTGTCCCAGTAAAGAAAGGCCAGTAGCAAGTGAAAATTTTGGCCCTCCCAGCTGACAGTCAATAGCACCTGTCAACATGAAAAGGCAAAAAAATATGATCCAGACAAGACTAACCCAGACAGCTTCGGCACCTGCTACATCTTCCCCTGAGAAGGAATCTGGGGAGATAGATTTAGCCAGTCTTCCTGAAAAAGAATTCAAAACAAAAGTCATAACCATGCTGATGGACTTGCAGAGAAATATGCAAGAACTAAGGAAGGAGAATTCAGAAATAAAACAAGCTCTGGAAGGACTTCAAAACAGAATGGACGAGATGCAAGAGACCATTAATGGACTAGAAAACAGAGAACAGGAACGCAGAGAAGCTGATGCAGAGAGAGATAAAAGGATCTCCAGGAATGAAAGAATTTTAAGAGAGCTGAGTGACCAAACTAAAAGGAACAATATACGAATTATAGGTATACCAGAAGAAGTAGAGAGAGAAAAGGGGATAGAAAATGTCTTTGAAGAAATAATTGCTGAAAACTTCCCCAAACGAGGGGAAGAAATGGCCTCTCAGACCACAGAGGTACACAGAACTCCCATGACAAGGGATCCAAGGAGGGCAACACCAAGACACATAATAATTAAAATGGCAAAGATCAAAGACAAGGACAAAGTATTAAAGGCAGCCAGAGAGAAAAAAAAGGTTACCTACAAAGGAAAACCCATCAGGCTATCATCAGACTTCTCAACAGAAACCTTACAGGCCAGAAGAGAATGGCATGATATACTTAATGCAATGAAACAGAAGGGCCTCGAACCAAGACTACTGTATCCAGCACGAATATCATTTAAATATGAAGGAGGGATTAAACAATTACCAGACAAGCAAAAGTTGAGGGAATTTGCCTCCCACAAACCACCTCTACAGGGCATCCTACAGGGACTGCTCTAGATGGGAGCACTCCTAAAAAGAGCACACAACAAAACACCCAACGTATGAAGAAGGGAGGAGGAGGAATAAGAAGAGAGAGAAATAAAGAATCATCAGACTGTGTTTATAATAGCTCAACAAGCGAGTTAAGTTAGACAGTAAGATAGTAAAGAAGCTAACCCTAAACCTTTGGTAACCACAAACTTAAAGCCTGCAATGGCAATAAATTCATACCTTTCAAAAATCACCCTAAATGTAAATGGACTGAACGCACCAATCAAAAGACACAGAGTAATAGAATGGATAAAAAAGCAAGATCCATCCATATGCTGCTTACAAGAGACTCACCTCAAACCCAAAGACGCGCACAGACTTAAAGTCAAGGGATGGAAAAAGATATTTCAAGCAAACAACAGAGAGAAGAAAGCAGGTGTTGCAATTCTGGTATCAGACAAAACAGACTTCAAAATAAAGAAAGTAACAAAAGACAAAGAAGGACATTACATAATGATAAAGGGCTCAGTCCATCAAGAGGATATAACCATTATAAATATATATGCACCCAATACAGGAGCACCAACATACCTGAAACAAATATTAACAGAACTAAAGGAGGAAACAGAATGCAATGCATTCATTCTAGGAGACTTCAACACACCACTCACTCCACAGGACAGATCCACCAGACAGAAAATAAGTAAGGACACAGAGGCACTGAACAACACACTAGAACAGATGGACCTAATAGACATCTACAGAACTCTACATCCAAAAGCAACAGGATACACATTCTTCTCAAGTGCACATGGAACATTCTCCAGAATAGACCACATACTAGGACACAAAAAGAGCCTCAGTAAATTCCAAAAGACTGAAATCCTACCAACCAACTTTTCAGACCACAAAGGCATTAAACTAGAAATAAACTGTTCACAGAAAGGAAAAAGGCTCACAAACACATTGAGGCTAAACAACACGCTCCTAAATAATCAATGGATCAATGACCAAATCAAAATGGAGATCCAGCAATATATGGAAACAAACGACAACAACAACACTAAGCCCCAACTTCTGTGGGACACAGCAAAAGCAGTCTTAAGAGGAAAGTATATAGCAATCCAAGCATATTTAAAAAAGGAAGAATAAGCCCAAATGAACGGTCTAATGTCACAATTATTGAAATTGGAAAAAGAAGAACAAATGAGGCCTAAGGTCAGCAGAAGGAGGGACATAATAAAGATCAGAGAAGAAATAAATAAAATTGAGAAGAATAAAACAATAGCAAAAATCAATGAAACCAAGAGCTGGTTCTTCGAGAAAATAAACAAAATAGATAAGCCTCTAGCCAGACTTATTAAGAGGAAAAGAGAGTCAACACAAATCAACAGTATCAGAAACGAGAAAGGAAAAATCACGACGGACCCCGCAGAAATACAAAGAATTTTTAGAGACTACTATGAAAACCTACATGCTAACAAGCTGGGAAACCTAGGAGAAATGGACAACCTCCTAGAAAAATACAACCTTCCAAGACTGACCCAAAAAGAAACAGAAAATCTAAACAGACCAATTACCAGCAACGAAATTGAAGCGGTAATCAAAAAACTACCAAAGAACAAAACCCCCGGGCCAGATGGATTTACCTCGGAATTTTATCAGACATACAGGGAAGACATAATACCCACTCTCCTTAAAGTTTTCCAAGAAATAGAAGAGGAGGGGATACTCCCAAACTCATTCTATGAAGCTAACATCACCCTAATACCTAAACAAGGCAAAGACCCCACCAAAAAAGAAAACTACAGACCAATATCCCTGATGAATGTAGACGCAAAAATACTCAACAAAATTTTAGCAAACCAAATTCAAAAATACATCAAAAAGATCATACACCATGACCAAATGGGATTCATCCCAGGGATGCAAGGATGGCACAACATTCGAAAGTCCATCAATATCATCTACCACATCAACAAAAAGAAAGACAAAAACCACATGATCATCTCCATAGATGCTGAAAAAGCATTTGACAAAGTTCAACATCCATTCATGATAAAAACTCTCAGCAAAATGGGAATAGAGGGCAAGCACCTCAACATAATAAAGGCCATCTATGAAAAACCCACAGCCAACATTATATTGAGCAGCGAGAAGCTGAAAGCATTTCCGCTGAGATCGGGAACTAGACAGGGATGCCCACTCTCCCCACTGTTATTTAACATAGTACTGGAGGTCCTAGCCACGGCAATCAGACAAAACAAAGAAATACAAGGAATCCAGATTGGCAAAGAAGAAGTTAAACTGTCACTACTTGCAGATGACATGATACTGTACATAAAAAACCCTAAAGACTCCACCCCAGAACTACTAGAACTGATATCGGAATACAGCAAAGTTGCAGGATACAAAATCAACACACAGAAATCTGTGGCTTTCCTATATACCAACAATGAACCAACAGAAAGAGAAATCAGGAAAACAACTCCATTCACAATTGCATCAAAAAAAATAAAATACCTAGGAATAAACCTAACCAAAGAAGTGAAAGACTTATACTCTGAAAACCAGAAGTCACTCTTAAAAGAAATTAAAGGGGACACTAACAGATGGAAACGCATCCCATGCTCATGGCTAGGAAGAATTAATATCGTCAAAATGGCCATCCTGCCCAAAGCAATATACAGATTTGATGCAATCCCTATGAAACTACCAGCAATATTCTTCAATGAACTGGAACAAATAATTCAAAAATTCATATGGAACCACCAAAGACCCCGAATAGCCAAAGCAATCCTGAGAAAGAAGAATAAAGTAGGGGGGATCTCACTCCCCAACTTCAAGCTCTATTATAAAGCCATAGTAATCAAGACAATTTGATACTGGCCCAAGAACAGAGCCACAGACCAATGGAACAGACTAGAGAATCCAGACATTAACCCAGACATATATGGTCAATTAATATTTGATAAAGGAGCCATGGACATACAATGGCGAAATGACAGTCTCTTCAACAGATGGTGCTGGCAAAACTGGACAGCTACATGTAGGAGAATGAAACTGGACCATTGTCTAACCCCATATACAAAAGTAAACTCAAAATGGATCAAAGACCTGAATGTAAGTCATGAAACCATTAAACTCTTGGAAGAAAACATAGGCAAAAACCTCTTAGACATAAACATGAGTGACCTCTTCTTGAACATATCTCCCCGGGCAAGGAAAACAACAGCAAAAATGAACAAGTGGGACTATATTAAACTGAAAAGCTTCTGTACAGCAAAAGACACCATCAATAGAACAAAAAGGAACCCTACAGTATGGGAGAATATATTTGAAAATGACACATCAGATAAAGGCTTGACGTCCAGAATATATAAAGAGCTCACATGCCTCAACAAACAAAAACAAATAACCCAATTAAAAAATGGGCAAAGGAACTGAACAGACGGTTCTCCAAAAAAGAAATACAGATGGCCAACAGACACATGAAAAGATGCTCCACATTGCTAATTATCAGAGAAATGCAAATTAAAACTACAATGAGGTATCACCTCACACCAGTAAGGATGGCTGCCATCCAAAAGATAAACAACAACAAATGTTGACGAGGCTGTGGAGAAAGGGGAACCCTCCTACACTGCTGGTGGGAATGTAAATTAGTTCAACCATTGTGGAAAGCAGTATGGAGGTACATCAAAATGCTCAAAACAGACATACCATTTGACCCAGGAATTGCACTCCTAGGAATTTACCCTAAGAATGCAGCAATCAAGTATGAGAAAGACCAATGTACCCCTATGTTTATCGCAGCACTATTTACAATAGCCAAGAATTGGAAGCAACCTAAATGTCCATCGATAGATGAATGGATAAAGAAGATGTGGTACATATACACAATGGAATACTACTCAGCCATAAGAAAAGGGCAAATCCTACCATTTGCAGCAACATGGATGGAGCTGGAGGGTACTATTCTCAGTGAAATAAGCCAAGCAGAAAAAGAGAAATACCAAATGATTTCACTCATCTGTGGAATATAAGAACAAAGGAAAAACTGAAGGAACAAAACAGCAGCAGAATCACAGAACTCAAGAATGGACTAACAGGTACCAAAGGGAAAGGGACTGGGGAGGATGGGTGGGTAGGGAGGGATAAGGGGGGTCAGAAAAAGAGAGGTATTGAGATTAGCATCCATAGCGGGGTGGGAGAAAGGGGAGGGCTGTACAACACAGAGAAGACAAGTAGTGATTCTACAACAGTTTGCTACGCTGATGGACAGTGACTGTAAAGGAGTATATAGGGGGGACCTGGTATAGGGGAGAGCCTAGTAAAGTATTCGTCATGTAAGTGTAGATTAATGATAAAAAAAAAAAAGCAGTTCCTGTGTGGTGACCTCCAATGAGTTCTACACAATGATATAAAGGGCATATAAAAGTGTAGGCAAAGGGTCTGTTTGTGTTTATACAGAGGATCAAAGCCTAATTTGGCTACCCCAAAAATGAACTAAGATACGATATGAAAGAGAACTTCCAACATCAGCACTCTCGGGAAGACTTATGACAGAAGATGATCAGCAAAAAAAAAAAAAAAAAACCCCAACAAAGATCCACGCACTGCCACAGGTGTAGATGCACTCATCCCACCAGTTCCTGGACTTGCCATGGGAATGATGAAGGAGATATCTAAGCTGGCCTGTGCATACAGTAAAACAACAAAATTGGACTGGATCTATACTGTTGGAACTCAACCAAGAATTAGGAGAAGTGCAAATTGTAGCACTCCAAAATCTTACAACCACAGACTATTTACTGTTAAAAGAACATATGGGATGTGAACAGGCCCCAGGAATGGGTTGTTCTAATTTATCTGAATTCTCTCAGACTGTTCAAGTTCAGTTGGACAATATCCACCATATCATAGATAAGTTTTCACAAATGCCTAAGGTGCCTAACTGGTTTTCTTGGTTTCACTGGAGATGGCTGGTAATTACAGGTATGCTTTGGTTAGGTAACTATATTCCTATTATGTTAATGTGTGCGCACAATTTAATTAGTAGTTTAAAACCTATCCATGCTGAAGTTACTCTACAAGAAGATATGTCAAAGAAATAATCAATCTTCCCAGGTTTTCTGCCGCCTGCTACTTCTATAGCTTTTCTTCTTCCTACCTAATTACAACCTTTAAATAGAACTCGTGCCACATGTCGAATTTACCGAGTATCATAATTCTTCCAAGTGGTAAAGACACCTCAAGACAAATGCTGAGCATAGAAGCCACAGGGCATAAATATGCAAAGAAGTAAAAAGCTAACCTTTTCAAACAATAAGGCTTCTCTCTCACTTACCAACTTTACATTTCCCTGTATGGCCCCGGAAGATGACTGGTTAGCCAGAGACGGGTAAGATTCCTCAAGGGAGGAACAACCTAAGACAGGCACAGTCGCAGGGGGCCATCAGGTGAGAAAATGGGGATCAGCAGAGGTGAGGCTTAGAACCTCCCCCCTCATGTTCTGAGAGAAATCTTCTGCATACATGGATGTTTATTGCCCTCGTCTAGCTTGGATTAACACATAGTCTACAGGCACACACCTGATCATCTACATTTGCTCTCTTACAACACTAAACTCTGTTTTCTACCTTTATCTCGTATCTACCTACCACTTCAGCATTT
The DNA here is from genome assembly GCF_030020395.1 of Manis pentadactyla. Taxonomy (NCBI): domain Eukaryota; kingdom Metazoa; phylum Chordata; class Mammalia; order Pholidota; family Manidae; genus Manis; species Manis pentadactyla. Next base: position 58,148,143 of record NC_080027.1, read on the forward strand.
TATTAAAAATAATAATAATAAAGAGAGAAATGTGGTATCCACATATAAATCAAGTTTAAAAATCAAATGAATATTCATATTTGAACTGACTGTTTATAGTTCATAATGCATGAACAAAATCGAAAGCTTCTTTGATGACTGCCCTTGCACTGTTCACCATGTAACTTATTCACTATGTAAGAATTTGTACTCCATGTAAGAACTTGTTTGTTATGCAACAGAAGATTGGAGACTGACGAAAATTAGGCTTGGGGTGGATTAATGATTGTGCATTGAGTATTGACCCCCCTATACAGAATTTTATTGTTGTTAACAACTATTTGATCAATAAATATGAGAGATGCCCTCACACACACACACACACACACACACACACACACACTATATATATATATACACACACACACACACACACACACACACACATATATATATATATAAACACACTTCCAATTGTAAAGTAAATAAGTAACCGGGATGTAATGTATAGCATAAGGAATATAGTCAAAATATTGTAACAACTTGGTATGGTGATAGCTGGTACCTAGAATTATCATGTATATAAATGTTGAATCACTGTGTTGTACACCTGAAACTAATGTAATGTAATACTGTGTGTCAACTACCCTTCAATAAAACAAACAAACAAACAAACAAACTCTGTCCTTGTCCTTGATCTTTGCCATTTCAATTATTATGTGTCTTGGTGTTGTCCTCCTTGGGTCCTTTCTGTTGGGAGTTATGTACACTTTCATGGTTTGATTGATTATTTCCTGCCCCGGTTTGGGGAAGTTTTCAGCAATTATTTCTTCAAATACTTTCTATTCCTTTTTCTCTCTTCTTCTTCTGGTACCCCTATAATGTGGATATTGTTCCTTTTGGGTTGGTCACACAGTTCTCTTAATATTGTTTTGTTCCTGTGGATCCTTTCATCTCTCTCTGCATCAGCTTCTATGCGTTCCTGTTCTCTGATTTCTATTCCATCAGTGGCCTGTTGCATCTTATTCATTCTGTTTATAAATCTTTCCAGAGATTGTTTCGTTTCTGTAATCTCCCTCCGGACATCTGTAATCTCCCTCCAGACTTCATCCCTTAGCTCTTGCATATTTCTCTGCAGCTCCATCAGCATGGTTATGAGCTGTATTTTTAATTCTTTTTCAGGAAGACTGGTTAAGTCTGTCTCCTTCTCAGGGTTTCATGGCAATAGATCTATTTGTGGGGAGCTGGTGCGTGTGTTTGGTAAGAGAAAGTCCCTTCTTGCCAGTTTATGGCCTTCCTCTCCTGGGATAACAGCGGCCTCTAGCGGCTTGTGCTGGGCAGCTGTGCGCAGATGGGGCTTCTGATCTTGCCCGGCTGCTATGGAGTTTATTTAGCTCTGCAGTTGCTGTGGGCGTGGCCTGCCTCAGGCCGCTGCTCCAACATGGTGGAGCCGCATCGGAGGGGGAACAGGCGGGAGGCTGTTTATCGTGGTGAGGGGCCTCCGAGCTGCGCTGCGGGGGTTCAGGTGCCCAGAGTCCCCCCAGATTTGCAGCTGCTGGGCTAAGTGTCCCAGGGCACTTCTGTCCAGCTGTGGGGTCCCTGTCCCATTAAGACCTTCAAAAAGCACTTGCTTTTCTTTGTTCTGGGTGCGCCAGCTGCAGGGACCCGCTCACAGGTCTTACTGTCCTGTTTCCCTATTATCCAGGACCCCACGCATGCACTGTGTCTGCACTCTGGTGTGGATGGCTGGGGCTGGGTGTTCAGCAGTCCTGGGCTCCCTCTCCCTCCCCACTCCAACTCCTCTCCTCCCACCGGGAGCTGGGGTGAGGGGCGCTCAGGTCCCACCAGGCCGCGGCTTGTTTCTTACCCCCTTCACAAGGCACTGGGTTCTTGCAGGTGTGGATTTGGTCTGGATGTTGTCCTGTGTCTTCTGGTCTCTCTTTTAGAATTAGTTGTATTTGTTGTATTTTCAAAAATATATATGGTTTTGGGAGGAGATTTTTGCTGCTCTATTCATGCCGCCATCTTGGTTGTGTTTTTTTTTATGTATTTTTGAATTCGGTTTGCTAATATTTTGTTGGGTACTTTTCCATTTACGTTCATCAGGGATATTGGTCTGTAATTTTCTTTTTTGGTGGGGTCTTTGCCTGGTTTTGGTATTAGGGTGATGTTGGCTTCACAGAATGAGTTTGGGAGTATTCCCTCCTCTTCTATTTTTTGGAAAACTTTAAGGAGAATGGGTATTATGTCTTCCCTGTATGTCTGATAAAATTCTGAGGTAAATACATCTGGCCTGGGGGTTTTGTTCCTGGGTAGTTTTTTGATTACCGCTTCAATTTCCTTGCTGGTAATTGGTTTGTTTAGATTTTGTGTTTCTTCTTGGGTCAGTCTGGGAAGGTTGTATTTTTCTAGGAAGTTGTCCATTTCTTATAGGTTTTCCAGCTTCTTATCATATAGGTTTTCATAGTAGTCTCTAATAATTCTTTGTATTTCTGTTGGGTCCATCATGATGTTTCCTTTCTTGTTTCTGATCTGTTGATGTGTGTTGATTCTCTTTTTCTCTTAATAAGTCTGGCTAGAGGTTTATCTATTTTGTTTATTTTCTCAAAGAACCAGCTCTTGGTTTCATTGATTTTTTCTATTGTTTTATTCTTCTCAATTTTAGTTCGTTCTTCTCTGATCTTTATTATGTCCCCCCTTCTGCTGACTTTAGGCCTCATTTGTTCTTCTTTTCCAATTTTGATAATTGTGATGTTAGACAATACATTTGGGTTTGTTCTTCCTTCTTTAAATATGCCGGGATTGCTATATACTTTCCTCTTAAGATTGCTTTCGCTGCATCCCACAGAAGTTGAGGCTTTGTGTTGTTGTCATTTATTTCCATATATTGCTGGATCTCCATTTTAATTTGGTCGTTGATCCATTGACTATTTAGGAGAGTTTGTTAAGCCTCCATGTGTTTGTGAGCCTTTTTTGCTTTCTTTGTACAATTTATTTCTAGTTTTATACCTTTGTGGTCTGAAAAGTTGGTTGGTAGAATTTCAATGTTTTTGAATTTACTGAGGTTCTTTTTGCAGCCTAGTATGTGGTCTATTCTGGAGAATGTTCCATGTGCTCTTGAGAGGAATGTGTATTCTGTTGCTTTTGGGTGTAGAGTTCTATAGATGTCTATTAGGTCCATCTGTTCTATTGTGTTGTTCAGCATCTCCGTGTCCTTACTTATTTTCTGTCTGGTGGATCCGTCCTTTGGAGTGAATGGTGTGTTGAAGTCTCCTAAAATGAATACACTGCATTCTATTTCCTCCTTTAGTTCTGTTAGTATTTGTTTCACATATGTTGGTGCTCCTGTGTTGGGTGCATATATATTTATAATGGTTATATCCTCTTGTTGGACTGAGCCCTTTATCATTATGTAATGTCCTTCTTTATCTCGTTACTTTCTTTGTTTTGAAGTCTTTTGTCTGATACTAGTACTGCAACACCTGCTTTTTTCTCCCTATTGTTTGCATGAAATATCTTTTTCCATTCCTTGACTTTTAGTCTGGTCTTTGGGTTTAAGATGAGTCTTTGGGTTTAAGGTGAGTCTTTGTGTTTAAGGTGAGTCTCTTGTAAACAGCACATAGATGGGTCTTGTTTTTTTATTCATTCAGTGACTCTATGTCTTTTGATTGGTGCATTCAGTCCATTTACATTTAGAGTGATTATTGATAGGTATGAACTTATTGCCATTTCAGGCTTTAGATTCGTGGTTACCAAAGGTTCCAGTTTACTTTCCTTACTATCTAAGAGTTCACCTTAACTCACTTAGTATGCTGTTACAAACATATCTAAAGGCTCTTTTCTATTTCTCCTCCTTCATTCTTCATATATTAGGTATCAAATTCTGTACTTTTTGTCTATCCCTTGATTGACTTTGAGGGTAGTTAATTTAATTTTGCATTTGCTTCGTAATTAGCTGTTTTACTTTCTTCACGGTGGTTTTATTACCTCTGGTGACAGCTATTCAACCTTAGGAACACTTCCATCAATAGGAGTCCCTCCAAAACAGACTGTAGAGATGGTTTGTGGGAGGTAAATTCTCTCAGCTTTTGCTTATGTGGAAATTGTTTAATCCCTCCTTCAAATTTAAATGATAATTTTGCCAGGTAAAGTAATCTTGGTTCCAGGCCCTTCTGCTTCATGGCATCAAATACATCATGCCACTCCCTTCTGGACTGTAAGGTTTCTGCTGAGAAGTCTGATGTTAGCCTGATGGGCTTTCCTTTGTATGTGATCTTACTTCTCTCTCTCTCTGGCTGCTTTTAGCAGTCTGTCCTTATCCTTGATCTTTCCCATTTTAAGTACTATGTGTCTTGGTGTTGTCTTCCTTGGGTCCCTTGTGTTGGGAGATCTGTGTATCTCCATGGCCTGAGAGACTATCTCCTTCCCCAGATTGGGGAATTTTTCAGCAACTATCTCCTCAAAGACACTTTCTATCCCTTTCTCTCTCTCTTCTTCTTCTGGTATCCCTATGATTCGAACATTGTTCCACGTGGATTGGTCACACAGTTCTCTCAATATTCTTTTATTCTTAGAGATCCTTTTTTCTCTCTGTGCCTCAGCGTCTTTGTATTCCTCTTCTCTGGTTTCTATTTCATTTATTGTCTCTTCCACCATATCCAACCTGTTTTTAATACCCTCCATTGTGCTCTTCAACGATTGGATCTCTGACCTGAATTCATTCCTGAGTTCTTGGATGTCTTTCCGTACCTCCATTAGGATGTTGATTATTTTTATTTTGAACTCCCTTTCAGGAAGAGTCACGAGGTCTATATCATTTAAATCTTTCTCGGGAGTTGTATTAATAATTTTACTCTGGACAAGGTTCCTTTGGCGTTTCATGTTTGTATATGGCGCCCTCTAGTGTCCAGAAGCTCTATTCTGGAGCTGCTCAACCCTGAAGAAATGTCGGGGGTTGCAGGGGAGAAGTACTGGTGTCTCGGGGGAGGAAAGAGCTGTTCCCCACTTCCCAGCTGCTGTGCCTGTCTCCACTGCCTGAGCCAGTGGGCTGAGCACACAGGTATAAGTTTTTGTCCCAGAGCAGCCGGATATGGATCCCTGCTTTCCACAAGCGGCTGGAATCCCAGTCTCCCTAGGAACTCTGCCTGTATTAACTTTCCAACCTGATAGTCATGCGATTCTCATGAAAGCACCATGAAATGTAGGTTTGTGCTCCCAGCGCAGATCTCTAGAGCTAGGTATTCAGCAGTCCCAAGCCTTCCACTCCCTCCCTGCTCCGTTTCTCTTCCTCCCGCCGGTGAGCTGGGGTGGGGGAAGGGCTCGGGTCCCGTGGAGCCACAGCTCTGGTACGTTACCCCATTCAGTGAGGTCTGCTCTTTCTCCAGGTGTGTATAGTCTGATGCCGTCCTCTTTCCTGTTGCTCTCTCAGGATTAGTTGCGTCAATTAAGTTTTCTAATTGTATCCAGTTTTAGGAGGAAGCCTCTGTCCCTTCTCTCACGCCGCCATCTTTAATCCAATCTCAAGTTATCTGCTTAGTTTTTTAAGCATCTTGTTCAGCATAACCCTTGAAGGGAAAACTCTGATGATCTGGTTAGTTTCCTTTGCTCCCAAATCTTGGCTCCTATAACACTGGCTGCACTGGCAGATAGAAGAGCAACTATTGCTTTTTTGGCTTTGTGAGACTGCTAGGAACTCTGCAGGCTTCTTTGCCTCTTAGCTAAAGTAAGGCCCTCTGTCCAGATTGCACCTCTCACCCTGAACCAAGAATCAGTGAATACACCTAGGGAAAACTGGCAGAATGCTGCCCATCTCTTTGCATTCCATTTCTCTACAGGCTCCTAGGCCCTTCAAGTCCTGATTGCCTGAACAGTTCTCTAAAGCCTTTCAGATGCTGTCTGTACTGTTTGGCTTTCCTCGTCAGTTTTGACTGGGACACTGACTGGTATGTCAGAGCTACACCATCTGAAGCATAAAATGAAGTTTCCTACTACTATTACTTCTTGATAGGGGTGCTTTGAGCAATGAGATTTGAACAGTTTCACAAATAAATCCCACCAGTATACCATTTTTATTAAAGCATTTCCCACTGTGTCAATTCTGTCTACTCTTAAAAGTTCAACTCAAGCAAATAAAATAGTGATTGTGTATATTCTGTAAATTACCAAGCTCTATACAAATCTAAGATATATGTCTTTAGAGAACCTTTTCTGATTACCCAGCTCAGTGATTAGTGATCTTATTGATCTATCCTCCTTGGAACCCTCTTTGAGTGTTAGCAGAAGGTAGATGCTAGTGAATAAAATATATAAAATACAATGATTTCACAGAACACTTTTAATACTTACGTGTTTCCACTCATGTAGATAAGGAAGATGTATCTTCCCATTTGCATCAACATGCCTTCCTTTTTTAATAGTCATTGAACTAGTAGGCTTAACAAAACAGATAGGGGGATTATACGGGTATGTGTCCAGCAGCCACAGGCATATTGGAATATTATATGTATTACCTGAGAGAGAGAAAGAGAAACTTTAGTTACTCCATTTTTATTATTTTTCAATAATGGCATACTAGGTAAGCTATAACTAAGCAAACATTTAAAAGAAAAATCACAACAAGTATTTTATGTTTCAGAGTTCTGTTTAAGACCAGTTTCTCAAATTTTCAGTTTATAAAATACATCGGCAGGATTCAGAAGCTAACTGGTCAGTAGCAGCACTGCTCGCTGGGGTAAAACATTCTTATGAATCATCTTTGGCTCAATCCATTCTTTGCTACTTGACTCTTATCATTTCAGTTAATAAGGTTCACTGGAAGGTATAGAGAAAGAAGACCATGGATTATGGTGTCCCATCAGAAAGTGCTATACTAAATTAGACTTGGAATTCCCTTGCCAAAAGCCAGACTCTAAGACCTAATCCACCTGCCAAACAGATGCTGACTGGTGGCTATAGCTTGACCAATGCATTCGGCCTTTTCAGTGGTAGCTATTCGGAGTAAATGATGCCATCTCCTCTTTATTTACTAGAATCCCTCTCAGTTGAGGAATTTGACTATAAGCAGTCAAACTGAACAGTGTCTCAAAAGATCCAACAGAGTTAACATTGCTGAACATAAGTCACAGCCTTTTCTTACAAGGCTCAAAGCCCAATGTCCTAAGTAACCATTTGAAACCATTTGAATCACGTGACATAATTCAGGTACATTTTCCCCCTTAGAAAGTTTCACTTCATGTAAATAAATATAATTACATTTAAAGAAATAACACAGTTGTGGGACTTGAGATTTATTTTTTTGTCCCAAAACTTCTACAATGAAAAGAAAAAAAACTAATAGAATATATCCTAATACATAAAACATAAATTTATTTCTATCACCCAGAATTCTTTGTTTTCTGAAAACGAAGATTCTCCAGAATCCTTAGGCTTAGGAACTATGCAGTATGAAAAATGATGAGGGAACAGAGAAACTTTAGTTTAGATAAAATTTATATATATAAAATAAATGCCCTTAGTTATGTCTACGATAGTTTCTTGCCTTCTCCTCCCAATCACATAAGTATTTCCCTCACAGGTGTTTACTTCCTAAGAAAAAAGGCAAAGTCAGTTATCCTGAATTTTACTCAGTTTTCCCTAAATTTATCATACTTGCTTTAGACAGTGCTGATGCTCAAGCGTTTTTTTCCCTCTGCCTGGAATATCCAATCTGTTAACAATAGCTGACTCATCCTTTAGTACCAAGTTCAAATGTCGTTTGCTACATGATCTTCCCATGTGGTCTTGTTCTCCTCGTAATCTCAAAGCACTTTTATATCATTCTATAGCAGTTATAGAACTTTGTAAATACTTATTTATTCCCTGTATTCCCTATTTGCATAAGTTCTTCCAGAGAAGGTACATCCTTTTTTACCTTTGTATCCATAGCTCCCATCCCCTCTGCCTCATGTATAACATATATTTTGTTATGTGGTAGTACTATATAAAATCGATGTGTAAGTTACAGAGACAGGTCTTAGCTGGTCACAAGGAATAATAAGTAAACAGGCTGTCCAAAAAACAGAACAGTCATTTATGAAACTGAATGCTCCCTTTTCAGTTTAAGAATTCCAGCAGAGGGTGGTTGACTGGCTAACAGAGACTTACTTACCCATCATCAGCATTATTGTCAATATTACACTAATAGCTACTTTTGTTAACTGTTTATTGTATACCAGACTCTATGCTAAGTCCTTACATACATTACCACAATGAATTCTTTGTAAAGCTCTATTATCCTAATGTCATAGATGCCCATTGTCATAAAACTGATAGATTACAGAGTGAGAACTGAACCTTTCTCTGCCCTGACTTTAAGGCCTCCATTTTAGCCACTATACTGTAGTTTCCCACTGTCAGAAAAGCCTGAATGAGGTTGGAACCTGAACTAGGAGGCATCTAAGATTCTTTCTAGTTCTAAGAGTCTTTGATTCTATGAAACATCAAATTATTCCAGTGTACTGAGACACTGAATCATTGACATAAATTGGTAAGGAAGGAAAAAAAGACTGAAAATACTAAGTGCTGCTGCCAAATGAAGTTCAATTAGAAATTACAATCTCTACACCATCATGAAAGCCATGAGAAAGTAGGTTTAATTTACATGTAACTCTTTGGCAACCTATTATGTGAATCAAAATGTACCTATATTGGAAACATAAATTATATAAGACATTTACCTCTATAAGGCACAGGAATTGTTCCAGTGAGGTTCATCAGTTCCCTGGAACTGCCATCATTAAAAACTGAAAGGAATTAACAATGATTAATCCCAAGCACTTTTGTGAATATTTGCATATAAGTTACTCTTTCAGAAACCCTGGTTGAACTGACACCATGCTAAATGTTAACCTAATGTCATTAGATTTCTGATTCCCCAGATTTTTAGTCCTACTCACTGTCATTCTCAATCCCAATGTAGTAGCAAACCGCAATATTAAAAAGAAAAAATGTTTTCTGTCAAATATAGACAAAATCTTTTAAAGGAAGTATTTCTCATATCACAAATGTTTCTATCTATAATTCATTGATTGTAATTAGGGCACATCATTTATATTACATGAACTACTATTTGTAATGATTCGGAATTAACACTGTATCACATAAGGAAAAGGCTGTAATGTGCAGTACAAGAACACAGAACGGTTGACCTCAGTTCTTTTACTTACTATTGACAATTATAAACTGTGCTGTAATTTATCCTGATTTTGTACTTTTTTAAAACCACTTTAAGTTTCAAGCTTTATTTACTGCAAAAGCATGTGGATAACAATGGGTTTGGCTTGGACTAGCCATGTAAAGCTCATGTAACATTTATTCAGTGATGCTGGAGTCTATCAGTTTCAATCAACATATTATTATTTTAGTATGCACTAAACTTTACACTTACAGTAAAGTTCTAGTTCCAATCACTTTTTCCCCCATCAAAGCCATTTTTGAATTAACTCTGATTTTGGTAATATGAAGTTTTTTACAGATCTAAATACCATAGTACAATATGTGGACAAGAGGGAGAACAGTTTCCTAGGTTTTGGGGAGGACTTCCAGTTCCTGTCTTTACTACTGTTCAGGAAATTCAGGATTGATTGTCCCTCTGTTGCCTCCCATCTCTCATTACCAGGCTCCTAATGTTTTCAAAGGTCTAGGGGTGAGTAGAGTCTAGAATGAGAGTCTCAGCTACAAAATTCAGCTTCTAGCCCTCAGTGCCAAGGGCCTCATAATGGACAGGCAGCAGCACGGGTTTTCTTTGGCCCTGGCTCCTTGCTATTTACAAGGAGACAGGGTTAGAGAGTTTATGTTAAGATCAGTGGGGACAAAATGACCATTAAAAAAAAAGACTTCTAGGTATTGTCATTTCTTACTTAAATCCCAACTCTGTTGTCTCAATAGGAAATGTAGACAAACTCTTACCTACCCTTTCAGAATTAAGGATTAAGCATTAAAAAATGCTTTCCTCATTTATAAAATGAAAGATATAGTCTATAATATAGTTTTGCAAAATGTGTTAAGAATGTAAAGAGATGCTCTAGGGAGAAAAAAGGTTTCAGTAGTTCAATAACTTGCAGATATACTGTATAATCTCTCCTCTCCCTTCTTGGTGAGGCATAACACATTAGCATATTAAAGGCTCTGAGAAATCTTGCTACAGAAACCTATTTAATTTTATTTAATCTGTAATTGCTCAAACTTAACCAGAGTCCACCTGCCCACCCCCATCAATATTCCTTACAACTATGGATAACATTTTGGGAAATGATATCTGTAACATCCCTTTTGTTAACTTTGCATAGTTCTGTGTAAGAATATTTTTTTTAATTAAAATAAACTAAACAAATGTAAGAAGTTATTGTGTAGATCTTATAATTTTCTACCTCCCCAATACATTGATTAGGTGGAGGTTCAGTCCTATAATGGGAAAACCAACAAACTTAAAAGGAAAATGGAAAATGCATAATCATTAACAAAAAAAAGTAAACTCAAAGTATAGTAACTGGTATTTTTATTATATAAACTCACCATATGAATCCAATACTGGTTTGAGATCTTTGTATGAATTAATAACATTGGCAGTTTCACGTACAGTTAGGTCTCTGTATTTGTACTGAAAAGCAAAATAACATGGAATTTAGTTTAAAATAATGCATATATTTTATTCCTAGGTTAATTTTCTTAAAATCTTATTTTCTCAATAGTGCTCTTCTTAAAAATGTAATGGTTCTCACTAATCATTAACATGAATTAAAGCCTGAAATAACCTACACAGCTTTCTCTCCTGCCATGTATTCAAACCCTTTACTCACCTCCATTTTAGCTCTTCTTTCCAACTGAAAAGGCTCCCACCAAATCTGATCTTAATCATTCTCAGGGACCCAGCTTACCTCTCTCCTTATTCTCAATGACCCTTTTCCAGACTTACCTTTTGTGCATAATGATCTCTCCCTTTCCTTCAAACTCCAGTACTTACTATCAAGAGCAACTATTTCCTATTATCATTTGCTATTTTGTATCTTCACACACACCCCTTGTATCATTCTACTCCAAGAAAACTAGGAACTTGGTTTATAACATTCATGGCAGATTAAGAGATCAGGAGATGGGGACACCCATCTGATCAATACATTGAAGCTCACCTGCTGACAAGTTCCAATTCATATACACAAAGCCTTCAATCAGCTTTTAGTGCTTCTCTCTTAAAAAGCAGCAGTCAGCTATTCCAGAAAGATTCTAAAATAGTATGTCAGAGACCACAATAGAAAAGAAGGAACTAAGAATAGAAATAATGCAAAGAATGGAAGAAAATACATATACAGCATTAATAACTTCAAAGAAGGAAGAAATGACATTGTATCCATGAAACAAAAACACTCAGAGAAGAAAGGTGAGTTAGAAAAATACCATTCAGTAAAAGGATTAGCACATCAAGTCAAAGAAATCTCACAGGGACTAGCACAAAAAGAGAGTGGTGGACAATAAGGGAGAAAAAACAAGAAAAATTAGGGAATAAGTCCAAGATGTCAACTCGAAGGCATCTCTTCACCATATCTTGCCCTCTTCTGTCCTGACGCACTGATTTTTCCATGTTACAGGATCAGAACTATTAATGCACAAACCCATTCCTGACCTCCCTTCTCCCTCCAGCTACAATCACACTTCTCTCAGTTTCCCTTTATAGCAAAAACTCCTATAATGAGCTTCCTATATTTGCTGTCTATGACTGCTCTCTTCCATTTCTCCCTTTTTAAAACTTGTTATTGTGGAACATGTCAAACATATTCAAAAGTGGATAGGGAACTGTATGAGTTCCCTGCATCTTACACCCAGCTTCAACAATAATCAACTCACTGCCAATCTTAATCTACAACCTCATTCACCTTTCCCTCCTCTTGTATCATTCTCTGATTGTATCAAATTCTATCACAGAAATATGTTAGTACATATGTAAAGGAATTTAAAAAAACACACATACTATCATACTAAAATAATCACTATTTCCTTAATATAGTATTTGCAGCATCATATCACTTTGTTGTTTTAATCAAGAGCCAGAGTCCATACACTGCAATTTAAAATGCCTTTTAGGTGCCTTTTAACCTATAGAGTCTCTCTCCACCTCTTTTTAAAAAAATTTTTACTGTAGTTGACATACAATATTATGTTGGTTCCAAGTGTACAACATAATGATTCAACATGCTCACCCCAGTTAAGTGTGGTTACTATCTGTCAACAAAGATATTATAATTTTATTGACTATTTTCTCTGCTGTACTTTCACCCCATGACTAATTTATATTATAATTGAGATTTTGTACCTGTTTATCCCCTTCATTTATTTCACCCACCCTCCTGCCTCTTTTTTGCTAAATGCTTTATTGAGATATAATTAGTTACATACCAAATAATTCACACATTTAAAGTGAACTGTAGAAAGTCCAGTATCTTTTAGTACATTGAGTTGTGCAAATACTACCACAATCAATTTTAGGACATTTTCATTACCCCCAAAGAAACTCATACCTTTTGGCAATCACCCTCTCATTCCACCAGCCCCTCATCCCATTCACCCTAGGCAATCACTTATCTACTTTGCTTCTATCAATCTGCCTAATTTGGACATTTCATATAAGTGGAATCGCATATGGTCATTTATGACAAGCTTCTTTCACTTAGCATTATTTTGAAAGTACATCCTGTTTCAGCATGGATCAGTACTTTACTTTTTAATGCTGAATAATATTCCATTATATCACATTTCATTTACCTAGTCATCAGTAGGCCCCTTTTCTATTTTTACTCCTTGGAATTCATTTGTTGAGGAAGTTGGTGCATTTGTCCTTAGAGGCTCCTGTGGTTTGGAAATTGCTAACTGCATCCCCTTGGTGTACTTTAATATATATTTTACCATGCCCTTTCTATTACCCACAAATTAGTAGTTGGAGCTAGAAGTTATGATCTTTCTCATGATTTTGTCTAAAATTTTCCTTCTCTCTCTCTCTCTTCCCCTCCCTGATCCCTTTTCCCATCCCTCTGGCAAGATCATTTCACAGATGATGGGGTTTTTCCATGCGGTGGTACATGTTATCTGGGTATCTGTGATATTAGCAACCGCTGATGCTCAATGCCTAAATTCATTCTCTTCAAACCCACTCCAATCACGCCTGTGCACTTTCATGGAAATTGTTTGTCAAGATCCCTGACTGCCATATAGCTATATGCAATGGCCATATCTCAGTCTTCACCTTAACCTATCGGCAGCATTTGACCAAGTCAATTCCTTGCTCTTAAAACATGTTCTTCATTTGATGTCCAGCACACCACTGCTTGTTTTCCTCCTTTGTCTTTGCTGGTTCTTTCTGTTCTCCCAGCCTCTTTATATGATCCCTGGGCTCAGTCCTCTTCTTTATCTAAACTCACTCCTTTGGTGATCTCCCTCATGGTTTGAAGTACCATGTATATGCCATAACTCCCAAATTTAAAAAATTCCAGTCTGAACCTCTTTCCTGGATTCCAGACATGTATATGCAATTACCAATTTGATATCTCCACTTGGGTAGATAAGGAATGTCAAATTTAAACTGAGCTCTTTATCTTCCCCCCAAATCTACTCTTCCTACAGTCTTCATATCTACAGTCTTCCATCTGCTCAGGACAAAAACCTTGAAATTATCCTTGATACCTCTCTTTCCTTCAAATCTACACTGAATCCTGTCAGAAAACACTATTAGCCTTACCTTCAAAAATATGCAGAATCTGATCACTTCTCACTAATTCCACAGGTATAATCCTGGTCTAAGCTACCATATCACCTCTAACCTAGGTTATTACAAGAGCCTCTTTATAGGTGTGTCTCTGCTGTGCTCCTAACCTCCTACTAATCTCAACAAGCAGCTAAAGCAATACTGTTAGAACAGACCATCACACTCCAATATCACATCCCTCCAAAATCTACCATACCTTTATTTGTTACTACCTTCCCCTTTGCTCACTCTAGTCCAGTCACCTTAGTCCCCTCTGGTGTTCCTTTATCATGCATGACAAGCCACCTTTGCACTTGTTTTTCCTTCTTCCGGGAGTATTCTCACTCCAGATCATTCATTCCAATTTGCTTCCTTACCCTTTCAGGTCTCTGTTCAAATAGATCTTCTCAGAAAGACCTTCCTTTAGTATTCTATAAAATTGCAACCCACCCATCTTCGCTGCCTAACACTATTACCCTTTCCTGCTTTACTTTTCTCCAAAGCACTTATCACCTTCCAGCATACTACTCAATGTGCTTATTGAGTTGCTTATTGCCTTCTACGAGAATTTAAATTCCAAAAGTACAGAGAGGGCTTTTGGTCTAACTGTTTACTGTTGTGTCCTTAGAAACTAAAACAATGTGAGATACACAGCCATCTTTAATTTATCAGCTCTCTTCCACCTATTTAGTAGTGACTCCACCTCTAGGAATGCCACAGGTACACTATGTAAGAATACAGGTAGTTGCCTGAACGAAAAATCTAAGGTAGAAAGTTTTCTGTGCAAAGCAAGATAGACTAATGGTAAAAATATGCCTCTGTTAACTGCTAAAATGATGACAAAGAAGGTTCTTAATGAAGTTATACTTAAGTTAGGAGCTAAGATGGTGCTCAAAGGAAATTATCTGTAATAAAACATAAACAGGTAATATAATGTCATATGTCAGTTTTTCCTCAAAAAATAAAAAGACTTCAGTCAAGGCAGGTGGCCCAAAGTACTATGATGGGTGTGGGGGTTCCACAGTCAGATAAGGAGTAAAGGACTCTCACTCCAGCAATGTGTCCAGGATCCTGGCCAACAATCTCCCCACTGGATTGCACCCACCTGAACAGATCACACCTGCAGTGAGCTTTCCACCAGGAGAAAGGAACTCCACAAACTGCTCCTATTATTCTACTTACTCCTCCTACCTATCTATTCACAGGCTGGATAGAAAAGATGCTGGTACTCATAAGTGACATCATCGCTTGCAAGATACTCAAGTTTTCAGATATGGGGTCAAGAACCAGATGTTAGGTAGAATGCCCTCTCTCACCTCTTGCCTATGTCCTTTTTTGTTCTTAGGGCAAAAGAGGTCAGAGGGAGGTGGAAGCAGGTGGAGGTGTAAAATATCTTGTAAAGATATCCTGACTATCTCTGAAGGCAGATTCCTCTAGAGGAAGCTTAGGAAACTTAAGTTAAGATTCAAAACCAGTATTTGAATATTCTTGTCCTTCTATATAAATGCTTATGCTTAATTACTATACTATCACTTTGAAGATAAAACAGCATGGAACTGATACTCTTCAGTTACACAGTATGTAAAACAATGTACTGTTTTTAAAAAGGTGATATATAAGTATTAGACCATAGACCTGGGTCATGATCTTGGGCTCCCCAAAACATTCTCTACAATCAAGGATAACTACTTTACCAAAAGAAAATCAAGATGCCGAGAAGATACTGTTAGACAACCAGGAGAAGCTTTATTTTAAAAACCATCACCTTGTCTTTATAAGTTATTTGCTCTTCAAAGACTAGGAGACGATTTTACTGGGGAGGAACAAGTATATTTTTCAAAAAAATAAGTTTACACATTTGTATATTTTATTAATATTGAACACTGCTTCAATTTCTACCATTCTTCCTTTGGGCAAAAGTGTCCAAAACTCACCCACTCCCACCCTCATTGAACTAGAAAAGATCCAACTCTCAACAACTTCATGTACCTATTCCAATTATCTTCGGTAAATTGAAAGAGCAAAACATCACCCAGTTCTCTCTGGTTATCAGGGGCCACATTTGAAGTTATTATCAAGATAATTCAAGACTTTAAAATACAAAATGCCTGTTTGCTTTTAAAGAAAATGAAAAAATACACCTTGAACTGTCTTGAACTTTGAGGACCTTGAGTTACACAGGTCTTGAACTGTGAAGATCCTAAGTTCCAAGCAAACAAATGCGTGTTGTAAAAAGCACACAATTAAATACAGTTCCTCTTAGCAAATCAAAGTCCCTGAAATGGTAATGGCATTCTATTTATTTCACCCGAGGCAGTGAGGTACCGGTATTCTGGCTTCTCTAGATGTTTTTTCCTTATAACTGAGCCAATTCGATCAATAGTTGCTGTTCTCCCGCGGGTAAGGTCTGGAGTTGTGTGAGGAATACAAAACTGAAAAGGACACTCTCAGGGGACGGGGAGGGAAGGGCGAAGACTGACGGATGCCTACGTGGGGACAGGAGTGGCGGACTGCCGCTGATAGAGAATTAAGTACAATCCCCCTCTCTGTATTTATAAAAACTAGGACGAAAACTACATTGCCCCACAAACTGCTCCAAACTCTCCCCAGAGGTGCTCCGCGCCTTTGTTGACTGTCGCTGCCCACCACTTGCGCCGGCCCCGAATCGGTGATTCCTGCGCAAGGAGACAGGCATCTCAGGGCTGGGGGCCGCCAGGCGACTGGGGACTGCACTGGGGCTTCCGACCCGCCCGGGAGGCGTGTGGTCTGCGTCGGGCCAGGCCCGGCGGGCGCGGAAGGGAGCGGTGAGCGCGCCGTCCAGCGAGCGCGCCGCGGGCTCACCTTGGACATCATCTTCTTGAGCTGGTTCTCCAACTGCGCCATGGCGGCCGCCTCGCGACTCCCGTCTCGGTAGGCAGAGGGTCAGCCGCTCCGGGGCTGCCCCTGGCCGCCTCACACAATCGCACACGGAGCAGCCGCCCCCCACCCCCCCGCCTCCAATAGGAAGTCGGCCACTAAGGCAGCTCTTCCGCTTCCCTTACGTCACTTCCTAGGTAAGGGAGGCCGCGGACGGGGGGTGGGTTCCGGCCGGCCCGCTGATGGGCGGTACTCGGCCGGCCAGGTGGCGTCCCAGAGACGAAGGTAAACCTGTTTCGAAGGTCGAAACTTGGCCAGGGGTAAGACGGGCAAGTGTTCCACAGTTGCCGTTAGACTAAGGGATCCCATTCAAGATGAGGAAGGTCTTGCGAGTGGGCTTCAATGTCTGATTCATGTAGTGGGGGGGGCAGTGGATTGGGAGTCAGAAGACAGCTCTGCCGAGGACTTGCCCTTGTGGTAACAGAAGGCAAGTGCACTTCTAGTTCGGGCTTAAGTTTTTCCCAACTCTAAAATGAGAGGCTCGCATTATATGATGTCCAGGGTCTAATTCTTCTTTTGTTTTTTTGAAGCTTTAAAGTTCCTCATACTACATTCCCAGACGCGAAGTGCAGAGCCCTGGTTTCACAAGAAGCCAGGCGATTTCTTCTCTGGGAAACCATTCCCTAAGTCAGAACTTATGTGTGCCCAGGCAAAAATGACAAAATACAGGCTGCATTCTACTTGCACTGTCTTCGTGTTTCAGCCTGTCCACCGTCAAATTACAAGGCTTTGAGCGCAAGTTCATCTTCGTATCCTCATCGCCTTGTACAGTGCAAGAGTGGGTACTCGATCTTAATTGAATTTCTCCTACCCATAAAAGTTCATGATCATCAAAAAAAAAAAAAAAAAAGTTCATGATCATCTGTATTAGTCATTATTATTGCACATCAGTTTTATGAGCACAGTGTCGGCCAAGATATTGTAAAGCTTGGGTTTGATGATGCGAAATGTGATAATCTGGATGATTTTAGGGTAGTGCTAATTAGGAACAGGTTGTGCAATTTATTCCCTTCTAAATTGGCATCTAAGTGAAAGTCACATACAGAAGAGGGACTAATTGAAACCATAATAGCATCATTATAAACTGTTGTACACACACACACACAGGCTACCCCAGTATGTATCACTTTTTTGGTTATGGACACAATATGTTAGTTAAGCTCCAGTCAAACTAAACTATAGCACAGTCTATCCTTCCACAGCACCTCTTTTATGACTTAAAAGCAGTGCTTTTTCAAATTGTCGTTAAAGCCACAGCATACTCAGAGGAGTACCCTCAATTAAAGCAACTTTGCTTTATCAGTTGGGAGAGTGCTGAAAATATAGTTTAAAAAGTTTTCTTGATTAAAACAATTTTTAAAAATTTGAAAGCAATAAAATCCAGTCTCTTCATTTTGATCTTAAGCCACTTATTATGAAATAGCTAAATGTCTTGGATATTGTATGAATTACATGAAAGAATCTTTCTCTCCAATCTGAATAAATTTCCTTCCACTCAATAAAGTTGGCATCTCTTGGTGATTTTAAAGTCAAAGTTTATTTCATTCATTATCCTTGATACTTAAGGGAAATTCCAATGTAAATTAGAAAATAAATAAATTTATCTCTGCACTACAGTATTAAAGAATCATTTAAATCCAAGCCCCATTAAAATCATAACAAGAGGAGACATGACATGATTTTGGGAAAATGAGAATGTGAAAGGAAATAGAAGCATCATGAATGTCAAATTATCACCAAATCTTGCTGAAGTGGTGGCGGTGGTACCTCTTCTTGACTTATGGAACTTACAATGTGATTGGTAATACTTAACACAAGCAAATATTCGATAGAATTAATTCTGTACTGTCAACTTCTGTAGGACAAAGACTATTACTCATGGTTGAATACTCAGACTCTAACAGAACTAGGAATAACAAGATGTTGAAAGTATTTGTTGTATTGCACTGACATTAACTTATAAATAATGTAGTGAATTCTTGGTAATTACTATACTATACAGTATCTTGCAGTTAGGTTACTGTTCACAAACAAATTAGATATTTCTATTATCTAATTTCTAATTAGGTAACATATCAGAAAAGGCTAATTTAAAAAACACAAGAAATAGTTCTTTCAGTTTTACTTCCTATTTCATACAAAAAGGACAGTGAAGAAATATTGTTAGAGTAACATCAAAATAATTTAGCTGTGTATTGAAATTATGCAGAACTAATGCTTATCTCGTCAAAGTCCAAGATTTTTAGCCTTGTTAATTCTGGTAGGAATCTTAACAAACATAATATTTTTCTACTTTTCTAAACATAGGACACTGTGTATTTCACCTTTTCTGTATGGTTTAAGCTCATCATTATAAGCATCCATGATACTAAATCAGCACTGGTTTATTTCCTCTCTACCTAGGATGTGTCTGCTCTTAGAAACCATTTAGCCCCATCTGTCTGACCAACTTTGGATTCACCTATCATATGCTTTCAAAGCACCTGGGATCTTTACACTTGAAATTGTACATCTGTGGGACTTGATTACTGTGTCTCCCATATTAGATTGTGTGGGCCATGGGGGCTTGTACCTAGTACAGGTTTGCTCATCACTGTACCTGCAGTGCCTGGAATAGTGCCTAGTGTATAGCAGGCTCCCAGTCAGTAATATCTGAATGAGTAAATAAACACCTACTTCATTGCATACCCCACTCTGTTATTTGCTGAGGGCAAGTCTGGGAAATCAGGAAATCAATCTTTCTAAAAACTGTAAGAAAAAAAAAAGAAAGGTCAGCCCCTACAAAAGAATGGAAAATAATCTTTCCACAGTGTACAGAACCCCAGATGTAGGTCTTGCAACTGTTTCAGCTCTTAGGCTTTTCCCCCTTCTGCTGCTTAGAAAAAGTACAAGCTGTATGGATAGGGGCCCCTTAGCTGTGATACATTGGGCACTAAACCTCAATTTTCTCCTCTATAAAATGATGATAAAACTACCTCAATGTTTCAATAAAATAATAAAGTGCTCATCACACCACCTGAAATATGTGTTGATGTTGTTACTATTAGCTGTTGTCACATTCATAATATCTATCTTTCACATATGAAGATAACTGTTATTAACCCATCATCAAAGCATATGTACTCTGAATCATTTCTTTACAAGTGGTTAAAGGATTTGCTCAAAAAAATCAGTCCATCTAACCTCTCCTCTTAAGACCAATGGTTTTTATGAAAGCCTCATGTTTTAGCTTTAAAGTAAACTGCTCGGCTTTTTATTCACAATCAATTTCCACTAAAACTACACACTTTTCTGAATGGTTCTACTAATATAGTGAGTTGATGCAATGTTGGAGATGTTAGAAAGAGGTTATAGGCAATTTCAGAAAGAAAAGTCCCACTGGAAATTAAACTATACTTTTTCTTCATATATATTAAATGAAATTTCACTTTCCCTAATTTTAAAGTACATGTAAATTTCATTTCCACTTTTTGGTAGCTAATTAATTTGAAGATGGAAAACAAAATGCTTTACCATACTACCAACTGTACTTTAAAGAAGAAACATTAACACCTTAAGCTGTGAATCTTTTGAATGTACACCTAGCACAGATTTTGCAGCTCAATACTAGGTCTTTCTTTAGCTTGCCATGTTTACTTTAATAGTCAGAGTCATTTTCAGTATCCCCAACGTGCTAAATGTGCTTTTAGGTGAGGATATACCTTTTCAAATCATGCATATTGCAGATGAATGTCTGTCTCTGCTATAAGGTCTACAGAACAGTATAGATTTCTCAAGAACAAATAAAATTAGATTTTTTTCACTCCTTATCAAACTCCCAAAGCACTAAAATTAAAAAGTTAACCAAGAAATCTTCTACCTTAACCAAGCAGTTTGTAAGGAAAAGTAATAAGATACAGAAGTTCTTAACCCTATATATGTTGGCAGAATTAAGTGACCCCTCCTTTCAGGTAACTCTGAACTTTAAAATCAAAGTTTTAACTGTTGTTGGAGACCATGGATTGATGATGCACTGCTTTGGAGTTTCTCAGTCACTGTATCTTCTTTCACTGTAGTTTTGATGACTTCAGATACCCCATTGGTTCCAAGCATGCAAGGCAAACTTAAAAACACATTACTATTTATATCATAATATCCCTGAAATGAAAAAAGTAGGGATTATAATAGAGCTGAATCACTGCAAAAACTTTAATATCATAAATAAGGATACTTTCTTGTTTTTCTAGTCCTAATATAAATTAATACAAGCTGAACTTTAAAAAAAATATTGTCCATTTAATTTCTAAACTCAAGTTATTGTTTCAGAAAACTTTTGTGAGAAGGGAGAACTTAGCCAAAGATGCCCCCTTTGTGGGAAGGTAAGCTAGCCCCCCTGCAATATGGGTAGCAGTTTGGAGGCTAAGAAAAAAGAGTGACACAATGGCTTCCCTAGGGAGGGGCATACATGGGGCTCTGGGCACAATCAAATATGCGGTCAAATACCTGTTTTAACTTTTCCTTTCCATGTTTTATTTTCCTCCTGGTATTCATAAGGTTTTCAAGAAAATAGTTAAGCATTTATGCCTCATCTTAGCCATGTTTTAGGGACTTTATGCATGGGAGAAGGTGGTAAAGGACAAACTAAACTGGAGAGAGGATTGATGACCTGCTAAGACTAGTAGGCATGTCAGTTTGGGGTGACCTGTTTGGAGGTGATAAACAACAACCAGAAGTTTATGGAACATACAAATGTTTCTCGGGGATTCCCAAAAATTACATGGGGGTGAAAGGCAACCTGGTAGAAATACAGACTTCCCGTAGCCAAATAGGATAGGGCTTAGACCAAACTGTGTCCACCCATGTGTTACTCTAAAAGTTGGTGCTATTGAAGATACATGGGTTACAGTACAAACATTACTTTTTCTGGTTTTATAATAAAAGTTCAAAAATATGAGAAGTATAATAAAAGTTTAAAAATATGTTGAGAAAATGAAAATAGCAATTACCTTTGCTAAAGTTGATACAGAATGTACTTTCTTTTTATCATTTACAATACTGTCAACCAGGTCAGCTACTGATAATCCAACAGACCAAGATCTTTGGCCTTTTACCCGTAACAGTTCCATGGCTCTAGGTTACAAAAACAAAGTACCATCTCAGAAAATGCACAAAATATGCACATTCAGTTTTACATTCTGCTTAAGGTATTTAGGTTTTTTTATAACACAGAAATAAGAGTTATACAACAGTGGTTAGGAAAGCCTACTGCTAATCTAATGATTAAACTTTTCTTAAAATGTCAGATAAGCAGTTCACAGAAAATAAAAATGTCCTAATAACATAAAAAGAAACTACTACTACTGTTTAACTATATATGAGTTAAAACAATAAATACATCATTTCTGCCTATCAAAATTGGCAAAGATTAAAGAGATTGATGACTACTTTTGGAGAAGCTACAGGAAAAACAGGTATTCTCATAACCACTATTCATAGTGTAAAGTGATACAATCTTTTAGGAGGAAGCTTTGGCAACATCTGATCCAGAAATTCCTCTTCTAGGGAATTTATCCTATAGCAATGTGCTCAAGTGTGCAAAGATATATGTAAGCCTGTTGGCCTTATTTGATACAGCAAAAATTTTGGAAACAACTCATCAAAAGAGGATGGGTTAAATAAATCACCACCCAAATCATAGTGCCATACAGCTCTTGAGAAGAATACGGTAGGTAGATTTATATGTACAATACAGAAAAATGCTCATGATTCATTAAGGAAACAAAGCAACTTTCAAGATAATGTGAATGGCATAAACCTATTATTATAAAAATAATAAAAATTTATAATGTCCACAGACACTGAAAGAAATGTTATACATGGACACTAAGCTGATAACAGTGGTTGTCTCTGGAGAATGGGACTATGCCCAGCTTTTCATCTACTTTACAGATATCTGTAGCATACATTCTTTTTGTAAATAATAAAAAATGATATACATTAAACAAGCATACTTGGATTTCCTCCTTTTGAAAACTATAAATGCAGAATCATACATACAGAGAATCACATTAGAATGGATTATACAACACTGCTTTTCTCAGTAAGAATATTCTTTCCAGGTATATTCTAAAAGTCATAAGCTGAAGGTTTAAAAAGCTAAAAATCTCTACCACTTAGACTTCAGGAAAGTATAATATGTGAAGGTGTAACAAAAAATGGCATGAAGCTATATATAAGATATATAGGGTCCAACTCTAGGGCACAGACCCTGAAGGCCTCTGAATAAAGGCAAAATATATAAGGATCTGTGCATCCCATTTATACTATGGCTTTTCCATCCATATTGGACTAATTTCTTAATGTATTTATGTATGTATTTATGTATGATTAATAAATACATACTAATTTTTAAGTGGTATGGACAAATTCTCTTTGGAATTAAGAAAATTCTTAATATCCTCAGATGTTTAGATATAGGATCAGTAAATCACTGTCTACAAATAAGGAAACCAGTTCTGCCCTTTAAGTGTCAAGTATGTATCTGATATAAAGTTTGCAAAGCATTCTTGGATCTACTTTCAGGTAAGAAACCAAAGACTAGATAACACTGCTTCCTTGTACTTTTGGATTTGTCTGTACTACTTAGCTTTGTTTGCAGAAGCCTGGTACATGTTATGTAAACAGTTATTGTTATCTATGAAGTGCACAATTTTTAGTTGGATAAATGCAAATCTACACTCAGTGTTACCTGTTGGACAGCTGTACCTCAAAGTTATGACTCATTACTTCTTGGCCACTCCATGTGGGCACTAAAAGTGAAATGAAAAATTAATTGTATTTCATCAATAAATCTCTTAGTATTAAGATGTGATAAATGATCATTTATAGTCAAAGGTATCTGTATTAAACTTTACATAAATGCACCCTCCACCCCAACCCAACCGACAGTTACATTTTTCCACTGATGGCACTCAATGTGCAGGGCACACAGATTTGCCCTGGGGTGAGAAAGACTGAGCTTCAACCCCCCACAAAACCTCAAAGTCTATTCGCAGCCTCCTTACCTGTTCTCTCTCATCACCTACAGTTCTACAAGGACCATTTTACTGTCCTAGTAGAAAATTTTCTTTTCTCAGCAGGCTATGTGTAATAGGCTTCATGTGCTGCAAGCACTTGGCATTTGTTCCATTGGAAAATATACTGATACCTCTTTCACCAGGTGAGGAATAATTTGGTCACCTATTTTGGGCTAGATTTCTATAGCTGTTAGAGAGGCAGCGCCCTGTTTTTCTTTTTTTTTTTTTTTTTTTAATAATTATTTTTTATTGAAGGGTAGTTGACACACAGTATTACATTACATGAGTTTCAAGTGTACAACACAGTGGTAGAACATTTATATACATAATTCTAGGTTCCAGCTATCACCCTACCAGGCTGTTACAATATCTTGACTATATTCCTTATGCTCTACATTACATCCCGGTTACTAATTTATTTTACCATTGGAAGTCTGTCCTTTTTTTTTTTTTTTTTTTTTTTTGTGAGGGCATCTCTCATATTTATTGATCAAATGGTTGTTAACGACAATAAAATTCTGTATAGGGGAGTCAATTCTCAATGCACAATCATTATTCCACCCCAAGCCTAATTTTTGTCAGTCTCCAATCTTCTGAGGCATAACAAACAAGTTCTTACATGTAGAACAAATTCTTACATAATGAATAAGTTACATAGTGAACAGTACAAGGGCAGTCATCACAGAAACTTTCGGTTTTGCTCATGCATTATGAACTATAAACAGTCAGTTCAAATATGAATATTCATTTGGTTTTTATACTTGATTTATATGTGGATACCACATTTCTCTCTTTATTATTATTATTTTTAATAAAATGCTGAAGTGGTAGGTAGATACAAGATAAAGGTAGAAAACATAGTTTAGTGTTGTAAGAGAGCACATGTAGATGATCAGGTGTGTGCCTGTAGACTATGTGTTAATCCAAGCTAGACCAGGGCAATAAAACATCCACGTATGCAGAAGATTTCTCTCAGAGCGGGGGGGTGAGGTTCTAAGCCTCACCTCTGTTGATCCCCAATTTCTCACCTGATGGCCCCCCTGCGACTGTGCCTGTCTTAGGTTGCTCCTCCCTTGAGGAATCTTACCCGTCTCTGGCTAACCAGTCATCTTCCGGGGCCATACAGGGAAATGTGAAGTTGGTAAGTGAGAGAGAAGCCTTATTGTTTGAAAAAGTTAGCTTTTTACTTCTTTGCATATTTATGCCCTGTGGCTTGTATGCCCAGCATTTGTCTTGAGGTATCTTTACCACTTGGAAGAATTATGATACTCGGTAAATTTGATATGAGGCACGAATTCTATTTAAGGGTTGTAATTAGGAAGGAAGAAGAAAAGCTATAGAAGTAGCAGGCGGAAGAAAACATGGGAAGATTGATTATTTCTTTGATATATCTTCTTGTAGAGTAACTTCAGCATGTATAGGTTTTAAGCTACTACTTAAATTGCACACACACATTAACATAATAGGAGTATAGTTACATAACCAAAGCATATCTGTAATTACCAGCCATCTGCAGTGAAACCAAGAAAACCAGTTAGGCACCTTAGGCATTTGTGAAAACTTATCTATGATATGGTGGATATTGTCCAACTGAACTAGAACAGTCTGAGAGAAATCAGACAAATTAAAACAACCCATTCCTGGGGACTGTTCACATGCCATATGTTCTTTTAACAGTAAATAGTTTTTAGTTGTAAGACTTTGGAGCGCTACAATTTGCACTTCTCCAAATTCTTGGTTGAGTTCCAACAGTATAGATCCAGTCCAATTTTGTTGTTTTACTGTATGCACAGGCCAGCTTAGATATCTCCTTCCTCATTCCCATGGCAAGTCCAGGAACTGGTGGGATGAGTGCATCTACAGCTGTAGCAGTGCGTGGATCTTTGTTGGGGTTTTTTGATGATCATCTTCTGGCATGAGTCTTCCAGAGAGTGCAGATGTTGGAAGTTCTTTTTCATATCGTATCTTAGTTCATTTTCGGGGTAGCCCAATTAGGCTTTGATCCTCTGTATAAACACAAACAGACCCTTTGCCTACACTTTTATATGCCCTTTATACCCTTGTGTAGAACTCGTTGGAGGTTACCACACAGGAACTGCCCTTTTTTTTTTTTTTTTTTGCTATCACTAATCTACACTTACATGACGAATATTATGTTTACTAGGCTCTCCCCTATACCAGGTCTCCCCTATAAACCCCTTTACAGTCACTGTCCATCAGCATAGCAAAATGTTGTAGAATCACTACTTGCCTTCTCTGTGTTGTACAGCCCTCCCTTTTCTCCTACCCCCCCATGCATGTTAATCTTAATACCCAGCGCCCTGTTTTTCTAAGAGGATCTTTTGGGTTCCCATTTCCTCTTACTACATCATTTATAAAAACAAAAAGTTCAAAGCTGTGTACATGAACAGGATATTTATACCACACTTTAATATTACATAGAAATTGCCAGAAACTTTTGAAATCTTACTAATGTTCACCTGTTTCCCATCTGTCTTAAGTATTCTTTGGTACAAATCAGTAATGTACAAAATTACATTCCGATATATAAAACTACGTTTGAGATGTAAGTCTTCTAAACTGTTTTCAAACTTAGGCCATTTAGTAATATGTTGGCAAAAAAGGACTCCATATGATTCAGATGCCTCCTCTCCTCAAACTGACTAGAAGCTTCCAGAGGGCAGGGACCATGTGGTGTTTTGTGTCTTCTACAGATATTCTTTTCCATGGTAAAGAATGCACAGGAGATAAAGAACTGATGTCATACACAATCCATAATTATATTTGGTAACAAAGAAGAAAACATACTTGCAACAGTGAAGTTGAAAAACATGGAAAACTTTTAAAAGTTTATATGTTAAGTAAAAAAAGGTAAAACCCAAAGTTGTATGAAAAATATAAGTACCTGTGGACAGATTATGGATTTTTTAAATGTTTTATTTGGATTGAATTATTTCCAAAGAAGTTTTTGTATGTTACTAGTATATTCACAACAAATAGAAAATTAGGGGAAAATATCTGCTTAATTAAATACAGCATATATAGACTTTGGAAAGATGAATAAAAGGGGCAAGATAGATAAAAGACAAGACAAAGGACATAAAAAATCTGAAAATTAATTATGCATATAAATATATATATGTAAAACTTTATCTCTCATCTCTGAGTTCTGACTTATAAGAGCCACGAGAAAAAAAATGGAGGGAGAAAGCTTCACAATGTTCAAATTTGCTTTTCACACAGTCATTAGAATTTTCAATTAAGTTTAGGTGGACTTCACTTCATTTTTCTGTTCATTTACTACCCATCTCTTCAAACTCCCTAAATGTATATCCATCTTAGTTAAAGGAACCCTTTCTGAGGGCCAACCTTTGGATTTCTAAAACACCATTTGAAAGAGTTATCTGAGAGGCGGAGCCAACATGGCGGCGTGAGTAGGACAGTGGGAATCTCCTCCCAAAAACATATATACTTTTGAAAATAAAACAAACACAACTAGCCCTAAAAGAGAGACCAGAAGACGCAGGACAGTGGCCAGACTGCAGCTACACCAGCGAGAACCCAGCGACTGGTGAAAGGGGTAAGATACAAGCCCCGGCTCGGCGGGACCCGAGCGCCCCTCCCCCCAGCTCCCGGCGGGAGAACAATAGGCAGAGCGGGAGGGAGACGGAGCCCAGGACTGCCGAACACCCAGCCCCAGCCATCCGGGCCAGAGCGCAGACACAGTACGTGCCCAGGGGGCCCTGGATACTGGGGGAACAGGGAGTAAGACCTCTGAGCGGGTGCCGAAGCTGATGTCCCTGTGACAAAGAAAAGCGGGGGCTTTTTGAAAGTCTTAAAGGGACATGGACTTAACAGCTTGACGGAAACAACCCAGGTCACAGTACAGCAGCTGGAAATTACAGGGAAAACTGGGTGCACTAACCCCCTGGGCAACAGCTCTGAGTCCCCTCACGGAGGCAGACAGTCAAGCAGCCCCCCCCATCCATTACCCCACCGGGCGCTGCGAAAGCAGAGAAGCAGCCTGAGACAAATTCCGCCCACAGAAAGGGAAATTTCTCCCTTCCGGCCAGGCAAGACACAAAGACCCACTCTACACGCAATTACCCAACACAAGCCACTAGGGGTCGCAGTTGTCCCAGTAAAGAAAGGCCAGTAGCAAGTGAAAATTTTGGCCCTCCCAGCTGACAGTCAATAGCACCTGTCAACATGAAAAGGCAAAAATATATGATCCAGACAAGACTAACCCAGACAGCTTCGACATCTGGTACATCTTCCCCTGAGAAGGAATCTGGGGAGATAGATTTAGCCAGTCTTCCTGAAAAAGAATTCAAAACAAAAGTCATAACCATGCTGATGGACTTGCAGAGAAATATGCAAGAACTAAGGAAGGAGAATTCAGAAATAAAACAAGCTCTGGAAGGACTTCAAAACAGAATGGACGAGATGCAAGAGACCATTAATGGACTAGAAAACAGAGAACAGGAACGCAGAGAAGCTGATGCAGAGAGAGATAAAAGGATCTCCAGGAATGAAAGAATTTTAAGAGAGCTGAGTGACCAAACTAAAAGGAACAATATAAGAATCATAGGTATTCCAGAAGAAGTAGAGAGAGAAAAGAGGATAGAAAATGTCTTTGAAGAAATAATTGCTGAAAATTTCCCCAAACTAGGGGAAGAAATGGCCTCTCAGACCACAGAGGTACACAGAACTCCCATGACAAGGGATCCAAGGAGGGCAACACCAAGACACATAATAATTAAAATGGCAAAGATCAAAGACAAGGACAAAGTATTACAGGCAGCCAGAGAGAAAAAAAAGGTTACCTACAAAGGAAAACCCATCAGGCTATCATCAGACTTCTCAACAGAAACGCTACAGGCCAGAAGAGAATGGCATAATATACTTAATGCAATGAAACAGAAGGGCCTCGAACCAAGACTACTGTATCCAGCACGAATATCATTTAAATATGAAGGAGGGATTAAAAAATTCCCAGACAAGCAAAAGTTGAGGGAATTTGCCTCCCACAAACCACCTCTACAGGGCATCCTACAGGGACTGCTCTAGATGGGAGCACTCCTAAAAAGAGCACACAACAAAACACCCAACGTATGAAGAAGGGAGGAGGAGGAATAAGAAGGGAGAGAAATAAAGAATCATCAGACTGTGTTTATAATAGCTCAACAAGCGAGTTAAGTTAGACAGTAAGATAGTAAAGAAGCTAACCCTAAACCTTTGGTAACCACAAACTTAAAGCCTGCAATGGCAATAAATTCATACCTTTCAATAATCACCCTAAATGTAAATGGACTGAATGCACCAATCAAAAGACACAGAATAATAGAATGGATAAAAAAGCAAGATCCATCCATATGCTGCTTACAAGAGACTCACCTCAAACCCAAAGACGCGCACAGACTTAAAGTCAAGGGATGGAAAAAGATATTTCAAGCAAACAACAGAGAGAAGAAAGCAGGTGTTGCAATTCTGGTATCAGACAAAACAGACTTCAAAATAAAGAAAGTAACAAAAGACAAAGAAGGACATTACATAATGATAAAGGGCTCAGTCCATCAAGAGGATATAACCATTATAAATATATATGCACCCAATACAGGAGCACCAACATACCTGAAACAAATATTAATAGAACTAAAGGAGGAAATAGAATGCAATGCATTCATTCTAGGAGACTTCAACACACCACTCACTCCAAAGGACAGATCCACCAGACAGAAAATAAGTAAGGACACAGAGGCACTGAACAACACACTAGAACAGATGGACCTAATAGACATCTACAGAACTCTACATCCAAAAGCAACAGGATACACATTCTTCTCAAGTGCACATGGAACATTCTCTAGAATAGACCACATACTAGGACACAAAAAGAGCCTCAGTAAATTCCAAAAGATTGAAACCCTACCAACCAACTTTTCAGACCACAAAGGCATTAAACTAGAAATAAACGGTTCAAAGAAAGCAAAAAGGCTCACAAACACATGGAGGCTAAACAACACGCTCCTAAATAATCAATGGATCAATGACCAAATCAAAATGGAGATCCAGCAATATATGGAAACAAATGACAACAACAACACTAAGCCCCAACTTCTGTGGGACGCAGCAAAAGCAGTCTTAAGAGGAAAGTATATAGCAATCCAAGCATATTTAAAAAAGGAAGAGCAATCCCAAATGAATGGTCTAATGTCACAACTATCGAAATTGGAAAAAGAAGAACAAATGAGGCCTATGGTCAGCAGAAGGAGGGACATAATAAAGATCAGAGAAGAAATAAATAAAATTGAGAAGAATAAAACAATAGCAAAAATCAATGAAACCAAGAGTTGGTTCTTCGAGAAAATAAACAAAATAGATAAGCCTCTAGGCAGACTTATTAAGAGGAAAAGAGAGTCAACACAAATCAACAGTATCGGAAATGAGAAAGGAAAAATCACGACGGACCCCGCAGAAATACAAAGAATTATTAGAGACTACTATGAAAACCTATATGCTAACAAGCTGGGAAACCTAGGAGAAATGGACAACTTCCTAGAAAAATACAACCTTCCAAGACTGACCCAAAAAGAAACAGAAAATCTAAACAGACCAATTACCAGCAACGAAATTGAAGCGGTAATCAAAAAACTACCAAAGAACAAAACCCCCGGGCCAGAGGGATTTACCTCGGAATTTTATCAGACATACAGGGAAGACATAATACCCATTCTCCTTAAAGTTTTCCAAGAAATAGAAGAGGAGAGGATACTCCCAAACTCATTCTATGAAGCTAAAATCACCCTAATACCAAAACCAGGCAAAAACACCACCAAAAAAGAAAATTACAGACCAATATCCCTGATGAACGTAGACGCAAAAATACTCAACAAAATTTTAGCAAACCGAATTCAAAAATACATCAAAACCATCGTACACCATGACCAAGTAGGATTCATCCCAGGGATGCAAGGATGGCACAACATTCGAAAGTCCATCAATATCATCCACCACATCAACAAAAAGAAAGACAAAAACCACATGATCATCTCCATAGATGCTGAAAAAGCATTTGACAAAGTTCAACATTCATTCATGATAAAAACTCTCAGCAAAATGGGAATAGAGGGCAAGTACCTCAACATAATAAAGGCCATCTATGAAAAACCCACAGCCAACATTATATTGAATAGCGAGAAGCTGAAAGCATTTCCACTGAGATCGGGAACTAGACAGGGATGCCCACTCTCCCCACTGTTATTTAACATAGTACTGGAGGTCCTAGCCACGGCAATCAGACAAAACAAAAAAATACAAGGAATCCAGATTGGCAAAGAAGAAGTCAAACTGTCACGATTTGCAGATGACATGATACTGTACATAAAAAACCCTAAAGACTCCACCCCAGAACTACTAGAACTGATATCGGAATACAGCAAAGTTGCAGGATACAAAATCAACACACAGAAATCTGTGGCTTTCCTATATACCAACAATGAACCAACAGAAAGAGAAATCAGGAAAACAACTCCATTCACAATTGCATCAAAAAAAATAAAATACCTAGGAATAAACCTAACCAAAGAAGTGAAAGACTTATATTCTGAAAACTACAAGTCACTCTTAAAAGAAATTAAAGGGGACACTAACAGATGGAAACGCATCCCATGCTCATGGCTAGGAAGAATTAATATCGTCAAAATGGCCATCCTGCCCAAAGCAATATACAGATTTGATGCAATCCCTATGAAACTACCAGCAACATTCTTCAATGAACTGGAACAAATAATTCAAAAATTCATATGGAAACACCAAAGACCCCGAATAGCCAAAGCAATCCTGAGAAAGAAGAATAAAGTAGGGGGGATCTCACTCCCCAACTTCAAGCTCTACTATAAAGCCATAGTAATCAAGACAATTTGGTACTGGCACAAGAGAAGAGCCACAGACCAATGGAACAGACTAGAGAATCCAGACATTAACCCAGACATATATGGTCAATTAATATTTGATAAAGGAGCCATGGACATACAATGGCGAAATGACAGTCTCTTCAACAGATGGTGCTGGCAAAACTGGACAGCTACATGTAGGAGAATGAAACTGGACCATTGTCTAACCCCATATACAAAAGTAAACTCAAAATGGATCAAAGACCTGAATGTAAGTCATGAAACCATTAAACTCTTGGAAGAAAACATAGGCAAAAACCTCTTAGACATAAACATGAGTGACCTCTTCTTGAACATATCTCCCCGGGCAAGGAAAACAACAGCAAAAATGAACAAGTGGGGCTATATTAAGCTGAAAAGCTTCTGTACAGCAAAAGACACCATCAATAGAACAAAAAGGAACCCTACAGTATGGGAGAATATATTTGAAAATGACACATCAGATAAAGGCTTGACGTCCAGAATATATAAAGAGCTCACACGCCTCAACAAACAAAAAACAAATAACCCAATTAAAAAATGGGCACAGGAACTGAACAGAGAGTTCTCCAAAAAAGAAATACAGATGGCCAACAGACACATGAAAAGATGCTCCACATCGCTAATTATCAGAGAAATGCAAATTAAAACCACAATGAGGTATCACCTCACACCAGTAAGGATGGCTGCCATCCAAAAGACAAACAACAACAAATGTTGGCGAGGCTGTGGAGAAAGGGGAACCCTCCTACACTGCTGGTGGGAATGTAAACTTGTTCAACCATTGTGGAAAGCAGTATGGAGGTACATCAAAATGCTCAAAACAGACATACCATTTGACCCAGGAATTGCACTCCTAGGAATTTACCCTAAGAATGCAGCAATCAAGTATGAGAAAGACCAATGTACCCCTATGTTTATCGCAGCACTATTTACAATAGCCAAGAATTGGAAGCAACCTAAATGTCCATCGATAGATGAATGGATAAAGAAGATGTGGTACATATACACAGTGGAATACTACTCAGCCATAAGAAAAGGGCAAATCCAACCATTTGCAGCAACATGGATGGAGCTGGAGGGTATTATGCTCAGTGAAACAAGCCAAGCAGAGAAAGAGAAATACCAAATGATTTCACTCATCTGTGGAATATAAGAACAAAGGAAAAACTGAAGGAACAAAACAGCAACAGAATCACAGAACTCAAGAATGGACTAACAGGTACCAAAGGGAAAGGGACTGGGGAGGATGGGTGGGTAGGGAGGGATAAGGGGGGGCAAAAAAAGAGGGGTATTAAGATTAGCATCCATAGCAGGGTGGGAGAAAGGGGAGGGCTGTACAACACAGAGAAGACAAGTAGTGATTCTACAACAGTTTGCTACGCTGATGGACAGTGACTGTAAAGGAGTATATAGGGGGGACCTGGTATAGGGGAGAGCCTAGTAAACAAAGTATTCTTCATGTAAGTGTAGATTAATGATTAAAAAAAAAAAAAAGCAGTTCCTATGTGGTGACCTCTAATGAGTTCTACACAATGATATAAAGGGCATATAAAAGTGTAGGCAAAGGGTCTGTTTGTGTTTATACAGAGGATCAAAGCCTAATTTGGCTACCCCGAAAATGAACTAAGATACGATATGAAAAAGAACTTTCAACATCAGCACTCTCGGGAAGACTCATGACAGAAGATGATCAGCAAAAAAAAAAAACTCCAACAAAGATCCACGCACTGTCACAGGTGTAGATGCACTCATCCCACCAGTTCCTGGACTTGCCATGGGAATGATGAAGGAGATATCTAAGCTGGCCTGTGCATACAGTAAAACAAAAATTGGACTGGATCTATACTGTTGGAACTCAACCAAGAATTAGGAGAAGTGCAAATTGTAGCACTCCAAAATCTTACAACCACAGACTATTTATCATTAGAAGAACATATGGGATATGAACAGTCCCCAGGAATGCGTTGTTCTAGTTTATCTGAATTCTCTCAGACTGTTTAAGTTCAGTCGGACAATATCCACCATATCATAGATAAGTTTTCACAAATGCCTAAGGTGCCTAACTGGTTTTCTTGGTTTCACTGGAGATGGCTGGTAATTACAGGTATGCTTTGGTTAGGTAACTATATTCCTATTATGTTAATGTGTGTGCACAATTTAATTAGTAGTTTAAAACCTGTACATGCTGAAGTTACTGTACAAGAAGATATGTCAAAGAAATAATCAATCTCCCCATGTTTTCTTCCGCCTGCTACTTCTATAGCTTTTCTTCTTCCTTCCTAATACAACCCTTAAATAGAATTCGTGCCTCATATCAAATTTACCGAGTATCATAATTCTTCCAAGTGGTAAAGATACCTCAAGACAAATGCTGGGCATACAAGCCACAGGGCATAAATATGCAAAGAAGTAAAAAGCTAACCTTTTCAAACAATAAGGCTTCTCTCTCACTTATCAACTTAACATTTCCCTGTATGGCCCCGGAAGATGACTGGTTAGCCAGAGACGGGTAAGATTCCTCAAGGGAGGAACAACCTACGACAGGCACAGTCGCAGGGGGCCATCTGGTGAGAAAATGGGGAGCAGCAGAGGTGAGGCTTAGAACCTCCCCCCTCATGTTCTGAGAGAAATCTTCTGCATACATGGATGTTTATTGCCCTCGTCTAGCTCGGATTAACACATAGTCTACAGGCACACACCTGATCATCTACATTTGCTCTCTTACAACACTAAACTCTGTTTTCTACCTTTATCTCGTATCTACCTACCACTTCAGCATTTTATTAAAAATAATAATAATAGAGAAATGTGGTATCCACATATAAATCAAGTTTAAAAATCAAATGAATATTAATATTTGAACTGACTGTGTATAGTTCATAATGCATGAACAAAACCGAAAGCTTCTGTGATGACTGCCCTTGCACTGTTCACCATGTAACTTATTCACTATGTAAGAATTTGTACTCCATGTAAGAATTTGTTCGTTATGCATCAGAAGATTGGAGACTGATGAAAATTAGGCTTGGGGTGGATTAATGATTGTGCATTGAGTATTGACCCCCCTATACAGAAATTTATTGTGGTTAACAACTATTTGATCAATAAATATGAGAGATGCCCTCACAAAATATATATATATATAAACACACTTCCAATTGTAAAATAAATAAGTAACCGGGATGTAATGTATAGCATAAGGAATATAGTCAAAATATTGTAACAATTTGGTATGGTGATACCTGGTACCTAGAATTATCATGTATATAAATGTTGAATCACTGTGTTGTACACCTGAAAATAATGGAATGCAATACTGTTGTCAACTACCCTTCAATAAAAAAAAAAAAAAGAGTTATCTGTAGTTTACATATGATTTCAGTACCACAGCTGAAATTAGCAGCTCCAAAGCCCATGTTCTGCTGACTAATTTGGTGGGGCATAAAATGACTGACCTTGATCACAACAAGATGGTGTCAGGACCATTCATTCATTTCAAAACACTTTTACTGAGGCCACTCCAAGCTCAAGGAGCTTACAGTCTGGTGTGGTGAACAGATAAGTAAATAGGCAACTATAACACAGTGTGATAATGATTACAACAGAGGCTGAGGCATGAACTTACTTAACCTGGAGTATTAGGGAAGGCTTCCTGGGAGAGGTGGCACTAAAGCCCAGTCTGGAAGGGTAAGCAGGAGTTAGCCAAGTGAGTGAATGTTCAGGGAAAGGAAGCAGCAGGTAGAAAGGCAAGGAGGCATGAAAGTGCATGCCCCATTCAGGAACTGCAAGTTTACGTGTGACCAGCAGAAAAAACCTGTCAGAATGGCAGAAGATGAAGGTGGGGAGGGGAGCAGGAAACAGATCCCAAAGGGTCTTACAGGTCATGAGAATCCTCCCCAGTGCTGCAGCTCTCATTTGTTTCTGAAATACTTGAAGAAACTAATTTTACTTACTCTTTTCTTTTCTTTTTTTTTTTGGTCTCTCAATTTTTTTTTTCTTTTTTATTAAGGTATCATTGATATACAATCTTTTTTTTTTTTTTTGGTTTCATTAATACACAATTACATGAGCAACACTCTGGTTACTAGATTCTTCCCATTATCAAGTCCCCACCACATATCCCATTACAGTCACTGTCCATCAACATAGTAAGATGCTATAGTCACTGCTTGTCTTCTCTGTGCTATATTGCCTTCCCTGAATGCACCCCCTACGTTACAGGCACTTATCCTAACACCCCTTAATCCCTTTATCCCTCCCTTCCCACCCACCCTCCCCAACCCCTTTCCCTTTGGTAACCACTAGTCCATTCTTGGGTTTTGTGAGTCTGCTGCTGTTTTGTTTCTACAGTTTTTGCTTCATTGTTATACTCCACAGATGAGTGTAATCATTTGGTACTTGTCTTTCTCTGCCTGGCTTATTTCACTGAGCATAATACCCTCTAGCTCCATCCATGTTGTTGCAAATGGTAGGATTTGTTTTCTTCTTATGGCTGAATAGTATTCCATTGTGTATATGTACCAGATCTTCTTTATCCATTCATCTACTGATGGACACTTAGGTTGCTTCCATTTCTTGGCTATTGTAAATAGTGCTGCAATAAACATAGGGGTGCATATGTCTTTTTGAATCTGTGATTCTGTTTTCTTAGGGTAAGTTCCTAGGAGTGGGATTCCTGGGTCAAATAGAATTTCTATTTTTTACTTTTTTGAGGAACCTCCATACTGCTTTCCACAATGGTTGAACTAATTTATATTCCCACCAGCAGAGTAGGAGGGTTTCCCTATCTCTGCATCCTCGCCAGCATTTGTTGTTGCTTGTCTTTTGGATGTTGGCTATCCTAACCGGTATGAGGTGATATCTCATGTGGTTTTAATTTGCATTTCTCTGATAATTAGTGATATGGACCGTCTTTTCAATTGTTGGCCATCTGAATTTCTTCTTTGGAGAAGTGTCTGTTCATATCCTCCACTCATTTTTTAACATGGTTATTTGCTTTTGGGGTGTTGAGGCACGTGAGCTCTTTATATATTTTGGATGTCAACTTCTTATCGGATATGTCATTTATGAATATATTCTCCCACACTGTAGGATGCCTTTTTGTTCTACTGATGGTGTCCTTTGCTGTACAGAAGATTTTAGTTTGATGTAGTCCCACTTGGTCATTTTTGCTTTTGTTTCCCTTGCCCAAGGAGATATGTTCATGAAAAAGTTGCTCATATTTATATTCAAGAGATTATTGCCTATGTTTTCTTTCAGAGTTTTATGGTTTCATGACTTACACTCAGATATATGATCCATTTCGAGTTTGGAGTTAGACAGTAATCCAGTTTTATTCTCTTACATGTAGCTGTCCAGTTTTGCCAACACCAGGTGTTGAAGAGGCTGTTATTTTCCCAGTGTATGTCCATGGCTCCTTTATCATATATTAATTGGCCATATATGTGTGGGCTTCTATCTGGGATCTCCATTACATTCTATTGGTCTATGGGTCTGTTCTTGTGCCAGTACCAATTGTCTTGATTACTGTGGCTTTGTAGTAGAGCTTGAAGTTGGGGAGTGTAATCCCCCCTGCTTTATTCTTCCTTCTTACACACCTGCTATTCTTCTAATTCTGTTTCCAAATCTTAATGTTGCTTTACTTCAAAGTGTAGTTCTACATGTCCTTTTGCCAATTTTCTGTTCCTTGCCATCTTACCAATCACTGTAATAACAACTACCATTTACTGAGTATTTACTCTGCCAAACACTGAACAAAATGCTTTACATAAATTATCTAATTAAGTCCAGCAATTAAAAGCACAGCTCTGGATTCAGACCAGGGTTAATATCTCAGTTCTTCCCTTATCAGATGTGTATGTAGCCTTGAGCAAATTACTTAATCTCATTGAGTCCTATGCTTCCTCATCTATTAGTTTGGAAAACCATCACCTCCTTCGCAGGGTGTTTTAAATTTTAAATAAGATATGCAAAGCATTTAATACACATAGTAGGCATTCAATAAAAAATTAATATAATTGCTATTACTGTGCTAACGTCACTTATGCAAAAATTTAACCACTTGGCGTGTACACATGAAACCAGCAGAGGGAGCCTCTAATCCATTTCTGGCTTTAGGGCCAAGGTAAGTATACCTATTCATGGATATAACTCTCTGAAACAAAGTAGAAAACAAGGTAAAAGTGATCTGGTAGTGCTGTTTAGATGGGAGACAGGGAGATGGGTTGGGAGTACTATTCTTTCAGTAGTGGTATCAGTAATACTCTTAATTGAGGGTAGATCATGAATATTCTACTACTATGCTTTAAAACATACTATGTACATTATGTGTATTCTTTTATATGTGTCAAATATGACATTATATTTAAGTGATCTCAATTCACATGCATCTACATCCCTCTATTTGTAGTTCCTGTTTGAGAGCTCGAGACAGAATTACTATAACCTTTCCTTGTGCTTTCAACCTATTTCCTTTGGACGTCTCTCATAGCAAGTCAATACTGCATTTTACTAGAGTCATTTCCTGTATTAGACTAACCATCCTAAATACACATCAGTTCTTAAATGTCTATATAGTTCCAATGACAGCCCAGTGCCTTAGGCTTATTTATCATCATACCATCCTTTATTTTCTCTTTATGATTTGAGATATTAGTACAACCATATTGTGCATATTGTGAAATGTTCTTATTTAATCAAAAAGTATAATTTATTAGGGGGACTGGTTAAATAAATTTTGGTATATCCAAGTAGTGAAAAAGAATGAATGAGATCTATATGCTTTATTATGCAATCATTTCCATGTAATATCAATAAGTAAAAGGGCAAGGTGGAGAATGACGTAGGATTTGATTTCATATACATGCTTGTCCTACACAGAACAATTCTGGAAGGTTATACAAGAAACTGTTAACTGGTGGGGAAAGAGCAAACTAACTGGGAGAATTGCAATAATCAGATAAGCAAGAGATCAATATGTACGGGAATTTAGTAGTGAGTAAAATTCTGGGTCTGGGGTTTGTTTGAATCCCTAGACATTCATCAATCTAATACATTTGCTCCAACTCCCTATTGCTACCTGTTTCTAGGGTATTATTGATTACTGTTTGATGTCAGGGAGAATTCTGAACCTGAAAGGTGTTTCTGCTCATTGACATTGTTAGGTTTTGTAAAATTTTATTCTATATTCTTTAGTCTATTTCCAGCACTTAACTTTCTAGGTTGCCAGTGCAGATTTATACATATTTAAAATACGATGACACAGAGAAGAACCAAGATGGTGGCGTGAGTAGAGCAGTGGAAATCTCCGCCCAAAACCATATATATTTCTGAAAATACAACAAATACAACTTTCCTAAAAGAGAGACCAGAAGACACAGGACAACAGCCAGTCTACATCTACACCTGCGAGAACCCAGCACAATGTGAAGGGGGTAAGATACAAGCCGCGGCCCAGCGGGACCCGAGCACCCCTCACCCCAGCTCCCGGAGGGAGCAGAGGAGTCGGAGCGGGGAGGGAGAGGGAGCCCAGAACTGCTAATCACCCAGCCCTAGCCATCCGCACCAGAGCGCAGACACAGTGCGTGCGTGGGGTGCTGGAAATTAGGGAAACAGGACAGTAAGACCTGTGAGTGGGTCCCCGCAGCCAGCACACCCGGGACAAAGAAAAGCGAGAGCTTTTTGAAAGTCTTAAAAGGACAGGGACCCCAGAACTGGATGGAAGCGTCCCGGGACACTTAACCCAGCTACTGGGAATCCCAGGGAACTCCTGGGCGCCGTGATCCCCTGGGCGGCAGCTCGGAGGCCCCTCACGGAGATAAACGGCCTCCCGCCCGTTCCCCCTCCAACACGGCTCCACCATATTGGAGAAGCAGCCTGAGGCTGGCCACACATACAGCAACCACAGAGCTCCACAGGGGCCAGACAAGAATTAGAAACCCCATCTGCACACAGCTGCCCAGCACAAGCCACTAGGGGTCCCTGTTCCCCCAGGAGAGGAAGGCCACAAACCAGCAAGAAGGGACTTTCTCTTAGCCAACACACTGCCAGCTCCCCACAAATACCTCTATCGCCATGAAAATGCAGAAGAATTTGATACAGACCAAGATGACAGAGGCAAATCCTGAGACGGAGATAGACCTAATCAATCTCCCTGAAAAAGAATTAAAAATAAAGCTCATAACCATGATGATGGAGCTGCAGAGAAATATGCAAGAGCTAAGGGATGATGTCGGGAAGGAGATTACAGAAATGAAACAATCTCTGGAAGGATTTATAAACAGAATGGGTAAGATGCAAGAGGCCATTGATGGAATAGAAACCAGAGAACAGGAACGCATAGAAGCTGATGCAGAGAGAGAGAAAAGGATCTCCAGGAATGAAACAATATTAAGAGAGATGTGTGACCAATCCAAAAGGAACAATATCCACATTATAGGGGTACCAGAAGAAGAAGAGAGAGAAAAAGGGATAGAAAGAGTATTTGAAGAAATAATTGCTGAAAACTTCCCCAAACTGGGGAAGTAAATAATCGATCAGACCACGGAAATGCAGAGAACCCCCAACAGAAGGGACCAAAGGAGGACAACACCAAGACACATAATAATTAAAATGGCAAAGATCAAGAACAAGGACAGAGATTTAAAGGCAGCTAGAGAGAGGAAAAAGGTCACATACAAAGGAAAACCCATCAGGCTATCATCAGACTTCTCAACAGAAACATTACAGGCCAGAAGAGAATGGCATCATATATTTAATGCAATGAAAGAGAAGGGCCTTGAACCAAGAATACTGTATCCAGCATGATTATCATTTAAACATGAAGGAGGGATTAAACAATTACCAGAAAAGCAAAAGTTGAGGGAATTTGTCTCCCACAAACCACCTCTACAGGGTATTTTAGAGGGACTGCTCTAGATGGGAGCACTCCTGAGACTAAATAGATGTCACCATAGAAAATAAAATCACAGCAAAGAAAGCAGACCAACCAAATACTAACTAAAGTCAAAAATTAAAATCAACTACCCACAAAAGCAGTTCAAGGAAACACAAAAGAGCACAGAATGAAACAACCAACATATAAAGAATGGAGGAGGAGGAATAAGAAGGGAGAAAAATAATGAGTGACCAGACAGAGTTTAAAATAGTTAAATAAGTGAGTTAAGTTAGACAGTAAGATACCAAAGAAGCTAACCTTGAACCTTTGGCAACCACGAACCTAAAGCCTGCAATGGCAATAAGTACATATCTTTCAATAATCACTCTAAATGTAAATGCACTGAATGCACCAATCAAAAGACACAGAATAATAGAATGGATAAAAAAGCAAGACCCATCTCTATGCTGCTTACAAGAGACTCACCTCAAACCCAAAGACATGCACAGACTAAAAGCCAAGGGATAGAAAAAGATATTTATTGCAAACAACAGGGAGAAAAAAAGCAGGTGTTGCAGTAGTATCAGACAAAATAGACCTCAAAACAAAGAAAGTAACAAAAGATAAAGAAGGACATTACATAATGATAAAGGGCTCAGTCCAACAAGAGGATATAACCATTATAAATATATATGTACCCAACACAGGAGCACCAACATATGTGAAACAAATACTAACAGAACCAAAGGAGGAAAGAGAATGCAATGCATTCATTTTAGGAGACTTCAACACACCACTCACTCCAAAGGATAGATCCACCGGACAGAAAATAAGTAAGGACACAGAGGCACTGAACAACACAAAAGAACAGATGGACCTAATAGACATCTATAGAACTCTACATCCAAAAGCCACTGTTTACAATAGCCAAGAAATGGAAGCAACCTAAGTGTCCATCAGTAGATGAATGGATAAAGAAGATGTGGTACATATACACAATGGAATATTATACAACCATAAGAAGAAAACAAATTCTACCATTTGCAGCAACATGGATGGAGCTAGAGGGTATAAATAAGCCAGGTGGAGAAAGACAAACACCAAATTATTTCACTCATATGTGGAGAATAGGAACAAAGAAAGACTGAAGGAACAAAACAGCAGCAGAA
This sequence comes from Manis pentadactyla, assembly GCF_030020395.1. Classification (NCBI taxonomy): domain Eukaryota; kingdom Metazoa; phylum Chordata; class Mammalia; order Pholidota; family Manidae; genus Manis; species Manis pentadactyla. The sequence goes on from NC_080027.1 coordinate 58,189,842, forward strand.
TCACAGAACCTAAGAATGGACTAACAGTTACCAAAGGGAAAGGGATTGGGGAGAATGGGAGGGAAGGGAGAGATAAGGGTGGAGAAAAAGAAAGGGGGTATTACAATTACCATGTATAATGTGGGTGGGGGCACGGGGAGGGCTGTGCAACACAGAGAAGAAAAGTAGTGATTCTACAGCATCTTACTACGCTGAAGGACAATACTGTAATGGGGTTTGTGGGGGGGACTTGGTGAAGGGGAGACCCTAGTAAACATAATGTTCTTTATGTAATTGTAGATTAATGACAACAAAACAAACAAAAATTATATATAGAAAAAAATACGATGACAGCCCACTCTCCACACTTTTATTCAAAATAGTTCTGGAGGTCCTAGCCACAACAATCAGAAAACACAAAGAAATAAGACATCCAGATTAGCAAGGAAGAAATAAGACATCCCTGTTTGCAGATGACATGATATTGTAGATGAAAAACCCTAAAGAATCCACTCCAAAACTACTAGATCTAGTATCTGAATTCAGCAAAGATGCAGGATACAAAATTAAAACACAGAAATCTGTTACATTCCTATACACTAACGATGAACTAGCAGAGAGAGAAATCAGGAAAATAATTCCATTCACAATTGCATCAAAAAGAATAAAATACCTAGGAATAAACCTAACAAACGAAGTGAAAGACCTATACACTGAAAACAAGACACTCATGAGAGAAATTAAACAAGATACTAACAAATGGAAACACATCCTGTATTCATGGATAGGAAGAATTACTACTGTCAAAAATCACCATCCAGCCTAAAGCAATCAACAGATTCAATGCAATCCCTATCAAAATACCTACAGCATTCTTCAACAAACCAGAACAAATAGTTCTAAAATTCATATAGAACCACAAAGGACCCCAAATAGCCAAAGAATCCTGAGAAAGAAGAATAAAGCAGGAGGGAATCTCACTCTCCCACTTCAAGCTCTACTAACAAAGCCATGGTAATCAACACAATTTGGTACTGGCAAAAGAACAAACACATTGACCAACAGAACAGACAAGAGAGCCCTGATATAAACCCAACCAAATATGGTCAATTAATATATGATAAAGGAGCCATGGATAAACAATGGGGAAATGACAGCCTCTTCAACAGCCGGTGTTGGCAAAACTGGACAGCTACATGCAAGAGAATGAAACTGGATTATTGTTTAACCCCATACACAAAAGTAAACACGAAATGGATCAAAGACCTGAATGTAAGTCATGAAACCATAAAACTCTTAGAAGACAACATAGACAAAAATCTCTGAATATAAGCATGAGCAACTTCTTCCTGAATGCATCTGCTTGACCAAGGGAAACAAGAGCAAAAATGAACACATGAGACTACATCAAACTAAAAAGTTTCTATACAGCAAAGGACACCATCAACAGAACAAAAAGGCATCCTACAGTAGGATAGAATATATTTGTAAATGACATATCCGACAAGGGGTTAACATCCAAAATAAATAAAGAACTCACACGCCTCAACAACCAAAAAGCAAATAACCTGATTAACAAATGGGCAGAAGATATGAAGAGACACTTCTCCAAAGAAGAAATTCAGATGGCCAATAGACACATGGAAAGATGCTCCACATCACTAATCATAAGGGAAATGCAAATGAAAAACCACGAGATGTCACCTCACACCAGTAAGGATGGCCAGCACCGAAAAGACTAAGAACAACAAATGCTGGTGAGGATGCAGGGAAAGGGAAACCCTCCTACACTGCTGGTAGGAATGTAAGCTACTGCAACCATTGTGGAAAGCAATATGGAGGTTCCTCAAAAAACTAAAACTGGAAATACCATTTGACTTGGGAATTCCACTCCTTGGAATTTACCCAAAGAGTATAACTTCTCAGATTAAAAGAGACATATGCACCCCTCTGTTTATTGCAGCACTATTTACAATAGCCAACATATGGAAGCAACCTAAGTGTCCATCAGTAGATGAATGGATAAAGCAGAAGTGGTACATATACATAATGGAGTACCATTCAGCCATAAGAAAGAAACAAATCCTACCATTTGCATCAACATGGATGGAGCTGGAGGATATTATGCTCAGTGAAATAAGTCAGGCAGAGAAAGACAAGTACCAAATGATTTCTCTCATTTGTGGAGTATAACAACGAAGCAAAACTGAAGGAACAAAATAGCAGCAGACTTAGAGATTCCAAGAAGGGAGTAGTGGTTACCAAAGTGGAGGGGTGTGGGAGGGTGGGTGGGGAGGGAGGGAGAAGGTGATTGAGGGGTATTATGTTTAGTACACATGGTGTGGGGGATCACGGGGAAAAAAGTGTAACACAGAGAAGGCAAACAGTGAATCTATGGCATCTTACTACACTGATGGACAGTGACTGCATTGGGTATGGGTGGGGACTTAATAATATGGGTAATGTAGTAAACACATTGTTTTATCATGTAAACCTTCATAAGAGTGTATATCAATAATAGCTTAATAAAAAATAAAAATAATAAATAATAAAAAAGAAGTAAATAAAATATGATTATATTTTATTTAAAAGCTTTTCTTAAAAATCATACAAATACTAAAGGAAAAATCACTACAGACACCACAGAAATACAAAAAATTATTAGACAATACTATGAAAAAGCATATGGTAACAAACTGGATAACCTAGAAGAAATGGACAACTTTCTAGAAAAATACAACCTTCCAAGGCTGACCAAAGAAGAAACAGAAAATCTGAATAGACCAATTAGCAGCAACAAAATTGAACTGGTAATTAAAAAACTACCTAAGGACAAAACTCCTGGACCAGATGGTTTCACTGCTGAATTTTATCAAACATTTAGTGAAGACCTAATAGCTATCCGCCTTAGAGTTTTCTAAAAAGTAGAAAAGGAGGGAATACTCCCAAACTCACTCTACAAGGCCAACATTACTCTAATACCAAAACCAGGCAAAGACACCACAAAAAAAGAAAATTTCAGACCAATATCCCTGATGAACATAGATGCAAAAATACTCAACAAAATATTAGCAAACTGAATTCAAAAATACATCAAAAAGATCATCCATCATGATCAAGTGGGATTCATCCCAGGGATGCAAGGATGGAACAACATTAGAAAATCCATCCACATCATCCACCACATCAACAAAAAGAAGGACAAAAACCACATGATCATCTACACAGATGCTGAAAAAGCATTCAACAAAATGCAACATCCATTCATGATAAAAACTCAACAAAATGGGTATAGAGGGAAAGTACCTCAACATAATAAAGGCCATATAAGACAAACCCACAGACAACATTATACTTAACAGAGAGAAGCTGAAAGCTTTTCCTTTAATATCAGGAACAAGACAAGGATGCCCACTCTCCCCACTTTTATTCAATATAGTTCTGGAGGTCCTAGCCATGGCAATCAGATAACACAAAGAAATAAAAGGCATCCCGATTGGCAAGGAAGAAGTCAAACTGTCCCTGTTTGCAGATGACATGGTATTGTACATACAAAAACCCTAAAGAATCCACTCCAAAAATACTAGATCTAGTATCTGAATTCAGCAAAGTTGCAGGTTACAAAATTAATACAGAAATCTGTTGCTTTCCTATACACTAATGATGAGCTAGCAGAAAGAGAAATCAGGTAAACAATTCCATTCACAATTGCATCAAAAAGAATAAAATACCTAGGAATAAACCTAACCAAGGAAGTGAAAGACCTATACCATGAAAACTACAACACTCTTAAGAGAAATTAAAGAGGACACAAATGGAAACTCATCCCATGCTCTTGGGTAGGAAGAATTAATATTGTCAAAACAGCCATCCTCCCTAAAGCTATCTACGGATTCAATGCAATCCCTATCAAAATACCTACAGCATTCTTCAGTGAACTAGAGCAAATAGTTCTAAAGTTCATATGGAATGACAAAAGACCCAAAATAGCCAAAGCCATCCTGAGAAGGAAGAATAAAGCAGCAGGAATTACACTCCGACTTCAAGCTCTACTACAAAGCCACAGTAATCAAGGCAATTTGGTACTGGCACAAGAACAGACCCATAGACCAGTGGAACAGAATAGAGAGCCCAGATATAAACCCCAGCATATATGCTCAATTAATAAACAATAAAGGAGCCATGGATATACAATGGGGAAATGACAGCCTCTTCAACAGCTCGTGTTGGCAAAACTGGACAGCTACCTGTAAGAGAATGAAACTGGATCACTGTCTAACCCCATACACAAAAGTAAACTCGAAATGGATCAAAGACCTGAATGTAAGTCATGAAACCATAAAACTCTTAGAAAAAAATATAGGCAAAAATCTCTTGGACATAAACATGAGCAACTTCTTCATGAACATACCTCCCTGGGCAAGGGAAACAAAAGCAAAAATGTACAAGTGGGACTATATCAAACTAAAAAGCTTCTGTACAGCAAAGGACACCATCAGTAGAAGAAAAAGGCATCCTACAGTACCGGAGAATATATTCATAAATGACATATCCAATAAAGGATTGACATCCAAAATATATAAAGAGCTCACACACCTCAACAAACAAAAAGCAAATAAGCCAATTAAAAAATGGGCAGAGGAGCTGAACAGACAGTTCTCCAAAGAAGAAATTCAGATGGCCAAAAGGTACATGAAAAGATGCTCCACATCACTAATCATCAGAGAAATGCAAATTAAAACCACAGTGAGATATCACCTCACAACAGTCAGGATGGCCAACATCCAAAAGACAACAACAAATGTTGGCGAGGATGTGGAGAAAGGGGAACCCTCCTACACTGCAGGTGGGAATGTAAACTAGTTCAACCATTGTGGAAAGCAGTATGGAGGTTCCTCAAAAAACTACAAATAGAAATACCATTTGACCCAGGAATTCCACTCCTAGGAATTTACCCTAAGAATGCAGGAGCCCGGCTTGAAAAAAACATTTGTCCCCCTCTGTTTATCACAACACTATTTACAATAGCCAAGAAATGGAAGCAACCTAAGTGTCCATCAGTAGATGAATGGATAAAGAAGATGTGGTACATATACACAATGGAGTACCATTCAGCCATAAGAAAGAAACAAATCCTACCATTTGCAACAACATGGATGGAGCTAGAGAGTATTATGCTCAGTGAAATAAGCCAGGTGGAGAAAGACAAGTATCAAATGATTTCACTTATCTGTGGACTATAAGAACAAAGAAAAAAACTGAGGAACAAAACAGCAGCAGACTCACAGAACCCAAGAATGGACTAACAGATACCAAAGGGAAAGGAACTGGTAAGGATGGGTGGGAAGAGAGGGAGAAGGGGGAAAAAGGGGCATTACAATTAGCACACATAATGTAGTGCGGGGGGCACACAGGAAAGGAAGTATATACAGAGAAGACAAGTAATGATTCTATAGCATCTTACTACGGTGATGGACCAATGACTGTAATGGTGTATGTGATGGGGACTTGATAATAGGGGGAGTCTAGTAACCATAATGTTGTTCAAGTAGTTGTCCATTAACGATACCAAAAAAAAAATCATAGAAATACTACATTTTTATACATAATGAAAAAATTATAAAACACAGAAAAGTACAAATTTTTAAAAAGTTACCTCTAACCCAGATATAATCACTGTTAATATTTTGTTTGTTTTAATGGCATCAAAGCATATAGGAAGCTTTAAATTCTAAGAAAGTAGTTTTTAGAAGGTAATTTGCTTTGTGGCACTATGGTTTTTAAATGTTTAAAGAGTTCACGCACTGTTAATTTTTAATGTGCAACATCTTTCTCCAGGTCTCCAGTTACATGATAACCTCCTCAGAGGCAGAGTTTACTTTTCTACATCATGCTGTACCCTGCAGGACCTACATGGTGAATTAAGTATAGTAATGTACATCAAATGATAAAGCAAGGATTCACTTCCCCCAATGACCTTTATCAGTATACCACTCTCATGCTCAGATACATTTAATGCTTTACCTCTGCCTGAGAATCACTTTCCAACTCTTCAGTCAGGTATTCTGGGATCTCCAAAATGTGATTTCAATAAGCATGTCTGGTTGAAACTCTTTGCAACAACTAGCCTAGACTTTTTTATCCCATGCACATGCCATAATTAACTATGTGCCTTTGCCCTTTGCCCCTGGTTCTGATTTCCCATACCTGGCATGTCTCCCACTCTTTACTGTCTATTGAAATTGTATCCATTCTGAGGGAGGGGCGGAAGATGGCGGCGTGAGTAGAGCAGGGGAAATCTCCTCCCAAAACAACATATATCTATGAAAATATAACAAAGACAACCCTTCCTAGAATAAAGATCAGAGGACACAGGACAATATCCAGACCACATCCACACCTGAGAGAACCCAGCGCCTCGCGAAGGGGGTAAGATACAAGCCCCGGCCCCGCGGGAGCCGAGCGCCCCTCCCCCCAGCTCCCGGCGGGAGAAGAGCAGGCAGAGCGGGAGGGAGACGGAACCCAGGGCTGCCGAACACCCAGCCCCAGCCATCCGGGCCAGAGTGCAGGGCCCCCGATCCTGGGAAAACAGGGCAGCAAGAACAGTGAGCAGGCACTGGAGGCTGGGCGACAGAGGACATAAGAAAAGCGCGCGACCATTTTTTTTTTTTTGCTTTTTTGCTGCTTTGTTTCGGCGAGCGCTTTTTGGAAGTCTTAAAGGGACAGGGACCCCAATACTAGGGAAACAGGGCAGAAAGACCGGTGAGCAGAGGCCTGAGGCTGGCACCGGAGAATAAAGAAAAACGAAAGACCACCTTTTTTCTTTAATTAAAAAAAATTTTTTTTTTTTTAATTAAAAAAAATTTTTTTTTTTTTAATTAAAAAAAATTTTTTTTCTTGTTTTTTTTTCGGTCGTTGTTTTGTTTTGGCGGGTGCTTTTTGGAAGTCTTAAAGGGGCAGGGCGGGTCACTTAATCCAGAGGTAGGGAATCCGGGATATCTGGGCACCCTAACCCCTGGGCTGCAGGGAGCAGGGAGGCCCCTTACAGAGATAAATAGCCTCCCAGCAGCTCTTGCTCCAACGCGACTCCACCATTTTGGAGTAGCTGCCCGAGCCAGGCCACGCCCACAGCAACAGCGGAGATTAACTCCATAGCAGCCGGGCAGGAAGCAGAAACCCTGTCTGCGCGCAGCTGCGCAGCACAAGCCACTAGAGGCCGCTGTTCTCCCAGGAGAGGAGGGCTACAAACCAACAAGAAAGGAAGTCCTTCCAGCCGTCACTCGTCCCAGTTCTGCAGACTATTCCTATCACCATGAAAAGGCAAAGCTACAGGCAGACAAAGATCACAGAGACAACACCAGAGAAGGAGACAGACCTAACCAGTCTTCCTGACAAAGAATTCAAAATAAGAATCATAAACATGCTGACAGAGATGCAGAGAAATACGCAAGAAAAATGGGATGAAGTCCGGAAAGAGATCACAGATGCCAGAAAGGAGATCGCAGAAATGAAACAAACTCTGGAAGGGTTTATAAGCAGAATGGATAGAATGCAAGAGGCCATTGATGGAATTGAAATCAGAGAACAGGAACGCATAGAAGCTGACATAGAGAGAGACAAAAGGATCTCCAGGAATGAAACAATATTAAGAGAACTGTGTGACCAATCTAAAAGGAACAATATCCGTATTATAGGGGTCCCAGAAGAAGAAGAGAGAGGCAAAGAGATGGAAAGTATCTTAGAAGAAATAATTGCTGAAAACTTCCCCACACTGGGGGAGGAAGTAATCGAACAGACCACGGAAATACACAGAACCCCCAACAGAAAGGATCCAAGAAGGGCAACACCAAGACACATAATAATTAAAATGGCAAAGATCAAGGACAAGGAAAGAGTGTTAAAGGCAGCTAGAGAGAAAAAGGTCACCTATAAAGGGAAACCCATCAGGCTAACGTCAGATTTCTCAACAGAAACCCTACAGGCCAGAAGAGAATGGCATGATATATTTAATACAATGAAACAGAAGGGCCTTGAACCAAGGATACTGTATCCAGCACGACTATCATTCAAATATGACGGTGGGATTAAACAATTCCCAGACAAACAAAAGCTGAGGGAATTTGCTTTCCACAAACCACCTCTACAGAACATTTTACAGGGACTGCTCTAGATGGGAGCACTCCTAGAAGGAGCACAGCACAAAACACCCAACATATGAAGAATCGAGGAGGAGGAACAAGAAGGGAGAGAAGAAAAGAATCTCCAGACAGTGTATATAACAGCTCAATAAGCGAGCTAAGTTAGGCAGTAAGATACTAAAGAGGCTAACCTTGAACCTTTGGTAACCACGAATTTAAAGCCTGCAATGGCAATAAGTACATATCTTTCAATAGTCACCCTAAATGTTAATGGGTTGAATGCACCAATCAAAAGACACAGAGTAACAGAATGGATAAAAAAGCAAGACCCATCTATATGCTGCTTACAAGAAACTCACCTCAAACCCAAAGACATGTACAGACTAAAAGTCAAGGGATGGAAAAACATATTTCAAGCAAACAACAGTGAGAAGAAAGCAGGGGTTGCAGTACTAATATCAGACAAAATAGACTTCAAAACAAAGAAAGTAACAAGAGATAAAGAAGGACACTACATAATGATAAAGGGCTCAGTCCAACAAGAGGATATAACCATTATAAATATATATGCACCCAACACAGGAGCACCAGCATATGTGAAACAAATACTAACAGAACTAAAGGGGGATATAGACTGCAATGCATTCATTCTAGGAGACTTCAACACACCACTCACCCCAAATGATAGATCCACTGGGCAGAAAATAAGTAAGGACACGGAAGCACTGAACAACACAGTAGAGCAGATGGACCTAATAGACATCTATAGAACTCTACATCCAAAAGCAGCGGGATATACATTCTTCTCAAGTGCACATGGAACATTCTCCAGAATAGACCACATACTAGGCCACAAAAAGAGCCTCAGAAAATTCCAAAAGATTGAAATCCTACCAACCAACTTTTCAGACCACAAAGGCATAAAACTAGAAATAAACTGTACAAAGAAAGCAAAGAGGCTCACAAACACATGGAGGCTTAACAACACGCTCCTAAATAATCAATGGATCAATGACCAAATCAAAATGGAGATCCAGCAATATATGGAAACAAATGACAACAACAACACTAAGCCCCAACTTCTGTGGGACACAGCAAAAGCAGTCTTAAGAGGAAAGTATATAGCAATCCAAGCATATTTAAAAAAGGAAGAGCAATCCCAAATGAATGGTCTAATGTCACAATTATCGAAATTGGAAAAAGAAGAACAGATGAGGCCTAAGGTCAGCAGAAAGAGGAACATAATAAAGATCAGAGAAGAAATAAATAAAATTGAGAAGAATAAAACAATAGCAAAAATCAATGAAACCAAGAGCTGGTTCTTCGACAAAATAAACAAAATAGATAAGCCTCTAGCCAGACTTATTAAGAAGAAAAGAGAGTCAACACAAATCAACAGTATCAGAAACGAGAAAGGAAAAATCACGACGGACCCCACGGAAATGCAAAGAATTATTGGAGAATACTATGAAAATCTATATGCTAACAAGCTGGGAAACCTAGGAGAAATGGACAACTTCCTAGAAAAATATAACCTTCCAAGATTGACCCAGGAAGAAACAGAAAATCTAAACAGACCAATTACCAGCAACGAAATTGAAGCGGTAATCAAAAAACTACCAAAGAACAAAACCCCCGGGCCAGATGGATTTACCTCGGAATTTTATCAGACATACAGGGAAGACATAATACCCATTCTCCTTAGAGTTTTCCAAAAAATAGAGGAGGAGGGGATACTCCCAAACTCATTCTATGAAGCTAATATCACCCTAATACCAAAACCAGGCAAAGACCCCACCAAAAAAGAAAACTACAGACCAATATCCCTGATGAACGTAGATGCAAAAATACTCAACAAAATATTAGCAAACCGAATTCAAAAATACATCAAAAGGATCATACACCATGACCAAGTGGGATTCATTCCAGGGATGCAAGGACGGTACAACATTCGAAAGTCCATCAACATCATCCACCACATCAACAAAAAGAAAGACAAAAACCACATGATCATCTCCATAGATGCTGAAAAAGCATTTGACAAAGTTCAACATCCATTCATGTTAAAAACTCTCAGCAAAATGGGAATAGAGGGCAAGTACCTCAACATAATAAAGGCCATCTATGATAAACCCACAGCCAACATTATATTGAACAGCGAGAAGCTGAAAGCATTTCCGCTGAGATCGGGAACTAGACAGGGATGCCCACTCTCTCCACTGTTATTTAACATAGTACTGGAGGTCCTAGCCACGGCAATCAGACAAAACAAAGAAATACAAGGAATCCAGATTGGTAAAGAAGAAGTTAAACTGTCACTATTTGCAGATGACATGATACTGTACATAAAAAACCCTAAAGACTCCACCCCAAAACTACTAGAACTGATATCGGAATACAGCAAAGTTGCAGGATACAAAATCAACACACAGAAATCTGTGGCTTTCCTATATACTAACAATGAACCAACAGAAAGAGAAATCAGGAAAACAACTCCATTCACAATTGCATCAAAAAAAAAAAAATACCTAGGAATAAACCTAACCAAAGAAGTGAAAGACTTATACTCTGAAAACTACAAGTCACTCTTAAGAGAAATTAAAGGGGACACTAACAGATGGAAACTCATCCCATGCTCGTGGCTAGGAAGAATTAATATCGTTAAAATGGCCATCCTGCCCAAAGCAATATACAGATTTGATGCAATCCCTATGAAACTACCAGCAACATTCTTCAATGAACTGGAACAAATAATTCAAAAATTCATATGGAAACACCAAAGACCCCGAATAGCCAAAGCAATCTTGAGAAAGAAGAATAAAGTAGGGGGGATCTCACTCCCCAACTTCAAGCTCTACTATAAAGCCATAGTAATCAAGACAATTTGGTACTGGCACAAGAGCAGAGCCACAGACCAATGGAACAGACTAGAGAATCCAGACATTAACCCAGACATAAATGGTCAATTAATATTTGATAAAGGAGCCATGGACATACAATGGCAAAATGACAGTCTCTTCAACAGGTGGTGCTGGCAAAACTGGACAGCTACATGTAGGAGAATGAAACTGGACCATTGTCTAACCCCATATACAAAAGTAAACTCAAAATGGATCAAAGACCTGAATGTAAGCCATGAAACCATTAAACTCTTGGAAGAAAACATAGGCACAAACCTCTTAGACATAAACATGAGTGACCTCTTCTTGAACATATCTCCCCGGGCAAGGAAAACAACAGCAAAAATGAGTAAGTGGGACTATATTAAGCTGAAAAGCTTCTGTACAGCAAAAGACACCATCAATAGAACAAGAAGGATCCCTACAGTATGGGAGAATATATTTGAAAATGACACATCCGATAAAGGCTTGACGTCCAGAATATATAAAGAGCTCACACGCCTCAACAAACAAAAAACAAATAACCCAATTAAAAAATGGGCAGAGGAACTGAACAGACAGTTCTCCAAAAAAGAAATACAGATGGCCAACAGACACATGAAAAGATGCTCCACATCGCGAATTATCAGAGAAATGCAAATTAAAACTACAATGAGGTATCACCTCACACCAGTAAGGATGGCTGCCATCCAAAAGACAAACAACAACAAATGTTGGCGAGGCTGTGGAGAAAGGGGAACCCTCCTACACTGCTGGTGGGAATGTAAGTTAGTTCAACCATTGTGGAAAGCAGTATGGAGGTACATCAAAATGCTCAAAACAGACTTACCATTTGACCCAGGAATTCCACTCCTAGGAATTTACCCTAAGAATGCAGCAATCAAGTTTGAGAAAGACAGATGCACCCCTATGTTTATTGCAGCTCTATTTACAATAGCCAAGAATTGGAAGCAACCTAAATGTCCATCAATAGATGAATGGATAAAGAAGATGTGGTACATATACACAATGGAATACTACTCAGCCATAAGAAAAGGGCAAATCCAATCATTTGCAGCAACATGGATGGAGCTGGAGGGTATTATGCTCAGTGAAACAAGCCAAGCGGAGAAAGAGAAATACCAAATGATTTCACTTATCTGTGGAATATAAGAACAAAGGAAAAACTGAAGGAACAAAACAGCAACAGAATCACAGAACTCAAGAATGGACTAACAGGTACCAAAGGGAAAGGGACTGGGGAGGATGGGTGGGTAGGGAGGGATAAGGGGGGGAGAAGTAGGGGGGTATTAAGATTAACATGCATGGGGGGGTAGGAGAAAAGGGAGGGCTGTACAACACAGAGAAGGCAAGTAGTGATTCTACAACATTTTGCTATGCTGATGGACAGTGACTGTAAAGGGGTTTATAGGGGAGACCTGGTATAGGGGAGAGCCTAGTAAACATAATATTCGTCATGTAAATGTAGATTAGTGATAGAAAAAAAAAAAAAAGGGCAGTTCCTGTGTGGTAACCTCCAACGAGTTCTACACAAGGGTATAAAGGGCATATAAAAGTGTAGGCAAAGGGTCTGTTTGTGTTTATACAGAGGATCAAAGCCTAATTGGGCTACCCCGAAAATGAACTAAGATACGATATGAAAGAGAACTTCCAACATCAGCACTCTCTGGAAGACTCATGCCAGAAGATGATCATCAAAAAACCCCAACAAAGATCCACGCACTGCTACAGCTGTAGATGCACTCATCCCACCAGTTCCTGGACCTGCCATGGGAATGAGGAAGGAGATATCTAAGCTGGCCTGTGCATACAGTAAAACAACAAAATTGGACTGGATCTATACTGTTGGAACTCAACCAAGAATTTGGAGAAGTGCAAATTGTAGCGCTCCAAAGTCTTACAACTACAAACTATTTATTGTTAAAAGAACATATGGCATGTGAACAGTCCCCAGGAATGGGTTGTTTTAATTTGTCTGATTTCTCTCAGACTGTTCAAGTTCATTTGGACAATATCCACCATATCATAGATAAGTTTTCACAAATGCCTAAGGTGCCTAACTGGTTTTCTTGGTTTCACTGCAGATGGCTGGTAATTACAGATATGCTTTGGTTATGTAACTATACTCCTATTATGTTAATGTGTGTGTGCAATTTAAGTAGTAGCTTAAAACCTATACATGCTGAAGTTACTCTACAAGAAGATATATCAAAGAAATAATCAATCTTCCCATGTTTTCTTCCGCCTGCTACTTCTATAGCTTTTCTTCTTCCTTCCTAATTACAACCCTTAAATAGAATTCGTGCCTCATATCAAATTTACCAAGTATCATAATTCTTCCAAGTGGTAAAGATACCTCAAGACAAATGCTGGGCATGGAAGCTACAGGGCATAAATATGCAAAGAAATAAAAAGCTAACCATTTCTAACAATAAGGCTTCTCTCTCACTTACCAACTTTACATTTCCCTGTATGGCCCCGGAAGATGACTGGTTAGCCAGAGACGGGTAAGATTCCTCAAGGGAGGAACAACCTAAGACAGGCACAGTCGCAGGGGGGCCATCAGGTGAGAAATTGGGGATCAACAGAGGTGAGGCTTAGAACCTCACCCCCCCGTTCTGAGAGAAATCTTCTGCATACGTGGATGTTTTATTGCCCTTGTCTAGCTTGGATTAACACATAGTCTACAGGCACACACCTGATCATCTTCATGTGCTCTCTTACAACACTAAACTATGTTTTCTACCTTTATCTTGTATCTACCTACCACTTCAGCATTTTATTAAAAATAATAATAATGAGAGAAATGTGGTATCCACATATAAATCAAGTATAAAAACCAAATGAGTATTCATATTTGAACTGACTGTTTATAGTTCATAATGCATGAGCAAAACCGAAAGTTTCTGTGATGACTGCCCTTGTACTGTTCACTATGTAACTTATTCATTATGTAAGAATTTGTTCTACATGTAAAAACTTGTTTGTTATGCCTCAGAAGATTGGAGACTGACAAAAATTAGGCTTGGGGTGGAATAATGATTGTGCATTGAGCATTGACTCCCCTATACAGAATCTTATTGTCGTTAACAACCATTTGATCAATAAATATGAGAGATGCCCTCACAAAAAAAAAAAAAAAAAAGGACAGACTTCCAATGGTAAAATAAATTAGTAACCGGGATGTAAGGTATAGCATAAGGAATATAGTCAAGATATTGTAACAGCCTGGTAGGGTGATAGCTGGAACCTAGAATTATGTATATAAATGTTCTACCACTGTGTTGTACACTTGAAAAAAAAAAAAAAAAAAAAAGAGATTCTCAAATCAAAAGCATACTTTTAGGATAGGAAAAGGGCCTTTCCAATCTGGGGAACTGAATTCTTTTTGTGGTAGGGAGAAAACAGTAGCTGGTAAAAAAAAAAAAAACATACGGATAAACTAAGAGTGAAAATTCTGTTTAAGAAGGTGAGAAACATACAAGACGTATGTGTCTAGGAGTAAGCCTGAACTAAGGAAAGGTAAGCAATACTGAGGGGCGGGGAAAGTAAAAGAAATAATTCTGATTATGCTTTTAAGTTTATTTAAATGTTGCTCTCTAGAAGATTAAACTTTTACATGAACCCTGGACTCTGGAATTCAATTAGGAAATATAAAACCTGACTAACGGGTCTTGCCTAATCTTAAACTTACAGAAAAGTAAATACAACAAGAATGACATATTTGGAAAGCCTATCTACAATACAGAGCCTATTACACAAAAAGCATTCAAATGCAGAACAAAAGCCAACTAAGCTTCACAACTATGGAGTCTCCAAACATACTGAAAAATCATGGCCACTGGTGATTAAGGTTGTTAACTAATAAAAAATGTATTTCTTACCTTTGTCTTCTCCCTGCTCACCAATAACCCATACTTCTTTTCCTGAAGTCTGTGCCTTCAAAACATTTGTAATAATATATTGTAATCTCTGTGAATCGAGATTACATCCAATTCCAATCACTCGATTTGCAGGAAATGAACTCAGTTTCCATGTCACATAGGTCATGATTTCCACTAAATATTGCATTCAAAGTGAAAATGTAAAGATTTAAAAAATACACTTCTAGCCTAGTTCATGAACAAAATACTTAATTTTTAGTAAGTATATTAAGACTTGTATATACTCCTCTTAGGTCCTAAATATACTGTGAGGTATAATATATTTTCAGTGTATATTAAAAACACTAACCAGGTTTCAGAATGATTTTTATGTAATTTTGTTGTTAAATATAAATTGTTAAGAGTAGAAAACAGATAATCCCCTAGAACAGTTAAGCAAGAAGGATGAAAACTGGGTACAGACAACTAGACAATAGTTTTTTTCACTGATCATCTTTTACAGTTATCTTAAACTGAATTTCTATCTTTAAATTAAAATGATGATTCATATACCATCACTACTCAGTACAGCATGAACAAAAACACAACTACTTTTTTCTGCCATGCCAAAAGGATGTGAGGGATTAAACAGACCAGTCCAACAAATTACTATAGATAAGTGAAATGCATACTATACCCCTATATTGGAATATTAAAAAAACCTGTTCACCACTTTGATTCCACCTGATTCTTTGAAAATACTTCTTTTTTACGTAAGCAGTTACAAAACAACTTGCAAAATACAGAATGTTAGAAATGCACACTGGCATGCTCGGTAACATTTTATGACACTTCAGAGTTAAGCAGAGATCTTTCATATAAGCCATCACATTTTTCTCTCGGGTGTTTAACCATTTCCCCACTGAGGAAGTCATGATTAACAATCCAGAGCATAATAGTAATATCACATAAAACATTTTAAGTTGTAACCTTCTAGTTAATTCCAGTCATAAGAAGTAACTGGATTACAGGTCCGGACATACTTTTTAGAGCAATTTAACTGAACAGCCTAGATATCCCTCTGTAAACTAATTTTATGACTTTCATCAGTAATGGCAATTCTATAGATGCACTTGACCATCAGATTAACTTAAAATAAAACCTTTTACCTGGTTGAGATGCAACAAGCAGGACACTGTGTTGACTGTAATGTCCCAGAGCTGGGACAAGACCTCTGAACATATCCACATTGCTCTGCACCACATCAAGGTAGGACTGAGAACTACCCAAAAAGTTAACTGTGAAGATCACCACCTTGGAATGAGCAGAAGCAGACAAATCTAATGAATAAAAAGAAACAGTCTGAGCTCAAGATAAAGGTTTCCATCAAGTTCTTGTTCTTGTTTTTCTTTTCTACAAGTAGGGAGCTCTTTGGAACACTTGCCCTGAGATCAATTCTATCTCCATAGGAAATAAAAGTGCTGACTGAGGTTTGCCTCCAGAAAGAGGATTAAGAGCAGTGGTATATCCCAAGGGAGGGAATATAGCAATAAAGATAAGGCAAATAAATGATAGGATACAGAACCTGTAAACAAGGACTTAGTTTTAATATAATTCACAGTTTTCTTAGGGAAAATAATACAGTCTGGGCAAAACAAACCTATCAATTGACTATTTAACTGTGAGTTTAGGAGTCCTAGAGTTTCTTAAAAGTGACTCAGAAGTCATCTGGAAGGAGTGGGAATAAATGGAAAGATGGCTAGTAGGCATGGCTCCTGGCTGAATAGCTCTGCCTGCATCTGTTGATTCTATTCCAAAGAGGGGGAAAAAATAGTTTGAAAATCTTTAAAAAATCAAGATAAAATGTCTTAGCTCATTTTTTACTGACTTTTTCTTACAGAGAAGCCCAGTGTCCTTAGTTTTAGGTTCTTCCTTGAATGGCAATCTACAGGTAAGCAAGTGTTATGATTTAGCAAAAGCTGTTCTCTAGAGTTCACTCCTCTGATCCTGAAGCACACTCATGCTATTTTACAACTATATTACTCTCTATTACACAATGTGTTTCAGAGTAAGTGCATGCCAGAACAGTGGCCGGACATTATCAGCATCAGAGTCAACAGAAAAATAATAAAGTAACTAGAATGGCATCAGTCCAGTCAACATTTGTAAATGAATGTAAGCATCTCAGGGAGACGATGAGTAGATTCCAGGATTTATATTCTTAATTAAGTCTATCTTTCTAAAGTTTTAGAAGGAGACACTTGTGTAATATATACACTGGGAAATGCATTATTCATTCAAGTTTAGTTCATATTCTAACATAATTGTGGGGATGAAAGATCCAAAAACTGAGTTCTGGGTTTTAATTATGGTTCTTTATAAATGCTTTTAAGTAATTCCTATATTCTAGTGCTCAGAGTAGATACCTGGTGATGAGTCAGAACTTCAAAAACTGGAAGCATTAGAACTGGAAGGTATACAGTTAACACTTCCATACCAGTGTTCTAAGAGCTTTATTACATTTAATCTAATCTACAGAATACTAAGGGGTGATATCATCCCCATTTTACAGATGCGTAATCAGAGGCACAGATTAGTAACTTGCTCAAATTCATAAAGTTTGTACATAGCAGAGTCAGAATTAAATGCCAGGTAGTCTAAATTCCAAATGCTGTTAAACACTATACTATATTTAGAAACCTAGTCCTATACCCTCATAAAGATGAATGTGAGTAAAATTATATTTTCCAGAATGTCTCACCTGGCTTTAGTACATGGGCATATCAATAGGCGATCAGAGGTGGAAAGAAGAATGGCTTTAGTGCATTTGCATCACTCCTCAGGGGTAGATAGAAGTTCATCTGCATATCAATGGATAATTTCCTGGGCAAGGAGTGTCTGTACCTGAGAGGTAAGGGGGAGGGCCAGTTTTTGCTTCTGCTGCAGCAGGAGAGAGAGAAGGCCCCGGACTGCAGTTTGTAAGCAATAAACAGATTTTAAACTTTATTTCTCCCTTTGACTGATTTTAGTTTTTTAGAGGTATTTTGCCCTGGGATTTCCTCTCCCTGGACTTAAAATGAAGAAACTGTTATCTGGTGAGATTACATAGCTTGTCCATATTATTAAGTATTAGTGAACAGTTCAATTTATGACCCTACAATTCGGCCCATCTTGACAGAATTGTAAGGCTAGAGGCACTGGAGAGAGATGGGCAAAGACAATGCAGGCAGAGCAGAGACAGCACCAAGTAGCTCTGTGCTGTACAAGGAAAGAACCAAGAGCTCTTCCTGGATTCCAGTCCCATGAAGTGCTGACAAACCCCGGATGCAGACCCCCTCCATCCAGAAGGAGGAGACCTCTGGCTGTCCATCACCCAAGCCTGAGCCAATAAAAAACTCCCCACCTATCCCTAGCTCAGTCCACTTCCCCCTCCCTTCCCTGTTCTCTTAAAAACTCCCACCTCCCCTCCTGGGTGCGACTTCCCCAGCCTGTGATAACCAGACCAGGAAACCTCGCCTGGGAATTGCGCTCAAATAAACTGCCCGGCCCTTTGTTGCCTCTCGTCGCCTGCTTATTTTGGCTAAAATTTATCTTACAAGAATCATTTGTCTTCTTTCCCCCTTTTACTTGCTCTACTTTGAATGATAGAAATGCCCTCCCCCTCAAGACTGACTTATGAAAAAACAGAGTTGTAGCTGTCTAATATGATTTTAAAAATACAAGGGGCTTCATACTCCATAAAATTTTCCACCAAGCTCCCAAACCTTTTACTATTCTTCTTTTGAGCCAAGTAGCTAGTATTTCTTGTACTCTCCTACATAAACTTTTGACTCAAGTTGAATTGGTCTATATTCTTCCCTAGAATATTTATCTTTCCTGATACTGACTTTTGCTCAAATTCTTTCCATCTGGAATGCTTACTGTGCTCATCAAATGTTTGATAAATATATATTTAACTGTCCACTAAACATATTATGAGTTTGAGAGCAGAGATCTTACTCATTTATCCATCTTCAAGATCTAATCATTTAGCAATTAGTACAATTCCCCACCTCCCACAGCCCCATGTTCACTAATCCAAATTTCCCCTAACCTGAAAGACCCAGTACATATTGTAAGATAAATTCTAGCCGAAATAAGCAGGCAAAGAAAGGCAATAAAGGGCCAGGCAGTTTATTTGAACGCAATCCCCGGGCGAGATTTCCCAGTCTACAGACATGGAGGCTGGGGAAATTGCAAGTAAGTAGACAGGCAGCGAGTTTTTAAAGAAAGTAGGGGGAGGCAGAGCTTAGATTTACAGCTGACTTGAGGATTGGCTAGCCCAAGGCACATTTTTCAGATTGGGAGGGGGCAGCAGCCGGGGACTTTGGCACGTCATCAGTGTCCGACGTGCTAACTCCTCCCTCCGGTGCCTCCAGCCTTACACATATCTCAACCCTACTTAGCTGAAAGCATTATCTCCCCTTCATTCAACTCTAAGAGTGTTCACTATTATTATTCTCTTAGAAATTAATCATATACTGCCTTATTACTCTCGTTGTCATGAATTACCGTTTACATCTTGCATGTGTCTTTCCATCTAAACTTTAAACTGCTTCTGATCAAATAGAGTCAATTTCTGGGAGCAGTTCTTAAATGATAGGCTGGGTACTTAAGAATAAATAGGGAAGTATAATGAAATTACAGATTATCCCATGTTCTGAAGATTTTATTTAAATGGATAAGGGGAAATATCTCTCAGGAATGCAATTCCCCATGTTATTCTGATGCTCAACTAGGTTTGGTAAACACTGCCCCACAGGAAACTAATTCCTTACACTTAGGTCAGCAACTCGAAAAATTTTTATTTGATTCTTCCTTCTCAGATCTTCCCTTAGAAGTTGGTGACTTAATAAGGGGAAAAATATTACACAGTTACAAAAAGAATTAGGAAGAACTTTAAACATGATTGTATAAAGCTGTGGTGTAAATTACAAGGTTAAAGACCATAATAAATATTTATTTAACAATAATTTAATAAACCTCTACTAAGGACCTGGCATGGTACAGGTAATTACACTAGGCCCTCAGAACACAAAGTAAACAAGATATTGTACACTACCTATATATATAAAATACAGTAGGGTATAAGAATTAAGAATTAGGGGTTCAGAATGAGACTGTCTGGTTCAAATTCTAACTTTACACTTATTTAAGAACATAGGAGTAGGTTTCCTCAGGTGCCACAGGCCAATCAACATCTGTACTCCCAGAACACAAGCCTCCCACCTCCATCCCACCCAGATAAACTATATGCTTTCTGCTAAGCCACTGGTTCCCAAACCATAGGCCCTACACCAGTGGCTGGTCACAGTTATACTAAGGAATAGCAATCCAATATCGAGCATATCAAAAGACCCAGTAAATAGTATTTCATGCTGTGTTATACTACTATTCTCAGATTAAGATGATGATCTTATGATAAATGAAATGAATATTCACTTTAAATGACTACTGAATTCATTCAAAATCATGGAAAACCAGGCAATCAACTAATGATGTCTATCTAAATGCTGTGGAAACCTCATTGAAGTATTATTCTTAGTATATCAGTCTGAATATACTGCAGATAGTGCAAGCATTTTCATTTATCTGGCATATTGCTAAAATTTATTTTAAAGTAATAGAAAATTATTCAACATGTTCTTTTCAAACTATTTTCCACTGATTCAAATTTTTTTTAATATAATTTTTATTAAGATATCATTGATATACAATCTCATGAAGGTTTCACATGAGCAACATTGTGGTTATGGTTACTACATTCACCCATATTATCAAGCACGCCCCACATAACCCATTGCAGTCACTGTCCATCAGCATAGGAAGATGCTATAGAGTCACTACTTGTGTCATACTCAAAATTTTAAAAATGCATGTGTCCTCCTACCGATGATGATAACCCTTAATTTAGAAATTGTGCTAACATGATAGCTATTAAAAATCTACCTATGTTGGGGGAGAGGTATCCCCAAAGAATGACTTCACAGTAGATTTGGGCACTATTTTAGTCAATGACTAGAAGGAACTTTTTTCTGGTGAAATAGGTAGATTTTCATTAAATGTTAAACAAGAATACTCATATTAAAGCAGAAGGCTCAGTTCAAGGGAGTGCCTATAAAGATTACTGCCACAGTGAGTTAGACTTTGGAGTTATATAAATAATACCAAAACTTTCCAAGATTTACCATGTGTGGCAAACTAAGGCCATGAACTATGTTATACCATACCTCTATTTTTAGATAGAGACTGTCTGAAAGGACTATCTGAAAAATCAAAGGTATGTCTATTGATAAAATTCCCCAGTACAAGAAAATAGTGACACAACACAAACTCCAGACACCAGTACTAAAGCATGAAGAGTAATGAGTGAGGGTTACTCTCTGAAGGCTTCCTAGAGAGAAGGTGACTCAAGTTGTTTTAAGTAGGAAGGGCATGCTGATGCTAATGAGAGAGTGTTTAGCAGGAGTAAATGGAAAAGAGGAAAGCAGGTGATGAAAGGCTTAAATCAATGATTCTCAACTTTAATACACTGAATTTCAAACTTTTCTCATCATGATCCATGCCATGAGAAATATATTTTATACTGTAACCCAAGACACTACATATGCATATGTGCGTATGTATATATATAATACATATAAAATGTGTGTATATTATATATACATATACATATATACATATATATATATATATAAAAAGCAAAAACACTACAGAAAATACCTCTACTACATATATGCTCTGATATTTTCTATTATTCCAGTTCATTTTTATAAAATGCTGGTTATAACCCTCTATGCTGATTCCAATTTCAACTGTTTCATACTCACAATTTGAAAAATAGTGCTTTAATTAGTATAAGAATTACCTGAAAGATTCCTCAAGGGAGGAACAACCTAAGACAGGCACAGTCGCAGGGGGGCCATCAGGTGAGAAATTGGGGATCAACAGAGGTGAGGCTTAGAACCTCACCCCCCCTGTTCTGAGAGAAATCTTCTGCATATGTGGATGTTTTATTGCCCTGGTCTAGCTTGGATTAACACATAGTCTACAGGCACACACCTGATCATCTACATTTGCTCTCTTACAACACTAAACTATGTTTTCTACCTTTATCTTGTATCTACCTACCACTTCAGCATTTTATTAAAAATAATAATAATAAAGAGAGAAATGTGGTATCCACATATAAATCAAGTATAAAAACCAAATGAGTATTCATATTTGAACTGTTTAGAGTTCATAATGCATGAGCAAAACCGAAAGTTTCTGTGATGACTGCCCTTGTACTGTTAACTATGTAACTTATTCATTATGTAAGAATTTGTTCTACATGTAAGAACTTGTTTGTTATGCCTCAGAAGATTGGAGACTGACGAAAATTAGGCTTGGGGTGGATTAATGATTGTGCATTGAGCACTGACTCCCCTATACAGAATTTTATTGTCGTTAACAACCATTTGATCAATAAATATGAGAGATGCCCTCACAAAAAAAAAACCAAAAAACAAAAAAACAAAAAAGGACAGACTTCCAATGGTAAAATAAATAAGTAACCGGGATGTAATGTATAGCATAAGGAATATAGTCAAGATATTCTAACAGCTTGGTAGGGTGATAGCTGGAACCTAGAATTATGTATATAAATGTTCTACCACTGTGTTGTACACTTGAAACTAATGTAATGTAATACTGTGCGTCAACTACCCTTCAATAAAAAATAATTATTAAAATAAAAAAAAATAAATAAATAAAAATAAAAAAAATAAAAAATAAAAAAAAGAATTACCTGAGCTAATTATCTAAAATGTAGATTCCCAGGCTCCACCCCCAGATATGCAGGACCATAGGCCTGGGTGGATGCCAGGCACCTGTAATTTTAAAAAGCAGCTCAGGTAATTCTGACATAAGTGATCAATATTTTTATAAGATCAATCTTCCATAAACCATGTTTTAAAAACCACTGGTTGCTCAGAAATCATATGTCAACAACTTATTTTTTAATTTACAACTGCTACCAGCTGAGATGCTGTTTTTTTTCCCCAGGATTGTGTCTTGGAGGTGACAAAGAATGAAGCCAACAGACAACAGTAGAGAGCAACCACCAAACTTTTTAAAAGAAAAGGCATCCTGCTAATCAGGAGGGGCTTCAAGGGTGGATGCCTTTAGGGCTGTGGCATCTAGAGTTTGGTTTATAAGCACATCAAGGAGGAAGTCCACATGTCGCCTAGGACCTGTTGCTCTGAAAATGGGGAGTGACTGCTTAATGTGCACAGGGATTTCTTTTGGGGTGATGAAAATATTATGGAACTAGATGGTGGTAATGGTTGCACAACACTGTGAATGTACTAAATGTCACTAATGGTAGATTTTATGTTATATGTATTTTACCAGAATAAAAATAAAGGGATAAAAATATTGAGTACAGAAAACAAGTACAGAATCAGTTTCCTCAGTGTAACACCTGAAGCAACTATTCTTAACAATTCCTCAGTATTTCTCTAGATTTAGTCAATGCATACACAAGTATAAATGTGTATGTATATGTGTATATGTATGTATGTATATGCATGTGTATTTGCATGCTCATCTGTATATATATATATCCACCCAAAATGTTTTCATAGCTATATTTTAAAAATCCAAATGGAACAAAAGTACAACTCTAGGATGATCAGTCGCAATCACTGATGCCTGTCATGATGGGGCATTACTAAAATTTCCAAAATTATTGAGCTTGATTTCAAAAAATTATTACTGCACTCCTTTATATCATGGAATATATTGCTGAGACATTAGTTAACATTTAAAATTCTTCATGTAATGATTAGTTAAACTGAGCGTTATTAGGACAGTACAGTCAAAGTTAACAAGAGGAACGTGGAAGTTGCCCCAAGATGGTGTGAACTCATTTGACATTCCCTGCTTTGTGGCAATCACCTTGTATTATACTTCTCCTCCAAGGGTTCTGTTCTTTCAGTTATCTGAAATAATAGTTACTGATGGTTAATAAGATACATAGGAAGAAACAATTTCTTCAGGTCCTAAAGGCCTCACAACCTCTAGGGTCCATGTACTAAGGAGTCTCTTAAAGTGATCTGAAAGAGTTAAGAGGTCCCTTAAGAACTTCAGTACCTGGAAATGACAGACACAAGAGAATATCCATCTCTCCAAGGGATCCTCTATTAAGAAGCCTACAAACAGATCATTAAACCAACTACTGTACTCTTTCCAGAGAATGAAAATGAACTCATTGTATACTATAGGGATCCAGAGACTCATTAGAACTTTTACACCCAACAGGTATAATTTCAACTTTTCTCACCCACTGTTCTAAGTACACTCAGGCTTGTGAAAACACATCTTGATATTTTACTTGTAAAATGTGGTCAAGGAATACAGGGACCTAAGCAAGGCAAGAAAGGAAAGCCAAGCAACTATATAACACATTACAACTTGATTTTAGCTAGAAGATTTGGTTTTGGAAGATTTGGTCTCCCAATTTTTTTTCACCATGCATCTCTGGTAATAAAATATTTTTAAGTCCACATCCCCAAATGTAATACTTACCTACAAAACTGTCTGTACTAATATATTATGTACATTATAAAGTACATGCAAAAATGATCTTACTACAGTGATGGACAGTGATTGAAATGGGGTATGGGGGGGACTCAATAATATGGGTGAATGTACTGACCACATTGTTTTTCCTGTGAAACCTTCATAAGAGTATATATCAATGATACCTTAATAAAAATATATATATATGCAAAACTTTTAATTAAAAAGATGAGATAAACTTTAATATTTTACTGATACAAAAACCCTTTTTCTTATTAAAACATTTTAACAACATATTTTTAGTGAAAGCAATGTGAATTTTTTTTTTAATCTTGGTTTAGCACTTTGTTAAATACCAAGAAGTAGGTATTAGTTCCACTTTATGAATGGCAAAACTTAACTTTGAGAGATCATATAAATCTGACAACTATCAGAGCTATAATGTGGCAGAGCTAAGATGAAAACCCCCATCTAACTCTAAAACTAGTACTTTTAACCAATATTATGAGAAAGGAAGCAATCAAAGAAAACAAACTTAGACTGCATAAGTCAGAGACAGAATAAACCCTACTGACCAATCTGAATGTTAATTGCTTATCTGACTCTTATTAATATAATTATAATCATTTACAATCTCTCTATGACTTTGGGTAAGTCAATTTATTTGAATCTTAGTTTCCCAATACGTAAAATGAGGGACTTGGACTAGATGATCTTTAATGTGCTTCTCAGCATTAAAACGCTAGGACTTTTAGGACAATCAAACAGCTCTGTATGATACAATAATGGTAAATAATGTCATTACAGATTTGTCCAAACCCATAGAACTCTAATGTAAACTATGAACTTTGGATGACAATGATATGTCAAGATAGGTTCATCAATTGTACCCCTCTGGTAGGGGAGGTTGACAATGGGAAGGCTATGTGTGTGGGGGGGTAGGGAGTATATGCAAAATCTGTGCCTTCTGCTCAATATTGCTATAAACCTAAAACTGCTCTAAAACATAAAGTGCATTTTAAAAAATTCTAGGACTCAAATACAAGAGCAAATAAGGCAGACATCTTATAAGCAGAATAACCAGACCTTTGCTGATCTCCACATTAGGAAGGTTAAAGATGTCAAGATCCATCATTCCTCCTTTAGTCCCTTCTGAGAGGTCTAGGAGGACCAGTTTGTCTGCAATGCTCTATACAGAATAATAAGAAAAAGAACAGCATCATATTGACACAGCAATTACTCAATTTAGATTCATTCAGAAGTGAGGGGAGAAAACACAAGTCTCATGTGTTATCTTAAGAAGGAAATGTAACATAATAGAAATAAAAGGGACATGCAAGCAAGATAATCCTATCGGCTTGACTGAAAACTGGGATCTAACAGGGCTTAACTCAGAAAGGTTTCTTTAGATGGGAGAATGAGTAATAAAAATGACTTGGTACACTCAGTGTATTAGCTATTGTTCTTAAGTTTATGCTTTCATTTTGATGTCATAATTTCCATCCTAAAAGTACCTGAGTGTTTTTTTTTTGGGGGGGGTCTATTTTAGTACCTCATTTCTAGCATGAATATCACACTAAGACCAAGTTTCTCTTTGAAAAAGATTAATAGCCATAAATCTAAAATAAAACCCTATTATCATACAGTATTTTCCCCAGAGATCCATGGAAAATATTTCACATGTCTGTAGATGGCTCCCTGGGTGCCATGGTGGACTACCTGTAAATGACAAAATGGAAACTCCTAAGAATCCATTTACCTTTGTGGAAGGACTTTTTCTGGAGTAGTAAGGGATCTGGGGATCTCTCTCATCTTAGAGTACGAAGTCATGAGGGATCTACCAACTATCAGGCAGAAAGTATATATAAGTTAAGACAACAACCCAGCTATACTACTTATTTACTCTGTAAAGCTGGGCAAGCCACTGAAGTAAGCCTTACTTCATGGGTTATGAGGATTAATTATGTGACACAGGGCTGTCAGAGGGCAGTCCTCTCTAAATTGTACCTATTATTTTTATTGCTGTTAACCACACTCATCAGAGAAATGAAAAGAAAACTGTTACCATTTTCATCTATCAGACACTCAGAAGTTTAATAACAGCAGTGTGGAAAAACAAGTATTCTGATACAGTGCAGGTATGAGAGTAAACAGTACAATTGACTTGGGGGATAATTTGACAATTCCTATCAAAATTTAAAAACAGTCATTCCTTTAATCCACCAACCTCATTTATAGAAATTATCCCACAAGTGTATTAGTAAATGTATAAAACGATACAATATGTAGAAGGATAGTCAAAACACTAGAAACAACCTAAATGTCCACTAAGAACAACAATAATGAGCCAGTGTAACAATGGTTTAGTGCAGAACTTCTCAAACTTTCAGGGATCGCCATTTAACAGATCAGTCAAGCACATGGATCACCACAGATTTTAATAAAATGCAAATTTGCTTTCATAGGTCTGGGGTAGAGCCTGAGAATATGCATTTCTAAGAGGATCTCAGATGATACAAGTGCTGCTGGTCTGAAAGTCATACACTGAGTAGTAAGGACCTAGAATGCCAGCTCTGTAAACAGACTGCCTAGCTTCAAATCCTGGCTCCACTTATTAACAGTGTGCCTTTGAGCAAACTGCAGAACCTCCTTATGCCTTGGTTTCTTCATTTGTAAAATGGCAGTAATGACAGTACCCAAGCCACAGAGTTGTTGTAAAAATGAGTCAAGCATTTAGATGGGTGCCCAGCATCTAGTAAGCATCCAGTAACTACAGCTGCTGCCACCATCAGTGCTACTGTGGCTATTCTGACTACTATTGTACTATTTGAATATGGTTGCAGTATCTGAATATTGTAATGGTATCAAAGTATTAGTTCACAAAGAAATACTGATAATGAAACTCTTCTAACAGTTAAAAAAACATGACTTTAAGAGGCCTTCCCGTACTTAGCAAAAATAAATAAAATTGAAAAAACTCAGTACTGTTAGGGAGATCAAGAATTAGGCTCATGTGCACGTTGTTCTTAGCAGCATCAGTCAGTTCTGCCCTTTCTGAAGAGCAATCTAGTGATATGTTCTAAGGGCCATAAAAACCATTCATGCCCTCTGACTCATCAGTACTCTTTTTGAGATTATGTACACCTAAAAGAAAATTCAGAGGAGAAAATAAGCAATTTGTAAAACAATGTTTAAGGAAGCATTCTATTTAGTAACAAAAGAACTGCAAACAGTTCAACTTCCAATTAAGAGGGACAATGTATTCAGGTGGAGGGTGGAGGACATGAAACTGTATGTTATAAGTTAGCATATATTTTTCTGAGCAGCCAGCTTTTAAAATTTTCCAGCTCCCTAGATACAATTTATTCATTTGCTGAAGTAGAACCTACCTACAAGACACATGTGAGTCTTAAATGGAAAGGGAAGAATTCAGGTGACAAACAATCAAATTTTAATAGACAGAAAACCAAGTGCCAGCTACCAAGTAAACCTAGAGAGGGATAGCTATTCTATTCATCCACATCCCTGAAGAGGCCACAGACGTGATGTGGTCACCACAATACTGGACTCTGGAGGGTCTTTCGAAAATCTCTAGAAGAGGGCTGAAGACATTTCGAAAATAATTTATACAGAAAGGATCTAGTAAAAAAGACTGAGGAAAAATAAACAAATTTCACACTACTATAAAATATCAACTCAGGAACTCTGATCCTAAAATAAAGTGGAGTAATTTTAGAAGAAAAGGCAATCTTTCAAAAAAAGTGCTCATTTAGAAAGAACTAAAATAAGCATTACATTAAATCATTAAATAAGAGTTTAATTAAAGCAGCCTGATTCAGAAAACAGAAGAATTTGTGACTAAGTCTGATGAATGTCACATTGCAGTTTTCCTTGGATTAGGATGATGAGCCCATTGTTCCAACCACTATTTCAAAGCCTGGCCCATGACAAACTACTAATTAAGAGGCAACATCACTGATGAGAGCGTTCAGCTTTTTTTTTTTTTTTGGCAACTTACTAAATACATTTCAAGGCAAAATGAAGTTTCCCCACATGACAAAATAAAGCCATTATTTCTCATGTTAAACATAAACTACCTAGAAGTGTAGCATATGACAGATGTATTTATAACACTGTGCTTACGTACCTTTGCTGAAACTGCTAATGTGCAGGCAATGCCCAGTTCTCCACCTCCAACCACAGTAATTTTATTGACGGTTTTAGTCTCATGATTTGCCCAGCTCTTTGAATTTATGTCTGAGACACCTAGAAAGAAAAGTGGATTATCACAAGCATTTAAAACTAATACCAAAAAGCCTTTTAGCATCTTAAAAAAAAAAAACCTCAACCTTCAGTAACTCAGACAGCAAACATGGTGCTAGTCCGTGACAGGCACTCAGAAATACTTGAACAAGTGAAATGCAAGAAAGGAAGGAATCTCATATATTAAATATTCTACTGAACAGAGGATACCCTTTTAAAAATAAAATATCCAAAAATCTAAAAAATATTATGTAAGACTAAAAAAATAGGATATCCATAATTCTGGAAAACATTGTTACTGCTCTGCTCTATAATGCAAAGAAAATGTTTAAAACCTTACTAAGTTTTATAAACATGGATATTTTGCTTTAATCTCAATGAGAAACATTGAGAATCACAGATTTTCTGGTCCAACACACTGAATGTGGCAAAAAGCTGCATAAAAATATAAAGACAAAGGTTTGAAATCATCAATATATGTCAAGTGGTTTTGACAAACTACAATGGGTTATTTTATCTGTTGGTGTAAGAAACTTTTACATTTTAAGAAACCACATTAATTGGAACTGTATGGTAACACCTACCTTAAGATAGATGTTCTGGAATTTTTGATTCAACACAAATATGTATATATACATGCATGTATTTATTTATAGACATCAAGTAGAAAACAGTAATGGATATTACTGAGAAATTATAAACTCAGGACTCTCTAACAAAAATACAAACCTTCTGTGATTTTTGCAATATAGGCTAGCAAGTCTGCTTGCCGTGCCTCATCAGATGATGGTAGAGAATACAGAGGAAGTTCCTCCTGAAACTTGGAAATCATTTCCTGAATTAGTCCAACAATGACAGATTTAGGCTGCAGAATAAACACAAAGGGAAAACTTACACAAAAATTTTACTGGAGAATATTACCGTGTTAACCTATATATTGTTATCAAGCCAGCCAAAAGAAAATACTGCACCATGCTCTCATTTCTTGAAAACTACCATACAAATTACATGATACTTTAAACTGTTTTAATACTTTTAACTGAAAAGTCACTTAATTCTTTTAATTAAAAAAAGAAGGGAGAAATGCTAATCCACATTCCCCAAAATGGGAAAACCAGAAGAATGTGATTACTAACAGAGTATTTTGGGGAACAGTCAGTCTGTATATTTTTAACTTTTTATTTTGAAATAGTTGGAGATTTACAGAAAAGTTACAAAAACAGTACAAAGAATTTCCATATACTCTTTACCTAGATCACTCAAATGTTAATATTTTATTGCATTTGCTTTCTTGGTCTCTTTCCCTCTATGTATCTGTCTGAACTGGTGAAAATAAACTGCAGATATGATACCCCTTCACTCCTAAATACATTAAATGTGTATTTTCTGAAAGAAAAAAAACATTCTCCCATAGAAACATTATCAAATCAGAAAATTAACACTGATAAGATGTTATCTAATCCAGTACTGTTTCTTTTAACTGGTTAAGCAATTCACTTAATCTCTCTGAGCTTCAGTTACCAGCAATTCTATTATCAGCAATCTAATATGAATACCAAATTCCAAGTGGCCTCTAGGATAAACAAATGAGAAAGAGATGCATGCAAACTGTGAGTGTAAAATGTATGTTTATTAGTAGTAGTAGTAGTATTTAGTAGTTTGCTCATTTAAAAAAGTGCTTAATTTCTAAGAGTCTGTATTTCACTACTTGTAAATTCAGAGGATGAGGCCCTTACAATCAAAACCTCAAATACCTTTAAAGACCAAGCAGATAACATAATTTGTGAAGTTGTCAAGTAGAAGATCATTTGGGGAGATGATTATTGTGGCAAACTGAAAGGCAAATAACTACACATAGAGGCATTCAAATTCATATTAAGAACAAAACAAAACACTGTGCTGTTCAAACAAAATTCTGCAGGTCTAATGCAGCACACTTAATCTTGGGGAAAGTGTCTGCAATCCCTGGTCTAACCAACCTCTACATTTCCTCTAGTTTCAAATTCTATATAACTGAACTTCCTAATTACAATTACAACTGCAAGTGGAACTTAAAGTTACTGTAGTACTTTTAAACAGAACAATTTAAATAATGTAACATCTCCTTAAGACTAGTTTTAGCTTATAATAAAGACATTCAAAATAGTAAAATGAAATCAATATTGCCTGAACTGAAATCAAGAACCTCAACTGGATTATAGCACTATCTTTGAGTATTTATTAAACAAACAAATGAAACTATGAAAAGAGATGGCACATAATGGATCTGTGGCATCTTACTATATTGATGGACAGTGACTGTATTGGGGTATGGGTGAGGACTTGATAATA
This sequence comes from Manis pentadactyla, assembly GCF_030020395.1. Taxonomy (NCBI): domain Eukaryota; kingdom Metazoa; phylum Chordata; class Mammalia; order Pholidota; family Manidae; genus Manis; species Manis pentadactyla. Next base: position 58,220,919 of record NC_080027.1, read on the forward strand.
TGGGTAAATGTAGTAACCACATTGTATTTTCATGTGAAACCTTCATAAGAGTATATATCAATCATACCTTAATAACAAAAAGAAAAGAAAAAGAAGAGAGATGCCAAAGAAAACCAAAAAGAGGAAACAGGAAATATGAATTCTCCCAAACAGAGCACAGATGTTAAAATACTATTTAAGGTTAAAAAAAAAAAAGTATCAATGAAACCAATAGCTGGTTCTTTGAAAAAATAGACAAAATAGATAAACTCCTAGCCAGACTTATTAAGAGAAAAAGAGAATCTACACACATCAACAGAATCAGAAACGAGAAAGGAAAAATCACAATGGACCCCACAGAAGTACAAAAAATTATTGGAGAATACTATGAAAATCTATATGCTAATAAACTGAAAAACCTAGAAGAAATGGACAACTTCCTAGAAAAATACAACCTTCCAAGACTGACCAAGGAAGAAACAGAAAATCTAAACAGACCAATTACCAGCAATGAAATTGAAGCGGTAATCAAAAAACTACCCAAGAACAAAACCCCCGGGCCAGCTGGATACACCTCTGAATTTTATCACACATATAGAGAAGACATAATACCCATTCTCCTTAAAGTTTTATAAAAAATAGAAGAGGAGGGAATACTCCCAAATTCATTCTATGAAGCCAACATCACTCTAATACTAAAACCAGGCTAAGACCCCACAAAAAAAGAAAATTACAGACCAATAACCCTGATGAATATAGATGCAAAAATACTCAATAAAATATTAGCAAACCAAATTCAAAAATACATCAAAAGGATCATACACCATCATCAAGTGGGATTCAACTCAGGGATGCAAGGATAGTACAACATTTGAAAATCCATCAACATCATCCACCACATCAACAAAAAGAAGGACAAAAATCACATGATCATCTCAACAGATGCTGAAAAAGCATTTGACAAAATGCAACATCCATTCATGATAAAAACTCTCAACAAAATGGGTATAGAGGGCAAGTACCTCAACATAATAAAGGCCATATATGACAAACCCACAGCCAACAACATACTTAACAGTGAGAAGCTGAAAGCTTTTCCACTACAATTGGGAACAAGACAGGGATGCCCACTCTCCCCACTGCTATTCAACTTAGTACTGGAGGTCCTAGCCATGGCAATCAGACAAAACAGAGAAATACAAGGCATCCAGACTGGTAAAGAAGAAGTCAAACTGTCACTATTTGCAGATGACATGATATTGTACATAAAAAACCCTAAAGTCTCCACTCCAAAACTACTAGAACTAATATCTGAATTCAGCAAAGTTGCAGGATACAAAATTAACACACAGAAATCTGTGGCATTCCTATAAACTAACAATGAACTAGCAGAAAGAAAAATCAGGAAAAAAATTCCATTCACAATTGCATCAAAAAGAACAAAATACCTAGGAATAAACCTAACCAAGGAAGTGAAAGACCTACACCATGAAAACTACAAGACACTCTTAAGAGAAATTAAAGAGGACACTAACAAATGGAAACTCATCCCATGCTCTTTGGCTAGGAAAAATTAATATTGTCAAAATGGCCATCCTGCCTAAGGCAATCTACAGATTCAATGCAATCCCTATCAAAATACCAACAGCATTCTTCAACGAACTGGAACGAATAGTTCAGAAATTCATATGGAACCACAAAAGACCCCAAATAGTCAAAGCAATCCTGAGAAGGAAGAATAAAGTGGGGGGGGGTTCTCACTTCCCAACTTCAAGCTCTACTATAAAGCCACAGTAATTAAGACAATTTGGTACTAGCACAAGAACAGACCCACAGACCAGTGGAACAGAATAAAAGTCCAGATATTAACCCAAACATATATGGTCAAAAAATATACGATAAAGGAGCCATGGACATACAACGGGGAAATGACAGTCTCTTCAACAGCTGGTGTTGGCAAAACTGGAGAGCTACGTGTAAGAGAATGAAACTGGATCGTTGCATACCCCATACACAAAAGTAAATTCAAAATGGATTAAAGACCTGAATGTAAGTCATGAAACCATAAAACTCTTAGAAAAAAATATAGGCAAAAAATCTCTTGGATATAAACATGAGCGACTTCTTCATGAACATATCTCCCTGGGCAAGGAAAACAAAAGCAAAAATGAACAAGTGGGACTACATCAAGCTGAAAAGCTTCTGTACAGCAAAGGACACCATCAGTAGAACAAAAAGGCATCCTACAGTACTGGAGAATATATTCATAAACGACAGATCTGATAACGGGTTGACATCCAAAATATATAAAGAGCTCACGCACCTCAATAAACAAAAAGCAAATAATCCAATTAAAAAATGGGCACAGGATCTGAACAGACACTTCTCCAAAGAAGAAATTCAGATGGCCAACAGACACATGAAAAGATGCTCCACATCACTAGTCATCAGAGAAATGAAAATTAAAACCACAGTGAGATATCACCTCACACCAGTAAGGATCGCCACCATCCAAAAGTCAAACAACAACAAATGATGGAGAGGTTGTGGACAAAGGGGAACCCTCCTGCACTGCTGGTGGGAATGTAAACTAGTTCAACCATTGTGGAAAGCAGTATGGAGGTTCCTCAAAAAGCTAAAAAAAAAAATACCATTTGACCCATGAATTCCACTTCTAGGAATTTACCCTAAGAATGCAGCAGCCCAGTTTGAAAAAGACATGCACTCCTATGTTTATCGCAGCACTATTTACAATAGCCAAGAAATGGAAGCAACCTAAATGTCCATCAGTAGATGAATGGATAAAGAAGATGTGGTATATGTACACAATGGAATATTATTCAACCCTAAGAAAAAAACAAATCCTACCATTTGCAACAACATGGATGGAGCTACAGGGTATTATGCTCAGTGAAATAAGCCAGGCGGAGAAAGACAAGTATCAAATGATTTCACTCATCTGTGGAGTATAAGAACAAAGTAAAAACTGAAGGAGCAAAACAACAGCAGACTCACAGAACCCAAGAATGGACTAACAGTTACCAAAGGGAAAGGGACTGGGGAGGATGGGTGGGAAGGGAGGGATAAGGGGGAGGGAGGGAAAGAAAGGGGGTACCATGATTAGCATGTATGTGGGGTGGGGCACGGGGAAGGCTGTACAACACATAGAAGACAAGTAGTGATTCTACAGCATCTCACTGCGCTGATGGACAGTGACTGTAAGGGGGTTTGTAGCGGGGACTTAGCGATGGGGGGAGTCTAGTAAACATAATGTTCCTTATGTAATTGTAGATTAATGATACCAAAAAAAAGTATAAAAATGGATGAATGAGATAGATGACTCAAAAAAAAAGGAAACATACATGATCAATAAAGGTATGAAAGATTTCAATTTCTCAAATAACCAAAGAACTAAACATTAAAATTAAGACTTTATTTTTGTCCTTTCAACTGACAAATCTTTATCATGCCCTATTCATCACATTCAATCAGCAATTTTATTTATATAAATCACCATGTAATGCCAATTATATACAAGTTCATAAAGTAAAAGACCAATGTTCCCTCACCTAAACTTTACTACTGACAGTTTGTGCATGCATTTTTTCTTTCCTTTTTTGCTTTTTTTTCAGAAGTTTTATATATATGAAAAATAAAGAAAACCATAAAAACAAAGTAAAATGTGTCCACAATTGCATACCTTTTTATGGGATGTACATATAATAAATGATAACCCTAAGACTGTCCTTTACTCCAAGCTCACTCAACTCTGACACATCCCTAACTTTCTGGGTACACAGAAATATAAATTATCCTTTCATAAAAATTTAATTACTTGCAAAACGAGAGCATATTCTACATCCTTCTAATAAATGAATAGAGATAATCAAAGGTGTATTTTGTTTTAATAATACCTCCCGTTAGAACAAGCGTATTTAAAACAGGTACTCTCCTGCACTGATTTCTGCTGATGGCTGAAATACATTTTATCTATCTCTTGGAGGCCAATTTGACAATATGTGAGAACAGCCTTCGAAATATTTATAACCATTGATTCAAAATTTCCATTCCTAGATATTATTAGGAAATTATTACTTTTAAGATATACACATTTATATTTACATATATTTATATTTATGGATGCTCACCATTAAATTTCTAACAAAACAACCTGTAAATACATTATGCAATATCCTTATGCCATCAGGCAACAACTAAAAACTGTGTATTTTGAAATATTATTTAATATGGAGAAATGTTCAATGTAGTGTAGATGAAAAATGTAGAATACAAAATTCCATAATGTGAGGACCTGTAAAGCAAATAAACTACAGGTACATCCATTGATGTGGGAGAATTTTTTAAACTTAATGCTCAATCAAACCAAAGCACGTAACAGAAGATTATATATACTATGATTCAATTTACGTAAAGGTCAAACAGGCCAAACTACAAATAAATGCATATATTACGTAGGACTCTTTAATAGGAATGGACTAGGAAATAATGCCCCATATATGGCTAGCAGCTTTTTTCGTGCTTTATCAAGCATCAAGCACCTATAAAAAGTGGGAAGCAAACAACAGTTGGCTCCTGCTTTCATCAGGGTTCTGAGACTTGAGTGACCCCAGGGAGCGCAACTTCAAGTTAGTTTTAAAGACCAAATGAAGAGTATGGTGGAAAGAAAATTCAGTAGCTTATTTGTATCATTAGGATCAGAGATAAATACTGAGAAAAATAAGAACTTTCAAAAGAAAACCCAAATTGATCTTACATGGCTCCAGTTTTGGAGATACGGCAAGTATATTCTTCCTTGAGCATCAACATGTTTTCCAACTGAGATTCCCATATTTGCAGTTGGCTTTAAGAAGCAAATGGGGGGAGTAAAAGGGTGGGAATCCAAAATCCACAAACGAATTGGAATGTTATATGTATGACCTATTTGAGACAAAATAAACACATCATCGAATAATGAAACATCACATTATATTTATGGTCCAGCTAGACGGCATTTAAAAATGTACAGTCAAGTTTGTATTAAAGAATTTATGCAAATCAAGACCTAACTCCCCATTTTCATCCACAGTCATATTGGATATATCTTCCCATTAAAGCACCAGCATAATATTTGAGGAAATTTAATTAATACAATGGCCAGCTCATCCAATTCAATTCAGTAAATGTTTACAGGATGTACTGTACCAGGAGTTTGGGATACAGCATCTTTTCTATGTAACTTTCGTCATCCACCCCAGCAGAGCTACTGCATCTTTCCTGAAAGGCAGTGGACAGTTCTATTTTTATACTTATTCTGCATTGAATTTATTTGCCTTCACATTTGTGTCTCCTTTTATACTGTAAGCTTCTACAGAAGATTATGTATTATTCATTTCTATATCCTCTGCACCAAGTATTGTGCCTAACATACTGGCTGCTCAGTAAGTTTCTTACATAAATAAGAATAAATGAGTGAACAAATGAAAAATGAATGATTGAGCAAAAAGATGAATCTGATACTGGCCCTCAAGTTGCTCATTAATTGCAGATATCATAACATACAGGCTGGGTTAAATACATAGAACTTAGAGATGAAAATGATCTTAATAGTCACCTTGCTCACTGTTTCTTAAACTTTAGTGTACTGGGATAGGAACCTGAGTAAATGCTCTTCCAACGGTAACTTTGTATGTCATGCCTACTAATAGCCCAAATCTCCTACTGCCTTTGTTGCCAGGAGGCCTGAAGCTAAACTTAATGTAAGTGTAAGAACTAACTTTATGCTGCAAGTCTGATCAATTACCCTAGCTGTTCTATCGTATCTCCTGATATTTATTTTTGCTTTCATAGTCTTACTGCAAATGCCTTTCACTGTACTTAAGAACATGGCTGCTCAGGAGCAAGAGTGTCTAGGCTCAAATCCTAGTTCCCAACTATTACTAGCTATATAATTTTAGGTCAAGTTATTTAATCTCTGTGCCTCAGTTCCTTCCTCTATAAAATGGGAATAATAATTAGCTCCTACCTCCTAGAGTTGTGAGGATGAAACGAGTGAAGGTAGTATAATACATGAAGTGGTAAATACCATGAAGGGGAGGCAATTTTTGCAATTTACCTGAAACCCATTTTGAAAATAGGCCAGGTATAAATAAAAATAGTTTTCTTTTCTAATGTAATCCTTTTCTTACTAAGGAAATCCTCACTCCACTAAAAGTTACTTTTTTCATCTTGCTTCCCCTCACCAAAGCTTGACCACACTCAGCCCTGTCTGCCCAGTACAAACACTTAAGGAACTTCAAAACCTACCAATACCCAGGCCACTCCCCCAAAGTTTCTTATTCAGTGGAATGGGGTCTGGACAACATTTTTTATAAGCTTCCTGTATAATTCTAATGTCCAGCTAGGATTGATAATCAGTACATTACAGAAATGTCCTAATACTTGGGGGTCTACTATTTCATATCAGTTCTCAAAAACACACTCCTTTTTTGTCAGAGGATTTTTTTTAACAATTTTAGATACAATTGACATAAAGCATTATATTGGCTTCAGGTGTACAAAACAATGATTCGATATTTGTATGTATTGCAAAGTGATCACAATTAAGTTTTGTTAATATCTGCTACGATACAGAGTACATAAGTATATATACAATATGGGTATAGGCATAGCTGTTGGTCCATAGATAACTTTATGATTATAAAGTCATGTGATCATAGCACCACAAAGTGACCAACAGACACTGAGACACACTACCACATTCCTCCAGAAGTTACTCTAATGTTACATACTTTAGACCAGTGTTTTTCAAAGGTTAGCTACAATAAATGGGTCATGAAATTAATTTAGTGGGCTGTAAAGAATAGTATCTTTAAATGGAACTGACTAGAAAATAGAATGTATGACAGGACAGATGGTATTTCAGTTGTATACATGTTTACATACACATACATATAAATATACTAGCTATCTATGTAAGTATTTATTATGGGTCACACTCAAAACATTAGAAAGTCACTGTTCTACATCATGCAAACTTATCTGTTTCATAATACAGCTGGAGTGGTAGTCCAAATTCTGACGGAGTTACTTTCTGTGTTAATCACTGTACATTAAGGAGGAGGAAATATGATCATCAAAAAACCCCAACAAAGATCCACGCACTGCTACAGCTGTAGATGCACTCATCCCACCAGCTCCTGGACTTGCCATGGGAGTGAAGGAGATATCTAAGCTGGCCTGTGCATACAGTAAAACAACAAATTTGACTGGATCTACACTGTTGGAACTCAACCAAGAATTAGGAGAAGTGCAAATTGTAGCGCTCCAAAATCTTACAACTACAGACTATTTACTGTTAAAAGAACATAAGGGATGTGAACATTCCCCAGGAATGGGTTGTTCTAATTTGTCTGATTTCTCTCAGACTGTTCAAGTTCAGTTGGACAATATCCACCATATCATAGATAAGTTTTCACAAATGCCTAAGGTGCCTAACTGGTTTTCTTGGTTTCACTGGAGATGGCTGGTAATTACAGATATGCTTTGGTTATGTAACTATACTCCTATTATGTTAATGTGTGTGCACAATTTAAGTAGTAGCTTAAAACCTATACATGCTGAAGTTACTCTACAAGAAGATATGTCAAAGAAATAATCAATCTTCCCATGTTTTCTTCCGCCTGCTACTTCTATAGCTTTTCTTCTTCCTTCCTAATTACAACCCTTAAATAGAATTCGTGCCTCATATCAAATTTACCGAGTATCATAATTCTTCCAAGTGGTAAAGATACCTCAAGACAAATGCTGGGCATACAAGCCACAGGGCATAAATATGCAAAGTAATAAAAAGCTAACCATTTCAAACAATAAGGCTTCTCTCTCACTTACCAACTTTACATTTCCCTGTATGGCCCCTGAAGATGACTGGTTAGCCAGAGACGGGTAAGATTCCTCAAGGGAGGAACAACCTAAGACAGGCACAGTCGCAGGGGGGTCATCAGGTGAGAAATTGGGGATCAACAGAGGTGAGGCTTAGAACCTCACCCCCCCATTCTGAGAGAAATCTTCTGCATATGTGGATGTTTTATTGCCCTTGTCTAGCTTGGATTAACACATAGTCTACAGGCACACACCTGATCATCTACATTTGCTCTCTTACAACACTAAACTATGTTTTCTACCTTTATCTTGTATCTACCTACCACTCCAGCATTTTATTAAAAATAATAATAATAATAAAGAGAGAAATGTGGTATCCACATATAAATCAAGTATAAAAACCAAATGAGTATTCATATTTGAACTGACTGTTTATAGTTCATAATGCATGAGCAAAACCGAAAGTTTCTGTGATGACTGCCCTTGTACTGTTCACTATGTAACTTATTCATTATATAAGAATTTGTTCTCCATGTAAGAACTTGTTTGTTATGCCTCAGAAGATTGGAGACTGACGAAAATTAGGCTTGGGGTGGATTAGTGATTGTGCATTGAGCATTGACTCTCCTATACAGAATTTTATTGTCGTTAACAACCATTTGATCAATAAATATGAGAGATGCCCTCACAAAAAAAAAAAAAAAAAAAAAAAAGGACAGACTTCCAATGGTAAAATAAATAAGTAACCGGGATGTAATGTATAGCATAAGGAATATAATTAAGATATTGTAACAGCTTGTTAGGGTGATAGCTGGAACCTAGAATTATGTATATAAATGTTTTATCACTGTGTTGTACACTTGAAACTAATGTAATGTAATACTGCGCGTCAACTACCCTTCAATAAAAAATAATTATCTAAAAAAAATAATAATAATAAATAAATAAATAAATATAAATAAAAATAAAAAATAAAAAAATGGGTGGATGAAAGAAACCTTGATATGATCTTGCAGGGATGATAAGAAATAATCCAGAAAATTTCTACAGCTATACATAAGGAGGTATCAACAAGGATTCATATGGGGAATAGAACTGGGTAGGAAGTTAGACTGTTTAACATCATCCCTTCTCAGTTGTTTAAATAGTTTTTAGCATAGGCAGGTATTATTATTATTATTATTATTATTATTATTATTATTATTATTATTATTATTATAACAGAGCTGGTAACTAAAAGAAAGTAATATAGACAGATGAACAATAATGGCCAGCACTTATTAGCACTTATTATGTGCCAGGTACTATGCCAAGGGCTTTGCTTATAGTACTTCATTTAATCCTCACAATTCTAGAGTTAGGCTCTATTACTGGCCCATTTTGCAGACAAATAAGATACATTCTGATCTTCTGATCAGCAGGAAATAACTAGCGTACATCACACTGAGTTGATATAATTCTAGTCAAAACCAAAGAGAAAAATTGTACAGCAAAAAGAAAAAAAAAACAGTATTGCAGGTACCATTACTACCTTGGAAGATGCAGCATAAGAATCAATAGCATTACTCCACGGCTCTAGGAGAAGCAGAGTGCCAATGAGGGACACCTTACTGATGGTATTAAGATAATTTATGTCCTTGTGGCACCTCCCCATGCTGTCCTAGAAACTGAAATGCTAGTAAGCAGTGATTTGTTTAAATTCATATACTCCTTTGTTAATAAGCAACTAGCCTTGAAATCATTGTAGTGTAATGAGTAAGAATTACTAAATCAACCAATCATTGGAGTAGGTAAGAGTACTCTCTCTCTCTAACATCTAACCATAGTAAGTGTAGAACTCAAGTGTTCAGAAACACAGCTGAGTAAAGTTCTCTAGGCAGTCAGAAAACAGTCTGAGAGCTTGGCAAGGGAGGAACAAGGAAAGAAAACAAAAGCAATTCTATGCCTGTTCTATCTACCTCACTACAATCTCTGCAGAGCCCATTCCTACCTACTTTTACTCTCCAACCACATCCCTGTGCCTAAAAACAAAACTGAATTTCTATGCACTTCCTGGGCCAAAGGAGGTGTGATTGTGGGACATAAACAGAAGCACAATAAAACATGAGGGCACCTCTGGCAGTAAGTCATCATAGGGTGGGAGGGGGGAAATTAGGGCTGTTTGTAACAGTCTAAGGGCTACTATAAGCACCTACTTTGAAAAAAGTCCCCTAAAGTGTAGCTTCTTGGTGTCTTTTGGGCAATATATTCCCACTATACAGTGCTGAATCCTTTGTAAGAGAAAGCAAATTCCAATGTTCTCTCCCCATTTGGTTTCCAGATGCTCCTCAGTTCTTTTTCAGTGCACTTCTTCTTTCAAATGGCCAGTAAGTTCATTTCTTCCTAAGCCCTCAGTCAGTAATCAAATAAACCAACTCAATCATTAAACAAATATGTTTATTGAGCATTTTCTATTAGCAAATTAGCACAGCATTGTGTAAAAGTGATTTTGGATGTTATCCCTCTAGGATTATTTACATTTTAAAACAGGAATGGATTTTCACTAGTAGGATTGCAGGCACAACTTCAGAGAAATATCCTGGAAACAATGTTTCACTGGTGTTCTTCAAATCAAACTATATAAGCAACTCCATACAATACATAACTGAAAGTTTAGTCCTAGTAAACACTGCAGGAAGTAGATCTCGACAAATAGGAAGAGTTAAATATAGAGAAATTAGTGATTTTTTTTTTCATTTTGGGCAAACACGGAGCTACTTTAACCTGTCAGGTCACCTGAAAATATGTTGCCTTCTTTGAGCTTTAAAGGCCCCTCCCTGTGTTTTAAAAATGCCCTATTGTTGTTTGAAGTTCAAGCCTGATATCAGCTATGTAGTCTTAGGTAAATCACTTGACCAGGCTAAGATTCAGTCTTCCCTGTAGAACGGGGATAATGGTGTACCATACAGAGGTAAGGGAGGGGAACAAACATTGATGTAACAGAGAAAAAGGTGGGATCCTTGCAGTTTGCTATGGAAAGCTGAAATAACTTCTTCACAAGAGCAGGCCTATGTCTGTCTTGTTCTCCTTTGTACCTCAGCACCTAGCAGAGAAGTAGGCACATAGTTGACACTTCATAAATATTTGTTAAACTGAATTGAATTTGTTGATATTAATCTAGGCCTTCCTTGACTGGGACAGCATTCTGCTATATCCAGTAAGGTTCTGTATAAATCAAATATATGTGAAAACACTTTGAGAATGTTATGGCATTGAACAAATGTCAGTTCTTATTAAACTGCTCTCTTAAAAAATTCCCACATTTTCTCAACTTCCACACTTACCCTGATACATCACAGGAACAGTGCCAGTGAAATTCAGTAGGTCTTTCTGGGAATTATCTTTGAAAACTGAAAGGAAAAAAAGCCTCAAAATGTGCAATCAAAAGTAGAAAGAACTGTATTAAGGTAGGTGTATGCACATACACACATACAGAAACACATATAATTTCTAAGTACTATTATCTAGTAATAAGTAAATATGCCCACAGGGGGAAATTACTAGATGTTGTTTTCTTAGAAATCAGACTGGGTAGTCAAAAGAACACAGGACTTTGTTTGATACTGAATCCCAAGTTCTAGGGATTTAAAGTAACCAAAATCAATCTCTTGGACCTCCAGTTGATGATCAATAAAATAAAGATAGTAAGACTATATCCTAAAGTTGTCATAAGGATCAAACAAGATAATGTGAAAAACCTTAATAAAGGATTATAAATGTGAGGATCTTAGCAAATAATTGTCACATGTAACAAATCACTTTGGGTATCAGATTATAACTTCTGTAAAAAATGGTAGTGTATTTTTTTAAATGACCTTATAGAAAGATCAACAACTACCTTCTTTCATTTCTCTAACTCAATTATTCTCAACTTTTTTTCAACCTTCAAATCCCTGAAATTTTAATTTACCCATTAATAACTGGGGCACACTGTAAGAGAATTAATTCCCTAACCTCTGAACTGAACACATGAAATACTACCTCCAGTTACCAACTATCAAACTACCTTAGAATGTAGTCCTTTCAGTACCTCAGTAATTATAATATCAAGTATAAATGTTCTGAACTATATGTGAAAGGTAGCAATGAGTGAAACAATCCAAAACTAGTTTAGTTCCAAAAACTAAATGGAAAGAGTAGTGGAACAGGGATTGTTACTTAGGGACACAGAATAACCTAGAAATGTGGTAGAGAAACTACACATTTAAATATTCAAATTATTTAAAAAGTTAAAACAGAAATTATGATGATGCACGACTACCACTGTCTTCAATAATAAAATGTACACTGAAAATGATCTGTAGCTTGAGAGTTTAACAGCACCATAGCTCACTTTTTCTAGACAGGGGGAATGAGAAAGAATTAACTGATACAATAAAGTTTTAAACCTGTATGATGAAAAAAGACATAAAAGAACAAGATGTATTCAAGCACAGAGCAAGATGGACATGGGTCCAAACTCTCTCTAACTACCTACCTAATCTTGAGCAAGTTACTTAAAACTCTCTGAGCCTCAGTTTCTTTATCTGAGAAATGAAGATAATAATACTTACCTCACAGCTTTGGTTTTAAGAAATATGTAAGATAATATAGATAAAACATTTGGAAGCATATCTGGCATTCAACAAATAGTAGCTGTTTCATCCCTCATCCCAGGCATTTATGCAGCACCAAATAACCAGATGAGGCCAGCATCATGATCAAGAGAGGCCAGTCACAGATGACCAGAATCTAATCACTTTTTCCACATAGAAATAAGCTATCCCTAAGAAATACTTCAGAAACTCTTCAAAATATCTAAGTCTGAATTAGATATATTTTTATTAATCTAAACTCAAATACAAAACATACCCACAAAGAATGAAGGAAGTTTTTCCAAACTGTGTTTTGTCTAATTCATGGGTCCTGAAATCAGGTTAGTGAGTCTCAATCAGCAAATGTTTTTAAATGGATTGGAATGGAATAGAAGAGAAAGTGCCAGAGTGTACGTAATATTTTAGTTTTGGGTATATGGGGTCATGACATAAAATATATTTCCAATTGTGGGTTGTGGTCAGAGTTTTTAAAAAATAGTAAAGTAAAATCTTTCTTAGAAAACCAGACCCTCTGTAAACAAGGTAACTAGAACTGTTATTAATAAGTTTTTGTATAAGTTTATATTAATAAGTAATTAATAATTTACAAACAACTATATATGTAGTAGACAGAATAATGGCCTCCAAAGATGTCCAGTACCCTAATCCTTGGTACCTGTGAATATGTCACCTTACTTAGCAATTAAGTTAATAAGGATCTTGAGATGGGGAAATTATTCTTTATTATTAGGGTGGGGCCAATCTAATCAACACTGGTCCTTAAAAACAGAGAACCCTTTCTCTGGAGATTTGCTACAGAAGGATGATCAGAGGTGCAACATTGTTAGCTCTGAAGATGGAGGAAGGAAACCTCAAGCCAAACAACGCAGATGACCTTTAGAAACTGAAAAAGGCAAGAAAATATGATTCCCTCCCAGAGCCTCCAGAAAGGAACTAAGATTGGCCAACACGTTGATTTTAGTCCAAATTTCTACCATACAGAGACCTATGGTGGACTTCTAGGTCTGTAAGATGATAAATTTATATTTTTTAAGCCACTAAAGTTTGTGCTAATTTGTTACAGTAGCAATAGAAAACTAATATAATATAAACTGCATTAACTTAAACTTCCTCAGAAACCACAGGTCCCAAAGTATACCTCAAAATCAGGAGATAAAAGAAAAATGAGAAATTATAATTTTGTAGTGCTCTAGGAACAAATAATAGTTTAAATAATGTAGCAAAAAAGCTACCAGATGAGAGTCTTACCATATGTGTCCATGGAATATCTGAAATGTGGGAAAAACATATTTACATTCCTTAGTTCTTCCACAGTTAGATCCCTGAACTTGTACTGAAAAGAGAAAAATGGACATGGAATAAGAATAAAACTATAAGCAACCAAAAAATTAAACAACATCTAACTGAACACTTACTATGTGCCTAGGCCCTGGGCTCTGAGTTTTACAAACATAACAGTACTTGATTTAATCCTTTGAATGATGACCCTATGAAGTAAGTAGGGCTTATAAATGCTCTACAAGACATGAAAATGAAGTTAGAAAATCAAAATAACTTCCTTAGTTAGACAGCAAGTTAAACAGTGGGGCGAGAGCTCAGACTCAGGACTGGGCCTTTCATCACTAAATCAAACTGCCTCCAAATACCTCCTGAAGGCTTAAGAATAGGGCAGGATGTATCACCCTGTCACTCATTCAAGATCCAACTCTCATCCTTGAATACCTCACCTCACTCACTTGAGCCACTTAAAATTTCCCTTCCAACCCCCCTGGTATTGCATTCTGGGTTTCAAAGAGAGAAAAGGAAATGCAAGGATTTGAACTGCCTCCTCATTCAACCAGATGTACTCACAGAAATATTACCTTAGCTGTCCTGTAGGCAAAATCATTTAACTTCTTTGAATTATTTTCTCATTTGTAAAAAGAAATAATACCCACCTTCTAGACTTGTGCTAAGGATTAAATGAAAGAAGAAAGGGAAAAAAAGTATGTTGACTCTGTTAGCATTCTGAAAATGAATTTGAGAAAACAACTGCACTTACAAAAGCATTGTAAAGAATAAGATACATGGAAATGAATAAAAAGATGCATAACTCAAACTCTGAAAACCACAAAACATTGCTGAAATTAAAGTACATCTAAATAAACAGAAAGACATCACTTGTTAATAGATCAGAAAACTTAATATTGATAAGATGGCAATACTCCCCAACAGATTCAGTAACCAACAACCCTTATCAGAATTCCAGCTGGCTTTTTTGTCTGCAAAACTTTCCAAACTGATATGAAAATTCACATGGAAATTCAAGGGACTCATGACAGCCAAAAAAATCTTGAAAAGAGCAAAAAAGCTGGAGGATTCATACAGTAATAAAAAAGTGGGGTAAAATAAAAATGACAGACAATAACAAATGTGGGGGAGGATGTGGTGCTATCAGAACTCTCCTATACATAATCCCACTGCTAATGGTGTAGCTGCTTTGGAAAAGAGTCTGGCAGTTCTTCAAAAGATTAAACACAGAGTTACCATATGACCCAGCAACTCTGCTGTGAGGTATATACCCAAGAAAAATGAAAACATATGTCCACACAAAAACTTGCACACAATTCTTCATAGCATTATTCCTAATAGCCAAAAAGTGAAAACAATCCAAGTGTCTGTCAACTGATGAATGGCTAAATGTGACACACCCATAAAATGGAATATTCAGCCATAAAAAAGAATAAAGAACTGACACATAATACAACATGGATGAACCTTGAATACATTATGCTAAGTGAAAGAAACCAGACACAAAAGGCTACATATTGTATGACCTGTCTATGAAATATCCAAAATAGGCATATCCATGGAAACAAAAAGTAGATTAGTGGGTGCTTAGGGCTGGGGAAGATTGGGAGAAAATGAGGAATGACTGCATAATAGATCCTTTTTCTTCTTGCTGAGCCTTAAGTTTTTCATCTGTAAAAGAGATACAGCTCTACTGCCCACCAACTTTAACAGGTATATATGCGATCTCATGGATTAACATATGTAAAAGTGAGACATTTAACAAAATATTTATACAATAGTTAAGTACACTCAGGAAATTATAAAGCATATTTAGGTTACAGAAAGGGAAGAGCTGTCTACAATTTATGTTAGTTTAGAATGGTAGAGAAAATTAGAGGGGAAGGGGAAGGTCATTTTAAGATGGGAAAGAATTTGGTAGAAGAAAAAAAGCTGATGATTATTAACAATTTGAGAGCAGGAATCATCTTTAACTCATCTCTGTGTCTCCCCACAGCACTGGGGACAGGGTATGCCCTCAATAAATGGAGGCTGATAGATGAGAGTTAGCAAAAAAATGATTTATATTAGTAGAGTGAATACAGAAAGCAATTATGATCCACGGGACTGAGCATCAAAACAAGAATGGATGAGTATTAACTAAAGCAGAGTGAAATGAGTCCCAGACTCTGGGTCCCTGATTCAATATGAACAAAAGTGAATGAAATCATCCTGACTCCAAACACTATGCAAATGTACAGAAGGCTGCATTGATGTCACTTGGAATATACACTTACTATGAACAAAAACACTTTTTGTTTTGTTTTCTACTTAATATTATAAGCTGTTTTCTGTATCTTTAATATCTGGGAATGTGATTATTTCGAGCTGCATAGGGATATACAGCATAGCAGGATTGATTTCATTACAAAACTGCTATAAAAGTTTGTCAAGAGGGCAAAAGCACTCTTCTTTAGGGCTTGACAACCCAAATAAGTCAATGCAAGTCAACTACTGTGATTATCCATTTTGACAGCTGAAAAAAATGACCTATTTTATCTGTCCTGAAAAAATATTCACTTCATTTTCACAATATAAAATAGAGTATTAAGGGGGAGGAGCCAAGATGGTGGCGTGAGTAGGGCAGTGGAAATCTCCTTTCAAAACCATATATATTTTTGAAAATACAACTATTCCTAAAAGAGAGGCCAGAAGATACAGTACAATGGTCAGGCTACATCTGCATCTGTGAGAACTCAGCACCTCACGAGGGGGGTAAGATACAAGCCGTGGCCCGGCAGGACCTGAGCGCTCCCCCCCAACTCCAGCCCAGCGGCGGGAGGAGAGGAGTCAGAGCAGGGAGGGAGTGCAAGCCCAGGACTGCTAAATACCCAGCCCTAGTCATCCACACCGGGAGCGCAGACACATAGCGCATGGTATGCTGGATAGGAGGGAAACAGAACAGTAAAACCTGCGAGAGGGTCCCCGCAGCCGGCACCCCTGGGACAAAAGAAAAGTGAGCGCTTTTTGAAAGTCTTAAAGGGACAGGGACTCCACAGCTGGACAGAAACGTCCTGGCATACTCAGCCTAGTAGCTGGGAATCCCAGGGAATTTCAGGCGCCCCAGCCTTTGGGAGGCAAAGCAGCTCTGGAGGCCCTCATGGCAATTAACAGCCTCCCATCCATTACCCCTCCCACATGGCCCCGCCACAGCAGGGGAGCAGCCTGAGAGCGTTCGCGTGCACAGTGGCTGCCCAGAGCCTCCTCTGCAGCTGCCTGGGTGAGAATCAGAGGCCCTGCTGGTGCACGGCAGCGCAGCAAAGACAGAGGAAACTGGGAGATGGTGCAAACGGTCACCGTTCTTGCAGGAGGGCACATCTGGCGCACCTGCCTCTCCCCGCAGGGCACTGGGCTGCCGCAATGGCTGCCCCACACAGGGCGGCTCAGGAAATAAAACCAGAAGCTGCTCCCCATGTGCGGGTAACCAGCATAGGCAGCGGAGAAGAGCAAGGCACAGAAAGGGACATTGTTCTCCCAGCTGACACACGCGCCAACTGCCTATGACTACCTCTATCAGCAAGAAAAGGCAGAAGAATTTGATCCAGTCCAGAATTACCCAGACAACCTCCGAGAGGGAGCCTGGGGAGATAGATTTAACCAATCATCCTGAAAAAGAATTCAAAATAAAGGTCATAACCATGCTGATGGACCTGCAGAAAAATATGCAAGAGCTAAAGGATCAAGTTAGGAGGGAGAATACAGAAATAAAACAATCTCTGGAAGGACTTAAGAGCAGACTGGATGAGGTGCAAGAGGCCATTAATGGATTAGAGATCAGAGAACAGGAACACAGAGCAGCTGAGGCAGAGAGAGATAAAAGGATCTCCAGGAATGAAACAATATTAAGAGAACTGTGTGACCAAGCCAAATGGAACAATATTCACATTATAGGGGTACCAGAAGAAGAGAGAGAGAAAAGGATAGAAAGTGTCTTTGAAGAAATAATTGTGGAAAACTTCCCAAACTAGAGAAGGAAATAAGTCTCTCAGACCATGGAAGCCCACAGATTTCCAAACACAAGGGACCCAACAAGGACAACACCAAGACACATAATAAATAAATGGCAAAGATCAAGGACAGAGTATTAAAGGCAGTCAGAGAGAGAAAAAAGGTCACCTACAAAGGAAAACCCATCAGGCTATCATCAGACTTCTCAACAGAAATCTTACAGGCCAGAAGAGAATGGCAGGATGTATTTACTGTAATGAAACAGAAGGGCCTTAACCAAGAATACTGTATCCAGCACGATTATCATTTAAATATGAAGGAGGGATTAAACAATTCCCAGACAAGCAAAAGTTGAGGGAATCTGCCTCTCACAAACCACCTCTACAGGATATTTAAAAGGGACTGCTCTTGATGGGAGCACTCCTAAGGCCAAATAGATGTCACCAGAGAAAATAAAATCACAACAAAGAAAACAGACAAACCAAATACTAACTAAAGGCAAAAATAAAATCAACTACTCACAAAAGCAGTCAAAGGAAACACAAAAGAGTACAGAATAAAACACCTAACATATAAAGAATGGAGGAGGAGAAATAAGAAGGGAAAGAAATAAAGAATCATCAGACTGTGTTTATAATAGCTTAATAAGTGAGTTAAGTTAGATGGTTAGATAGTAAAGAAGCTAACCTTGAACCTTTGGTAACCATGAATCTAAAGCCTGCAATGGCAATATGTACATATCTTTCAATAATCACCCTAAGTGTAAATGGACTGAATGCACCAATCAAAAGACACAGAGTAATAGAATGGATAAAAAAGCAAGACCCATCTATATGTACAAGAGACCCACCTCAAACCCAAAGACATACACAAACTAAAAGTCAAGGGATAGAAAAAGATATTTCATGCAAACAATAAGGAGAAAAAAAGCAGGTGTTGCGGTACTAGTATCAGACAAATAGACTTCAAAACAAAGAGAGTTAAGAGATAAGAAGGACATTACATAATGACAAAGGGGTAAGTCCAACAAGAGGATATAACCATTATAAATATATATGCACCCAATACAGGAGAACCAACATATGTGAAACAAATACTAACAAAATTAAAGGAGGAAAAAGGATGCAATGCATTTATTCTAGGAGACTTCAACACACCACTCACCCCAAAGGATAGATCCACTGGGCAGCAAATAAGTAAGGACACAGAGGCACTGAACAACACACTAGAACAGATGGACCTAATAGACATCTACAGAACACAACACCCAAAAGCAACAGGATACACATTATCATCAAGTGCACATGGATCAATTTCCAGAATAGACCACATACTAGGCCACAAAAAGAGCCTCAGTAAATTCAAAAAGATTGAAATTTTACCTACCAACTTCTCAGACCACAAAGGTATAAAACTAGAAATAAATTCTACAAAGAAAACAAAAAGGCTCACAAACACATGGAGGCTTAAAAACATGCTCCTAAATAATCAATGGACCAATGACCAAATTAAAATAGAGATCAAGCAATATATGGAGACAAATGACAACAACAGTACAAAACCCCAACTTCTGTGGGACTCAGTGAAGGCAGTTCTAAGAGGAAAGTATATAGCAATCCAGGCATATTTAAAGAAGGAAGAACAATCCCAAATGAATAGTCTAAAGTCACAATTATTGAAATTGGAAAAAGAAGAACAAATGAGGCCTAAAGTCAGCAGAAGGAAGGACATAATTAAGATCAGAGAAGAAATAAATAAAATTGAGAAGAATAAAACAGAAAAAAATCAATGAAACCAAGAACTGGTTCTTTGAGAAAATAAACAAAATAGATAAGCCCCTAAACAGATTAATAAAGAAAAAAAGAGAATCTACACACATCAACAGAATCAGAAACAAGAAAGGAAAAATCAAGACGGACCCCACATAAATACAAAGAATCATTAGAGAATACTATGAGAATCTATATGCTAACAAGCTGGAAAACCTAGAAGAAATGGACAACTTCCTAGAAAAATACAACCTTCCAAGACTGACCAAGGAAGAAACAGAAAATTTAAACAGACCAATCACCAGCAATGAAATTGAAGCGGTAATAAAAAAAACTACCCAAGAGCAATACTCCTGGGCCAGATGGATTTACCTCGGAACTTTATCAGACATACAGGGAAGACATAATACCCATTCTCCTTAAAGTTTTCCAAAAAGTAGAAGAGGAGGGAATACTCCCAAACTCATTCTATGAAGCCATCATGACTCTAATACCAAAACCAGGCAAAGAACCCACCAAAAAAGAAAATTACAGACCAATATCCCTGATGAACGTAGATACAAAAATACTCAACAAAATATTAGTAACCAAATTCAAAAATACATCAAAAGAATCATACACCATGACCAAGTGGGATTCATCCGAGGGATGCAAGGATGGTACAACATTAAAAAATCCATCAACATCATCCACCACATCAACAGAAAGAAGGACAAAAACTACATGGTCATCTCCATAGACGCTGAAAAAGCATTCGACAAAATTCAACATCCATTCATGATAAAACTCTCAGCAAAATGGGTATAGAGGGCAAGTACCTCAACATATTAAAGGTCATATATGATAAGCCCACAGCGAACATCATACTGACCAGCGAGAAGCTGAAAGCTACCCCTCTGAGATCAGGAACAAGACAAGGATGCCCACTATCCCCACTGTTATTTAACATAGTACTTGAGGTTCTAACCACAGCAATCAGAACAAATAAAGAAATACAAGGCATCCAGATTGGTAATGAAGAAGTTAAACTGTCACTATTTGCAGATGACATGATACTATACATAAAAAACCCTAAAGACTCCACTCCAAAACTACTAGAACTGATATCGGAATACAGCAAAGTTACAGGATACAAAACTAACACACAGAAATCTGTGGCTTTCCTATACACTAACAATGAACTAATAGAAAGAGAAATCAGGAAAACAATTCCACTCACAATTGCATCAAAAAGAAAAAAATACTTAGGAATAAACCTGACCAAGGAAGTGAAAGACCTATAACCTGAAAACTATAAGACACTCTTAAGAGAAATTAAAGAGGACACTAGCAAATGGAAATTCATCCCATGCTCTTGGCTAGGAAGAATTAATATCATCAAAATGGCCATCCTACCCAAAGCAATCTACAGATTTGACGCAATCCCTATCAAATTACCAACAACATGCTTCAACGAACTGGAACAAATAGTTCAAAAATTCATATGGATACACCAAAGACCCCAAATAGCCAAAGCAATCCTGAGAAGGAAGAATAAAGTTGGGGGATCTCACTCCCCAACTTCAAGCTCTACTACAAAGCCATAGTAATCAAGACAATTTGGTACTGGCACAAGAACAGAGCCACAGACCAGTGGAACAGAATAGAGACTCCAGACATTAACCCAAACATATATGGTCAATTAATATACGATAAAGGAGTCATGGACATACAATGGGGAAATGACAGTCTCTTCAATAGATGGTGCTGGCAAAACTGGAGAGCTACATGTAAGAGAATGAAACTGGATCACTGTCTAACCCAATACACAAAAGTAAATTCGAAATGGATTAAAGACCTGAATGTTAGTCATGAAACCATAATACTCCTAGAAAAAAACATAGGCAAAAATATTTTGGACATAAATATGAGTGACTTCTCCATGAACATATCTCCCTGGGTAAGGGAAACAAAAGCAAAAACGAACACGTGGGACAATATCAAGCTGAGAAGCTTCTGTACAGCAAAGGACACCATCAACAGAACAAAAAGGTACCCTACAGTATGGGAGAATATATTCATAAATGACAGATCTGATAAAGGGTTGACATCCAAAATATATAAAGAGCTCACACACCTCAACAAACAAAAAGCAAATAATCCAATTAAAAAATGGGGAGAGGAGCTGAACAGACAGTTCTCCAAAGAAGAAATTCAGATGGCCAACAGACCCATGAAAAGATGCTCCAAATCGCTTGTCATCAGAGAAATGCAAATTAAAACCACAATGAGATATCACCTCACACCAGTAAGGATGGCCATCATCCAAAAGACAAACAACAACAAATGTTGGCGAGTTTGTGGAGAAAGGGGAACCCTCCTACACTGCTGGTGGGAATGTAAATTAGTTCAACCATTGTAGAAAGCAGTATAGAGGTTCCTCAAAAAGACCAAAATAGAAATACCATTTGACCCAGGAATTCTACTTCTAGGAATTTACCCTAAGAATGTAGGAGCCCTGTTTGAAAAAGACATATGCACCCCTATGAACATATGAACTAGCAGAAACTATTTACAATAGCCAAGAAATGGAAGCAACCTAAGTGTCCATCAGTAGATGAATGGATAAAGAAGATGTAGTACATATACACAATGGAATATTATTCAGCCATAAGAAGAAAACAAATCCTACCGTTTGCAACAACATGGATGGAGCTAGAGGGTATTATGCTCAGTGAAATAAGCCAGGCGGAGATAGACAAGTACCAAATGATTTCACTCATATGTGGAGTAGAAGAACAAAGAAAAAATTGAAGGAACAAAACAGCAGCAGAAGCACAGAACCCAAGAATGGACTAACAGTTACCAAAGGGAAAGGGACTGGGGAGGATGGGTGGGAAGGGAGGGATAAGGGGGGGAAAAAAGAAAGGGAGCATTATGATTAGCATGTATAATGTGAGGGGGGTGCCAAACAGGGAGGGCTGTGCAACACAGAGAAGACATGTAGTAAGACAAGTAGTGATTCTACAGCATCTTACTAAGCTGATGGACAGTGACTGCAATGGGGTTTGTGGGTGGGGCCTGGTGATGGGGAGAGTCTAGTAAACATAATGTTCCTCATGTAATTATAGATTAATGATACCAAAAAAAAAAAAAAAAGTATCTTCTTAATGTTGTATTAAGACATGTATTTCATTAGTGCTCCTATACCACCTAAGAGAAGTCTGTATAACATTCTCTAAGGAAATGTCCCTCAGACAATGCCATATGCTTTACAAGTGCAGGCACTTCACTAAAGAGGACAATTAGCCCCTAGATTCTAAACCTAAAGCAATTATATGTCATAAAAATCAGTAAATGTGAAAAGTTGAGAAGTTACTAAAAGTTTAACTTTGTCTGCTGTACCACAGTATGTTTATTGAGTTGACTGATACTTATGAACATCAAGAACACTTTTGTATGACTTTGCTCAAATGTAGGACACATTAGGGAATGCTCTGTGGCATCATTTCATAAAAAAATTTTTACGAGGAAGGAATCATACAGATCAAGTCCAATATTATCATTTTAAGAATGAGCAATGTAGGTCACTCGCCCAAGGTAATTCAACAAGGGGAGTGGGAAAAAGGAATTAGGGAACCAGATAATTTTACTATACTATTTAAAATAAACTAAAGAATATACATACATGTACACATACATATGTACATATATATATATATACACACATTTTGAAGAATAATAAATACCCATGGACTAATCCACATATGATCTAGAACAGTGCTGTCCAACAAAACTTTCTGCCATGAGGAAGATTTATATAGGGCACTGTCCAATACAGTAGCCACAAGCCACATGTGGCTATTGACACCTGAGACATGACTGGTGTGACGAAGGAACTCAGTTTTTAACTTTATCTGATTTTGATGAATTTAAGTAGCCACATGTGGCTAATAGCTACCATAAGGACAGAACAGACCTTTCCAATACCATTACATCCGAGTACTCCTCTTGCCCACTCAACTGCCTCCCTTGAATTGTATACTTAACATTCTTTTGCTTTTGCCCTCAATAGTTTTATCAAACAGATGTGTATCCCTAAACAACAATTTGTATGGTTTTTGTGTAGTTTCTTGATTTTATCAAAGCATAATTTTGTACATAACCTCCAATTTTTTTCACTCCATATAATGTTTCTAATTCATGTGAATTGTTAAATGTTGTAAGCTTATTCGTTTTCACTACTGCATAGTAGCGTTTTCCATTGTGTGAATATACAAATTATCCTTCCCTCTGTTCATGCACATTTGGGTTGTTTTTAATTTTTAGTAATGAATAATTCTGCAAATGTCTCTTTCCTTCATATATTATAAATTCTCTATGGTAATCTACCTAGATACAGAAGTGACATGAAACACACATAATCAAATTAATAATGTAAGCCAAATTGTTTCCCAAAATGGTTAAATAGCTATTTAACCACCAGCAGCGTTTAAAATTCCCATTCACCCATATCCTCCAAATCATGGGAGATTATCTTTATGCCAGTCTTGTGAGGGAAAATGGTATTCTACCATGATCTTAATTTGTTTTTCCATGGCTACTAACGGATTGAGCAAACATTCACATCCCTGCTTCTTTTTAAAAAAATAATGATTGTTTGCATCCTTTGTCATTTTCTATTGGTTTTAATACTGATCTGTAGACATACTAATTAATATATTCCAGATACCAATACTTCGGCAATTATGTGTTACAAAATTATTCTCTAAGTTTGTATTTTGCCTTTTCACTCTCTTCATGATGTCCTTTGACATGTAGTTTCTAATTGGAATGCAGTCAAATTCATCAGTCTCCTTTGAGTATTTCACATCTTATTCAAAAAAATGTTTGCATGCTCTGAGTCCATAGATTCTCCCTTACATTTATCTATGTGTTAGTTTGTCTTTCACATTTAAATCTTAAAGCCACAGGGAGTTTTTAAGTTTGGTAAGACATAGAGACCCATTTTCATTTTTTTCTCATATGGATAAGCATTTGTCCTTGCATTCTCCTTTCTGTACTCATCCACAATGCCTCTTCTGTTTCCTAGCACATTCCCAAGTCTGTGTGAATGTAATTCTAAGCCCTCTAGTCTGTTCCACTGGCTAATTTGTCTATCCTATACCAATACCACACTAAGTCTTAAATACTAGTCTTAATATCTGGTAGAGCACGTTCCCACACGTACTCTTCTGTAAGAATGTCAAGATTCTTCTTGGCTTTCTGACTTTCCAAATGAATTTTAGAATCAGTTTGAAAAGTTCCCAAAATAACCTGTCAGAATTTTTCCTGGAATTGCACCGACTCTATCGACCAATTTGGAGAGAGCTTGTATCTTCCCGTGAAGTTTTGGAATACTTATATAAGTTGGAATATTTATTAGGTTTCAATGAGACTTTTCACTTTCTCCACACAGTTGCTTGATTTTAATGTAGTGTTCTTAGATTTTTCAGCACTACAATTATTTCTAGATATTAAGTTACTACATTATTTGCCTAGTGTGAGGGCAAAAGAACTTCACAAGTATCTACTGGATAGACTTGTTTCTAACTGGTTTCCTTAATTTATACATTCAACAAATATTAAGCACCTATGTGCTAGACTCTGTTACGCAGTGATGATTTTAAAACATTCCTTATTAGACTAAACCCGCCATTGAGAAAATCATAATCTCTCTTGTCTTTTTCCTTTATTCCCTGCTCCACCAAAATTATGAAGTTCTTTCTCTACTCTTATTCTTCCCACTGGACAACTTATCATGCAACTCTCATTGAAAACTTGGAGTGGTTCTTTTAATTTCATGTTCTCTGAAGAGGAGACAGAAAGGGTGTAATCCTAAATATGATGGTACTCCTCCCCCTGGAAAATCTACACCCATCACAGTGATAAAATCATTCAAATCAATTCACTATCAATTATAACAATTACAATTATGAGGCTTCAAAACCTCGCACACGTGTGCAACTTGTCCCAACAAAGAAACAGACAAATCCAACAAAAATGGCATAAATATATAGTTTCCGGATAGAGAAGTCTTAAGCAGCACTACGAATCACTTAACTAGACAACCGGTGTAAAAGGAAGTTGCTTCAGGATATACACTGGTGGGTAATCAGAGAACGTGGACCAACCTGGAAAATGGCGCTAGTCATGCCCCGAAACGCAGGTCACACTTTTGGGTCAGCCGTCCCACTCAACCCTTCAACAACAGGAGAATCTCTTTTTGGGCTTTCAAGCCCCTTTATCATTCATTGCACAGTTATTTAGCACCTCCGCAGTCAGGTACAGAGCTAGGTGCAAGGGGTACAACAGCACCGTCTCGGCCGTCAGAGTTCACCCCAGGAGTAAGGTTTGTAAATAAATTACTCCACAATGGGATAAACCAAGTTTCTGAAAGCAAGTACAGAAGGGTATGATTCTCTCTTCCAGGAAGTGACATCTAGGTCGTCTTACAAAGGGGGAGCAATCCAAGTAAAGGCAGCCGGCTTCGCCGCTCCAAGCCCCAAGATGGGCGGGGGAAACACCGCGAGGTAACCCTGCCAGGGGTGGAAACGCCCCCAGGGCCCCCGGGCCCCAGATCCGGCCCGGCGGGCTGCCCGCACCTTGCCAAGTAGCCGTCTCAAACCCTCGCAGTCGAACTCCATCTTCAGCCAGGACCCGGAGCCGGGTTTCGTGACCGTAAGCCCTGGACCTTCTTCCGCGTTCGTCCCTGGACGGAGGCCGGCGAGCACCAAACCTCCCGCGAGGTCCGAGGTCCCGCCCCTTACCAGGCTCCAAAGTCAACCCGCGTTCAGCATCCCAGGCTCTCCGCCGCTCGGCCTGGAGTCGCGTCGCTGCGGCAGGGTGTCAGCGCCGTCAGAAACGGGTAACTCCCAGGGAACCTCGACCCAGCTTGCTGGAAGGAAACTTGGGGAGATCTGTAGAGAGGAATAGGAAGACCCCGAGGAGAAGCAGGAAAGGAGGTAGAAGCAACTAGCGCTGTTCTGGAAGAGCTTCTTAAGTGATGTGTTAAATTCAGTGGAGTGTCGATAAAGATCAAGACCAAAAACTGTAGTTGGATTTGGGAAGGAAGAAGTAACGCAATTTCAAAGAAAATGTTCAGAGAGCTAGAATGCGAAAACGGAGCAAGAAGGCGCCTTGTCAGACAATTGGGAGATGGACAGCCAGTGTGAGTGTGGTGCACCTTGCGGGCAAGAGTTGCTTTTTTTTTTAAGTGGGCACGTCATAACCGTGGCGGTGGTGGAATAAAGAAGAAGCTAGGTGAGAAAAAGAGTTTGAAAACTAGAGAGGAGGTAGATTGGTGGACAAGGTCAGCTGGAGAAGGAAGGTGAAGAGATGCAATTTCCTGGCTTTGGTCTCCAGGACTTGGGAAATATCGGCTTTGTAACCTTGGCTTAAGCTACTGGGCCTAAAAAGTCGCAGGAGCTGTATATTGCAACTGTCAAGAGGTTGGGTAAGCAGGAGGTTGATTGTGTTTACAGGAAGAGCCAAGGGCAGGAATGCTGTGACTCAATTAGGAGAAGAAAGTTAAAGGCTGGAAGGAGCATTTATTCATTCAACAAACTTTTCTTGAGCATTGACTATTAATTAGAAATTTTCCTAGACTCAAAAGTACGAAGAACTAGTACTGTCAACAAAGGCTATATGACAAACCCACAGCCAACATCATACTTAACAGCAAAAAGCTGAAAGCTTTTCCTCTAAGATTGGGGAAAAGACAAGGATGCCCACTCTCACCACTTTTATTCAACACAGTATTGGAGGTCCTAGCCACAGCAATCAGACAACATAAAGAGAAAAAACACATCCAGACTGGTAAGGAAGAAGTTAAACTGTCACTGTTTGCAGACAACATGACAATATTATACATAGAAAAACCCTTAAAACCCCATCAAAAAATATTTATTGAATTCAGCAAAGTTGCAGAATACAAAATTAATACAGAGAAATCTGTTGTATTCCTATATACTAACAACAAATTAGCAGAAAGAGAAATCAGGAAAACAACTCCATTTACAACTGCATCAAAAAGAATAAAATACTTAGGAATAAACCTAACCAAGGAGGTGAAAGACCTGTACTCTAAAAACTACAAAACACTCATGAGAGAAAGTGTGGAATACATCTTGGAAATAAATGGAAATACATCCCATGCTCATGGACAGGAAGAATTAATATTGTCAAAATGGCCATCTTACCCAAAGCAATTTATAGATTCAAATCAATCCCTATCAAAATACCAACAACTTTCTTCAATGAACTAGAACAAATAGTTCTAAAATTCATATGGAACCACAAAAGACCCCAAATAGCCAACCAATCCTGAAGAGGAAGAATAAAGCTGGGAGGATTATGCTCCCTAACTTCAAGCTCTACTACAAAGCCACAGTAATCAAGCAATTTAGCACTGGCACAAGAATTGGCCCACAGATCAATGGAACAGAATAGAAAGCCCAGATATAAACCCATACATACATGGTTAATTCATATATGATGAAGGAGCCATGAATACACAATGGGGAAAAAAGCCTCTTTGACAAATGTTGTTGGCAAAACTGGACAGCTGCATGTAAGAGAATCAAACTGGATTATTGTCTAACACTATACACAAAAGTAAACTCGAAATGGATCAAAGACCTGAATGTAAGTGATGAAACCATAAAACTCTTAGAAAAAAACATAGGCAAAAATCTCTTGAATATAAACAACTTTTTCCTGAACACATCTCCTCAGGCAAAGGAAGCAAAATAAAAAATGAACAAATGGGACTACATCAAGCTAAAAAGCTTATGTACAGTAAAGAACACCATCAACAGAACAAAAAGACATCCTACAGTACAGGAGAATATATTCATAAACAACCTATCTGATAAGGAGTTGACATCCAAAATATATAAAGAACTCACAGGCGGGGAGCCAACATGGCGGCGTGAGTAGGACAGTGGGAATCTCCTCCCAAAAACATATATACTTTTGAAAATACAACAAACACAACTAGCCCTAAAAGAGAGACCAGAAGACGCAGGACAGCGGCCAGACTGCAGCTACACCAGCGAGAACCCAGCGACTGGTGAAAGGGGTAAGATACAAGCCCCGGGCCGGCGGGACCCGAGCGCCCCTCCCCCCAGCTCCCGGCGGGAGAACAATAGGCAGAGCGGGAGGGAGACGGAGCCCAGGACTGCCGAACACCCAGCCCCAGCCATCCGGGCCAGAGCACAGACACAGTACAGGCCCAGGGGGCCCTGGATACTGGGGGAACAGGGAGTAAGACCTCTGAGCGGGTGCTGAAGCTGATGCCCCTGTGACAAAGAAAAGCGGGGGCTTTTTGAAAGTCTTAAAGGGACAGGGACTTAACAGCTTGACGGAAACAACCCAGGTCACAGTACAGCAGCTGGAAATTACAGGGAAAACCGGGTGCACTAACCCCCTGGGCAACAGCTCTGAGACCCCTCACAGAGGCAAACAGTCAAGCAGCCCCCCCATCCATCACCCCACCGGACGCTGCGAAAGCAGAGAAGCAGCCTGAGACAAATTCCGCCCACAGAAAGGGAAATTTCTCCCTTCCGGCCAGGCAAGACACAAAGACCCACTCTACACGCAATTACCCAACACAAGCCACTAGGGGTCGCAGTTGCCCCAGTAAAGAAAGGCCAGTAGTAAGTGAAAATTTTGGCCCTCCCAGCTGACAGTCAATAGCACCTGTCAACATGAAAAGGCAAAAAAATATGATCCAGACAAGACTAACCCAGACAGCTTCAGCATCTGCTACATCTTCCCCTGAGAAGGAATCTGGGGAGATAGATTTAGCCAGTCTACCTGAAAAAGAATTCAAAACAAAAGTCATAACCATGCTGATGGACTTGCAGAGAAATATGCAAGAACTAAGGAAGGAGAATTCAGAAATAAAACAAGCTCTGGAAGGACTTCAAAACAGAATGGACGAGATGCAAGAGACCATTAATGGACTAGAAAACAGAGAACAGGAACGCAGAGAAGCTGATGCAGAGAGAGATAAAAGGATCTCCAGGAATGAAAGAATTTTAAGAGAGCTGAGTGATCAATCTAAAAGGAATAATATAAGAATCATAGGCATTCCAGAAGAAGTAGAGAGAGAAAAGGGGATAGAAAATGTCTTTGAAGAAATAATTGCTGAAAATTTCCCCAAACTAGGGGAAGAAATGGCCTCTCAGACCACAGAGGTACACAGAACTCCCATGACAAGGGATCCAAGGAGGGCAACACCAAGACACATAATAATTAAAATGGCAAAGATCAAAGACAAGGACAAAGTATTACAAGCAGCCAGAGAGAAAAAAAAGGTTACCTACAAAGGAAAACCCATCAGGCTATCATCAGACTTCTCAACAGAAACCCTACAGGCCAGAAGAGAATGGCATGATATACTTAATGCAATGAAACAGAAGGGCCTCGAACCAAGACTACTGTATCCAGCACGAATATCATTTAAATATGAAGGAGGGATTAAACAATTCCCAGACAAGCAAAAGTTGAGGGAATTTGCCTCCCACAAACCACCTCTACAGGGCATCCTACAGGGACTGCTCTAGATGGGAGCACTCCTAAAAAGAGCACACAACAAAACACCCAACATATGAAGAAGGGAGGAGGAGGAATAAGAAGGGAGAGAAATAAAGAATCATCAGATTGTGTTTATAATAGCTCAACAAGCGAGTTAAGTTAGACAGTAAGACAGTAAAGAAGCTAACCCTAAACCTTTGGTAACCACAAACTTAAAGCCTGCAATGGCAATAAATTCATACCTTTCAATAATCACCCTAAATGGAAATGGACTGAATGCACCAATCAAAAGACACAGAGTAATAGAATGGATAAAAAAGCAAGATCCATCCATATGCTGCTTACAAGAGACTCACCTCAAACCAAAGACGCACACAGACTTAAAGTCAAGGGATGGAAAAAGATATTTCAAGCAAACAACAGAGAGAAGAAAGCAGGTGTTGCAATTCTGGTATCAGACAAAACAGACTTCAAAATAAAGAAAGTAACAAAAGACAAAGAAGGACATTACATAATGATAAAGGGCTCAGTCCATCAAGAGGATATAACCATTATAAATATATATGCACCCAATACAGGAGCACCAACATACCTGAAACAAATATTAACAGAACTAAAGGAGGAAATAGAATGCAATGCATTCATTCTAGGAGACTTCAACACACCACTCACTCCAAAGGACAGATCCACCAGACAGAAAATAAGTAAGGACACAGAGGCACTGAACAACACACTAGAACAGATGGACCTAATAGACATCTACAGAACTCTACATCCAAAAGCAACAGGATACACGTTCTTCTGAAGTGCACATGGAACATTCTCCAGAATAGACCACATACTAGGACACAAAAAGAGCCTCAGTAAATTCCAAAAGATTTAAATCCTACCAACCAACTTTTCAGACCACAAAGGCATTAAACTAGAAATAAACTGTTCAAAGAAAGCAAAAAGGCTCACAAACACATGGAGGCTAAACAACACGCTCCTAAATAATCAATGGATCAATGACCAAATCTAAATGGAGATCCAGCAATATATGGAAACAAATGACAACAACAACACTAAGCCCCAACTTCTGTGGGACGCAGCAAAAGCAGTCTTAAGAGGAAAGTATATAGCACTCCAAGCATATTGAAAAAAGGAAGAGCAATCCCAAATGAACGGTCTAATGTCACAACTATCAAAATTAGAAAAAGAAGAACAAATGAGGCCTAAGGTCAGCAGAAGGAGGGACATAATAAAGATCAGAGAAGAAATAAATAAAATTGAGAAGAATAAAACAATAGCAAAAATCAATGAAACCAAGAGCTGGTTCTTCGAGAAAATAAACAAAATAGATAAGCCTCTAGCCAGACTTATTAAGAGGAAAAGAGAGTCAACACAAATCAACAGTATCAGAAATGAGAAAGGAAAAATCACAACAGATCCCGCAGAAATACAAAGAATTATTAGAGACTACTATGAAAACCTATATGCTAACAAGCTGGGAAACCTAGGAGAAATGGACAACTTCCTAGAAAAATACAACCTTCCAAGACTGACCCAAAAAGAAACAGAAAATCTAAACAGACCAATTACCAGCAACGAAATTGAAGCAGTAATCAAAAAACTACCAAAGAACAAAACCCCCGGGCCAGATGGATTTACCTCGGAATTTTATCAGACATACAGGGAAGACATAATACCCATTCTCCTTAAAGTTTTCCAAGAAATAGAAGAGGAGGGGATACTCCCAAACTCATTCTATGAAGCTAACATCACCCTAATACCAAAACCAGGCAAAGACACCACCAAAAAAGAAAACTACAGACCAATATCCCTGATGAACGTAGACGCAAAAATACTCAACAAAATTTTAGCAAACCGAATTCAAAAATACATCAAAACCATCGTACACCATGACCAAGTGGGATTCATCCCAGGGATGCAAGGATGGCACAACATTCGAAAGTCCATCAATATCATCCACCACATCAACAAAAAGAAAGACAAAAACCACATGATCATCTCCATAGATGCTGAAAAAGCATTTGACAAAGTTCAACATCCATTCATGATAAAAACTCTCAGCAAAATGGGAATAGAGGGCAAGTACCTCAACATAATAAAGGCCATCTATGAAAAACCCACAGCCAACATTATATTGAATAGCGAGAAGCTGAAAGCATTTCCGCTGAGATCGGGAACTAGACAGGGATGCCCACTCTCCCCACTGTTATTTAACATTGTAGTAGAGGTCCTAGCCATGGCAATCAGACAAAACAAAAAAATACAAGGAATCCAGATTGGCAAAGAAGAAGTCAAACTGTCACTATTTGCAGATGACATGATACTGTACATAAAAAACCCTAAAGACTCCACCCCAGAACTACTAGAACTGATATCGGAATACAGCAAAGTTGCAGGATACAAAATCAACACACAGAAATCTGTGGCTTTCCTATATACCAACAATGAACCAACAGAAAGAGAAATCAGGAAAACAACTCCATTCACAATTGCATCAAAAAAAATAAAATACCTAGGAATAAACCTAACCAAAGAAGTGAAAGACTTATATTCTGAAAACTACAAGTCACTCTTAAAAGAAATTAAAGGGGACACTAACAGATGGAAACGCATCCCATGCTCATGGCTAGGAAGAATTAATATCGTCAAAATGGCCATCCTGCCCAAAGCAATATACAGATTTGATGCAATCCCTATGAAACTACCAGCAACATTCTTCAATGAACTGGAACAAATAATGCAAAAATTCATATGGAACCACCAAAGACCCCGAATAGCCAAAGCAATCCTGAGAAAGAAGAATAAAGTAGGGGGGATCTCACTCCCCAACTTCAAGCTCTATTATAAAGCCATAGTAATCAAGACAATTTGGTACTGGCACGAGAACAGAGCCACAGACCAATGGAACAGACTAGACAATCCAGACATTAACTCAGACATATATGGTCAATTAATATTTGATAAAGGAGCCATGGACATACAATGGCGAAATGACAGTCTCTTCAACAGATGGTGCTGGCAAAACTGGACAGCTACATGTAGGAGAATGAAACTGGACCATCGTCTAACCCCATATACAAAAGTAAACTCAAAATGGATCAAAGACCTGAATGTAAGTCATGAAACCATTAAACTCTTGGAAGAAAACATAGGCACAAACCTCTTAGACATAAACATGAGTGACCTCTTCTTGAACATATCTCCCCGGGCAAGGAAAACAACAGCAAAAATGAACAAGTGGGACTATATTAAGCTGAAAAGCTTCTGTACAGCAAAAGACACCATCAATAGAACAAAAAGGAACCCTACAGTATGGGAGAATATCTTTGAAAATGACACATCCGATAAAGGCTTGACGTCCAGAATATATAAAGAGCTCTCACACCTCAACAAACAAAAAACAAATAACCCAATTAAAAAATGGGCAAAGGAACTGAACAGACGGTTCTCCAAAAAAGAAATACAGATGGCCAACAGACACATGAAAAGATGCTCCACATCGCTAATTATCAGAGAAATGCAAATTAAAACTACAATGAGGTATCACCTCACACCAGTAAGGATGGCTGCCATCCAAAAGACAAACAACAACAAATGTTGGCGAGGCTGTGGAGAAAGGGGAACCCTCCTACACTGCTGGTGGGAATGTAAACTTGTTCAACCATTGTGGAAAGCAGTATGGAGGTACATCAAAATGCTCAAAACAGACTTACCATTTGACCCAGGAATTGCACTCCTAGGAATTTACCCTAAGAATGCAGCAATCAAGTATGAGAAAGACCAGTGCACCCCTATGTTTATCGCAGCACTATTTACAATAGCCAAGAATTGGAAGCAACCTAAATGTCCATCGATAGATGAATGGATAAAGAAGAAGTGGTACATATACACAATGGAATACTACTCAGCCATAAGAAAAGGGCAAATCCAACCATTTGCAGCAACATGGATGGAGCTGGAGGGTATTTTGCTCAGTGAAACAAGCCAAGCAGAGAAAGAGAAATACCAAATGATTTCACTCATCTGTGGAATATAAGAACAAAGGAAAAACTGAAGGAACAAAACAGCAGCAGAATCACAGAACTCAAGAATGGACTAACAGGTACCAAAGGGAAAGGGACTGGGGAGGATGGGTGGGTAGGGAGGGATAAGGGGGGGAGAAGTAGGGGGGTATTAAGATTAGCATCCATAGCGGGGTGGGAGAAAGGGGAGGGCTGTACAACACAGAGAAGAGAAGTAGTGATTCTACAACAGGTTGCTACGCTGATGGACAGTGACTGTAAAGGAGTATATAGGGGGGACCTGGTATAGGGGAGAACCTAGTAAACAAAGTATTCGTCATGTAAGTGTAGATTAATGATTTAAAAAAAAATGCAGTTCCTATGTGGTGACCTCTAATGAGTTCTACACAATGATATAAATGACATATAAAAGTGTAGGCAAAGGGTCTGTTTGTGTTTATACAGAGGATCAAAGCCTAATTTGGCTACCCCGAAAATGAACTAAGATACGATATGAAAGAGAACTTCCAACATCAGCACTCTCGGGAAAACTCATGCCAGAAGATGATCATCAAAAAACCCCAACAAAGATCCACGCACTGCTACAGCTGTAGATGCACTCATCCCACCAGCTCCTGGACTTGCCATGGGAATGAAGGAGATATCTAAGCTGGCCTGTGCATACAGTAAAACAACAAATTTGACTGGATCTATACTGTTGGAACTCAACCAAGAATTAGGAGAAGTGCAAATTGTAGCGCTCCAAAATCTTACAACTACAGACTATTTACTGTTAAAAGAACATATGGGATGTGAACAGTGCCCAGGAATGGGTTGTTTTAATTTGTCTGATTTTTCTCAAACTATTCAAATTCAGTTAGATAATAACCATCATATCATTGATAAGTTTTCACAAATGCCTAGGGTTCCTAACTGGTTTTCTTGGTTTCACTGGAGATGGCTGGTAATTACAGGTATGCTTTGGTTATGTAACTATACTCCTATTATGTTAATTTGTGTGCGCAATTTAAGTAGTAGCTTAAAATCTATACATGCTGAAGTTACTCTACAAGAAGATATGTCAAAGAAATAATCAATCTTCCCATGTTTTCTCCCGTCTGCTACTTCTATAGCTTTTCTTCTTCCTTCCTAATTACAACGAATTCTTAAATAGAATTCGTGCCTCATATCAAATTTACCGAGTATCATAACTCCTCCAATTGGTAAAGATACCTCAAGACAAATGCTGGGCATAGAAGCCACAGGGCATAAATATGCAAAGAAATAAAAAGCTAACCATTTCAAACAATAAGGCTTCTCTCTCACTTACCAACTTAACATTTCCCTGTATGGCCCCGGAAGATGACTGGTTAGCCAGAGACGGGTAAGATTCCTCAAGGGAGGAACAACCTAAGACAGGCACAGTCACAGGGGGGCCATCAGGTGAGAAATTGGGGATCAACAGAGGTGAGGCTTAGAACCTCACCCTCCCTGTTCTGAGAGAAATCTTCTGCATCTGTGGATGTTTTATTGCCCTTGTCTAGCTTGGATTAACACATAGTCTACAGGCACCCACCTGATCATCTACATTTGCTCTCTTACAACACTAAACTATGTTTCCTACCTTTATGTTGTATCTACCTACCACTTCAGCATTTTATTAAAAATAATAAAGAGAGAAATGTGGTATC
Source organism: Manis pentadactyla (assembly GCF_030020395.1). Classification (NCBI taxonomy): domain Eukaryota; kingdom Metazoa; phylum Chordata; class Mammalia; order Pholidota; family Manidae; genus Manis; species Manis pentadactyla. The sequence goes on from NC_080027.1 coordinate 58,256,720, forward strand.
CACATATAAATCAAGTATAAAAATCAAATGTGTATTCATATTTGAACTGACTGTTTATAGTTCATAATGCATGAGCAAAACCAAAAGTTTCTGTGATGACTGCCCTTGTACTGTTCACCATGTAACTTATTCACTATGTAAGAATTTGTTCTCCATGTAAGAACTTGTTTGTTATGCTTCAGAAGATTGGAGACTGACGAAAATTAGGCTTGGGGTGGATTAATGATTGTGCATTGAGCATTGACTCCCCTATACAGAATTTTATTGTTGTTAACAACCATTTGATCAATAAATATGAGAGATGCCCTAACAACAACAACCAAAAAAAAAGTACACACTTCCAATTGTAAAATAAATAAGTAACCGCGATGTAATGTATAGCATAAGGAATATAGTCAAAATATTGTAACAACTTGGTATGGTGATAACTGGTACCTAGAATTATCATGTATATAAATGTTGAATCACTGTGTTGTACACCTGAAACTAATGTAATGTAATACTGTGTGTCAACTACCCTTCAATAAAAAATAATTATCTAAAAAAAAAAAAAAAAAAAAAGAACTCACATGCCTCAACACCCAAAAAGCAAATAACCTGATTGAAAAATGAGTGGAGGATTCTGAACAGATACTTCTCCAAAGAAGAAATTCAGTTGGCCAACAGGCACATGAAAAGATGCTCCACATCGCTAATCATCAGGGAAATGCTAATTAAAACCACCATGAGATATCACCTCACATCAGTTGCGTGGCCAACATCCAAAAATAGGAAACAGCAAATGCTGGCAAGGATGTGAAGAAAGGGGAACCCTCCTACACTATTGGTGGGAATTAAATTGATTCAACTGTTGTGAAAAGCAATAAAAAGTTTCCTCAAAACACTAAAAATGGAAATAACCATTTGACTCAGTAATTGCAATCCTAGGATTTATCCAAAGGAAACAAGATCCCTGATTCGAAAAGACATGTGTACCCCTATGTTTACTACTGCACTATTTACAATAGCCAAGATATGGAAGCAACCTAAGTGTCCATCAATAGATAAATGGATAAAAAAGAAGTGGTACACATTGTGTGTGTGGGATCATGGGGAGGACAGTGTAGCACAGAGAAGACAAGTAGTGACTCTGGCATCTTACTACACTGGTGGACAGTGACTTCAGTGGGGTGTGGCGGAGAGTCAATAATATGGGTGAATGTAGCAACCACATTGTTTTTCATGTGAAACCTTCATAAGAGTATATCAATGATACCTTAATTTTTAAAAAGTGGTACATATACACAGTGGAATATAATCCAGCTATAAAAAGAAAAGAAATCCTACCATTTGCAACAACATGGATGGAGCTAGAGGGTATTATGCACAGTGAAATAAGCCAGGCAGAGAAAGACAAGTACCAAATGATTTCCCTCATTTGTGGTGTATAAAAATGAAGCAAAACTGAAGGAACAAAACAGCAAACTCACTGACACCGAGAAAGGACTACTAGTGGTTACCAAAGGAAAGGGGTGGGGAGTGTGGGGAGGGAGGGAGAAGGGGATTAAGGGGCACTATAATTCACCATCACAATATAGGTAGGTCACGGGGAAGGCAGTACAGCAGGAGAAGACAAGTAATGCCTCTATAATATCTTATGACACTGACAGACAATGGGGGAGGGGATGAGGACTTGATAATATGAGTGAATGTTGAAACCACAATGTTCCTCATGTGAAGTCTTCAAAAGATTGTATATCAATGACACTTTAACTAAAATAAACTAGTACTGTCATTCTATTAGTAGGAGGAGAGCAAAACAATAATAAGTAAGTTAGACTACATGTTAGAAAGTAATTAAGTGTTGTGGGGAATACATGTTTTAAAGGCAGGGTAAGGAGATCAGGGTAGGTATCAGGAGAGAGTTAAGAGTTCCATATTTGAGGGCATTCAAAGAAAAGTCCTAAGACTGGACTTAGCTAAAGGAGACTCAAAACAGCAAGGAGTCCAGTGTGGCTGAAGTAGAATGAAGAGGTGAGGAAGCAGAAGTAAGCTAAGTCAGAAAAATAAGGGGCAGCCACAGATGATTTAGGTCAGAAAATCTTCCAGTGCAGTCCCCAGACTACAGTCTCAGCATCACCTGGAACCTGTTAGAAATGCAGATTCTAACACCCCACCCCAGGCACAGCATCAGAAATTCTGGGGGTGGCATGGAGCAGTCTGTTCTAACAAGCCTGGGCGATTCTAATGCATGGTGAAGTCTGAAACCACTGCGGTGGCTTTGTAGACAGTTACAACTCTGGCTTGTCAAGGCCTTCCAACCAGAGGCCACCAGGAACACACCCATATTTAAACACGTTGGGTTGATGACTCCTTGCAGTGAGGAAGCAGATGCTGTGGAGAACTATTGAGACTGCTCAGTGAGAGTGTTAGAAAGAACCTGTTACCCAATTTGGGCTTTGGATAACTTGGGGGACAGATGAAGGAAGGGAAGCTTCACTTTGGATTGGGTACTGTCAGAAACTAGGAACAATTCTATGATTGGGTATCTCAAATATTATCTATAAAGTGAGCAAACTAGAGCCAGGATAAAATTGTAATTGGTAAAGAAGTAGCAGTCACTCGTATTAACAGAGAGAAGAGGTTTGGTATTTCATGGGTTGACGTTGTTTTTGTGTCTGTGTAGACAAATTTGTTAAGCAGTCTTGTCTTGTCTCAGTTATTCATGGTCTGAGTGCCACTGTCTGATGTTGGTGTCTGTGAGATTGTTATATACAACAGGAGAATAAATAACAGCCAGATTGTGAGTGCCATGTCAGCTTCTAATGACACTGAGACCTAACTGGGTCAGACCAGTTCCTAGAAGTCAGGAGGAAGCCACTGCGGGGTTTTCAACAGAGGAGTGACGTGAACTGAGTTTTAAAAGAGTAAGTTTGCCTGCTGCATTGTGAAGAGGCTGTAGTGTGGGGCAAGAGAGGAAGTGGAGAGACAAGGTAGGAGGTGAGAAGGTTGAAAGATAAGAAGCCTGTGAAGCGCACCTCAGCCAGATGTAACAAATGTTGGAGGCAGTAAGACTTCAGGGCTGCTCTAAGACTGACAGATCTTGTCAGAAATCCATTAATCAAGTTAGAAGTGAGGCCTGAGCCTCAGTCTTTTATGAAAGAACCTTTTATGGAAGAGGCCTTCCATCCAAACCACCAATTGTCTTCAGGTTTAGTCACTACAAGTGAATTCTAGGCTCTATAAACAATTTGTGCCTGTGAGAGTGTGTGTGAGTGTGTGTGTGTCTGTGTGTGTAGCAATCAGTTCCTATGTGGAAGGTACATGGCTAAGAATTTTATGGGCTTTATCTCAGTTTATCTCCACAAAATGCTATGACCTAGATAGAATTATCTCAGTTTTACAGATGAGGAAACTGAAGTTTAGTGTTGTATTACCCATTGCCTTGTTTCTGAGATCCTTTTTAATGAGATGTATTACTGACAGCGTTTTGGAGGGAGAAAAGATTACAAAATTAAATATGCATACCAATTTTAACATCCTTAAACCTATCTGAAAAGAGCTTAGATCTGAAAAAAGTGTACACCCTGGCATGGAGAATGTGTGATATAACTGACTCCATTTTACAGATAGGAAAACCAAGACTCACAAAGGTTAAATTATTGAAGAACTTGGTTAGAGACCATGTTCCTAATCTATGCATTGTGCTGCCTCTCACTGTGTGTGAAACTGTGATGAAATTTTGTGATTAATAATCCCTAGAAACCTGGAATCCTGTAGTACAAACATTATCTGACTTCCCATATAACCACTTTCATCTCCTGAAATTGGTGCTATTAGAGCCTATAATGTAATCGGGCTGAAACATTCACTCTTCCCTAAACACAGTGTATCTTCTTTGCCTCATGCCTTAATGCCTGTCTGGAATGTTTTACTGTGTTCGTGTATCTGTCTACTTCCATCTCTTTCCCTTTTTCTGTCCCCAAAGACTGTGAGGCCCTAGCAGATAGTCATCAAGTCTCGTTTGTCTCTGTATTCCTGTGCCTAGTGTGCTTGAATTAATGGTTGTTTTCATTCTTCTAATTTTGGCAAACCAGATATAGAGAAGCCTTCAACAGAAAGCTTGCTGAATGAATAACAGTGTAAGATGACTGAAGCCACAGGGAGAAGACGGTGTAGTGTACTAGTTCTCAGCCTTATTTTTCAGAATTTTCAAAGAGATGTTGGAAGTTATAGACCTGTCCCCAAAAACTGTACATGTCAACATATACAATCCAGTTCATATCCAATTTCAGGAACGTTCGTAGATCCACTGAAGCCCATCCCTGGAACATCAAATGTAGTTGGTGCAAGCATAGTTCCCTACAGCCTTTGGCAAAGAAATCTGACATACCTTTCACTCCATAAATCCACTTTTGGAAATCTGTCTTACAGAAATAAAGTACCCAGGATAAGGTACAGAGATGTTAATTATATTAAAAGGGAAAAAAGTCCCCAAACTAAGAAATGGGAAAAGTGTATATTCTACATCTTTATTTGCAGCTTGAGAAAAATCACAAGAATGGCATGTTTAAAATTATAATTTTTTTCTTGGTGCTTTTCTTCTGATCTCTGTTTATACTCTTTGCTTTTATAGCTAATTGGTCCTATGAGTGATAAAATCTTGGTGTTCCAAATATCAGACAGAGATGTATCATTATTTACTTCTTTTTTGCCCAATTTTTTTTTTTTAATAATTATTTTTTATTGAAGGGTAGTTGACGCACAGTATTACATTACATTAGTTTCAAGTGTACAACACAGTGGTAGAACATTTATATACATAATTCTAGGTTCCAGCTATCACCCTACCAAGCTGTTACAATATCTTGACTATATTCCTTATGCTATACATTACATCTCGGTTACTTATTTATTTTACCATTGGAAGTCTGTCCTTTTTTTTTTTTTTTTTTTTTTGTGAGGGCATCTCTCATATTTATTGATCAAATGGTTGTTAACGACAATAAAATTCTGTATAGGGGAGTCAATGCTCAATGCACAATCATTAATCCACCCCAAGCCTAATTTTCGTCAGTCTCCAATCTTCTGAGGCATAACAAACAAGTTCTTACATGGAGAACAAATTCTTACATAATGAATAAGTTACATAGTGAACAGTACAAGGGCAGTCATCACAGAAACTTTTGGTTTTGCTCATGCATTATGAACTCTAAACAGTTCAAACATGAATACTCATTTGGTTTTTATACTTGATTTATATGTGGATACCACATTTCTCTCTTTATTATTATTATTTTTAATAAAATGCTGAAGTGGTAGGTAGATACAAGATAAAGGTAGAAAACATAGTTTTGTGTTGTAAGAGAGCAAATGTAGGTGATCAGGTGTGTGCCTGTAGACTATGTGTTAATCCAAGCTAGACAAGGGCAATAAAACATCCACAGATGCAGAAGATTTCTCTCAGAACAGGGGGGGGTGAGGTTCTAAGCCTCACCTCTGTTGATCCCCAATTTCTCACCTGATGGCCCCACTGCGACTGTGCCTGTCTTAGGTTGTTCCTCCCTTGAGGAATCTTACCCGTCTCTGGCTAACCAGTCATCTTCCGGGGCCATACAGGGAAATGTGAAGTTGGTAAGTGAGAGGGAAGCCTTATTGTTTGAAAAAGTTAGCTTTTTACTTCTTTGCATATTTATGCCCTGTGGCTTGTATGCCCAGCATTTGTCTTGAGGTATCTTTACCACTTGGAAGAATTATGATACTTGGTAAATTTGATATGAGGCACGAATTCTATTTAAGGGTTGTAATTAGGAAGGAAGAAGAAAAGCTATAGAAGTAGCAGGCGGAAGAAAACATGGGAAGATTGATTATTTCTTTGACATATCTTCTTGTAGAGTAACTTCAGCATATATGGGTTTTAAGCTACTACTTAAATTGCGCACACACATTAACATAATAGGAGTATAGTTACATAACCAAAGCATATCTGTAATTACCAGCCATCTCCAGTGAAACCAAGAAAACCAGTTAGGCACCTTAGGCATTTGTGAAAACTTATCTATGATATGGTGGATATTGTCCAACTGAACTTGAACAGTCTGAGAGAAATCAGACAAATTAAAACAACCCATTCCTGGGGACTGTTCACATGCCATATGTTCTTTTAACAGTAAATAGTCTGTAGTTGTAAGACTTTGGAGAGCTACAATTTGCACTTCTCCAAATTCTTGGTTGAGTTCCAACAGTATAGATCCAGTCCAATTTGTTGTTTTACTGTATGCACAGGCCAGCTTAGATATCTCCTTCTTCATTCCCATGGCAAGTCCAGGAGCTGTTGGGATGAGTGCATCTACACCTGTAGCAGTGCGTGGATCTTTGTTGGGGTTTTTTGATGATCATCTTCTGTCATGAGTCTTCCAGAGAGTGCAGATGTTGGAAGTTCTTTTTCATATCGTATCTTAGTTCATTTTCGGGGTAGCCCAATTAGGCTTTGATCCTCTGTATAAACACAAACAGACCCTTTGCCTACACTTTTATATGCCCTTTATACCCTTGTGTAGAACTCATTGGAGGTTATCACACAGGAACTGCCCTTTTTTTTTTTTTTTTGCTTTGTTTTTGGTATCCCTAATCTACACTTACATGACAAATATTATGTTTACTAGGCTCTCCCCTATACCAGGTCTCCCCTATAAAACACTTTACAGTCACTGTCCATCAGCATAGCAAAATGTTGTAGAATCACTACTTGCTTCTCTGTGTTGTACAGCCCTCCCTTTTCTCCTACCCCCCCATGCATGTTAATCTTAATACCCCCCTACTTCTCCCCCCCTTATCCCTCCCTACCCACCCATCCTCCCCAGTCCCTTTCCCTTTGGTACCTGTTAGTCCATTCTTGAGTTCTGTGATTCTGCTGCTGTTTTGTTCCTTCAGTTTTTCCTTTGTTCTTATATTCCACAGATGAGTGAAATCATTTGGTATTTCTCTTTCTCCGCTTGGCTTGTTTCACTGAGCATAATACCCTCCAGCTCCATCCATGTTGCTGCAAATGATTGGATTTGCCCTTTTCTTATGGCTGAGTAGTATTCCATTGTGTATATGTACCACATCTTCTTTAGCCATTCATCTATTGATGGACATTTAGGTTGCTTCCAATTCTTGGCTATTGTAAATAGTGCTGCAATAAACATAGGGGTGCATCTGTCTTTCTCAAACTTGATTGCTGCGTTCTTAGGGTAAATTCTTATTGCCATTGCAGGCTTTAAATTCGTGGTTACCAAAGGTTCAAGGTTAGCCTCTTTAGTATCTTACTGCCTAACTTAGCTCGCTTATTGAGCTGTTATATACACTGTCTGGAGATTCTTTTCTTCTCTCCCTTCTTGTTCCTCCTCCTCGATTCTTCATATGTTGGGTGTTTTGTGCTGTGCTCTTCTAGGAGTGCTCCCATCTAGAGCAGTCCCTGTAAGATGTTCTGTAGAGGTGGTTTGTGGAAAGCAAATTCCCTCAGCTTTTGTTTGTCTGGGAATTGTTTAATCCCACCGTCATATTTGAATGATAGTCGTGCTGGATACAGTATCCTTGGTTCAAGGCCCTTCTGTTTCATTGTATTAAATATATCATGCCATTCTCTTCTGGCCTGTAGGGTTTCTGTTGAGAAATCTGACGTTAGCCTGATGGGTTTCCCTTTATAGGTGACCTTTTTCTCTCTAGCTGCCTTTAACACTCTTTCCTTGTCCTTGATCTTTGCCATTTTAATTATTATGTGTCTTGGTGTTGCCCTTCTTGGATCCTTTCTGTTGGGGGTTCTGTGTATTTCCGTGGTCTGTTCGATTACTTCCTCCCCCAGTGTGGGGAAGTTTTCAGCAATTATTTCTTCTAAGATACTTTCCATCTCTTTTCCTCTCTCTTCTTCTTCTGGGACCCCTATAATATGGATATTGTTCCTTTTGGATTGGTCACACAGTTCTCTTAATATTGTTTCATTCCTGGAGATCCTTTTGTCTCTCTCTATGTCAGCTTCTATGCGTTCCTGTTCTCTGGTTTCAATTCCATCAATGGCCTCTTGCATTCTATCCATTCTGCTTATAAACCCTTCCAGAGTTTGTTTCATTTCTGCGATCTCCTTTCTGGCATCTGTGATCTCCTTCCGGACTTCATCCCATTTCTCTTGCGTATTTCTCTGCATCTCTGTCAGCATGTTTATGATTCTTATTTTGAATTCTTTTTCAGGGAGACTGGTTAGGTCTGTCTCCTTCTCTGGTGTTGTCTCTGTGATCTTTGTCTGTAGCTTTGCCTTTTCATGGTGATAGGAATAGTTTGCAGAGCTGGGACGAGTGACGGCTGGAAGGACTTCCTTTCTTGTTGGTTTTTGGCCCTCCTCTCCTGGGAGAACAGCGGCCTCTAGTGGCTTGTGCTGCGCAGCTGCGCGCAGACAGGGTTTCTGCTTCCTGCCCGGCTGCTATGGAGTTAATCTCCGCTGTTGCTGTGGGCGTGGCCTGGCTCGGGCAGCTGCTCCAAAATGGTGGAGTCACGTTGGAGCAGGAGCGGCTGGGAGGCTATTTATCTCCGTAAGGGGCCTCCCTGCTCCCTGCAGCCCAGGGGTTAGGGTGCCCAGAGATCCCGGATTCCCTACCTCTGGATTAAGTGACCCGCCCTGCCCCTTTAAGACTTCCAAAAAGCACCCGCCAAAACAAAACAACGCCCACCAAAAAAAAAAAAAAAAAAAAAAAATTTTTAATTAAAAAAAAACGAAAAAAAAGTTTTTAATTAAAAAAAAAAAAAAAAAAAAGGTGGTCGTTCGTTTTTCTTTATTCTCCGGTGCCAGCCTCAGGCCTCTGCTCACCGGTCTTTCTGCCTTGTTTCCCTAGTATTGGGGTCCCTATCCCTTTAAGACTTCCAAAAGGCGCTCGCCAAAACAAAACAGCAAAAAAGCAAAAAAAAAAAAAAAATGGTCGCGCGCTTTTCTTATGTCCTCTGTCGCCCAGCCTCCAGTGCCCGCTCACTGTTCTTGCTGCCCTGTTTTCCCAGTATCGAGGGCCCTGCGCTCTGGCCCGGATGGCTGGGGCTGGGTGTTCGGCAGCCCTGGGCTCCGTCTCCCTCCCGCTCTGCCTGCTCTTCTCCCGCCGGGAGCTGGGGGGAGGGGCGCTCGGCTCCCGCGGGGCCGGGGCTTGTATCTTACCCCCTTCGCGAGGCGCTGGGTTCTCTCAGGTGCGGATGTGGTCTGGATATTGTCCTGTGTCCTCTGGTCTTTATTCTAGGAAGGGTCGTCTTTGTTATATTTTCATAGATATATGTTGTTTTGGGAGGAGATTTTCGCTGCTCTACTCACGCCGCCATCTTCCGCCCATCCATTGCCCAATTTTTTTATTGTGATAAAACACACATATCATACAACTTACCATCTTAACCATTTTTAAGTATATAGTTCAGTGGTATTAAATACATTCATTTTCTCATACAGCCATCACTACCACCATCTCCATAACTCTTTTCATCTTATAAAACTGTAACTCTGTATCCATTAAACAATAACTTCCCATTCTTCCCACACCCCAACCCCTGGCAACTACTGTTCTACTTTCTGTCTCTACGAGTTTGACTACTCTAAATACCTTATCAAAGGAATAGACTAGAGAGCCCTGAAATAAACCCTTGCATACACAGTCAAATGATTTTTGACAAGAGCGCCAAGACCCTTCAATAGGGAAAGCACAGTCTCTTCAACAAATGGTGCTAGGAAAACTGGATGTCCACATGCAGGAATGAAGTTGGACCCTCACCTAACACCATGCACAAATATTAACTCAAAATGGATTAAAAACTTAAATGTAAGATCTGAAACAGTAAAACTCTTAGGAAAAAGGCTTCATGACATTAGAGTTGACAGAGATTTATTGGATGTGACACTAGAAGCATAGGCAACAAAAGAAAAAAGTAGACAAATTGGATCTCATGATAATTTAAAAAATTGTGCATCAAAAGACAATACCATTTACTTCTTAGATGTATGGAGCATATGTTGTTGTTCATTCAGTGTCACATATGCTACATCTCATGCCATCCTTCGGTAAACATCCTTTTGTTGTTTTTTTAGTGAAGTATCATTGATATATAAACTTACATTGGTTTCAAATATACAGCACAGTGGTTTCAGTTACCCATATTATTAGATCCTCACCCCCACTAGTGCACCTACTGTCTGTCAACATAGAAAGATGTTACAGAATCATTGACTATATTCTTCATGCTTTACTGCATCCCCATAACCAACTTATATTATGGTTGAGAATTTTTGTGCCCCTTTATCCCCTCCATCCCAACCCCTCCCCCATGGTAACCACCAGTCACTTCTCAGTGTCTGTGAGTCTATTGCTGTTTTGTTCATTCTGTTTTGCTTTGTTTTTATATTCCACAAATAAGTGAAATCATAAAACATTCTTTGTTTTTATGGCTATGTTTTTATGACCTTGTGAAACAAACTGCAATCTTTCTTTTTTTAAATAGCACTTTCTGTAAAGATTTTATATAGCCTCTCCATTTTCATGATCTGAACTGGCACCCTCTTTTTGTCATTTTGCTGCTTCTTTGGTTAACAAGGAAAAACTTGGCTCAAGAGAAATTTGTCCAAGAAGTTTTGTTTTTAACAATCACAGTATTGCTTATGGTGATAAAAACTTGGGAAAAAATCTAAATGCACAGTATGCCATTTCCTAACTTATTGCCTTTCACCTCCAAATCCACCACTGATTGCTTGCTCTGCAATAATGGAGCTGGACCTTTTTAACATTTCTCCCTCGCTAGTGGACACAATATTAAGTTTTGTCAATAGAGGGCCTTGAGGGGATACTGCAGGAGGAAGCGCATTCTCTTCCTAGTTCAGTGTGCTTTTATTCATCTTGGTCCTGCCATTGACACTTGTGGGGATCTCCAGTGGTGCTCACTTCTGATGAGGTCCACTGCCCCCCCCTGTGAACTGCTTCCCACTGAGTTTCAATGCACCTCTGCCACTGAAGCAGTTTGTCAGTGAGTTCTACCAGCAAAGCCCCAGAGGGTAGATTCTCAGCAATAATCAGTAAACCTCCCAGAACTCTCTCTAGAGGCTTCTGGAAAATTTCACCAGCACCTCAGGGTGGTTCCATGTCTGGCCTGCAGCAGCTTATTGGATTTTCTCATGGTCACCACTTCTCCAACAAGTTTTGGAGGGGAGGGACTCTTCCAAGTTTGTTCCTTCCATGGATGATTTGCCTCAGCCTTAGAGGTAGTGGCTGCTTCCTAATATGCTATTCTTGTGTTATGTAGAACTTTCTACCCTGTTCATTGTTGATCTTCTTCCTAGTTTATAAATCTCTTTATTAAACTTTCTCTGTTCAGATTACTGTGTGGTTTCTGTCTCTTGACTAGATCTGGACTGATATATCCATTATTAGGAGAAAGATGAAAAAAAGGGGGAGTATTATACAGGAATTTTGACAGAATAAGTTGGACATCTGCTTCTACCTATGAGGATCAAGAAGCTACAGGAGATGCCTTCTCTCCATAAATAGAAAACTCCACAAAACTTATGAAATAATCATTTTCAGATCCTGTACAAGAGACAGCTCAAGCCTTTGACAGGAAGGACACAAAGGAGATTCACCTTACAAGTGCCCCAGCCTACTGCCCAGGGGAAGTCTTCAGACTGCAGCTCAGTGAGGGGTTACCAGAACCATTTTGCTGAGTTGAAAGAAAGGTAGTGGCATGGAAAGGAGGCCAGGAAGTCAGGAATTTGCAGGATGGAGTCCTGAGAAGAGGGAATTCCGTACAGAAAGAACTCTGGAGATCTCCATAGAGGCCCTAGTGAGTCTTTGCCTGAGTTCTATCTGTGCATTCATGGTAAAACTCTATGAGGCCAGGATAAAACACCCAGAAACGGTAGATCAAACACTTCTTGAAGATCCTCAAAGGGTTGGGAGTTGTGGAAAATTCCACAGATTGGAAAGATCTAATAGAATAGCCATCAGAGAAAGTGATCAGAAGGGTCATAGCTCAATAGTGGGGATAATTAACCCCAGAGTAAAGGATGCTCTTGGCCCACCATAACAAAGCTTAAAATCAGCCTCAGAAGAATCAAACTGATCCCAAGTAACTATCTCCCAGAAGAAAAGACTACCCTATTGAAAGGAATACAACAAAATCCAGCACTCAACACTATAAAATTCACCATGTTGAATGTCCAACCAAAAGTTATCAGGCATTCAAAGAGGCGGGAAAATATGACCCACAACAGAGAGAATAATCAGTCACTGAAACAGTCCCAGAAATGACAGATTTGTAGACAGTCCTTAAAATATTTATTTATCAATCTTATAAATATGCTCAAGGATATTAAAGGAAAACATGAATACGGAGAAAATGAAAGATGGAATCAAAAAAAGACACAAATTGAACTTCTAGAGAAGAAAAATACATATGGGATTAAAAGAAGGTTAGACACTATAGGGGGAAAAATGAGTAAACTTGAAAAAGACAGCAATGGAAACTATTCAAATGAAACACAAAGAGAAGCAAAAACTGAAAAAATAAACAGAGCACCAGCAAGCTGCAGAATGTTATCACACTGATTCCTGTTCTAATACATACGCAGTAGTGATCACAGAAGGGGAAAACAGGACAGGAAAAATCTCTGAAGAAATAATAGCCAAATATTTTTCCAATGAAAACCATAAACCAAGAAGAAACATGCAGAAAATTACACAAAGCCACATCAGAAGAAAATTGCTCAAACCTAGTAATCAAGAGAAAAATTTTTAAATAGGCACTTAGCATATGATCCAGCAATACCCTTCCTGGGTATTTACCCTAGAAAAATTAAAACTTATGTTCACACAATGAAACTGCACACAAATGTTTATAACATCTTTGTTAATAACAGCCCAGAACTGGAAACAACCCAAATGTTTTTTGACAGGGAAGTTGATAAACTGGTAGGTCCATACAATGGCATACTATTCAGTAAAACAACAAATTACTGTACAAAATGGATGAATTACAAAAGCATTATGCTAAGTGAAAGAAACCAGTGAAAGGAATTTATAATTCCATGTTTATGAAGTTCTGGAAAATACAAAAGCAGATTAATGGCTTGATAGCAGATCCAGGGGCTAAAGGGCTCAGGGGAAGCATATTAATTGTGAAAGGGGTACAGGGAACTTTATAAGATGATGGAAATTTATTCTATCCTGATTGTGGTAGTAGTTAAAAGATTGACATATTTTTCAAAACTCATCAAACTATATACTAAAAATAAGTTTTATCGTATGTAATCTATGCCTCAATAAAGCTTATTATTAAAAACAAAAAAAATGAATGTGTTTGGATTTTTTATCAATTGAGTCAGAAGGATGTCCATGATGTATTGTTATAAGAGAAAAGCAAGTTGCATATAGCTTATGTAATAAGACTACTTCAATAACACAACACTGAAAAGAAACTTTTATATCCCTCTGTGTGCATTCTCATGTTTGCAAGCTTGTGGAGGGGTCCTTGCAGAATGTTACATACTAGGCTAATACTGGTTATATCATAGGGATGAGAAGTGAGGGGAGGAAAAGGGGAGATTATTAAGTTATTTTTTCTTAAAATCTTTTTCCAGTTTCATTAAGATGTAATTGACATATATAGTTTAAGGTGTACAACATAATAATTTGATATATGAATATATTGTGAATGATTACATTAAATCCATTTAACACCTATCACGTCTCATAATTGCCATTTTTCTTGTGAAGACACCTTTTAAGAACTTCCCTCTTAGCAACTTTCAAATACAGTATTTGTATTTGAAATACAATACAGTATTGTCAGCTATATTCATCATGCTGTTATATTTCCAAACTATTTATCTTATAACCATAAACGACCACATTCATCCATTTCCACCATTCCCCCATGTCTGCAGCAAACACCAATCCATTCCTTTGTTTCTATGAGTTCATGTTTTTAAGATTCCACGTGAGATATTGTTTTTCTATACATCTTGAGATGGTTTCATGTTTTATAATGAGCACCTATTTTCATAATTTTAAAAATAATGCAAAAAAATATCAAAATGATAAATGAGGTGTGTTTGTAGGAAGAATTCTGGTGGAGGGAGGAGTTGACCATGTCAGTGGAGGGGGGTCAAAGGGGTCGACATGAGTGAGGCCATTAGACTCGACAGAAGTAGATCTTTGGTAACCTGAGAGCATCTACGTGGTGGGTGGGGTGGAGGCCAGAGATGCACGGAAGAAAGGTGTAGATTGGAAAGGAAGGTTTGAGTGTGGACCACTTGTTTAGGAAAATTGGTTTAAAAGGAAATTAAGAAACAGGAGAGGAAAGGAGTCACAGCCTCAGGTGGGGGGTTTTATGAGAGAACAAGGCGTCTTGTTCCTTTTGAAGGCCAAGAAAAGAGAACCAGAGGAACTGACCAATGGTTTTGAAGAATGGTATGAAATGGTGGTGACAGAGCCCTTGAGATGGGAGAGGAGAGGTTGCAGTGACAGAAATAGATGTCTCATTTCCCTAGAATTCAGTTGTTCCAGTCACAGCTGTCAGAGACCCAGGAATACACCTGTTTCAATTCCAGGCTGTAGTCTAACAGGCAGCTGGGCCCTGAGTCCTGTTGCTGAGCTGGAGCAACAGCTGTGTGACCCAGTGCAGGTCACTTAGGCTCTCTGAGTTTCAGTTTTCTCATTAGTAAAGTGGGTTTGATAATACTAGTATCTACCTCACACAGCTGCTGTGAGATAATGCACACCAAGAGCTTAGGTTGCTGCTTAGCCTCTGGTCTGAGGGCAGCATCTCTGGGCCACATGGCCAGTGATGTCACCATGCCCTACCAGACTCCAGCTTCTCCACTAGGGCACTGCAGGTCCCTCAAAGCCAGGGACTGGAACTGACTTGCGAGACCTCTACCAACCCAGGGTTTCATGAGCATACTCCTCTGCCAAGATCTGGTGAACAGTCTTTCACTGTGCAATTGTATCACAAAAATTGTTTGACTTGTTGCCATGATCGTGCTTGGCTGGATGATTTTTGTTGGACTTGCGTGTTACATGGGCACATTTCCAGAGTTCATGGTAAGTCACCACCCTGCCTACACATCCCTGCTAGTCAGTTCTGGCTTTGGTTAACCCTCGTAGCTGGGGTTTCTGACCAAATGGAAAGACAGCTGAGGTCGTGCCATGAATTAGAGGTCATGATGTAGAGGGAACAGAGTCCCAGGCTACTTCCCATCCCACAGGGACATCTTTAAGTCCCCCAACCCCAAAGTATATAACGTCACTTATTTTGAAGCATTTTGGAATTTGTAAGGGGTCTGCTGGAGACAGTGGATTTCAGACCAAGTAGCTTAGTGGTTGCAGGTAAGAAAGGGAATGTGGGCATTGGTGGGACTTGCTGGCAGCCCTTGCAGTCACATGCAGAAGCAGTTAACTACTGGACTGACAAGGAGAGCCATCTCTGCCTTAAACTTCTTTGTGACCCAGGCTCCAACTCTGAAGTGGAAAGAGAGGTGGCCTGTTCAGGAGAGTAAGGGATCGCGGAGGGTCTGGACTGTGGGTGAAGATCTGCAATGGTGAGTGGGTGGTCAGTGTTATTGAGCTGGATTCCTCCTTTTCCAGAGAACATGGTAGCACCCTGAAATCTCAGTTGGAATTTATTATATTTCTCTGGAAAATAGAATAAACTGTGGAGGGGGAAATGATTTGAGGTATGTAGTGGGGAAAGACAATTCTGGAGCACTGCTAAGGACAGCGGTGGGCCAAGGTTCAAAGATTTGTTAGTAACCACATCTCATAGGTATTCTGGTCAAGGACTGTTCCCATCTATTATTTTCTCCTCACAAACTTTATAATAAATTGGATCAACCTTTTTAATACCCCTTTTGGCAGATCCTGAAACTGGAGTTAACATGAATTTGAGTTAAAGTCCTAACTTTGCAACTAACCAGCTATGTGATCTTGGGGAAGTTTAAACTCTTTGAACCTCAGTTTCTCCATATTTATGATGGAGATATTTTAGTATTTTACTATTTTTTGTGAGGATTACATTTGGGAATTCATGTAAAGCATTTAAGGCAAAGCTTGACAATTAGCATTTGTAATTTAACAACTAAGCAAAACAATGGACCCGTCCACAAAGATTTACTGGTGACAATAACCTCAACTATTCAACTCATCTGTGAAGCTGGGATGGAAGCATTGTTCTCTGGACTTAATAGCCTTTTGCACTCTTGCCCATGGGACCAGCCTGCCCAGAGGAAATGCTAGCAGCAGTATCCTTTTAGCAAACCATCTCTTGTGTTTTACGCATCCCACCCCATTTCACCCAGATCTGTTTTTTCCAAAGGTGTTCCCATTGTTAAAGAAACTTAACTTGGAGTCTTTAGTAATAGACAGATTACAGGAGATTTTCTGGGAAGCTGCTTCAGAAAGAAGGCAGGGGTGTCCAGTCCCAGCCCTGGTTATACTAAGAGCAAGGCAAGATGGTTATTCCTTTTTTTTCTCCATCTGCCTGGGAATTTCAGAGTATTGGCCCAACATAGTCAGACTTCTTTGGGGGCATAAGGGAATGTGGATGGAGGCACTGGACACTTGTTTAGTGGAGGCACTGCTGCACTGTGATCCTGAGCAAACCACTGAAACTATTCTGTTCCTCAGTTTCTCCAGCTGTGGAATGAGCATCTCTTTTCCTTCTCTTCCCTTCTCAGAGAGGTCGTGAGGCCTACCTTGCATCAGATGAGGCTTAACTGTGCCATTTCACAAACTGCAAGATTTTTCTTTGAATAGCCTTACAATAGTATATAAAGTAATTGTTCATAGCATACTTAGCCAAATAACCCAATTAATCCAGGGTGGTTTTTTGCATAGCAATGTGTTTGCATCTGACTGCATAAAGACAATAGTTAAAATTCTGGCATGTGATGAGTTAATAAAGATATTTTGCCAGCTAGATCCTAACCACAGAGAGTCACCAGAGAATAAGGCCCTTCTGATACGGGTTCTTTATCCCCAACATGCTTGGCATCCTGGCCAACTGTCCCATAGCTACTCACTCTGACTGGTCCCCTAGGTCACAGGAGCTGATGTCACAATTGTCTGAGCTCTGCCCCCCAAAATGGCCATGGTGAGCCACTTCAGTTAAGACTGTGCAGCTCCTCAGCCAGGCTGTCATGCTGGGCCATCCACCATCTGGCCTTGAATGAAGACAATTCAGTTCCCAGGGCTCAGGGACTAAAACGCCACACCTTTCAGAACTACACATTTTCCGCTGCATACACCACCAGCTGAGCAAGAAGCTCCACAATGATCGTTGTCTTATGGATGCTTCTCATTGCAGGAACAATGTTGAAGGGATACAAGTATCCCCCAGGAGGGGTAAGTGTACTTTCAACTCTGTTATCTATTCCTACTTTGAAATGTATTCCACCAGATAAATGAACGAAGCATCAGAACCCAACACTAGCAACTTTAGAAAAAAAACACTCTTTTCTTTATTAAAAAAGTTAATATAGCTTACCCACCTCTATTATTATCCACTATCTGCTTAGGGTTGGGAGAGTTCCCTGTTTTTCCTGTGATCTTTTATACTTATTTTCCCAAGAGTCTTTAGTCTTTTTATGTTCTTCAGTTTCAAATAAACTGGAGGTGTAAAGGTAAAAATATCTCAGGCCTAGAGTCAAAGCTAGCTGACATGGGTGATGTAGTCTTCTGCTCATGGGACATTTTACACGCTCAGTCAACACCATTTCTTAAATCAGCTCACACCAGCAACCCACACTTAACTCTCCCTCATCAGGTAAACAATGGTCTGTAAAATGGCATCGATAGCAATTGTCCCCTCTCCTGTTAGACCTTGGATATCTGTCCTTTCTTTGCCTTATCACTTCCCACTGCTAAGGCAACTGGGGTTGGAGGCATTAGGTGAGACAGAATTGGACCCAGCTACCCTCTGCCTGCCCTTGGCAAGGGCAGTTACCCCAGCCCCATCCCTTAGCAAACATTAGGGAGGACTCACCTGACATACTTTTTTCCCCCAGACCCCGGTGGAAATAAGCAAAGATGATCCTGGTGAAGTAATGCAGCTCTGAAGCTCACCTGACCAGTTGTACAGTTCCTGTTGTTGGTTTCACATAAAGTAATTGCACATTATTTTGTCACATTTTATGTAGAAAATTACCGCCCCTTTAAGATGAAGACTTGGTATGCTGTTACCTGGAAAGGGGAGGATGGAGGGCGGGAAGATCTTTGGTGTGGATGGGAATGATTGTTCTCTTTGTTCCATAGTCTCTAAGTCTGGCATTGAGACTAAGATACATAGTTCACTTTGTCCTCTATAGCATATCTTTAAGAACAGAAATTCTCTACGGCTTTTCAGACCTATTTCCCAAGGTCCAGGGTTTAAAATGTTACAGAAAGGACTAGAGATTGCAGCAACTTTAAGTCTATTTGGGGATATTTTTCTATGACCTTTCACAGCCATTAATAAGAACCCAAAGCTTACACAGTAAGGACTTCATTTTAATATTGGGTACCAGATAATAAATTGTACACTATTTTAACCCTTACAATAGCCTTCTGAGCTGGGTATACCAACCTCATTTTGCCAAATGGCAAAAATTTTGAGAGGTGTAACTAACTTACCAACCCACACAGCTCTGGGTTGTCAAGATTAAGATCCAGGCCTTCTCGTCATGCTCTTCCATACCAAGGAAAAGAGCCAAACAAGAGACTGAGATATACAAGATCTTGCTGTGTCTTGACTCCATTTCCCTCACCTGGATACCAAGTTGCCTGATGATTTTTTTAGCAGACTGCTGCTAATGCAGACAGCATGTGTAGAAACAAAAGCTAACTGCTCATTCCTCAGTATCATGGTTTGAGTCTGAGACCAGTGATGAAAACTAAGTATTAAGACCCATGGATGTCTGAGCCCTAGGATATTCCTAATAATCCTTCTAAAGGTGGTTTGGATCTTTGTGACCATAAGAGAGAGAATAAAACCTAAAAGGAGCAAATACTTTTAAAAGAAACTGCATGGAACAGTTCCCATTCTGTGGCTGCTTGGGGATGACTCACAGTTCCATCGTTCAGAAGTGAACACTTACAAGCAAAGGGATCTTTTGGTTATGTAAGCAACATTTTGTTGATGACAATTTGGTATATTTGTTAAACCATTTGTAATGGCTCTATGCACTGAATGGATTGTCCTTTTTATTTTTTATGGAAAGAAAAATGAATTCAAAATCCATAAGCAAAACATTTAGTTAATATCTGAATTTGGGATACTAGCATCTCTTATACTTCTTACATGACATACACTCAACACATTCCACTGGGTTAAGTGCCTACATTCTCTGGCTGCATGGCTGTGCCCATCTATCTCATATATATTCCCAAGAATCACCTTCACAAATCTCAGGCTCTTTTCATTATAGGGGATCTGATACTTTTGATGAGGAACTATATTCTCTCCAGTTTCCTGAGCATACCTCCAGTCCTCCTAACTTGGGTATTGGATGGCAGAACAATTCTCTAAGCTGCTGGTTGGGGAGAGGAAAGTTAACAGTGGTAGGGGCTGTGCAGACATGAACACAGAAGGAACAAACAGAGGCATTCGTGTGGATACAAACCCTATTTCTGAAGTCTGATGAGTCTACTGGGGTTTTTAGCTGGAAAAATGTTCAGGGTGATGAAATAAGGAATATATGAGTTTTGGTAAATAAATGCAAACTGGTGAAAATATCAATAAAATATTTTTAATACCTACAATTTATT
Source organism: Manis pentadactyla (assembly GCF_030020395.1). NCBI lineage: Eukaryota > Metazoa > Chordata > Mammalia > Pholidota > Manidae > Manis > Manis pentadactyla. The sequence continues at coordinate 58,276,492 of NC_080027.1, forward strand.
TTATACATAAATTGCAAAACTTTCACCTGTGTATGCAAAAGTAGATTCTCTTGCAGATCAACAGCACCAGAAAACAAGCTAAGCTATGTAAATTTTTTTTAACTTGATTTGTCCATTATGTAAAGACATGATGGATTTAATAACTCCAAAGAAATCTATATCCCATTCTTAATCATTCACTAAACACCTGAATATTTATTTCATCACATCCACTCACAAAATAAATAGTAGTCTAATATATTCAGTACATTGAAAATAAACCAACCAGTCTCTCTTCATATATTTATTCTCTTTCTGAACTCATTTTGGTCTCCTGCTGTATCTCAGAAATGTACTAATAGCTGCTTTTAAGTTACAAAATACAAAAGAGTAATTTATTTCTTGGAGAAAATCTTGGGGATTACATTTAAAAAGTGAAATTTCTAGTTCCCATAGACTTTCTTTTTTTGTTAACAGTCTTTGAACCTTTTCATGGCACACATGTAAGGCTGCCTGTGACATGTGGTACCCTGGCCTCCAAATGGACATAATTGCATTTATAGTTTAGAGAAAATACAAAGACAAGTTCTGAAAGTAGCCATAAAAGAAAGTGCCCCTTGCTTTGACTTAGCAACATCAAAAGTGGGACTGTGCAATAAGAGCCATTCGAGTTTTATGAAAACTACTTTCCCTTCACATCATCTGTTAGAGAATGCCGCACCCATGATCATGTAACATTATTACAATCGTGAAATAACATTACTACATTCGTGAATTAACATTACCCAATAAAAGGCACATCTTCAAATATTGAATTAATAAAATCTGAAAATCAAAACAATAGAAGACATATTAAAAATCAAGCACTTAATTTGTAAACCTTGATAAAAATAACAGCCTATTCCAGTTTCTTCAGAGGTTTGTCAGCTTTTTATAAGGACAGCCTGAAACTACAGAACAAAATGGAAGACAGGATTTGGAAACTAGACCAAAATTAATTTACAAGGCTCAGAAGTTTTTTTAAATGAGCTACTGAGTATCTTTTTATAATGCTGATGCTGAAGAACACATCTGTTATAGAAGAAATGCACTCATAGGTGACAGACACTTAAGGACACAACCTGACTTCCTACCAAGTTCTCGAACTTTCATCTAGCACAACAGTGCCTTTCTGTACAAATAACTGCACAATATCATTGAGTAAAGTGCTAGTAAACCTTAAGCCACCAGAAATCTTTCAGGTTTGACAATTATTTGATTATAATTATGGATTTCAGAGAGACTGAATGTTGAAAAAAACAGATACAAGAAAAAAAACTTGTGGGGGAGGACCATCTAAGTGACAATAAAGGAAATAATGTCCCAAACCTGTTTTATTACACTACACTGAAATCAATTTCACTGAAGGTATCTGAGATGAGTGAAATGTAGTCAACAGGATTTTCTGCCACCAGTTTTACAGTTCTGTGTGGAGCACTAAGGGACGTTATTCCCAGTGACAAAGACACCTTTCATAGGATTCAATTTCAAACTTAAATCCTAGCATTTTCAAAATTTGAAACTCAATTCAAAATAAGTTAGGTATGGGATACATGGTCGTCTAATTAAGGGAAGCTAGTGATGACCATCTATAATACTCAAATTTCAATAAAGAAAGCTTTATGGATAAAAAGGATACACAAAAACAACTTTTGGACCTGCTGAAAAGTAAGGAATCTTTGTAGGACAACCTCTCCTACTTGTTAATCCTCACCATCCCAATGGCTTAAGACAGCTGCAATGTTTATTATAGAACTGTTCTACAAGCCTATATACCACTGTCTCCTACCCTCCACATTTAGAATCAAGGACAAATGCACTCTAGCATCATCCTATCTCATTTTCTGTTGCTGATTTTCTTTGAGGCTTAAGAGATATCAAGTCTATAGACATGACTTTAAGGAAGGTAAGAATGAAGAAAGTTCCATAGCCCAGTAAAACACCAGTAACAGGGAACATGCTTTACTACCTGGGGGAAAAACCTCTTCACAGTGCATAGTTTGAAATAAAAGTGCAATGTGGACAAGAAGAGAAAGTGGTGCTCTTGATAAACATGAATTGTTTTTTGGTTTTTGCAATTTCTAAAGAATTTAAGATAAAAATGCAGTCATTAAGAGGTACAGGGGCATCTTTTTCCAAAATATCTTTATAATAGGAGAGGGGAATAAGGAGAAGGGGAGCCTCACATCACTTTCTTATTTTTTAAACTATTACTCTTCCAAATCTAATGTTTGAATAAAATAAGTACTTTTTTCTTTAATATAAAAATGAATTTTTAGATAAAAATCAGCACAGTGACCTTGTCTATTTTACACTAAAGCTAACATAACAGTAAATCTGAAAGGAAAACTTGGAAAAGAATATTTTCATAGTAAATGGCATACCTTGTGTTTTAACATGGAAAAATTTATAATTTCCTAATTGCCTAATTAGTGAACAAGAATGCTCAGCATCCAATCCATGAATAATGCAGAATGTAATTTATTCTACTTTTTACTTCAAAGTCACAGAGATGACATCCATATCATTGTAAGGCCTACTCTACATTTTCAAGTTCTCACTCAATCCAAACATATAGATTAGGACAGGTCACTTTATTGCTGGCAACATTCATGGAAGGGGGCCAGGTTCCTCATAAAAAGACAGTAAGTTTGCTGGGAGCCAGGAAATGCTCTACTCACACATCAGCAGAATTATGGAAGTCAAGAGACGATCTTTTTTTTTTTTCCCTTGAAGTACCAAAGAACGATGCATGATTGGCTGACTGGTGAGCGGCCCCACATTTAGAGTGCATAGCTCCTCAGGATCAAGGCTGGCACCTGTGAACAGTTAACTTCGTAAGAGCATTATATCACTCACTGGGCATTTTATCATCTGCACTACAGATTTCACCCTGGAAAGTATTTGACAATACTTTATGCTCAAATGACAGTATGCATTCTTTCTCCTTGAGTACCCAAGTATAAATCTAAAATGATAAGGGGGCTTCTTCAGTCTGAAGGCAGGACTTCCTTGCAGCAGAGTGTCTCCAGAATTTCACAAAAATAAATAAAAGCAGCTAACGCCTCTTCAGCTTCTTGACCTTTCGGCGCTTCATTTCTTCTTCTTCACGTCTCATTTCCTCTAAGTCCTCTTGCATACCCAGTCTTAAACTGTCAAAAAAAAAAAAAAATGGAGAGGGAAGGTATTTGTTAATATATATGAAATTACCACTTTCTTTAAAAAGCAAGAATGAAATATCACCTGGGAATGTGCTGACTGATACACTCAAAATGCCTCAGTTTCACCACTGAAAACTGACTGGCAGGAGTATTTTTTACCAGGAGCACTGCCAGACACACAAACTGCAGTGGGAAAAAGACCTCACATAAAACCTCAACACAAAATGCCTTAATATTCCCTTTAAAGTAAGAAAATATAAATTGCTCTTTATTTTTAGAAGTGTTGAGATAAACAAGAAACACTCAATAAAATGTTCTATTCTTGTCCCTACCCAACACTCTAGTTTGGTATTTTATCTAATTACAGGAGGGGAGGACAAGAGGAAGGAAGAGGTTTAATATTCTGGGTTGAGACTGAGGCAAATTATTTCATCCAGCTAACTGGTGAATAATATCACTTGTTATCCCTACCCAATAAATTATCATTCATTTTCTGTCAGGTTTTTCTACACAGGAATCAGAGGAAACTCAGTATCCCTCACCAGGTCTCTGAGGCCAGCAGAGATACAGGTTAGCAAAACTGAGATGCACCTAATGTGGAAAGACAATTAGGATGGGGAAAGAAAAATAAGATCATGCTACAGTGGGATCAGAGGAGGCCTCCAGCATTTACTGTGTGCCTACAGGGGTGAGGCACTGCATTAGGCAACTTGTACGTATTCCCTTAATCCTCACAAGACCTCAAAGAGTAAAAATAGTATATTCTCATTTTACAAATGAGAAAACTTAATTTAGAAAGGCTAAGGGGTTTGTCAATAGGCTCACAGCAAGTAAGCACAACTGGGATTCAGAACAGTGGCCCCAAATCCCAAAGGTACAACTGAAGCAGTCAACAAGAATTTTTAGGACATTCCTGCTCACATGTGCAAAATTTTGTACTTACCTCTTTGCTTCTTCCTTTTGCTGCTCTTTCCAACTACTCTCCATGTAACGTAAGGCATAATCACTTTCATCTTTGTATCTGATAAGAGGAAATCAGTTATTAGAAAAAAGAACAAAAATTCAATTTTCTAAAGGAAATCATCCTCATATTTTTTAAATGAACATTTTAATAATTAAGTCAAACACACACTTAGGATTACTCCTCCTTGCTTGGCAAAGTAAGGGGGGCAGAGGATGGGCAGAGGGGGCTTCTGAAGTAAAGACAAATTAAATGAGTCTTTACTACTCCCAGAAGATAACTCTTTCCAAATCCAGTGTTGGTGAAGTACGAAGCCAACCATGTTTACTCAACTCACTCACCTCTTTTTTCATGAGAGCTTATAGTAAAACCCTGAAAGCACAATATATATGAAAAATGTTTATCTCATTTGAGCTTCATGACCATTAGTAGGTAGAGAAGGACTTTAGAATAGAGACTGAAGTAGAGGTTAATGGCTTGACCAAGAACACAGAGGGAGCTAATGACACTACTAAGATTAGATTTTTTAATTTTCTTTATTCTACCAAATGTCTTTTTGAAAAAATAACTTTTCTTAGGATTGTCTTCTAATTTCTCATATCCATGGCTTTGAAGGAGGTAGTAATTGTTGACGGATAGGCACTGTAGTAAGCCCCTTCTGTTTCACATGTATAGTACACCTCATCTGATCCTCCTAAATATCATTTTAAAAATAATTTAGCTCAAGTTTACTCAGCTAGTAAATCATGGAACTTGCATTTAAACCCTGATCTTTCCTCTATACCAGTGCTTCTCAAATTTTAATGTGCATATAAACCATCTGGGAACTTTATAAAGCCAACTTGGGTTCAGTAGATCTGCAGTGGGGCCTGAGAGCCTGCATTTCTAACAACCTCCCAGGTAATGTCAGTGCTACAGGTCCCATACTACTGCCATGGGGCCTTTTGAGTAGCAAAGCTTTTTACACCAAAGAAAAGCAGGCATCAGATCAGACCAGCTTTCAACATAGCTCTGTGGATGGCCACCTGATTTCAAAACCAATCTAGCTCTACTACACTAAGCTGCTTCACTGTCATTAAATATATTATTTTATAAGGACAGTGGTTTAAAAAGGGATTATTTTCTGGCCCTCATGCAAGTAACTACACAAAAAATTCTGAAGTAATTCTTAAGTGCCAAGAGTAAATCTAAATAATCATCCAAGTGTTCCTAATTAAGAATTGTATTTAATGCCTCTACTATTAATGTTTATTCCCCCCCAAGCACAAACTATTCAAAATTAAAAGTACATTTATCTAAATCTTTGTGAGTCTTACTTTTTTCGGTCATAGCCAAAGATTTCTCGAATGTGCTTAGATATTTCTTCCTGAGGCTCTCCTTCATCTTCGATAAAATCTTCCATTTCAGAGTCATATTCATCATCATCTTCCTCTTCGTATTCTCGCTGCCTTTTGTAACCACCAGGGAAGGGATGCCTTTGAGGACCTAAAAATAGAAAAGCCATTATTTTTAAGAGCATTAAAATTGAAAATGGTTCTATATAAACTGAGATTTTGAGAACTCATGGAAATGGTATCCTCAAAAACAGTTAGCAAAAGCTGACCCACAGCATGGGGTCATTACTACATCATCCCTGCTGTTTCATAATATCCACAAGGAAGAGAATTCCTGTTTATTCCAGGGTTTACCAGAACTATCTGGTACATTTTCTAGCTTAGTAATTACCATTCTTCTGGCTTTAAAAAACTGGTAACATTTCTTAAAAAAAATTTTGTAAATAGCTGTACAATCACAAACCTATGGATAATTATACAAACTGACTAAAACTGACTTTAGGAAAAACTCACTACACTACCCTTATTTTTGTCATTTTGCCAAAAGACTAATTAAAAAACTCTGGAAAGGACAGGCACTGATCAATACACCAGCATCTGAGCACAACTGCCTCCCAGTCCTTGGTTACAGAAGCTCCTTTTGTTGTTCTACAGTTGTACTTAATATTCATGGCTTGTCTCCTTTGCTCCAGGTTTCTTTCTCAAGTTTGGCACTACTTACATTTTGAGCCAGATAATTCTTTACTACGAGAAGGCTGTCCTGTGCCTCGTATGATGCAGCAGCATCCTGGCCTCTATCTACCAGATGCTAGTAACACCCCTGTTCCCAAATGTGTCAGTTAAAAATGTCTCCAGACACTGCCAAATGTTCACTGGGGATCAAAATCATCCTTGGTTGAGAACCAATGTTCCAGATGAAGTAGAAAGATTAAAACATGTCTTTTTACATTCTCCGTGGTGTCTAAAAAGTGCTTTAACAAATGCTATTACCATGAAGACACTGTAACCTAGCAGCTAATAGGTGCTACCAATGATCTGGTACCTTGGCACAGGAGATTCCTAAAGGATCAGTAGCTAGGGCCTTGATATTGTCCACTGTAAAAAACAGAAACATAAAGAGCAGTCTAAAATAGTTCCTGGCACATAGTGGGTTTTTTAACAAATATTTGATGAATAAATAACGCACCAAATGGCTTCAAGTTTACAAATACACTCCAATCCTTGAAGACAGGTCTCTCTAGTCCTCATGAAAAGGTAAAGATAAATTCATTCTTTGAATTATACATACAAGGCACACACACTACCCTGTCTTATAAATCACATATCCTAGTACTGCACTTTGAGACATTACACACAGGGCCCTGGATTAAGCCTCTTTCGAACACCTTTCCCAAGACATGATCACTAAAGGAACTCTCAGGACCGGACAGATAAAACATCAGGATTCTATCAACATAAGGGCACATGGAAAGGGTCACAGGGTCTCTGGTCATATAAAATAAAGTATTCTTTCTAATTCCATAGTGACAAATACTCTTAGGGTAGGGGCAGTTTACCTTGGACAGATCTGTAGCCAGGTAAGGAAGGCTTCATTCCATTCATCTGTCCATTGCTGGACTGGCTAATTATATTCTTGGAAGAAATTGTTTCTGAGACAACAGTGCACTTGGGCTTCAGGAGGGGACCTGTGCTACTAACTGTTTGTCCAGGTCCCAAGCTGCTCACTGGTCTTCCAGGGCCTGAACTGATAGCCCGTCCAGTTGGAACTGAGCCACTTAGTGACCGCCCAGGACCACTGACTGGTCGCCCAGGGGGACCTGACCCACTCACTGGTCGTCGAAGGTCATGTGGACTGCTTATAGGCCACCCGGGTCCACCAGAGCAGCCCACAGATTTCCCAGAACCACCTGAGCCACTAATGGGTCGCCCAGGGCCACTTGAGCTGCTTGCAGGTCGCCCAGGGCAACTCGCACCACTCACTGTCCGTACAGAGGGGTTTAAGTCACTGGCTGGCCTCTTGGTCCCACCAACTGACTGCTTGGGTCCTGAGCTGGAGCTGCCATTCTGTCGCCTGGGCATGGAGCCAGAACTAACTGTTGGCCGAGCAGTCCCTGAGCTAGAGCTGCTCCCTGGCTGCCTGACACCTGGACTCTTAGCCTTATTGTGTGGGGTGACCACAGGCCCAGGCCTGGAATGGATGGGATGGGGAGGAGATTTTTTGGCTTTGTGTTCAGTAGCAGATCTTTGAGTCCCTTTAGTGTAAGTCTTTGGGACACTTGGTGAATAGGTGCTGCAGTTGGGCTTTCCAGCCCCATTGAAAACAGATCTGTCATGGCCCTCACGAAGCAACGGTTGGGAGCAACTGCCAGTTCTTGCTTTGGTCCTCTCCCCCGGCATGGATTTGGATGAAGACAAACCAAGGTGTTTCTCACTGGCTGTGCTGGGTCTGGGTTTCTTCTCAGCATGAAGAAGGGAAGTACCCTTAACAGAAGGCTGCTTGTCCCCAGAACCTTTGCCAAGTTTTGTGCCCACACTTTCTTTATGAGAGGCTGCCTTTTTGATTGGAGGTAGTCTTGTGTCTGTCTCAGGTTTCTTCTTCCTAGACTTCCGTTCAAGGAATTCTCGCTCTCTAAGTTCTTCTGCAGTCATAGGCCGCTCTTCTGTTTTTCTCACAGTCTTGATCTCCACTGGCTCGTACTGCTTTTTCTCAGCCAGCCTGAGTAAATCACTGAAGTTCATGAGTGGTGGGGCACTTTTAAGGGGGACCTTTGGTTTGCTTTCTGCTCTGGGAGGCTCTTGCTCTTCCTCATACTCCTGCTCTGACTCTGCTTGATTGTATTCAAAGAATTCATCGTCTTCTTCCATCTCATACTCTTGGTCTGTTCCCCGGCTAGTGTGACTTTCCATTGCCTGCCTCTTCTTTGACTTCTCCTCAACAGGAATCCCATCGTAACCATGGAAATTATCCTTGGTCCTCTTAGCCATAGCTCTTGCTTTCTTGTCATGTTTTAGCTCAATTCGCTTTTTCACTAGTTCCTCTTTTCTCCTTTTTTCCTCTAAAGCTGAAAGAGACAAAGCAAGAATATATTATTTCAAGGTTTCAAGATAAAAACAGTAGGTTCACCTGAAACCGAGCAGGTGGCCAAAACACAAGCAGCATTTGAGTTACAATTTGAAGACATCTAGGAATCAAATGAGGAAGTCATTTGAACAAGTACCGATTGAGTCATCTTTACATAATCAGTGGGTAACATGGGTTTTTCTATATGACTAAGCAAGTGAGAGACTTGGCTTTCAGCTTTAAATAGAAAAAATAGTCCATACCAAATAAATAAACCAAGTTAAGGGAACATTAGTACTCACTTAACAGTTGTTATTATGACTCAATTAATACTAAAACTTACTCAGTTTCCCTGTCATTTGAATGAAGTGGAACTACTTTTTGAGTTTACTGGTCTTCAAAAATTTGTCCATCTTTTAGATAGCAGTATTAATAATAAATAATATGCACATGTACACGTGTGCATGTGCACGCGCGCGCGCACACACACACACACTATAAAATAAGTAGATCCAGAACCAATGTCAAAGAATGAATAAGTAGGTCCTCTTATTAGCGACCTACTATGACCAATTTGAAGATATGGTCAATATTCCCTAAAAGCTTTCACTCTAGGAGGGAATAAAGGATACTATCTGTACAAGTGATCAACATGGGAACATATGTAATGTTATAAATACAGCTGACTCAAACACACAAACAACAAATCCATTACACTGTTATTACAAACATCCACTGGTTAAGTACAAGCTAACTGTAAAGGTAGGCAGCTATAAATACATACCTTTTCGCCTTAGCTCCTCTTCTTTTCTCCTCAGAAAAGCCTGTACAGCTGCTGACTGGACACCCTTAACTTTTGGGTCTTTTTTGGGAGGCCCCACTGCCAAACTATACCTTTTCTAAAAATAAGAACAGAGTAAAAAGTTGTAAGAAATTTGACTTTAAAAATACATCACCTATTAGGTGAAAGGCACTGCGCCAAGCCACAGAGTTAAATGTTACTAAAGCACTTAATTCTGAGTAATTAAGAGATCATGTAACCAAATGAAAGCTTAACTATAAAATTTCAGGCTAAGTAGGATTTTGCATGACTGTTTTTAGGTGCAGAATTCTTTTTTAACATCCCACATAATGCATAAATGAACAATTCAGAGAAACACTGCTTTCCCATAAAGGTACCTAGACTAGGGACTAAAAAAGAATCACCACTTAGAACAGTTTGTGTGTTTTAAAATTCTGAAAAGAGAAGGGGTATGTGGGGGGGCCTTGGTGAAGGGGGGAGCCTAGTAAACAATGTTCTTCATGTAACTGTAGATTAATGATACCAAAATAATAATAATAAATAATAATAATAAATAAATAAAAATTAACACTTAAAAAAATTCTGGGGCAGAGCAAAGATGGCGGTGTGAGTAGAGCAGTGGAAATCTCCTCCCAAAACCATATATATTTTTGAAAATACAACAAATACAACTCTTCCTAAAAGACCAGAAGACACAGGAAAACATCCAGACTACATCCACACCTGCGAGAACACAGCGCCTTGCGAAGGGGGTAAGATACAAGCCCCGGCCCGGTGGGACCCAAGCGCCCCACACCCCTGCTCCAGGCGGGAGGAGAGGAGTCAGAGCAGGGAGGGAGAGGGAGCCCAGGACTGCTAAACACCCAGCCCCAGCCATCTGGAACAGAGTGCAGACACAGTGCATGCATGGGGTCCTGGATACTAGGGAAACAGGACAGTAAGATCTGTGAGTGGGTCCCCGCAGCCGGCGCCCTGGGGACAAAGAAAAGTGAGTGCTTTCTGGAAGTCTTAAAGGGACAGAGACCCCACCACTGGATGGAAGTGTCCTGGGACACTTAGTCCAGAGGCAGGGAATCTGGGGATCTCTGGGCACTCTAACCCCCTGGGCAGCAGGAAGCACAGAGGCCCCTCACGGAGATAAATAGCCTCCCAGCAGCTCCTGCTCCAACGCGACTCCACCATTTTGGAGTAGCTGCCCGAGCCAGGCCACGCCCACAGCAACAGCGGAGATAAACTCCTTAGCAGCCGGGCAGGAATCAGAAGCCCTGTCTGTGCGCAGCTGCCCAGCACAAGCCACTAGAGGTCGCTGTTCTCCCAGGAGAGGAAGGCCACAAACCAACAAGAAGGGAAGTTCTTCCAGCCATCACTCGTGCCAGCTCTGCAAACTATCTCTATCGCCATGAAAAGGCAAAATTTCAGGCAGACAAAGATCACAGAGACAACACCTGAGAAGGAGACAGACCTAACCAGTCTTCCTGAAAAAGAATTCAAAATAAAAATCATAAACATGCTGACAGAGATGCAGAGAAATATACAAGAGCTAAGGGATGAAGTCCGGAGGGAGATTACAGATGCCAGAAAGGAGATGACAGAAATGAAACAAACTCTGGAAGGATTTATAAGCAGAATGGATAAGATGCAAGAGGCCATAGATGGAATAGAAACCAGAGAACAGGAATGCATAGTAGCTGACACAGAGAGAGATAAAAGGATCTCCAGGAATGAAACAATATTAAGAGAACTGTGTGACCAATCCAAAAGGAACAATATCTGTATTATAGGGGTACCAGAAGAAGAGAGAGAAAAAGGGATAGAAAGTGTCTTTGAAGAAATAATTGCTGAAAACTTCCCCAAACTGGGGGAGGAAATAATCGAACAGACCACAGAAATACACAGAACTCCCAACAGAAAGGACCCAAGGAGGACAACACCAAGACACATAATAATTAAAAAGGCAAAGATCAAGGACAAGGAAAGAGTTTTAAAGGCAGCTAGAGAGAAAAAGGTCACCTATAAAGGAAAACCCATCAGGCTATCATCAGACTTCTCAAAAGAAACCTTACAGGCTAGAAGAGAATGGCATGATATATTTAATGGAATGAAAGAGAAGGGCCTTGAACCAAGGATACTGTATCCAGCACGATTATCATTTAAATATGAAGGAGGGATTAAACAATTTCCAGACAAGCAAAAGTTGAGGGAATTTGCCTCCCACAAACCACCTCTACAGGGTATTTTAGAGGGACTGTTCTAGACGGGAGCACTCCTAAGACTAAACAGATGTCACCAGAGAAAATAAAATCAGAGCAAAGAGAGCAGACCAACCAAATACTAACTAAAGGCAAAAAATAAAATCAACTACCCACTAAAAGCAGTTAAAGGAAACACGAAACAGCACAGAATAAAACAACCAACATATAAAGAATGAAGGACGAGAAATAAGAAGGGAGAGAAGAAAAGAATCTCCAGACAGTGTATATAATAGCTCAATAAGCGAGCTAAATTAGGCAGTAAGATACTAAAGAAGCTAACCTTGAACCTTTGGTAACCACGAATCTAAAGCCTGCAATGACAATAAGTACATATCTTTCAATAGTCACCCTAAATGTAAATGGACTGAATGTACCAATCAAAAGACACAGAGTAATAGAATGGATAAAAAAGCAAGACCTATCTATATGCTGCTTACAAGAAACTCACCTCAAACCCAAAGACGTGCACAGACTAAAAGTCAAGGGATGGAAAAACATATTTCAGGCAAACAACAGAGAGAAGAAAGCAGGGGTTGCAGTACTAGTATCAGACAAAATAGACTTCAAAACAAAGAAGGTAACAAGAGATAAAGGATATTACATAATAATAAAGGGCTCAGTCCAACAAGAGGATATAACCATTCTAAATATATATGCACCCAACAGAGGAGCACCAGCATATGTGAAACAAATACTAACAGAACTAAAGGGGGAAATAGAATGCAATGCATTCATTTTAGGAGACTTCAAAACGCCACTCACCCCAAAGGATAGATCCACTGGGCAGCAAATAAGTAAGGACACAGAGGCACTGAACAACACACTAGAACAGATGGACCTAATAGACATCTATAGAACTCTACATCCAAAAGCAACAGGATATACATTCTTCTCAAGTGCACATGGAACATTCTCCAGAATAGACCACATACTAGCCCACAAAAAGAGCCTCAGTAAATTCCAAAAGATTGAAATTCTACCAACCAACTTTTCAGACCACAAAGGTATAAAACTAGAAATAAATTCTACAAAGAAAACAAAAAGGCTCACAAACACATGGAGGCTTAACAACATGCTCCTAAATAATCAATGGATCAACGAACAAATTAAAATAGAGATCAAGGAATATATGGAAACAAATGACAACAACAACATAAAGCCCCAACTTCTGTGGGACACAGCGAAAGCAGTCTTAAGAGGAAAGTATATAGCGATCCAGGCACACTTAAAGAAGGAAGAACAATCCCAAATGAATAGTCTAACATCACAATTATCAAAACTGGAAAAAGAAGAACAAATGAGGCCTAAAGTCAGCAGAAGGAGGGACATAATAAAGATCAGAGAAGAAATAAACAAAATTGAGAGAATAAAACAGTTGAAAAAAATCAATGAAACCAAGAGCTGGTTCTTTGAGAAAATAAACAAAATAGATAAGCCTCTAGCCAGACTTATTAAGAGAAAAAGAGAATCTACACACATCAACAGAATCAGAAATGAGAATGGAAAAATCACAACAGACTCCACAGAAATACAAAGAATTATTAAAGACTACTATGAAAACCTATATGCTAACACGCTGGAAAACCTAGAAGAAATGGACAACTTCCTAGAAAAATACAACCTTCCAAGACTGATCAAGGAAGAAACACAAAAGTTAAACAAACCAATTACGAGCAAAGAAATTGAAATGGTAATCAAAAAACTACCCAAGAACAAAACCCCTGGGCCAGATGGATTTACCTCGGAATTTTATCAGACATACAGAGAAGACATAATACCCATTCTCCTTAAAGTTTTCCAAAAAATAGAAGAGGAGGGAATACTCCCAAACTCATTCTATGAGGCCAACATCACCCTAATACCAAAACCAGGCAAAGACCCCACCAAAAAAGAAAATTACAGACCAATATCCCTGATGAATGTAGATGCAAAAATACTCAATAAAATATTAGCAAAACGAATTCAAAAATATATCAAAAGGATCATACACCAGGACCAAGTGGGATTCATCCCAGGGATGCAAGAATGATACAACATTCAAAAATCCATCAACATCATCCACCACATCAACAAAAAGGACAAAAACCACATAATCATCTCCATAAATGCTGAAAAAGCATTTGACAAAATTCAACATCCATTCATGATAAAAACTCTCAGCAAAATGGGTATAGAGGGCAAGTACCTCAACATAATAAAGGCCATATATGATAAACCCACAGCCAATATCATACTGAACAGTGAGAAGCTGAAAGCTTTTCCTCTGAGATCGGGAACAAGACAGGGATGCCCACTCTCCCCACTGTTATTTAACATAGTACTGGAGGTCCTAGCCACGGCAATTAGACAAAACAAAGAAATATAAGGAATCCAGATTGGTAAAGAAGAAGTCCAACTGTCACTATTTGCAGATGACATGATATTGTACATAAAAAACCCTAAAGACTCCACTCCAAAACTACTAGAACTGATATAGGAATACAGCAAAGTTGCAGGATACAAAATTAACACACAGAAATCTGTGGCTTTCCTATACACTAACAATGAACCAATAGAAAGAGAAATCAGGAAAACAACTCCATTCACAATTGCATCAAAAAGAATAAAATACCTAGGAATAAACCTAACCAAAGAAGTGAAAGACCTATACCCTGAAAACTACAAGACACTCTAAAGAGAAATTAAAGGGGACACTAAGAAACGGAAACTCATCCCATGCTCTTGGCTAGGAAGAATTAATATCGTCAAAATGGCCACCCTGCCCAAAGCAATATATAGATTTGATGCAATCCCTATCAAATTACCAGCAACATTCTTCAATGGACTGGAACAAATAGTTCAAAAATTCATATGGAAACACCAAAGACCCCGAATAGCCAAAGCAATCCTGAGAAAGAAGAATGAAGTAGGGGGGATCTCACTTCCCAACTTCAAGCTCTACTACAAAGCCATAGTAATCAAGACAATCTGGTACTGGTACAAGAACAGAGCCACAGACCAGTGGAACAGATTAGAGACTCCAGACATTAACTCAAACATATATGGTCAATTAATATCTGATAAAGGAGCCATGGACATACAATGGTGAAATGACAGTCTCTTCAACAGATGGTGCTGGCAAAACTGGACAGCTACATGGAAGAGAATGAAACTGGACCATTGTCTAACCCCATACACAAAAGTAAACTCGAAATGGATCAAAGACCTGAATGTAAGTCATGAAACCATAAAACTCTTAGAAAAAAACATAGGCAAAAATCTCTTAGACACAAATATGAGTGACCTCTTCTTGAACATATCTCCCCGGGCAAGGAAAACAACAGCAAAAATGAATAAGTGGGACTATATTAAGCTGAAAAGCTTCTGTACAGCAAAAGACACCATCAATAGAACAAAAAGGAACCCTACAGTATGGGAGAATATATTTGAAAATGACACAGCCGATAAAGGCTTGACGTCCAGAATATATAAAGAGCCCACACGCCTCAACAAACAAAAAACAAATAACCCAATTAAAAAATGGGCAGAGGAACTGAACAGACAGTTCTCCAAAAAAGAAATACAGATGGCCAACAGACACATGAAAAAATGCTCCACATCGCTAATTATCAGAGAAATGCAAATTAAAACCACAATGAGGTATCACCTCACACCAGTAAGGATGGCTGCCATCCAAAAGACAAACAACAACACATGTTTGCGAGTTTGTGGAGAAAGGGGAACCCTCCTACACTGCTGGTGGGAATGTAAATTAGTTCAACCATTGTGGAAAGCATTATGGAGGTTCCTCAAAATGTTCAAAATAGACTTACCATTTGACCCAGGAATTCCACTCCTAGGAATTTACGCTAAGAACGCACCGCTCCAGTTTGAAAAAGACAGATGCACCCCTATGTTTATCACAGCCCTATTTACAATAGCTAAGAATTGGAAGCAACCTAAGTGTCCATCAGTAGATGAATGGATAAAGAAGATGTGGTACATATACAGAATGGAATATTATTCAGCCATAAGACGAAAACAAATCCTACCATTTGCAACACCATGGATGGAGCTAGAGGGTATTATGCTCAGTGAAATAAGCCAGGCGGAGATAGACAAGTACCAAATGATTTCACTCATATGTGGAGTATAAGAACAAAGAAAAAATTGAAGGAACAAAACAGCAGCAGAATCACAGAATCCAAGAGTGGACTAACAGGTACCAAAGGGAAAGGGACTGGGGAGGATGGGTGGGTAGGTAGGGATAAGAGGGGGAAGAAGAAAGTGGGTACTATGATAGCATGCATAATGTGGGGGGTGGGAGAAAGGGGAGGCTGTGCAACACAGAGAAGACAAGTAGTGATTCTACAACACTTTGCTATGCTGATGGACAGTGAGTGTAATGGGGTTTGTTGGGGGGCCCTGGTATAGAGGAGAGCCTAGTAAACATAATATTCTTCATGTACTTGTAGATTAATGATAACAAAAAAAAAAGAGAAAAAAAAGGGGGATTACTTCCTGATAGGATAAAACTAACTGCAAATCAACAATTAATGCATGCTTTACATATCCTTAATTTTCATCTTTTAAAGTGTGTCAGATGATCAGCTATGGAAGTACATTTTTCTGATATTATTCCTTTCTCTTAACAAAAAAAAAGCAGTTACTGTGTGGTGATCTCCAATAGGTTCTTCACAATGGTAATAAGGTCATATCAAAGGGTGGGCAAAGGGTTTGTTTGTGTTTATACAGAGGATCAAAGCCTAATTTGGCTACCCAGAAAACGAATTAAGATATGATATGAAGAAGAACTTCCAACATCAACATCTGCAGAATACCTTGTTCACCATGTAAGAACTTATTCACTATGTAAGAACTTATTCACCATGTAAGAACTTGTTCGTTATGCTTCAGAAGATTGGAGACTGTTGAGAATTAGGCTTGGGGTTGATTAATGACTGTGCATTGAGTCCCCTATACAGAATTTTATTGTTGTTAACAACCATTTGATCAATAAATATGAGAGATGCCCTCTCAAAAGAAAAAAATTCTGATAAAAAAAAATCAACCTCCTTCAAAACTAAGCATTCCAAAGTCCAACTTTTCAAATAAACAACAACAAAAAAACTACTACTCACCACTGTTTTCTCTCCTGAATACCCTTTGCCAAGTGATTTTCTAGTAAGGTCTCATAACTATATAGGTTATTTTGCTTATAACAGGAAACACTGAGATTTTACTTTGACCATAGGCAAAGCTGGTGGCAAACCACAGCTAAAAAGCACTTCAAAAAAAATCTAAGCAGCAAGAAAAGCCCAATTTTCTGTAACCTTTAAATGTAGCTCTACGTTCATGAAATGTTAATTTGCCACACAAACTCTTTTAGGCAGGTTTCCGTATCACCCATAAAGTACTAACATTATCCTGGCACAGATGGTATTTCTCTGGGCTTTGACTTTTATGTAACTACATTAAGGAAATGACTAAAACTAGAATAATGGTAATTTGAGCTATGAAAGGAAAATTATTTCCATTTTATAAGTATCTATCATTAGAGAAGTATGATAAACAGAGCTAATAACTCAAGACCAGGATGATTCATTTCCAAGGCAATTTTACGTTAAATTTATGGGTGAGGAAATAAGATTTTTAAAATACCCTCCCTTTTTGGTCTTGTTAAGCATATGACATTCTTATCCACTGAACCAGTTGCTGTGCTAGTTAAAAAGGAAACACTAACCTCCAAGAACAAATTGAGCTACTTGGGAACCAAAAAAGTGATTTCCAAAATATGTATCAAATTCCTGGAGGAAAGCCAACAGACCCATGCTTACTGTCTGGCTGCCAAATACAGGGCATCTTGAAACAGATTACAAGTTCCAGCTGAGTCAGTCTACTGACAAAGCATCTGGCCAAGGAAGCAGGCCCTAATCCAACCTGAAAATCCTGCATGGAAGCAATGCCGAGACGTGACACATCCCTGACAAAGAGAAATCCCAAAGAGGGCATCCAGATTCCTTTCCAAGTACCTTGGCTGGGTCATAATGAAATCCTTTAATAAGTCAATATCTTTGTAAATTTAGTTGTAGACCTTTTCCATAGTGTATTGGGGTCAATATTCGAAGGAGAAAAAGGAGAGTGAAAGAGACTGAGAAGAAAGAGAGTATTGCTTACCTAAGTAGATATATAAAATCATCCTGGTTTATAAGAACCTCAGACAGGCCTTATCCACAAGAAGCTCACATTTTGTTTTTGTTTTTTTATACAATTTTTATTAAGATTATCATTGATATACACTCTTATGAAGGTTTCACATGAAAAACAATGTGGTTACGACATTCACCTATATTATCAAGTCCCCCCCCCCATACCCCATTGCAGTCACTGTCCATCAGTGTAGTAAGATGCCACAGAGTCACTACTTGTAGGAAGCACATTTTCTTAATGGAAGTGTCACCGTGAGTATGATTCACATTGCAAAAGACAAAAGCAGAGACTCCATCCTATAAGCAGATTTGTAAGAAAAGGAGGCATGGGTTTGTGTTCCCGAGACTTAAGATTTTCCTGTCAGTGCCAACTATACCCCCAACAGATTCACCAGACAAATCAAAGCTTATACAGGGTTTTCCCCACAAAACTTCCAATATATATACCTTAGTGTTAGTTATTTAAAAGAGGATTGCTTTGTTACCTAACACTTCAGCAATGAGTACTTCCTAATCTGATTTCAGGATAGACATCTTTTTTCCTAATCTGGGATTTAAGAGATAGACCCTGGAGTATGACTAGCAGGAAAGCTACTCTTGACTGAATATAGGCACCCAAACAGAAAACAAGTTTCAATGCAGTACAGTTTAAGGCTAAGCTTTAGTTGTTCACATACCACCTTCATGATTTTTACCCTTTTAGTATACCACCTGTATTATTATTTACTAATTTCAAGAAAACATAAACCTAACATCAAGACTTATTATTACAGCTTTACCTCAAGCAATGACATCCATGAAATCACTGGCTTGAAAAGCTAGTTACATTTTTTGAATCAAATCAAAATAGAACTGTTTTTTAAAATATACAACTATGAGAATAAAAACTACTTGTGTATTACCTAAAATTATGGTACAGCCAGATTTTGGTATAGTGCATATGAGGAATATAAATACAGCAAAGGCAGACACAAGCAATAAATACGGGAGCCACGGGGTGTCTGGGAACTGAGATTCACTCAGAAAAGACTTCCAAAGATTATTTTTAGCTTTTTTCAAAAGTACACACCTATTTCTATCAATTCACATGCTAATTTCAAATTCACCTTTTTTTTTTTTAACACCTCTAATCCTAAAGGATACTTATTAAACTGGCCTCACATTTAACCCAACAAGTTTGTGGTACTTTCTGTCCTGTCCCTATGAAGTAGAAGAAATTCAGTAAATCTATACATCTTATTTCATGGGTCTGCCAGGAAATAAGTAGGGCAAGTTCCCAATGGATGAGGCTTAATCTTATTTATTGCCATGAGCTGGATCATAATCAATAGTTTCTTAAATCCTCTGTAGCTTGATGTACTCAAAAGCAGATACAAGAATATTAAAATGTTCTCTTAGGCAAAGTTTGGGTTAAAACCTAGAAATTTGGGACAAAAAAAAAGGACTGGGCCTCCATAGATGACCCTCTTCTTTTTTAACATTTTATTGAGATACAATTCATATACCTTAAAATCACCCACTTAATGTGTGTTTCATTGGTTTTTAATATATTCAGAGTTGTGCAACCATCACCACTATTTGATTCCAGAATGTTTTCTTCATCCCAAAAAGAAATTCCTTACTCTTTAGCAGTCATTCCCAATCTCCTCTCACATCTGCCCCTAGCAACCACTAACCTATTTACTGTCTCCATGGATTTGCCAAGTCTTGCCCTATTGCACAGGGTGATAAGCATTATGAATGTTAAGTGTTGCTACTCATCATTATGATTATTCACAGTGAGATTCTCTAGGTAGCGATGGTGGGAAAAGCAGCAACAGAAGTCTCTGTGAGGGCAGCAGTTTCTAAAAGACCCACTCCCTAAAATACTGGTTGAGAAGTACAGCTCTAGGAGAGCATTCCAAAGCTGCCCCAGGCACTGGAAAAGCCATCTTCAGATGCAAGAGTAGGGAATAATCCATTATGGATTACAGAGCAACAGTTATAAAGTGACTCCCAGCAGCAACTTTTTTGTTGGCCCATACTGTTCTTTAAAAGTAGAATATAACTACTGTAACAAATGGTAGGCTTCTATTGAATTCATGGAACTTGGCCCTTCAATCATTTTACACCCAGACTACTTTCATATACGTGATGAAATCATGTGCCCAGTGTATCTCTACATAGTGATATGCATCATAAAATAAGGTTAAAATATAGAGGCCATAGATAAATGATTATAAAGGTAAGTGACTATACAAAATATATTTTGAAAACCTTCATAAAATTTTCCTTGTCTCTATTAAGTTTGAAAAGAGATACAGACACCTTCAAAGGCCAAGCGAGTATCTTTTGAAGAATGCTCTGTAAATTTGTTCCTAACATCCTTGGACTGAGAAATTATTTCTCTGACTTAATTGAAATTAAGAAATGATTAGTTTCTAGGACCATTAAATGTATCACCAGGGATGTTTTACTTCTTTTGGAGTAAAAACAGAATATATCTAGAACTTTAAAAATGACAATTATGTAATAGTAAGTAAATTTTATCAGTAATTTACTTACAACTATGTAATGTAATTTTATTCTGTTGTCTTTTCCAATAACACATATATAAAGTATGTAATTTTTTTGTTCAAATAAAAACTTTGAAAAAAAAATGAACTGATACAATATGTGGCCGTGATGGTCAGCTTTATGTGTTAATTTGGCTAGGCTATAGTAGCGAGGTATTTAATCAAATACTAATCTAGGTGTTGCTGTGAAGGTATTCTGCAGATGTGGTTAACATCTACAATCAGCTAGCCTTAAGTTATCATCCATAATGTGGGTGAGCCTCATCTAGTCCGTTGAAGGCCTTAAGAGAAAAACAGGTTTCTTAGAGAAGGAATTCTACCTCAAGATACAGCATTAACACTAGCCTGAGTTTCAGCTCTCAGAATGTGAGCCAATACCCCTACGATAAATCCTACTGGTTCTGTTTCTCTGCAGAATCCTGATAAAGTGAGCTTTTATATTTTGGTACAGTTCACTTAGCATAATGTTTTCAAGGCTTATGGTGTAACATGTATCAGTACTTCACTTGTTTTTATGGCTGAATAATATTTCATTATACAAATAAGCCACATTTTACCTATTTATTTATTAGTTCATGGGTATTTGGATTGTTTCTACCTTTTGGCTATTTTGAATAATGGGGCTGTGAACATGTGTGTACAAGTTTTTGTGTAAATGTATATTTTCATTTCTCTTGGGTATGTATAACTATAGATAATTCTAACATTGAGCTGCCTAGCCCTTTCAAAAGGGGGCTGCAGTCAGACCCTGTTATGAAAAGATTTGTTGTAATAGAATTTTATTACACAGCCCTCTACCCCCACAGGGGTAAGCCCACTAGAGAACCATGTTAAAAAAAAAAAAAGCTGGGATTACATTATATTCTATTTAATAAGGCAGAAGAACTATTTCACACGTTCTCCTGCATCAGATGGTCACATTTAGCTCTAACAGCAGCACACCAAGATGCACTCACTAATTGTGAGTCTGTTTTAAGGCATCAGGCTGCTTCATTGTTTGAGCTTCATGAAAAGCAGCTGGACAAGAGTTTCTTTTATCCTAAGTGTATCCATTTTACTATACTGCAAGCCAACTCCGTTATTCTGCTGAACCCCGATGAATAATCCATGACAATGAAGCTCATGCCATTTAAATATGATTATCAGAGATTTTGCCAAGATTTGTAATTCTGAAACCAACAGACCTAAAAAAAACATTAAATCACTTTAAAACATATGTGTTCCTTGAACTGAAACTATATTGTCTTGGTCAGATTAAGAAAATAAGGAGCTTTTAGTCCGGAAATATGAATTCACTACATGTTATATTGGAATCACTAGTCAATCTTTTCTTGAAAGCTGTTCTTTACTTAGATAAAGATTAGAGTACAATTAGCACACATAATGTAGGGGGGTGGGGAAGGCAGTATAGTACAGAGAAGACAAGTAATGATTCTATAGCATCTTACTACACTGATGGACAGTGACTGTAATGGGGTATGTGGTGGGGACTTGATAATGGGGGGAATCTAGTAATCACAATGTTGCTTGTGTATTTTAATGATACAAAAAAAAGATTAGATTACAATTAGAATTGTAACATATTGTTACATTTTATTGTAATTGTAGAAAACATAAATTTGCTGTTGGTTTTACAGAGAGATTTGCATATTCAAAGACTACATCCTTAACTTTAATAATCACTACACAATTTCTAAAAATCTTCTCAAAGCATCATAAAAGGGAATGTATGCAGGCCTGGCAACTCAATGGTTAGCATTAGGCTTGCTTGGGCAAGAGGGTGAAGACAGAATAACCAAAAGGCATGCTATTTAGGATTGCTATGGAGTCAAATGTAAAATTTACTATGACTGTGTTTATAAAAATATAACCTGATTATAAAATGTAGTATCAGATAGATACCTCCAGTCCAACCTGTTAGAAATGGCCCAAAAAGGACAACTGTGTATTTACTGCTGTCACACAGTTTGCAGCAGTCTGAATTAGACCTAGGTCTCCTGACTCGGGTCCAAAAATGTTCCCAGTACAACATGCCTCACTTCTAACTTGAAATTCCAACACTTTCATCTCTAGCTCTAACCTCAATCGTAAATGCCACTTCCACCTGCCATTTGGACAGCATGATTACATCAAACAGGTCACCACTGAACTTTCTTATCTTCCCTCACCCTCAGACTCTATTTCTGTTAACCATGTTGGCACTCTCCCAAACAGGCTGTAAATCTCTATCCACCAGTTTCCAAACGCTGTTGGTTTGGCTTTCACATTCTCTCACGTAAGACTTTATGCTGAGAAGCATCATAAAAAACAAATAGGGTTCCCACCTATGGCTATATTAGGCTGGAGTTGGGGGGTAGGTCCAGACTTTATAGCAAATAACCTTTCTCACCACCCCATATCCAGTACACTCTGCTCATTCAACACAGGGTTGTGCTTAAGAGCAAGAAGTCTGGAGCTAGCAGATTCTCAGCTCTGTCTTTACTAGCCTTGTCACTTATAGCTGTGTGACTTTGGGCAAGTTTCTTCATTTCTCTGTGTCTCAGTTCCCTCATCTGTAAAACAACCTTCCTTCTACAGTTATTACAGTGTTTAATTAATTCACATAAAGTGCTTAGAACAGTGCCTGGCACAGGGTGATAAGCGTTATGAATGTTAAGTGTTGCTAATCATCATTATGATTATTCACAATGAGATTCTCTGGGTAGTAAAGACCCACTCCCTAAAATACTGGTTGAAAAGTACAGCTCTAGGAGAGCATTCCAAAGCTGCCCCAGGCACTGGAAAAGCCATCTTCAGATGCAAGAGTAGGAAACAATCCAGTTATGGATTACAGAGAAACGGTTATAAAGTGACTCCCAGCAGCAACTTTTTGTTGGCCCATACTGTTCTTTAAAAGTAGAATATACTACTGTAACAAATGATAGGCTTCTATTGAATACATGGAGCTTGGCCCTTATCATTTTATACAAAATCTACCTGGCCTTTGAAGACATCTGAATTTGCCATCCCAGTTAAAGTCCTTAGGCTCCATTTTCAGTATCTATATTCTTACCCTCAAGGGGCCACAGCCCCCCATATCCTTATATATCTAGCACTACATGAAGGCTTTCCCTTTACTATTTGGTTTGAGGGTCACACCAGAACAACGGTATCTTGTCTGGGATGATTTTTGCAGTCTGTGAGGAAGACCATGTAATTTATCTCATGTATTATAAGCCATCAATTATAGTTACTTGAAACCTACAAGAATCCATATTCTAAGCTCTATTATTCCATCACAATGAGACAATCAGTTTGTTTCTGTTAAAAGAACCCAGGGAGAAAAATCTCAAATGCAGAGTTACCAAAAATATCTTCTCTCCTTTAAATATAAACAGAGCTAAAGACAATGGGTGGTTACATCACCTGGATCAGCTGTGTTCTGTATTCAGTTTTCCACTGGGAAATGATAGCATGTCTAATATTTCTAGGCATGATGCAATCCTTTATTTTAATGAAAACACTATAAAGATAACTATTTCTCCTAAAAAGAAACGACAGAAAAGATTCCCACTTGGGAAATGTTCATTGCTTCTCAAGCTCGATACAACAGACACTGCTTAAAAATAAAGCCCTGCAAGGAGTCTGAAGTGGCTTTCCAAGTGTTTTAGATTTTAGCCTTACCAACACTAGTCATTACATTTCCCTTCTAGAGCAAAGATGTGACAAAGGAACTCTGAAGACTGAAATCTGAATGCCAGCTCTGATAGGATCCAAATGGAAAGTAGGGAAGAAGATAGCTAAAAGGGAAATATGAATCAAGCACCAGAGGGGTGGAGCCATGCCTGTCAATTACTGCAAAGCCTCTCTGGTTCTCAAACCATCAATCAATCAATAAAGTGTATGTCGGCAGGGTGTGTACGTGAATTGAAATGTTTCTTGATTTGGATAGTAATTTACAAGGATACTTGCTTTATAATAATCTGCTACACCGTACAATATATTTCATAATTGACTATGTTCTAAAAGGCTTTACACTGAGCTGATAAAGTAACAGAATTAGACAAACCAAATTAAAGCAAGATCATGGATTAAATTTAACTACCATCTTGCTCTGTTTCTCAATTTCTTTTGTGATGTATTTTGATCTGATGTAAAACTTTCATCTGATGTACTTTCATGTGATTTAAGAATTATAATGCTGCTATCTAAAACTTCTAAGCTTACTAGCTTTGGGGTGGGGTGGGCAGGGAAAGGCACTTTCATAAAATATAGTCTATATTTATCTGTTTATTTTTAAATGACCTTCCCAATTTACCTGTTTTCCCTTTTGCTTCCAATCTTTGTTATTCCAATCATACATGGATAGATAATGCATATATTCTTAAACATACAGATATTTTGAAGTCATCTGCTCTAGGAATACCTGCTTTTCTCCCAGCAGTTATTGGTTTTTTAGAATAAGAAATAAATTGGTTCTGATTCATCTACAGAATATTTCTGGACATCGAAACTAGTATTATCTATCTTTGACCTCCACTAATATTCAGGAAGATCTAAAATGAAATATGTACCTAACATGCAAAAATGAATGGTTACCGGACCCAATATTAACTTACCTACAAAACTTACAGAGGCAGAAAGTAATTGTTGTTCAAGGTTTCATAGGTTTAAGCCCATCACTTCAACCTGCAGATCTTATGACTCAGGGTTTAGGGGAATGATTATTCAGAGTACTTGAGATGGCAGATGAATATATATATTAAACTAATGGATATCAGTTTTATTTACCAGTTATATTACTGTCTTCAGATCAGTATCATCAGTAAAAGACTAGGCAAACCCCAGAAGACAAAAGCTCGAGAATATCATTAACATTGCAAATACACAAAAATCTAAGAAAAGCAGGGCACCTAGTGAGAGCTCGATAAATTCCAGTTGAATTGACTTTACAGAGAGCTATATGAGCTCTACACCTCACTGCTCAAACCGCAGGTATCACAATGCAATTTATCGGTTTACAGCTGTGCTGTGGGTACCATCTGGGGCTCCAGAAATGATCAGTTTATGCAAAACAGCTACAACCCCGCAAACCTGGCACTCTCCACTACCTCGGCATTTAGATTTAGAAAGTCTTATACTGCTTTGAGAATATTACATACAGAATTAGCAAGCATTACTGAGTAAATGGGACCCAAATTTCTAACAAGGACAAATCTGGAAGGCCACAAGTAAACGGAAGCTGAAACTAGCTCACCCATTCTGTTGGCCAAGGATATCGTGGAACCGCTCGACTTCTCTTCTCAATAGAAAAGGTGATCCCTTCGGAAAGTGGTAATTTAATCACCTCGCTGGCTAAGTGGGTGGGGCCACAAGTGAGAGAACTTGTTCGGGAGATCACAAAATATTTGATCCGGTGGGAAATCAGCCAAAAGGCTATCAGGCTGTCCATAAAAACCCTGAACTCCCCTACATGCTTCTTCCACAACCTCTGAACTGAAGTTTATGCCGACGTCAAAAACTACTAGCGCTAGATTCCACTATGTACCAGACACGGCTCCACTCTCCAGTTTTCACGCAACTCTAAAACACCCAAACCTCAAAGTCCGTGCTTTAGGGGTAACTAAGTCGGCGAAACTCACTCCGCGGAAAGCTCTCGCATCGCGTCTTAAGACCCTCTTCACCCTGAGCTCCCAGGAGTGTAGAAGCCCAAGAAAAAGAAATAAGGTGCCCGGATCTTTCCCGGAGCCGGTATGCGGATGCCTGGAAGTTCCACCTACCACACATTCCCAACTTGAAGATT
Organism: Manis pentadactyla; assembly: GCF_030020395.1. Lineage (NCBI taxonomy): Eukaryota > Metazoa > Chordata > Mammalia > Pholidota > Manidae > Manis > Manis pentadactyla. The sequence continues at coordinate 58,302,606 of NC_080027.1, forward strand.
AGGATCTCCTACAGCGGCGCCCCGACTGGTACTTACCGGCACGTTGTTGACACCTTGTCCTTTGGAAGCTATCAGGAGAATTTCCCTGAAATCCATGTTGGCCGAGACGGGGACACTGGGCCAGACTCTCGGAAAGGAGTGAAAGCACGCCTTCCCGAGGCTCCCAGCTATAGCCAAGCGAACTGCCCGGCCGACCCCTCTCTCACCCCTCCCCAGCAGGACCACTTCCGGCGCCGTCCAATTCCGTCTGCCCGCCCCCTTTCCTCAAGCGACCTATATTCTTTCAGGTCCGGCGCTTTGTTAGCGAATCTCTGGCGTAACTTCCGTTTTTAGACTCGAGACACGTAGAAACGTGATACGTGGCTGGTGGCGTCAGCCCCAAGGGGCGGGACTAAGTCCTTCACTGACCAAGGAGACGCAGCCTAGTAAACTGTGGGGTGTGGCAAAGGTAGAGGGCCGCTTTGCCCGAGGCCGGTGCGCGCGCCCTCATAATAGTGTTGCTGCCTGTGAGCTGTGGGTAGGGAGAGCGAGGGGCTGGGGTGTTACCTACCAGCCTACCTGGCCTGGGTTAGCTGGGTGTCACGTGTGGACGCTCAGGTCTGAAATGACAGGGTCCCAGCAGCAGAACCCACAGGTCTTCAGCGGGCGTTTCAGTTACCGGTTTCTAGGAGCTCGCGATGCTGCGCAGGCGCACACAGCACCGACTGTCCTCTCTCTCAGATACAGTACTCATCGCTCCCTGCCACTTGGTGTGTGCTGACCTCCTACTTAGGTGCGCGCGTGCCACGTGTAGAGGCACAAGCTTAGTGCTTTTCCTCCATTTCGATAATAAGCTTTATGTAGGGAAGCCGGGTGAATTTTGTTTAGTGGGTGAATGAAGTAATTTCTCACAAAAATACAGACCCAACCTGGACATAGTTGCCACACTGATAATACATTAATAATATGCCCCATATTCATAATCATTGGGAGTCCAGTCCTGGGCTCTTTTCGAGAGTTACCTGGGGTCTGTAAAGTAATCTTGACCTCTAATTAGTCCCAGGCCTGGGAAAGGCATGGGAGCAGGCCAGACTTAACTGCAAACCAACAATAAAGATCTTTTAGGGTGTGATGGAAATGCTCTGAAACTAGACTGGCCATGGGTACTGTAAATTTACTAAAAAATATACTTTCGAAGTAAGTGCATGTGGATAAAATGAAGGTTTCTGTGGCCAGGATTCTCACCTAGTCCTCGTTGGGTAGTTCATTACACGTGTGGGCGATGTGTTATTGACTCTATATAAAGAGCCCTGCCCAGTGCTCTGGGCGACACGGTGGCACGGCTGCAAGGCTGCAGGAGAGCAGAGCAGAGGCTGGAGCGGTGGCACCGTGGAGGACAGAGACTGGGACGGCTGTGCAGGCAGAGAGGCCCAGAGGACATCTGTGTGGGTAGAGAGGCCCAGACGTGGAGCCCAGCTTGCTGCATGTAGACTCGCTCTGAGTGGACGAGATTTTAGTGATTGACCTGCCTCCGTGGAAATAAAGTTGGGTATAACCCTTTCACCCCAAGAATGTTCTACTGTCACTTCTTTGGTCACATTGCATCCATAGTGAACTTGCCCAGGGCTGAAACCCTTTGGCAAGACAGTGCATTTTTTACAGTATGTAAATTACATCAGTAACACTGTTAAAAAAAATATTAGGCAAAGCTTCTCTTACTCTTTCAACTGAAGTTTTAATGCTGACTGTGGCCCTGACTACATTTTCCATTTAAGGCTGTTCCCAAAACAGATAAAGATTAAGTCTTTGTCCAATGTCAGAACTGGAATTCTCAGCCTCTCTGTTCCCTCTGGAGTGGCCAGCATACAGATCATCTATGCCATACATTCCTTTCAGATACAGTCTCACCTATTTTAAGCAGTTCACACTTTAAGGAAGTGTGGATAAAGTGAAGGTTCTTATGGCCAGGATTCTCAACTGGACATGGTCGGCTAGCTCATTACACACGTGTGGGCAATACGTTGCTATTGACTGTATAAAGAGCTCCACCCAGTGCTCTGGGTGGCACAGTGACACAGCCACACAGCTGCTGCATAGCTGCAGGAGAGCAGAGACTGGAGTAGGTGACAGCGCTGAGGACAGAGACTGAGATGGCTGTAGGGGAAGAGAGGCCCGGAGGCAGAGACAAAGGAGGACTACAAACCTGCAGACTGTTGGATGCAGTCTTAGTTGTAGTGCTCGACCTACCACAGGGAAAACAAGCCCAGTAGTAAACCCTTTTACCCCAAGAACGTTCCATTGTCTTTCCTCGGTCTCACTGAATCCATAGTTAACTTGCCCAGGGCTGAAACCCATTGGCAAGACAGAAGCCAACTCTACAAATATTTCACCCTCATGATTGTGAGTTTTATGAATGCTTGGGCATAATATATTGAAAAAAATTGCAGATTTCAGTTTCCTCATCTGTAAAAAATTTAAAAATTTTTAAGATTTTGAATTTCCTTCAAGTGGTCCTTTATTCAGCAGGTAGAGTCCTCCTTCACTGTTTTTCCCATTGTTCAAATCTTATTCCTAACCGTGGCCTGTTAGGACTGCTGTGATTTGCACCAACTCACTTCTTTCACATCTTCAGCTGGACTCTTTCATTCCCTTGTATATGCCAAGCTTTCTTCCACCCCAAGACCTTTCCATATGCTCTGCGTGGTGTGCTCCCTCTAACCTTTGCTGAACAGCTCATCCTTTAGCATTCCACAAGCCTTTGGTGAGTGGTTATCTGGGTTCAAGCCCCTACCTTACTGATTCCAGTTTAATCTGTAAAGTTAAAAACAGCAATAGCAGGGTTGTTGTAAAATAATGCATGTAAGAACTTTCGATTAGTACCTGGCTATTATGGGCTGGGTTGTATGTTCCCAAATTCATATGTTGAGGTCCTAACCCCAAGGACCTCGGAGTGTGAGGTCTTTAAAGAGATAAGTTAAAACAAGGTCATTAGAGTGGGCCTAATCTGGTGTCATGGGTGTCCTTATAAGAAGAGGAAATACAGACACAGACAACCACAGTGGGAAGACCATGTCACAACACAGAGAAATGATGGTCATCTACAAGCCAAGCACAAGGTCTCACAAGAAACCAACCATGCTGACACCTTGGTCTCAGATTTCTAGCCTCCAAAATTGTGAGAAAATAAATTTCTGTTGTTTAAGTCACCAGTTTGTGGTACTTTGTTATGGCAGCCCTAGCACTAATAACCCTGGCACATTGTTAGTACTCAGTAAAGTGTCAGGTGTTATTTTTCAAGGAAGCTCTCTCACTAGCTCAGTACCCCTTTTGCAAGTTCTTACAGTCCTCAGTATTTTCCTTCACAGAACCGTTCACAGTTTGTAAGTAGATAATTGTGTTTTTCCTTTCCAACTACTGGCTATCTCTCATGTTGGCTGTAAGACCTAGGAGAACAGGGCCCAAGCCTGTTTTACCCATTACTATTCCTGTCACCAGTGCAGTTACCTGCTCACTTTCCATAAAAGCTGCAATATATATTTTTTGGTGTTTATTTGAAAGTTGAGTAGGTATAAAAACTTCTCAACGAAATTTTTTTGTAACTATGTGTTGATGGATATTAACTAGACTTACTGTAGTGATCATTTCATCTATCAGACCATATATACAACTATCAAATCATGTTATACACCTGAAACTAATGTTATATGTCAATTATACCTCAATAAAAAAAGACCTGTCAAAAAAAAACCACATTGTTGAGCAACTTAATGAACTTTTAAATGAAAAGCCCCCAATATTCAATATTATAATAGCCAACATATATTGAGCCTTTAATATATAGTAAGTGCTTGACAGGCTCATCTGATTTAATCATAAATGTCTGTAGTAAGGCACTTCTTGTTACTATTTTGTAGATAAGTAAACTGAAGGTGGAAGACATTAAATAAGTGGGTTAATATTGTACAACTGTTAGTGGGAAAGCCAAGACTTAAATTTGTGGGAGATAAGCCACCATGCTAGACTGCTTCCATATTTCAATTAGTCCATTTGAACTGGTATAAATATATACACATGAAACTACAGATAATCTAAGAATTATCCTTGGATTCGGTAAGTAATATATAGTTACTCAGAATCATCAAGAACAACTGCTGGAGGTGGGAGTGAAGCAGGAATGAGGGAAAGGAGAAATTTTCCTATACCCATATAAAAGAAAATTTATATTACTAAATTCAGCAAATATTTCCTGAGCAACTACTGTATGTCCAGCCCTGCATACAATACAAAGAAAAGAAAGACCCAGCCCTTGCCTGGTCAGAACGTTCATTCTCTTTACTCTCCTATAACACAAGTAACAATGTCAGAAAACAAAGTGTTGACTCTATGGGTACAAAGTACTGGGGGTAGAGTTGCCAGACTTTGCAAAGAAAATTAGATGCCCAGTTACATTTGCATGTCAGATAAACACTGAAAACAATTTGCTGTTTATCTGAAATTCAAATTTAACTGGGCGTCCTGTATTTTGTCTGGCAATCCTAGGAGTAATGGACTTCCAGTTGGAACATGGCCAAAGACACACAGGAACGCATATAAAATGGTTCAGAGAATAGATAGTGGATATATTAGAAGAAAATAAGGTCAGAAGTAAGGATAGGATATAAGGTCATAACAGTAGGTGAAGTCCTTCTAGGAATTACCTGAAGAAAACAAAATCCCTGATTCAAAAAGGTATAAACACCCTTATGTTTATTGCCACATTATTTACAATAGCCAAGATACGGAAGCAACCAAAGTGTCCATCAATAAATGGATGAATGGATAAAAAAGACATGGTACATACACACAATGGAATATTATTCAGCCATAAAACAAAGAAACCCTGCCATTTGCAACAACATGGATGGACCTAGAGGGTATTATGCTCAGTGAAATAAGTCAGGTGGAGAAAGGCAAATACCATCTGATTTCACTTATTTGTGGAATAAAAACAAAACAAAACAAAAAATGAACAAAATAGCAGTAGACTCATAGACACTGAGAAGTGACTGGTGATTACCAAGGGGGAGGGGTTGGGGTAGGAGGGGGAGGGAGATAAAAGGGCACAAAAATTCTCAATCATAATATAAGCTGGCCACAGGCATGGTAGTACAGTCTGGAGAATAGAGCCAATGGTTCTTTAACATCTTCCAATATTGACAGTAACCGTACTAGTGGGGGTGGGGATTTAATAATATGGGTAACTGTTGAACCACTGTGTTCTATACTTGAAACCAATATAAGATTGCATATCAATGATACTTAAGTTAAAAAAAAAAGTAGGTGAAGCCATGTTGAGACAGTCTTGAGAACCAGGACAGGAGGGAAGGAGAAAAAGGAGCCAATGAAAGACCGGAGAGGTAGGAGGAGAGCCAAAGGAACAGAGTGCAGGGTACTAGGAGGCAAAAGGGAAGGCTTGCCGGGAAGAGGGGGACAGCCTAATAGATCTGGGCTTTGAATGTCAAATGCTGTAAGGAGGTTCAGTAGGAATAGTGAGACAGGCACCGTGGGTTTAGACAGAGTAGGGTGAGAGCCTCTGGAAAAAGACCCCTACCAAAACTCCATGTTAAACAATTAAGCAAAGCCAGAGTCACGTTAATTCTCTAAAGTAAAAATATCAAAGTAGGAATATAAGCATTCTTGTGAGATTAGTTAAAACTAAAAAGCCAGGAGTAACTTGGCCTGGAATGTTTGAATATCCCCCAGATAAGAAAGTATCTGAGCAGAGCCTATGTTTTCACTGTGACAATTAGAATATACAATTGTATGGTCTACCTTAGCAGGCTAAAAGGCCCAGCTTATTTTCTTTGACTTTACCCAAATGCTGCTTTTCTTCCTCCAGCCCTAAATCAAATGATTTGCAACCTAGGCAAGTAATAATGGCAAGTGAGCCCAGTCATAAACAGCATAGTAAAAACAGGAAGGACTCCATCTTAAAGATAAGATTGCATTTTAAAACCCAAGAAATTAAAAAGTAAGTTTATTAACATACTCCTTAACAAACAGACAATAACTCAGCCCACCTTGGGAGCAGGACAGGCAGTCTTGATTGATACGCTCCCAGACCAAGAAGCTGCTATCCTGGGAAAGAATCAAAGCAGTAAATTTCTTGTGTTAACTTTCAAAATAACCCAGAAGACTGATAAGAAACTTAGTGTCTCTTCAAAGAAACATTTGAAGACTATTTGGCAGGTATGCATCCCTAGCCCTTTCTCTCTTAACTGCCTATAAAACCCCTAGACAATGCACAACTATGGACTCTCTTGTCCCCTCCTGGCACAAGCCAGGAGCTCTTTCCTCTTACTTTATCTCTAAATAAAAGCCTCACTTGCTCTCCTATTTTGAGTGTTTGCAAAGTTCATTCTTTGACTCCATGAACAAGAACCCTGGCAACAATTGGACTGAGAAGGTCACTGAGTTCAGCAATTGAGTTTATTATATGAAAATTAAAATCACAACAAGGTACCCTTTTCATCCATTAGATTTAAAAAGTTTGAAAATAAACAATTGGTGAGAGTCAGGGAAATAAGACACTATGGTGGGAGCATGAATTACATTAACTTCTTAGAAAACAGTTTGACCAAATACTTAATTAATTTGTCTAATGCAATTGAATGTAGTCACTTTTCTAAGCAAGTTTTGTATATTAACTCATTTGATTTTCACAACTCTGTGAGGGAGGTACTACTGTAGATGGGGAAACTGGCACAGAATGGTTAAGGGGTTTGTCCAAGTTCACCTACTAATTAGTAGAGGTGCCAGGACTAGGCTCCAGGCTGTGTTCTACTACAACCTGCTGGCCTTATCAGTCAAAAGTCTAAAATGCAACTACTCTGACACAGAAATTCCCTTTCAAGAAATACGTTCTACCAGAATATTCATGTGTGCTAAGAGCAGTTGAACAAAGTTATTCACTGCACATAGTTTGGAAAACAATCTGTCCATTAGTAGGAGACTAATTAAATATTGGTACAGCCTTGGAGTGGAAAACAATGCAGTCCTTACAAAGGATGAGGTAGATCTATATGTATGCAGATGGAATGATCTCTGTGATATATTGTTCGATGAAAAAAGCAAGATGTAAACAATGTGTGCTGGGGTAGGAAAAAGTGTATATACATATACACATAAGCTTGTATGCATGAAATGTGAAAATTGATAGAAACCTCACTGACATGGCATGAGGAGTCCTGCAGTGGGAGCTCTCACCCCCCTTGACAACTGCAGACCCCATTAAAAAGGAAGACAAGGACACCTTGCAACGCCTTGTTTTTTGGTTACTCTACCATCTTGTAGGAGGAGGGAAGTTTCTGCCTCCCCAGCAACAGCCCTGCAATAATAGCCCCGCCAATGAGAAAGACTGTTAAAACTCAGCCAAAGAGCAGACATGACTCCAGACTCTAGTTTCCTCCAATGGACTTTTTGCTTAGAATAGTCCCCCAACTCTCTTCCTTCCCTTATAAAAGAGTATTCCTCTCCTTTGTTCCTCTGACTTGTCTGTAGTTTTGTAGGGGCTTGCTTGCTCTGAATTGCAATTCTCTGCTGTTTCTGACTAAACCCATTTTGCTGGTAAAATAACTGAGTTTTATTTTAAGGTTAACAGAAGATTATCTCTGAATGGCTGGGTGATCCAGAAAATGGTAGCCTCTGTGGAGGAGATAATTCAATCACAGATGGGAGGGAGGGAAGGAGAAAGAGAGGCTTACTTTTCACCTCATTCTTTTTCGTGCTCTTTGATTGCTTTCCTTGTGAATGAATACTGCCTTGTCAAAACAAACCCCCTTTAGATTTTAAAACAGATATGACAGTCAAGGGTTTTTTAGTGCTCTCCACTGTATAATGTGCACTTGCATGCATTTCTTTGATCCTCCCACAGTTTTGGAAGAAAGCCTTATTTCCCTCTTTGTGGAGAGTCATTTTACAGACATGAAATCCTCCAGCAGAGATCTCTGGAATGGATCCTCTGGAGGGTCAGAGCTGCTGCACTGGCACATTTAGTATCATTAGTGAGAGGCAGTGGCTAGGGCTGGGCCAGCCTATAGTTTCGCTGCCTCAGTACTCAGAATCCCTCCAGTAATGAAGCAACCCCAACCTGATGGCAGGGCTCTCATGAAACTTTCAGCAATGGGGTGAAGAGAGAGACCAGAAGTCAATGGGGTGGGAGGAAGGATGGGTGACTGGTATCTGAAGACATCTGGTGATGAGGGGAAGGTGAGAAACAGGCAGAAATGAGGGTGGAGATTAGGAGCGAGTTGGAGAAAGGTGAACTCGAGGTTGTGTAAACACGGAGTAATGGAATGAGCTGGGTCTTTTCCCCTAGGTCTGTGCTTTCATCTTAGCTCTGCCGTAGAAGGGCTACGTGTCTTCAGGCCAAGTTACTTTTCATTATTTTTTAAATGTATTTGCGCAGTAGTTGAATACAACACTTGACATAAAAATTGTCAAGCAATATGAATAATAGGAAAGCCCCCATCCACCCCATTCATTTTCACTCCCCTCACCATGGGAAAACTACCATATGTGTAAAGATATGTAGATTTTTTTTTTTCAGTTTACAATATGTCTTGGAGCTCTTCTTATGTCAGCACATACTGATCTAGTTAATTTTTTTGTAGCTGCTGTATCATATTTCATAGCATGTTTTTAGTATAATTTATTTGACCACACTACTATTGGTGACTTGTAACCCTTCTTACAAATTTGTCTTTCAGGTACAATGCTGCAGTGAATATCCTTGTGTAAGATAAATTTTAGCCGAAATAAGCAGGCGAAGAGAGGCAACAAAGGGCCAGGTAATTTATTTGAGTGCAACTCCTGGGTGATGTTCTGTGGACTGGGTATTACAGGCCAGGGGAAGTCACACCCGGTCAGAGAGGTGGGGGGGTTATAAGGCATTAGGAGGGGGAGGAGTGGGCAAGCTATCCTAGGGGGCGTGGAGAGGTATGATTGGCTAAAAGTGACATAATAGACAACTAGAAACTTTTTTTCCTTCCAAGAGGGAGGAGGCTGACATCCGGGTCTTAGCTGGCACATCAGAAGGATGGAATTCAGGAAGAACTGTCCCCTTTCCATATAAGGCACGGACCCTGGGGTCTGGTCTGTTCTCCTTTTATGGCATCTCTCTGTTCTGTTTACACGTCCTTGTTTTTCCTTCCTCCAGCCTAACACCTTGTACATGCTGTTATGTATGAATATTCCTGTTTTCCTATGTTAGCTGTTTCGATACCTAGAAATTGGATTACTGGGATGAAGGGTATGCACAATTAAAATTTTGGATATCTACTACCTAATTGTCTTCCAAAAAGCATGAACCAATTTAGATTCCCACCAACAATATATCAGAGCAGCCTTTTCTCTATACATCAGTTTGAGATATAATCAAGCTTAAAATTTTTGCCAATATTTTGATGGGTGAAAAATATTTCATTGTTGTCTTATTTTCCCTATCCCCAATTACTAGCCAGCATCTTTTCATATGCTAATTGGTAATTCTTTGTTCTTTTTCTTCCGTAAATTGCTCACATCTGCAATGGATGTTCGATTATTTTGCTGGCATCCATCCCTCTCCCTCTCTCACAGTATAGCAGAAATTCCATCCGTGTGAGATAGATTCTATGCCCAGCTCTAGTGAGCACCATAATCTGATCAACACAATCCCACACCCGGTTCCAAGTGATTAGGTTAAAAAGCCCTGTGGATCCAGGCCTAAATCAATCAAGCAGCAATGTGTATTCCTCAGGCATATGTAGGCACAGTGCCTAGGGCCTACGGTCTTTTTAAGGTCACATGAAAATGTCCTAATTTCCTCTAAAATCAAAAAAGAAAAAATGAGCTGTTTGGTTAAAGATGCTGTAATACATGTTAAGGATTTAATTCTGTTCTCCCCACCAAACTCCAATGTCAAAACTCTAATCTCTGGTGTGACTTTATTCGGAGAAAGGGCCTTTAGGTTAAATCAAGTCAAAAGAGTGTTAACCCCAAAAGACTGGTGTCCTTATAAGAGGAAGAGAAACGAAAGAGTTCTCTCTCTCTCCATGGCCACACAGAAGAAAGGCCATGTGAGGACTCAGTGGGAAGAGAGGTCTGACCAGATATCACCCCTGATGGCACCTTGATCTTGGACTTACACCTTCAGGAACTGTGAGAAAATAAATTTCTGTTGTTAAGCCATCTGGTCTCTGGTATTTTGTTATGGCCACCTGAACAAACTAATTCAATACATAATAATGGTATATTTATTTGTCCTACCAGGGCAGTCATAAAATGTAATTTTTATTTATTTATTTATTAATGGAAGGAGGAACCCATGAAGGCAAAAGTGTCTAGGGCCCACTAAGTCACAGTGAGGTGCTGCAGGCAGGCCCTGGTATTCTCTTGGTGCAGGCCTTTAGAATAAAGGTGGGGAAAGGAGGCTGCTCTGGATAGTTAGGTGTGCTATGAGGCCTGGAATGGCTGCAGTTAACTTTGCTATTACGAGGAGGGAAGCTGACACACTGAGAGGCAGAATAAAGATCACAGAAAAATGCAATCACCTCTGAGTTTTCATGCTGCTGTGCTTAAAAAAATTAAGAAAAACTTTTTTTTTACCAAGGAATGTGTGAGTGCATTCAGTTTTAAAGTTAATTAGTAAACTTATTTTGAATAAGAGTAATCTTTCATCCCAGTCCTCTCCAAACTGTCAGGGTGCCACCCTAGTGGCAACCACCCTCAACTCTTTTGCATACCTCCCCATTTGCTAAACCAGGTAGCTAGGAACCAAGGGCATGATTCCAGTGGGGAGTTAAGCCCCCGCCAGGAGCAGACAATTCAGGCGTCAGTGAGGGCCTGCAGTAAATCCAACCGCCCTCACTCAGGGGCAGAAGAGGACTGAGCACAACAGAGGGTGAGGTTGATGCTGGGTAGAAGAAAGCCGGCTTGGGAAAGGGCTTTGAGGTTGCTGTTCATCTGGATGTAGAATCTCAAATCGAATCACAAAAGAAGGAACTGGGAGCTCATAGAAAAACAGCTTATCCATGACTAATAAACATGCAGCTCAATCCCATTCACAATTAAGTGGATAAACCTAAAATAAAATGAGATATTTTCTACCTTTCAAATTGGCAACAATAAAAATATCAAAAAGATTAATAATACTCAGTGTTGTGAAAGTGTGAGAAAATACTATGTGAGTGGAGACTGGCACATCATCTTTGAATTACTATCAAAATTAAAAATAGTATGCAGGTGTTAACCAGTGATTTAACTCTTAGGGATTTATCAAGCAGATGTACTATCACATATTTGTGAAGACATATGAAGATGTTCAGCACAAAACAAACAAACAGCCTAACAGCCACCCAAAGGGAACTGATGAATAAATGTTAACATATCAAGATAATGGAATACTAGGCAGCCATTTAAAGAATACTGTAGACCTACACATGTTAATGAGGAAAGAATTCCAGGATATTTTGCCAAGTGAACAAAGTAAGGTGCAGACCAGTATACATAGGTTTTTCCAATTTGTGTGTAACAGAGAGTGGGTGATGAGACATATTTTAAAATTCCTAGAACATTTCTGAAAGGATATCCAAGAAGTCATCCACGTGATTCTCCCCAATTGGAGGGAGACAGGGGGTCCAGGATGGGAAGGAAATTTAACTGTGCACAGTACTGGTTTTACTTGTTAATTTTTTTGAGCACATGCAGGTATTGCCTTTAGACATGTAAAATAAAAAATTTTGTTTGAAAAGACAAAGAGTGTCAAAGACAAGGAGGTAGAAGGAAATGTGTCCAAAATGAGTGGAAAAGTGGAAATGGATCCAGCCTCTGGGCAATGGAATAAGTCATCAGGCAGCAGCTAGCCAGGCAGGTTTGTCCAGAACACATGACAAAATCTTTGATTTCCAGGATGCCTGGTCTGGCCTGGCCTCCCTTGCTGTGTGTGGGCTGGAGAAATGTCTGCATTCTCCATACTCAAAAAGCTGCTGTGGGTGGACCTGTCCACTGACTCCTTGGGCAGCCTGAGGATAAGCCTCCTGGTACGGTGGCCTAGAAGATTAACAGTAGCAAGATGAGAAAGGCAAAGCAGCCAGAAGTAAGGGCAGGTGCTCAGGGGGAGAGACAGGAAGAAGTATAGCCCAGGACATAAAATTTAGAATGAGAACAATGGCTCTCAAAGTGTACTCCAGACGGGGTCCTAAACATTAAAAAACACCGAATCTACCTCCTACCACCTGTATAATTAAAAAATTAAAAGGTATGGAAGTTCAGCAAAGTTCTGAATTTTCCCATTGTGACTACTTTGATCTGTTAAAATACCAAACATAAAATTCTTTCCCAATCTTTCTGCTTCCCTGACTTCTTGATACTCTGAACTTGTGCTTTAGCCTGTCTGTTGGATAATTCACCACTGTCTGCAGTCTACCAGTGTCAAAATTACTTGGCATTTTGATGGCTACTTCAGTCCTGATACATGGGAAGCTCTAGAGGCAGGGCCAGAAACTTAAATTTTAACAAGATGAAGAAATAATAATGAATACTGTAGTAGGTAGCCTCCAAGATAGCTCCTGTGGTTCCTGCCTCCTAATATTCACCCCCTTGTGTGGTTTCCTCCCACACTGTACTGGGGTTAGCCTGTCACTTCTGGGTGAAGCTCTGTCACTTCTGAGATTAGGCTATAGGTGACTTTGGTTTCTATCTGGGGTGTCCACTTTCCTTCTCTTTCTTGAATCTGTCATTCTGGGGAAGAAAACTTCTATGTTATGAGCAGTCCTTACAGAGAGGGCCACATAGTAGGGGCATCTGGAAGAAGTAACCATATAACCTGGGGATACAACTAGATGACAAAGGGGAGAACTGAGGATAAATAAGTCATGAGGTAATGGGATAAAGAGGGTGCGATCAGCGGGAGCTGCTGTAACAAGGATGGCTTAAACAACAGACATTTATTTCCTTCCAGTTCTGGATGCTGGAAGTCTGAAGTCAGGGTGCCAACATTGTTGGGTTCTGGTAAGGGTTCTTTTCTTGGCTTGCAGACTGCTGTCTTACAGCTGTATCCTCAACATGGTGCAGAGAGAGAGAGAGAGAGAATTGCTGTTGGAGGTGAGGGTGTTAGAAGCCAAGTAGTAGCTAGGGCAGCTTGTGGAGCAAATGCAAGGGCATCTGGAAGAAGTAACCTTGTAACCTGGTGGTTATAAGGGGACTAATCCCATGATGAGCCTCACCCTCATGTAACCTTAATTACCTCCAAAGGCCCCATCTCCAAATACCATCCAACTGGGGATTAAGTCTTCAATACATCAATCTGGGGAGGCACACAATTCAGTCCATAGCAGAGGGGATGGACAGCACCTATGGAACGTATTGCCAGAATCTGGATCTACAAAACTTTCATGGGCAAGAATCTAACAGAGATTAAACATAATAGGAAAAATGCCAAGTCCTTAACTTAGATGAAAAAAATTGCAAAGTTAAAGGATGGAAGAAAATATTCTGAACTATAATGAACTATAAACTCAGCCTAAGCTGCCTGGACAATGTGGTTACCAAAAGAGCTGACTTCTCCTCTTGTCAGATGCAGACACGGGACAATGTTACATTAGGACATCCTCCGCAACACAATTTTAAGGTGCCTTAGGAAGCTTTAGTGTAGCATCTCCCAGCCCTTGCCTCAAAACAAATTCTGCCATCTGCAACCCTCTTCCCTGGGTGTTTTCAAACAGGCTGTCATCTTGTTATTTGTGGACTTTATGAAGCATTGATACATTAATTTTTAATTGACTATATGTTACATGACATACCACAATACACTAGGTCTTTTTTTTTACTTCGTATCATTGATATACAATCTTACATTGGTTTTAATTATACAACACAGTGGTTCAACAGTTACCCATATTATTAAATCCTCACCCCTTCTACTGCAGTCACTATCTATCAACGTAGTAAGACGTTACAGGATCATTAACTGTATTCTTCATGCTGTACCACCATCCCCATGATCAGCTTACATTGTGATTGTGAATTATTGTACCCCTTTATCCCCTTCCCTGCACCCCCGATCCCTCCCCCTTGGTAACCACTAGTCCCTTCTTGGTGTCTATGAGTCTACTGCTATTTTGTTCCTTCTATTTTGCTTTGTTTTTAGACTCCACAAATAGGTGAGATCATTTGGTATTTGTCTTTCTCTGGTTGGCTTATTTCACTGAGCATAATACCCTCTAGCTCCATCCATGTTGTTGCAAATGGTAGGATTTGTTTTCTTCTTATGCATGAATAATATTCCATTGTGTTTATGTACCACTTCTTTATCCATTCATCTATTGATGAATACTTAGGTTGCTTCCATATCTTGGCTACTGCAAATAATACACAAGGTCTTTGAATGGATAATGGACAACAATATCAAAAATTAAGAAAAACACATGAAATAAAAATTTAAGATTGAAAAAATTATAGTTGAGAACAAGCCTGGGATTATTTTACTGTAGTGGTCCAAAGCCACTTTCAGGCCATTTCACAGAACATTAAGGAACCATTAAAGTCCTGCAGGAACATAGTTTGAGAACCACTAGTTTACAGTACAGTCATCTCCATTCTCAACAACCCCTTAACTGCCTCATTACCAGTGGACTTTTCCCTCTGGTCACAATATCTAGTCCTTCCATTTCTCCTTCTTAGTCATTTCTAGCTCTCCTCCCTCAGTGGGACCCCTACATGCTGTATGCATATATAATCATTCATTCATTCATTTATTCAGCAAATATTTATTGAGCACCTACTACATTACACTGTGTAAAACACTAGTGATACAATGATGACAGAAATAGGCATGGTCTCATTTCTTATGTATCTTCTAATCTAGTAGAGGAGAAGGTAATAAAATCTGATTAATTGTGCTCATAAATATACATTGAGATGACATCTGTGAAATAACAAATTGATATAGGCACCATGAAAGCAAATTTCACAGGCAGTGGTTGTGGTCTGTCCAGCAAGTTCAGTCACCTTAACTAGTAAAGTTACTTAATCAAGTTGTGGAAGTCACATGGAGTTAATTATCACAGGTTGATGGGTGAGTTCAACGTCTTATGATGTTTAGTCTGTAATCTGAGGCAACAATCAAGTTTCACACAACAAACATTTAAACAAGAGTAGTTTTCTATAAGCAATATTTATGGTCTCAGGGTTGTTAGTCAGCAATCCTTGAAACCATTTCATATTACAAGAAAGTCCTACGCCATTCTTAGTAAACAAACTTAGAAACTCAACTTTATAATGATAGGATATAAATATAGATTTAACTTAAGTGTTATGGTAACTGATATGTAAATATTCTCCCTTCTTTTTGTTATTTATCCAAGATTTAGGGCCAGCTAAGCACTTTATATCCAAGTACCCATAGTCTTACTTTTTTTTGAGGTTCCACAATTAATGGAGAACTAAAGCTTGTGGCCTTTGGCTTCAGATATAATTTTTGGACAAAGCTGATTAAAGAATTTTGGGGGGTTCATAATTTTCTGTTTCCTCGTATGTGATCAAATCCTTTAGCCTCCCTGAGGCTCAAGTTCCCCATAAAATGGAGACAACTGTAATAATGCCTATGTCATAAAGTTATTGCAAGAATTAAAAGAGAAAATGTAGTTGGAGCACCCAGCACAACACCTGCCTTATAGCAAATACTAGAAAACATTTGTTCATATTAATACAAGAAGTAGAGATTCTAGAAAATTAACTGAAACAAATGTGATCTTTACATCATGTTTAAGAAACAACATGTTTATTTACCAGATGAACTAATGTTCTTCATAGCTGTCAGAAAAGCAGAAACTCTTTTTGAAGGGTATTTGGCAATTTATATGGAGAGCAATTTGTAAATCATAGTAATTCTCTTTGGTTTAATCATCCTACTTTTAAGAATTTATTCGAAGAAAATAATGAAAGATTTACATGGAATATGTTCATTATAGCATTATTTATAATAGGTAAACCATTTATATATTAAACAGCAATAAATTATGGTGAATTTATACTTGAAAACTTGAAATATGCATATAAAATAATTGCAAGGAAATTTACCAAAACATTCAACTGTGATTATTTCTGGGCTGTGGCATTATAGGTGATTCTTACTATATTATTTGTTTTTCTTTATTTTCCAAAATTTTCATAGTAAATATGTGTTACTTCACAATTGGAAAAAGTTCTTTTTAATATCCTCACAGACAAATTTTTCTTTCTCCCTGAGCTTTTTAAAAGACCACACTGGGATGACAGAATCCTGATACAGGAAAAAACTACGTAAAAATCCTCTCTCTATGCTCTACTGTCTACCATAGTTTGAATCTTTTCCAGCTTTCTATGGAACTTTCTCAGGACTTTAGTAACAACTTCCTAATTGTTTTTCTCGCCTCCAGTATTGACTGTCCATTCCATTCTTGCCACTGGTTGTCGCTAAAATGAGATTTCTAGAGTGAAAATCTGTTTGTTCACCTCTTATCTAGAAATCTTTATGGTTCCCCTTGGACTTTGTCATAAAACTCCTTAGCAGAGTAGGTCTAAGTCCCCAAACACACACCACTATCTAGTCCCCAAACACACACCTCTTCTGGCTTCATTTCCTACCACTCTTCATAGCATGCTATGTTCCAGACATGCCTGGTCATGCTCTGTCACACCTTTATGTCTTTGCACACATCCAACCACTCTGGCTGCTGAACCCTGCCTGTCCTTCAAATTGTCAGAGGCCCCTCCCCTGGGAAGCCTTTGCAGACATCGCCAACTGCAGGCAGCACCTGTTACTCCTCAGCTACCCTTTCATCGGTGCCCATTTTCATAAGGTCTTTGTGGCTGTTAATTGATTGTTCTGCTGTTATCTTCAACAGGATGCACCCCTTGAAGGCTATCATTTGATAACTATTTAATAAGTGCTCACCATGTGCCAGCCTCTGTGCTAGGCATTACCATTTCAAAATTACATTTGCCTCTTTGCTTATGTCCAGCACCTGGCACATGCTTGTAGACTGAGTGGCCGAATGAGTTTCCTAGTACAGAGGTTATCAAAACTTCAGTGTGCATATGAATCACTTGCAGAACACAGATGCCTGGCCCCCACCCTGAAGGTACTGGGCAGAACCTCGTGGGTGAAGTTTGGTCCCTGTATGCTTAACAAACTTCCCTAGTGATTCTGATGTACTCCAAAGTTTGAGAACATTGACGAGTCCACTCATTTTCCAAAAAGACTGAACCTGAGTCATTCCAGGCGGATTAAAAACTCACTCTGAAAGGAATGAAGCACAATTTACTAAGTATTTATTCAGTATCAGGTAACTTATATTTAGATGCCTGACACATTTTTCTTATTGAATTCCCACAAAACTCTCTGAGGGCTACTGGTTTCCCTACTTGAAAGGAAACTGAAGCTCAGAAAGAACCAGTCATTTGTCCAAGAGAAATTGGTGGTGCAGGGCCTCTAACCAGAAACTGTGGGCCTCCAAAGCTGTTTCCCTGACAAGAGCCTCCAGCCCCGCCCCCTGCCAGCATGGCTGTGAGCTTCACTTCAATGCCCACCAGCAGACAGGTGCTGCTCGCCCATGATGGTTTCCCCAGGCCCAGAAGAAATGGGGGACATAAAAGCCATATGACTCTGCACTAAACTAATCTATTTAAAGGACTGGCCTCAATTAGGAGATTATTTTCTTAATTTGCAGGGTTAAAATGTCTTTTCATTTCCAAAGCGATGTGATGGCAAGGGATTATTTTTCCTTTTTAAATGTCTACTTGGCAAAATAAACAATAGGCCACCCTAGTTCAGTGTCCTTTTTTCTCTTTTTTTTAGTTAGACTAGTTCTGGAAATCCCCGAATGTGGTGCTACTGATTTAAATGGAATCTCACTTCCACGATGTGAGCCTGTTTCCTTGGCTCTCCCTGCAGCAAGTGGTGATCATGCAGGGCACTTCCCTAAACAACGGAGATTCCGACACTTGTTGCAGATGGTCTGTGTGTGTGTTTGCGTGGTAATGGAGAAGAATGAGCCATTTTTCAGGGATGGGGGAACTGCTCAGCATCCCCACTTGACTGCTGCCTTCCCTCCTCTTTCCAGCTTAGCCAAGGCAGGAGCCATCAGGGCTGGAGGTGAGGGGAGGAGTATGGCCACAATTCCAACTCTTTTTCTTTTGCAGTTTAAGCCCTGCTGAAATGCATGGGTATTACATTCTCCCAAAGCTCTCTCTTCTCCAGATGGGAGGCAGAAAGCAGGCCAGAATAGGAAAGGCTTTGGAAAGGGCTGGGGTAACATACAAAACTCTCCTCACCCCTGCACATGGTGCCTCATCCTCACTGGCCTCACTGCACTTCTGGTCCATTCAGGAAGAATCTCCTGGAAGGTCCAACCAGCCCTCACCGTCCCTGCCCACTTTTCTGGTCTTGGGGAGACCTGCAGAGAGGGGCAGGGTGGAGATGGGAAGCTGAGGCCATGGTCATCACGTCTGCCTTGCCCACTGCTTTCACTGGACTTTCAGCTCAGTGAAATCAGGGAAGGTCTGCCTTGTTCATGTCTGTGTCACACATACAGCCTGGCCCACTGTAAGTGGTTCATAAGTGCCAGTAACATGAATGAATGATCATATCTGAGGGAGGTAACTAGACGAAGGGTCTGGGCAGGGCGCGTCATCTGTCTGGGAAGATGGGGTCTTTGAGAGAAGAAATAAGAGGGACTGCTCTGGCCTGTTATCCCAAGACTGGCCCTTAGGCACTGATGTTGAATTACTCATTCAGAGCCCTGGAGTTTGATGAGTGGGATCTTCTAAGTTTGGGGTTTTTTCCTCAGAAAACATCCTCCTGCTCAATCCCCAGGCACCTCTCCTTTCCTGTGTCCACTTCTTCAGACTAACTTGCCAACACTGAGGAGAGAACAACCCACAGGCACAACCCAGAGAGCTTAGAGTCCGTTTGGAGGGGCACTGAGGTTGGTGAGATGGTTGACCTTGGATGACCCCAACACAAGGACTTTACAGAGCCTAGAGCTCTAGAAGCTTTGGTGTTGGAGGTCATCTAATCCCACACACCCCACTGAAATCCCGGATAGCTCCTGAGGCGTCCCTGGTATTTAACCCTTCTAAAAGGCCCTTGGCTTGGCAGCTTTACAGTTAGAGAAATCTATTTAGCTTTCAAGGCCTGATGATGCCCTTGTCAATAGACAAAGGAAAGGGAAGTGAAGTAAAAGCCTAGGTGTGTCTGGCTGCAAGCACAGAAGCCAACCAAAGAACCTGGAATATCCTTACAGACACTGACCTGCATATCATCACAAGGTAGAATTAAAATTCAGCTCTGAGGATCTGAAAAGTCTTTTACTTAAAGGCCTCCAGAAGCAGGCCTTGCAACATAGGCTACACTGGCCACTCCAGGGCTCACCTGCCTGGCCCAAGTGGGCTCCAGCATGACAGGCATTCTGGAATGAATGTCTTCAGAGGATGGATGATCCTCAGGTTTTGTATTCCTCAGCTGACTCATATAAACAGAGAGGGTAGGAGGGAACTGCAGTAATCCCCTGGGCTAGGGTTCCAGGACTTGAGCCTCACACAGACTGTGAGCTGATAAGAGCACACAGGAATGGAGGAGGGTCATTGTCCCCTGTCTTTAAAGCTTCTGACCTTTCACAATGGGGAAGCAGAAGCATCTATCACCTGTTCTAGACGGTGAGAACCAAACTACAAAGACCAAGATGACCTGTGTAAGCATATACTTCTCTGGGTGTTTCTTTCTCCCTTTGAGTTTATACTTGGACATGGGTATATCTGGATATTCCAGATACATCCCCAGCATATCTGTTTATCTGTGTGCTTTTCTCCTTTTTTTGTTTTTGCCCTTAAATGTCATGACCCCCAGGGCTTGGTCTGGTCTGTCTTCTCTGCTCCCTTAAGAGCCCCTCCTTGGTTAATCATATTCATACAGCCTTCACTGTGGCTATGACTTCCAAATATATATTCCTGTCTTCACCTGCATACAGCTCCAGCTTTGTATTCAGTTCTTTCCAAAAACCCCTACTTGGCTTCCCAGGTCTACAGGTGGGGTAGGGCTGGGATGGGATGAGGGTGACTGGCTTTCAGAGGTGGTTAGAAGTGTTCTGAGGGTCTGGAACAGACATAAGAGAGATTAACTGAGATCCATCAATGGATCAGAAATAAGGTAAATAGTTTAGAGCTGGATTACAATATTGGCTAAGTGGGGCAAATCAAGTGAGAAGCAAGTATCCTGTGGGAAAAAAGGCACAGGGGTCAGAGATAGAGGAGGCTGCTGGGTGAGAAGGGCCACAGGAGGAAGCAAAGCGAGCCCAGAGTGATGTGTGGTCACCATTTCTGTTCATTCTTTATGTATCTGGTATGTAAGATTCAGGAACAATCAGAGAAGCTAAGGAACAGAATTAAGTCCAAACTAGATTAAGTCCAAACTCCATAGCATAACATTCAGATCCTTTCTGACATGGCTCATGCCTACTGTTCCTGGTTCACCTTGTTCACTCCCCAGCTCACCACAGTACTACAGGC
The DNA here is from genome assembly GCF_030020395.1 of Manis pentadactyla. Taxonomy (NCBI): domain Eukaryota; kingdom Metazoa; phylum Chordata; class Mammalia; order Pholidota; family Manidae; genus Manis; species Manis pentadactyla. The sequence goes on from NC_080027.1 coordinate 58,323,147, forward strand.
ATTTCCATGATTTCAGTGTGTCTCTTGGGCCTCTAAGGACATAGGCAATTCCTTCTACCAAGAACATCATTTCCTTTGGTATTTACTAGTAAATACCAACCCATCTTTGAGGATTTATCCCCAGCTGCCTCAACCCCTCCTGGCACAATTAATCATTCTGATGTCTTTTTGATGTCACTTGAGTCATACCCTCATACCTCAACTACTTCAACTGCATTATAATTGTATACTTGCTGCCTAAACTGAACTGTGCACTTTGTGAGGACAGAGCCTGTTTATTACTGAAGTTGTTAAGCCCTAGCATCTAAATAGTGGCTAGCACAAACTCGGTGCACAGTAATCATTTGTTGGATGAATTAATGAATGGACGAATGGGCTCACATTCTTATAGGGGAGGCAAACAAGTAAAGAGAAAATTACAAAGCACTGTGAGAAGGGTCATGCTGTCAGGTCATTTTGGGTACAGAGAGGAAGGAATGCCTAATTCCAGGCAGCCCTAACCCACTTCCTGCCCCTGCAATATGCAATTTATCATAAAAACACCCAACTGTAGAATAAAAGCTTATTTTTGAAACAAACAAGAAATACTATCCATAGGAATGAAATTAGATAAACTTGTTCTTTGTGGGCAGGGGTAAGTGCCTCTGCTCTGCTGGTGACTGGTATTCAGTCAGGGTGCTGGCACACTCCAAAGTATAACTGAGGAGAACATAATGATGTGGCAGAGATGGGGGAAGGGTAAGGACACTAGTCAGGGCTGAAGGGACCCAGAGACCAGCAACAGCAGGAAGCTGCCGCCACCCCTGAGCCTGAAATCCAGAGTGGGCATCTGAGCTGCAGTCATGGAGGAGCACAGCCAGTGTGAGAACCTCAGCCTGGCCTGTCAGGCTGCTGGCGGGGGAACCACAGCCAGGCTCTCCTTCCATCCTCAGATCTGCCTCTGGTCCTCATTAGCTGAACTCAGAAGCCAGAGGACAAGCGAGCCCTGGTGATGCAGTTCACAGAGGTCAGCCTCCACGGGTAGGGTGGAGAAAGGCTGAGAAGGCAAACAGAAAATAACCAGCAAGCAGGGGAGCTGTTTCTGCTTTGCTGGTAACCTACATATATATGATCATTGGCTATCAGGTATTCAGACAGATTCAAGCCCTTTGGATGACAATTCCATGCCTCACGTTTTGTGTGTGTGTATGTGTGTGTGTGTGTGTGTGTGTGTGTGTGTGTGTGTGTGTGTACATATATATATATATATATATATATATATATATATATATGGTAGGGGTCTGGGGTGGGACAAGGGTATCTATGTTTTTAAAAAGCCTCCCAAGTAATTTTGATAGGCCCTGCTTATTGAGGACCACCCTCTTATTTTTATAAATAGGGAAACTAATGTCCAGAGAAATGAAAAACAACCTGACTTGGCCACTCTCTGTTTGAGAACTGTCCCTCAGGTGATGCTAAAAGGTTTGGCTGGAAAATTATCATGTTTATATGTATCTTCTAGTCCAGTCATTCCATTTTATTGATGAGAAAACTGGGCTTCCAAAAATGGAGTGATGTGCCCAGTTATATAACTAGTAAGTCACAGAGAAGGAGGGACTAGTACTAAGTACAGTATTTTTAACTCTCAATTCAGTGTTTTTTTCAGGCAGCATACTTTGTAGGAAGATGTGTGTGTGTGTGTGTGTGTGTGTGTGTGTGTGTGTGTAGCAAAAGCCCTGAGGGCAGCAGTTCTCATCTTCCATTCTGGTAAGGGAAGTCTCTGCAGCCCCTGACTGGGGAGAAAGCAGAGCAGGCAGAGCTCATGGCTCCTAGGTCTCTGCGCAGATGGGGCCTGAAAGGTAGTGGAACACTGTGGGGGACTCTCAGTACCAAGCCTCAACTCTTAACTTTATTGCACCTGGCTCTGAATTTCTGGTGGCCCCTTGTGGGAGGAAGTCACAGGAAACCTCAACCCATGGGCTTCTCCCTGGCCAGTTACAAGGCTAGGTAGGGTCCAGAACTAGGGCCTCAGTGTTACCATCCTAGGATGTTTAAATTCCTTCATGGCTGCTAATTAGGGTTGATTAGGGCCTAAACCCCATTTCCCAAAGTCTGACACACAACTACTTCTCTTCTACAGCAGACCAAAGACCACCAGCCGATTCTTTAAGATCTATCTGAACTTTCCATGTCCAGGGAGCCTCCTAGGTTTAAATGTCTTGAAACCAGCAGCCCCTCCCCCTCCCCATCCTACTCAACATGCTAGGCTTGGGAGGAACCTTAGAGATCATCCACTCATCTTATATATGAGGAAATCAAGACCAGAGAGGAAGTGATTCACCCAATCACACTGCACGGAGTAGCAAAACAGACTAGATTCCAGTCCACTTGACTGCTTACCAGTCCATCCATGTAATTCCCATGGTTCTGAACACACTTGGTTCCAAATGTGCCTGTGTATCTTTAGTCTGTAATCTCAACAGTAAATCTGCTTAAGTTGTATTCTTGGCAAAGTTGGTTCACACTCCTCTGGGTCCTTAAAAACCCTCAGGTCTGCCTGTCTTGTCATTCCTGGTGCATTCCTGTGTGTAGGTACAGTTGTCTCTGAGTTGTGAGAGATGTGTACCTAAGGGCAGTATCTGTGTTTGTTATGGGTCTACAGGCTACTGCGTCTCCGTTTTTATGTTAATAATAAATGTGTGTGCACATACGGTTGTCCAGTTTTGTGCATTTATGTTCTGTGCCTAAGGGGAAATTGTGATTCTGTGTGTTTGTGTGTATATTAGGATTGTGGGTCTAGGGCTGCTGTGTACCTATTTGTCTCTTCTCCTGTCGAAGGCTGTGTGTCCTCTGACCATCGTGTGTCCATTTGGATGCATGTTTGTACACAGTGAAGGTTGTGGCTTTAATTGCAACTGTGTCCGTGTGGACTGCATGTTTAACGTCCAAAGGGAAAATGTCTTTGCCTTTCCCCCGGGTTATGAGAAAATGTGCGTAGCCATGCCTCCAGGGCAGGAACGTGTCTGCCTCTCAGCCAAGCTCTTTCACCCAGGGACCGGGATCAGGGTCACGTTCCGGGATGCCTTTGGCACGGCTTCCCGGAAAGGTGGAGCCTCGAGGGCCCCGCCTCCCGGCCCCTGAGAGAAACCTCTTTTCCAGCTGCAGGAGCCCGGGACCCGGCCGGCGCCGCCAGGCGGCCTCCCCCCCGCCCCCCGGCACGGCTCCAGCCAGCTCATTGGCCGAGTCCGCGATGACGTCGTGGGACAGAAAGAAATCCCAGCGCCCGGCGCGCCGGAGGTATTCTCCGTCACCTCGGGCTACCTACGTCCTAGTCTTCTCACCTGGCCGCTGCAGCCCGCAGCGCGCGCGGACATCGCCGCCGCCATGGTGTCCCCGGTCACTGTGGTGAGTGAGGGAGCAGCGAGCGAGCCAGTGTCTCCCGCGGCCGGAGCCCCCCGGCTTGGGGACTGGGCTGCGGCGGGCCAAGCTGCTGGGGGCCGAGGAAGCGCAGGGATTCTGCGGCGGCCGGCGGCCCCGGGAGGGAGGCGGGCGCTGGCACGGCCCCCGCCTCCCCAGACCCGCGGCGCCCCTCCTCCGCGCACCCGCGTCCGCCCGCGGGAGCGAGGAAAAAAGTGGGCACGTGACTCGGAAGCGTGACTTTGTTGATGTTTATGTTTGCCGCGGCTCGGCGGGGTCGCTGCCGCGGAGAGGAAGAGAACTGCAGAGGGCCGCCGGGTTCGGTGTGGCAGACCACAGGGAGGCGTGGGAGGCGGCGGGAGAGGGCAGGAGAGTGACTGGGACCTGCTCGGATTCTTGTCCCAAATGTGTTTACTTCCCTTCCTCATCTTATAAAGTAGTCGCGGGCGGGGAGGCGATGCCCCTGAGTCTAAGAACCATTGACAATGCGCTGGAGGAAGAGGGGTGATTTCTATTGACACCTCTTCACTGTTTCTCAACTCGAACCTTTGTCTCTTTCCCACCCTTCTAATTCTGGATTCTCTTATGTCTGGTCACAGTCTCCCCAGCCACAACTGCCTGTTTCTCCTAGGAAATAAAGGGCTGGGGGAGGAGTACGGAGCAGATGTTGAGGCTTCTGAGGGAGGGCAGGTGGATGCTGGGGAAATCTGGGGACTGTGGGGCTTTGCCTCTTCTCCAGTTTCCTCTGCCCATGCCCCTGCCCTGACGAGCCATGGCGGATGGTGGAATCTTCTAGGAATGAACTTAGTTCTTCCCCCTGCTCCCACTCCTGGCAGAGTAAGGACAGGCTTGGACCTGGACCCACCGACGTGCTCTTCCCAACCTCCTTCATAGTCTGATCAGTCCACAGGTAACTGGTGGTCTGGGAGTCTTGAGTGTGTCCCCAGAGCCCTTTGCTGGACAGCTCACCCAGCCATAGGCTGGTCAGAGTGTAGGTATCCAGGGAACAACAGCTGCTCTGAATAGCCCCCAGAGACTGTGCACCAGAAGCCCAAGCTTGGAGAGTGCCTGAGGTAGCCTTGGACACAAAGTTCTTTAGCTGCCCTCCCCCCTAATCTGGCTGAGACCAAGTCAGCTGCTCTAACTTCCCTCTCTCAATTCCCCACTCCTCCAAGCCTGTCTGCTGGCTTTAGATCAAAAGCTGGGAAAAGAACCCTACCCCCTCTTACTTCCTCTCTTTCTGATGTGCCTTGAGTTGCTCTCGTTTTCTGGGAAATTAGAGTGACACCCTCCTCCAGTCCCCTAACCCCTGAAATTACTGGCATTTCAGGGACTGTTTTCTTCCAACTCATGGGTCCATTTCTGTAGCTAGCATTCCCATCTTTCTGTTTGCCCTTGATGGTACCTTTAGGCTGTGGCAGCTGGAGTACAGGCTGAGGAGCGCCTGTGGGGGCTGAGGTGACTGGCAGTGCCCACCCTCATGCATTCCTGGCACTCACCCACTGTTGCCAGGGCCCTAAGCCTGCGTCCTGGCCCCACGGCTGAGGATCACGAGGTGGCCAGTTGTGGCGTCTCTGTGGTTTCCTGCTGATTCCACTCCATTCCAGAGAGCTGGGGGCTGTTGCTGGCAGAGAGGGACTAAAGGGGCTTTGGAGAGGGAGAAGGAAGGCCCAGGAAGGGAGAAGCACTGGGCTGCAGAAAGGGCCATTATCTCAAGTCCTTTTTCTGCCTAGTGAGTGACCATTCTGGTCCTGCCCCAGGGTCAAGAATGGCCTGGGGCAGCAGGAACAGTGCAGCCCTTCTTCCTATCAATTAAGCCTCTGGGTAGTGATGGCATGTTCACACTTTGCTGGCTGGGCTGGCCACACTGGGTTTCTGTGTTTCAGTCCTCCCTGCTTGGGAGGTGGGGCTCTCTGCATGGATGTCTGGGCTGAGGGTGCTGGATCTGAGCTCCTAAGCTCTGAGTGCTGCTCGTGTCCTATGTCCTCCAGGTAAAGAGTGAGGGACCCAAGCTGGTGCCCTTCTTCAAGGCCACCTGTGTGTATTTTGTGCTCTGGCTGCCCTCATCCAGCCCATCATGGTTCAGCGCCCTCATCAAGTGCCTGCCCATCTTCTGCCTCTGCCTCTTCCTTCTGGCCCATGGCCTAGGATTCCTGCTGGCCCACCCCAGCGCCACCCGCATCTTTGTGGGGCTCGTCTTCTCTGCTGTAGGTGATGCCTTCCTCATCTGGCAGGACCAGGGCTACTTTACGCACGGTCAGTTGCCACAGTAGCTGCCTGGGAGGAATCCTGGGGCTGGGCACTAGAGGGTCATAGGGGGCTGAGGATTTGGGAGGGGATTTTGAACAAGAATAAGGGGAATCTGAGGGGCTCTGAGGCCAAGAACTGTGGGGCTCTTGTAGGAGGGTGACCTTGCAGGTGATCAGGCCATCAGTTCTGGAGGTCCTCAGGGGAATGCAGGGGGTGGGGGTGGGCAGTGTTACCTTTGCAGATTTCTTCCCACCCCTGGTACTCCCTAATCAAAGCTCCTGGGTCATGTGCTTAGCATGGCTCCCACCCCAACTCCCTTTTACTCATTACTCACCTGAGCCCGTCCTCAGCATCCCCTCATTCTCTTTTATTCCCAGGTCTGCTGATGTTTGCTGTGGCCCACGTGCTCTACGCCTCCGCCTTTGGCATGCGGTCATTGGCTCTTCAGAAAGGTCTGGTGATGGCAGTGCTATCGGGCCTGTCCTACGCCCTCCTCTACCCATGCCTCTCAGGTGCCTTCACCTACCTGGTGGGGGTCTATGTGGCCGTGATTGGCTTCATGAGCTGGCAGGCTGTGGCAGGGCTACAGCTGGTCGGGGCCGCCTGGCGCTGGACTGAGTTGGCAGCAGTCAGTGGTGCTCTGCTCTTTATCATCTCAGACCTGACCCTTGCCCTCAACAAGTTCTGCTTCCCTGTGCCCTACGCACGGGTGCTCATCATGTCTACCTACTACGCTGCCCAGATGTTTATCGCCCTGTCAGCTGTGGAGAGCCGGGAGCCAGTGGAGGATGATAGACGAAGCAAGACCAACTAGGACGCTAGGATCTGGTCACCCCTCTCTCTCTCTGGAGCTGGGGTCCAGAACCTAGGAGCCTGCAAGAGCTGGGTCGGGATGGCTGCAGTACCAGCCTGGGGCTGAAGAAACTGCCCAAGAAATACACGAGTTTGAGGGGGTAAGCAGGAGAAGGATCTCTAGTAAAGCTAGTGGTCCAAGACAATGCCAGGAGCTAGAAAGATCCAGCCTAATGCTCTTGGCTGGAGCCAGAAGTAGACATCTCCTTTCCTGTACCCCACTGCATTGTCAAAGTCCCTCAGGAGGGCAATGGTGCTCAGCCCCTTGATGTCCCCCAACTTCTACTAGATGGAAAGGTCTGACTGCCCACTCCTACTCTTCCTGATTCACATGGAGTTGAGGGAAGAGGGGAGAATCTGCTGAGACGATCCAAGGCTAGGGCTTGAAGCCCCTTTCACAGGCCCCTTGTTGGGAAGATTGGGTAAGGGTAGAGCCTTTCTCTCTCTCATCTATCCTTGTTACTTGAACAGTCTTAATCTCTGAGTGGTGGTTGGGAAGGTGAAGGGGTGTTTGATTGAGACAAGATTGGGGATTTCTTTGGGAGCTTGGGGTCCCAAGGACTCAAGATAGTCCCATCTCTCTCAAAGGTCAGCCTAAAGCTCAGGCCCCAACACTACCACCCTCAGATCCTATCTCCAGGGCTGGGGTGAACCATGCCAAAGGACAGGGCCAGCTTATGTGTGTGTGTCTGCATGGGAGTCTGTGTGTATGTGTAGTCTGTTGCCCAGCCTTTCTGGGTTTTTCTTTGCCATCTGTCTCGGTCCTGCTGTCTGTCAAAGTCATGTAGGGAGAGAGCCTCAGGGAGGTGCTGAGGGGGTGCTGAGCCTGACTCAGAAGCTGGGACCCCCCCCATTGCTTTCCTCCCTGTCCCTCCTGTACTGGGAGGAAAAGGAGGGTGCTCCAGTGACACTCTAGGATCAGAAGACCCAAGGCACATTCAATGCAAGGGAAGCAAGGATGGGACAACTCCATCCTCTACTGCTCATGTGAAAAATAAAAATAAAAACCAAGGGCCACTGGTTGCTCTACTTGTCTAGCTGTGTGGCATGTGCTGTCCAGAGACCCTGTATGCCCTCACAGCCTGGAACACAGTCCTGCCAGTGCATCCTGGCGCCGGGCTGGCTTCCTGGCTCTAGTGACACTGCACTGGTTGGAGTGGGTCTCACTCCCCTGGCCATGTGTACGGGTGAGGATGTAGTTCAGGAGGGTGGGGGATGGGTAGTATTTGCCACTGTCCAAATTTATCCCTGATGCACTCTGCTGTGCATGGGCTCCCAGCACCTTTGATGACTTTAGTTACTGAGTGTTCTCTACCACTGCCCACCTCCTCCCCTCCCCACACCAGACCTGCTTCCTCCAAAATGATGATCTAGATTCCCTTAAAGCATCACCTTTCTCTTAGACTCTGGGTGCAGTTGAACAGCTGGGAGGAATGAGATTAGTTTTGCTGATTCATACTTTAGATGAAGCCCTGCAAAATAATAATGTGTCACCCCACTCCATGGGCATTTGCATCTTAGTGGGCAGTGCCGTGACCCAGAAGTAGAAAGGGAAGTATTAGGCGATGGTGAATATGCCATGAGTAGAGGGGGTGTACAGTTGTGGGAATATGGTAGAGAATACTCAGGTCCCATGTGAGTGGTGGATGAATCAGTGCTTTTCAAACTAGGGTCTTTACAGAGATCCCTAGATAACAAAAGGGAAACACAATAGGGAGGCCCAAAGACCCTCTATCCTTGTTTCAAATCCAGGAGCTTCTTACGGTTTTTTTTTTTTTTAAGGATTCCACTGAAAAACCTAAGTTGAAACCTAGTGAGCTGGGTGGCCACTCCCTTAGCTTCCGAGATGCTCTAATTCCAAACACAGTGAGAACCGTGGACACTAAAGAGGCAAGGTCCTGATTCCTTCAAATCCCAGAACTCTGAAGACAGACTTTCCTGGTGAAGAAACGGGAGGGAGCAGAATGGGGGTAAGGATGGAGTGAGCAAGACTTGCCCCATCCCAAGTGGGAAGGGTTCGGTGTGGCTGTAAAGGATGGGAAGGCAAGTTGAGGCTCAGTCTAAAAGGGGCTGGACACTCCCTAAAGGGGGTTTGGACCAAGCTCTCAGGGGTCTGGGTTCTGTGATATCCCCATTCCACTCCCAAGTTCATCTCCTTGGTCCCCACTGCACACCACCTTCAGGAACAGGCAAGGGTGAGCCCGGTCCGTTTACTGTCTCATCCCTACACTGAATGTTTACATTGACAACATCAGTGGGCCAACTGGGCTGCCCTCACTGGGGCCATGCAGAGGACAGGCCAACAGAGCCACATCACATCATCCCCCTGACTGGGGATGGAGCTCACATAAGGTACTTTGAGTTCTTCTGCAGACTCTCAGTGACAGATGCTAGAACTGACGTGTCATCTTTGTCTGAAAGAGCAAAGCAAGTATTTTAGTGTTAATGATGCTAGGGGCAAGGGAAACTCCAAATTGCTGGACTTGCAGTTACTATGCAGGAACCAGGGGCTGGACGGGGCCTGGGACCTTAATCTTCCCCTGGGGCTGGGCCTAGGCCTGGGCGCCAGTATCTCAAGGTCAGCTGAGTGTGTGGGACCAAGAGCTGCCAACTGTTCCACATTTAATATTTGCCAGCCACGTGCCAGGCACTCCTATGTGCTATCTCATTTAAGTATCACAACAGCCCTATGAAATAGATAAGGAAACAGGCTCGGAGGGAGGCTTGCCATGGTGACATGGCTGGTCAATGGTAAAGCCAGGGCCCTGGGCCCATGTGTGTACAACCAGAATTAAGTTGTCAGGGATCTCTCTAGCTGTGGAATGAAAGCTGGAATGTCTCCCACAGTGCCTTCCCTGGCCTACTTCTAGTACACAGTGCAGGAGCCACTCTGGAGGCACGTCTCAGGCCCAGACCCCTAGCTGTGTACTTGAGAGACAGCAACAGGACATGGTCCTTTCTCAAGGAAAGGCATCTATAATAGGATGAAAATGTTCTGTATCCATGGAAACCATGGACACCAATGCTGAGCCATGGAAAGTTCAGGGTGGGGTAAGGGATGAGGCTGGAGAGGTAGATGGGTGTGGGGAGTCTTGTTGGTTGAGATTTTATCAAGATCATGGGAAACTAGAACCATGGAGGAGCAAGGCAGGTCACCTTTGCATGTAGAAAGTTCATGTTACTAGCTGTGCAGCTGTGAAGATGGTAGAATGTGAAGGAAGAAATAAAATACGTCCTGTACATAGGCACACGTGTGCAGAGAAAGGGCCTCCACTAGGTACCCTTCAGCCTCCTGGATTTGTGCCTCTCAGGTGTCCTTATCCTGGACTAGTAATTTTCAATTTTGGTTGCACATCAGAATCACTTGGAAAGTTCTGTTAACAGATTACTTCCAGAATCCTGTCAGAGAGATTGTAACTGGTGGTCTGGTTTAGGCCTGGTCACCAGTATCTTTTATCAAGGCAGGTCTAGGCTGGCCAACGACTGAAAACCACAATCTACTGAGGGACTGTAGGAGGCAAGCACACAACAAATGAGGTGGAGAGGATGGGAGAGTGGTACAAACTATGGCACGTTAGCGAATGTTTGCACCACCTGTGAGCACATTAAAAACCAGTATCTGCCATTTTAAGAATTGATCGTCAGCCCACGACACGGCCATTTTGAGCCTCTGGCCCAGATGGGACACAGGCTGCCCCTCCCCCTGCCGCCAGGCCGAGCCAGCGCAGGGTCCTCGCTGTAGACAGCGTGCAGTTCCTGTGGGGCTTGCCCCGCTCGTTGTCCACCGGCACGCTTTACTCGCCGCCCTCCTGGAGCGTGCAGGTGGGGATGAAGATCGTGCACACTCTGCGAACTTGGAGTTGGCCGTGATGTTGGCGTCGCCCTTGTAGACGGTCGCTGCGGGCCGCGGGTTCCCAAAGAAGGCGCAAGTCGTGGTGCGGTCCTCGCCGCGCAGCGCGACGTGCGGCTTGAGCGGGGTCAGAGAGCGCGGCGAGTGGCTCCAGTCCTGCTGGTAGGGCTTCAGAGGGGCGCTCAGGTCCTCGTCTGCGCGGGCCGGACACAGCGGGCCCTGAGCGCGCCCACCTGCTAGAGCTCCAGGGCGCCCGGGAGTCCCAGCTCTAGGAACCCCGATTCCCACACGCGGTCAACTCTGGGGCCCCGACTTTATACTGGTTTAAAGGTTCCTCGTCCGCCAGCCTCCTACCCTCTTGCCACTCCAGTGTTCCACGACCTAAATCAGTCCTTGGGATTTTACTCTTATCAGACCAGGAGTCCTAGACTTCTTTCCAGTTGCCAGCGACCCGAACCCGAGCTGTTATCTGGCTTTAAACTCCCGGTCCAAGCTTTCCAGTGACATCCCAGCCTCCAGGGTCTCGGCTCTCTCCTAATTCGCCCTTGATGTCATGTCCGATGCCTTAACCCCTTCCCTCCAGGGTTCCTGGACGTTATCCCCGCTCCCCACTCCTCGGAGACTCCTAGTCTTCACCGCCCAGCTCCGCGCCCGCCTCAAGTCTCAGCTCTACACCCGCCCTGCCCTCCGGCCCTCCAGCCCCTCCCCCCGACCGCCCCACCTCATCCCTGCCCTCAAGGGCACCTCTCCACCTCCCCACCTCCATGTTAGTCCCACTCCTCAGAATATCCCTAAGGTATTTCCTCCCCGTGGGCTTCCTGAGCTCTACTTCTCTCCCCAGCATTCTAGACCTGAACCCTGCCATCTCAATGGTTCTCAGGTTTTACCTTAAATTTTGGGCACCCCTGCAACTCTAGTGTTGTTCCCAACATCAGGGATCCCACACGTAACCCGAACCCCACAAGTCCCCTGACTTACTCTTGTCCTTGTTGACGAGCCACGTATCCTTGGAGTCCAGCGGATCACTGTCAATTGGGCCACAACTCGGAAGCAGTACTTCCTGCGGGGAGCAACCCTGTCATGGTGTACTTGTTGCGGAACGCACGCTGGGTCGCTGTGAACCAGGTGGCAGTGCTCGAGTCCTCTTCATGATGACATAGTGCGCCTCACCGCCCTCCTGCACGTTGGGGCTGTGGTTCCAGGTCGGAGTCACCGTGTTAGGGACCTCCTCAAACAGCTGTAGGTTTGTGGGTTGCTGCCGAAAATCAACAGCTGGAAGGTCCATCAGCCACCCTGGGGGGCCTGAGGCAATGCCCCCACCTCAACCACCTGCCAAGCCCTATGGGGGATGGGATGAGGCACTCCCTTCTTTGAGTCTCAGGCAGCTGGTGTGTTGGTGTCAGAACTATTTCTTAAGTGTACTCTGCCATTTACTAGCCCTATGAACTTGGGCAAGTTACCTATCCTTTCTGAGACCCATTTCCTCCTTTGCAAAATAAAGCCAGCAATAACTATCATAGCAATGTTTGGTGAAGTGCCTGGCATGTAGTAATCAGTTAAAGTTCATCCTTCATCCCTTAGGGATTTAGGGCTTTATTATAAAGCTTCCAACCCTCTCTAAGAAGTCACCCCAATTTTCAGTGGACTCATTTCCATCTGTTCCTCCTGCCTCTTGCCTATTCTCTGCTTGCTCTGCTGGCCATACTTTTCATATGCCCTGAAACAACCAGATATGACTGCAGAAACTGAACAAGGTCTTGGCCCTAGTTCAATGCCTCTGGAGCTTCAGGACATTGAGAAAAAGCAGAAACAACCTCTCCCTTAAAGCAAAGGCTGATAAAGTCTTGCTTTATGGTGTCAAAGAAGGCTTCACTACCTTAACGCATGACTTTACAGGGGTAGGAACCCAAACCACAGTGGGGAGCTCTACTTTGGAGTGTGTTCAGGGAAACCTCCCTGAGGCCTCTGCCCACTGTCGTACCTGCCACATGCAATGGATGTCATAGTATGCTTCTCCAAGCTCATTCTGGAGCAAGATGCGGTACACCCCTAAGTCAGAGTGCTTGGTGCTGTTGAGGAGGAACTGGGAGTAGTTTTTGCTCTTGGTGATGCTTTCCTGGCCCTTGGTAGGGGTGCCATCTTTCTGCCAGATCATGTTGGGTGGTTGTGAGCCCTGGGTGATGACAGGAGATGGCATCAGGGGTCACCCAGGTAGTATTTGGGAGTGGGCCCTCTCCACTTTCAGGAGTCTCCTGCCAGGCTCTAGTGTCAGTGGTCTGGAGAGGGGCAGAGTCAGAGGCAAAGACTCTGATAGCTACAGTAGCCATCTTCATTAAATGGTAGGCATGTAGTGGCCAGGGTTGGGAATGACTCACAGAAGGCAGCATGGATGCAGAGGGCTGTCCCAGCCCGAACCACCACGTGATTCTTCACTGAGGTCAAACTTGGGGGCTCCTGAGATGGAGGAGACAGAGTGGGGCCCTGGACCTCTCTTTCTGGAAGACTCAGCTTAAAGCTGCCTTCCAAAGCCTTTCCCAGCCTCTCCTGCTCCCACTACAAGCCAGCCAGCAGCCCTGCAACACTCGGAAGCATCTATTTTTATATCTATCTCCCTCTATATGTATGTTAGACTCTTCAGGGCAGGTCCCGTATTGTATTTGTTTCTAACACCTCTGTTGGCACACAGTAGATGCTATTTGGCACACAATAAGAGGGAGTTGTTTTGGGGTGGGGAAGCCACTGGGGTCACCCCTAGCCCTGTCCAGGCACAGCAAGAATGAAGGAATCACAGCATCACCCAGTTTTACCCTGTGGGATGAGGACTCAGAGAGGAAGGCTTGGAACTAGGATGGCAGGGTCTACATCTCAGGCCTCTTTGGGCCCTCACATGCTGGTTGCATGGCACGGACCCCCTTGTCCTGCTCCCTGACTCCAGCCTTATTCACAGCCCGGATTCAGAAGAAGAAATTTCCACCTCTCAGTGAGGCCTCCCACCGTGTAGCAGGTGCCCAAGATGGAGATCTTTGCGCACTTGGACCACTCCTGGTGTCTTTGGCCTGCATCTCAAGGATGTAGCTGGAGGGTGGGTCTCTCCCTGCAGGCTCCCGCCAGATCAGGGAGAAACTGGAGTTGGAGGAATCAGACACGTGCAGGTCCCGGACCAATCCTGGGGGTTCTGGATGGCACAGACATCCAGTCAGCCCACCAGCTCATCTCCACTCAACTCCATGCTCAATTCCCACAAAACTTTACTTTCACTCTTACTTCCAGCTTCCACATTTAACACCCTCAATTCCCAACCGTGCGTATTCAACAAGCTCCAGATTCAGTTCTCTCACTGAGTCAACACTTTCACCCTTCAAGTCACTACTCTCCAAATTCAACATACCCGACACACTCAGCCCCTTTATTCAAAAAGTCCAGCCATCTCCCCACATCCATTCATTGCAGTGCCTCCCTCTCACTTCCTAAACTCAACACTCTCTACCATCTACCCAATACCCCCACTCATCCTCAAACATGCCTCTACTACCTTACCTAACCAGAAATACTCAAAGTGTGACAAAAACTATTGTCCACCCTGCCTCCTTACTGTGCCTGACTCTCATTCTCTATTTGCTGGATTTTTCTTACATGTGAATCCTGATCCTCAGACTGGCACCTCCCAGAGAGTGGAGACTGTGTGACCCTTCCGGTTAGACTTTCTTGGAGAAGAAATCCTCTCTCTACTCTGAACGGGCTAATTCCATTACGTGTTGGGGCCTGGCAGCCCCATCCGTACTCACTGACAGGGTTCTTGGCTCCCACTGAGTTGGATGATATACTGGGCTGTCTGGGGCCTGCCTTATTCACAGCTACAACTCAGAATTTATTTTCTGTGTCCTCCAGGAGACTGTCCATGGTATACTTGGCATCTGAAATGGGAATTTGAGGGGTATGAAGCCAGGGAGTCCATGGGGTGAGAGACCGTAAAGTGAGAGGACATGGAAAAGAGGGTCATGGGGTGCTATTAAAACCCCTGAAGGAATTGGTGGAAGGAGTATGTTCAGAGCAGCAGGGGTACATGGGTCCACCCAGCAAAGCTTCCCTTGGCCCCTTCTGGGCCTCTGTCCCTACAACCTCACCCTGGATGGGGTCCTTGTGGACTGGCACCCATAGTTACTGCCATTCTTTCTCCATTGCACAATGCAGTCAAGCACTGGGGCTCCCCCATCCTGAGTGGGGGCATTCCACATGATGGTCACAGCCTCTTTGGTCATATCAACCACTTGGGGATGGGAGGCAAGACCAGGAGGCTCTGTGGGAGACAGAGGGCAGAGGTTAGGAGGGGGCACCCCAGGCTGATCTCTGGCCTCCTCCTTCAAAAAACTTAGCTTCTGGTTGCATATTAAGTGGGGAGTAAAAACATAAAAATACCACCACCAATTAGTATCTGGGTTCTACCTCCAGATACTCTAACTTACTTGGCCTGGAGTGGAGGCCAGGCACCAGCATTCTTTTAAAGATCTCAAGTGATTCGAATGTGTAGACAAGATTGAGAATCACTGACTTGAACCTTGCAACTTATGTCTTCTCCAGTGCCATCATTCTTTTTTTTTTTTTGAGAGGGCATCTCTCATATTTATCGATCAAATGGTTGTTAACAACAATAAAATTCTGTGCAGGGGACTCAATGCACAGTCATTAATCAACCCCAAGCCTATATCTCAACAGTCTCCAATCTTCTGAAGCACAACGAACAAGTTCTTACATGATGAACAAGGTCTTACATAGTGAATAAGTTCATACATGGTGAACAGTGCAAGGGCAGTCATCACAGAAACTTTCGGTTTTGATCACGCATCATGAACCATAAACAATCAAGTCAGATATGACTATTCGTTTGATTTTTATACTTGATTTATATGTGAATCCCACATTTCTCCCTTATTATTATTATTATTATTTTTAAATAAAATGCTGAAGTGGTAGGTAGATGCAAGATAAACGTAGAAAACATAGTTTAGTGCTCTAAGAGGGCAAATGTAGATGATCAGGTTTGTGCCTATAGACTAAGTATTAATCCAAGCTAGACAAGGGCAACAAAACATCCACCGATGCAGATTTCTCTCAAAACGGGGGGTGGGGTTCTAAGCCTCCCCTCTGTTGGTCCCCAATTTCTCTCCTGATGGCCCCCCTGCGACTGTGCCTGTCTTAGGTTGTTCCTCCCTTGAGGAATCTTACCCGTCTCTGGCTGACCAGTCATCTTCCGGGTAGTGCCATCATTCTTAATGTACTGTCTTGACACAGTGAGCCATAGAGATCAGCTGGGAGAAGTGTAATAAGTAATTAACTGAGCAATCATAATTAAAATACTGATGTTGTCAAGGGTTTTCTTTGGAAAAAAAATCAGAATGGATTCAAGGTTACTCCTAGAGTAACATCACTCTCATTGGGATGCAGGATGATTTCTGAAATGGAGAAACAAATAGACGCATTTCCTTGGAATTGTGCACAGTTCTGGATATATACGTAAGACAGTTTTGTGCATGTGATCTAACTGGAAAAGTTGACAATTCCTGTTCCAAACGGTGTTCTATCCTTACTCTGCAATCCATCCGTCTCATGGGACAGCTAGAGAGGTGACCTTCTGGAATTCCCCACAGACCAGCATTCCTCACTAGCTGACAGCCCCCATCCTGACCCCGCAGTTTCCCACTGAGCATGGAGCTATCTCAAAGACCGATAGGATTTCCTGCAAACACTTCATCTGTCTCCAGCAGGTCACTCACTCCTTCCGAATTGATGGCCAGGATACAAAACTGATAGGGTTTTCCTCCTCCTACCTTGTTGATGGAGATCTCAGTGACTTTGCTGCCCACCTCTCCTATCTTGATATAGGACTTCTTGCCGACCACCCTCCGTTCCACTGTGAACTGCGTTACAGGTCACCCGCCATTGTCCTTTGGAGCCTTCTATTTCGTATGCACAGAACTACCCAGGAGCTCCAGGAACTCTACCTGGCCCTGGGAAGGCTTGGGATGGTCTTAGGACAGGAGATTGTATTAGAATGGGGCTTTGGAGCAAAGGATCACAAGGGCTTCATTCCACTCACCAGAGGTCCATCCAGGCTGGGACATAGCTAGATTCCAAGCTTTCTGGATCCCTCGCCCTTCCCTGTGCCCACTGCCCCTCCTTCTGAGAATTGTCCTAAGAGTTTGATCCTTGCCCCTGATACTCCTGCCTGCCAAGGAGTGGGTAGACTAGAGACCGGAGGGGATCCTGCCTCCTCTGATCCACCTTTGTCCCCTTCCAGACAAGATCTCCCCTCCTGTCAGCATCTAGAACTGCAGTGCTTGTTGGTATTTTGGTGCCTTATGTTTTAATCAAATGTCTACCAGTTTTCATCCCTTTTGGGTTGGAGGACTGCTGGGGATACTTCATTTCTGTGTCCTCAGCACTGAGAACACAGAGGAGGTGCTCAATCACTGCTGAACTGCATTGAAACCCAAACCTTCTCACCCCACACCTTGATGGAGGTGCAGATTGGGGAGGTGGTAACAGTGTTGTGTGTGTGTTGCATTTTGAATGTGAGCTCACTAAGGCCAGTTCTTTCAAATCCATTCCCACCCGCATTCCATCTTTCTCTCCAACCTCATTTTATTCTTAGCTCGCTCTCACCTCCCCTCACTCCATTTCACTTCTAACTCCAATACTCTTCCCAACCAATTTCACTTCCATCCCTAAATCCCATCCTTCATCTCATTTCCACCTTACTTCCAACCATGTCCTCATCTCCAAGTCAATAACAATATTTATGTAACATTTTAAGGTCTATTATGTGCTGTGCATTCTGCTATGTGCTTTAAATTCACTTGAAATAGATACTTAAAAAAAAAATCACCCCGTGGCAGATGAGAAACAGAGGTGAGAAAGGTTAATCTTGCCCAAGGCCACCTAGTTAGGAAATTAAGAAGTGGGCTTCTGGCTGCAAAGTCAGGGCTCCCATCTCATTTTCAACCCAAACTCCAGCTCTATCCCCAGCCTGGCTCCCACTAGCACTGAGCAGCAGGTGCCCTTGGCCCATTCCAGCCAGGGTCCTGCCCTCACCCAGCACACTGAGGTACAAAGTGGCCGTGGCTCTGCCATGGTCATTCTCGAGTTTGAGCAGAACGAGGCTGCTGTCCTCACACATGCAGTCTGAAATGATGAGTGGCGCTTCATCTTCCCCACCCTCCATGGACACATGTTCCTCCTCTGTCACCTCCACACCGTCCTTGTACCACGTCACTTTGGACAGTGGCTTTGCTCGGAAGGGCACCTCGATGTTCGCCGTGTCGCTCACCTGCATGGTCATGGGGTGCAGTGCCAGTGCCTCCAGTATTGATGGGTTGATGGTAGGAGGATCTGTGGGGTGGGGTGGCAGGGAAAGCTTTCCCAGCAGGGATTGGGGAGGAGAGGAGCCGGTGGAGCCCACAGGGAGTGGGGAAGAGCTACAAGCTTGTCGGTGGGCCTGGTCTGGTTGGGCTTTGTCTATAGTGGGTGGAGACTTTATCTGCAATGAATACGGAGGCTTTGCTTTCCACGCCCTTGGCCCAGAATGTACTTGCCCTGATGTTCGGGGCCCATACTGAGGAAGATGAGCATGTGCACCGCACCCTGCTTCACAATCTGCATGCCAGGCAAGTCTGTGATCTTGGGGGCGAGCGGCAGGCGTTGAGTGCGACTGTACACCCAGTCAGCCCCATCCTTCTTGGTCTCCTTCCCAATCCCCTGCCTCGGATCTCCTTGCCACCCTTCAGCCACATGCCCTCCACCTTCTCGTTGTTCAGCACTATGTACAGCTCAGTCAGGCTCCCAGTAGCCACGTGCACATCGGACATCCCACTCTTCACTGTGGCCAGATGCTCTGGGGAGAAGGAGCAGGGGTTTGGGTTAGGGTGTTGGGGTGAAGGGGCTCATGGGAAAATCCTGGTGGCAGTGGCCATGGGGAGGGGCAGGGGTACCACTCTATCAAACTCATTTATGATGGAAATGGTCAGTGGGCAATTGGGAATGGTCAGCGGGGGAATTGGACCAAGTAGGTGGGGGACTGGGGAAATGTCAGTGGCACTGGGAAATGGTGACCAGGAAGACGGGGAGATGGCTAATGGGGGCTCATCATCAGAGGGTGGCCAGTGGGGACTTGTGATGCTAAGCTGAAGGAATAGATGGTGGGTATGCAGGTAGGTAGTGAAGTTGGGATGTTTGGTTGTGGTTATGCTGGTCTGTGTGATGCCCAGGGTGACTGGAAATTGAGGGTGGTCAGGGTTGGTGGGGAATGGTCATGGTTAATGAGTAGGGACTGGTCAGGGTCAAGGGGTGTGGGATGATCAGAGTCTAAAAGTGAAGGATGAATCAAATCAAGGAATTTCAGATAGAGTTTGAGAGATGGGGGATGACCAGGGTCTAGGAGGTAGAAATGTTCAGGGGCTGGGAAGTCAGAGATGGTCAGACTTTGGGAG
Source organism: Manis pentadactyla (assembly GCF_030020395.1). Taxonomy (NCBI): domain Eukaryota; kingdom Metazoa; phylum Chordata; class Mammalia; order Pholidota; family Manidae; genus Manis; species Manis pentadactyla. Next base: position 58,341,978 of record NC_080027.1, read on the forward strand.
ATGGGGGTGGATAGAGTGGGGAGGTAGAAACTGATCATTGTCTGGTGAGGGCTGGAGTTAGTAGGAGGGTTGATCAATGTTTATGGTAGGGAACTGCTAGGGTTGGGAGGGTTGGTCAGTGGGAACTGATGGGGGGGCGTGTGTACCTTCCCCGGTGACCACGGCAGTTCTGCAGTATTCAGTGGGGTTCCCATCCTGCATGGCCCCTACGGCGTGCTCACCACTCTCAGTGAGCTGGGCATCCTCAATGACCAGCTCTGCTTGCTTGCCCTCATGGATCATGCTGTACTTTGTGCCAAACTCCAGCCGCTGCCCATTCTTCTTCCAGGACAGTGTCACATCCTTGGATGTCAGCTCACACTCATAGGCATGCTTGGCTCCTCTCTTTCACACGTACATTCTTGAGGGTTCTCACAAACTTGATGGGGATGCCTACAGACAGAGAGACAAATGCTTATCCCTGCTATCAACCTCCTACTCCCCTTTCTGCAGTTTCATGCTGCTTTGTTCCTCTTTGTGGTCCCACTTGTGACTTGTGACATGGGGTGTATCTGTGAGCAACATGTGACCCATGAATGTACCTAGCAGAACTGGGAGAACCCAGTTCTGCCCCTTACTTGCTAGCTGACTGTATTTATTCCATAATAATACAGTTAGCTCTCCATACGCACTGCATTTATTCTCCGAGTCTCAGTTTCTGCATATGTGAAATGGGGTAATGACTTTGACCTCTCTGAAGCACTGCAGCTAAGATCTCTAATGCCCCCTTGGGACTCCAGTCACAACTACATTGTCTCTCTGGTGGCTGGACGCTTACACATGCTGTTCCCTCTCCTCATACTTTCCTGTCCTCTTCCCCTTTCTCTGATACCTGAACTCCTTTTTGTTCCTCTTGGTACATCTTGGACATCACCTCATCGCACCTTTCCTGCCTGCCCGGTGGTGCCCCTTCTTTGGGCTCACACCACCTCTGTCTTTCCCTCCACAGCAATGATGATTCTGTGTCACAAGTGTCAAGTGTAGTTCAAGTGTAACATGCTTCTTGAGGTATCCACCATCAAGTGCAACTCTCCAGTGAATAGTCAGGAGTGGTATGCTGTACAAAAAGGCTAATGATTTCTTGGTCCTTGATCTCCCAGCTGATAATAAGACCCCAGTATGTCTTGATTCCTTGGCTTGAGAACTTTTGTTCTAATTTAATTTCTCTCCTTCCTCTCCCACTAATCTAGGAGTTAATGGAGAAGAGAACCCTCTCTTTCTAGTACCCATCACAGGGCCTTGCAAGGACAAGATGGATGGGTGGGTGGATGGATGGATGACTGCCCACGTGGAAGTTGCTGTGGCATGAAGCCCACCCCACAAGCTCTGGCCCCACCACTCATGGGCAATAGTGAGCTGGGCCTTCTGCACCAGCTCCCCCACCACGGCAGAGAACTCCCCGTTGTTGCTGAGTCTGGCATCCTTAGCCTTAAGTATATGCGTCAGGCCATCCTCAGACACTGTGATGTCATATTTTTCATCCCTCTTCAGCTCCTTCCCATTGAACTTCCACACAAAGCTGGGCACTTTCTTGGGGAGGCGGATCTCAAACACAGCTGTCTGGTGCTCTGTGACCTTCATTGGCTTCATCTCTCCCGTGAACTTCAGCGGCTCATGTGCAGCAGAGTAGGAAAGGCTGCCATGGAGCTGGAGGCCTGGTCCCTTCCGAGGGGTGGAATGGTGATGGGCACATGGAGACTCAGGTATCATGGGCTTCCTGTAGCCCACGGTTGTGGCAAGTGCCATTTTCATTCTGCTTGTGAGCCCTGGAGTCTCTTCCCATGATGTTCCTATGGTCTCCTCCCCACTAATATTAACAGCAATTTTCAAAAGCACTTAAGTAGCTCTAAATATATGCCAGGTGTTCTAGCCAATTTGCACATATTAATGCATCCAATTCCCACGCAGGTAGATTTTACTATTATTTGCCATTTTACAGATGGGAATAATGCAAAAAGAAGTCAAATAACTTGTTCCAAGTCACACAGCTCATAAATGACAAGCTGGGGTTGGAATCCCAGTGGTGCGACTCCACAGACTGTGCTCTTAACAGCTATGCTACACTGCCCACTTACTCTCTCATATGCGGCACTTACTCTCTCATAGTCTTCTCCCTTACGCCCATGTTTCCCTCCTCTGTTAACTTCCATTCCCCAGGCAGTCCTTTCCTGCACAGTCCCACAGTCCTCTCTCCCTTATTCCCATGGACTCCATCCTTGGCTCTGCCTCCCTCCTGGTCCTGCTGTGTCCTCCTTGTGCCCACTGATGCCCACTCATATTGAGCACTGTGAGCTCTACTCTCATCCAGTTGTCACCCATGGATGGGCTGTAGGCACCTGCATCATTCAAGTTCACATTGGTAATAACCAGCATGTGCTTGGTGCCCATCTGCTTCACATCATACTTGCCCAGAGAGTACTGGATCCCCAGTGGTTCATTACCCTGCCCCATGGAATAGGTAGAAAAGCTGATGAAGGGGTTTAGGAGGAGACTTTCAGAGGTCCGCATTCCCTGAGACCAGCTTTAGCTGGACGGTGACGTGTCTAACTTTCTAAGATCCTCAAACATGCCCAGAGGCCCCTAAGATCTCTAGCTTCATTGTCTGGCTCTGTGGGATCCAGGGTCCCTGCCTCCTCCAAGGCCTGAACTCCTAATATGCATGAGTTCTTTAGATGCTTTCTCTTGGAGCCATAGATCATCAGTGACCTTCAGGACTATCTAATCCAGCCTGTTCAGGTGGATAGACTGAGGCATAGACGGAGGAAAATAACTGTCTCAAATCAAACAACTAAGTGGTGAAATAGCTAAGAATAGAGCCCAGCCAGTTTCCACCATCCCAGGGGGTATCCTTTTGTTGGGATGGAAGTGAGGACATGGATGATGGATAACGGGACGGTCTGCAAAGGAAGGGTTGCAGAGAGAAAATGATATTACGAGGGTGGGCCCTGCCATGTGCCCCGCACTTCATCCATATCACATCGACATTGGGGTCCTTCAGCTCCATGATGAAGTCAAAGACCACTGTGGTGTCAATCTTGGCCTCTCTGTCTTCCAGGGGCTTCAGAATCCGGGTGGTCTGAGAGATTGTGATAACAAAATGGCAGGGGTCAGCGTCATCTGGAATCTGCTCAGTCTGTGTCCCCAATACTGGAGGAGTCCCCTGAAATGACTAGGCTGATTAGATAGCCATGCTCCCCCAAGCTCCTGCCACTGATCAATTATAAGATTTAGGGGGAGCCAGATATGATGGGAGATGAGAAAGGAACCATTTGCACAACAGTCACTATGTACCTAAGCCCATTATGTAGATTCTCTAACTCCAGTGTAGATGTTTCATAATTATGTGCTGGTTGAGTGGATGAATGGCAATGACAATACAAAAACGAATGAAAGAGGAAAGTATAATTTTCACTTTGCTGATTAGAAACTGAGGTTCAGAGAGGCACCTAAAGTTCACACCGTTATTAAGGTAGTATAACCAGGATCTGAGCCATGTCTGTGTAGTTCCCAAGTCCATGCAAGCACATGAGGGAGTAGTGAAGAGAGGAGAGGTAGAAGGCAGGTGACTTGAGTTCCTTTCCTGCTCTGGCAGCAGGAAGTGTACCTTTGAGTGTGTGTGTGCAGGGTTGGGAGACCTCGCTGCTGGGAGACACACAGGCACTAACACTTGGTGGGGCCCAGCCCCCCACCTTCAGATCCCTGCCCCCGATTGGCACTGACCTCCACCTCCACTTTCTTCATTTCTTTGAACTTTTTGAGCAGACCCTGAAAGTCAGTGAAACCATATTCCATGCAGACCTTCTCAAAGTCCTTCTTGGGCAACTTGGACAAAATCTCCAGCATCTCTTTCTCATCCTCACCTTCTGCTGCTGCTTCTTGGGAGCAGGGGGTACCAAGGGGGTGGGGGGTACTGAGCTTGGACTCAGTGCCTCCCTCTGAAAGCAGAGGGAGCCTCTCCTAACCTTGAGATTTCCCTCCCCACTGCACGGATTCTTGGCTCTTGGGCCACTAGCTCAGGGCTCTTTTGAAAAGCCTCAAGAAGCTCTAGCCTGGAGGGTGGGGGCAGCACCTGAGCAGAGGAGCATTCCAGTCTCACCTCTTCTTCAACATCTTTTAGAAATCCATTTTATCTTGACCTGAGGACAGAGAGAGGGACAGGTTTAGATGGGGGAGTCTGATCCCTAGGAGAAAAAGCCAAGTTAGGGGGTTGGCTCACACTCTGCCACCAGCAAAAACACGGTTTAGATGGTGTCTGCATGTCATTGTTGCAATGCACCTCTAGTTATCCGAGGTCAGTGGCTCCAACTGGATAAGACTAAAGCCACTAGAGGTGGGGCGGTGGGGAGGAGGGGACCACAGGGAGATTCTCTGTGAGATGGGAAAAGAGAATGTTTTGGGGACTGCGGGAGGAGCCGAGTATGGGTGTACCTGTGGAGGATGGAGCAGCCTCTAGGATTTGCAGGTACCAGGCTGCAATCAGTGTGAGTGTATATGTTTGTAGCCTGATCCTGTGTTCTTCCTCTTGGCCGTGAGCTCCTGGAAGAGAGAGGCTTCCTCTTATGTCCCTGCAGCTTACCCAGTTTACCTGCAGTTTCTGGCACTGGGCTGAGTACTACTTCCTTTAACACATATTCAGCCCTGTGTACCAGGCACTGGGCTGAGCCCCAGAGGAAACTGGTGAATAAGGCTCCCTTGGTGCCTGAGTATGGCACTTACAGCCCGGCGGGCTCTTGGAAAGTGCTTGTTGAATGAATGAGTTTATGTCAGGGGTGGCCAGTAGGGAGACTCTGCAGCAGCTTGTGTTGGGGGCTCAGGGTTCAACAATGGGATCACTGGGAGGAGAACGAACCAACTTCCGTCCGTAGTGGAGAGGGGAGGTGCTTTGTGTTTCACAGTGTGAAGCTGGGGCAAGACCAGTTGTGACAGGAGTAGTTATAGGCCTAGGTGTACCAGTAACCCATCCCTGCCTTTCCTCAGAGGGTGCAGAAGCTGGTTAGACCCAAGGATGAGGGGCCCTTGGCAAGACTCTTTGGGGAGGCTCCCCCAAGGAGCCCAGGAACCCTGATCCTCACCCCTGCTCTAAGATCAGCACCTCTGCCTGCCTGGCCCCAGCTCAGCCTCGCTCCACCCACTAAGGTCCCTGCTCCCTCCTAGCCACATGCACTGCTTTGGTGCTGCATTCCCTTTGGCCCACTCACCTTCTGGAATGGCCCCTTGCTTCCACTGGGCCTGCCCCCTCCTTGTTTTGTCTTTGCCCTAGCTCTGCCTTGCCTCACCTCTAACTTTGGACCCCTGTTTACTCTGGCAGTGCCTCAGCTCTTGACTCAGCCCCTCTTATCCTGCCCTTGCTCTAGGACAGCGACAGCCTCTCCTCATCGCCCAGTTATTGGGTCCCGTTGTGGCTCTCTGGTTCCTGAGAGGACCGGTGTCCACCTTGGGGGGTCCCTGTCCCTGGCCTCATCAGTGACTGGACCTCCCACAGCTTCAGCACACGCTCCTCGTTAATGCTGTTGTAGATTGGCAGACTCCTTGACGGGAATGCCACTCTCTCTCCCCCAGGACATGCTGGGCTTGGGGTTCCCCTGCACCTGGGCTTGGAACACGGCTTTATCCCCTGCAATGGGCAAAGGATGCATGTTTGCCTCTTAGGCTCCAGGCTGGACCTCCGACCTGCTCCCTGCCACCTCCCAGGGGTCTCACCCTGTCCCCGGGGCAGGGAAGGGTTCCTCGGTCTGGTTCTTCCAGTGTTTATGTTCTAGGGGACAGGAGTGGTGGTGGTGAAGGCTGGGCCCTGGAGAAGACAGAGAAGCACCCAGGGATCTGGGGAGACACAGGGAGCACTGCACCCTCAGTTGCAGTGACCGGTTGAGGCTTCTCCACGAACTCTGGGACTCTCTCCTGCCGGGGTGTCAGAACTCCAGGTCACCAGGCTGAAGAACTCTACAGTGCTTGAGGACTTTTTCAACACAACTTCTGTGGTAGCAGGCGAGAGGTCAGAATGGGCTCCACTTGGAAGTCAGCCCATTGGAGGCATTGGAGGGCTGACCTTTCTTGAGCGGTTTAGGTGAGTGTGGGCAGGACCAGCTTTGGCTAAGGAAAGAGGACTGCAGAGTCGTGGGTCATTGTGTTATGGCCAATATTAACCACCGGGGGAAGCCAACTCCCCTCCTACCCCTCAAAGGTCAATCTAGTGTACTGGGCCACAGACCTGTGTCCAATTTGTTCTCTGTCCTCTTTTAAAAGCAGGCTTCTCTTTAGGGAGTTTCTCAATCCCTTGGCCTTCTCTCCCGGCAGTCCTGCCTCCCAGGAGCATTAGGAGGGAACCTGTCCTACTGCTGCTTGGTGCCTGGTAGCTTAGCCTAGCTCTGCTGTAGGCCTTTCTCCCGCCCTTCTGTGGGTTCAGCATTCATTGCCATGGGGGTAGTGATTCTTGAGTGAAGGGCAGGAAACATTTCTGCTCCAACGGGACTACATATGGGAATCTCCTTTTCTGAAAGAGCATATTCAATATGGTAGTGTAATTTTATGTTTGGAAAACAAGTTTTTTTTAGTATTAACTACAGAAAATCTTGTTGGCTGATGCGTTAACACTTAATATAATTGCTCTAATTCATGAGGCACTTTTCTTGTGTCAAAAACTGTGCTAAGCACATTTCAAAGATTATTTTATTTAATCCTCATAACACCCCAGTGAACCAGAAGCCTGCATTATCCTCAGTAACCTGAAGGACTAAGATGCGAAAAATGTGTAAGGGAACTATGTGGTCTGTTTTTAAATAGTCACCAGAGGTCAGACAAGCAGTGTGCAGGCTGCACCCAGCATGCAGATGGGTTTTATTTGATCTCTGCAATGTTCAAACAGAGTAACCCTACGTCTAAAAATCTAGAGTTCAAATGAAAATTCAGATTTCTGGATTCTCAACACTGTCCCGCATTCTCATATGGTAATAATCAGTGGGAGGTGAATAGTGGCTGCCCCCTTAGATGGGGTATGTCCTTTCCAGTTCACCTCGGTTTTTTTCCCCACATTTATGTTCTCTGCCTGGGCTCTGTTAGCCCATGTTTGTCAACTCTGGCTGCCTATTAGCATCTCCAGAAAGCTTAAAAAGAAAACCCCGAACACCTGATTTAACGGGGGACACTCGGGTATGGCTCTTTTTGCTACTCTCCTCCCTCCTTCCCCTACACTCAGATGCCTGTAATATGTGGCTGGGGCTGAGAATCACTGCTGTAATCACTTGTTTGCAACTTCTGGTCCTGAGTTCTGGCTCTTCACTCGCTCTGCCTCACTAACCAGGAGGGTTCGTATAGAGTGTCTCTGGCCTTGCCATCTGTGCACAGAGGACTTGGAGGGACAATGGCCTGGAGGACTGGCCCCCTGCCATCTTTTAATCACTCTCTGCTAGAGACATTACCCAACAATGTGTTTTCTGAGACATCTCTCAGCTTCCCCTTCTGTCTGACCTCCGCCAGGTCTGGTCCCTGAGGGTTCAGAGTCGGGAAGCTTAGGCCACTTGTTGTTGGGTTCATGCTCTCTCCACTGGAGCTCCCGGTCTCCCGTATCTTACATGGAGCAGGGTCTGCATTACTCATCAGTTGGTAAGGTAGCTATCTCCTTAGCTCCTCTGTGCCCGAAATCTTCCCATCACAATGAAGTGTATTGGCCCTTGGCTCTGATCTCCTCAAGCAGTTAAACTCATCAGTCATTCACACACCCATGTGACTGATTTTTCCAAAGCTGTTTTCTTGGAGATCTGATCTGTGGGTGAATGCTGGCTGATGCTTCATCAAAGCACAAATTAGAAGCCTAGGTTGGGAAAGCATTGCTCTTTATATCTGGGGCTCCTGAGGGGCTCAGGAGTGGCAAAGACTAAGTCCACCCAGGGGTTAGATGTGGAGGAAGAAAGCCTGTCCCATCACGACCCCCTGCCCCTGTCCCACTCTACTTGTATCCTGTGATCTTGGTTGTGGGAGAAGGTGTGCATGTGGGCGGTGGAGAGCTCCATGGACACGTGCTTCTGCATCTGCTTGTGGTGAATGGTCGCCACGGTGACAGCAGGCGTGGGCACACACCTCGGAGGACCAGGGAGAGGAGGCCATAGAGGACAAGAAAGGGAGTAGGAGGGAGGTTAAGAGAGATTTTTATGCGTGTGTGTGTGGGGGGAAGGGACAGGGCAGGTGGACACAAGGGGAGATGGCGGTGCACGGAAGAGGGTGGATGGGGGTTGGGCAGCAAGCCTTGTCTCTCTGGCCTCTTTCCTCCTTTTCCCAGGCTGATTAAAGGACTAATGAGCCTGTCCCCTATGGCGTAATCACAAACCATTCCAAGTTCTTGGAGGAGGATGTAAGGCTTAGAGTCACCCGGCGATCTGTTAAGGCCCAGAGGGAGTTGGGGATATCTGTGGATAGCTTCATGGAACCAGGGAGGCAGGATTGGATGTTTCCTCAGGTGGGAATGAAGTCAGACCTAAGAAGGGACTTCCTGACTAAGCCGTACTGGAGTGAGCCTTGGAAGGAAGCTGCAGATTTTCCTCCCGGGCCCCGGGGGCCTCTGGCATTAGTGGAATGCTAAGGCCAACGACAGCACATTTCTATAGGTCTGCTTTGGTCTGTGACATCCTAAAGACAGAGGCGGAGTTACTTATACTTTGTTTTTGAATCAGTAATTCTGTCACATAGTTAAAAAAAACAATTAAACTATGTAAAAAATATGTATGTGAGAAGGCTCCCTCCTGCTCCTGAGCGCCCCCTCTCTAGACTACTTCTGAAGCTCCTTCATGCAAATAGGGGTGTTTGTATACTCATCCCTTTTATTACACATGTGGTAGTCTATCATACACACTATTCAGCCGCCTTCTTTATTTACTACATCTTGGAGATATCACCATACCCATTCATAGTCTTCTCATTCCTGTTAACAGCGACATAGTATTCAATGAATGGATGTACCTCTTAATGAGCCTGGCAGTTTTAAAACCCCTACTTTATATATGAGGAAACTGATGTCTGAGAGAAATAACCTGTCCAAGGTCAGACTGGAATATTGGCCTCTTGGCTCCCAGTCCAGTGCCTTTCCAATGGACCCTAAAACCTTGTCTGAACCAGGTGGTTTGAGGCCTAACCTTATCTCCCCCCATGATAGATCTCTGCCTGGCCTGCTTCTGTCTGTGGGTTCTGGGACCCTCCCCCCAAATGCGGTCTCTGCTGTTCCCTTCTGGGCTCAGAAGATAGCAGCCTCTGCCCCTTTCCTGAGGGAAGAGGGAAGACTTACCTCGGCACGACCAGTCCCTCCTAGTCCTTGAGTGCTGGGTCCACGGCCATGCAGGTGCATGTAGTGCCTGGGGTAGACTGGCCAGTCTCCTTCCTTTGCCTGGACAGTGGGGCTACCAGGAGTCATCATTTTCTTAAATGCCTGGCTGCCTAGAGGAGACCCCTTACTTGGGTTATCAGCTGTCTCAGCTAGGTGGCACACTGCTTTGGTGGGGCAGGAGAGTGGAGAAGAAGGGAGGCTGGAGCCAGTCCTGGAGGAAATGCTCAGGTCAGCAGGCAGGGGGATGAGGGTGGTGGCCCAGGAATCTTTTTCCTGTTTCTCTGTGGGGAACAGGGGCTTGGTTTTTACTGCTGCTGGGTGAGCCCTTTCTGAGGGGCTCAGGGTAGCGTGTGTGTGTGTATGTGTGTGGGTGCATGCACATGCACATACATATGCACACACAGCCCAGTGGGTGGGTCAAGCAGGGAAGCCATTGTGTTCAGATACAGGGGGCATGATTCATGGCATACTGCGTGTGTGGTGGTGCCTGCACAGTATGAGTGGCCTCACAGGCCCACCCAGTGGGAGAGAGACACGTGAGCTCTCTTCCCCGCTTCCCACTCCTGTAGCCTAATCCCCTGATCTGAGTAGAAGGGTAGGAGGGTCCATCTTCCTGTGAGAGGGTGGCTGGGGAGCATGTCCTCCTCCTCTGGTGCCCCATCCCAGCTGCTCAAGCCACTCCCTGTTCTTCCCTCATTGCCTGTGCACACCTGCGTGCCTGGACCCTCCCCCAGCCCACATAGGATCTGGTATCTTGTAAGGTCTGCTGGTTGGTCAGCAGTCCTGCCCTGGAGTGACCCCTGCCTGCCAGCAGTGGCACCACAGCTACTTTTGCTGCATTGCTGGGGGCCTAGGTAAGAATAGAGCAGGAGCTTACAGACGGCTCAGGATCTGAGCCCCCAGGCAGAATCCTTGGGCTCCTTTGGAGGGGCCACTCTTAGCCCACACCTTACAAGGGAAATTGCCAGGTTGCAGTTTTGGGACTTGTAGGGGTAACAGGGAGGGGCCTGGGTGTGACCTGAATGTCCCTCTGTCCCTGCTTGGCCTCTCTGGCCCATTTGTTGGAGTTGGTCACCTGCCAGCCACTTGGCCTTCTCTGGAAGCCTCCCACACCTGTCCCTGAGGCGTCCTATGGCCCACGGAGCCAGGCTGGGTGGTGGTGGTGGGGAGGGTGTGTGAGAATCCTGTTGCATGGACTTGGCTTTCCAAGTCAGGATCTGCCTCATAGTCCCAATGCCCACAAAGGGGTGCTAGGGAGCTTGGGGGCTAAGCTGTGTGCAGGAGCCTGCGTACTACGAGGAGGCTCAGGAAGACCAGAGCACAGGGAGGCAGGGAGTGCAGGAAAGAGACAATCACACAGATCCAGAGGCTAGTTTTGCTCAAAATGCTCCATTTATTGCTCTATTCAATGACCACGAGCAAATTATAAACAGACACCAAATGTCTCTGTCTGCCGTGGAATAAATATTTAAAGTCAGCAATAAAAACATGTGACTCCGAGATAACACACGCTGCCAGAATCATGCATGCCCTGCTGACGGGCTCTCTACACACGCGTGGACACAGGAACACACGCAGAACTACACACAGCGAGACTTCTGGGAAGGCCTTCCCCACAGTGATGCAGAAAAATGTTTTGCACAGATCTGGGGCCCAGTCCCCACCCTCCCTTGGAGCTCCCCTTCTCCCACCCCTGCCAGGCCCAGGTCCCCTGGGTTCATGGCCCCCATCTGTCCCCTTCCTCCCCAGTGCCTCTCATGCTGGCCACTGCCTCCTGAAGGCATCTGACACCAAGAGGCCAGCCTGGCTGCAATACCACTTCCCCTGACCTCAACCCAGAGACCTCTGCCCCAGCTGAGATCTCTCTGCCAACCTCTCAGGAGCTCCCCATCCTGGTCCCAATAATGGGGCAAAATGCAATCTGTCTGTTGGGAGAAGTGGGGGTGGGGACCCCAGGCAGGCACTTCTGCCTGGGCTACTTAGGGGCTGGAGCTCAATTACCCCTTTCCTGGGCTGAGGAGACACAGTGTCCGGTACAGATAGCAGAGATGGATGAACAGACAGAACACCTTGTGGCAAGACAACTGGGGGCGGCATGGAAATGTTCTGCATGGAGTAGCAGTGGAACTGTTGTTAAAAACTGAGGCCCCAGGTCTGCATGGTGTGGGTCATGCCCTGGTGCCCCAGGCCTGGCCTGGCATATCCCTCCCAGACCCTGCCCCTCTCCCCAGTATGTACAGTAGGAAGAGCTATGTTGGGGGGCAGGGGCCAGGCCAAGGCTGCTGGAGGAGGGAGGGAGCACTGCAGAGAAGGAAGCAGGGGGCCAGGGGCAGGGAGCAGGCCAGTACCCAAGGCAAGGCCTAGACTCAGGCAGGGTGGTGCCAAGAGGACCCCAGGGGAGGGGCGCAGTCACTCCAGGGACTGGCGGGACAGCTGCTTCTCGTAGAGGCTCATGACATGGTGCACAAACTGGTATTGCTCGCATGTCTGGATCATGCCGCCCCTGCCCGGCAGAGACGCACAGTGGAGGTGGGGTTGTGGAGGGATGGGCTGCAGGAGGCTCCCCCAAGTCCATGAGTACCAATCATTTGTGAGTGGCCTTGCCTTTGTGTAGCCTGGTCAGGCCAACCTTTGCCTGCCACTCCCCTCTGCTCCTTCTTGTCCTCCCAGTTTTGGCAAAGATAGCAGGACAGAGATGACATACCCTGCCACTCTCAGCCCTGTCCTGCCCACCAGCGCTGTTGCCCTTCCCTTTTCATCCAGCCACCAACAGTCCGGATCTAGCCCCTCTACCCATCGGTCCTCCCCACTCCCTATTTGCCAGTCATCCATACCTTGTGTGCCCCCCTGCCCCTCACCTCATGCACGCATGTCTCTCTCCCTGCTGCCCTGAGGCTCTCACTCCCCATGTGTTCCACCTCTACCCATGGGCTGACCTGTCCTGACGGAGCTGGCAGGTGGTCTTCAGGATGTCCACCACACCCTCCTGCCGCAGCTGCTGGCAGCAGATGCTGGTGGCAATGAAGCAGCCGGTCCTCCCAATCCCTGCACTGAGGGCAGAGCAGATGGGCAGGGTGAGGAGTGGGGCAGCCCTTGGCAGGGAGAGGCCGTGCTGCCCTAGTGGGTGGCCAGGATGACCCACCTGCAGTGGATGACAATGGGTGCACAGTGGGGTCCCTCCTGCTGGGCTGCCTCCTCCACCTCCTGCACCAGATGCAGGAGTGGTGGGGCCCGGTCTGGGGTCTTCTGGTCGGGCCAGGAGGTGAACCAGTAATGCTTCAGGCCTCGCTCTTCAATCCCACTCTGTTCAGGAGACAGAGACCCGCCCCAGATACACGTGAACTCTTTGAGCCCACAAACCAGCCCAGACATGGAGCTGGGATGGGAGGAGGAAGGACACAGGAGGGAGGACACAGAGGGTGGGATCAATGGCCTCTGGTATCCACGCCACCTGCCCAGTGGCACCAGAGACCCAGAGCCGGTCTTGTAGTGAAGGCTGGACAGTGGCATTGGCATTCACATCAGTTCTGCCCCAGCAACTCCAGGATCATCTGAGGCAAAGATTCCCTCCTCCAGTTCATGCCTGTCTCCTGGGTCCTCATTTTAACAAACAGCCCTGGTACCCATCAGTCACATGACCCAGGGCCCCAGGACTCTAATCTCATCACTATGTTTTGCCTGCCCCAATCCCCCCATGTTGCTCGTTTTCCCTTCTCTCCATCGCACCGCCTCCCTTTGGCCTTTACCATCCCTCCACGGTGCAAGGCCTCTCCCTCCTCCCTGACTGCCCATCTCCACAGTGATCAAGATGGCCTGTCTGCACCATAGACCTGGAATGCTGCCCCCCTGCTCAGAACCTTTTGATGGTTCTCAATGCTCTCTGAATAAAACCCATTCTCCTTAGACGTCAGCCTGGCAAATAAGACACATGGGACAGGGTCCACCTGTCTAGGTTCCTTCCTGCTCCTGCATACTGGTACTCAATGCTCCTGCAGTCCAAATGGTTTACAGATAAAACCTCTGCTACACACACACAGCTGTTCCATCTTCCATGCCCTTCCTTTCACTTTCTTCTCTGCCTGGAATACTCTCCCTATTTGTCTGTCCCCTGGCCAACTCTTACTCATCCTTCAAAACCCCATTCAGCATCCCTGCTTCCAGGAAGCCATCCTGAAGCACCCCAGCTGGTAACCTTCTGTGTTCTTACCTATCTCTGGGTTAGTACTTACCATTGTATGGGTGCTCCTTGGAGAGAGAGTCCAGGCTTTGGACAGTTCTGTATTCTCAGTACTCAACCCAGAAGCAGGCCCAGGGCAGGTGTTTGTAAAGGCTTATGGACAGCAGTAAATACCCCTAAGCTGCCCTGGTTCTGCCCTAACCAGTCCCATGGTACTGACAAGATGAGGCAGCCCCACCTCACCTCAGCTTCGCTTTCTGGGGAAGCAGGAAGCTGGCTCCTTGGGCTCTCTGGCTGTGACAGGTACCAGTGCCTCCTCTCTCTCCTACCTGGCCCTTCATGCCCTCCACAAGGGCTGCATCTTGGAGCTGCTCAGGTGTGCACTGCCCTCTGGGGGCTGAGTGCTGCCTGACACTCCACCTTGAACCTTCTCCAGTGGTAGTGGGTGGGCTCAGAGGGACAAGTCTCAGGCCTCGAGCTGGCCCCTGTGGCTGCCAGCATCAGCGGGCTTCAGGCTGTTTCTGGATAAGGAGTCAGCTTCCTGGTGCCTGACTCCCCTCTTCCAGCCTTGGGGTTATTATAGTGGGCTCCACCTTCTCCAAACATGGGTTTTATCTTTTCTCAAAAACAGAACCCACTGATCCTCCTGATTCCAAAGGAACAATCTCCTCTGTTATGCTGAGCCTGGGAGAAGCACAACTTCAGGGTGGGAGGATACCTTCCCCCACTCTTCTGGGCTGTTTTGTATTGCTCATGTTTTATGTCTTCCCCCCCCCCTTTTTCCGTAACCACAACCTCTCCGTGCAACCCATATACAGTAAGAAGAACTCTCCCTCTGGTGGGAAGGGTGGGTACTACAGGCCAGAAGCTCTGCATCCCAGGTGAAGGGCTGTTTTCTAGGTGGGATCTCAAAGTCACAGTGGATCTGCAGTTACAAGGACAGTGCTGGAGGCTGTTGGAGACCCCTTATCCAGACAGTCCTGGACTTGGGTGCATTTGAAGCAGAGGTGGAAGGCATTATGAATGATACTGTAGACAGAAAGACAGCCCAACAGCATGAACAGGTTTTGGTCCTGTCCCTGGCGCCCCAGTACATTCACCCCTCATCCCTGCTTATCAGTGAATCCTGGGAGTGATACAGGCCTTGAGTTCAGCTACAGTAGACCCTGAGGCCCTGTTATCTGTGGAGTCCCCAGTCAAGTCCCTGTCCCTCATCCTCACAGCCCAGCTCAGCCCAGCTCAGCCCAGCCCCAGGCCTCACCCTGAGGGAGATGAGTCGCAGCCGGTAATCTTCAGTGTGAATGACTTTCCGCACAGTGATCTCCACACCGTCGTACACCACCTGCTCCTCCGGCCAATACTCGGTGCACTTCTGCAGGGGCCCAGACCAGGCTGCAACACACTCCCAGCCCCCCAACCAAACGCTCCCCAGGGCCCCTCCAGGGCCAGCAGGGAGAGAGATAAAAGGGCAACAGGATTGCAGTTAGAATGTTGGATTCAAATCTCAGCTTTATAACCTATAAGTTACTTCCATTTTCTGAGCCTCAGTTTCCTCATCTGGAAAATGGAAGTGATACACATTCTGAAGGACTTCTAGGAATTCAGTGAAATGGGCTATTCTGGGTATAGAAATAGCCAGGGTCAGCCTTGCATACAGAGGCAGCAGAGTATGCTGATTAAGATCATGGGCACTGCAGGCGGAGAGGCCAGATCCGGACTCTGTCTCTGATTATGTGTGTGGTCCTGAGCAAATGCACCTCACACTTCCTCACGTTGGAGCTTCACAAGATTGTGGTAAGGATTAACATGGAAACAAGACGCTCGGGCCCAAAGCAGCAGAAGACACCTGGTAACAATACAGGGGTGCCTACCTCATTCATTTCCTCAATGTTGGTGATCATGACAATGATGGGCGTGTGCTCTTGCCACACCATGCGCCAGAAGTCGCCAACTGTGCTGACAATGGGTCCCTGAGTGGCGATGTACACCTTCTCCTCCCCACCATAGCCCTGTAGGCAGCCAAGTCCAGCTGTCAGGGTCAGACACAGTGCTCCCACAGCCCAGTCGGCACACTGGGGTCCTTCCCAGGGGGGTGTCAGAAGCCACAGTGGCTTCCGGACAAGCCTGGAGGATGGATTTCATCCGCTCGGGCCTCCCTTTTACAGAAAGACTGCCAGGATGGGGCTACGTACCCGGATGTAGTTGGCGTTGATGTAGGAACTCAGAGGGTCATCAGGGTCTGGTGAGGTCAGGCATACTCTGCTGTGGGGGTCTGGGGTGGGAGGAAACAGGTGAGGCTGGGGTTTGACATGCGCAATCCCTCAGGTGCAGGGTCCACATTGTCTGGCCCACTTCAGGACACCCACATGTCTTCTGGGACTCTCATAGTCCTTTTGTGTCTTGCCCAGTAGCATAACACTGGCCCGTCCTCATGGCCCACTCAGGCAGGGGAGGGTCCAGGCTGAACAGGAGGGTAGACAGGCCCTGGATCTCCACCTCAGTTTCATCCATGCCTGCCTCTTGCCTGTGTCCCTTACTCTGCCCTGTATTCACTGTGCCTCATGTTCTGGAGAGGAGAAAGCTAAGACAGGAATCAGCTAGTGTACACATCCTGGACAGCAGGGGCAGCAAGAGTTTGAGTATATACCATCACTGACTTGCTGTGTATGCTCGGAAAGGACATGGCCTTCCTAAGCCTCAGTTTTCCTATCTGTAATATGGGGGTAAAGAAGCCTACTTCCTAGGATTATCGGGAAGATACATGAGAATCACCGTGGGAATGGGAATGGTACTGACCCCACTGAGCACAGCCTCCGTGCCTGGCACTGTGTTTGAGGGTAGAGACTCCTAGATAAACAATATGTGGTCCCTGCTTCCCAGTGTTGGGAAGAAGACTAGCAGTGTGTGGTCTGAGAGCACCGGGGCTGAGTGAACAGAAGGGGCCCTTGAGTGGTTAGGCTTCCTGGAAGAGGGGACATCTGGGCTGGGTTTAAGGTCCAGTAGGAGGAGGAGTAGGGGACACCAGGGCACAGGGCAGGGTGGAGGTTGGTGAGAGAGGAGCTGGAGAGGAGCCACTTGACAAAGGGTCTTTCAAACCATGCTTTTAAGGCTGGACCTAAACCTGAGGATTACAAGGGTGATGACAGTGTTTAAGGAGAATGACATGATTGGATTTCTGTTTTGCATCAGTTTTGTGACAATGTAGAAGACAGATAGGAGGGGAGAATGTGGAAGCCAGGCCATTTAGGAGATTGCTGCCCTGATTCAAGTAAGAAATGTTAGGGGTCCTGGGGCTGCCCCACCTGGCACAACTCTAGGGGGTGTTCTGTCAATGCAGTCTATGAACATGGTACCCCTGGAATGGGATGACATAGAAGCACTGACCCCAAACAAGTCAGTTTTCAGTGAGGAGAGGGAAAGCTAGACTTGAGAGTGTTTCATCCACTCACTCACTGAAGTAGGAGCAGAATGTCTACTATGTGCCATTGGCACTTGGGACACAGTGGCAAAGGGCAGAAACTACTCCCCTGCATCTTGCCCTCAGGGCTGCCCGCCAGGTCACGCGCCACTCTACTATAACTGCCTGCAGTTCTGTCTCTGCCCTTAGACTGTAGGCTCCCTGTGCACGGAGTCTGTGTTTCATTCACATCTGAATTCTTAGCTCCTGGGGCAGGGGCTTAGGAAACGCGCGCTGAATGAGTGAGAGAACAAACCTCAGGGTGTTCTGGATCAGAAAGGCTTCTGACAAATCAGACCTGCCCTCTGTCACCTCCCTTGACCCATCCCCGTCTCTGAGGCCACAATGGCCAAGTCTTGCTAGCCATGGAGAGATTCTCTGTTGGGCTTGGGGGCCTGGAGGCAGAGGGCACAGTTAGAAGTGGCTCAAGGCCTCTCAGCAATCCAGTGGGGACCAGGTGGAGCGGTGGCCGGGCTACCACCCTCCCCAGGAGCCATTCTGAGTGGCCAGCAAAGCCCTGGGGTACTCAACCTGCTCCCTCTGGAGGGTGGAGGGTCGGGGGGTGGAGGGGGCAAGATGAGGGAAGAGGTGAGCATCCCTGAATAATGCATCCAGCCTTAAATGGTGCTTTGTTTAACTGAAACTACCTAGAGACTGTGTAACCATAGCAACCACAAGTCGATATTTTAAAAGTTAAAAATAAGTCATGACATCTTACATGTTGTTGGAGATGCTGATAGCAAAACTGCTTTTTTAAAGCCTCATTACTCTATCAGCTGAGCAGAGTAGGTCTGTGGGGATTCACTTTCAGCAAGTTACCCCCTAAGCTAGCCCTGGGGCTTGGGGCCGGAACTTGGCAGGGGTGACAGGCACACAGGGGCCTGATGGAAGCTACCTGAGAACGACACCCCAGGGCAGAAGGAGGAGCATTAGGTCACCTGGTCTGCCTGCCTCCAAAGGGGAAAATCCCTCTCAGACCTCCCCAGGAACTGCTTTAAGACCTTGAGTGACAGGGTGCTCATGGCCCAACAGGCAGCTCACTGTCTTGTGGGGTGGCTCTGCCTGTGGGAGGGCTCACAATCCAACCACACTGAACTCAAGGCAGACAAAGGAGCCCAATGCTGGGGTCAGAGAAGCCCGGTTTAAAACTCAGTTTTGTACTTCCTAGCTGTGTGACTGTGGATGAGCCACTTACCCTCTCTGAATCTTAATTTCCTCTCCCTAAAATCTGCCCACTCTGAAGAGATAAAGGATGTGAAAATAGTTCAGGCACCACGCAAGGTCTAGGAGCTGCTCTTATGGTCATTGTTTCTCTCTGGGTTTCCAGATAGCCCAGCCAGGCACTGGCAAGGGAAACATTTTGCAGAGTGCCGCGTGAGGGAACGAACAAACGTCTGCCCTCACCCAGGCTGTTTTCCTTCACTGGGCAACCCCCAACCCTGCCCCAGTTCTCCATCCCTTCTTTGCATGACCCTGAGACCCAGCTGTGGAGTGAGGTCTTCCTCAGAGTGAGGGGGCACCTAGGTGAGGGCAAGCCGACTCCTGCCCCCGGGACAGTGAGTACTCACTCGGAAGGATGGTTTTGTACCGGTTCTTCCGCACCAGCCCAGGGATATCATATTCTTTCGGATCCACAAAGTTC
Source organism: Manis pentadactyla (assembly GCF_030020395.1). Lineage (NCBI taxonomy): Eukaryota > Metazoa > Chordata > Mammalia > Pholidota > Manidae > Manis > Manis pentadactyla. The sequence goes on from NC_080027.1 coordinate 58,360,603, forward strand.
ATGGGGATTTCCTGCAAGAGGACATGGACGTGAGCAGCTATAGGCTGGCTCTCACAGATGTCTAAACCCAGAGGTCACTGCGCCCCTAACTTCTAGTCCAGGGGTTTGCTTGAATGCATGCATTCATTCAACAAGTATTTACTATTAAGTGAGTGAGTGCACATAAAAAGCGTTTAGAACAGTACCTGGCACATGCTGAGTGCATAACAAATGTTATCATGACTCTTGTTTACTGAGCCTGGAACGCAGTTGATAGTCAATAAATGGTGAACAACGAAGAAGAGAAAAGCAACCTGGCTGATCACGGTCTCATCCCACACTCCCCGTACTGCAGCCAAGTGGAGAGGCTTTGCTTACCTGTGCTCCTGCCTTGGACACACCTCAGGACCCTGAGTTGTGCTTCTCGCTTTGTGGTAACAGCCACCCTCATCCTCATCTTTCTCTGTCCTGTCCATCTTAAACACCACCTTCTCCGAGAAGCCTTCCCTGATCCTCCAGCAGGAAGAAGCCTCCTTCTGAGCTCCCGGGGCTGTATTTTGCACTTGCCAGTCACTCTCTGTCAGCATTTCCCACTCCAAACTTCTCTGCCTGGCATGTGAGGTTGTCTTGGATCTGCCTTTTCTTTACCACCAGCTGCCCTCAGGCAACCCGCTCCAGTTCTGCTGGTCTCTTCCCTGCGGCCGCCCTGCCAGTCCCATCTCTAAACAGTTGCCACCTTTAAGGCTCAACTCTAGCTGCACCCCAAACTCCATGTCCTCTGGGGTGACTCCCCACTGCCTCTCGCTTCCTCACTCCCCTTCCAGCTGTCCAGGTGAGGGCTGGCCAGACAGTTTTGGTGTTCGTTGTCTGGGGACATACTGATTATGGGCTTTGTGAAATGAGGATCATAATATCCTCCTTCTAGGGTTGTCAAAAAAAAAAACCTGTACAGAAGTGCCACGGAGGGGATGTGCAGACCATGTTTGTGTTTCTCTGGGCATAATCGACAATGATCTACTGACAGAGAGGATGCAAGCCCTTTCCTCAAGGGGAGGTGATGGCAAAGGGAACTCAGAGTGGGAGCTGAGGCTGGGGTGGTCAAGGCAGGCTTTCTAGAAACACCCAGTAAGGGCACTGGAAGAGAAAGGCATGGGTGGGAGGGTTGGCAGGGGTGAGAGCATAAGGCCAGAAAAGGAGGCTGGGGCTGGCCCAACTCCAATAAGGCAGGCTGTGCTGAGTTCTGGAGAATCTGCAGGTGTTCTCAGAGGGCAGAGAAACCTGGTACACATAGGGGCCAAGGCATGGGCGAGGGGAGATGGGAGGATAGCACAGGGTGCCCCCCATCCCTCTGGCTTCTCTCAGGAGGGACTCTCGCAAAATACACATGGTCTTTCACCCATTCCTGCCCACACAGGTAGGCAAGTTACCTGATGGGTCAGTTTGACTGAGGAATGGGCTTTTAGCCCCAGCCCCTTCCTTCCTCCTCCTGCCCTGAAAGAATTACAGGGGTGCTCCATGGGGTGAGGCCCCTGATGTGCCAGCACCGCCTGGGGTGGGTGGAAGGTTTGTTAATTCTGGGGTCGGTATTAGTAAGCTCACTATGGCTATATACACAAGCTGCATTTCAAACCTATCCTTTATCAACAAAAATAGAGGCAATATTGTGATCTGCGTCTTAGCTAATAACTGGTGGAGTGCTCAGGCAGGTAAAGCAGGGGTGCCATTTATGGGCTCCGCAAAGTCCAACAGGAGCCAGTGGAGGCTGCTGCAGAGGTCTAGAGGGGAGGACCTTAGAACCAGCCAAAACCCAAACCACAGGGGTGAAAAGAGGAGGAGCCTGGAGAAACTTCAAAGGAGGCTAAACAAAGCTTGGTGATGCTGGGCAGCAGGAGGGTGGGAAAGCAGGAGAGTCAGAAGAGAAGGCTCTCCATGACTTTTCAAAGCAGTGTGGCTGATAAAGACTGCGGGACACCACTTATGCCCATCATCCGGTTGGGCACACTGCATGTTATTAATCTCTAATTCTTGCCACATTCCTATTATTTTTATCCCAGTTTTCCAGATGAGGAAACTGAGGCTCAGAGGGGAAACAGCTTGCCCAAGACAGTGGGACAGCTACCAGATGATGAGCTCTGGGCACGCTGCTCTGCTGCCCTGCTAGTTGGGTGATTAATGTGAGCAGAAAGGTCTGCCCACCGAGGGGTGGCTGGCTCAGGGAGACTCACAAAGAATTCTGCCTGCAGCAGGAACGGATCCAGGGCCTTTTCATGAAGCTCCTTGGCCTGAAGGACACGGGAGGCACTGAGCAGGTACTCACGGGCCGACTCCTCACGTGGGGACATGAGGTAGCCGAAGCCTTCTTCGTTACAGCCCGGTGTGCACATGTCCAGGGTCAGGGAGACATTGGAACCCCTCCTGGAAGGATGGAGAAAAGGGGAATTTGTCTCAGTGGGCAGGGATGGCATCAGCTCGGGGCCTTAGAGCCACAGGAGATGAGGGGTGGAAACAGGGTGGGCCCCAGGAAGTGGAGGAGGAGTGTCAGCATCCCTGACATAGTCTCAGCCCGGAGGCTTGGGTCTGACTCCCTGTTTCCTGCCTCCTGCAGCAGAGTATCTGAGGCAGGGCTGGCGGCCCAGTTCCAAAGGTTCCATCTGAGGCAACTACAGCACAACCTTCCCTAGGCTCTCCTCTGCCACTGCTGGAAGCAGCTGCCAGCCCTCGGTCCCCAGGAAGCTCACAGAGAGAGCACCTGCCTAGTGCAGAAGCAGGGCTTGACCCTCTGAATCACAGGTCTGGGCCTGGCAGCCCGAGGATGAGGCTGCCAATGAGTCAAGGACGTCTCACCAGGAGAGGCTGGGACCTCCGCTGTCAGGGAAAGGGGGGGGTCAAGGGGCTGCCGGGCGGCAACAAGGATGTCTACGCTGGACAAGCTCTTCTGTGTCTAAAGGCAAAGGACAGGAATGGCCCCCCCATTATACAGAATGGAAACTGAGCTCCAGAGGGGGGACAAGAATTGCCTAAGTTCACAGGGTAAGGGGATGGCACAGCTGAAACAAAAAGATTTTGTTTTTCTGTCTCCTCATCCTGTGCTCTTGCCATGATATGGGGGTAACTCTGATCTGGTGTGATCTGGCTTATCTAGTTTAGCTCTGAAAAGAGGGCATTGACATCTCCCAAAATGTGCTATGTGGAACAGTATGAGACACTCTGTAAGTAGGGTTCTGTGGTCAAGTGACTCTGAGGAATGCACACACTACCCCCTTGCTGATTTACATTAACACAAGCATGTTAAAGGCCCTGACAAGTCCTGCAGTAAAGAAACCTACCCAAGCCTGAGCACAGGAGTGTATTGTGAGGGTTCATGTGCATATACTGTGTATGTCTTTGTGCTGGTGTAACAGTTCTCAGCATTCACCTTGAGGAGTTCTAATATGTGAATATGTTCTAATATGTGGCTAAGCTATGAGACTAGCTGTGTTCTGGGCCCTGGGAGTGAGAGTCAGGCATCTGCTCTTCTGATCAGGAGCTGAGAGCTCAAGGGCCCATAGAGCCCGCCCCTCCTCCACCCCTCCCACCTCTCCTGCAGACCCATGGACTTGACGGTCAGTGAGGTGGGGTCGGCCTCAGGCTTGATGTCCATCACGCAGTCAAACACAGGAGTCTCAGGGACGGCGTCCAGGTCCAGGAAGTCATCCTCGGCCTTCTCCTCCATCCACTCCGAGTAGGTGAAGGAGGGCTGGCGGCTCACTGACTGGCGCCTGTCCTCGGGGGCCTTTGGAGTGGCTGGCTCTTGGGGGGCCCTCAGGAGGTGCCACGCCTGGTTGGGGGCATATGGCACCATGGACCTAGGACCATGTCACTGGGCCCCTGGGTGATGGGGTGCCCATGAGATTGTGCCCCTGCCCCTCAATGTGTCTAGAGAAGCTCTGCTCTCCTGGGAACTATCTACACAGCACTGTCCCTTGCCTAGATGGGAGGCTCCACCCCGTCTGCGCTCCCTGCCCCCTTTCTCCCCTGGACCCTCAATTTCTTGCAGATTGAGGTCTTCTTGGTGGGGTATGGAGTCTCTCACACTAGTCTTCTCTCCGCCTCAGCCCCTTTCCCAGCCTAGAACACCGCACGCTGATTTTCAGGAAGAAGGTGCCTCTCACCCCAGCCTGGGCATAGTGGTGGAAGAAGACTGACTGCTCATCCCCACCCCTTCCTGGGATATCTAGCCTGGAGGTCAGGTGGAAGCTGGTGGGGATCGGGGCACCAGGGTCAGAGGAGGGCTGCCCGGAGGTTGGGTCAGGAGGCGCCTTACCAGGATGGTAACCAGGACCACAGACAGAGAGACAAGCAGCAGACTGGGGACTTCCCAGGTCCTAACACCCAGCCAGGCCTGGGGAACATGGAACAAACAGGTCAGGATAGTGGCAGGGGCAGTTATCACCTGCTTCTACAGCGACAAAACAGAGGCTCTGAAAACTGCTGGCCAAGTCTGGGTGGGAAGCAGGGAGAAGAGCTTCAGGGAACTATCTTCTGAACTCAGAGGCCCCATCTGGGGGTTGGTGGGACTGGAGACCCCCCAGCTGCTCTCTCCTGCCCTGGGGCTCCCTGGAGCTCACTTACCGTGGGTCCCAGCTGCTGCAGGAGTGTGAACAAGGAGGAGATGAGGTCTGCAGCACTCTGCAACCAGATGGGGCCGTAGCCGCTGAACCAGAGCACCCCGCAGGCGAGCTGGGGCAGCCAGGGAGAGAGGACTGAGTTCGGAGCCTGGGCTCCTTGCCCCCACGTTCACCTGCAGAGATCACCTTCAGCCTCCACCTGGCCCCCCAAGGTCCCAACTGAGTAGCTGAAGGAAGGGCCCAGGTACTGTGTGTCCAGAGAAGGCCCCAGGACTCTCCCTGCGGAAGAGCTGACTGCAGGGAGCCAAGAGGGCCGTGTCAGAGGGGGGACCCAGATACCCACACACAAAGGGAAGTTTCCCAGAGGTGCCTCCACAGTCAGCAAGTCCTCAGAGAGACCCCCTGCAGGGCTGGGAGTTGGGCGATGCCTGAGTTCCTGCTTCTCAGGTTAGGAAGGGCAGGGTGTCAAGCGTTAGCTATCGAGGCTGCAGCTCAGAACTCCAGCCTCCTTCTCCCACCAACCTGTGGGTTTGGAGTCCGCGAGGGACACCAAGAAGGCCCCTCACCCCTCAGTACCCCAGGCTGCCATCTTGGGGAGTCACTGGAGGGCTGGTCCCTCCACCAGCCCGCCCTCCAGGCCCTCACGAGGCCTGTGATGTCCTTACCAGGAACTGGGAGGCAGCCAACAGGCACAGGCTGCTCCTGACAGCTAGGGAGTGGCTCCCGGCTCCTCGAGGTGGCGGCTTCAGAGCTGGCTCTGGGGGTGGTGAAGGAGGTGGGGGCGGAGGCATCTCTCTCTGTGAGTCTGCAAGCCCTTCAGCCATGTCCAGCGCCTCCATCACTACCGGCTGGGGCAGACCTGGGGAAGGAGCACACGCCGCCCGATGATGCGGGCCCGGCCGACTCACGGCGGGCCGCTCCTTCTGGGGTTGCTCTGGCTTCCTCTCAGTCCGGGATCAGGCAGCGTGGCTCCACTTCCAGCTGTCACCCTCGATTAGCAAAGCAATATTCACCTACCTTCGTCAGAAAGAGCTAAGTGTGGGTGGACAAATTATTTCTCTTTTATTTCTCCAGTAACAGAGTTAAAATGGCATGAGGTTTTTCAGGGAGTTAACATCGTTGTGTTTACGCAGCCTCATTCTTTTCCATTTCTTAAGGAAACAAAAAACAACCACCTCAAACTCAATTAAAAGAGAGAGAGAGAGAAAAAGACATGTTATAACCAGGCCATGACCCTGAACAGCCCACCCACGCCTGCCCTCTGGATTTTTGTCTCTCACGGTCTGTGCCCTGACTGGGGCTGGAAGGTGAGTATCTGATGAGACCACTGGCACATGCCCCTCCTCTACCTCGAGACCCCCTAGTGAGAAGAGGGTGGGGTGGTCAGAGTGGTGGGGAGGAAAATCCTGGTGCAGTAGAATAGATATCAAATGTCTGGGATCCAGTTCTGGGTCTGTCTCTAGTTGTGTGACCTTGGGAGAGTCACCCCCTTTCTGGGCTTCAGTTTCCACACATGGAAAGTGGGGGTTGGGCCCAGTGCTTGGTTTTCTAACTGTGCTTTATGCAGCCCCAGCCCTTTCTCAGGTGCACCGACTATGACCAAGTGCTCTGAGTCCCTATGCCTGTCAACCATGGAAGCTTTGCTTGTCCCCACTCCAGTATATTGGGTTTCCTCTGAGATCATTTACAGGGTTCTAGTAATAAAAATGTCTGAACACCACTGGCTTAAAGCTGAGCCCTGGCTGTAGTATAAGGATTCCAGCAGCATCTACCTTGGTGAGTCCCACATGCTGGAGGTCCCAAATCAAGCCCACATGGTTCAGTCTACTGCCAAGAAGAGACGGACCAGCAAAATGAAAGTATATAGCACGAGAGGGGATGGGGCTGCCCACACGTCACTGGGTAGTGTATGAATTCCTTCCTGGTTGGGGATAATGGAACACCCACAGCCAAGACCACGTGATGCTGACGTAGTTTGTTCATGTGCTTGCTTGCTCACTGGACAAATATTTACTGAGCATCTGCCACGGCCTGGATCAACAGTGTGGTGCAAAGAGCCCAGGCCTTGGAGACAGCTATGTCTGTCTAACAGGCTTCTCCTTCCAGACGCTAACCCTGTATTGCTCCCCATTTGCTATGTGCCAACCACACTCCTTGCAGTTCTCAGGTGAGCACCTGCCCCTTCCCATACTTGGCGCATGCTAGTCCCTCTGCTTGGAACATCCTTCCAGCGCCTGGGTTCTTTCCCCTGCCCCTCACACACTTTGCCAGGTTAACTCCTTTTCATCTTGTAGAACTCAATCAGATGCCACCCAAAGTAGGTCCTCCCTTATCAAACATGCTTAGCACCCCATGCCGCTCCTTCATGCCACTAGCCCCAGCAATACACTTGGAAAGTGCAAAGCCCTGCTGTGTGTGCTCTGCATGTTATTCACTCTTCACATTACTCCTATGAAATCAGTACTATGATACTCATTTTACAGAAGAGGAAGATGAGGTGCAGATGGATTATAAGACTTGCACAAGGTCAGCTAGCTAGTAAGTGGTTGAGGTGGATTCAGACCAAAGTAGTTAGAGGGCTCTGGGCTACATTATACTCACTGCAGTTTGTAAATTCATTTGTTGAATATCATCTCCCCCACTCCTCTGTACATTCTATGAGGGCAGGAATGGTATCAGTTTTACTCATTATGATTGTCTATGGCATCTAGCACAAGTCCTGGCATGTAAGTCTGCAGTAAGTACTTACTAAATGAGTGAATGATCATGGGCAGGTGTCAACCTTTTATTGAGTTTTCTTACCTGATAAAAGGGGATAAAAGGGAAAAGCTGTGATAAAGACTCTAGATGTTATAAATGAAACACTCAGCATAGCACCTAGCATTTAGTAGGTGGTCAATAATTGTCAGATTATAACAATAACACATACTTCCTCCCTTAAAAGTCTCCCCTTTTCATGGGTAAAACAGACTAGTGGATACATTGTTTACAATTATGTGAAAAACCTGAGTGCTGGTGGAGTCTATGGGCATCTACCTTTGCCCCTGGAGGGTATAGTTATTCACCACATGAGCAGACAACTCAGATCTTGGCCAGCAAGTGATAAAGGAAAAGCTGCTGCTAAGGAAGCGGAGTTTCCACTATTGATAAGCAGAGGGTTGATTAATCAAGTATCAAGGCATCTGCCCAATCCTCAGAAAAAGCAGCTGGAGGGTGATGCCAAATGTAGAAGGGGGGAGGGGTACAGACCAGGGGTCATCTGGCTTGGCTCTGCAATGCACATGCTGTGGGCCTCGGGCAATCCCTTTTCCTACCTGGGTCTCAGTCTCCTGATCTGTAAAAAGAGGGGCTTGAACTAGACCCAGTGCTTTCCAGATGTTTCTGCCATCCTCAGCAGACAGGGGACATGGGTTTTTGGGGGAGTTAACAGCAAGCTTGTATGATCCTGGACTTTGCTGCTTTGTTTTAAAATTCATGGGTACTCTGAGTTCTATACTATGGTACATCTGCACTTGTTTTGATTTTAAAATAATGGTTTCTTTCCCCTCCCAAAGGCATGAGGGCAAATATATGCTTCTGGAAAATGTGCTATAATTTGTCCTGTGGCTTTGCCTTCAGGGGTACACGCACCCCAGTCTGAGAAGCATGGAACCTGCCTGCAATGACATATCATGCCACTGTTATAAATGACTGTTGATAAATATTTAATAACATTGAAAGAAATATCAGTGGTGTGAAGTGTGAAAGGCAAGGTTACAAAACGGTATGAACTCCTTGGCCTGGAAAACTAGGAAAGTATAAATGTGCATATAAAAAGGCAGAAAATACCCACTTTAAGATGAAAGGGTAACAGGTGATGGTACTTGTAGGGCATGCAGCACAGCAAATGCCTGGCACATAGTAAGTGCTCAGTGAATGTCATACATGGCAAATGAGAAGAACAGAAGCCAGGCATTAACAATAGTTATTTGGGGCAGGGGGAGGTTAGAGGCAATTTTTTTCATTGTTTAAATATTCTCAATTTCCTCCAATAAGCAAACACATATACACAAAGATATGTAAATATATGTGTATATACATACACACATGAATTTATAGTAAAAAAAGAATTTAGAAAAGAGATCCTCATTCTGAGTTCAGATACCAGGAGGCCTAGTTAATTGCAGGTTCTGGGGCCTGACTTCCACCTGTCACATCTCCCTAATCATGGTGGGGCACAGGAGATAGAGTTTGCATGGCTCTTTGGGGACCACCCAGCAGAACATCCACTCAGAAGACAGGCCCCCTTAAGATGCATAATCATCACTTTTAACACATACATCCCTTTTACATATGAAAGATGGCAGATTCACTGCCTTGCACTGTAAGGGAGTGGGAGAAAAACTACAGGCTGGGGCCTAGTATGCATATCTCAGAGGGCCAGACTGATCCAACCAAATACCCGGTAGATGCCTGCCTTTCACAGCAGTGTTTATTTAAAAGCTTTTCTGGACAGGTATCTAACATTTCTTTACTCAGGGAGATATATTTACTATATTTTGCATATAATTTTGGAGGGGATCTATGGGCGTCCTGTGATCTCAGGAGTGTGGAGTAGAAGTCTGTGATAGAAAGTGCTGGAAGCAGGGGAGGTGGAGAAATGGCTGGGAATGTATCTGATTTCAGTCTCTGCTTATTCATAAGAGCACAACACACACTTATTGAGCACCCGTGGTATACCTTGCCGAGCACTGGGCTAGGCTCTGGGGATACAGCAGGGAACAAACCATCCCTCCACTGTAGGGACCACTGGTCCTGGGCCCATCTGCCCTTTTGGCTTCCCCGTCTCACTCCAGGGATTATGTCTTGCCTGCCCACCCTTCCTCACTGCCCTACTCTGGGAATGATGATGCCGCCTCCCTGGAAAGGCTCTGTGCAGCTCCCATAGCGCTTCTGCGCATGCAGCTGCATGTGCTTCTCTCGGCAGCCCTGTGAGGCAGACATCATCAGCTACGTTCTCTCAGTGAGAGGCAGCTGCCTGTGTCGAGGGCAGGGTGTGCAGTAGTTCACAGAGAGGTAGCTGCCCTGCTGCGCATGAAACCCTGACTCAGAGGCAGCTGGCTGACAGTGATTTAGCATCAGGCTCCTCATGGGCTTGCCTCATGTGCAGAGTGAGGGGGGTTCTCTAGGCATGGAAATCGAGGCTTAGCAAGGATAGGTGGCTTGCCCAAGTTAAGTACGGACCTGAGATTTAAACCCAGGGCTTCCTGACACTAGTGATCTTTTTTATTTTAACATACTACTTACCAGGAAAAGGGCTCTGTCGCCAAGTCAGGGAGGTCATGAGGGTGTGAGAGGGAGGGAATGCCTGTGCCCGGGGAAACCATGAACCCTGACCAGCTAGTGCGGGTGGTGGTGGTGCAGCTTTTGTGCCTGATTCCCAGCTGATGGCTCCTCAAAGGCTTATGTGTCATGAAGTCTTCAAGCTCAGCATCCCAGGCCAAAGCTCTAGGGAACTTGGTAAGGCTTGTCAGCAAACAGTCTTCGGATTTTACCTGGGACATGTGGAAACACTACGATCCCTCTCCTGTCACCGAGCACCTGAATCCCACCGTTAAGCTCTGCAGCTACCGTGTGCCCTGGGGGTTGGAACGCTTGAGCTCGAGAACCCGGGGCTGTGCCGTCAGTGACTCATCCTTGGAGCTCCCGGGCTGCCAGCCCACCGGAATTGAGCAGAAGGCTGCCTCAGCCTGTTCCTGTTTACAGGAGGAGGCCAATTCTGTCCCATTCAGCCTTTCTGCCCTTCCCAAACATGGCCAGGAATGACCGTGCAACCAATTACCACACAGTCACAGGGGGCCCTGGCCGACAGAACGTCACACTCAGTCCCACCCGGGCTTCTAGAACCACTGACGGTCAGAGCCTGCCAGGCCCCAAACCTGGCATCTGTTACAGTATGCTAATATTCCTCCAGTGGAAAAACAGGCCCAGAGGGCAAGTGGCTTGCACAACAGCCAGTGGCAGAGCCAGGACATCAGCTGCTACAGAGACCACTATTAGGAGCTAACACATATTGAGTGCCTCCCATGTGTTGGGTGCTGCTCTAAGTGCTTTACATATATTCACACACCAAATCTTCGCAGCAATCCTTCGAAGGAAGGTGCTATTCATACTCCCATTGTACAGATAAAAACTGAGGCACAGAAGTCAAGTCACTTAGCCAAGTTTAGCTAATAACTGGGTAAGCTCAGACTAGAACACAGGCAGTCCTCTCCAGAGCCCACACCATTAACCAACACACCAGATGAGACTAACTCAGGTATTCTGCCCTCCACACCACATCATCTTTAAGAGAGCTCCAACAATCCCACCCCTCGGTGTCTCACAAGAATGGCCTCATCTGTCTGGGGGATGGTGCTGGCTTCCACAGCCCATCACTGTGCCTGAAGTGCCATCATTAGACACGGACACTTGTTTATAGGATTATTGCTCTTATCTCATTGTGGGGCTGGAGGGGAGTGTGCCAGGGATGAGGGGTAAGCCTGCACATTTCCAAACAGCTCCTTCCTGCGGAGGGGTTAACAAGAGGAAAGACTCACCCTCCATTAGGCTCCTACTCTGCCGACATTGAGCCAGGCACATCATGAGACTCATGCCATTCAATACCCACAACCATGCTGCGGGTTGAGATTATTATCCAGGTTTTACATGGGGAGCCATACAGGCACAGAGAGGTTCAGCAATTTGCCCCAGATCACAGAGCTAGGAAGTGGTAGAACTAGGATTTGAACCTGGGTTCTGTGGGCCTCCACAGTCTATGATCTTTCTGTTATTCCACAGAAAGGTCTGGAAACTCACAGGAGATAGAGCAGGGCAGGCTGACCAGGCCTACTCTGAAGTTTTGTTTAAGTAAGTCCTGAATGCAGAAGTGAGGGAGGGGCTGCTAGGGGAACTGAGAAGGGGTGGAAGAGTTGAGAAGAAATAGGCCCAATCAGCCATTTCTACCCTCACACTCCTCTGCACTGCCCTGGGCTGTAAGGAGGACAGCCTGGCCTCACCGGGCACAGGCACTTCTGTGGTCTCTGCCCTCACCAGGAGAGCCTGGAGTGGTGGCCTCCTGCTGCTAACTTTTGTACACAGTAGGCAAACTAGGAGTCAGATGAGGTGTGTTGGGGGAGAGATTTCCTAAAACAATGTTTTCATCTGGCAAACATTTACCAAGCACCAGCTCTTGCCCTTGAGATGTTGTGTGTCTCGATCCTAATACTGACCATCAGAACTCCTAGGGGTGAGAAAAGCCCTGGTGAAAAAAATTCCAGCCTCTCTGGGCAAAGGCAAACTGATGGTGGGTGTGGGGTTCTGGGAATGTGTGCCAGCTCCCTGCAACATGTCCATCTCATCAGTCCTGATCGTCAGCGAGAGACAAGGCTGACAATCCACAGAAGGAGGGAGAGAGATGACAAGAGACTGGACTGGCAGGGAGTAGGTGCTTGATCCCTCTGGGTAAGCAGGATGGCAAGCTGGGTGAGGGTGGGGCCCAAGTCTTGTTCATCTCTGAGTGCCCCTGACAGGCAGCATGGCATGGGAAGAGGAACGAGATTTTGGTGAAGAGGATTCTGGCATAGAACACGGGTGCTCACCATTTATTAATTACATGACTTGGGCAAGCTGTTTAACCTCTCTAACTTGAATCCTGGGGTGGTCTGTGAATTCTTCAACAAGCCTCCCATCCACAGGGGTCCTCTCCCCATTAACTGATGACTGCCTTAAAGATGGGAATGTGGCAGAAGTGATTCAGTATGACTGTCAAGGCTAGGTGAGAGAAGTCCACGGAGTGGCTGTTCTCTCGGGACACTTGCTCTGGAAACCTGCAGTGGCCCTGGTGAAAATCTAATTACCCCGAGGCTGCCTGGTGGAGAGAGACTGAGAGAGAGAAGAGAGAGAGTGAGAATGAGAGATAGCAAGTACATTAGACACTGTGGGTGCTCAGGAAATTCTGAATGCTGAATCGAGGCCATCAGCCTGACATTCAGTGGGTGGGTTGATGAAGCAGGGGGGTACCTGCACCTTAGGCCCCGGTGCACAGTCAAGCAGTCATTTGTATGGGACTTCTGGGTATTGTGTTTAAAGTCAACTTCTGGGAACCACCTCCAGCAAGGTGAGAAAGTCAGAACACAAAAGAGGAGGGGGTGGGTAGCTGTATTATTCTACCTCCTGTCCAATGCAGAACCTTCCAGAACTCTCCTGAATGACTTGCTTCAAACTGGGGACCCTGGTTCTCAGACTAGCCCAAAGTGAAAGATGTGGGTCTGCGCTTTGGGTTAAACAAACTCTGCCTCCTTCAAGCCACAGAATTCTATTCTGTCTGTTCTCTTAAGAGGCCTAACAAGGCACAGTGCTAAGTACCCTCATGGCTGCTTTATAAATATATATTCTCAATCCTTATAACCACTATAGGAGATGGGCAAGAGGACTGTCCTCACATTAAAGACAAGAAAACAGAAGTCTGAGAGGTTAAGTGACTTGCCCAAGGCCATCACGGCTTGTGGACAGAAGAGCCAGGGCTCAGACCCAGGCAGTTGGTCTATAGCATCTGTCTTCATAACCAGACCCCATGCTGGCCCGCTGCTGCGTCTTCCCCCTGCCTGTCAGGGGAAGTCAGCTTGAGAAGGAGCTTCAGCCCATTGCAGGACAGAGCCGACAGGGGCCATCCCAGAGCAGTGGGGACAGGCCTTCTCTCCTGACACGGTCCATTGTACCCAGCATGGCAGGGAGTGGCAGGGGCAGAAAAAGCAGGACTGGGATGAAGATGAGGGAAAGAGTTTGGGGAGCTGGGTGTCTGATGCTTAGTCTGGAGACGGGGTTTGGGAGGAGGATGGGGAATGTGCACGCTGTTCACAGACACCTGAGAGGCTGTGCTTGGGAAGGGGGCATGCTGAAGGCAAGAATGAGACCTATATGTGGGTGCTCTCGGGGTCCCGTGTGTGGGTGCTCTCGGGGACCAGCGTGGGTACTCTCAGGAGGCCGATTTCTGAGCAATAAGAAATATTTCTAGGACCTGGATCTACAAGTCTGTGTGCAGCTCTTCCTGTCCCCACAAGTGGCTTTGTTTCCAGGGAGGTAGGTTTTTGCAGTGGCTTGTGGCAAAAACTTTTGAGTCACACAGACTTAGGTTTGAGGTCCGACGCTGCCATTTATTATGTCTGTGACCTTGGGTAAGTGACTTAATCTCTCCTCTGGACTAAAGATATATTAAGACTCACCTGTTTTGAGGATACCATAAGGGAAAACATGCAAAGTGCTTAGTCTGTTGCCTGGCACACAGTGCACGCTCGGTAACAGTAGCAGTATTTAGACAGGAGGGGAAGAGAAGGGGAGGGAAGCATGAGGGAGAGGCAGCAGAAAGGACTTCCCTTTCATCTGCCAGGTGGGCCCCCAGGAGGACAATGGGTGCCCTGGCCCACGTGGGCAGGGGCTTGGCGGCTGCTGGCTGCCCACTGGGGATGGAGGATGAAGTGGGCATGCGCTGGGGGTGGTGGAAGTGGCACAGCTTTGTCTCTGCCAGTTAATTAAATCTGGAATGCTAACAAGCTTTCAAAACAAAACACAACTCAAGTACTCTCTGGATGGGATATAAGAAAATGGCTCTATCTGAAACTGCAAACAGCTTTGTTGCTGCAGACAAAGGCTCAGTTCTTTGTGCCTCTCTGGAGTGGGGGCCCAGAAGTACAGGGTGAAAAGGGTCAATGAAACTCAGAGAGAGCAGTCCCTCTGTCCCAGCTGCCCACGTTGGGAACTAAAAGAACCCACAGAGAGACCCTGGGGTGACGGGGTACCAGAGGTCTCAAGTGCTTATACGCTTTTACACTCATGCGTTGGGAGGAAGGGAAAGACTTGAGAGAGCATCTCGTTCCACCCTCCCACTGCACAGGTGAGGAAACTGAGGTCCAGAGAGTGAGAGCAGAGCCAGGATTGCATGTGCATCTTTAACCCTCTGGTTCAGTTCCTGCTCGTTAAGCCAGCATGGGAAGTTTCACAGGGGCTGCCTGTGAGTATCTGAAGGCTGAAGCCGAAGCCCCATGGCAGCAGATGCCCGGGTCCTGACAAGTGCCCTCAGATGTCTAGGACAGCCCAGGTGACAGCAAGCGAGCACGAGCGATCCAAGATCACCAAGACAGCAGACTGACACATCCCAAGCCTAGAGTGAGCTGCCCTCAGGTGGCCCTCCGCAGCCAGGGAGGCTCACACTGCGGACACAGCGTCCTGAGATGGGCGGGTGAGCGCAGCAGTCCTAGCTCCGCCTCCAGTGCACATGTGGCCCCGGGGCATCTCACTGTCTCCCTGGGCCTCAGAGGCCTTCTGTGAAGCCAAAGAGCATGACTAGGGGTCTTTAAGGGCCTTTCCAGTGCTAAAGATTCACTGCTGCTATTTTTTAAAAGATAAATCTGAGCCCCTGCTTTAATTTAATTCAATGGCTTCCCTTTGTTCTTCCGACAAAGACCAAAATCCTTGTCAGGGCCACCAATAAAGGCCCAGCATGCACGGGCCCTGCTGATCCCCCCAGCCTTTATCCATCCCACCCACACCACTCCTCCTGGTTCTCCCTGCTCTGCCGCCTTCCATATCCTTGGCAGTACAACCAGTCTGGGAAGTAGAAATAGAAGTCTGAAAACTGGTGGTTCTGCTCAAGGAAATTCTCATACAGTCCCTTTGGAGGCACATAAGCAGAGGTTTCCTCCTGTGCAGTGGCGAGGGTGCAGTGAGTAGACCTGGGCCCTCTGCTCCCTTGCCTTTGGCCATGACGCTCCCCATAGGGCAGGAACTCCACAGTACTCAGGAGGCGTGCCCACGCTCCCTTTTCCAGGCCATCCTCTGGCTATGAGGACTCCACAGCTCCCTGCCCAAATGGCTTGAAGCCTGCATGGGTGCAGGCACACCCTTCGAGGGATGGACACAGCCTCCTGCTTGGGTATCTTTAGGTTTGAGAGTGGCCAGAGAGCAGCTACTGGGCTGGGTGTGGACCATGCTTGGACACGCAGACTGATGTGCCCACGTGCATGCACACAAGGGCCCTTGTGTGCAGGGCTGAGCAAGGGCATGGTGCACCACTAGGGGCCTCACTTGCAGTCTGGCCTCAGTGTGCAAATCTTAGGAGTAGGCCTGCCCATGAGCTGGCCCCCTGGAGATACTGTGAGCAGCACTTGATGATGTGGAACCAACATTGACACTTACTATTACCTTGCCTACCCCCTGCCTCTACCAAGTGCCCCTGAGGAAGCTGCTAGTTCTAGGCGAGGCCCTCACTCTTGCTGGCTGGGAAGGAGCAGAAGCCCCACCATCAGCAGGGTTGCCTGGTTTCTTGCAAATGTGAACACCTACACACAGAGAAGCAGGGAGTGTGAGCGTGAATGTATAAATGTGTTTGGGTGATGGTGAGCAAGTAATAGAGCAAGTAAAGGGGCCTGAAAGAGCAGGAAAGGAGAGTGACCATGTGAAAAGGTGTGTGCACGAGGGAGAAGAAAAATATGTGTGTGTGGAGTGGCGATAATGCTGGGAAACACCAGTGCTTGCCACAGTCCCTGTGGACTGGGTGTAACTGAGCAGGTAACAGAGCACGGGAGGGAAGGAATGTGCCTGCTTGTCTGTACGCGCGTGAGAAGGGGATGCGGTTGCGAGAGAGGAAGAGACCTAACTCAGAATGGGAGAACAAGCAAGTCTGTCTGTCACTAAGAGCATGTCTGGTGGAAGGGGGTGGATGATGGAGCCCTGGAGCTAAGAGATCCTGAGTGTGCAAGAGGAAGAAGCTTGCAGGCAAGGGAGCTTAAAGGTGGGTGTGTGACAAGGTGGCGCGCAACAGAGGGTGCATGCCTGGGTACCTGTGCGTGGGTATGTGTGTACGTGCACGTGAGTGAAAGGCTGTGACAAATGAGAGCAAACACAAGCGTGTGAGCATATGCATAGGGTGCCCCAGGGGTGTGACAGTGCACTTCTTGTCCTGGGGACAGCTGCGGGCTCGGGGTGGGGTGAGGGGCAGTGGCTGGCAATGCCTGAGGATGTCTCCACCCAGAAATCTCAATCTGGGAGGACTATATGACCCGCCTGGTGCTGGCTCTGGTCCAGGTGACCATGGCCGAGAGCGTTAGCCATATTGCCCCCACCGGCAGTGCGTGTGGGAATGTATGAGTCACCAAGGAACATCTGGCTCTCACTCTATCTCGCCTCTCTTCTTGCCCAGTGGGAAGGCAGCAGGGAGAGGGAGAGATTACTCAAGAGCTGTATTTTTACACCATCATTATGTAATTGCTTGCAGTGCCCATGGGCTCCTTCTTAAGGCCCAGCACCCCAATTCTCTTTGCCTTTATACCTCCATTTCCTTTTATATCCAAGGTGCTGCTCAGGTCAGCGGTTTGGGCTGATGCACATTTGCGGAAGCCTGCTCTTTACCAGGTTCCAGGACCACCCTATTTACAATGCCAAACCACCCCTGAGTCCTTCCCCACCTCCCCTCCTTGGCTTTCATTTTCTTCATAGCACTTTTTACCATCTGCCATACTATTATATATTTTACTTATTTATTGTCTTTCCCTTAATAGCAAATGCCTTTATGTTACTTGCTACATGCCACACACTGCTCTGAGCCCTCTATTAATTCATTTAATCCTCTAACAACTCTACATGGGAGTGAATACTGTTCTTGTCATTTTGTAAATGGGAGGCACAGAGAGGTTAAGGAGCTTCCTGGTAATCACCCCAGTGGTAAGTGGTGGAGCCAAGCCTGGGCCCAGAATCCCTACTCTCAACCAGGACACAATGAATGCTGTCCTGTGAGGGTGGGAGTTTTCTCAGTTTGATTCATTGTTGAATCTCCAGTGCTTATGAGAGTATGCAGCACATGTAGGTGCTCAATGAATAGTCAGTGAATGAATGAAGCAATGAGCTCATGAATGCTGGACATGGAGGATGAAACAGACAGGTACTTGCCTTCAAAGAGTTCATGGTCCCATGGCGTAAAGAGACAAAAGCTTATTTCAATATCACATCAAGATGGCATCATGGGAGTTTTGAGAGGCATTAACATGCCTGGTGCCTAGCAGGTGGGGCTTTCCAGGGAAGGACACAGATGGGGACAGGCACAGTGACATCGCCCGTCTCCTCCAAACTTCTGCCTGGGGACAGACACACCTTAGGCCTTCCTGCCACAGTCCACAGCGTGCCGGAGGATGATGGTAGCTCTGTGGTGACAGTGGAGGCAGAATGAGGGAGTGGCCCAGAGCATGTGCTCTGGAGACAGGCTACCTGGGCAAATCCTCACTCCACCAAGTACTAGCTAAGTGACCTTGGACAGACTCCCTAACCTCTCTGGGCCTTGGTCCTCTCACCTCTAGGATGGGGAGAACAAATGATCCAGATTTCTTGGAGCAGTGGAGAGGATTACATGAGGCATACACATAAAAGCACTTAGAACAGTGCCAGGCACAAGGAAGGCAATGTGCCAGTTCCAATGGAGATGACCAAAGCTCCTCTTCCATTCTACACTGGTTGCTGGCTTCCAGGGAGGAATGTGAGAGAGGGCTGGGATTAAACATGTTATGCTTATTACTGTAGCCTCTCTGCTGTGGCTTCATCCCACTTTTCAGAAGCAGCTCTAAGTAGAGCAGAGACTATGTCTATTTTATTTACCACTATGTCCCTAGCACCTCGTACAGTACCTGACACATAGTTGGTGCTCAGTAAGTACTTCCTGAATGAATGCTGATGTGATTACATTTATTTAATCCTTGTAAGGATATTTATATTGCTGTGAGAACGAATATTCATATTGTTGTTCTTTCCACTTATAAATGAGGACTAGAGGCCCGGCAAGGTAAGTGACTTGTCTATAAACACACAGCCTGTAAGGAGAACAGCCAGATTCAAATGCCGAACCCTATGCTTTCTTCTACACCATGCTACTCTCTGGACGCCTATATGTCATGTCCTGTTTTTCCGTGGATTTTTTTCGAGCCAGTGGGGCCATCCTTGGTTGTAGAACCATCTCGGAATTCTATGACTCATATCTGAATCACAGAACTGTTTAATGGTTGAAAGGGATTTTTGATGTCATCTCGACTTCCCACCTATTGTGGAAATTTCCTCTCCAATATCTATCCAGACAGTGTTTGAATGCTCCCAGTGATGGAGCACTCATTGTCTTCCTCTTGAATTATCAAGTTCTATGGCTGGATCACTTTTAGGGTTGGAAAGAAAGTTCTGCATCCCACGGGCCACAGGCCTCTTTAATTTCTATGTATTGGATTTATGCTGGCCTCCTAAAATACACACAGCATGACTATGCTGCCCCCTCCACAAGACAGCCTTTCAGATTGTGCAGATAGCTCTATATATCCCTCTGGAGAATTCTTTTCTTCAAACTAGCTATTCTGTGACCCAACAACGACCACTGTAAGATGACACCCATCCTGGGGCATCTCAACCGGCCATCCGAAGTGTTCTGAGCAATGGCGCACCCTACTGGATAAGGCGTGAATTCCTCAGAGGGTTCACTCTTGGAGGCCTGAGGGGCTTCATCAGCAGCTAGAGCACTGGCTCCCCGCTGTGACTGAAATCACTGCTTATTTTAGAGTCATCATTCCAGAGTCATACCTAGTTGTTTTCAACGTCTGTCTTAAAGAGTGTCACTGAGGACTCCACTCTGTATTTCCTTGCCAATCATGAGGTTTCTGACAAGCTACAGGTTTGGGAACCTCAAAGTTAGAATTCAAAAGGCTGCTTTTGAACAAAAAGGTTTAGAAGAAGAGACAGGAAAATGTACGCTGTGTTGTGGGATTATGATCACTTTTCTGTTTTTTTTTTTTCACTTGTCTTTATTTTCTAATATTTCTCTAACGGATATATGTTATAAGAAGGAAAAAAACACACCCTTCTTTAAAAACAAACAAAAAAGCATTAAAAACTACCCCAACCTCCTTTCCTTTATTCCTGGGTATTTGACCTGGGTATTTGGTCTACAACTGGGACATGCTGCCACCCGATGGGCAGGAGTGCCCTGATGTCATCTCTGGGGTGACTGTAATGGCCGTGGTCCAGCCAGATAGGCTCCGCACAAGCGTGGTCACTCACACAGCTGATGCTTGTAGCCAGGCCTCCCGACAGGGCTGTCAGGTAGTTCTCCACACTATCCACTCCACCCTTGGTTCAGTCACATTCAGGTTGTGTTTCCTAACCTTACCTCTTGAAGGCTGCCTGACACACCACTGCTCGGTGTCACGGCCCGATCAACCCAGACTCCCCAGCTCTCTGTTCTGTTCTCCCAGCACACCCTCAGCTGCCTGCACTTGCATCCATGTGAGCCCAGAGCAGCTCCAAATGACAAGTCAGAAAGACTTCAGGGATCAGAAAACAAATCCTCATTTAAATGAAGACCTAGGGCCCAGCTAAGTCATCCCTCTTGAGCAAGTTCACAGGTAACCAGGCTTGACCCCTGCCCTAGTGTCATCTGGGGTTCTATCCCTCCATTCGGGGCCCAGGGGCACCCAGGTACTGTGAAGACTCACCCGGCAGCCTCTCGCTGCAGCACATGTCCAGGGCCCCTCTCTTGGAGTCATCAGCAGTGTGGTTCTCTCTCTCCTGCAGCAGGATGAAAAATGTGAGATGATGCTGTTGAGCCAGGATCAAGACAAAACCCTGAGCAAAGATAAAAATAAAAAGCCTTTGTTTCTTGCACTATGCCTCTTTGAATAACCCCACTCCATCATGGGGACCAAGGCAAAGACCAGCCCACGGTGGAGCCAAACTGCAGAAGGAGGAGCACAATTCTGCAGGTGTCTTCCATGTGGAATAACCAGCAGAAGCTTCTTCAACCATCCTCATCACCATCATCTCTACCGTGGAAGGAGGGCTTACAATGTGCAAAGCACTTAACAAACTTATCATACTGAGTCTCCATCATGACCCCATGAATAAGGGATCATTCAACAGACTCAGAGAAGTTAAGTAACTTGTTCAAAATCACACAACCCATTAGGGTAGAGCTGGGTATGAAATTATGGTCTAGGACTCCAGGCTCATACTCCCACTGCTGTGTCACTTTGTCTCCTAATTCCTGTGGGTTTGAACCATGGGTGAGCAAGAAGAGGGGTCTGGGTAACACACAGTCTGTGTCCGGCAGCCCGAGGCCTGCAAGTGCCCTCTGCCTCAGGCAGTGGAAGTGGTATGCAAAACTCTTCTCCAGAGATAGCTATAAAAAGGTAGCTATATATGTATTTTCATATATTCTAAATGTTCTATTTCTTTCTGAAATCAGAAAACCCTCTTTCTAGCCCATCAGGATACCCTCTAGGACTATACTGGCATCTAGCTTTTTACCCAATAAAGTAGAAAAAAGTTGCTGGAGATGAGCCAGACCCCATGAAGTGTCTACAGCACAGACATATCCTGAGGCAACTGCACAGCTCACAGCGGCTCCCCCCCTTTGGGCATGGCCTGATATGCAGCTGTGGGCTCCAGTGGCCCCACCTGTCCTTCGTGTCTCTGACCCCTGGCAGTAGCTGACTGATCCAGGGCTGGACCCACCAACCAGACGGGGTTAATTAGATCCTTTCCCCTGCACTTCTCAGATGCCTTCTGGAGGGCCTGGAGCCTGCAGTTGCTGGTGCTGAACTATGGTAGCCACAGTGCCCTGGAGAGATGGTCCCAAACCATCTGCTGCCGAGGGCCTCAGAGCTGCTTTGTTTCTGCCCATCCTGAGCCTTGACTGGCCAATGTGTCTGTCAAGACCATGAGATGCCCCAGGATCCTTCAATAAATTTCAACTTTTTAGCTTCAGCCAATGGATTTTGATTTCTGAACTTAGCAACCAAAAGAAACTTTAATACAATCTTGCTAGCATAAAACTTCTAGAAAGTCTAAGAGATCAGCTGCCTTTCTGCCCACTAGTCCTGCAATCCTGCCTCTTGGACTGGTCCTGAGGCTGATTCTGGGCCCAGATGCAGCTCTGAAACACTAAGAGGAGACAGTCTGGTTTAAGGGTGACCCTCTGACATCTGCTCTCAACTGGAATTGCATTATTTTATCTTTTCCTTACTTCAAATGGCAGAGCCTCTGAGAATCCCAAATTCCCTCTCTCCTGTGGAGAAAGGGCTGCTGGAATCAAGGCCCTTTAAATGTCTTCTGAGTCCCTCCACTTTGGTCCATCTCCACCACCTACATCTTGGTCCAAGTTGGCATCTTTTGTCTAGATTACCGCAGCAGTCCTTTGATGACTGGTGGTCCTCCAGCATCTACTCGTGCTGGCCTCCAAAACGTTCTCCGGATAGGCTCCAATACATATGGCTTCCCAGGTTATACAGTTTACAACCTGCACAACTCAGTGAGACAGGCCTGAGCTAGACTCAACTCTTTCAAAACTCATTTATCATATAATCTTCCCTGAAAAAATACTTTAATGGCATCCTATCGCACTTAAGGCAAAGATATACATCCTTGAACAGTTTACTAGATCTTACATGGTCTGATTCCTGCTTATCCCTCCAACATTATTTTCTGCCTCTTTTCTCTGATCTCTCATTCCAGCTACACTGAACAGGCTCTTTTCTTTACAACACCTTTGCATGTGCTCTCTCTCTGCCTGGAGAGCTTCCCCAGCCCTACTTCTCAGGGCTCTTTACTCATAGCACTTGGCACAGTTTGAAATTTCATTTTAATTTATGTCATTACTTGACTATCATTAGAAATAAGTTATATGAGGACAGGGACTACCATTTCTGTATCTTCAAAGCCTCACATGATGCCCAGCTCATAGTAGGTCATCAATAAGTAAATACTTGTTAAATAAGTGAACATCACTCTGACCTTCTTGAAAAAGCCTCAGAAGCCCCAGACATGGCCATTATCTAAGCTGACTTGAGGGCAGGTCTCTGTGATGCCACTTGGAACCCTCCTCCACGGTTGTTGTCCAAAGCAGTCACCTATCTGGAAGGCCCTTTGTAGCAGAGGAGGAAACTGAGGCACAGAATGGGGCTCTGACTTGCCCCAGGTGATATAGCGAGTTGGTGGCCATGGAGATTGGGACTGAGAACACCTATCCCCATCTCCCAATTCTGAGCTTTTTCTTTTTTTATCCTAAAAGGCACCCCAGCTGGAGGGCACCCCATGAGGGCTGGTCCCTGGCTTGGGTGCAGAAAGGGAACCAAGGTCCTGAGATACCTCTGGAAGGGGACCCATATGTGACTCACAGCTGCTTTCACACCTTGAGCCTCCCAGGCCCCAAGCTGTGTTCAGAATAGCTCAGTGCTGCATGTGTACAGCAGACTCTATAAATAAGCTTCCTAGAAAATGACTAATTTCATAATCAGAAAAGCTGAAAGAGTAGCACCTCTCGTCTGTGGAGGAAAACGGAGCGAGAATGTGCTGTTGGACCCTGTGGTTGAAGGGCTCCAGGCAACCTCAGCCAACACCGCATGTCTAGGTTGTTCAGGGCAGGGTTTCCGTTAGATTTCCAAAGAGAAGAGATGGTCCATTCAGACTGGATGGAGAGACCCAGTCTCTGGGCACTGCTCTCCTTCCTCCCTGCAAAGAGCGGTAATAGCTGCTTTGAGGGGATTACTGCAGGCTCCTTCTCCCTCCTTTGGGCAACAGGAGCAGAAAGCTGGCCTGGCTCCCTACTGCTGGCTCTTAGAACCGGAGAACTCCAGAGATAAAGGGACTTGGAAATCACCCAGCCTGTCCCTCCCTCACTGATGGAGCATGTCCAGGAGGGAGAGAACCTTCCCAAAGCCACTGCCTCATTCAACAAGCATTTGCTGGGTGCCTCCTGGGAGCAAGGCACCAAAAGCTATCCTAGGAATACAGTGGCGGACAAGCCAGACCTCTCCCTACACAGCTCCAGTCTTCTCTGGGAGACATATGAGCAAACATGATTGCACCCACACCTGCTTTAACGGGCATCTGCACCCCATACCTTAGGAAGCTCAGCTTGTAGTGAGGGGGTGGGAGGAGGAAGTCTTCAGCAAGGCGAAGATAGGAACTGATTCTTAAAGGATGTTTCCAGGTGGATGAGGGGTCACAAGGGAAAAGAACTTCCTTTGTAGTGCAAACAGCAGGAGCAAGGCACAGAGGCCTGAGATGCAGGGAACATGGGGCACTAACCGGAAGCAGGCTGGTCAGTGGGCTGGGAGGTGGGGAGGGCCAAGCCTCGGCAGAGGCACATCAGCAAGAAGCAGGCCTCACGTCCACAGATCCTGCCTCCCATGTGGGGCAGCCCTCTTCCACTTCACCACAGGGCTTCCCCTGAACTGAGAGGTTCAGTTCAGGGTCTGGGCTGGGCAGGTGTCTGTGACGGGAAGGGGACGAGAGGCATGTGTTTGAGGAATGGACGTTAGACCAGCTGGTGGCATCTGATCTGCTCCCAAACTACTACTTTTATTTTGTGTAAATATTCACATAACATAATAGTCACCATTTCAACCATTTTTAAAGTGGACAATTCAGTGGCGCTTAATACATTTATAATGCTATGCAACCACCTCCATGATCTCGTTCCAGAACAGATGTGTCACCCTTAAAGGAAACCCTGGCCCCGCTAGGGAGTCACTCCCCTTCTCCCCCCGCCCCAGCCGCAGGCACCCACTCATCCGCTTCCTGACGCTACAGATTTGCCTCTTGTGGATATTTCACATAAATGAAATCATACAGTATGTGGCCTTTTGTGTCTGGCTTCTTTCACTGAGCATGTTTCCTAGGTTCATCCCAGTTGTAGCATGTACCAGTACTTTACTCCTGTTTATGGCTGAATAATATCCACTGTGTGGCTACATTACATTTTATCTATCCATTCATCAAGTGATGGATGTCTAGGTTATTTCCACCTTTTGACTTGTGAACAGTGCTGCCATAAATCAAACTTCTCTTTTAAACTCTGCTCCCAACATGCTTATGACTTTGGGTAATCCTCTCTCACCCTGGGCTCCTGGGGCCTCATCTATAAAATAAAGTGGTCAGACTCCAAGCCCCTTGCAGCCCCAAGATGATGTTATCACTGCCATCTGTTCATTTGTGTGTGTGAAGGCAATGTGTACCATGCAGCTACTCCACCAGGGCTGGGTGCTGGAGACCCAGCCTGGACCAGCCCATCTAGTCTTCCCAGAGCTCGCGGCTGGTGGGAGAGACACAGAGCGGAGAGCTGCAGGGGGCTGGGTGAAGAGTTCTAACAGAGGCCTCTCTGGGCAGGGCTGGGAGCACCTCACCTCTGCCTGGAGGATTGGAGGGGGATGGGTGGGTGCTGTTAAGAGGCATCCTGGAGTGGCTGTCAGCTTCACCCCAGATTTATGCAAGAAATAGCTGACAGGTTTGGGGAAGGAGGCAGAGGAGCCTGTGCCCCCTTCTCAGGTGGGTGAGGGGTGAGGAGCTGGAAGGCTAAAGCCAGGATTCCTGGGTGTGAGGCTCATCCCTCAGGAACCTGCTGTCCCAACCCCAGGCAGACATGCCCTCTATCTTGGGCTTCATGCTTCCTGGGGCCCCAGCGTCCTCTGGACACCTCTCACTATCACCATGGAGCTCTTTCTACCCTTCTGAAGCTCCTGTCCCACCAGATATCTCTATTTTCTGAATCAAACCCATCCACTCCCACTTATAAGCCTTTGTCCATGCTATTTCCTCAGCATGGAATTTCCTTTTCCTCTTCTACCAAATCTTACTCATTCTCAATGTCACCTCTTCCATGGAGCACTCCCTGATCTCTGGGGAGGAATTAAGCTCTCTCCCATCTCTGAGCTCCCCCACAGCCCCTGGCTCACACTCCTCTCCGCCTCTTACTTTGTTCTGCGGCTATAGTTAGCTGTTTCTGCACCTGCCCCCCACAGGTTCCAATGACTTGAGAGCATCCCCACCCCCTCAGCCACCTCTGCATCCCAGGTGTTCAGGGCCTAAGCCTGTTGATAAAGACGCTAAAGGTCAAATGGAGGGCACTGGCAGGGTCTCAGGGTTAGTGGCTGAGGGGACTCAGGGGTGGAGGAGAATCTAGGTAGGAGTTTGCCAATCTAGAAAAAATGGCCAGACCACAGCCAGAAAGAGGCCCATAAAGCCATCCAGTATGCTCAGCACAGAGGGGCAGAGCTCATGCTGGTTTCATGGAAAGCAAATGACTGAGCTGACCATCTCACGCAAACGAGTCATGGGTCCCAGAGCAGGCATGTGGAGGCAGCTCGCCCTTCTCGGGGTGAGCTGCAGGGAAGCGTAAGCATTCTGGCTCCTAACGCATTCCCAAGGAGTCAGCATGGGCAAAGGTGCCATCTGCGGCCAGGGCAAGAAGCTTTCTTAGCAAAAAGCACACAGGAGATATGAATGGAGAAGAGGCCAGCTTTAGAACATCCAGAGAGGGAAACTGAGGCCAGAGAGGTTAAATGACTTGCCTCAGGTCATACACAGTGTGTGAACAGTTGTTTTCAGGTAGTTAACAAAATCCAGATTTCCTTTTGGGAGTTACCTCTCCCTTCCCCTGCTGCTCTGTCTGTTCCTTGCCACAGGGAGGGCCCAAGACCAGAGGTCAGTTACATGTCATTCTCTGTCATATTCCAAAACCTTCTAATAAATGGCTATTTTTGCCCACGTTACTTAGTTTCTGTTGCTGGCAACTGAAGAACTCAGACTGATGCAGGCAGCATACTTGTGGAGCAGGCAGGCTCTGAGCCCAGGACTCCCAACGCTCAGTTCACTGCTATTTCCATCCTGCCAAGCTGCCTACCCGCCCTGCCCAGCTGCCCACTGTCCAGCCATCTGTCCCCATGTCTGAGCAGACTGCAAACTTGGAGTGTTCTGGATCCCAAACACAGGGTCTGCGTGTTCTCTTCTTGGGATGTGCCCAGATAAGTGACTTCTCCTTACTTGCTCTGTGGGTGGGAGACCAGGTTGTAGGTGTGGCAGAGACCCAAGGGAAGGGAAGACAGGAGGGAGCTAGAGAGGCCTGGCCCACAGAGGGGCTCAGGCAACACAGTTTTCCATCTTTCACGTGAGTCTGATTCAGGGTCTGGACCATTCCTTTGTTCAGCTGGTATTTAGCTAACACCTACCGTGTGCAGGCCCTGGTCCAAGACCCTGGGAATACCATGAACTAGAGCTTCTCACAGAATGATGGGAATTCAGGTAAGCAAATGGCAGTGGCCATGCTTGGCCGCTGGTGTCCTATTTGATGGGAGAAATGCAGGGTGCTGTGGGAGTGCTGACCAGGCCCCTAATAGGATTCCCAGGAAGGGAGCTGTGAGGAGGCTTGAAGGAGGAGCAGGGTCAGCAGCTGTGGAATAAGACAGGGGCAGGTGGGGTGTTCTAGGCAGAAGGGGAGCATGTGAATGGGCCTGGAGTTGACAAAAAGCAGGGCACATTCAAGGAATGGGGAGAAATTCAGTCTGATAAGGGGAACGTAGAAAAGGAATATGACATGGGACAGGGAAATTGACTGAAATGCTTGTTGTGACATTTTTCCTTCTTGTTTTGCTTCTCTATCTCCTTCCTTCCAGAGAGGTAAGGCAGCCCTGAATTCCTAGAGCAGCTCTAGAAGGACTGTACTTTCACACCTGTATTTTCTAGATGAGGAAATGGAGATTCAGAGGAGTACAGTGGTCTGCCCCAGGCCTCACAGCTAGTAATGACAGATCTGCCCCTCACTGGCCATGTTCCTGAGCCCTTTCTCTTCTGGCTTCCAGCCTTTGTTGAAAACAATGCTCTGAAAACAGGAAGAGATGAACATGAATAAAACAGCAGACTACAGCACCTGTGCTGTATGTGTTCTTTTAACAAATCCTCACCATAGGTCCATGAGGAAGTAACCCCATTTTACAGATGAAGAAACTAAAGTTCAGGGACTGAGCTGACTCTGCCAGGCTCACAGTGGGTGGATTAGTGGAGGAGCCGAGGTGATTCCATCTTGCCTGGCCCCTGACTAAGGCCCTGAAGCTCACTGTCATGGGGCCATCAGCTTTGTGTGCCCTCCCCAGGGATACAGTGACTGGATGTCCTGCCCTGGACCATGTGCTTAGGTCTCGCTACCGAAAGCAGCAGCCCAGGGATGCCTCCTTGGGAGGCTGGCTTGAGTAAGGAGTGGGATGGTGGCAGCTGTGTTCCATTATTAGAGCAACAAATACACTCACTGGCCAGCCCTGGGCTCTAGTCCTAGGCCACCATGTGACCTTGGGCCAGTCATTTCCTCTGAGTCCTAGTAGCCCCAAATGAAAATCAAAGGAATTGAATTTATTGCCTTTTATAGGCCTTTCCTTAAGGTCAACCTTCAATTCCAGGGCTGCCAAGGTTTAATGAAGTGGATGGTGGTGGAGTGGCAGGGAACCAGCAGAGGGTGCTCCCAGTACCAGGGAAACAAGGCCTTGGTCCATGAAGTCTGGCAAAGGCTGCCCAGCCTTCCAGTGTGGAGGGCAGATCCACCCCAGCCATTTACTGATGGTTGCCAGGTTCAGCTGTGACGATCAGATAGTCCTATGCATGTGGTGGAGCCCAAAGATCAACTAAAGAGCAGGATTTCAGAGTTCAAAGGTCATCTGGTTTAACCCTCTGTTCTCTAAGACTTGGAAACACTCCATTCTGCTCCCTCTCTCTACAGCTCCCCTCCCCCAGGTACAGTTTAGTTTACAATGAGAAAACAGACAATCATAAACATGAAGGCGCGATCACACCTCTCGTGGGGGTGTTCTGGTATCTCCATTCAGTTAGACGCTCACTGCTACCTATAAGCCTTGGAAAGCACTTTCTGCTTCACTGGAAAAGCCCCTTTGTCCCTTCTCTGCTTTAAACCCTTTCAAGACCCTGTTCCCCTGCCACCTCTCCTGCAGAACCCCCCAACCCTCTTTAGGAAGACCTGGTACTCCCCCGGCTGCTCTCACCTCTGATTGGTAATCATCTATCAATGCCTGTATCTCGGACTCATGCGGGGCTACCTATATGCAAACCTGGGGTTTACAATCATGGCTACCTCCTTTTAGGAGTGCCTACTGTGTGCTGGATACCATGCCATGTACCTGCATTACTTCATTCACTTCTCACTCTAACCCTATGAGCTAAACACAGTCAGCATCCCCCGCCTACACTCGTGGAGACTGGGACTAGGAGAGACTGAGTCACTTGCTCAAGGTCACACAGTTGGTGAGTGGCAGAACCAAGAATCAGACTCAGTTTGCCTCAACCCCAGGCCCAAGCTTTATTTAAACTACTCAGTGTACAGCCTCTGACATGGACCTTCCTGTTTCCCCTGCCTCATACTCTATCTGGCACCAGGCAGGTACTCAAGACATCTTTCTCAAAAAAATAAATGAAATATGGGCTAGAGTTTGAGCATGTATGAACAGTCATTAAAAACACCACAGAGCATGGGCTCTGGGATTGGGCTGCTCAAGTATGAATCAGGGGTCCTCCCGTGACTACCCGATCCTGGGCCAGATACTTGACTTCTTTGTGCCTCAGTTTCTTCATCTGTGAAATGGGGATAACAGTGTCTCTACATCAGAGGGTTTCTTAAGAAGATTAAATGAATTTTGATCCTCACATGAAGTTTTTACATCAGATGCAAAGAAAATGCTAGTACAGGACCCAGAAAGCTCCGGAAAATGTTTGTTACCATCATCTTGTGTGTCAGGTGTTACCTGCTTCTCAGTTAATACAGCTCTTCTTTCACCAGATAGGTGAGATCCATGAAGACTCTAGGATGAGTCTTGTGGTATACTAGTAAACTGGTTCTCAGGAAAAAAATAAATAAATAAATAATTTAAAGCCCTAATTTGTGGCAGTTGCCAGTTTCCATGGTGTCAGTGCTCCCAAATGGCTGATTTCAAACTTATGGATGTTAGGAATGATGCTGCCAGTCGTGGGGGAGGTCAGGAGCTTTACTTCAACTCTCAGTGCCTCAGTTCTCTCTTCTGTAAACAGGACCAGTAGCAGTGCCCCGCTCATACTATCGTGGTGCTGAGTAAACATAAGGCCCTTTGAAGAATGCCTTGCACACGGTGCATAAGTGTTAACATACAGTGTCACCTAATATCGTTGAGTTTTAACAACACTCTTCCTTCTGCTGCTTGTCTGGCTCTGCCAGCCCAATCCCAGCACCTGGCCTTTGGCCTGGTGCCCTGGCAGGCAGTCTCTGTCTTGGTCATTTGCCTTCTAGGCCTGGGGCCTTGTCCACTCATGTGGCTCTCCCCACTCCACCTGGTGCTAGAATTCAGACTTAGCCTGTGGTGGGTACACACCCACCTGACCACAAAGGATTTTGTGCTTCTGTTGTCTGCCTGCCTCTGGTTTCAGCCTTACATGTCTCTGGTGCCAACACCCGGCCTGGGCTACCATGGCGGTCTGTGCCTGGTTCCAGCTTGTCCCTGATGGCCCCATTTGTCACCACCTCTGCTCTTTGTGCACTCAAGGGGTGGGGGTGGGGGGAAGCTGGGCTTCATAGCTAGATATGCTCCCGCCTGAGGCTAGGGAGGCCTCTAGTTCCTGCGTGCCCCACTATGAGGTCTGTCCTCCACCATGGCCCCCACCCTGAGATTTAACCCTCTGTGATCGGGTTTCCAGTTCTTTAACCCACCCTTCCCAGGGGCTCCAGGTCTGACTCTGGGGACCTGCAAACAACCTGCCAGAGGGAAGAGGACTCAGTTCTGTGGGGAAGCCCCACTCATCCTCAAGCTGCTCTGAACTGCATTTTTCTTGTACACTGCACGAACCCTGGAGCAGTGATCCCACAGGCTGGGAAGATCCTGGCACTGCAGGGATGGATGGGAGACTCAGGCAAACTGAGGCAGAGGCAGGGAAGGCAGAGTCTGCATTTGCAAACATTAGCTAGGTCTGAGGCTCCTTTGCCAGGAAAGGGAGCAGAGTGTGAGCCAGGAAGTCAGATGGAATGGAAAAGAAAAGAAAGCCAGATGGGACTAGGAGTCAAGGTTGAAAAGGGTCTCACCTCCTGAATTCAGATTTAATAAATATCAGCTGCATACCTACTATGTGCCATGTGCTTTCTAATACCTTCTTTCACTAGACCCTTGCTACAACCTGCTGAAAAAGGCATCATTTCCTCATTTTGCATAGGTCATACTACGCACTTGGAGGGGTTAGGGCCTGGCATGAACACAGGTAAGTGGTCACCTGGGTCACCAATGGAGTACACAGGACAGAGCCTGGTCCTGGGCCAAGGACAGCTCATGCTCTTACTGCCTTGTGCCAGTGAACCGCTAGAAGCCTGGGGCCCAGGGTGGGCTGTCAACAAAGGTCCTCAGTCATGGGTAAAATGCCCCAGAACATGACAGGCTTACCATTCTGAGGTCACACACCTTAAGGCAACCATGGTTCTCTGGAAAGAGGAAGGATTCAGAGACAGAGAGGCCTGGTTGAAATATTGTGCTCTGCCACCTTCTCCCCACGCGGTCCCTGGCCAGTGTCTTAACCACTCTGAGCCTGTTTCTTCCATTGGGACATGGCAGCAGTAAGAGCTGCCTGCCACGGAGTTGTGGCAGACTGTGGAAGTGGCTGAAGGACAGAGAGCACCAGGTGCCCTGAGCAGACACCCTCCTCCTCGTTGCTGCTGGCCCTGCTCAAGGCTTCACCCTTGGCCACTAAGTCAGCCCAGTGCAGGAGATGCTCCTGCTCTTCGTACCAGACAGCAGGGGTCAGCTTCCTATTTCCTTAGCCTCTGTCAGGGGTTCCTGGAGTGCACAAGAAAAATGCAGTTCAGAGCAGCTTGAGGATGACTGGGAACTGAGTCCTCTTCCCCCTGGAATGTTGTTTCCAGGTCCCCAGAGTCAGACCCAGAGCCCTTGGGAAGGGTGGGTTAAAGAACTGGAAACCCAACTTCGTAGGATTCCCCAAATCCTTCTCTGCCACGCATACTGCCTTACCTCCCAGCCACACGCACTCTGTCTCCCCTGCTCCTCCTTCCTGGACAGCTCTGCCTGCTCATTCTCTGTGAGCTGTGGCCTCCTGTCCTACCAAGACCTGCCTCAGCTCATGCCTCCTCCAGGAAGCCTCCCCAGTGAGTCGAGTGCACGCTGACCTGTTTCTGCCTGATTCCATTCCCCAGCATTTGACTTGTGACTCAGAATCTGGCAACAGACTATATCCCACCTGGGGCTGCTCCCTGGCTCTCCTGGGATGTGGAGCAGACCCATCATTCCTGAAGATTCCCTCTTCCTCCTGTCCAGTCAGCACCTGACCTCCGAGGGAACTGTTGCTTCTGTGAGCAGCCCAGGCTGAGAAGGGCTAGGGACAGGCCTCCTTCTGTATTGCCACGACAGGGAGCCCAGGGCAGAGGAGGAGGGATGGAAGGCAGGGTGATACGCATTCGGCTCTTTCATATACACTCTGATCGGGAAGGAGGAAGAAGAGAGTGAAAAGGAGTGACAGAGGAGGCAAGGGCAACTGAGACTGAGGACCAGGGTCCTAAGAGGACAGATCAGGCCCCTGATTCAGCTGCCTTGTATCATGCTTGAAGGCTGTCTATGGAGTATCCCCCCTGATAATGTAACTCCATGGCTCAATACTCCTCTCTGAAAACCCTTGGAATTCACCTCCTCCAGGAAGCCATCCCTGATTGACTCTGTTCTTCTCTCTGTCCCCTTGGCTGTTTTTGCTGCACAACTTTGTGCTCATCAATGTCATTTCCCATGACGCAGAGTCCTCTGGGGAAGGGCTGGAAGTCTCTGCCTCACTGGCACTGTTTCACTCTACATTTATCATCTGTACTCAGATATGGGTTATACTGCTTTTCTTGACCACCTTTCTTTTATCAGCTTAAGGGTGGCTTGGGATATATTTTGCAGATAGTTTAAACCCAGTCTGCCTCCAAGATAATTTTGAGACAAGGTCTGCTATAATTTTATGTCCATTTCTTTACTATCAGGCTCTGGATTAGGCCTATAAGGATACACAGATGACTAAGACCCAGCCCCTGCCCTCGGCCAGCTTCTAGTCCAGCGAGTAGAGTCAGAAATGTGCTAAATGTCAACTGAGGCCGTCTTATGGAGGGCCTGGGAGGGCACGACAGGAAGGTCCGGGAAGCTGCGCGGGTGGATGATGTCCGAGCATCTCAAGGACAAGCAGGAGTTCAGCAGACAGTGGGGAGGGCAGTCCAGGCAGAAAGCGTTGCAGGGGCAAAGGCCTGCACAGATGCAACGGCAGGGCGAGCCAGGTGGAGGGCCCCTTTGTGTGGCTGGAGACAGGGCAGGAGAGGGGATTCTCATCACATGGCAGAGGCCTTTGTGCATCAGGCTAAGACATACTGCCTTTAACTCACGGGCCATTGTCCCCAGCCTGATTAAGGCAGGATCGCCATTCTAGGTGGCATTTAAAAATCTGTGTGAGTCAGGGGATGAGGTGCAAGGACACTGATGGGTCTCCAAAACTACTTTTTGACACAAAAGACCACATGCTAGGATTCTGTTTAC
The DNA here is from genome assembly GCF_030020395.1 of Manis pentadactyla. Classification (NCBI taxonomy): domain Eukaryota; kingdom Metazoa; phylum Chordata; class Mammalia; order Pholidota; family Manidae; genus Manis; species Manis pentadactyla. The sequence continues at coordinate 58,393,589 of NC_080027.1, forward strand.
ATGAAGATCAAGAGCAGACAAACCATCTACAATGACAGAAATGGAAGGAGCAACAGTTCCCTCGGAGGGCAGGTGCTGACTGGACAGGAGGAAGAGGGCATCTTCAGGGATGATGGGTCTGCTCCACATCCCAGTCATGGTGATGGCAGTATGATTTCTTTCAATCACCAAAACTCAGAATGCTTAAGGTCTGTGTGTTTCCCTGTTTATAAAATATATCTTAAAAATATATCACACACTCAGGAAAAAGTGTGTGAGTGTTGCTGGTTGTCACAGTGACTGAAGGTTGTTACTGGCAAATACTTAGGGGATAGGGACAGGGATGCCTTCACAACAAAGAACTCTCCATTCAAAGGCCAGGAAGGTCCTTGTTGAGCAATCATACAATATTGTATGCAAGCCACGGGGAGCCACAAGGGGTTTAAAGAGCAGAGAGAACTGGTTACATCTGGGTTTGGGGAAAGCAGGGCTTTGGTGGTGACAGCTGCCCACAAGGTCCAGGTATCTCGGGGCAGTGAAGTGGTGCAGAAGTGCACATATGGCCTCCCCTGCCACTCCTGGGCCTTGTATTTGGCCAACTCCCACCTGCTGGTCCAAGGCTGCCCTCTGAGGCCCCCACAAGGGGCTGAAGGGAGGACAGCTAGGGTAGTCAGAGGCCGCAGATGCCAGAGGGAAAAGGACATGGCCCACCCCGGCCTCCCTGTCTCATGATAAGCAACAGAGATAACGAATGGCCATCTTCTTCTGAAATGGACTATCAGTGAGGTGGGGTGCCCTGGGAGTGAGAGTCTCTGGAAATGGGACTGGCTAACGCAGCGGCTACAGTAAACCATCTTCCTCAATCAGGGGCAGAAAAACACAGCCGACTTCCAGTAAAATGTACACCTGGCCCTTTCTTTCAGGAAGTCTTCTCGGACCTCCAAGCTGGGCAGGTGCCTCTCCTGTGTTCCCACAGCCCTGGCCTGTCACAAGAGCACAGTTATTGCCTAGGTCTGAATTCTGGCTCTGCCCTTTACTTGCTGTGTGTTCTCGGAAGTTTGCTTAAGATCTCTGAATCCTTAAGCTGAGGCTAAAAATCTGCCCTGAACTGTTAGGAAGATTAGGTGAGATAATGTGGTAAGCACTCAGAATAAGTCAGTGCTTATCATCATGATGGCACACATCAATACAGACCCTGCTGCCAGGTTACTTCTCCAGCACTCCCAGCAGTTGTAAGCTCCTTGAGGGCAGGATTCTCATGGCCGTGATGATTTCATGGTGCAGTAAACACCTGTAAGCATGAATGAATTCCATCCACTAACATCTCTCCTGAGAGCTTTATTTTTCTACTCACAATGTCTCTACATCACAGAAACTCTTCAGAAGTGGAAGCTGGATTCATTTTTATTCCCTCCCCTCTCGTACCCTCTGTATGACCTCCAAGGCCATGCAGAATCCACAAAACTTTACTTTTTTAAATTAATGGCTTCTTCCTAGACTCCCAACTCTTAAGACTTTATTCAGTGGTCTTTTTCATTCTAGCCCCACCAAAATCCTTTTTTAAAAAAGCACTCCATGGTTCCTCAAAAAGTTAAACACAGAATTACCATGTGATCCAGTGAATCCACTTCTAGGTATATATCTAAAAACTGAGAGCAGAGGCTCAAACAGATACTTGAACATCAATGTTCATAGCAGCATTATCCAAAGGGCCAAAGGGTGGAAGCACCCCAAGTGTCCAACAGTGGATGAATGTATAAACAAAACGGGCTATATATATAAAATGGAGTATTATTCAGCTTAAAAAGGAAGGGCATTCTGATACATAATACAACATGAATGAACTCTGAGGGCATTATCTAAGTGCAGTAAGTCAGATACAAAAGGACAAATATCGTATGATTCCACTTACATGAGGTACCTAGAATAAGTGAATCCATAGAGACAGAAAGGAGAATACAGGCTATCGGAAGCTGGGAGAAATGAGGAGTTATCGTGTAATGGGAACAGAGTTTCAGTTTTGCAAGATGAAGAGTTCTATGGATAGACAGGGATGGTGCACAACAGTGTGAATGTATTTAATACCATTGAACTGTCCACTTAAATACGGTTAAAATAGTAAGTTTTAGGTACTTTACCATATTTTTAAAAAGCACCCCATAGTGAACCAGAAAAATACTGGAGGGCCTCCATCTGAGGTCTGGCAGAGCTGGATGCCCCTCCCTCACCTTCACTGCTCTGCGGACGTCGGCCTCCTGACTCCTGACTTCGCTCTCCTCATCCCCATGGCTCCAGCTCCCGCTCCAGCATCCCATTCTCCTTTTACCCCAGAACCCAGGGCCATGACATTTGTGTCCACGAAACCAACCTGCACCTGTCCACAGTCATCACTCTCTTTCCCTTGCGCACTTCTCTAAGCCCCCTTGGCCACATCATGCCCTCTTGAGGATGCCTCAAACAGATGCCTTGAGCATCTGAGATGGAAACGCTGTGCTTGATAATCACTACTGCCCATGTCCACCAATGAAAACATGGTGGAACAAAACACGGTTAAGCATTGAGGATAAGATGATGATCATGTATGAACACAGAGGTCACGATAAAATTCGAAGTGAAAAATGTAGGGTACAAAACTAGCTGCGGATGGATTTCAACTATTAAAAAGTACTGATCATTAGAAGAAATGGAATGGGACAAACAAAATCATGGTAACTTCATATTTGTTCTATGGTATAGTTGTGTTATTTTTACAATGTATGTTTTTTAAATGTTGGGCAACACTGTTAGGTTGATGATGAAATACACAATTTGTGTTGGAGTTGACTCCAGACACCCACATGCTACCCATCCCAGAAGGCCACAGTCCCTCAGCAGTGGCTCCCAGAGAGTTGGGGGAGAGGGGGAATATTTCAACTCTTAAGAAAGACATGTTGAAGCTTGGTATATCTCTAATGACTTCAACCGACCAACCACCTTGTCATGCAAAGGAAGGGCAACTTAGGGTCTTTATTTTGCCATCACAGTAATTAGGAGATTTGGCCATGAACAGTTTATCCCCTACATTTGTCCAAAGTTAGGAATTCTCAGCAGGAGGCTTGCTCCCCCACCAATCTACAAACTGTGGATCCCCACATCTCTCTAGAGGGGATCCCTTCCAATTCCCGTACTGTACCCCAGGTAAGGACACTAGAGTCAGGGTTGCTTCTGGGGGACAGGAAGGAGGGTGGCTTTTACTCCATGTGCCACAACCAGTGGTAAAAGCTTTCTTCCATTTGAGTCTTGCAATTTCGGAATTTTGCTAGACTTGGTGGCCAAGATGCTCACCCCACATCTTACCAGATGCAGAAAAGATGGAGACAATGTTGAAGAATGGGGGAAAACCTTATTTTCCATAATGCCATGGTTTAAAGGAAGGAGGAGCTTTTTGGTGATGGCTTTGTTAAAAAACTAGAAGGGTTTCTTGTTTTCCTGGGCTGATATGAGTTTCCAGTTTCTAGAGATGACAAGACACATATAGAATCCGATAGAATTTGGACCAGGACAATCTAGAGAGTCTCTGATTCTAAGAAGGCTTAGATCACATGTCAACTTGCCTAATATCCAGCTTAAAATCTGGCTCCATCTGCTTAATGGGAGTATCCCATCTTCTCCATGACAGGACCACCTGTCTGCCTCCCATCCACCAAATCACCTGAGTGCCACAGACAGCCACACCCCCACACTGTGACAGTGATCCCTGTCCTCCGGGAAGAAAATAACGTGGGCCCACAGCTATCATAGGCCACAGAGCTTGGTGCCTCAGAGGCCCCAGAAACCCAAACCCTACTTCCCAGAGATGGGGAAACTGAGTTTGGGAGAGGGGGAAGGGCCTTGCCCCAGGCACTTAACCATGAGTAGGCTTTGGACTGAACACAGGTGCTTACAGACAGACAGCTGTGTTGGTCCACGCTGGCAAGAACGTATTACCTGTTGAGTTCTAAAATTTTTAGTAAAGGGTGCTGTCTATTTTGAAATGTTCACATACATCCTGTGTTCAATGTAACGCAGATGAAAGCTTTAAATGATTAGCATTCTTCTGGAGTTTTTCCATTCCCACTTGTAGATCTATTTGAACAATTAGGTGCCTGAAGAATTTATACTTCTATAAATAATTTCTCTCATCCCACTGCCCTGTCTTGCCTTTTGGGGAATTTGGAAATTTATTGGAGAAGGGAAGAATTCTTTATCCTGCTAGTATGGACCTCTGTGCTAGAGATGAGTTTCTTTAAAATCTCTCCGAGGGAAGTGGCTGAGGGCAAAGGAGTTGCACAGAGGAAATATGGAATGAAGCCAGAAGGTTGTAGATGTGCAGCGGAAGGTGGGTAAGAGAAGACCAAAAATGTTACCATACCATCCGTGCAGGTATGCTTTACCGTTTAGTCTTAATCAATAGCAGTGCTGAGAGCAAGCCATACTGAATTAAATATGCAGATTTGTCTCAAATTTTCATGCCTGAATGGCAACACATTCAAATCATCTGAGCTTCATCATTTTGATCACACTACAGCTTACTATGCCCTAACTATGGCATAATAACTATTTAGTGGTTCATATAAGTCCAAGATAGGCAGTTTTGTACACAAATAGTCATTTCCAATATTCATTCATTCAACAACCTTTTAGTGAGCTGTTGCTGAGTGCCAGGCTTGGTTTGCTCGGCACTAAAGATACAAGGAAAACAGGACTCAGGACTCCTTAGCACCACGTGATTTTTTATTCCTCCAGCCTGGAAGCACCTACATGACCTGGCCTCACCTCTCTCTCCTACCTTCTCCTTACCACCCTGCCTCTGGGCCTCTCTCTCACAGCCACACTTCCGGAGCCCTGCAAGCACCCAGCTATTCTTACTCCAGGGCCTCTGCATTTGTGGGCCCCTCTTCCTAGAATGCTGTTCTCCCAGGCCTCCTCCTCACTTCATTCAGGTCTTTGTTCAACTATCACCTCCTCACAGACAATGCTATTTAAAGGCAAATCTCTTCCTCCACTCCCCCAACCATCCCTCATTTTTCTCCAGAGCATTGCTCACCCCTCAAAATATTGTAACTTTGCTTATGTTTTATTTTCTGACTCCCTTGGTAGAGTTTGGGCAGGAAGTTCTTCTCCTTCAGCAATGTATCCCCAGAAGCCTGGAACAGCCTGGCACACAACAGATGTTTATGTATATTTGGAGAATGAATGAATGAATGAACAAACTGGCTCTTGACAGTTGGGGTACTGGGTGAGCCAGCTTTGTAGGATTCATTATGGCTCCCTGTTAGATTCATGGCCCCTGCTCCTAAGCCTCCCACTCCCCTTCCTAGCAGGCTCCTTGTGTGAACAGCATCCTTAGACACTCAGGCTCAAAACCTTGCCATCCCTTCTCATTCCTCTCTCCCCCTAGCACCCACGTCCAATCTGCTGCCAATTTTGATGACACTGTGGCCTCCTGCATCACAACTCCTTTTCTCTTTATTCTTACAATCCCCTAGACCAGACCCTCCTTATCTCTTATCTAGACCAATGCCATTGTTTCCTACTTGGGTTACTGGCCAGCAGGCTCTCTCTCTCTAAGCTGTTCTCCACTGGGCAGCCAGAGCGAGTTTCCTAATGGCCAGGTTTGATCATGTCTCTCTTCCCCACTTAAAAACTACAGAACAATCTCTTAGCTCAGCACTCAATACCCCCAGCAGCTGACTCTACGTCCACCCAGCCTTCCTTGTTACAGCTGCTCTTCGATCCTTTTGCTCCAGTTGGAACAAACCACTTTTTAGTTTCTACAAATGCCCTAGGAAGCCCTCAATGCCTGTTTCCTCTTCATGCTGTTTCCACTGCTATCCCTTCAGTCTCCTATCATACAAATCATTTAGTGCAAATGCTACCCTACCTTCTCCGAAAAGCCATCCCTGACTTCCCAGGAGAATAAAATCCATCCTTTTTCTCTACTCTTACCAAGAGGTCATCTGTCTCTCTTTTAGGACTTGTCTTGGAAAGCACAGACAATCTGACATGAAAGAAAGAGTTTAGAATCTGGACTCATATGATCTGTGCTGGAGGCACAGCTCTCTGGCTCTGAGACTTTTAAAGTATGCACCTTAGAGAAGCTGACTCTGTGTCTTAATGTTTGACACTACATGAATTATTAAATTCAATCATGCTTAGGTTCAGATAACTGATAAACAAAAATGTTCCTTCTCCCAGGGAGGTTTCATGGATGTCTTAGGATGGTTGAGTCTAGGAACAGGTCAGTTGGGGAGGAATTTTTGGAGGGATGGGATTTTGAGGCTCTAAAACCCCAGGTCCTTGGGCAATGTGAAGAGGGAAAGAAGTGGACCATATAGCCGTAAGGCTGCAGCCCTAATGGTATTTATAGCTATGGATTCCTGAGCTTTTTCTATGTCCTAGGCACTGTGCTAAATATCCTACATACATTATCTCATCTCATTGTATTACCTCACAGAGTGATGGAAGAGGAAAACCAGACCCACAGCAGTTATATAAATATAAATATAAATGCCCCCTTTCCCTTCCAACAGTTCGGACCTGAAAGATATCCTGAAAATATCTAATCCAGTCACCTTCTTTTCAGATGGAGAAATAGACCCAGAGAGGTTATGAGCATGTACTGAAACTGTCCAGCCAGCAAGGAGGGGACTGGGCCTGGAACCCAGATCTCTTCACTCAGGGTCGGGGCTGCTGCCTTGCAAAAACCTGCAGCCATCACTCATGAAGTCTGTAGGAATGGTGCTTCTGGAGCACAGTGCCTTTTAAGTGGAGTACATTGTGGGTGGTGGGCCCTGGAGTTATGCCACCTGGTCACCTTGGCTCTGCTCTTTGCTCAGCCCACTCAAGAAAGGTCTTGAGACAAGAGCCTTAGGCCCTGAGGACGGAACATTGCCACCTTGCCAACTACCCCATCCAACGGAGTCTCCTTAAAGAGGCTGACAAAGTCTCCATTCACTATTCTGCTTGTACTCCTTCAACATACCTCTTGGGGCTCCATCTCTGCACCAGGCTCAGCTCTGGGGACACCAGCTGCCCTTGAGGGGGCCTTGCACTGACTCACCATCAGAGCCTGATGGGGTTGTAACTCAAGCTGCTCCAGAGCTTTGTCAGCAACATCAAGAGGCTGCGCTCAACAGACATCAAGGAGGAAGGGGCTGCCCAGCGTGAAAACTTGGGACCTCCAGGAAGGGCAGATGACAGGGATTTAGCTGGATTAGAAAACCTAGGTCCTTAAGGAGGAGGGGAGAGAGACTGGAAAGGCACACAATCGGGTCAAAGGGGGGGAACGTGTTGACTCTGAAATGTCACAACAACTGGCCTAACCCAGGACACAGGCTCAGTGATTCCTGGGAGAACCAGGACTAATACCCTGGAATCAGATCTCCTTTCTAGGGCTGCTTCATTCTCCCAAACTAAGTACCAAACCTGGAGTCCTTGCATAAGAGAGCTCCGCTTTGAGTCGGTATCAGGCAAATTAAAGCCCAAACTTTTTTTTTTTTTTTTTAATAGTAAGCATGGTAGCAAATGAATGGCACAGGCCTTTCCATGTGGGGGCAGGGCTGGAATTACAAAGACCTTCCTGGTACACTCATGTGTTTTTGGGTTGTGGGCATTCAGTGGCGCTAGGATTGAATTATGTGTGTTGAGGGGATAAAATATGAAAGCCAGGAACCCCAGAATCCAATGCAGGCTTTGTCACTAACTCTTCAGCGACCTTGCTCAGGCCACCTCATTGAGCCTCAGTTTCCCCATCTATAAAATGAAGGGTTTAAATGAGTTCCAAAGGTTCATCTGGTCCCGAGCCTCTAAGCCACGTGGTCCTAGGTAAGGTAAGCCCCTCAGGCTTTGACCCCAGCCATCTCCACGTTTTGCAGGGGCCTGGGCCTCATCTAGGAAAAAAGGACATGCTGGGGGAAGGGAAGGCGCTGGGCTTTATTCTGGGGGTGGGTGGGGGAGTGGGTAGTTTAAGCTACCCAGTCCGGGGGAGAAGAAGCGAGGGGAAGGCTCGGAGCTGTGGTTTACAGACAGCAGGCTAGCGGCGATCTCCAATGTCCCTCCGGAGCTTTAGACCATGGAGAGGCGACGCAGCCAAAAGCCGCGCGCGCACCAGCCTCGGCCGCGGAGGCTCGGACCCGGGACCACTTGATCCTTCCCCGGAACTGTGCACAAGCGTCGTGGGGAGTGGCTGCTGCTCTGTCCCCACTACCCAGTGCCGGGCCCCCTCCCTGCGTGGAGGACCCCTTCCCCAGTCCGGGGGCGCCGGGAGCCCCATGGGGGCGTGGCGGTGGCGGGCTCCGGCTTCTCGGCCTTGGGGGCTGGAGGAGGTCTCAGCTGTGGGGCCGCCCCAGGAGGGACCCGGCGCCCTCCACCTTCTGGTTCCCCACACAAAGGCGCCGACGGAGGCGCCGCACTTACCGGCCAGAGCGGGCTCCGGGCGCCGGCGAGCGGGCGGGCAGGCTGGCGGGAGGATGTGAGCGCGCGAGTGTGCGTGTGTCTGCGTGCGTTCCTGTGTGTGTCTGCGCGAGTGTGTGTGCGACGGGGGCCGCGCTGAGCTCTTTGCGTCTGCGTGTGCGGGGGCGGCCGTCCGTCGGTCCGTCCGCCCAGCGCTCCGTCCCGCGATCCGTGCGCGCTCCCTCTTCCCACCGCCCCATCAAATACGCTTCAGCTGCGGAGTGTCGGGCGCAGCCGCCGGGTGGGCTCGGCACCCACTAGCCCCTGCTCCGCCCCGCCCCCGGGCGGGTAGGCGCCGCTTCCCGGGAATTACGCAGGGCCCCCGGGACCGCCGGGCGGGGAGCTCCGGCAGCGCCAGGGCCCGAGAAGGGCGGGATCGCGGCCCCTTCATCCCCGACCCGGATCTCAGGAGCCCCCTCCCCCTAACTCCGCGCAGAGTGCCTGCACGCGCCACCCCCGCGCGGAGGTTGCTTGGACTGGGAGGGCGGGGGAGCGGGAGCCCCGCATCCGTTCCATTCATGATTTTCTCCTTCCCGGAGCCCCGGGCCCGGGCTGTGCCGCTACGGCGACCGCCAGAGGGACCCCGGCGGGGCCCTATGCTACCAATCTGGTGCGGGACGGACAGGTAGACAGATGGGAGTAGGTCGAAGCGAGACAAAGGGGTCAGAACTGGGGTGTGGGGGTGGGTTGCATGGAGGAGGTGCTGTGGCGCTCCCCGCATGATGATCACACGATGCCTACACCTGCACAAGCGGAGTGGTTGCACACCGGGGCGCACTCCGTGCCGGGTGCCCAGGACCCGTTCCAGGGCACGGAGGAGGCTCCCGCCTTCACACCCTTCCCTGTTCAGTCTCTGGGGAGCAAGACCTCCCTCCGCCTGGTCTAGCTTGCCTGACGCGCGTCGCGGAACGCGCACCTGTCCTGGCTTTCTCTTGGGCACCAGGAGCCCGGACGCTCAAGGAGCTGCCCATGTGTCCCAACACAATCCCCCATTCTCCAGGCTGGCACCTGGCCGGCGGGAGGTTCCTGATATTCCATCCTATGGGGGCTTTTTGAGACCTTGGGCTGTACCGAGGTCAGGGATCTTAAGCTCCGTTTTACATGGAGAAACCGAGGTGCACCACCATGTTTCCAGCCACCATTCTCTTTCGCCTGGATGTCTGCAGTAGCCTGCTTACTGGTCTCCCTTCTTGCACCCTTGGCCCCCTGCAGTGGAATCACTACGTAGCAGTCAGAGCGATCCTTTTAAAACAAAAGTCAGATCACAATGTTCCTTCTTTTACTGGGAATCCTACAGTGGCTTGCCATTTCCTACGAGAGAAGGCTAACAGCCTCCGAGGCCTCTCATGAGCTGACTCCCTTTCTTTCTACTGCTCCATTCACACTGGCCTTTTTAATGCATCACCAAAATGGCAGCCACCCCGTGGCCTCTGTACTTTTGCACTATTTTTAAAGCCTGGAAAACTTCCCCCCAGATAGTCACATGGCTTGCTCCTCTACCTCTTAAATGTGTCACCTCAAAGACGCCTTCTGTGACATCCTATTTTAAATAGCAGGCACCCTCCACCCCCATTTTCTCCGTGGTAGTCATGACTTCTATTTGTTCACTGGCCGGTCACTGCCAGTTCTCATTCTCACTTCCGTCCTCTGGCATCTCGTCCTCCAGCCTCACCAAACTACTTTGTTCTCTGAACAAGCTGTTTTCCCATTTCTAGGCTTTGTTCACGCTCTGCTTTCAGCCTGGAATGCCATTCCCCTATGTCCTTCCTAATTTTTAAGGTCCAGTGCAGATACTTCCTTTTCCGTGGGACTATCCCTCATATTCCCAGGGACACTCAGCACTCATTCCTTTCTGTCACTCACCCGTCTGTCACAAGGAACTGTGATAGCAGTTGTCTTTTTTCCCAAGTGCCCTATGGACTCCTGGGGTAGGGCTGGGTCTGTGCTCTCTCCCCAGTTCCCAGCACAGAAGGGCCCATCAGTATATGTTTATGAATCAAGGGCAGGAAACGAGAGGCCTGGGCCTTTATTAGTTTTTGTTCCTAGGCAGGGCATAGAGCCCAGCAAGGTCTTCTTGTTATCCTCAAGTAGCTTCCTGTGGGAGGAGAGGAAGGATCAGATATCAGGTAAGTAGGCCGTGATGCTTGGCCTGTATGGAAGTGTGGGTAGACATGTCAGTTGGTGCTCAAGGACCCACTCTTCCACCAGGAGAGCATCATTGCTGTGGTCCAGCATAAGGCTGATTTTTCCGATGTCCTCAGAGTAACAAACGGCTACCATAAATGAGCATTTAGTATGTGCCATGCACCATTTTGTGTGTTTTTGATGCGCTGCTCTATTTATTCTTCATGAAAACTTTTGGAGGTAGGCATTTTGTTATCCCCATTTTCAGAAGAGGAACCAGAAAGAATGAGTGACTTACTTCACGTCTTACAGTTGATGTGTGAGGTGTGTGTGTCTCAAATTTAGACATGGTGGGTTGCAAAGCCGCAGCCCACAGAGCAGGAGTGCAGTGACAGTGAAGGCCCTGGGCAGTGGGGGGGCGGGAAGGTGTGTAGGAGGAGCCAGGGGGGCCTCCACATGTTCGCAGGGCCCAGACTCTTGCTGAAGCCAGCTTGGATGCCACGGAGGCACGGGGGCCTCGCAGGCTTGTCAGTGGTGCCCGTGAAGGAGGCTGGTCGTTCCCCTTCATAAAGTCTACTTCAGAGGGCCAGAGCTGCCTCCCAGACTTTTCTAGCTCTGTGCTCTGGGTTCCAAGCGCAGCCCCAGCTGTCAGATGTGGATAGCAAAGCCCATCTGAAAGGGTCATGGTGAGGAGGAGGCATGACAATGTACCTAGAAAATAGTAGGGGCTCCAAAAATTCTCTTTGACCTTTGCTTTTGTAGGGTGTTTCTACCACATAGGGGTATACCTTGTCCCATTTCTTCTCACCCTGTTCCTGCCCTGCACACCCTTTTGTTGAAGAGTTTCAGATTCCCATAGTCCATTGAGTGCTGCCCCGGGGTGCAGTTATGTAAGGACTTTAACAAGAAGCTGTCTGTGTGGCTTCCCTGCACCCTCTCCTTTAGTCTGCACAGGCACCTGAGGAGGGAGGTACTGTCATCACTGATAAGGAAACTGAAGCCCAGAGAGGGCCAGGGACTTTCCCGTGCCCATGGTGCTTGCTAATGAATGATGTCTGACTCTGTGCACTGAGCTAGCCCTACTCTCTCCAAACCCCATCACCGTGGGAAGCAACCCCATCTATTTCCTTTCTCTCCTCTGATGCGGAAGGAGAGTTCTGTGGGGCTTATGGCAGTGACGCTGTTATGAGGTTGTGAGGGTTTAGGCCTATTGTGCCATTTTGTGTGATTCACTGACCCTCTCATGATGGAGGGAGGAAGAGAGGTTGGGGAAAGAGGAGTGGGCGGGGAGAGAAAGATGGTTTGGGTAACCAGTGAGTGTCTTGGTGGTGGTTTTTGATGGGCCGTTAGGGATTGGAGTAAATATTTCTTGCTTTTGGCCTCAGTTGCAATCCACTCTGTTGGTAATGAAATGTTTTGCTTCAGTGAAAATGTTCCTCTATCTAGATTTTTATTTATCTACTTACTTATTTAGAACCACCCCCATCCACAAAGGATTTGAAGTAGCTTACCACAGGAGCAGAAACCATAAAACAATGTTAAAATATCAATAAGCATAGAAACTCAGGACCAAGGAAAATGTAAATAAACTTTGAGAAACAAGACCAAGGCTTCATTATTACAGCTGATTTTTGAGTTCTTCCTGTGTGCAAAGGAATTTGTGTACATTATTTCCTTTAATCCTTAAAAAAACCCTGAGAGTAGGTGCTATTATTATCTTCATTTTGAGGTATAGGGAACTGAAGTTCTGAGGGATTAACTAGGATGCTCAAGGTCACATGGCTGGTAAGTAGTAGAGCCAGTGTTTGGATTTAGTCTGATTTTGGAGCTCATGCCCTTAACCACTGTCCTCTCCGGTTTCTCTAAGACACAATGACCACAAATTTGCAGACCACAGGGACTTCTAGAGTCCTGGGCTTGAGCCTCAAATTTGGTTCTGATCTCTAATGTCAAAAAGAAAAGGAAACAATTACACAGACCGACGCCCTCCCATCCTTCAACTCCTTGCTCAAGGGTCACTTTCTCAATGAGGCCTCCCTGGCCTCTCTCCTTAATGAAGACTGGAGCCTGCCTTTCTCTGCTCTCTTCAGCAGTCCCCTATCTCCCTTTATTTTTCTTTCACAATGGCACATTTTATCTTTTAACATATTGGATGATTCATTTATAAACTATGTTATATGTTTTATTTAACATATGAGACCTTTACTGTATTCTATATTAATACATTTGTTTGTGAAGTATAAATTAGATAATTTATCTGTTTACTATGTTCACTGTTAAGATATTAAACATCCTATCTTATTCTACTGGAATACAAGATCCATGTGGGCAGATATTGTTGTCTATTTGGATCACTGATATATCCTAAAGGTCACAGATAATGCCTGGTATATAGTAGGTACTCAATAAATATTTGTTGAACACTTGAATGATTATTTCAGAAAGGAAGGAAGAGACTGATATGTCTAAGGTGGGCTAAGTAGGTCCCTTTGTTTTTGCTAGCTTGTATTTTCTTTCCTCTTTTATCCTTTTTTTCTTTTCCCTTACTCTTGTCCAGAAAGAACTCCGGCAGCTCCAGCACTTAGCTCTCAGAAGGTTTGCTGATGGTGGACCGTTAGGATCCCTGGGGCCAATGACCTTAGTATCATTGTTACAGCAAATGCATAAATGGAATTCATGAAGCTGATTTTGGTGGGGTCTCTCAACAAAAGCTGGATGTTATCCCCACACCTAAATCAGCAAAGGTGATCCTTTTGGGGGTCTAGGAGTTGTATCCAAGTACCATTCCCAAGGATCTGGGATTTGGAGCAGATGCTATGGGGATGGAGATGGGAAAATAAAAGCAGAGCTTTTGTGTGGAACAGTTGACTCAAAGGGAAGGACATCCTTGTGTTTCCTAAGAGCTCAACTCTGGAGTCGAATTTGCTGGCTGCAAGCCTGAAGAGTGAAAAGCCAAGGACATTAGCAAGGGCTGTCAGAAAAGAAGCCTAGCTGAGACCAATTGCTGGGATATGTGCGGGTGGGGGTGTGATGTAATCTTGCTGTAGTTGCTGACTACAGATCTGGGCCAAGCCTCTGGGAGCTGCAGACAGCAGCCTGTCAGCTCAAGGTGAAGGCCAAGGGTGCCTGGCTGACGATCCCAGGAAGAAACATCAGCAACACTTGTCTCAGGATGAGTGGGAGTCAGAACTTTGTCCCCATCATGGTCACTGTTCTGGGCTTCTGCAAACAGATTTATTCAACACATATTTTATTGAGGACCTACTCTGAGCTAGCCACTGTTCCAGAAGCTGGTGCACATTAGAGAACAAGACAGCCACCTTCCCTGCTCTCAGGGAACTTACATTCTAGCGGGGCACACTGCCAGTGAAGTAGGTTAAAACAATGAATAAAAGGATAATTTCAAACAGTGGTAAGTGCAATGAAGGAAAAGCAAAGAGAGTGGGGTAATGGAGAGTAAAGTGGAGAGAGGCAACTTCTGACTGCGTGTTCAAAGTGGGCTCTCAGAGGAGACAACATTTGAACAGAGACTTGAGTTACAGAAGAAACCAGCCATGTGGAATAGGGGAAGGGCTTCCCAGGCATAACTTTCTCTCCTGAGCAAAGCAGGGAGGCCAGAGAGAGATGAGGTGGAAGTGGAGGGCAGGAGGCAGACGGCATGAAGTCTTGAAAGCTGGGGGAGGCATTTGGGTTTTATTCAAATATGCCAGGAAGCTACAGGAGGTTTCTAAGTGGGGCGACTGATGGGACCTGGACTTGAACTGTGGGCATCCTGAAGAGCAGCAGCAGCATAGTAGCACTGAGAATTCCAGCCCTTCTGCTCTCAGAGGACCCTCTGAGGCAGTCCAGTCCAGTGTTTCTCAAGCTGGTGTCTCAGAATCACTTGGGGGAACTATTAAAAAATATAGATTCTCAGGCCTCCCCCTGGAAAATCTGATTCAGTAGGATCTGGGTGAGGCTCAGCCTTAAGTTTCCCCAGGTGATTCTACTAATTGGCAGGGAATGATCAGCATGGTCAAGGCCTCCACTGTAGGAGGAGTATGCCAAGGTGCAGGGAGGAGGAATGCCTTGCCCGAGGTCACACAGGGTATTAATGGCTGACCAGTCTGACCCTGGAACAGTGCATGGCCAGGGCTCTCTGGCAGCAAGCCACAGAAATGACTACTGGCTAAGGTAGGCAAAGGGGAGTTTATTGGAAGACCCGTGAGAGAACTTATGGATGGAAGGGAAAGCTGGAGAACCATGCTTGGAAAGGTAGGAGTCAGGAGGTTCCAGAAGTTTGCAAGGGTGGGAACACCTCCACAGTCACATCCGGATGTCACAATAAGGATGCATGAGCACCTAACTTTTTTTTCTTCCTTTCTGCCACTCAAGACTCACTGGGAGAGTCAGAGTCTGATTGGCTGAGTTCTCGTTGTGGGCTCACCCCTCTGGCTAGGGGAGGGCACACCTTGATTGACAGTCCCATCTAGACTTTACCTGAGACTTCATCCAAAAGGAAACCAGGTATCTGTTACCAAAAGAGCAGTCAAAAATGTCCACTACACCTGACACCTCAGAGGCTTGTAAAGATGAGTCACCACTGTCATCATTGCCACCATTATAATACTTATTCACTCAGTACTTTACAAAGTGCCAGGTACTATTCAAAACATGCTCCATGTGTTAACTAATGTAACTCACACGTCAAGGCCATGAGGCAGGTACTGAGGCAAATACTGAGCTAGGCAGCTGAAGCACAGAAGGTGTGTAGTAACTGATTCTGCTTCTAGGTCCCAAAGCTCATTTATACCTGCTATGTAATTTGCTCCTCATAACAGTTTGTGAAGATAGGCATTTTAACCGGTGGAGAAAGTGAGAGCACAGATGCCCAAGTTACACAGCCAGTAAGTGGAAGAGTCCTTGGACTCATATGTTCACTCATTCATTCATTCATTCATTCACTCACTCACCCATCAAATAGCAAGTGGCTGTCAGGATCAGGACTGTGACCTGGTTTGGGGAACTCCCTGGTTAATAAGGTGCAGTTTCGTCTCTCTAGGAGTTCACCAACTCTGGGACAGACCATGAGGGACAGTGGCAAGAGAAAGGGCTGGGGCTTGAGCATGGGCCAGAATAAGACGGAGGGCCTCATGTTAAGGAGTCTGGGCAACCTTGAGGGCAACCACAGAAGGTTTCAAGCTGGGAACTTGTGTCTTATGAAGACAACTCTGCCTACAGTATGAAGAAGGGACTGGAGCAGGGCAAGAATGAAGGTAGGGAGACAGGGTTGATGCCATGATTCAGGGGAAAATCATGGTTGCCTGGATGCTGGCACTGGAGATGGAAGGAAGTGAACAGAGTTGAGAGAGAAAGAATGGACTCAACAGGACTCTGATTGGAGGTGAGGGAGGGGTTTAAGGTGAGGACAAGGGTTTTGACTTGGGGAGCTAGGTGAGGGGCGGTGCTTAACAATGTGGGTAAAGGCTAGCTAAGGAGCCATTTGTGTGGGAGAGGTGATACGCTCAGTTTTGGATGTGCGGTGTTTGAAGTTCCAGTGGGACAGAGACATGGAGAGATACTGGTATTTGTGGACCTTTTGCCTCCAGATTTCATGATCTACCTACAATGCCTTGCTAATTTAGGCTCTCCATTTGTAAAGAACACTCAGAAACCCTGAGACTGTCAGATCAAACCTTAGAGATCCCCTGCTTCATCTCCCTTATACATTAGATGAGGAAACAGAGGCCAGAGAAAGGTGGTTTCTGGAAGGTCACAAAGCAAGTGATGGCTGAACTAAGAAGGGTTTCCCAGAAGGCCCCTTCCCGACCATCTCCCAGTAACCTAGTCCAGAGGGCCCTGAATCTTGTGTGCTTAGTCCAGAAACTTGTGGCTGAATCCAGACTTCAGAAGGGTTCTGTTTGGTCTGCAACTAATTCAAAATAGTTGCCATCACTAAAAAAAGTTAGGACATTTCAAGTACAAATTCATATTTAAAAAAAATAACAGAAGATACGGCAACTTCAGGCTCACCTGCCTCCATGGCAGAGACCAAAGTAGCTGGGTGAAGCTGTTCCCTTGAGGTGGGGCACGTCCAGTTTGCCACAGTCCCTACTCTTATCCCCAGTATTGAGGGCATGTGTTATTTGCCATTTCTTAACTTGCTCTGTTGTTTTTCTTAAAGGGGAAAGTCACATATCTTCTGTAACATATATAAAATCTCTCTTATTTGATCACCACTGGCTTAATTTCCCTGGCCTCTGAAAGCATTTGAGGTATGACACTACCCCTTCCCATCTGTGAACCACACATTCCTCATTTATAAAGTGAGGTGTTTGAATACAATGATCTCAAGGCCTTTCCTGGGTCTGGCTTCCAAGGCTCTCCAAGTCTGCACTTCAGAAATGAGTTGTGCTACTTACAAAAATTCATTACTCTGTGGATGGCTTTTGAAGGCTTGCTCACCCTTGACTCTTTGGCCCTTGAATTTAGATTTATCAAAGCCTTTGGAAGAAAAAACTCCTTTTGTTTTGGGAGGTTATCCTTCGTCTTTTGATTTTGAGAAAAGATGAGTACTTCGAACAATGCAGCATGGCTGCAGTTGCTAGGAAGAGGAGAGAAGCCGAGGCTGCCTGGAGACAAGGCCATCAGAAAACTCTTGTCTTCCTTTCTTCCCCCCTCCTCTCCCTCCCTTCCTCCCTCTCTCCCTCACTTCTCTTTTTCTGTCTCTTTTTTTTCTCTTTTGAGCAAAGATGTCACAACCAATAACCCTTTCTAAAAAGATCAATCCAATAGTCTAGGCTGTTCTGAATCCAAAAGGCTATTTCGAAAGACCATTCCTCCCTAGACAAAACATTAAATACTCAGCAAAAAGACCTCTAATTCTGGCTCTGCCCCTACTAGTCATTTGACCTTGGAGAGGCAATTGATTTTTCTCTGAGCCTTAGTCTCTCCATCTGTAAATAGAAGGTTGGAGGAAATGCTTCTAGCCCTAATATTTTAGAAGGAGACTGCCAGAGACTTAGAAAATAAGGTAGCCCCAGCAGGTAATGTCTCTATGACTCTCCTTCAAGGTCATGCAGGCCTTGTGGCTGCTTCACCTTGAGCCATAATATTCAGCCTTAGGTCTGTGGTTTGCTGTCCTCTGGCTCTCTTCTGGCTATGCAATCAGTGGTAAGGACAGATTTCTGCCCACTGCTCTCAGTAGATGTGGTATGGCCAGAGTACCTGCCTTGCTGTGTAATCTTACTTTTAGCATCATTTCTTTGTTGCAGAACGGGCCGGTGACAGGACCTAAATGCCTGTGATTATTTACTCTTTAAGTCCATTATTGCCCTCAGATTCTGGGGGTCTCTGGCCACAGGGATCCTTGTGTTGTGACCATTTAAGCAACAAGTGCGCCCCCTGGTGACCTATGGAAAATTGCAGAAAGCCTCAGTCATTCAACAAATACTTCGTGAGCTTAAATTCTGCCTCTGCCTAACCCTCAAAGAAGGATTAAAAAAAGGGCAAAAATGTTCTGTAAAGTAAAAAACAGTCTAAAAGGGACGGTTATAGTCTCTGAGGCTTGTATTTCTACTCTCAAAGCCAATTCTGCCCATTTGGCACATCCATCCCTACTATTCAGTTCTTGACTTAGCAGTTGGGGTAGAGAATACATTGAATTCAACACCACTGCCCTCCAGTTACACCAGTCTCTCAGTACAACAGTGGGATTGTTTATTTCAGGACATAGTCAACTCTCAGTTGTCAGAGATGTAAAAGCAGATGTTGCAGGAGACCTTGGGAAATGCTCAAAAAGGGTAGGGTAGATTCACTTATTCAAATGATCAAATACTTACTGAGTAGCTACTACATCCCAGAAACTTCCTAAGTGACAGGGTGTACAATCTGTGTGTTTTCAAGTTGTGACAAAGAAAAGTCTTTGTTTTATGAGCTTATATTTTACTGCGGAGTAACAACTCCCAATGTTCTTTTCTAATCAGAGATTCTAAGATTCATCCATTCCAAGTAATGGTTAGTCCAGTTTGACAAAAATTTGTAACAGTAATTTTGGCCAGGGACTCAGGGCCCTGAGGACATTTTGCATTATCAGAGTGAAAGCACTGAAGCCTATGGATGTCACCTTGATACACAGGAGCCCTACCTCTGGAAGCTGTTTTGTGTCCTGACATTTGAATCAGAGGTAGTCTCATTTAAGGTCTTCATTCTCCAAGGTATAATTAGTCCTGAGTGTAGCCTGTGGGTGAGAGGAGGAGGCAGAGAGGAACATGTGCAGGCATCAGGAGTTGCATGTACTCAAAAATTACTGGATGGAAGGCATTACAGAGATTATCTCTTCTCACATCCTCATTTTGCAGATGGTCTAACTGGGGCCCAGAGAGAAGTTTCTTGCATGAAATCACAGTGAATGATCATCAGCAAATTGAAATTAAAAACTGAATTTGTATATTGATAAGGAGAGCATGTGTATTACAATTAGGTGTAAATAGTGTGATTCTAACTTTGATTAAAAATCATATGTAGTTCGCTAATCATCAGAGAAATGCAAATTAAAACCACAATGACATATACCCCACACCAGTTAGGATGGCCAACATCCAAAAGATAAACAACAACAAATGCTGGTGAGGATGTCAAGAAAGGGGAACCCTCCTACACTGCTGGTGGGAATGTAAACTAGTTCAACCATTGTGGAAAGCAGTATGGAGGTTCCTTAAAAAACTAAAAATAGAAATAGCATTTGACCCAGGAATTCCACTCCTAGGAATTTACCCTAAGAATGCAGCAGCCCAGTTTGAAAAAGACAGATGCACCTCTATGTTTATCGCAGCACTATTTACAATAGCCAAGAAATGGAAGCAACCTAAGTGTCCATCAGTAGATGAATGGATAAAGAAGATGTGGTACATATACACAATGGAATATTATTCAGCCACAAGAAGAAAACAAATCCTACCATTCACAACAACATGGATGGAGCTAGAGGGTATTTTATGCTCAGTGAAATAAGCCAGGCAGAGAAAGACAAGTATCAAATGATTTCACTTATCTGTGGAGTATAAAAACAAAGAAAAAACTGAAGGAACAAAACAGCAGCAGACTCACAGAACCGAAAAATGGACTAACAGTTATCAGAGGGAAAGGAACTGGGGAGGATGGGTGGGAAGGAGGGATAAGGGGGAAAATGGGGCATTACGATTAGCACACATAATGTAGGGGGGGTACACGGGAAAGGCAGATATATACAGAGAAGACAAGTAATAATTCTATAACATCTTACTACGCTGATGGACAGTGACTGTAATGGGGTATGTTGGGGGAACTTGATAATGGGGGGAAGTCTAGTAACCTTAATGTTGTTCAAGTAACTGTACATTAATGATATAAAAAATCATATGTAGTTATGTTTTAGAGGTGAGATTGCAAGGCTTTTAAGTTTTTTCAGCATACATTGATGTATTTTTAAAATATTCCACAGTGAGGATACATAGTTGTAAGATAAAAATAAATGTTATTGAAAATAACTTGCATTTTCAATGATTAAAAAGAAATAAACCAAAATCTAATACATATATATAAATTATTTAATTAATTTATATTAATTATTTAATTTATTTGTTTATTAATAAATTAATATAAATATAAATAAATGATTTATTTAATTATTATATTAAAATTGAATAATTTAATTAATTAAATTAAATTTCCACATTTAATTTAATAACTGTTGTAGACATTGCTACCCAATATGCAGCTCTCTTCTTGTTCTGGTCATATGGCAGGATTACCCTTCCTTGGGGATTGCTCTTCCTAGGCTCTTGGACTTGTTGTAGGATCATATGACTAATTCTGGCCAATGGGTTGTGACCTGGGTGATCAATGGAAATGGTCAGGTTTGCTGCAGGGCTACAGCGTTTAATTGCCAGTGTGAATCTTTCCAGCATCAGTGAACTCTATGCCTCCTGTTTAGATGGAAGTACCTTCAGATGGAAGCTTCCTGCACTGCTGAGTGGTAGACCTGGTGGACAGCTGCCCTGAAGAGGTGCCCAGGCATGCTGTGTGGACTTTGTATGAAAAGGAACTAAACTTTTACTGTTATATCAGTGAGATTTCGGTGGTGTTTGTTACCGCAGCATTACCTACTCTCTTCTAATCAGTATAGGATCACGTATAATTTATATAATAAAAAGGATCATTACCATTTTGTAAAATGTAATCAATTAAACCTGTATGATATTTAAGCATTTTATGTCAAATTTCACGTTGTTACATTTGTAGTAAATAATCATCTTCAGTTTGATTTAAAATCAAGATCACTTCTTTATTCGAGCAAGGGATTTGGTTTATCATGAATAGTTAACTGAATTGCAGACATGTAGTATTGGGAGCGACCTCAAAGTTTCATCTTGCACATCTCACAAGGTCATATAGAGGTATATTGATAGCATCCAATGCAAATGATTTGTTTAAACGAATGGGTTCCAAAACCTTAATAACCATAAATACAAGGAGCACTTAAAAAAAATGGACACTCCTAAGTCACACTTGCAGAGTTTTGGTTAAGGAGGTCTTAGGATTGGACCTAGGAAATGACATTATAAGAAATCTGCTAGGTGATTTCAATCACAGGGCTGGGACTCAGTGGTCTAGAGGATGACTTTCAAATTGCACTGGTCATTACTTCAATTTAAGTTTCACTTAAATTTTTGTGTTCACATTGAAATCAAAATCAGTTTGTAGTCTCAGGTCAGGATCTCTAGAAGCAGAATCCAACGTGGGGATTCCTGTGCTCTCAGGAGAAACCTGTGAGGAATGGGGAAAGTCAGATGCAGAAGGGGAAGAGGCTGAGCAAGAATCTGATTTCAGTGAAGTCTAGCCTTGGCATGATCATACAGGGAGCTCTGGAGTGTAAATTATACCAGAGTTTGTCCCATCTGGGGTCAAGGGAGCTGGGCTTCTGTACACGCGCCAACACTGGGCAGTCATTCGTTACAGGCAGCCTGGGTTGGAGGTGGCTCCGGTCCCCCAAGGACAATTGGTTGGTGGATTCCAAGTGTGAGCTGTTAGCAGGAATTCAGTTGGCAGCTAGGGGATGAGAACAACAAACTGGAAAAAGGAATTCAGGCATTCTGACAGCACCCGCTACAGTCCACCTCTCACACCACTTGCTTTTGGATCCACTTGCTTCTCATACTGAATTCACTCCCTCTTGTCTCAGCTTCTCCAGGATCCTGGGTGGCCACAGTCTGTAGTGAAAGTTGCAAGAGAGGGAGAATGAATGAGTTATGAGCTCCAGGTCTGTAGCTGGCTCCAAGGCTTGTGTTTGTGTCTGATGTCAGGATGTAGTTGAGAATGTTGTTGTAAGAGTGTCCTGGGGGCAAAGTACACTCTAGGACCAAGTACACTTGTTGTTCTCCTGGAAAGGTGGCTTATTTGTATATCATGAATATGTGACTAACAAGACTTTGGTTTTTATGTTGACTGCTATAAAACTCAGGGCCATAAAGGAGTTTGCAAGATTGGCACTTCAGTCTCATTCCTGGCATCACTTTGTCCCCAAACCTGAATGTTTTTCTTTAGTTTTTGGCCTCATGTTCAATTTATACTGTAATGCATAAACCAGATGTCTTTGGGGGCCTTACATTCTTAATGTACCTTTGACTCCAGAATCTGGTTTATAGCTGATCTCTTTTTTTCTCTAGTGTATCTTCCCAGAGAGAAGCTCATCTAACCTGAGGTACACATACCCACACACACAATTACCCCTCCACCCACCAACCTACCCACTTTATTGTTAACTGTGGTGTAAACTTCATTGACAATGTGAGGGTCATGGGAAGAGGGCATATATTACATCACATAAATGAATACTCTCTTTATAAATAAACATGTCCATTTTCTCTCACTAGAGGTTTCTCACTGGGCCTTTGCCCTACTTGGTACCCAGCCAGCCATCTGCCATCTTCCTAGCTCTTCTTCTTTTCCTTCTCTTTTTCTTTCCTTCATTCTCATGATCAAAAATAAGTTCTCATTTTCCCTGTCTCCTGGTGTGTAGGGTCACTCAACTTGTTTCCGGATTTCTCTCAGAGGGAATTGATCCTTCATGAGAAGAGGGAAAGTCAGGGGCCTCCTGTCCGGCCATCTTGTTCCCAATTGTATTTTTACATTCTAGCAATAAGCAATCAGAAAAGGAAGTAAAAAATATCATGCACAATAGCATCAGAAAACATAAAACTCTCATTTGACAAAAGACGTGCAAGATTTTGGGACAAAACTCTGTCCCAAAAATTTGTATAGTAGAAACTACAAAAAGTTGCTGAGGAAAATTGGGGGAGACCTAAATAGTTAGCAGGATATACAATGTTCATGAATTCAAATACTCTTTATTCCAAGATGTCAATTATCTCCAAATTAATTACTAGATTCAACATAATCATAGTTTAAATCCCATGAAGATTTTTGTAGCAAATGAGAAGTTTGTTCTAAAATTTATATCCAAGTATGAAAGATTTAATAGCTAAAATTATTCTGAAAAGAAAAGCAAAGTTAGAGGACATACACTACCTGATTTTAAGACTTACAGCAAAGCTAGTCATCAGAACAGTGGGTATTGGTTTAAGAATAGACCAGAGCTCAGAAAACTTCTTTTGTAAAGGGCTAGGTAGTAAATATCACAGCTTTTTGGCCATGTAGTCTCTGTCACAACTACTCAACTCCGTTGTCATAGTGTGAAAGCAGCCACAGGCAATATCTAAGTAAATGGACAGGGTTATGTTCCATTGAAACTTTATGTACAAAAACAGGCAATGAGCTGGATTTGGTCATAAGCTGTAGTTTGTTGACTACTGGACTAGACTAATAGAACATATCAGACAGCCCAGAAATATTCCCATACATATAAAGGTGGTTTTTGCCAGAGGGATTAAATAATTCAATAGGGAGGAAAGAATGTCTTCAACAAGTAGTGCTAGAACAACTGGATAGCTCTACTGGAAAAATGAACCTTGACCCCTGCCTCAAACTCTGTCCCAAAAATTAATTTGAAATGGGTCATCCTTCTAAATGTAAAAACAAAAACTATAATGCTGTTAGAAGAAAACATTGGAGAATACTTTTGTCTCCTTGGCTGTGGGCAAAGGTTTCTTAGAATGCATGAAGCACTAGCCATAAAAGAAAAAAATTGATAAATTAGACTTCATAAAAAACAAAAACTTCTATCCACCTAAAGATACTTCAAAAATGAATAGGCGAGTCCCAGACTGGGAAAAAATATTTGCAGTACATAAATCTGTACAAAGGATTTTTATTTAGCATATATAAAGAATTCCAATGAATCAATATAAAGAGACAAACAACCCAGTAAAAATGGATAGCCGATTTGAGCAGACATGTCTATAAAAGATACAAATGGTCAATAGTGCATGAAAAGATGTATCCTCTTTTGGGGAAAAGGTTGGTATGCTTCAAGTATATGTGGGGCAGGTATATGTGCTAGGGAGAAGCTTGACTTTGTTTTATTATATTTATTTGGAATTAACTATGCTGCAATGAGGTGTTTTTAAGTGCCAAGTTGATAAGGGGTCAACTTGGTGGGTTTGAAAGCATCAACCTGGCTAGGCTGAGCTATGTTTTCCAGAACTGTGAGGAGGATGAGGAGACTTGAAGGATAGTCTCCATTTACCATGAGCACTTCCTTCCCATCCTTCTCTACTCTGTTTGGCATCCCAGGGGGTGGCTTCCATGTACCTCTGCAGGGGGTTTCCTGCCCTTCCTGTTTCTGGTTGAATTGAGCCACTGGGACATAGCAGGAGACAAGAACAGGAGTGGAAGATGTGGGCTTTCCATTGCTTGGCTCTCTCCTTGCTGGGCTGGGTATTGGCCAGGGCAGCTCCTCTCCATCCGTGTGGGGCACCATCACTTCCCCTTAATCCTGCCCGTCTTTGCAAATACTTCCCTCATGAAACACCCCTCACTTATCCCAATTTGGGTTGTTTCTCCTGGGTATCTGCTAGATCCACAAGACAAAAGAGCTTTACAAAGCTAGCCAAACAGTGAAACCTGGGTTAATAGTAGTTCAGCCCTGGCAAGTAATGCCACACATTACCTTGCTCCTTCAGGTAATGCCAGAGGCCACATGCTCTCCATGACAGCAGGTTTGGATGGATGGAACGAAGGGGAGAAGATGGGGAGATGGATCAGAAGATGGAGAGATGGATCCCCATTGGGATCTCTCATAGTTGGGGTTGCAAGCACCCTAAGATGCTAGTAGAGCTGCCTTTCTGTAAGGGATGCACCAGGACCCCAGCATGTAGAACCCTAAAAAGAAACACAAAATGGGAACGTAAAGCAACAATCATAACTGGCTTTGAGAATAAGACTCGTGCTGGTATATCTCCTTACCTTCCTCCAGTCTCCTGGTTGAGGTAGAGAGCTGACCTGGGCAGAAGGGGAGTCTTTCTGAGATTGAGTGACACCAGAGGACACTTCTCTATCCTCTCAATCAGGAGATGCATCCAGGAGCTGGAGTGAAAACTGGTGGCTGGGCAAGGCTTATCAAGATACTGGACAGACCCGTGATTTCCCGTGCAGGGACTGCTGGCAATTCAGAGAGCAGAGCTGTTTGAGACACGATCCCTCACTGAGATGTTTCTCAGCATTTGCCCGCTTCCACGTATCAGCCTCTCCCATCCGACCCCATCCTGTCCACCTGCCAGGAAGTGACTTCTGTTCTGGAGCCTGTAACTGACAATCGTGAGCTGGGTAGCAATGTCAAGCAATGTGAGCTTGCATTGTAAGACTTTATCCCTAAAGCATAAAGTATAAGATAGCTGATCGAAAGTTCAGCATGGCCTGATCTCTGTTTGTTTGTTTGTTTCCTTTATCAGAGCAGTATGGATTCATATGTACAATTTCTTTTCAAATGATAGACAAGTGTATACAAAGTGACAGTCTCCCAGAGTCCCTTTCTCTAGGGGCCACTTTCCATTCTTACATCTTTTATTATTGTTAGCTCAGAAGAGTAAATATACTTCTACCTTTAATTTTTAAATTAACAAGTGGATCAATTGACTTCAAAGTGTCTAGAAAATGAAAAATGGTTCTTAAACATATGGAAAGACGAGAAGCCAAACTTATAAATAAGAGATATGCAAATTAAAATTACACAGACTATTTTACTCACTGAAATATAAAGGACCCAGAAGTTCGGTAATGTACTGTGTGTGTATGAAGATGGTTGGGACAGGGCATTCTTACACATACCCACCATTAAAATTGAGCAATATATTTACAATTTTGTCATATTTGCTTCTAATCTCTGTTTCAAAATGACTAAATAAAATTTTAGCTACACGTCAACACCTAGCCTGCATATCTTCTCTCAATGATCTCCTCAGAGTTTCTGGAGCTGATATGCACTGTTCTCTCATATGTGGAACAGAATGTTAAAACAGAAGTTTTGATCTAAATATCAAGATACTATAGATACTACACTTCAAAAGAGGTACAAGATGAAATGCAGAATTTAAACATGAGATTTCTGGTAACTGCTTACCAACTCTTAACCCGTCATTCATATCAAAGCTATAAAAAATTTGAGTTGAATTTTTTTGTGAAGAATAAAATGTTGAATTTAATTTAAAGATGAATTTAATTCAATTTAAAGAACATCTCCCCTGCTCCAATTTGGCCTTTTGCAGGCAAAAAGACTGCAGCAGAGAGGGGGTACATTCTGCACTTCTCTCTTCCTCTTAACCTACCACCATTCTCCTTGTTTGTAGCTGTGGTTTCTGATGCTGTAGAGTTGGGCATATTCCAAGGAGGAAGGTCATGGGAGCAGGATTTGCCATTTTTGCTTTCTCTGGATTTGACAGCATTGTACAGTTGACTCCAACTAATTTTGCAAAACTTATGCCAACCTCTATCATTTCAAAACCACCACAGACATTACTCATTGCTCATTGCTCACAGCACTGCAGCCTTATGATCCTTCCTAAGAGGGATCTAGCAACCATGACCAGATACTTGGGGTGTTACAGGGAATGAATGCATGCAGATCACCATTCTCTAAACAACCTCTGTGCTTTTATTAACAATGCCGCTATGAATCACCTCTTCTCCCACTTCCATCTGTCCAGATCATATTTCTCTTTCCTTGCCTGTCTCAAAAGGTTGGTATGGATGGCCAAAGTGACACGGGTACTTGCTTGGTAACTTTGGAGGCATCAGTTCAAATTCCAAGTATTTCAAGAAGTCTTGCCAGATCCACTTGCCACCACATACACATTAATGAACAAAATCTTCCTCTCTGCTCCCCATCTCTGTGTTTGTATCCTGGAAAGATTCAGAGCCAATTAAAACAATATGATAGGTGTGTGTAAGGAACTCTCTTCTTCCACACTCTGCTGTAAGTTTCTGGAGAACAGGAACAAAATCTTGTCTATTTTTATAGCCAGCATTGATGTATTGACAATATTGACACTCTCTTACCGTCAAACAGAAAGAGCATGAGGCAAGCTCTCTGATTTCCAGGTAGCTGCCAAAGACAGGTTCAGGTGAGAAGAGTATATGCTCATGATTATAGTCAGAGTGACTGTAGTCACTGAGGCTGCCTGACGTGTAACAGAATTACCTTTAGTCCATGTCTGTGGTGAAGTCCACTTATTCCAAAAACAGGTACCCAACAACAAATGGCATAAGATTCAGACTGGGGCAGTCCCATGACCTCACTATCTGTTAAGGCTGCCTAGGATGGGCTAATGACTCGAACAGTTCATGGAGTAAAGCATGAGAATCCAGGTTCCCTGACTCTAGGTCCAGTGTTCTTCCCAGTCCAGGACTTGGAGGGTCTGCATTCCTGAATGTCCTAGGATGCTGAAGCGGGCTTGCCTGGGGGCAAGGGCTTCCTCTGCTGGAACACAGGGTAGTGGGACTAGGTAGTGGTGTAATACTGTGGCCTGAGCATCTGCAGACACTCACCTTGGAAAATGTTTTCACAGATTGTGCATTGGTGTGGTGTCAAGAGTGCAGACTGAGAGCTGGTAGGGGATTCAGCATAATGAATTTAATGATTTTATCAATTCTGAAACTTTTGCTGAGGATGTTGTCCATCACGAGGGGCCTCCTGGATCCATACTGTCATGCTTCACGGGGACTGTTAGATGTGACACTCTTCTTCAGGATAGAAAAGCAAGACAACTTAGAATTTCTAGATGACCTCTCCTCTGAGCACCACTGACCACCCCGCAACATCAGTCTATGATAGCATGTATCACTCTGTGCGGCAGTCTGTCCTACATGAGAAAATTGTTAGCTCCTTGAAGATGGGTATGTTGTCTTTGAATCTCCAGTGTTTGGCATGTGGGCTAGAACACAGAAGATGCTCAGTTATTATTTATAGAATTAACAGAATGACTGAGAGACTTTGCTATGAGTGATATTTTCAAGATTACAAGTAGATAGTTAATTGGAACTTCTGTTCAACAGCAATTATAAAAAAAAGATACATTCGAATAAATAAAAATATTTTATTTTTACTTAGACTTCATTCACCAAAAGTGAAAGAGAAAGAAGGACTTTCCTTTGACTATGGGTCAACAAATAGAGCTCTATTCCTTCTTGCAGACAAACCATTAAGCATCATCTATAATATGCAATTTGGATTTATTAAAGTGGAGATCCTAACATTATCTATGTAGCATTCTGCATGAGGATACTTTTAATACTGCTAAATCTTTTCAATTTAGTGTTGTTAGGCTAATTCAATACAATAATTTTGAGACTAGCTTTTATTGCCCTTTTAAGCATTCATCTTAAATTTACATAAAAATTATAATTCTCCATTCATATTCATATTTTATTGATTTACATTGTATTTTGACAAACTAGATAATTACCTGTACAAGTCCAACTGGCAGAATCAGAGCTGGAAACAGACTCTGTTGGTTCTTGTGAAGCAGATAATTCAGTGCTCTGGTGTCCAGGTGTACTAGAGTATCAGCGAACTGCCCTGAGTGTTCAGTGTTTACTAGATATCAATCAAGACATTTTTGAGATGAAATGGACAAGGTTGCTTAAACAGAGTCTATCAACCAGATATTTATTTATAAGGAGTTTGCTCTATACAGAAACAGCACAGTGCTTGATCAAGTAAGTTCAAATACTGTTTGTTGAATTCATGCGTAACTAAACAGCTGTGGGTGACAGTTCCTAAGAGGTGCCAGTGGAGACTTTCCTATCTTTTCTGTCTTCCCAACAGGAACTCCTGTCTATCCTGCATGATCCACCCTATGGTGAAGCTACAAGGAAAAACCATCACTGGCTTTGGAAAGAAGGCAGCTTTGAGCAACTCTTTCCTTCCCTCTATTCTTCTTCCCAGAGACAGCAAGCAGACCTGCAATGAAAGGTGAGAGCCTTCCTCAGACTGAACGGCTCCGGAGGACACTTTCTGTTCTCTTGAGTGGGAGATGCCCACCGGAGGTACTGTGAGACCTGGTGACCAAGCCAGGCTTTTCAAGAAGTTGGACACCACTGTGACTTCCAGGTGGAGCTTCTTGAGAAGAATAGTTGCTGAGAATCTTCTAAATTGCAGGACAAGTCCCATGCACTAGGGATTCAAAGACATGCAATCTGTTCTTCAAGACCTCACAGTGTGTTGGAGGAGGGAGACACAGAAACAAATTGTTATAGTACAATGTTATAGTTGCTGTAATAGAGGGATGCAGGGCCAGGTGAGTTCACTGTGTGCTGCGGTGGCTGGGAAGCCCTCACCTATGGCCAAGCCCTAAGAAAGCATTCAGAAATCAAGGGATGTGTGTGGGGTACAGAATCAGCAGAGTGCTAGACTGGGAAGAACATTATATCTGGAGTCAGGGAAACTGATTTCTGAGTACTAAACTGTGTTATAAGAATAAAGCATATATTTGGTTGAAAAAATTGGCAACTGTAGGTGGTATTATTTTTATAGCTACCTTGTACCCTGATACTCAGATTTCACTTGTCAGCTCCTCTCTCTGAGGGTAAATCAGAGGGGCAGCTTCATTGCCTGTGAGGAGCTGACAGTCTGTTGTGCTGTCACACCATCTCATGGTGGCCCCTTCCTGTCTGCCTGAGTTCTCTGAGGAATGAGTAATCACTGGCAGAGAACAGTCCAGAATTCTGTGGTGAACCTGTTTTTATCAATACAATTGACTTGACTACGGGAGGATCAGATGTTTTCAATTCTGCTCCTCATGGAGACTGGCTATGAAACTGACTAAAAGTCACAGCCAGAACAGTCAGTACAAAATCTTGAGACTTACAGAGTGTTCCCAAAACTAATATGTGTAAGCTAATAATAAACGGTTTCCAAGATATTTCTATTTTGAAATCGACACAGAGGTTGCAATGGCCAAATTGGAACTGGTGGGACATATTTCTAGATTTTATGTTAGTCAAGGCAAGAGTTTAACAGCCATTTACCAGCTCTCAAAGGCAAAGGGCATGGTTTTCTTTACTAGAACCTGAGGCCAGCTTGTCACCATGCCAGGGACAAGTGCCACCAAAGGACTTTTCATAAGTCCAATTTCCTGGACTGTTCTTTTGCAGGTAGAAAATATGTCTCTAAGGACATTTTCCTAAAACTCAGGGAACCCAATGAGATTAGAAGTAGCATAACTCATTTATTTGAGCTTTCTACTTGCAGAATGTTCCTAATCACAAGACTGAACATGAATCTTAGGGGAACATAGCCTGAGAGAAAAATAAGGTACCTTCTTTTTCTATAATATCAGGTAGAAAACAATTATGAACAAGGGTGTTTTATGGTTTTGGACAAGGATTCTTACCATTGCAATGATAATTGCAAAGAAAAAGCATTCAATAAGGACAATACAGAGAAAGATAACATGAGAAATTTATTGGTAACATCAAGAAGGATGGAGATGTACAACTTTTAGACTAATGCTTTCTCTGAGAAAAACTAAAAGCCAGAATAAAAATGATCTATTTGAAGACATTGGGGAACCACTGAGGCACTTCAGAGATATGAGACTGAGAAGAGAGTAAATAACTGCCAAGTCTGGCAAGGCAGCCTTGACTCTAAAAGTCCCTTTTGACTGACCAGGGAAGAGGCTGTTCATCACTTCCCCAATGTGTGTTCCCAGGGTTACCCTCCATGGGTTTCTCTGGGAACTCAAACAAGACTCGAGCACCTGCTGTATATATGATCATGAATTCTCAGGGCCACCCTGTTACGTGGGATTACCGTCCCCTTGTTACAGAGGGGGAAAAGGAGGCTTGCCGAGATCAAGATACTCACCAAAGGCCAACAGCCTTGGAGTCCTGGAACTTGGGTTTAAATCCAGTTCTCTCTGATGCTAAAGCCTAGGCTCTCTCTACTACAACATGGACCCTCTACTGACAGGGGACTATCTGTGGTCTAAACATCCTCACCCACTGTCCTAGGCCAAGACACATCCCTTGGAGGCAAGAGAAGGTAAGTCTGGACAGGCTGTGTGGCATGGCAACAGGAGTTGGCCCAGCATTGCTTCTGCTCCAAGACAATGGCTTCTGCTCCAGAGCAGGAAGTCAGAAGCCCTAGGCATGAACTGTGGACAATCTCAGTGCCTGAGAATGGTCTACCCACCAGGGAGAAAGGTCATGGCTTAGGGTCATGAAGAGAATATGATCTCTGGCTATGGCAGTGTGAGGGTGCTCCAACCTCTTAACCTCTTGTGCTAGAAATAACTCAAGGTGTCAGCTTTATGAGGACAGGGAGTGCTTTACTGTTGTCTGTTGCTGTGCCCCTAGGGCTTAATGCTGTGTGAGTGACACAATGGGAAGTCAAGAAAATTTTAGTCAATGAATGAATGGGGAGCCTAAGGGTTGTGGAAAATTTGGATTCAATGTAACAAAAATTCTTATGAAATTAGTCACCAAAAAATATGCATGCAAAGAATTGAAGAAAATTTCATTCATCATTATTCGTTTTGTGGAAAGCTGTGGTGTATTTGGAAGAATTCCTTATGCCTGCACAAATATCTGAGAGGGTCACTAGATGGTCTCCAACCCAGGGAGGGCCAGCATATGGCTTTAGTGAGCACCTAGAGGATTAAGTTCATAGTTTAGGGAGAGGATTCAGAGCTTAGCTGAATTTCTTTAAGAATAAGAAACAAGGTTGGGAAAGGAGAGAGGTGACGATGGGTCTGAATGGGGGTAGCTGAGGCATAGAGATACAGAGGGAGGATTATTAGGTGATTTTTATATGAGATAAAAACCCACCCCTTGTCCCCCACCATGTGATTTTGAGTCAAGTTTTCTTTGCAGATTAATCATTTGTATAGGAGAGCTCTTGGGTGGGGAGATTTTTTTTTAATTTTTTTAAATTTTTAAATTTTTTATTGAAGGGTAGTTGACACACAGTATTACATTAGTTTCAGGTGTACAACACAGTGATTCAACATTTATATACATGATAATTCTAGGTACCAGCTATCACCCTACCAAGCTGTTACAGTATCTTGACTATATTCCTTATGCTATACATTACATCCCGGTTACTTATTTATTTTACAATTGGAAGTGCGTATATATATATATATATATATATATATATTTTGTGTGTGTGTGTGTGTGTGTGTGTGTGTGTGTGTGTGTGTGTGTGTGTGAGGGCATCTCTCATATTTATTGATCAAATGGTTGTTGACAACAATAAAATTCTGTATGGGGGGGACAATGCTCAATGCACAATCATTAATCCACCCCAAGCCTAATTTTCGTCAGTCTCCAATTTTTTGAAGCTTAACAAACAAGTTCTTACATGGAGTACAAATTCTTACATAGTGAATAAGTTACATGGTAAACAGTACAAGGGCAGTCATCACAGAAGCTTTCGGTTTTGCTCATGCGTTATGAACTATAAACAGTTCAAATATGAATATTCATTTGCTTTTTATACTTGATTTATATGTGGATCCCACATTTCTCCCTTTATTATTATTATTATTATTTTTAATAAAATGCTGAAGTGGTAGGTAGTTTTAAGATAAAGGTAGAAAACATAGTTTAGTGTTGTAAGAGAGCAAATGTAGATGATCAGGTGTGTGCCTGTAGACTATGTGTTAATCCAAGCTCGGCAAGGGCAATAAAACATCCACGTATGCAGAAGATTTCTCTCAGAACAGGGGGGGGTGAGGTTCTAAGCCTCACCTCTGCTGATCCCCATTTTCTCACCAGATGGCCCCCCTGCGACTGTGCCTGTCTTAGGTTGTTCCTCCCTTGAGGAATCTTACCCGTCTCTGGCTAACCAGTCATCTTCCGGGGCCATACAGGGAAATGTTAAGTTGGTAAGTGAGAGAGAAACCTTATTGTTTGAAAAGGTTAGCTTTTTACTTCTTTGCATATTTATGCCCTGTGGCTTCTATGCCCAGCATTTGTCTTGAGGTGTCTTTACCACTTGGAAGAATTATGATACTCGGTAAATTCGATATGTGGCACGAATTCTATTTAAGGGTTGTAATTAGGAAGGAAGGAGGAAAGCTATAGAAGTAGCAGGCGGAAGAAAACCTGGGGAGATTGATTATTTCTTTGACATATCTTCTTGTATGGGGAGATTTTTTTTAAGTGCTTATTTCTACTTTAGGAGGACTTTTAGTGAAAAGAGAGATGCTCTTGCAGATTTCAAATGACAAACAGGGACCATCTCACCTGTAGGTGAGCAGCAGCAGCTGGTTGAGTGCTTCCTTGGTACGACATCTTCTAATCCTCTATATAGCCATATGAGGCAAGGGCTAATATTATTCCCATCTTGCTCACAAGGAAACAGAAGCAGAGGAGGTTGAGTGATATGCTCCAGGGCTCATGCCAAAGAGTGGTAGAGCCTGGGGTTGAACTCACAGGTCTGTGTCAGCATCCTCGCCTTTCACCAGGCCTGCAGCCCCATTACCAGGGTGGTATGTCTACTATACACAGAAAGCAGTGCAGGGAGGAAGCAAGTGACTCTCAGGGACAAATCTAAGATGGAGATTTACTTGGGTTTTATTAAACTAGAATAGGCACATTTTGTAAGTAGCAAGGAAGTGAAGCCCATCCAATGTGGATTGAGGAAGAGATGGGTGGAGGACTGCTGAGAACAGGCCATGGAGCCCAGGAACCCTCCCTGCCTCTGAACAGGGCCCAGTCAGCCCAGGCTGGCTCCCCCCTGAGTCCTGGTAACTTCTCCTTCCCCTTGCCTTTCAAGCCTAGTGATGTTAAGTCTACTTGCTATTGCTTCCTTAGGGGTAAAGGTAACAGTTCTATATTACTTTGCCTAAACCTGCCCATATCAGTAAATAGTCCTTTGATTAAACTCTTGTCAATAATCCCATTTTAGGCCATCTGGTTTCTGCTGCCACCCTGAGAAATACAGAAAGAAAAAGAACTTTTGAAGGCAAGGAAAACAGATGACTAGGTTATTCACAGCCCTGCAGCTTTGGAATGCATACATGTGCCCTGTCTGGCTCCTTAAATTAAGGAAAGCAACAGATTTCTAACCATGACAGCACGTGTGAATGGTTGAGAAGGTGGGGAGAATGGCAAAGGGTCTAATAAGGGGGAACAGTGTTGGTTTACCAGTTCAGACCTCCACAGTCAGGGCTTCCAGTACCCAAAGTTGCCAGGAGGGAGCTTCATGTCTCCAGTCTTTTCCTTCTGGAGACCCTGCTGCTTCCTGAATACTCCACCTCCAGGTAGAGATATGCGGATGTGTAGTAAGAGGAAAAAACCCAACAGTGGCTTTGGAAATAAATACTTGATAAATGTACCTTTCCTCCATTCTTCTTGCTGGAGGTGATAAGTTGACCCGTGCTGAAGCTTCCTGTGATTGACAGTCGCTAGAGGACATTTGTCTGTCCTTGAGAGGTGCCGGCAGGGGCAGGGTGAAGCCTGACGCTGGACTGGGGCTTACCCAGGCTCTGGGCACCCCTGTGGTTTCCTGTACATGGACTGCTGGCAAATGAGAGTGTGGAGTTCTCTGAGTCGTGGCCAGTCATGGGATGTTTCTCAGCAGTTGGTTCAGCTCTGCTCCTGTCTCTCAACCACTGCCCATCCCCACCTCATCCAGAGCCTGTCCCCACAAGTGGTTGTTGTTGTGGAGCCTTTTGCTGCCAACTGTGTGTCTGGGCAGCATTGCCAAGCCACGTGAGCCTGTGCCCTGAGGATTTATAGCTAAGAATAAAGCACACCCTCCTTACTTGTCACTCAAGGCCCTCCAGGGCTCGGCCTGCCATTTTTCTTTATCATAGAGTTACGCCTGCAAGTTTACATTTCCTTTGCAATTCTTGCAGAAGTGTATCGCATAAATGATAAAAGTCTTCCTGAATCCTATTCTCCAGAAACAACAACTTGTTTCAGGTTTTTTCTTCTAAATTCTTTCATTCCTTACAGTCATAGATTTGAATAGTAAAGTAATATTTTAATTTTTAAATTTATCAGTATTAACAGGATCAATTGGCTCCCCATATGAGAAGTAAAGAGTTCAGGATATGACTAAGAATTTGGAATTTAAATATCAGACTGAGAATTTAAAATAACTGTGATGAATATGCTAAGGATCCTGAAGGGAAAAGTAGACAATAGGCAGGAGCAGATGGACAATATGAGCAGAATGATGAAAAGTAAGAAAGAGGAAATGCTAGGAATAAACACATGGTAACAGATGTGAAGAATGCCTTTGATGGGCTGAAAAACACCTTTTCCTGCAGGAGCCCTTGTGTCCTGACACAGTCTTTGAAAGAATCAGTGAGCCTCAAGATACATTAATAGGTATTTCCTAAACTGAAAAGCAAAAAGAAAAAGAAGACTGAAAAAAATGAAACAAAATATTCAAGAACTGTGAGATGATCACAAAAGGTATCAAATACATATGATGAGAAGATCAGAAGGAGAAAAAAGAAAGAAACAGAAGAAATGTTTGAAGTAGTAATGGCTGAGAATGTTCCAATTATTGGCAAACCACAGATCCAGGTAGCTCAGAGAACACCAAGGAGGATGAATACAAAAAAACAAACAAATAAAATAAATCTATACCTAGGTATTCAGTTCATTTTTGGAGCAGAGGTTCTATTTAATATGATACTCTAGTGACAGACGAATGATATCCTGCATTTGTCAAACTCACTGAACTTTATGACCCAAAGTGAACCGCAGTGTAAGTTATGGACTCCAGTTTATAATAATGTATCAGTATTTGTCCATCAATTTTGATAAATGTACCACATTAATGGAAGGTGTCAGTAACAAGATAGACTGTGTGGGAGAGTAGGGATGGGGACAAGGAGTATACAAGAACCCTCTGTACTTTCTGTACAATTTTTCTATAAATCTAAAAGTACTCTGAAATGCAAAATCTATGAAAAATGAATAGGCAAGCCACCATGTGGATAAATATTTATAATATACGTAACTAATGAAAGACTCATTGACTACATATAAAAACTCCTGAAAATACATTATACCAAAGGGAACCACTTAATAAAAATGGGCAAAACACAAACACACACTTAAAATAAAATACAAGTAGCCAATAAGCACATGAAAAGATGCTCAATTTTATAAGTCACTTGGGAAATGCAAATTAAAACACAGTGAGAAGCCACTTTACACTCATTAGAATGGCTAACATTCAAAAGACTAGCAATACCATGCTGGTTGGGGAGCTTGTGGAGCAACTGGAACTTCCATGCATTGCTGGTGGGAATGCGAAACAGTACAACACCTTTAGAAAAAAGTTTGGCAATTTCTCATGGAATTAAGCATACATCTTCCCATGACCCAGCAATTTCACTTCAAGTTATTTACCCAAGAGAAATTAAAACATAGGTCCAGAAAAGAACTTGAATAAAAATGTTCAGAGCAGCTTTATTTACAATAGCCAATAATGGAATATTATGCACACTAAACTGTGGTACCACCACACAGTGAAAGAGTACACAGCTTTATAAAAGGGACACAGGACTGATACATGCAATGCAATGACACAAGTAAATCCCCCAAATATTTTGCTGAGTAAAAGAAGATAGGAACAAAAAAAATACATTGTATCATCCTAAATGTATAAAGTCAGAGGTTAAGCAAAGCTAATCTTTGGTGTCAGAAGTAGGAACAATAGTTGCCTCTGGGTCACAAGGAATGTCTGGGAGGGACATGAGGGAACATTCAGAGGTGAGGAAAATGTATTATGCCTTGATGGAACTTTGAGTCACATGGGTGTATCATTGCCAAAACTCATTGAACTGCATGCTTATGATCTGTGCAATCACTCTCTCCTAATTGTACCTCAATCAAAAAAATGATTCCAAGAGGCAACATTTAAACTTAATATATTATTTTTATAGAACATGCAAGTTAAAAAATCTCTTTCTGTAATCAGATTAAAAAAATAAATGTTGTGAGCTTTTTGGAATAAAAGGCCAGTCTGACATAGATCCTGTCCTCAGAGAACATAGAGTCTAAAAAGACCCACCAGAAACCTTCCAGGAAGGATCAGCGATCCCCAGAGAGGGAGGGTCAGGGCAAAGTCAAAGGCATGGGACTGCCTGGGGGGCAGTGGGATTCCCCTGGAGGGCGTGAAAGGCCCACAGGAGGATAACTTACCTCCAACTTTAAGTGAGATTTGATGTTGATTAATCTGGTTATAAAATGTAACTTCATCCTTGCAAAAGTGGAAGATGGGGAAAACAATAAACTTAAAGACGGTGATTCAAATTTAGCAAATGGAGATTTAGCACACAGGCTTGCCTTAAAAATTAATCTATTCATTCATTAAGTCATTTCTCCAATAAACATTTATTAAGCTAGGGAGATATTTTAAGGCCTGCCAAAATCAAAGAAGACTGCTCTTTGGGGCTAGATTGGACTTTAATTCTTTTAATTTTACTGAGACAGATAGTAGGAAAGTGACCACAGAGTCTTGTCAAAAGTGAAATGATCTTTTAGTCCCTGCCAAGCGCAGTGACCAAATTTAGGCCTTTCGCACTACTTGCAGCCTGTGCTGAAAGTGAATCTTCAAAAGTGGAGCCCAGAGTTTGCAAAGTTCACCTAGCGACAGGTGAAGGCCCTGGGCAAGCAAGCAGTCCTTGACACACTGCACTCCGTGTTTGTGTAACGGGCCCTGCCTCGCTTAATCTTCATGAGGATTATTATCTTAACTGTTTTAAGATCAGAGGCCCAGGGGCTGAGAGAAGTTAAGAAAATCCCCCAAAATGACAGGGACAATGCTAGCTCTCAAAGCCACATCTGTCTGACTGAAGCAGAGACTCTGAGTCAGCATAGCAGGCTGCTTCCTGACAGCTCCTGGCTTTTCTGAGGAAGGCCGGCCTGACTTTCATCCACCTCTGATGCGTCCTGCAGAGCCCTCTGGAGAAGCAGCTGGAGGGTTTTGTGCTTCTTTGGCCACCGCTGCCTGAAGGAGCCAACGAAGAAGTAAATGATGGGGTTGGCACAGCTACTGACACAGGACAGGACAGTTACAACCAGATCATATAGTTCATCCAAGCCATTCTGAACCCAGATCAAGAGGAACCAATGGATTCCAAAGGGCAGGCCGCAGAGGAGGAAGGCCAACACTGTGAGCACCACGGTCACATACAGCCTGGTCAGCCGCATCCGCTGGGAGCCGCACAGCAGTCTGACCATCAGGGCCAGGCTGGACCCAGAGAGAAGCACAAATAAGAAGATCAGCCATGCCGCAGTGATGAAATCAAACACCAGACACCAATCAAGGTCAAAATCCCTAAACAGGAGGCCACAGTACTTCCCTTCCAGGAGGCTCAGCAGCAGGGACAGGGCCCAGAGCAGGGCACACATGATAGCTGATGTGTGTCTGGGGCGGTGGCAGCGGTACCAGATGGGCCACAGGACTGACACGCAGCGCTCCACGCTAATGGCGCTGAGGATGCTCAGGCTCGCGAGGTAGGCGAAGGTCAGCACAGGGAAGGCAAAGCTGGGGATGCACCTGGAGATGGAGTGGAAGGGGCTGATGAGTTCCTCCAGGGCAAATGCCGTCTGGAAGGACAGGAAGAGGAAGTCGGCCCCTGCCAGGTTAAGGATGTAAACGGAGAAGGCGTTCCTTCTCAGGCGGAAGCCCAGGAGCCAGAGCACAACCGCGTTTCCTGCCAGGCCACCCAGGGCAGGTATGAGGATCAGCAAGGTCGGGATCAGGAACTCCACAATGAAAGTCTGTGGAAGGGCCTGGTCGCTTCCGTTCATTGGTGTGAGTGCGCTCGCCCAGCCAGGGATGGTGGGATCCATGCTCAGAAACCCTCCACTGCTGCCCCTGGGAACACAAGAACGATGAATATAGCACCAATTGTACAATCACGATTCTCAGGGCCACCCTGCTCTGTGGGAAACACTGTCCCCACATTACGGAGGGGGAAAGGGAGGCTTGCCAAGTCTGATACTGAAGGCCACATAGCCTTGAAGGCCTGGAACTTGGATTCAAACCAAGTTCCCACTGACTTTAAAGCCTGGGCTCTCTCTACTGCAACATGGACTCTCTACTGACACGGGGATATTCTTCAGTCCAAACACCTCCACTCAGTCTCCCAGAGCAGCCTTGTATGCAGGAGGCAGGAAGAGAAAAGTCTAGGCAGGTTATGTGGGATGATAATAGGACTCTGAACTCAGCATTCCTTCCACCTGAGACTGAGATTTCCTCTTAGGGCCAGGAAGTCAGAAGCCCCAGGCATGAGCCAGGGGTCTCTCAGTGACTGGACATGGTCCATTGACCAGAGAGAAGGAGATCATGGTTTAAGGTCATGAAGGTCATGACCTTTTGCTATGACAGTGTGAAGATGGCCAGGCCTCTTGGCTAGAAATGGCCTAGTGTGTCAGCTTTATGAAGATAGGAAGTGCTTTTCTCCTGTCCATTGCTGTGTCCCCATTGCCTAGCTCTGTGTCGGGGACACAGTTTAAGTCACTCTTATAATGAATTTCTTTCTAGAGCAACCAAAATCATACATTTAAAATACTTATAAATAACTGTGTGCCCCCACCTTTGAAAACCTATGTTCCATTCTCAAGGCATTTATGATGATAAGAGATTATTCCGAAGAAGTGAGACCAGACAGAGAGGGGCAGACAGTCAAACAAATATT
Organism: Manis pentadactyla; assembly: GCF_030020395.1. Lineage (NCBI taxonomy): Eukaryota > Metazoa > Chordata > Mammalia > Pholidota > Manidae > Manis > Manis pentadactyla. The sequence continues at coordinate 58,433,257 of NC_080027.1, forward strand.
CTGAGTAGATACAATGAGAAATTGATCCAATCACACCTAAAGGGAGGGAGGGAGAGAGAGAGAGAGAGAGAGAGAGAGAGAGAGAGAGAGAGAGAGAGAGAGAGAGAGAGAGTCCCAGGAAATAGTGACTATGGGGAAGCTGTAAGAAGAGATGGATTTTCTCCATTTTCCAACAAATTGCATTTCTATCTTCTCTATCTTTCTCTGTGTCCTGGGAGGGGTTGTCTCTGTGCCTCATGTATGGGCTCCCTTTTCCTCTGGTTCCTGTGCTTTCAGTGAAAGGGAGACACAGACAGGAGATCGGAGGGCAGGAGAAGGGCAGTTGAGGTCTGTGACTCCCTGACTCTCTCCCCGCAGGCTGTGAGTTGGTGGTGGCCCTGTTACTCTGCTTGAGGACACAGTCCCTGTCTGGTGGGCCTTTCCTGTAGCTGCAGCTCCCACGACAGCCGCAGCCACAGCCGTCCCCGAGTTCTGGAAAATTCTCCTTCCCCTTCCCCAGGCTGAAGCAATGGTAACAACTCCCAATTACACCTTGTCTTTGGGGGCCGCAGCATCCTTTATAAGTTTCCCTTAGCTCTGCCCACACCTTCGTAACCAGTCCCTTCCTTCAGCTCTCCTCAATTACCCCATTAGATCACGCTCTGTATTTTCTGCTGGGACAATGCCAGATACAAGGATACAAAGGAAAAAAAACACACCTTTGAATAGCAAGTAAATCTGTGAAACCTGAGGTTATTAACAATTTAGCTTTGGAATGAAATGCCAGATACCCTCTTGCTCCCTAAATTAAAATTAGCAAAAAATGTCTCTCCATAGTTGCCTGTGTGAATGTTTGGAGAGAAAGGGAGGGTATATATATAGAGAGAGAACAGAGGCAAAGATAACCTGGTTGACCCCATTTGGTTCTCCAACAGTCCTGGCTATCAGCACCCAAACTCCCATGAAGGAGCTCCATGTCTCCTGCCCCTTGCTGATGGGTGCTCCTGGCCCCCTGCATGCCCTACCCCAAGCGGAGTTCATGAGTATGTGGACTAAGAGGGAGAAAACAAAACTGCTTTTGAACGAAGGTGGTTCTTAAGCCAACTCTTACCTTAGCACTCACTGTTCTTCTCGCTGGAGGTGGTGTGTAGAAAAGGAAGAGCTCTCTTGGGATTGATAATCAGCAGAGAATGCTTTCTTACCCTCTAGATGGGGAGGTGCCTGAGGAGCAGAGCCTGGTGACTGAGTGAGGCTTATCAAGATGCTGGACAGTCCCCATGATTTCCGCCCACGAGTTAGAGTTAGGGTTGCCAAGGGGCACTGGCACATGAGATCCTGGAGATGCGTGAGACAGGGACCTTCACAGCGTATTTATCATTTGCCCTGACTGCAAGTCACTTATCTTGGCCTCTCCCCTCCTGCCCTGCCTGGCTCCCCTCCCTGTGAGGAATGGCTGTTATGGAGCCTTTTGCTGCCTGCTGTGAGCCAGGGCAGGAGGCAGACCTATGGAACAATGTAGGCTTCCATAGCTCAAAAATGGTTTGCTTGGCATTCAACGCTCTGCCTGGAATGGCGCACTTGATCTCTTAAAAATTTAATCACAGGACTAATTTATGTATATTATTTTTCTTTCAAATCACACTGAGGTGTGTAGAATGAAAGAGTCTCTTTTAGTCTCATTCCCCAGTAGCAGCCAATATGTCTGGTTACCATTCTTAATTGTTTTAGAAGTTAACATCACAGCTTTGTATCACAAGACTACATTTGTATTTTTGATTTATCTGTATCACATCCCCTATAAAAAATAAGGAATTTAGCATGCCCCACACACTGCCACCTTTCTCCCTCCCCATCATGAAATTTCTTAGCTAGATTATTTTCAGATCATCTAGATCCAGCCAATATGTTAAGCCTTAGCTCCTATGACTTCCTTTACTGAGCCCAGGCTGCAGCCAAATTGAGTTACTTGTTATTTCCTTTAAAAAGGTAACTATGAAGAATTAAGACAATCAGAAAAATGTATGCACTCACTTGTTCATTTACATGGCACTATTATGTGCCTGTGTTGTGCCAGGCACTGTTTCACACAGGGCAGATGCAGTGATGACTAACATGCAACTTGCATTCCAGAGGAGCTGGCTGAGCTCACTCTGGGCACGAGTGTGTTGGAGAGGAGTGTTAAGACTCAGCATAAGGTCCTTCAACCTTCAGAGACCTGGAAGAAGAGGAGGACTCAGCCAACACAGCAGTAAGAAGCAGCTACTAAGGAAGGAGTCAAGGTGGAGAGCATTGTACCCTAGAGACTGAACTGAAAAGCTGGTTCTAGAAGGTGGGAATGAACAATAGCACAATCCTCCTCGAGAGATGAGTAAGATGAAGACTAAGAACTGACCTTGGTATATGCAATATAGTGTCATTGCTGATCTTGACAGGCATGGTTCAGGGGGATACTGAGGCTGGAAGATTGGAGGGGTGGGTTTAGAGGGAATAGCAGTTGGTGTGACCGTATACCTGGAAAACCCCAGTCAACAGAGAAACTTGACCACAAAGAAAGATAGTTCAGAAAGGTGGCTGGGTACAAAATTACAGAAAACAATAGCTTTCCTATATACGAGAGAATAAAGAAGATATAATAAAGTGAATTCTCAACTATTTCTGGAGGAAAAAAAAAAAAGCAATGAGAGCTCCTCAGCCCTATCAGATATTGGAACACATTCTAAAGCCTCAATGAATACAACAGTGTGGTGCTCACACAGAAGCGGGCAGAGAGAACGATGGAGCAGAGTAGAAAGCCTCAGGAATCAAACCAAATTCATATGGAATTTGGTATATGACAAAAGGGCTATTTCACATGGGAAGGGGGTGGAGATGGACTATTTTTTTTTTTTTTTAATAATTATTTTTTATTGAAGGGTAGTTGACACACAGTATTACATTACATGAGTTTCAAGTGTACAACACAGTGGTAGAACATTTATATACATAATTCTAGGTTCCAGCTATCACCCTACCAGGCTGTTACAATATCTTGACTATATTCCTTATGCTCTACATTACATCCCGGTTACTAATTTATTTTACCAATGGAAGTCTGTCCTTTTTTTTTTTTTTTTTTTTTTTTTGTGAGGGCATCTCTCATATTTATTGATCAAATGGTTGTTAACGACAATAAAATTCTGTATAGGGGAGTCAATGCTCAATGCACAATCATTATTCCACCCCAAGCCTAATTTTTGTCAGTCTCCAATCTTCTGAGGCATAACAAACAAGTTTTTACATGTAGAACAAATTCTTACATAATGAATAAGTTACATAGTGAACAGTACAAGGGCAGTCATCACAGAAACTTTCGGTTTTGCTCATGCATTATGAACTCTAAACAGTCAGTTCAAATATGAATACTCATTTGGTTTTTATACTTGATTTATATGTGGATACCACATTTCTCTCTTTATTATTATTATTTTTAATAAAATGCTGAAGTGGTAGGTAGATACAAGATAAAGGTAGAAAACATAGTTTAGTGTTGTAAGAGAGCACATGTAGATGATCAGGTGTGTGCCTGTAGACTATGTGTTAATCCAAGCTAGACCAGGGCAATAAAACATCCACGTATGCAGAAGGTTTCTCTCAGAGCGGGGGGGTGAGGTTCTAAGCCTCACCTCTGTTGATCCCCAATTTCTCACCTGATGGCCCCCCTGCGACTGTGCCTGTCTTAGGTTGTTCCTCCCTTGAGGAATCTTACCCGTCTCTGGCTAACCAGTCATCTTCCGGGGCCATACAGGGAAATGTGAAGTTGGTAAGTGAGAGAGAAGCCTTATTGTTTGAAAAAGTTAGCTTTTTACTTCTTTGCATATTTATGCCCTGTGGCTTCTATGCCCAGCATTTGTCTTGAGGTGTCTTTAGCACTTGGAAGAATTATGATACTCGGTAAATTTGATATGAGGCACGAATTCTATTTAAGGGTTGTAATTAGGAAGGAAGAAGAAAAGCTATAGAAGTAGCAGGCGGAAGAAAACATGGGAAGATTGATTATTTCTTTGATATATCTTCTTGTAGAGTAACTTCAGCATGTATAGGTTTTAAGCTACTACTTAAATTGCACACACACATTAACATAATAGGAGTATAGTTACATAACCAAAGCATATCTGTAATTACCAGCCATCTCCAGTGAAACCAAGAAAACCAGTTAGGCACCTTAGGCATTTGTGAAAACTTATCTATGATATGGTGGATATTGTCCAAATGAACTTGAACAGTCTGAGAGAAATCAGACAAATTAAAACAACCCATTCCTGGGGACTGTTCACATGCCATATGTTCTTTTAACAATAAATAGTTTGTAGTTGTAAGACTTTGGAGCGCTACAATTTGCACTTCTCCAAATTCTTGGTTGAGTTCCAACAGTATAGATCCAGTCAAATTTGTTGTTTTACTGTATGCACAGGTCAGCTTAGATATCTCCTTCCTCATTCCCATGGCAAGTCCAGGAACTGGTGGGATGAGTGCATCTACAGCTGTAGCAGTGCGTGGATCTTTGTTGGGGTTTTTTGATGATCATCTTCTGGCATGAGTCTTCCAGAGAGTGCAGATGTTGGAAGTTCTTTTTCATATCGTAGAGATGGACTATTTTATAAATGTCGTAGAGCAAGTGAGAAACCATCCAGGGTAAAATACATAAGGATCATACCTTACAGCTTACACCATTTGAAATACACCAAATTTCAAGTGGACTGTATATTTAAAAATAAATAGAGAAAGCACAAAGAATTTGGAGAAAATATGGGAAAATTCTTTTGTAGCCTTGGATTGGGGAAAGTCTTCCTTAAACATGACAGAAATCTCAGAAGCCATAACTAAAAACATTGATTTAAAAAGCCACACAAGTGTTGGCAAAACTGGACAGCTATATGTAAGAGAATGAAACTGGATTATTGTCTAACCCCATACACAAAAGTAAGCTCAAAATGGATCAAAGGCCTGAATGTAAGTCATGAAACCATAAAACTCTTAGAAAAAAAATATAGGCAAAAATCTCTTGGACATAAACATGAACATCTTCTTCATGAACATATCTCCCTGGGCAAGGGGAACAAAAGCAAAAATGAACAAGTGGGACTATATCAAGCTGAAAAGCTTCTATACAGCAAAGGACACTGTCAATAGAACAAAAAGACATCCTACAGTATGGGAGAATATATTTATAAATGACATATCTGATAAGGGGTTGACATCCAAATTACATAAAGAGCTCACGCACCTCAACAAACAAAAAGCAAATAAGCCAATTAAAAAATGGGCAGAGAAGCTGAACAGACACTTCTCCAAAGAAGAAATTCAGATGGCCAACAGGCACATGAAAAGATGCTTCACATTGCTAATCATCAGAGAAATGCAAATTAAAACCACAATGAGATATACCTCACACCAATTAGGATGGCCAACATCCAAAAGACAAACAACAACAAATGCTGGTGAGGATGTCAAGAAAGGGGAACCCTCCTACACTGCTGGTGGGAATGTAAACTAGTTCAACCATTGTGGAAAGCAGTATGGAGGTTCCTCAAAAAACTCAAAATGGAAATACCATTTGTCCCAGGAATTCCACTCCTATGAATTTACCCTAAGAATGCAGCAGCCCAGTTTGAAAAAGACAGATGCACCTCTATGTTTATTGCAGCACTATTTACAATAGCCATGAAATGGAAGCAACCTAAGTGTCCATCAGTAAATGAATGGATAAAGAAGATGTGGTACATATACACAATGGAATATAATTCAGCCATAAGAAGAAAACAAATCCTACCATTTGCAACAACATGGATGGAGCTAGAGGGTATTATGCTCAGTGAAATAAGCCAGGCAGAGAAAGACAAGTATCAGATGATTTCACTCATCTGTGGAGTATAAGAACAAAGAAAACACTGAAGGAACAAAACAGCAACAGATTCACAGAACCCAAGAATGGACTAACAGTTACCAAAGGGAAAGGAACTGGGGAGGATGGGTGGGAAGGGAGGGATAAGGGGGAAAATGGGGCATGAAGATTAGCACACATAATGTAGCTGTGGGATGGGGGGACATGGGGAAGGCAGTATACAGAGAGAAGACAAGTAATGACTCTATCGTATCTTACTACGCTGATGGACAGTGACTGTAATGGGATATATGGGGGGGACTTGATAATAGGGGGAGTCTAGTAACTATAATGTTCAAGTAATTGTACATTAATGATATAAAAAAAAATGCCACACAAAAATAATTTTTCTGCATTGAAAATGCCACTGTAAGCAAGCCAAACAACAAACTGGAAAAAATATTTATAATGTGTATCTTGGACAAAAACCTAAAAAAAATATATATATATATATACACATATATATATATCAAACATATATAACTATATATTACATAACTATATGTTATAAATATATAACATAATATACAGGTGTACATATGTATCTTATACATTGTTAAGAACCCTAACAACCTAATATAAAAATGGCCAGCTCAGTTCCTAGGAAACCCATGTATCTGAACATAAGAAAAAATGCTAGCACGTGCTCCTGATGAGAACGGGTCTTTGAAACTCCACTGAGATATTTCCACCGTCATATTTTCCAATATCCAAAAGCTTGATAGCGTGTGTTTGAAAGTGCCTGAGGAAAGGGGTGCTCTCCTGTGCTTGGCACTCACAGCAAAGCTTTGCCTGGAAGGGGGCAGCTGCTCACATTGAGCCTCTGCACACAGACCCACACAAGTAAGGGACGCTGCTGCAACCGGGAACGTCTCGTTAACAGTCATTAAAATCTTCAGTTTATCAGAAGCAAGTTCTCTAAATCTTCCCCTTTTAAAGAGATTTAATCGAGAAACAGAAGAGTAGGAAATTCTTCTGTACTGCCCAGAAGGCAACTGGCTTTAGAGAGGATTTTTTTTTTTCCACTCAACTTGTCTAGACGTTTTATCTTCTATTTTCCAGGCAATCACCAGAGCTATTTAACGCACTTACGTCAAATCTAAGGACAATCAGTATTTTTGACCTGTGAAGGATGCCACTTCTAGCCCCTTCATGCAAATGAGGAGAGGGCGCCCTTTCTGAGCTGATCACCGTGCAGTCCCGACCTTGCCTTTGTGTGAAGGAAGATGTGCCCCTTCCTTCCTGGCAGTCGTAGCCCTGCGCCTGGACACAAGCGTTAACCCGCAGGTTGTATGTCAGCCCCACTTCCCTCCTCCGCCTTGTACTTTGTTTGAGGCAGAGGACAAACCCCAGTACCACTGTCTCCAAAAGGCTGCCATCCTCCTTTACAACATCAAGACCTTAGAAAGCAGTAACCTCTGCTTCCTTCCTCCCACCTACTGTGCTCCAGTATTTTACTTTGACTCTGTTCCCCTCCCACCCCAGAAATAAAACACTTATTGTTTTAAACAGGGTTTGTTCAAATGTATCCCCACGAACATCAATGTTTTTGCTCAGTTTCCCATGTTACATCTCATCCCTTCCATTCCTCAAAACACATTTTTCAGAAGTTCCTTTCGTGAGAGTCTGTGGGTGGAAAGTGCTCCCTTTTTTCTCTGCTTGACAATGTCCTGGTTTCACCTCTCATTTTCTGAAGGTGGTTCTTCCAGGCAGAGCTCGGCAGGGTGATGGAGACTTCCCTCCAGCACCCTGGAGGCCTGCCGCTGTGTTCCTCCGGGACAGTCACCAGCGGTTAAGCTGGCCTTCGCGGGCAGAGATCTGCCTTCTTTCTTAATCAGAGCTTTCCTGCTTCTGTGGTGTGGCATCCTTTCGTCAAAGCGGGCCGAGTGGCGTTTTTCTTCACATCTTTTTTCTTTTTCACATATTTGGGGTTTGTGGAGTTTCCTGAATTTCTGGATTATCGTCATTTAATATTTCTGGACAATTCTCTGCTGTTCCCTCTTCAAGTATTGTGTAGTGGTTAAGAACACAAACCCTGGAGCCAGGCTGCTTGATGTCACTGTGTGACCTTAGACAAATGTTGTGACCCCTCTATGTTTCAGGTTTCTCACTGTAAAGTGGGAATGACATGATTACTTACTTAGTATGTTTGTCGGGAGGTACTTAACCCACAGTAAGTACTACACACTTGTTAGCTCTTATGATGATTTTTATTCTCTCTTTCTGGAAGTTTCATTCAACATATGTTAGTGTTTCTTTTTCTATATTCTGTGTCTCTTAACTTCTCTTTCTTATTTTCCATCTCTTTGTCTCCTAGGCAGCTTCCTGGGTGATTACAGATGCAGCTTCTGGGGCTCTTCACTGCGTCTAAACTGTTTGATCCATTTGCTGAATTTTACATTCAAATTTTATACTATTCATTTCTAGATGTTCTACTTGAAATTTTGTTTTTAAAATTCCTTGGTCAGTTTTTAGTCTCTTGATGCTGGCTCATGTTGTCAATTCTCTTTCATGTCTCTAGCCCTATCAGGCACAGCAGTATTATAATTCTCTGCCTGATAATTCCAGTGCCAAAGTCCATGTATGTCAATTTTACTATCTACTGTCTCTTCTGTCACTTTCATATGGTGCATTGTTTCTTTGGATGTTGTGGTTTTTGATTGTGAGCTGCTCACCTTCCTCGAGACTGGATTTGTGGGAATTCTCTGAGACCTGAATTACAGTTGAGCTGCCCCAAAGAAACCTTGTATTTTCTTTTGCCAGTTGATAGGGGAACATCCCAGCATGACTTTCATCTATTGGGATATCCCCAGAAATCTCCTCTGTAATTTGAAGTTTCAGGGAGATTCACAGGTTGTGTGAATTTGGACCACAGTGTGATACTGACTTGTGGCTATATATCTCGAGAGGATTTTTCTTCACCCAGACAGAGCTAAGCTTGGTTAAGCAATTTCTCAGTGGTTTTATGTCTCACTAATGAAAGTTACACTAAAGGCTTAGTATTTTTTTTTTTATAATAATTATTTTTTATTGAAGGGTAGTTGATGCACAGTATTACATTACATTAGTTTCAAGTGTACAACACAGTGGTAGAACATTTATATACATAATTCTAGGTTCCAGCTATCACCCTACCAAGCTGTTACAATATCTTGACTATATTCCTTATGCTATACATTACATCCTGGTTACTTACTTATTTTACCATTGGAAGTCTGTCCTTTTTTTTTTTTTTTTGTGAGGGCAACTCTCATATTTATTGATCAAATGGTTGTTAATGACAATAAAATTATGTATAGGGGAGTCAATGCTCAATGCACAATCATTAATCCACCCCAAGCCTAATTTTCGTCAGTCTCCAATCTTCTGAGGCATAACAAACAAGTTCTTACATGTAGAACAAATTCTTACATAATGAATAAGTTACATAGTGAACAGTACAAGGGCAGTCATCACAGAAACTTTCCGTTTTGCTCATGCATTATGAACTCTAAACAGTCAGTTCAAATATGAATATTCATTTGGTTTTTATACTTGATTTATATGTGGATACCACATTTCTCTCTTTATTATTATTATTTTTAATAAAATGCTGAAGTGTTAGGTAGATACAAGATAAAGGTAGAAAACATAGTTTAGTGTTGTAAGAGAGCAAATGTAGATGATCAGGTGTGTGCCTGTAGACTATGTGTTAATCCAAGCTAGACAAGGGCAATAAAACATCCACGTATGCAGAAGATTTCTCTCAGAACAGGGGGGGTGAGGTTCTAAGCCTCACCTCTGTTGATCCCCAATTTCTCACCTGATGGCCCCCCTGCGACTGTGCCTGTCTTAGGTTGTTCCTCCCTTGAGGAATCTTACCCGTCTCTGGCTAAGGCTTAGTATTTTGTAGAGCCAATTTTTCATGGGGTACCCTGCTGACTTCCTACCTTTGGGTGGTCCTAAGACTCTATCTTCCATCCCTGCTGGATCATGCAGGCTTGTAGCCATAATAAGAAATACAAATCTCCCTCTGAGAGCAAAAGGGATCCATTTAAGGAATTTAAGAAAGAAAATAACTTGATCAGCTCTGTGCTTCAGAAAAGTCTCTTAGGCTGCAGAGAGGAGAATAAATGGATATAGATGAAAATATAAATCTCTAGTCATATTTCCACACAGAAACAACTGCCTGAATACTTTGATATATGTACACAAAATATTCAACTATTTATGCTGTTTTGTAATATGTAGTATATTTCCAATTTGATAATTTTTAATTGTTGAAATTATTTGGTCTAAGTTCCTCATCTATAAAATGAGATGCTTTCCAGTTGTGATCAATCTAAAACTAAGAAATCCCTGCTGCCCATGGAGACTTCTCTTTCTCCTCTCCTCCCCTTGGATAGTTTGCACCAAGAAGATTGGAGACCTTACACAGGCTCTAGGGCCAAACATGGTCCCGGGATGACTCTCACTGATCAGGTCCTCAGTGATGCCCAGAGGTTCCCCCTTTTCATTATTGTAATATGCTCATTAATCTAGGCCCCTCTCCAGGGCTCCAAATTTTGTGTTTTGAATTCTTTCCATTAGAGTTGAAAATACAGAGCAATGTCACTTAGAAAGTCCCTATAAAGAACAGTTTTGTTTGTAGAATGTGTGTGCATGTGTGAGAGAGAGAGAGTGTGTGTCTATGTGTGTGCATGTTTAACTGATTTTACCACATGAGCTTGCAGCTGTATTTTGGGAGGGTGGGGCTCATCTCTGTATCTGGGCCTCTTCTCATTCTGCTCCATGCAGATAACACCAGCAGGTGAAAGTCAAGCAGATGAAATGAAACCAGGGGAAGGGGGTATCCTGATGGTGATTTTTGAACTCTGGATCCCATGATACCTGGAGCCAGGTTCTTTTGTGGGCTTCAGTTATTTGAACCAGTAATGTACCATTTTTGCTAAAACTGAATTAATTTTGGTCTGTCCTTTGCTCACATAGCCACAAACACGTCCATATTAAAGCATTTATCACATAGTACTTTAAGCATCTGAGGACAAATTTCCCTCCTATTGCACTGTGAGCTCTTTGAGAATAATGAATGTGTCTTTGAGTCCCAGTACCTGAGACACTGCCTGAGCCAATGCTCAGCAAATGCTGTTAGTTGTTATTGTTGTTTTAAGTGCAGGCATTTGTGTCTACAAGCATGAGTGAGTAAATGACTGAATAGATGGCTTGGAAAGATATGGATTGGGAAATCACTCTGGTCAGAAAACTCTTAAAACATAACTGTGAGAAACATCTCTCAGTAGAAGAGCAAACAAATGAAGAAAAAGAATATCTGAGACAATAAAGTCCACTGTACGATTCACTTGACATTGAAGGAGCACAGCCCTTGTGGGAAATGGAGCTCGTCTGTAGTTGGCTTAGATTAGTTTCTCAGTCCCCGTACAATTTGGGAAGTGGTGTATTGAGGGAATGGGGAGCAGGCCACTGTGACATAGAGAATCATACGGGGGTCCAGGAAAGTGGAGGCAGAATGCACTTGGGTTGAGGTCGGGGGCAGCAAAGTCAATAGGTTACAGGATTCTTTCTATAAAAACCCCACTGAAGAGTGGGCTTCATCAATTTCTTGCCTATTTTTGATCAGGGCTGGAAGACTCTGGCTGAGTAATCAGAATGACAGTTGACTTCTAGTGGCCCAGCCATGGGGGTGCTGGAGGAAACGGATCAAGGATAACTGGCTGGGTGAAGCTGACAAGTTTTCAGAAAGGGAAGGAGAAGTCAGTCCGGGGAGACCTAAGGAGGGCGGTAACAGGAGACGCTCTCGTGAGAGCCTGTGACCTTACCACTGTCCTTGCGTGGGAAGCCACACAGCCTCTTAGACTCTTGATAATACTAAATGAGGAGCGGCCTCTACAGGGATCTCCCCAGCCGGATGGCCAGAAGTTCATTTCAGAGTCAGTCTGGAATAGAGGAGAAGGAAATTAAACGCTTACTGAATTCTTTTCTTTCCATTCCTTTGCCTTCCAGGTCAAATTGCTCTTGCTCAGGCCAGGGCTAGCTAGCTTCCTCAGATGGTCAGGGGGTCATGGGGACAGGAGTTCCAGGGCTGTTCGGGCAGGGAAGCCTACAGCCGGGTCCTTCTCACTGGGGAGAGCAAGCTTCTTTCTCTACCTGGTCCTGGTCCTTCATTCCATGTTCTCCCATCTGTCAGCCATTCAGATTTGCTCCCAGGAAAGAGAAGATGTGGGCCTGGGGAGATATTAGGAATGAAAATTTTGGGACAACCAATGTTGTAGATATTCTAGTTGGAACTTCTGTTTCCTCTAAGGATCACATAAGTTCATTCAACAAATATTTATTGAATCTACTTTGTGGCAGGCACTGTTGTAGGCACTGGGATAAAGAGTGAACATCACAGACAAAAACCCCAGTGCCAAAAAGAAGGGGTCCAAGATCTTGAGCTCACTTCTTCCCACAGACACTCCAAATCCACAGCTACGTATGAATTACTCCCTCTGAAAAAAGATCAGAAAATCAGACAAATTGCTCTGCACAATAATGGATAAAAGGACCATATTGAGATGGGTGGGAAAGTCAGAGATGTGGTCTTGCAAAAAATCTGACCTCTGGTACAGAAACACATAATAGGGAGAGATCTCACCAGACAGGTGCTTCTCCCAGAGGAACAAGGGATTGGTGTTCCTCCATTGGCATACAAATTGGAAAGGGAAAAGAAGTAAAATTCACTATTTACAGATGACATGTTACAATAATAGAAAACCCTATAAGGTTTTTTAAAAAAATTTCTTTAATTGAAGTATGGTTGGTATACAATCTTATATTAATTTCAGGCATGCAACACAGTGTTTCGACATTACCCACATTATTTAATCCTCACCCCAACTAGTGTAATTACTATCTGTCAACATAGGAAGATGTTACAGAATCATTGGCTGTATTCTCCATGCTGTACTACTGTCCCCGGGACTAACTTATATTATGATTGAAAAGTTTTGTGCCCCTTTATCACCTTCACCCTCTACACTCACCCACCCCAAACCCTCCCCCATGGTAACCACCAGTCACTTCTCAGTGTCTATGAGTCTACTGCTATTTTGTTCATTTTGTTTTGTTTTTAGATGCCACAAATAAGTAAAATCATATGGTATTTGTTCTTCTCTACCTGACTTATTTAATTTAGCACAATACCCTCTAAATCCATCTATGCTGTTGCAAAAGGCAAGATTTCTTTCTTTTTTTATGGCTGAATAATATCCCATTGTGTATATGTACCATATCTTCTTTATCCATTCATCTATTGATGGACACTTTGGTTGCTTGCATAATGGCTATTGTAAATAATGTGGCGATAAATAGAGGGGTACATATGTCTTTTCAAATCAGGGATTTTGAGAAAACCCTATAAGTTTTTGACTCCACCAAAAAACTAATAAATGAATTCAGTAAAGTTACAGGATAAAATTAATATACCAAAATCCGTTGCATTTCTATACATTAATTTAAAATGATCAGAAAGAGAAATAAAGAAAAAAATCCCATTTACAATTGCACCAAAAAGAATAAAATGCTTAGGAATAAATTTAACAAGGGTGTGAAAGATTGTGCACTGAAAACTGTAAGACACTGATAAAATTGGAGAAGACACAAATAAATGGAAACGATATTCTATGCTCATAGATTGAAAGAATTAATATTGTTAAAATGTCTGTACTGCCAAAAGCAATCTACAGATTAAATGCAATTCCTATCAAAATTCCAATAGCATTTTTAACAGAAGTAGAACAAATAACCCTAAAATTTGAATGGAATCACAAAAGACCCTGAATAGCCAAAACAATCTTGAGAAAGAAGAACAAGGCTGGAGGTATCATTCTCCCTGAAGAAGTTTTGTCTTGGTCTCTGGAACAATTCCTCTGTCTCCTTGTTTTGCTTGACCCCTGTGTTTGCTTCTTATGTATTAGACCAAACAGCTACCTCTTTTAGTCTTAAAGGAGCAGCCTGTGTAAGTGATGAACCCTCTCATTCAACTTTGCCTGAATTCTTGATAGTTTCTTGAACCTTTATGATTGTCTAAACCACCTGATTTATCCTTGATATGCCTGGACGTTAAGGGTGTGCCAAGACCTTTCAGTGATCCAAGGGGAGGAACCATGTTGAGTATTTAGTTTCAGGCTGATTGGCAGCCAGACCTTTATGCAGCAGCTTTTAAAGATGCAAATTTATACAGTCCTGTGGGGCCACAATCTAATCCCTGCTGGCCTCTAGATCAGGAGATCAGGAGGTGCCCGTCTGACAGTTACAAAAATTGGGACTTCAGATGAGGGGACAAGATTCCTTCCAGGGGGGTCTCATGAAGCTGTAGGGAGGCCAAGCAGATGGGCAGGATGGTGTCTTCCTGCTTGGATTTCCTGGGAGAGCCTCAGCCTCCAGGTGTTTGGAAAACCTGAAATCTGTCACTCAGGATGAAGCTCCAGGTTAAGTGAATAGGCCTTTTTCACAGGAAGACTGGGTTGTGTTTCAGTCTGCTGTCTGTGCAGTGCCAGGGGTTGGGGTGGGCTGAGGGCATGGGAGGGTGTCTGCTAAGAACTGTCTTTTTGATTGTTCCTACGGAGCTCAGGAATACCCACCCCCTTGGCCACCAGGCCCAGGCAATCCAGGAGTGTCCCCTTTGTGGACTGTGCACACCTTCTGGCTTTAGCTAAGCCGCTGAAGAGTATGGGGGCAGGCACACTCAGGGGTTTCAGGCAGAGGAAGCATGCCTTGTCTGTGCAGGGACATGCTGGCTTCAGGCTGAACTCCACCACCATTCAGGCTCTCCAGCCCTGGGAGACAGAGACTGTCACAAGCCTCTGTGAGCCTGCCACTGACTTCAGCTGGGGTGTGGGAGAATGCTGTGTGGTTAGCATTCCTCCCGAGCCAAGGAGTGGGAGAATGCCCTATCATTAGCATTGGCCCTGAGCCAGGAGTGGGAGACCGCTGCACCTACCTGCACTCTGGCTTCAGCAAGACAATGCCACGCCCCCACCCCCACCTGTCTTAGCAGGGCAGTGGAGAGCGCTGCTTCCAAGCTCAGCCACCTGTGTTAGCAGAGTGCAAAAATGGCATCTGCCAGGGCCTCTGTCCCCAGGGGGCATCTCAACTGTCCTCTGCTCCTCCAGACATGCCCCCAGGTCAGCACATGAATCTCCTCCACATATAGTCTGGGTGCTTTTCAAACTGCTGTTTTTTCACTGTGTCTCAGACAAGGGAGACCACACGTGAGCCCTTTAAAAGGGAAATCTCAGCTTCCTATAGCACCTTGAGTCCCTTGGACATCAGCCACATTGGTTTTGAAGGCAGACATTTTGGGGGCTTGTCTCTTGGAGCGGTCCCAGGGGTTGGTGTTCCTGATGTGGGGGTTCCTCCTGAGGATGTGTTGGCTGGTGAGATCCCTCATTGTATGTCACTGCACTGGGGGTGGGGGTTTTTGGTGAGGCCATGTCTCTGCCTCCTGCCCATCTCAATGTGGTCCTTTTATCCTTTATTGTGAAGAAGCAGTTCATCTAGTTTTCAGATCTTTTTCAGAGGGAAATAATCCATATGTAGCTGTAGATTTGTGGTGTCCATGGGGGGAGGTGAGTTCAAGATCTCCTATGTTGTTATCTTTCTGAGGTCCCCAAACATGATTTTAAAAGACAACCATTTATAATATTAAAAAAATGTAATTAGGAATAAATTTGAAAGAAAATATATACAACCCTACATGTAGAAACTTAAAAAAATTATTTTGAATGAGATTAAAGAAACCTACATAAATGAAGAAATAGCATATATTCAGGAGTAGGAAAATTTAACATTGTAATGATATGAATTCTCTCTGAGTTCTCCATTGCATATTCAGTGCAACTCTGAAAGAAGTCTCAATCGGA
This sequence comes from Manis pentadactyla, assembly GCF_030020395.1. Classification (NCBI taxonomy): domain Eukaryota; kingdom Metazoa; phylum Chordata; class Mammalia; order Pholidota; family Manidae; genus Manis; species Manis pentadactyla. The sequence continues at coordinate 58,449,058 of NC_080027.1, forward strand.
TTATGTGAAAGTCTGATAAACTGATTTTTAAATTTAAAAAGAAACATCAAGAATAGACAATTTGCTTCTGAAAAAGAAGAAAAAGGAAAAAGAATCTTCACTTTATTATGAAGCTGTAGTATATGATACAGACCTAGGGCTAGACAAATTGACCAGTGGATTAGAAAAGAGAGTCCAGGAACAGCCTTATTCAAATACCAAACTTTGACATATGATAGAGCTACATTGGGAGATTAATGGGTAAAGGTAGAACTGTTTAGTAAATAAAGCCAGAAAAAAATTGTTATTGTGGCAATGATAGTTAGCTGTCCACCAAAAATAAATAACAAAATGTCTTTACTCAAGTCACATTTTCAGGAAATGATATAGAGGATTCTGATCCTTAACTTCTATACAATACTTACTGTATACCTTCAAGAAGCTGTTTAACTCACTCCACTGGGTCTCCATTTCCTCATTCATAAGTTAGGAATAACATTTACCTGTAGTTCTTACGGATCCTGAAGCAAGAAGATGGGAAGAGCAATCTTAGCATTTTGGCATTACATGAAGAGATAGAATGTGACATTCCATGTGGTGCCATTAGGTGGCAGTCAATGATTATCGTGGAGAGCCTGTAACCCTTGACTGGCCAGCAGGGGGCCCCGTCAATGAAGTTTGGGAAGAGGTCCAACTTAAAAGTGGGATAGTGAAGGGCACCGTGTTGTTTCTGGATGGTTTTTCATCTGCCGGATAGAAGTGGGGACAGCTATTCCTGCCACAGTAGAGCAGTGTCTATGAAATCAGCCTCTGGAATTGTCGTTCCTGATCTCAAACCCTGGTTCTAACAGGATTGCTAAGTTAACCCTGCTGGCGGTTGAGTTGCTTCACCTCACTGACACTCAGTTTCCTCATTTGTGAAATGGTGATGTCTGCCGACAGAGTTGTCATGAAGTTCACAAAGATACAGTGCCTGTCAAGAACAGGTTCAGCAATGCCATCATCTGCCAGACTTCTGCAAAGCCCCTGAAGCTTGGCCCTGAAGTCCAAGCCCCCAAGGCCGGCAGGGCCCGGAGCTGCTCTGCCCATGTCAGCCACCGTGAGTCTTTGGGGCAGAGCAGTGGACTGGACTTGGCTCTTCCAGCTGCTGCTGTGTGACTGAGCGTGAGCCTGCTGGTTCTGCTGTTGCCGAGTCTATCAGAGTAGTTACCTACTGTAAACGGGGGCTGTCAATGGCAGAGCCCTGTGAAGACAGAAAGGATCACTGTTGCTGGTAAAACTCTCAGTTCTCACGGGGCATTTGTTGTGGGGATCAAAAGAGCGAGACTCACTGCCCTTAGGTCCCAGCCGAGAGCAGCTCCTCTCCACGTCTGTCTGGCTTCTGGGAGCCCCGGTGACCTCCATTTCACCTCCTTATCCTGAGGTTCCTTAAGGCCTGCCTGCCCCCAGGAAGGCCTGCCAGTCTGGTTCGCCAGCTCCCTCTGCCAGTGTTTGGCCAGGGTGGGGCGGGGAGAGGTAGTGGGGCTTGGCTAATAGGGATGGGTGTTCGTGTGAACACTGTGCTGGTGGGTTGGGCAGCTGAGGAGGAGGGCAGAGGTCCGGCCCAGACCTGGGTTTACCTTAGGCCTGCAGCTCCCTGAGGGCTGGGTTGGTCCCAGACTCATGGCAGTTGCTGGTTGGAGGAGACCCGTGGGGCCTGGGAGCTGACAACTCTTTGTACTGAACCAACTCCTTGTGTGGGGCTGGACTTCAGAAAACCAGTGCTAGGGAGTCTGGCACATTACAGATAACTGTACAGTTTGGAGTTAGGCTTTGGCAGAAGGGAGGAGAAGGGCTTCCTGGAGCAGAACATGTTCTGGCAGATAAGGATACATACAGGCATGCTGAAACAAGGAGAGCAAAAGCATTCCCAGTCGTGAGACCTCAGGTGGGTCCCTGGTTTCCTCATCTGAGGAGACAGCAGAAGTGTTTTCTCCCTGAGGCGCTCGGAGAATCTGCCGAGATTCAGCACACATCAGTATAGAGTGCGTGGCTGTGTCAGATCTATGGGGCAGAACACAGGGGCCGCAGATTCAGCTGAGGAAAGTGCTCCTGTGAGCGGAGATATATTCTAAAAGTGGAACTCAATTAGGCCTAAAGGGTAAAGGGGATTCCAGGAGGCAGAGAAGAGGAAAGAGCACAGAGGTGAGGCCTATATGCACAAAGGCCTAGAGACAGGGACAGCTTAGCATTTGAAAGGCTCCTGAAAAGATAAGTTGACACTGTCCAGATCCTTATATTCCCTGATGTACAACCAGGGGGCTGGACTCTGGGTGAGGTGGGCAGGTTGGAAACTTCCCAAGAGCCAGGACATTGTTGTTCATTCATTGGTTCATTCATCCATTTGTTCAACAAATAATTATTGAGCACCCATTGCTTGGCAAGCCCTGTTTTAGGTGCTGGAATTTGCTCAGGGAGCCAGGCCTGAAATCCAGCTGCTGACTCAGTGCTCTTTCCAACAGACCCCCTACTCCCTGCTCACCTCACCCAGAGGCCCAGCCCCCTGCTTGTAGGTCAGGGAAGCAGTGCTCAGGGACCCCCTTCCTATTAGAGGCCCGGCAGGTAAATCACCTGTGGTCTCTGTGGGCAGCTCTATGGGGCTGGGAGGCACCTCGCTGGCCCCTCTCTCTTCCTCCTGGACATTATCAATCAGGTAGTAGTGATACACCCTTCCCTTTCCCATCTCTGCAGCCTCACACAGTGGCCACAGGAGGGCTGAAGTCAACTCCCATACTCAGCAATTCAGGCTCCAACTTGGAGTAGACTTGGAGCTAGAAGTCTGGTCTCCCTCCTCTAGCACCCAGGCCTAGGTAGAGTAATAATAATACAAATAATAACAGTCATAGTAATAATAACAATGTCTATCTTTTTGACAGTACTTACTCTATGCCAGACAGTGTTATAAGCACTTTACATTTACTAGCTCATGTAATTTTCACTACAACCATATCAAGTGGGTACTATTATCATACCCCTTTTTCCCATGATGGAAATGAGACACAGAGAGGTTAAGCAACTTGCCTAAGATCACACAGCTAATAAGTAGCTGTCAGAAAACAGGTGATACTCTGTGCAGCTCTTGTTCATCTGGTTGCTGGTTGCCACAGCAATGCCCAAATTAAACAGGTGAGCCTAGGATATGTGAAGTGTGGCATAAAAGATGTCTACCACACCTAGGAACCTTCCCAGGGCACCTAGATGCCTTGTGAGCTAGGCCTCTGCTGACTCATCCTCCTACTGGGCCCACCAGGCTGTGCTGCCTGGCATTGGAGGTACGTACATAATGTTCTAGAGAATGCAAAGGGCAGCAGGGATCATGATGGAGGGGTGGGGGTGCCCATGCCCCCTCGGGGAGCTTGGGGCTTCCAGGCATGTGCTGAAGATGTGTCTGAGCCCATGTAGCACCGTCCCTCGCTGCATAAACCACAGAGCTCACACACACCCAGAGGTGAATCATCAGGTTCCCAAATATGATTTTCTCTAATACGTTGCATTCTAACCCCCTACTAAATTGTTTATGACCATTCAAAATGCCATCTTCCATTCTGCCTCTGTTCTAAGGATCAGAGCAGGGGGAGCCAGAGACACAATAGGCTAAGGGGCAGTTGATGGCAACTCATCCACTGGGGAGGATTTCTCAAGGGCCCATGGCTTCCTCAGTTCAGCCAGAGCTCCTGGTGACAGAGAGACAGAACCAAGTACAAAGTCATTGAAAAGATCTAGGAAAGGATGAGACACCATCCTTTTACACTGAAAAGATGGCTTTTCTGCTGAAAGGAGAATGCCTTGCAGGAGGCAAGGCACTCCACTAGGAAGTTGTTGCAGGAGAGGATGATAACTTGGGCTGGGGATGGCTGTAATGGGGACTGGACAGTCTGTGTCAGAGCTGGCTGGATTTGCTGAAGGGCTGGTGTGGGAGATGGGTATTGGGTGAGAATCAAAGGTCCTGAAAGTGTAAAACAAACATCATTTTCCCACTTGGATGAGGTGGGTGTTCCCAGAGGTACCTACTTCTCTAATGCCTAAAATACTTTGCTGTGTGCCACCTGCCACACTGGTTTCTTTGTGCTCAGACACCCCAGGCTCATTCCTGCCTTGGGACTTTTGTACTGCCTGGGATGCTGGCCCCTGACCTCCACATGGCTGTCATTCAGAGCTTCGCTCAGCCATCCCCTCCCCTAGCTAGCTTTCCTTGAACACACATTTGGACTCCAACCCAGACTCCCTCCACCCAGGCACTCTCTATCACATTACCCTAGTTCATTTACTTGTTTTATCTATTTAAAAATGCTTCTCCATGGGACTTCAAGACACTACTTTGAGATGGAGGAGGAGAGATGCATGGAGACCCTGTCTCCCTCCCCTGCCTCTCCCCCCTCTGCTATCTCAGGCTGACTTTGCTTGAGAGAATGTGTACTATGTTTCTATTGACTGTAGCCAGAGATAGATTATCTTCAGACATATAGGATGTAAATTAACATTTCCTTGATCATAAGTCTGCATTTGGCAATGTCCCAGAAGTGTCCTAACCACCTAGATAAGACTAAAAAAGATGTCAACTCAGTTTGATGAAGGCTGGTAAGGTTTTAACATAATAAAGGAACAGACAGCACTGGTTGATTATTGATCATTGTTCTAATAGTAAGTGGCTGCGGAGAATCAGAACAAGACCTGGGTCATGCAGAGGCATGGGTATGAGCCCAATTTTGAGTCCTGGTTCTGTCACTGTCTAACTGAATGACATTAACTCTGGGCCAGTCTCCTGTGTGTGAGGATGACAGTGCTTTATGGACATGAAAGGTGCTTTGGAAACAAGCATACAGGTGGTGCTGGGAGAATGGGGCATGAGTAAAACCACTGCTAGCATAGCCGCGTATGAGATCCCCTCACACTTGGACTGAGGGTGCCGCCATGAGAAAGGGACCGGTATGGAGTTTAGAGGGAACTCAAGAAGTGTCTGCAGGTGCCATTTAAAGAAGGAAGAGGAACTGGGAACTGGGGAAGGAAGCCAGCAATCCCAGAGCTAGGAGAAATAGCACAAGAAGGCCTGGGCTAGGTAGAGGGATGATTCTGGAAAAGTATTTGGGACAAGATTCCCTGCTGCTGATGCAGGGCAGGTATGGGCAGGTTACATTTAATGGCCAGAGATGGGGTGGACAAATTCCACAACTTTTTTTCAAATAGAAAGTGTGTTGGCTTTCATACAGGAAGCTAGGTATACTTATTCATCATTGGTAGGCACTTTAATTATTTTTTCAAATCTGGTCATTTTTGTACAGTAGTCCCCTCTTATCTGTGGAGGATATGTTTGTTCCAAGGCCCCCAAGTGGGTGCCTGAAACCACAAATAATATCAAATCCTGTATGTATTATGTTTTTCCTATACATGCATGCCAATGATAAAATTTAATTTATGAATTAGGCACAGTAAGAGATTAACAACAATAACTAATATAAAATAGATTATAGCAATAGACTGTAATAAGGGTTATATGAATGTGGTATCTCTCAAAATATCTTACTATATTGTATTTACCATTCTTCTTGTGATGACATGAGATGGTAAAATACCTCGTGATGAGATGAAGTGAGGGGAGTGACGTAAGCACTGAGACGTAGCGTTAGGCTACTATAGGCCTTCCGACGATTTGAACGAAGGAAGGTCCTCTACTTCCAAACCACAGTTAACCGTACTGTGAAACTGCAGAAAACGAAAGTGCAGATAAGGGGCAGCCGTTGTAGGCTCTTGCTCTTTACTCACTTTTAATTTTCTCTTTTATTTCTTTAAACATATTAAACACAGTTGTTTTACAGTTTATATCCCAATCTCTGAAGTCTTTGTGGGCCTGATTTTATGGTTTGTTTTTTCTGCTGCCTCTCATTCATGGGGTCTGTTTCCTGTATGCACTAAGATTTTTATTGTGAACCCCTGTGTTTTTGAACCCTATGATAATTCTGTATGGCCTGGCTTGAGGTGCATTCCTGCAGGGAGGATTTGTGATCACTTTTGCTGGGCATTGGGATCAGCTGGTAACGTACCAGGGTCCACATTAGGTTCATTAGGTCATTTGCAGGGGGTGAGGGTGGGGGGTTTAAGGCCTTGCTATGGGTGTCTTTTCAGACCCCCTCATCATACAAATGTCAGTCAGTAGCTCTAAAATTTCAAGGGACTTTTTTCCCCCAATTACTCCAAATCAAGGCCAACAGAGGCACTTTTTCTTGTTATTCATTCATTCATTCATTCATTCATTCATTCATTTATTATTTTTTTTATTGATCACCCTTTTCTCAGAGTCCAGCCCTTCTGAGTCCTGGCTTTCTGGGAGGAATCTCCAGTCTGACTCCCCACCCTAAATGAATTAGTGCAGCGTGTCACCTGTCCCATTCCTACCAGTTTTATGCATAACAGTTCTAGGCCATGGGACTGTGCAGAATCCAGAATATGTGACCATTTCTCTTTACATGTGTCCACTTAGACTGCGGTCTGGCTTTACTCCTGGCCTTAGGTTCCCCATACTTAAAATCTCTGCCATTGATTGAAAATCATGTTTTTAGAAAAAAATCTAACATTTTGATATGTTTTGTAGGCATAGAGCTTCAGGGGAGCCTCAGCATCACCTGGGAACTTGTTAGAAATGCAGGATTTGGGGCTCCACCCAGATCCACAGAATCAAAATCAACATTTTTATAAGACCCCAAGTAGCAGGTTGAGAAACATGGCTTTCCTTTAACCACATTATCTGAAACAGAAGTAGGATAGGTGCTTTGCTTTGTCCTGTTTTGTTTTACTCTTTTTTTTATTGAGGTGTAATTGATATACAGCATTGTATTAGTTTCAGGTATACAACATAATAATTGGGTATTTGTCTATACTGCAAAACGGTCACCTCCATAAGTCTAGTTGACATCTGTCACCATATACAGTTACAAAAACTTATTTCTTGTGATGAGGACTTTTAAGATCTACTGTCTTAGCAACTTTTAAATATCCAATACAATATTATTGACTATAGTCACCATGCTACACATTACTAGGATTATTATTTGCATTAATATTCCAGCACAGCCACAAAATGAAACTGTTCCTTTCCCTCTATCTGCTTCCCCCAGGGTGCAGTGGCTGAAATGGAGAGACAGATGAGTAGTGACATCTCTGTCAGCTGCGGCCATTCTCAACCCCACAGAGACCTTGAACGGGCAGCCTCAACCCTGGGCACTCCTAAGCGAGGCATGACCCCAGAGAGTGGGCTCAGAGGCTCCAGTGCTGTCCTCGCCCGGTGCGTGCAGGCCCAGGGAGCCCCCCTGCCTGCTGAGTGACCTTCTCCCACCCACTCCCTTCCCTTCTGCTGTCCCTGTCTACAGGACTTCTTTCTGCCTTCTGAACAGAGGGTATAGCTGGCCCTGAACTGCAGCCTGACCCAAGGGCTAGAACTCACCACCATGGTTCTCTCTGCAGGTTAGGAGCCTCTCTCTGGAAACCCTCAGCTACCAGCCAGTCATAACTTAATATAATTGGAGGAACTCCCTAAGAGTTAGAAATGTGACTAGACTCTTCTTTAGCCAGGAGTGCACCTGTTTGCTTGGTATGCTTTTCATCCTTATATAGAAGGTTCCCATGGGTGTCCACAGCACAGCAAAGCTAAAGGACTTTATCTCTCTATATTTAAGGGTCTATTACCCTGGGAACATAAGTGGACAAAGGAAGCAGTCCAGAGTCCAGTGTTAGGAGCTATAAAATTAAGATCACTTTAAATTCCATGTAATGATATACCCATTGTCTTGCTTGAGCTTGGCCTTGCATGAACTGCACTGCATACTCAGTATCCCTGACTCTTTCAATATGGTGGCCACTTACTGTGTGGTCATATTGAGTCAGGCACTGGGCTCAGGGCTTGATGTGCATCATCTCAGTTAATCCCCGCATCGGCCCCGTGTGGAGATGAGATGAAGAGGCTCACTCAGCCTGCTGTCTGAGGTCATGGGGTTGGTCGATGTCAGAGTTTGAATGAGAACTCAGGTTTTTTGTTTTCTTTTTTAAGGTATCACTGATATACAATCTTACGAAGGTTTCACATGAGCAACATTGTAGTGACTACATTCACCCATATTATCAAGTCTCTCCCCCCACACAAACCCCATTGCAGTTACTGTCCATTAGCGTAAGAACTCAGGTCTTTGACACCAAAGCTGTTTCTCTTTCTGCTGCCTGTGCACAGCACCCAGCAAAGTGCCTGGCACAAAGTAAGCCCTCTTTAAATGTTTTAAAACTGAATCTTGCCATATAAAAACTACGGTTTATTAAATGACTACTATATGCAGACACTTTCTGTACGTTACTTCAAATCCTTACAACAATCCAGAAAGGTACTGATGATCATTATCTGTTTTAAAGATAAGCACACTTAAGGTTCAGAAGGGTTAAGTAAATTTCCCAAAGTCACACAGCTAATGAGTTGTTGAGCTGGGATTTGAATTCAAACCTTTTCTTCTGATGCCAAAAGCCATGCACTTTTGTCAGTATGACTCCATCCCTGTAACATGGGGGATTTAGTCTTGGAAGGGGGTATCTCAGGGCTGACTGTTATCAGTGGTGGTGGAGAGGGGCATACCTGTCTCTATGAGTCCACAGGCAAAAACCTTGAACAGTGAGTGAGAATTACATGGAAGCAGATGGTGGCTGGAGATATGGAGCAACTTTTAGCAAGTGTCTGACAAAGTGAGGGAGTAAGCACCCCATCAGGGGGTGTTTGATGGCTGTCTCCTCAGAAGGCTTGAAGGCTGGGAGATGTCAACTTCTGAATTCCTTTTGGCTTTGATAGTCTGAGGTACTGTCATTCTCTTGGTCAGCCCTGGAGATCTCTGGAGAGGATGACTCAGAGTCATCCATTCTGAGCAGGGTAGTTCAGGAGAGTTCAGCTCTGGTTATTCTAGTTTCTAGGAGATAATTGGAAACGTCTTGACTGATGGGGAAACCATCAGGGAGTGATTAACGACTCTCACATCAGCTTCCTTCCTCCCTTGCCAGCCTCACCCAGGGACCTCTCACAGGGGCCTGGTTTCTGCTTCACACACAGAAGGAGAGAGTGTGATGTAGCAAGTTCTGATCTTGGGACTCAGCTGGAAAAAAATTGAAACCCCAAATAAATGGAATCCACTAAGACTTACAATTGAATTTCAAAGGGCTGGTCATGTAAAATGCACTCTTCCAGCCCAGTAATCTGAGCTCAGAGCTATGAATGTCCTTCAAAGGCAAGTAATGTGTATTGGCCCCTGCCTGCCAAGGGTGCTGAGTCAGCTTTCCTGAAGTCCACAGGCCTGGGACTTCCAGGGCTTCCTTTATCACACTAAAAATCTTCGAAACTATAAACGGTGACAGTAACATTTTACATTTGTGCAGAAGATTGCAGATGACAAAGTACTTGCATGTTCATCCCCATCTGAGCCTCCAAAGATGCCATGTGAGGTATAAAGTAGGAAGTGTTTTCCCATTATACAGACAAGGACATGAGACCATGAAGATAGAGAGGTAAAGGGAATTAATTGATCAAAGGCACACGGTTTCCAGGGAGCTGGATTGGAAGCTAGATGTCTTGATTCCAAATTCAATTACAGTGATTTAATGTCCCTGGGGGAGATAATACGACTTCTTCCATCAGTGCAGCTCCTCAGGATAATCTTATATGTGGATAAGAGTTTAATTTTCATAACCTTGAAGGCAAAAATGCTTCAATGGCTCTTCTTAGGCTTCAACTGTTCCCCAATGCCCTTCATCACTCCTTTCTAGTGTCACAGCAGAAATCCTTTGGGGGCACCATTTGGCATCCTACAGTAATGTTCACCCCTCCTTTTATAAGGGAAGGCAGCATTGCATAGTGGCTGAGAGCACAGGTTCAAGTCCTGCCTCCTTTTCAGCTCTGTGGCCTTGACAAGATAGGTAACCTTCCTGCACCTCAATTTCCCATGGAGATGTGCTGATGAACAAATGCAATAAAGTACTGGAAAGCTTAGCAAGATGTTGGGCACATAATAGGTGCTCATTAAATCTGGACTAACATAGGTATGATACAAGGACTGTGGGTCAAGCCCTAGCACTACCAAGACCCATTCTTGCAGCTTTCATTCAAGCAGTATTGACTGCACACATGCTTCCTACCAGGTCCTTCTGTGTGTATTGCCCATTGGCTCTTCACAGCAACCCTATGAGGCAGCTATTATTATTTCCATTTAACACATAAGGAAAATGAGGCTTATTTGCCAGCTACTGTCTTTCATACACATCAGAGCTAGGATTTGAACACATCTCTGACTCTTACTCCAATGCTCTAGTGTGCAAAAGGTCACCAGTATGCAGAGACTGGATAGGGTACATGATTGATCAGGAGTGGTGACAGAAGTCCCCATACCGGGGGGTCCAGGGACTAGACTTCCAGAGGTATGGCTCTGTCACACTTGCTGTGCAACTTTGAGCCAATTGCATCACCTCTCTGGACTTCCCTGACTTCCTCAGGGAAGTTTGGACCAAGGTATTTGGACAGATCATCTTAAAGATCTTTCCAGCTCTGGCCTATTGAGATGTTCCTCAGATTTTAGAAAAGACCATGATCCTGGTCTGGAGGAAGCATACCACTTTCTTTGAGATCTCAAATCAGTTTTGCCTTTTGAACCCATGCGTTTCTGTACAAATTCACAATCTGCCAGAGGAAAACTCTCTAATTAATCCACAGGGACTAGCTCAGCTAGTAATTACCCCTATTATTTTTTATTGTATTTTATAAGGTGCCTTTCATCCAAGATCTCAAGGACTCCTCAAACGTTCATTAGCAGAGCCCCACTCCCTTCTGTGTGGATGTGAGAGGTGGAGACCGATTTTAATGTCAGAAAGAAATGATGGGGGGAAGACAAGGGGACTGAGATCCTGGGAGCAGTTTCACCTTCGACTTCAAAGTTCCCAGATATATGCTATGCCAGGAAACTACTCACTTTCAGAAGGCATTCAGGGATATTCAGTGAAAAGCAGATGGATTAGGAAATATTCCTTGTTTAAAAAAAATCAACTCTGTCTGTAAGTGCCTAGGAGTATGGCTCAGTTCAATTTGACTTGCTTCATTTCATTTTAGGCTTATTTATCACTTGTCCCTTAGCTAGTCTCCAGTACCCAGGCCTGTACTGGGTGTTGTGAAGGATATAAGTGAAGCAAGGGTTTCAGAATGCACCCATTGCACAGTTGGGCACATTGGTGCAAGCAGCAAGACTGCAGGAAACTCCCAGGAGATCCCTGATAGGCTGCCTTAAATGAATGGCTAAAGCCAAAGCTGAGATGTCCCAGCAAGTGGCCTGAGGCCTCCCCAACAACTCCCTGGGAGTGGATGGAGGGAAAGTGAGGTGTGGGCCCATGTGTGTAGTCCAGGGGATTGATGGACAAATGATTAGAAGGACCATTCTGAGGTGTTCAGCATGAGGACCACTCCTCTCCTTCCCTCCCCACTCGCCTGCACCATAACCAAGCCACCTGCAGTACTTACACCAAGTTCCTTTCATACCATTCCAACGAATGGATAGGAGGTGTCACTTCGGAGCATAAGCAGCTTCACTCCCAGGGTTGGGTAAGGTGCCAACACTCTTTGCCACTGGGCTGTGAGTTTCTGGAAGAGAGAAGCCTGCCTGCCTATTCATCACTTTCTTCAGCACTGTTCTGGGCACAGAGCAGTAGATGTTCAGAACAAATTGTTGACTAATGCAGCAGATCATGAAGCTGCCACCCTATTTCTGGCCTGGCAGGATGGTCTGATACAAGGCGAAGGAGCTTCCTCTCCCTTCTGAGTGTGGAGATGGCTAGATCCAAAGGACAGCTGAGGCCACACAGCTCCAATGACTTGAGAAGCCAAAGACAGCAGTCACTGTAAAGATGCGGGTGAAGGTTCCAAGGACGTGGTGAAAGAGGTCCCCGGGGTGAGAGGGTGCAGGAAGCAAGGCATGTCAGGTAGCAAAGAAGAAGATTATCTTGGCTGCTGGGAGCACTGGGGTCCTTTAGCAAGATGATTGGGACCCATAGGGCAAGGCTTGCAAATATGTCACTGATGGGGGTACCAAGGGCCCATGACTGGAACTCTCAGGATGATACAGCCTGGAGGGACGCGAAGGATGTAAGGGAAGGATGAGGCATGGCCTCGCCCACAAGGAGCTGGTATTTTTGTTCTGGAGATTAGATTTACACACAGAACCATTAGAGAACAGTGCAAGCAGATTTGTCCTTGACTGGATTGGGAGTTGCCTGTGGAGAGGGAGAGAGTCCTAGTCATTGCAGTATTTCTTGTTGGGCATGAATTGGATGTCAGGAAAAGTTAAATCAGAAAAGGAAGGAAGCTGGAGCAGGCTTCAAGAAGCAGGAACCACAGTGGTTGCTAGTAAAGGATGAGTGAGAAGAATGAACCCCACCGTGTGGAAGGGCTTTCACATCACAAGAAGCCCTGAGGTGAGGACCCTCAGGGGAGGAAGCCGAGAGGTTCCCACAGGCAGGACTGCCTTACAGTTATCTAGTAAGAGGGCAGCTGATGTTTTTGCCTGCCCTGCATTCATTCCCACCTCTTCTGGGACTGCCACCCTGTCCTCACTCTCAGGGTTTCACTGGGGCTAACATCACCTCTGGACTTTGTGGGTGGGCCCAGGACTCAGACTCAGCCAATGAGAGCGCTCCACCCTCAAGGCCACAGGATTTGTCCAGGGATAAGTACATGATGAAAGCTGGGCCAGTGGGAACCCTCTTGAGGAATTTTCTAGAACTCCTAGAAAAAAGGTACTCTTTCCTTTGGGGTTGCAAATCTAGAAGAATGTAAGCCTGGAGTGGTGGGCTGTAAACCTGGCTACTGGGTAAGGCAAAGACTATCTAAAGATGAAGCTACACAGAAGAAACCAAAGCTATAAGATTAAGAGGGATTTTTATAACCTCTTGATAACTTTTCAGATATATGTCAATACATTTCTTCTTTTTATTCCCTCTTAAACCAATTAGATTAAGATTTCTATCACTTATAACTGAAGAAAATTCTGGCTCATATGCCCAGGAATTGAGTGATATTGTGAAAGTGTCTTCATCCACCCATCCATCATCCATCCATCCATCCATCCATCCATCATCCAACCATCCATCCATCCATCCATCCATCCATCCATCATCCAACCATCCATCCATCCATCCATCCATCCATCCATCCATACATACATACATACATACATTCAGTACACACACATTTAATGAACAAATTGCTCATGTAAGTTTCTGAATGAATTAAGGAATGGCTAATTTATCAAGATGTACTTGATTGCAAAGATACATCTACCTTTCTTTAATCCTAGTGGAAGTTGGTCACCAAAGGGCAAACCAAGTTCTGAAGTCAGAACTTGGAGCTCAATCAGAAACTCAGCCTCCCGAGGCAATTCTGAATTTCATCAGTGTCACCAGCCCACAGCCAGACACTGCCCTTCCTTTGCCAAACATGATTTAGTCATGCTGGTGCCACAGCCCAAATGGGAGAGTCCAGAACGTCACTGACAAGCATGTGGGTTTTCCTGTTGGAGGTGATGGCACTAGGGTGAGCTCTGCAGTGATGCAGCCACGGATTCCGGACTTAGCTGCTCTACCCGCATTTTTGCCTCTTGTACTACAGTGACCACGTTAAGTGTGGAACTGTCCAGAACCAAGGAGACAAGTGCCAGCTCTTTTTTAACACTCAAGGGTCAGAGCATATGGAAGTAAAACTGTCACCTATCTTGAACTCCTGTTATCTTGAGGAAAGCTCACACTCACAGAGAAGGGATGTGCTCAAGGGCATACACAAAATTACAAGGAGACACTAGATTCAGACTCCTGACTCCCAATCTGGTGCTTTTTCTACTGTGCTGCTCTTTCTCACTGGGCCACATTCCAGGACAGGTGGAGTTTGCCTCAAAGGACTCATTTCCTCTTTTATCAGTTTCTGGTAGGTCAGGGAATGCTGCAGGCACTAGACTGTATTTCAAAGATGTTTTTCACATTATCTGACATCATCGGCTTATAGGTCACATGGTGCAATAAGGGTGGATGGACACAGTGGTCACAGAATTGGTGTGAAGCGATCTTAGTCACTTTGCCCAAACCCCTTTTGATGTGTGTATTCCCTCTACGGTACCTGGTGATACACCTGTAGATTGCATAGAGGATGGGGAAGAGGCTGTGTTCTTGGTCCTCTCTCTCTCCTGACTTCTCTGGGACATAAATCCATCAACTGCCTCCTTTCTCTTGAAAACCTTCCTCTTTCACTCCTTCCTCTTGGTTAACAAATACTTTGGGTCTCCTCTTAATCAAACAAACCAATGAACAGGTTTCCTCTTTTAATTGTGCCACATGCCTAGCAATCTTCTTATCTTTCTCATATTTTCCACCAAATTTCTCGACTCATTTATGCCTGCTTCCCATACTTCTTCATGATCCACCCATTCCTTAACTTTTGGCAGCATGACTTCTCTCAGAAGTCAGTAATGACATCCTAATTATGAAATCTAGTGTCTAAATTTTCTTATTTCCTTTGTATTATTTGAGATGTTGATCACCCAGTAGTCATTCTTCCTTGATGTGATGTTGTCCTGATTCTCTTTCTTTCTTCTGCACATCACTTCTGACTATATCTGTTTTCACTTCCTTGGCTCATTTGTTTTAAGTCTGTCCCCCAGAGACCTTATCCATCCATTCATAGCTCTGTCCATTCCACACTTAATTGACTGTGAGGTGCTATGCCAAGAACTGGAATTCAGAGATGGATCACAATCATTCTTGATCTCAGTGAGCTTATTTTCTTCTGAAGGAGCTAGATAAACTCATCTCAACACCGTGTGATGACAAATGTTGGACCAGGTACTCTATAGTTCGAGGAAATGCAGAAAAGGATGTTGGAGATCACCTTGTCCAATACTTGTATTTTATAGAAGGGGAAACTGAGGCCCATGGAGAGGAAGTCAGTTGCCTCTGGTTCTACAGAGAGTTGGCAGAATAGCTAAGAGTAGGAGTAAAGTCTCTTCAAATATGTCCTTGTCAGAGAACAGCCAAAGGTGCCTTTCTAGTGAAGTAGGAAGGTGTTTGGAGTTTACTTTGAGATACACATGTGTTTCACTGAGATTTTTCTGCAGCCAAAGCCCATCCTTGGAAACTGTATCTTCTTTCAAATACTCCAGCAAGAGGCCAAATGGTAGAGGTGGTAGAATTGAGGCTTCTTTGTGGAAGGGAAGAGAAACTATACTTACTGAGCGCTTAATGTGAGCCATAAAACTAAGACCCAGAAGTTAAGTGACTCACATCAATTCTGAAGCAAACAAGGATTGGAACTCAGATATCCTGTCCCTAGTTTACTGTTCCTTTCATGAGGCCAAAAGCCATAAGCTGACTGAACTGGAGCGCTGGCTTATCACCTGCCCAGAGGAGAGGGGGAATGACTGGCCTTAAGCCTTCTGAGGGTGGGAGTTCCTTGAAAATGCATTTTCACTCAGTGTTCATGTATATAGATCCCTGCTCTGGCCACAATATCCTCTTTTTCTTCCCAAAGTCCACCTTAGATACTCTGACCTCTGCACCTTTCCTTTCCCTCCTACTGCACCATCTTATTTTTCTCATGAGCTGATATTCCCACTGTCCTTTGAGGCCTACCTGTGGCCCCCTCTCCTCTGTAAAAGGCCTTCTCTGACCACCCATTCTATATCCCCTCTCCCAATAAGGCTGCATGGTGCCTGAAGACAGAGCCAGTGTCCCACCTCTGTTTTCCACACCAAACCACACACCCAGCAGTGGTCAGTGAATGGTTGCTGGTGCCTTGATTCTCACTAGAGGAGAAGAGGCAGGAAGTCCGTTTCCAGGTGAGGCTGATTCATGTGCTCCCAGACCCAGCTTGCCTGCTTGCTTGAGGGTGAGTCAGTGAGAGCCTCATCAAACCTGTTTCCCCAGCTGAAGCTCTAGGCCCAGGCCTGTCCCCAGAGCCCAGGGTGAACACAAATCTCACAGGAGAAATTGGCAACTTACACATCAAGGACAAAAGTGCTGTGGGGATGGGCTAGAGATAGGAAGCCCAGGCTACAGAAGATAATACTTATTGTTCCTGGCAGATCACACCCTATCCAGAGTTTAGGCATCACATGATTAAATTAAAGGCAGGCAGTGGAATCTGTGAGGAGGACAGGTTAGAATCCATGCCAAATGGGAGATGGTTGTAGGAGCTAAGCATGACTAAGTTGGAGAAAAGAAAGCTTGAGAGAACGTGACCCATGTCTTTAATAGGGTCAGTGGACCATCAGAGGTGACTCACTCAGTGTGGTCCCTCAGGGCCACAGGTGGCCAAGGCAGGGAAGTTCTGGACCAAGCAGAGTTTTGCTCTAGTGGGACTGTCGAACATGAAGGCTCACAAGGGGGAGGGAATAATAAGCTGGCTCTTTCTCATTAGAAGTGTCCACACAAGGGTCCCAACCTCAACTGCTCGCTCCACTCAGCCACTCACTTTTGCTTCTCTGCACATCTCTGTCCCCCATTGCTCAAAGTGATCTTGAAAACCTCATCTTCACACCTTAAGCCTCAGATCCTACATCTATGGAAATGCATCAGCCAGTTCTTCACTGTCCTCATTCTGATTCCATCATCTCTACCAGCAGTGTTCTAACCAACATACTAGGCAGCCGTCTGAAGTCACACCAGTTTGCCTCCATGCTGTCAGAATGAGAGTTTTAAAATAAAAACGTTACAGTGCTGCTCAGAGCCCCCCAGTGGATTCTTGGTGTCCTCATGAAATGGCTGATTTCTTTACTGTGATTTCCAAGGCCCATCATAGTCTGACCTGAGCAGCTTCATGCCTTCCCCTTTCCACTTAGATCTTATACACCAGTAATACTGGATGCATTAGATCCATAACCCATCATACTCACTCCCACCTCTGGGTCTTTGCACCTGCTCTTCCCCCTTAGCTGGAAGACTCTTCCCACATCCCACCCATTCCACTCCATCTGGCTTTCTGCTATTTACCTAGTAGGTCTCAGGTTCAGTGTGACTTCTTCCAGAAAGCATTGCTGGGCTCCCAAAGTCTGGGTTAGATGTCCCTGCCATATATTCCCTCTGCATCCTATCACTAGCTTTTGGCATACAATATTGTGTGTATGTGTGTGTGTGTGTGTGTGTGTGTGTGTGTGAGTGTAAGTGTATAAACTGGCTTATACCTATAGGTAATAGCACCAGGTTCTACAGGAGTCATAGAAGTAAGATAATACCCAGATACTACTGATACTCAACCACCCTCTTCCCACCAGAGGGCAGGGACCATGTCTCTTTTGTTCTTTCTGCATCTTTATGGCTTAGTTCCTAATTCAAAGTAGTTGTTCAATACATATTTGTTGAATGAAAGATATCCTTCTTTGCAAGAGGCTATAGAAGGGATTCCTGCTTTGGGCCCTTTCTACCTCTGGGACCATGTTTCCATAAGATATATCGTTTCCTACACTTACACACAAAATGTTATCATGTACAACAGAAATTTCCTATGTTTGCTTCCTGCTTCAAACAGAAATGTACTCTAGGCTGTGATGCAAGGGGTAGCAGGAGCCTCCTGATTGCACTGAGCAAGGACTCACTGGTGAAGTGTTTGATTCCATAGCATCAAGCTCATTCTAGATACACATGGGACGGTGATTAATTTCCTGCAAGGGACTGTATTCAGACATCCTACCTCCCCGGGTATTATCTTTCTTCTGTGACTCCTGTAGAACCTGGTGCTATTATCTTATTTGGCAGAAACAAATAGATGTCAAATAGCCAATAAAATGAAGCTTGGCCTACACCTCACACCTTATTCACAAATAACCTCAAAATGGATCATAGGTCTAAATGTAAAATGTAAAATCATGAGACTTTTAGAAGAGAACATAGGAGACAATTTTTATGATCTAAAGTTAGAAGATGGGTTCTTAGACATGATATCGAAAGCAAAATCCATAAAAGAATAGGTTAATTGGATTTCATTAAAATTAAAAAAATTTTGCTCTGTGACTCAGTTAAGAGAAGAAATGACAAGTATCAACTGGGAGAAATACTTGCAAATTACATACCTGACAAAAGACTTGTTTTCAGAATAAAGAACTCTTAAACAGTAAGAAAGTAAACAATTCAACTAGAAAATAACCAAAAACCTTGGACACTTTGTTAAAGAAAATTCACAGATGGCAAATAAACACATGAAAAGATGCTGAACATCACTAGTTATTAGGGCAATGCAAATTAAAACCATAATGAGATGCCATTATACACCTATCAGAACAGCTAAAATAAAAAAGAAAGATAATACAAATGCTGGCAAGAATGTGGAGAAATTGTATCTTACATATGTTCTTGGTGGGCACGAGAAATGGTAAAACCACACATAGCTGCTATATGATCCATGAATCTCAATCCTGGGCATTTATTTTAGAGAAATCAAAGCTTATATTCACACAAAATGTTCATAGCATATGTTCACACAAAATGCCCTATTCACAAATATTCACAGCAGCTTTATTTGTACCAACCCCAAACTGGAAACAACCCAAGGGTCCTTCAACAACTGAAGGTTAAAGAAATTATCCAGACCATAGAATACTACCCAGAAAAAAAAAGGAATGGATTATTGATACATGTAACAACTGAGATGTATCTTTAGGGTGTTATGTTGAGTGAAAAAAGCCAGTCTTGGAAGATTAGATAATGTATCATTTCATTTACAAAACATTCTCAAATTGACAAACTGTAGAGGTGGAGAAGAGATAAGTAGTTAGGGAAAGACTTGGAAAGGAGAGGAGGGATGAGTCTATAAATGGGCAGCTCTAGACAGCTGCCTTGTGGTGCTGGGCTGTCCTGCCTGTGGCAGTGGTTAGACAAATTATATACATAGGCCTAACAAATAGCGAGTGCATGCAGAAACTGGCAAGACTGTTGTCATTGGTAATGTGGTAAAGGCATGTAAGATGCACCATCGCAGGTAGGCTGGCAACAGGCACATGAAACTGCTGTATACTATTTTTGAAACTTCTTGTGAGTCTATAATTATTTCAAAATAAAAAGTTGAAAAATGGACTGAGAAGGAGATGAGAAAAAATCCTCAAATCTATTAAACACCAATCTTGTATTAAGTGCTTTTATTTTGTTCATTTATTCAATGCATTTATTGAATGCCTCTGTATAGTAAGCACTGTGCCTGAGAATACAAAAGGAAACAAATGGTTATTGCCTTTTTGATATTTAGTTTAAGCGCAGAAAGCTTAAGTTATTTGCCTAAGATCTTACACTGGTGAGTGATGGAATTAGATTCGAACCTCTGACCCCTGACCTCAAAGCCAATGCTGCCTCCAGAAATTACTTAAAGTACCATTTGGCCATCATGTTGTTTTTGCCACTTACCAAAAAACTATCTGCAAAGCAGTTATACTGGGAGTTTGATTGTTAATTAAATCTCTAGAGGGTGTTTTAGAGAATTTGCTATAGGGTTTATTTATTGAAAAGATACTGAGTTACTGAGAAATCAATCAGTGTCATGATTTTTGTTGTTATGGACTCAATAACAAACAGAGAGAGGAAGAAAGGAAGTTTACAAAAAAGAAAGAAAAGGTGACTTTCCCCTTCTCCTCCCAGGAAGCTGCTCGAGGGGTTGAGTTATCAGTTCTGGGCTTCCTTGACCAGGACAGCTGTGGGGAGGTAATGGCTTTTCTGTTTCAGCTCCAAGATGGGGGAGTAAGGTAGATGGGTTCAAAGAAGAGGGATTAGAGGCTTCAGGGGTGCAGAAGGAAAAGGAGTATGACCCAGACTGGAGGAGCTGGGGTGACAGGACTGGGATGATGGACAACCGAGAGGCCCGTGCACCCACCTCTCCCCACTTCCCTATAGGTAGCAGGATTTCTGCAGTGGGAGGTGGGCTATGAGGCTGCCTAGGGACTAAGCATGAAGCACTGTGCCCTTGAGCCACATAAAGGCCTAGTGGCCAAGTGTCCTAGGTGGCATGAATGCCACTAGTAGAGCCACCACCTTGAAATGGATCACAGACATACTGGCTTGGCCATCAGCTTCTGCATGGGTATCTAGGATCTAAGCCCCTCCTCAGAATTCCTGGAGGTCCTAAGTCATGTAGAGTCACAGGGGATGGGGAACAACTCCCCAAAAGACCAAGACTGTATCTCCTGACTCTGCCAATCAGGCATATAAGTTGAGCAAGATTTAGATAAATGTAAAAACTGGTTCTTCTTCTATTTGAGTCTTGTGTATTACATTGATTTTGTGTGTGTAAATATGAGAGACAGACAGACAAACAGAACTTGCCTCTTGTGCATTTAACCCAGCACTTGCTCTCATGCCACCTTACAGAGACCTATCAATTATGTAAAACAAGGTACATGTTGACTGAATTTTAGCACAAATGCCCTCCACATACCCTCTATTTTGAATTGGTTTAAAAATCAACATCAAAGAACTCATATGCAGTAGAGCCATGATGTTAATCCAGGTCTGGCTGACCCCAGAGCCCATTTTCCAGCATTAGTATGAAATGAATTCACCAAACAGCGCCTGGAATGGGATTGCAGTTGGGACCCTAATCCCAAACTGAGAGATGCCTGCCACTGCTCCTGGCAGCAGACTGGAAGGGAAGGCGAAATCCCATGTCTCTGCTCCTCGGCATGTCCCTGTGCTCCAGCCTGACTCTTCCTTTAGCCCAGAGCCTCTGTGCCAGTCACAGCTAGAATTCAAGCAATGAAAGCAGCTTCCATTCACTTTCACGTGCCCCACTGCCTTGGCTATCTCTGGTTCCAAGAAGAGTCCCAAGCCTTTTCTCTTTGAGTTACTGCTAAACTCTATCTCCCCAGAATGTCCTCGCATAATTAATAAGCCTCTTGTCAACGGCAGGGCTTCAACCCTGCCAGGTTTTCTTTATCTCCTGTCCAATGGTCCCAGCCCTTCCAGCGCTGAAGCAGAGTATATTGTGGAAAGACATTGGCCTAAGAACAGATTTTTGTTTACAACTCTGTTATAATTTTAGAATTAGTATGGTCAGAAGTTCATTTTCAACAAATATTACTATAAGTCAAGAATAAATAACTTTTTCAAAATTTCTATGGGAAGAATATGATATCTACAAAAAAATAAAGATTGTGGTTTTATTTACACAAGGAACTTGAGCCCATCTTTGTGCAAGGCTGCCTCTACTAGCGTGTGACATTTAACACATCACCGTAACCTCTGTGTAACCTGAGTTACTTGAGCTGCTCAGACTGTTGCCCTCCGTTTTGTGTCCTGATACTAATCTGGCTTACTCATGAGCCCCTCAGCTTGTGTCCCCTGGGACAGTCCACCTCTCCTCCCTGACACTTGCTCTATGTGAGTCCCTGGGCCTCCTTCCCACTGAAAATAAGTGTATTGAGATGTCTGAGTGCTGACGTCAATCTGATAGGATGGGGTGAAATGAAAGAGTCAAGCCCATTGTCACTATTAGGGTTTATAACAAAATACTCCAAACAGTTCTAGTACAGACAGGGTCTCCCTAGGGCACCCTGCAAGCATCAGCATGTCGTTCCCTTAACCCTGAAGTTTCTCTTTCAGTTTTCCTTGCCCAAAATGGTGAAGGCTTTGTTGTATTTTCTGATTATTAAAGTAATAGACATTTTTACTTTTAAAAGCATAGAAAGGCACAAAGAAGAGAGGAAAATCAACAATAATCTCATGAAATCCTTCCAGATATATTACTATAGCCTTCTTTTTCTAGACCTATGTAGCAGAAGCGTTTTTATCTGATAGTATTGGGATAATGCTTAGTGGATAAAACAAAAAGTTAGTTGAAATAAGGATGATAGTAATAATAAAATATATACATACCTTAAATCTTTTATTTTAACTTAAAATAGATCAGTGTTTTAATACAGCCTCTTATGTCGCTGTCACTCTGCTGCAGGGAGTTCACCTTGCTCTTTCTTATGTAGATATTATAATATTTTGTCTCCAAATTCTTGTTTTGGCTTCTTTGAAGAAGAAAGCATTCTGAGAGAAGAATCTTGAATTTTTACAAAGCCACTCCTCCATCCATTATACCTACCTCACTTACAATAGTTGTTGAATTCTTCAAAACATTCAACTTCATTTTTTAAGTAGATTTTTTCTGTTTTCATGATTTTTTCAATTTGTATACTATTTAACTATGAAATTACAAAAACAAGTTAAGTGGAATAAAGAGGCTGGAGATCTGTATAACTGGCTGCGGTTGAGCACATGCACTGTCTGAGTGGGTGCAAGGGCACACAGCCTTCCATCCTTGCATTGCATACAGCTAGACCTGTTGCAGCCCGACTCTCATCCGGGAATTGCTGCCTTAGTTCAGGGAGGAAGCTGACTTTGGACTTCTGTGCTTCTAATTTGTTTAGCTTCTAGGGTCTTCGCCTTGTACTTGATAATCATGTTGCCCATATTCTTGATTCCTATCAGGCTGAGTCCAGAAATGGCTGGCGTGGAGGGTGAGGGGAGCAGGAAGAGAGTTGCAAATGCCTAGGACAGCTCCATCAAATGTGTGAACTATTGTCATTAGGATTATTTTAACACAACCTGCCTGATCTTGAACTTCAGAACTCAAGACACTTCTTGGACCTGCTTGCTCCTAGGCTTCCTGTTCAGTCCCAGCTGTACCTCTGTCCTGCCTAACTGTACCTTCAGTTTGACAAAACCACATTTTTTTCAATTAAAGCAGTTACTTTAAAATAACAACCCTTGCTATCATGTATTGAGCACTTAATAGATGTCAGGTACTATGCTAAGTATTACACATGTATTATCGCTACTAATAGTCTGAAAGGAAAGTATTTCCATTTTACAGGTGAAAAAACTGGCTCAGTGATGTTTAGCAACCTTCCCAAGGTCACACAGCTAGAAAGTGAAAGAGCTGGGATTGACCAGTCTGTATGCAACAAAGCCTGTGTTCTTAGTCATTGCCAAGAGCCCTGCGAGGCAGGGAGAGCAGGTGTTCAAACCCCTTCTCATTTTATAGAGGAACAAGTTGAATTTCAGAGCATGTCAAGATCACACAGCTGGTCTTTAGCATAGCCAAGCCTAGAACCAGATCCCAGTAAAAGCAGCCCAGCTGGAGCTGTTACCCAAAGGGGTCGCTGAAATGTTGAGGGTTAATCTTCTGACTCCAAAGGTGGGAAAGAAAAGAGGAGACACTTTGAGGTCTTGGAGGGAGATTTAAGGTATTTACTTAAAGATTTTTTGGCAAGAGTTCATGAAACATCTGTGCAGGCAAGGATGAGTTATCCCTCTCCTTACCTAAGGGAACCTTGAAATGCCTATGCAAAGTGACAAAATGCATATGAAGTTGAGAAAGAGCACTTCCTGTCATATCACAAAGACTTCCTGGGGGTGTGTGTGCACTTCTTTATAGTCTTGAAAAGTTGATATATTTAAACAAGAGAGTTGGTGGTGTCTGAAAGCCGGCAAGTGTGTAGCCCTGACTTCTGGCCGATACCTACTGGCTGGCTATTGTGAGCCAAGCAAACACTAGTGAAAAATTTATGGGTTTAGTGATATTATTTTTAAGCTATCCCTCCTGAATGTATAGGCTGTGTTTGCTTATGTTATTTTTTTGATAAATCAAGAAAAAAATGATCATCTATGTTTCAGACCTATGCTCATTATCCTGAACCTGACCTTCACACACTCCTTGCATGAATAGCGCTTTACCTTTCCAGGCAAGGGTCTCCCTCAACAGTCTCCCTGTGAGTTCCTGTTGAGGACATATCTTCTTTAGTCACTTGCTTTAAGTATTCATAAAATGCCTTCCCATCCATTATTCCATTTGAGCCTTACACTGTCTTTAGGCAGTAGATATGCAGGGAGTATTCCCATTTAGCACATGAGCAAACTGAGGGTTCACAATAGGGTTGTAGCAAATAGGCTTCAACTGACTTCTACGTCCTGAAACACTGTATTGGGGTTCTGAGGTCAAGTCCAGGGGTTCAGCAAGAATTAGTGCTGTGACCTATTAGCAATGTCTGTCCTAGGCATAGAATTAGTGCTGTGACCTATTAGCAATGTCTGTCCTAGGCATAGAAAAGGAGGGTGATGATGTTACCGGGGTTCTTGTTCATGGAACCGAAGAATGAACTTGGCAAACAGTCAAGGTAGGAGAGCAAGGCAGAGGCTTTTATTTAGAGAGAAAGCAAGAGGGCAGAGTCCTGGCTCAGGTCAGGAGGGGACAAGAGAGCCCCCTGGGTGGTGCATGGAGGGGACAAGAGAGTCCCCAGGTGGTGTGTTGTCTAGGGGTTTTACAGGCAGTTGAGAGACAAAGGGCTAGGGATGTACACCTGTTAAGTGGCCCCAAAATGTTTACCTTTAAAGAAACACTAAGTTTCTTATTAGTCTTCCTGCTTATTTACAAGAATTTTACTGCTCTGATTTCCTCCTGGGATAGCAGCTTCCTGGTCTGGGAGCATATCACTCAAGGCTGCGTGCTTTGCTCCCAAGGTGGGCTGAGTTATTGTCTGTTTGTTAAGAAACTTACTTTTTAACTAATTGTGTTTTAAGATAGAATCCTTCCTGTTTTTACTATGTTGTTTTGGGCTTGCTTGCTACACTGCCCAAGTTGCAACAAATCATTTGTTTAGGGCTTGAGGAAGAAAAGCAGCACGTGGCTAAAGTTAGAAAAATAAACTGGAGCCCCCAGCAGGCCAAAGCAAATCTCACAATGGAGGCCCTCACCCTACTCTGTCTAAGCCCATGGTCCCTGTCTCAATGACACCTGTGCTGGTGAGTTAAAGGACGCAGGTTTCCTGATTCCCAGCCCAGGGTTTCTTCCCATGATGTGTTTCTCATAAAGGGTTTATGGGAGAAGGTGCAGCTATACAGATAGAAGTAGGAAATGGTACAGAGTAAATGCTCAGTGTGCTAAGCTGAAAATTGCCCTCCAAAAGATACCCTTGTCCTAATCTCTGAAATTGTGAATGTTACCTTATATGGCAAAAAATGAGGTGGAGGGGTCTTTGCAGATGTGATTAAATTAAGGATCTTGAGATGGGGAAATTATTCTGGATTATCCAAGTGGGCCCTAAATGCCAGCATGTGTATATTTACAGAAGGGAAGCAAAAAGAGAGTTCACACATGGAAGATAAGGTAATGTGATGATAGGGAAGACAGAGATTTGGAGGTGTGTCTGCAAGCCAAGGAATGCTGACAGCCACCAGAAGTCCGAACGGATGAGGAACAGATTCTTCCCTAGAGCCGTCCGAGGGCCTGCACCTTGGTTTTGGTGCAGTGATACCGATTTCAAATTTCCAGCCTCCGAACCGTGAAAGAATGTATTTGTTTTCCAAAGCCACAAAGTTTGTGGTAATTTGTTACAGTGACGACAGGAAACAAATACACTCAGTAAGTATTCATTTTCCCTCTCTTCACAAACTTTCTGAACTCTGAAAAATACACATGCACACACACGTTACATGTATTATGTAAAATGAAAATGCCTACTTTCCAGACTATTAGTAGCAATAATACATATGTAATACTTGGCTGAGTACCTGACTTCTAATAAGTGCTTGGTACATAATAATAAATTCAATACACATGCACATTATATGTATTATGTAATAAATAATACTTATTTCCATATATGTATTTCATTACTGATAGGAAAGACCTCCATTTTAAGTAGACAGGGTTAAAACAAAATTGAATACCTAATAAGCCCATGCTTTGATGTTTACTATGCAAGGATGTTTCCTTTACATGGATACTAATTAAGAAATAATCAGTCTGCTCCATTTTTTTCCAGAACAGTTATTTATTTGATGTTTTCTTCAGTTCATCTTCAATAGCACATGGATGTGGTAATAGCATTTTGAACTAATGTGAGCCTTTTGTTCTAAGGGAGAGGATTGCTTCTACATTCTGGGGCTCTTTATTTGTTTGTTTGTTTTGAAAGTGTTTGAGCTGCAGTGTTTCCTCCTTTGGGAGGAAGCTGGTGAAGAAGCAGAAGTTAAGCCTGCCATGAAATTAGTACACAGGCAGAATTAGTGTTCAAGGCCAGCAGAAGCAATAAATCACGTCATCTTAGCACATTGTCCATGGAGGCTAAATTAGACCAAAAAAATCTATTATGAGAAATGAAATTCTTAATAATGCAATCTTATTCCTGGATGGATGTGTGTGAGGGAGGTTATGAAATATGATTTGGGAGAGGTTCGGAATGTTAATATCTGAGGATTCAGAAGATGGCTGCCATAGGTAATCACAATGCAAATATTAAAATGTGAGTCACTGCACCACTTTTCTTTTTCTTAATATTCTACACATACCCACATTCAGGAGAAAATATCTGTTATAAGAAGACACAGAATATATGGAGACTGAGGCTTAGAGAACCTAAGTTGGGTGGTCTGTAGTGAGTTAATGTGCAGGGGAAACCTCACTCCTGGGCCTAGGCCCCTTCCTCATGACCATACTGCCTCCCAGGACGCACACACCGTTTGCCTTGTCAAAGCCAGTATGGGCCTCATCTCCACCTTCCCTATGCACTTGTTGAATCAAGTTAATCTATAACAGGCATTTATTGGGTGGATTAAGAACTGGCTACTTGATATTTGGCTTTCTAAGAAAAAGTCCTGTGTAGAGTGTGTTGATCCAGTTTATCAGGCCCTACCCCAGTTACCCTTGGGAAACAAGGTTCAAGTTGTGTTGTGGTACCAGAACGGCCAGGAATGATCAGGACGTCTGTAACCCTTTAGTTAAACCAAATCTTCCCTGGCCTAGCATAACCTCAAATCATTGCAGTACTGATAAATAGAAAAACCCTAAAGGAGGCCCACTTGAGCTGACTCACAGGACACTTCTATTATCACTCAACACCACTAAACTCCTCCATCCTAAGCAAGTGCAATATTTTTTTTTCCAGCAAGTGGGTGGGTATCCTGTTTTTGAGATTGGGTAAGTTATTTTAGTAGCTGCAAAATCCTGAAAAAAATGATGATGGCTTCCTGAGTATGACTGTGACAAGCCCTGGGGAGGTAGAGCTGGTGACACCCCTGCCAGCTGGGTGCAGAGAGACTGCTTTGGAAGGTCCCTGTGCAGTCAGATCAGCAGAGGAGGGGTCTCTGAGCCAGTGATCACCGTACCACTGTCCACTGTCTTCTCTGCACTTGGGCCTTGGCAGCAGGCCTGGTGATGATGGTTAGATATAGTGGACAGTCTCTGTGCTGCACCAGTGCCAGACTCCCCAACACATGATCAAATGGTAGATGAAGAATAAGGAGCATTAGCAGTATTTATTTGTTGATTCAGTCATCAACCCATCCTTTTGGAAATTCTTCTTTCCCCTAGCTTTGCGTTTTCGTGTGGAGAGAGAGAGGTTGAACAGCACTTCTGGCTTCTCTCTACTCCCCTCTCCATGTTTCCCTTTCCCATCCTGAAGGGAGGAGGCGAGACTTATCTAACGAGAGAGTTTGGGAGCCAAGCTTTGCATACTCAGCTCAGCTTCTTATTCTTCCCTTTGGGATCAACCTGCCTGTAGGGAGCTTGCCTTCTGCTCCATTCCATTTTCTCAGACACTTAGATGCTTGCAGTGGTCCAGGGCCACTAGGAATTCTGGTGGGGTAAGTCTCCTATTAAAGGGATGAAGTATTAGAAGCCTTGGCTACCAGACTTAAACCCCTTTCTCCAGAATCAGTTTTCCTCCTTAATAACGCCAGCATTTTTATCTCTATATGTCTGACTTGTGTGTGTGTGTCTTCAATGGATTCTTAACATGGGTGGAGGAAAATGATTATTTCTTGATCCCTACAATTACAAAAAACAAGCACCTTCTCTGTGTAAAAACCATGTGGGAACAAACATCAGGTTGAGAAGGATGGGATCCCACATCTCTAGGGACTCATGGCTAGTGGGAGACAAAGAAAAGCAGGCTGACAACTAGCCTCAGTTTTGGCACAGGAAGTCCTGTGTTCCAGGAAATCCCTCAATCCTAGGAAAACTGGGATGGTTGGTCATCTACAAAGTGAAGAGTTCATTATGGGATAATGCAATCATGTAATAACAAAGAAACGTGCAGAACCCTAAGAGAGGACAGAGAAGGAGGCGCATAATTTCCTGGAGCGATCAGGGAAATGCTGTTTACCTGGTAGTGGTAAAGGGTGAGGATGTGGGGTGTATGTAGGGGAACAGGGTTGAGTAGAACATTGTACTGTCCTGGCTAGCTCTCTGATACACCCAGGAGGTAAAGTTCAAAGAAGGCAAGTACTTTTCTTTTTGGGCCTTGGCAGCAGGCCTGGTGCCACACACAAGATCACACAGTGAGTTAGCCAAGCTGGGACCTCCTAAATCCTTAAGCCAAGTCCCATATCCCACAAGATCTACAGGTAGTCTTCTAATTAAATCCCTTTTAGCTTGTCAGTGCATGATGGAGAAATCATAATTATTCTTCCCAGGAGTCTCTGTTATCCTCTGGAATTAAAGTACCACAACATTAACAAGTAGGAAAAAGAAATCCTTAATATTTGAAGTGGTGTGTAATTTGCACCCACAACCTTCTCTGGAGGATTGCCTGGGGACTGACTGATGCAGGTGGACAAAGTCCAACTCCTTTGTGTCAAGGCAGGTCAAACTGTGGTGCAGTTTACACTCTGGGCTCCCCATGGCACTGGGCTAAAACCAGACTTCGCCAGAATTACATTCTTGCTCTGCTTCTCCCCTGACAACACTCCTTGTATTAATCAGTTCTCCAAAGAAACAAGACCAATAGGAGAAATATATATATCTACATCTACCTCTGTATTTCTATCTACATAACAAGAGAGAGATTTTAAGAAATTGGCTCATGCTATTTTTAGGGTGGGCAAGTCTGAAATCTGTAGGGCAAGCCTGCAGGATGGAGATTCAGGTAAGGGCTGATGTTGCAATCTTGTATCTGAAGATTGGAATTTCTATGTTACAATCTGGAGGCAGCATTTCTTTTTCAGGAAAACTCAGCCTTTGCTCTTAAAACCTTCAAGTGAGTGGATGATGCTCACCCACACTATGTTGGGTCACCTGTTTTACTTAATGTTACCTGACTGTAAATGTTAATCACATCTAAAAAAAATACCTTTATAGCAACATCTAGGCTAGTGATTGATCAAACAACTGGTCACCATAGTCTAGCCAAAGAGGCACATAAAATTAAACATGACATCCCTTCACTACCTAACAGGTATTGCTGAGTGCACACCCTTAATAAATCACTTGCATATCAATCCTCATCTCATATTCAGCTTCTGAGAACCTGCACTAAGACCGAGTGACACTTTGTGTCCTGCCGCATTACCTACTTTTGTATTGCCAGCCCTTCTGCTCTAGAAGTAAGTTCCTACGGTTTTTTCTGCTTGCTTGCTGCTGTAACCTTAGTCTGTAGAACGAGGCTTAGCACACAGCACACTGGCTGGTCTTCTGCCTGATTGCTCTCAGCCCCCACTTCCACTCTGTCCTGTTCTGCTATGCATTTAGGGAAGCCTGGACCCTGAAGCCCTCTTGCCGACAGGCTTTCTGATGGGCTCTATCCGTTAGGCACTATTGGGAGATTGGAAGACAGGTGGAGAGAAGGGGCTCTTTTCCTGCTTCAGTCTTGTGTTGGCATCCCTCCAGCAGGTATGGAGAACAGGGATTTGGAGCACTGCCAGCATCTGCAGGTGGACCTTCTTCTTCAGAGCCTAAGTAGCTCATCAACATGGTCCTGGTACCAGCACGGAGTGTGCCCCCTGGACTGAGCACCAGCACCTTTGACCTACCTCTGCGGCTCAAAGCACCAGCCAAGCCTTCCTTCCTCCCAGGTTCTGGGCTCTCGTAACACCACCTCCACCCTGCTGTTCTCCCACATTTAGGGATGGCAGCTTCTTCCAGCAGTTACTCAGCTCTGGATTAACCCAAAGCCCCTTTATTGCTTTCTCAACCCTTCCCAACCTGTAGAGCCACTTTCCTGTATTAAATTCCCTCTGTCAAAAATATCTAGAGAAGTATATGTTCTCATGACAGGATCCTCCCAACCCCGACTGGTACTTAGGCCTGTAATAAATAATTGTTGAGTGAATAAACTGTAATGCCAAGTGAGTATTCCTAGGACTCATAATTCAAAAGAAAGAAACTTGTCTTTTCCAGCATTCATGGGTCAAATTACATAGAAAGATTCTGGTTGGCTCTGGTTGGGCTGCATGCCCCTCCCACCTTCGACCAATCCCTTTGCACAAAGGGTTGGAGCACCCTGGTTGGTCAGGCCTGGCTCCTGGACTCAGCGCTATGGCTCACAGCAAGCAAGGTACTGACATTGACAGTCCCACCTGAATGTCAGTCCCACTTGGGATGACAGAGAGGCACTTCCCCAATGGAAGGAGGGAGCTGGGAAGAAAAAAACATTTTCCCACCACCATGAATTCACAGGCTTCAGGGGAATATAGACACACTGGCAAATTATTATAATACAGTGAGGTAAAGCACTAAGTGTCTGGGAGCACAAGGGAGCATTTATTCTACAAAGCACTTCGCAAGCACTACGTAAGTTGCTCCTCATGAGGCCAGCCCCTATGATGGCATTTTCATCTTCATTTTAACAGAATCTTCTTTGGCCTCCTGTGACTGGTCTCTCCTCACCTTTTGGACTCAAGGCCCCTCTCTGCCCAGCTCCCTTGGCCAGGCCACACCAGCCCCCGTTTTCTTTCCACCTCTAGATGTCTCATGCCATTCCTTTCCTCTGTAGAATTCTCCTGTAGAAGGAATGATTGCAAACACTTTTTCCCTAGTTCCACACCAATAATGACACCATCACACAAAGCCCTCACACCATGAGGCAGATACCACACAGATACTTTACACACATCTCAGAAAGATTGTGTGATTGGTCAAGGGTACAGAGCTACTTGGCAGGAGTCAGGGTATAAGACTACCTGTCCCTGGCTCTACAAACCACAGCATTTCCCCAACATTATCTTCATGCCAATTGAGAAGGATTGAAAGAACTAGAAATGTCAAAGTAGGAAGACAACACCCATAAGGCTGTCATTATTTACTCAAATATCTAATGGACTGTGAGAGTGGAAGGAAAATTCGTTGGAATTTTTGAGGCCCCATGACCTAGAAATAGGGCCAACTATAAAAGATACAATAAGGTAAAATTCTGCTCAATTTAACCAAAATGATAGAAGGTAGTGGAGGCATTCAAGGCGAGAGTGATGACAGCTTTTAAGGTCCGTGGGAGAGTGAGAGAATCCTGATTCAGGGAGAGGATGGGGTGGAGGGTTTCAAAAGATCCTGTAACTATGAAATTACTCCTTGCTTTCTGCCTGCTCTGTTCCCTGAAGTTGGAATCCTTGCAAGGCTAACCCAAGATTCCGGGTCAACTCCAGATGGTAAACTGATTTAGAAAAAAAAGCAAATGAAATGACACATTGGTTGTGAACAAACCACCAAACTGTGTATTGATAATATGAATACACCGTAAGGATGTTTTGCAAACTTTTATGCATCTTAAGCATTTTAATCTGTGTCAGACTTTTTCAGAGATTTTATTTTCATATTTATAATTTCAAAAGCACTCCATTTTTATCCAGTTAAGACAGAGCTGCTTGTTTGAAAACATTTTTACTGATTTTTATTTTCTGCCTCCATTTCTGAGTGAACTGCCTGAGAAAGAAGACCCTGACGGGGCCTGAGATAGGGGCTGACAAGAGACAGAGTGGGCAGCATCTAGTCCTCGTCTTGCCTGGGAGATGCCTTGGTGCTTCCTTCTGTCCCCCTCTGTTCCCCTCAGGGGTCCATTTCCCTGAGCTCTGCGCTAAAGACATGATGTGGAAGTGCTTCTCCCTTCCTGAGGCAGGAGTCCAGTTCATCCTTTACCCTGAGGAGAAGCACCTACAAGTGTCCATAGATGTTTGGGGCTGGGATCAAACTCGTTCAGTCTTGGCATTCAGGACCTCTTCTTTCTCGTCTGTGGCCTATGAGGAGCTGTGCAGATGCTATTAGGAAGCAAGCACCTACTCCAAAGTGTGACTCAGGTGTGCTCTGGCCACAGTTCCATCTGCAGGTGAGGAAACTGAGACCTACAGAGGTTCACTGTATCCCCAGAGGCCATGCAGCCAGTAACTAGCCATGTAAAGACTTGCAGGCTGGACCTCCGGACTGCTGACCCGGCTCCTTTCACTGCCTCACACACCTCCTTCACGGGCTCCTCATGGCGTTCGTTGATGGAGGAGGAGGCTGAGCCAGGGAAACGCGGGGCTCCTGAGGCAGGCCTTCTGTGGGTCTATGACCCAGGTCTGATCACAGCTGGGTACCCTGTACCCAGGTCATGTGTTTTGTTTTTTCCTTTCTGATCTGTCCCACCCTGGGGATATCCCAGCTTTGGGAGCTGCTCCTTGTCAGGTTATGTGCAGCCTCCATGACCTTAAGACATTTGAGTGTCTGATACAGCTGGTGTCAGTTACCTGTGCCATGGGCTCCATCATTACTGTCCCCAGCAAGGGTGACCATGGGCTGCTCTGTGGCTGAACCATCCTGAGTGAGGCAGGACATGTGTGGAATTTGAAAAAAAGTCTGTGACTAACTGAAATTAGGAACCATTTTGCCCTGGGTTCACCTCCAACTTAAAACCCTCCTACCTATGTCAGGTCAGCCCAGGCCTTAGGACAGGCCTCCTGACAATCTTAACTCTCTCACCTACGTATAATCATCAAGCATTTATTGCATGCCTACTACCTGTGGGCTCTGTGCATCTAGCAGGATGCAATGCCGAACAGAAAGGGCATAGCCCCTTGACTCAGTTACAGACTGGGGGCAGAGGCAGACAAGTGAGCAGGTAGTTACGACACAGTGATACAAGCAGCAAGCACTGTGCTGTGGGGTGCAGAGGACAGCAGTCCCCCTAGGTCCCAGGATCCTGTCCCAGGCAAAGACTGGGTTTGCATGGCCTATCTTTCTCCTCCTCTTCTTTCCCTCCCGGCCCCCACCCCATCCTCCCTCCACATCCCCACCCCCTCTTCCTTTTTCCTCTTTCTCCCTCTCTTACTAAAATCCCCTGAGTTCCTATTACCAGACACTACCCTAAGTGTAATGGGGAGATGGCTCTGGATTCTTGTGACCCCCCTTTGCACCCCCAGTGTGTCCTGGACCAAGTTTTGAAATAAGTAAAGTCTGTCTTCTCTCATTTCCTAAAGTCACTGCCCAACCACCCAGAAACTCAGTTGCTTTCACTGCTTCCTGGTTGTCCAAAGTCCCTCATTAGCCCACCCTACCCCGGCCTCTCTCTCCAGGAAGTGCCGCAGTCTCAGAATTACTGCCAGCTCATGTCTGCCTGTTCTCAGATTGAAACTGCTATTGTCTCAGGACCTCTAAGACAAATGCACTGGTATTAAACTAATTCTCCTTACTTCCCTTACTCTCTACTGTGGATTGAATTGTGTCCCTCAAAAAGATATGTCAACGTCCTAACCCCTGACACCTTGTGACTGTGACCTTTTTTGGAAATAATGTCTTTGCAGATGTAATCACGTTGAAATGAGTTCATACTGGATCAGATGGACCCTAATCCAATGACTGTTTGGATTAGGGAAATTAAGAGGGAGATTTGGATAGAGAAAGACACACACAGGGAGAATGACATGAAGGAGACAGATTGGAGTGATGTGCCCACAAATCAAGGAACAACAGGGAACCACCGGAAGCTAGGAGACGAGGAAGGGCCCTCCTCTATAGCCTTCAGAAGAACGTGGCCCTGCCAGCACTTTGATTTAGGACTTCTAGCTTCCAGAACTATGAGAGAATAAATTTTGTTCTTTTAAGTTACCCAGTTTGGTGTCTTATTATGGCAGTGCTAGAAAACAAATATTTCCTGCTGAATGTGTTTACTTGTAAGGACAAATGGATCTCTGGTTCATGAAATTCAGCTAATGTAGGCCCCCTTTCTCTGAATTATCCCCACCTATAGTCCTTGCTAAATACCTTGGTGACCAGGGCCCAAACAAGCTACTCCACTGCAGCTGACTGGTCAGGATAGGTAAGTCTAAGGTCCATCTAAGGGCCCCTAAGAGGGCCATCAAAGCCATTGAATAATAAAAACCAAGTGGATTCTCTGATTCAGTCATCTGAATGAAGAGGCACAGAGACAGTGAAAAGGTAGTGGGTGCTGAGCATGTGAAATCTTGTAGGGTCAGGACTGGAGTCAATGTGATGAGTAAGCAGAAGTTGTGGGGAAACCGAAACCATGCGTAAGCAGAAGCCCCCACTCTATAGACAGAACAGGACAGATGAAGGCACAGAGACAAGAGGGAGAAAATAGTGATGCGGCTGCCTTGGTTCTCGAGGGTGTCTCAGCGCTCAACTTCAGTTCCACAGAGGAGTTTGCAGCAGGCTATAGGGAGCCACAGAAGGTTCGAGGGAGTATGAGAATTTCACTTTATCATTTTATTCGATCTTCTGCCTCTTCTGCTATCTCATGTACTGCCCTTGCTGACAATCCATACCTCCAGTGGTCAGATTCATCAGAAACTCAGTGACTTGGGGATGACTTCAGTTTGGGAAATCCAGCTTTTGTCTGGATTCCCTATGTATCCAAAGCACAGTGTAGAATTCTTTCATTTAGAAACTGAGATGACAGTTAACCAACGAGGCCTCTGATAGTCCCTTCTGTATACTTGGACAACGTGCATCACAGAAAGCCAGCTTGGCTGGTTACCATGGACTCCACTCCATTGCTATAGTTGGAGCCCAACAGGCAGCAGCTAACAGCAGATTTAACCAGCATCTTGTCCTCTAGCAAAGGCAGAGCTGAGGCAAGTGCAGTTTTTCTCATCAACATAAATAGTTCAGTGTGGGCACGGTGGTGATGGAAAGAGAAGAACAAGTTACAAGTTCTTATCAAATGTCACAAACTAATGTCCTTGTTGAACAAGGAACAAATTTGGCCAGTGGAACCTCAACCTCGGTCATTATATTTTCGCTAAAATCATAAATATTTCAGAGTTGAGTCATGATCAATGTTAAGACTAAGTTTTCCCAAAGATCTGTTTGTCTCAGTTGCTTTTGTACCTAGTAATGGCCAACATTTATAGAGCACTTATTGTATGCACATTACACACATTCTTTCATTTAACCCTTACAACTACTCAGTGAAATAGGTTCTTTTACTATTCCCATTTTATAGATGAGACCATGGAGGTTCAAAGTGAGAGGGTCTCTTGCTAAGACCATATGGAAAGTGAGCATCTAAAACTCATGTACCACTTTGATCCCCCTGAGTAGGTGGAGTTTGAAAAGACCTTTGAAAACATACCTGTATGATGTTTTGAAAGACCCGTAACCTATAGCTAGTTTCTAGGCCCTGAACTTAATGCTTGTCAGTGAATGGATTGGCAAGGCCACCACCCATCACACAGGAGACAGTGTGCTTGTCTTGGATGCTCTGGGTCTGTGTTCTTCCAGAGTCCCTAGTCTCATACTCTGGGACAATTGCTTAAGCTCCCTGAGCCACAGTCTATAAAGTAGGACACTTTCCCTGTTATACTTACTTATAAGGTATGTTATGGGCCTCCATCCAAATGAAAGCAAAAGTGTTTTTGCAAACTGTGTAGAGCTATAGATGGGATTCTTTGAACATTTTTGAGCACTTTGCCTGGGCTGGGAAATGTACTAGGTGCCAGGGATATAAGTAAAAATGAATAATATAGGGTTGTTTATTCATTCAACATCTGAATTTTGACCCATGGGTCATGAACTGTGTTATGCTTTGGGAATGCATCTATGTCTGAGATGGGGCCAGGTTCTATGCTTGCAGAATTACTTACAGTGTGCAGAGAAGATAGGTGTTCAAAACATAAATTCAAGAATGTTTCATAGATGCTTTTAGAAGAATTACAGGTGCTATGGGGCACTTAGCAGCGGGTCCTAAGAAGTCCAGGAAGGCCCTCCTGAGGAAATGATATTTAAGTGTCTTCTAGGAGCATGGAGATGGATATGTAAAGGGGAGATGGGTGTGTATATTACAGTCAAGGCAGTCAAGGTGAATTTATACCTATTCCTGAGTGTTGCTGTCACAATTTGGACACATCTAAAAAATTGTCCATCAGAGAAGGTATTTAAATGTGGGACTGCAAGCAGGTGATGAAGACTCAAAATAGCAACCAGCAAAAAATAGTAGAAACACTTCCTGCTTTACTTTCTCTCTCTTCCTCTCTCTCTCTCATAATTTCTGTCACACACACACACACACTTACACACACACACACACACACACACGAATATCATTAATCTAGCAAGCAAAGTACAAGATGTACAGCATGGCCTCCCAACCCATACCATATTAACTGTGGTTCTTAGAGTACCTCATTACCAGATCTTGATGATTTGTATATAAAATGAAGACAGAGTCATTTTTGCTTCTGAACCATGAAGCTTTTTCATAGATAGAAGACAAGTGGTCAAGCAAGACTTCTAAGAGATCCCTGCTCCATGGTACAACCCCTCCAGCTCTGAGAATCTGTGCAGTTGGTTATAGTCAGAAAGCTAAAGATGCTTGGGGGTTGGTGAAACAGTCAGAGAGATGGTCAGAAGTGTTGCCTAATCTTATTTTCACTACTAACTTGCAGGGTGATCTTGGGCCAGTCACTGCCCTCTCCCGTTTCCTCATTTATAAATAAATAGAGAAAGTTGTTTTATGAATTTATGAAAAGAACCCTCTAACCTACTGTATCCCTTCAGGCTAAAGTCCTCGTATTATGTACTCTTGACACTTTTCCTTATTTACTCTTTTCATTGTCTTACTTAAAAAAAAACACAACAACCCAAACTCTATTTCTATCAGTATTTGTACTCCCTAAAGACTTGAACTCCAGAAGAGCAGAAACTGTGCCGTTCACCACTGGACCCATATGTACCCATATGTTTTAGCCTGTACACATGATAGGAACTCAAACATTTTTTGCCTAAAGTGCTCCCAGTGAGCACTCACCCCCACCGCAGCCCTGCTGGCTTGGCACCCAAGAGCACTGGGGTTTCCTAACCGGTGGCTGTGAGAAGTCCTGCTCCGACAGATGTGTGGGCCTTTTTTTACATTCCAAAGGGTCATTTTTATACCAACATTGAAATAATTACAACCATGAGACCCTGTTTCAAGAAGACACTCATCCTTTTCAGGGCCACTGAGGAAACGAGGCCAGGGTCAGAAGTTCAGTCAGAACAAAGTCAGTTGCCTCCCATAGTGCGACAGTGGGATTAGCAAACCCTAATGTGGAATTTTGTTTCAGAGCCAAGAATTGCTAAATGTCATCAAGTGAGCACTGCTTAGAGCAATTTATGGGGCTGCACTGCCTTTGGTTTCCTTTCGTGAGCCATTACCTGGGCTACACTTTGGCATTTGTTTGTTTGTCCAGACAGCACTTCTTTTTAGGCTCTACCCATGCTGCACAATGCCTGGTGAGGGGCGCAACCATGGATGTTGGATGGATCCCGTTTTTACAGATGAGGAAACTCAAGCACAAAGAGACTGGGCAACTGGGCCAAGATTGTACAGCTCCTTGGTGCTGGAGTTGGGATTCAGGCCCAGGCAGTCTGCTCAGTAGGAGCATGTGCCCATCCATCATGCTATCCTACTGTGGTATGGCTCAAGCCAAAGGCATTCTCAAAGATGGCAGTTACGGGCGGCACCCTGGGCCTTCCTGAGCTTGCTTTCATGTAGCCATTAGTTATGTTTATGCTTATTCTAATCTGAAGTAGCTCAATGGAGGCATAAAACAAATGAGCAGGAAACAGGAGCCTTGTTAAAGAGTCTTAGGATTTATTTGTTCCAGAGTCTTCCAATGTGTTGGGATATCAATGCAGAAACTTTGAAATAACAGATTTGAAGTCTCTCTCAAGTTCAAAAACATCTTCTAATTTGGACCTTGAAACAACCAAACACTTCAGCCAAAGCAGTAAGAGAATGGGTTTGAATCCTCTCTTTACCACTTACCAGCTGAGTGGCTTGGGGCTTAGGAAATCTGCAGGAGCTGCAGCTTTTACTTCTGGGAGATGGGGAAAATAACACCCATCTTATGTATTAGACATAATATATGCAAAAACACTGTCACACGTGCCAATATAGCAGGTGATCAATATACAGAGCTGTTGTTAGGTTAGCAAAATGACCATACCCTGAGGCTCTCTCCCCTGTGAGGCCTTGCCCCGTGTCTCATCCTAGCCTATCCAAATTAGTTGCTTGCTCCTCAGGTTCTTGCAGGAACTTCCTTATACTTCTATTTGTCACTCAATTCATCCTTCCTTAAATCATAGACGTTGATAACACACCTATTCATCCACTCATTCACTCAATAAAATTGTACTAAACATTTTTTATGTCCTCATGCTGTGCCAGGCACTGGGAGTTAAGAGAGGAATACAACATGGTCCCACCTCAGCGGAGTCAGGTTTCTGGGAAAATTCAGGGCTGTTGTGCCCAACAGGCAGGGCACTATAGTAATAATAATAAATAATGATAATAAGAAGAAGAATTAACATTTTTTACAATTATATTGTATTATAGTATTTATCATGGGAAAAACCAGCACTTTGTTGGCTTTCTAGACAGTTGTGATTTAGAACTATTTGTATAGAATAAGAGAGTCATAATATTTTCAGTTCTCTTCAGATTTAACTTTTAAAGGTCTTATTCTGGTTTGGTGAGGCAACATTAAGGAATACTTACAAAGATGGTGTTAAGTGCTAGGCTAGAGAAAGGTTCCAGTGTTTTCTGGGGACTGAGGTAGGAAAGCCTCAGTGGCCCTTTGGAGCTCCCCAAGGGCAGGAAATCATCACTTTTTCCCCCAGTTTCATATCTCTCCTTCAAGTTGAACAGAACTTAATGCCAGCTCCTTTAGCACAGCCCACAAAAGGGTGCAAGTGGGGGCTTTTGCCCAATCCTCCAGCCTGAGCGGTGGAACTCATCTATTTCCTGTTTTGTATGAGGAAACAGAAGCCCAGATGGTGGAAGTGACTTGCCTAACATCGCAGAGTGAATAGTGGCAATTTTTTTTTATTGAAGTACTATTGATATACCATCTTGTATTGGTTTCAAATACATACAACAAAGTGGTTCAACAGTTACCCATATTATTAAATCCTCACCCCCTCTAGTGTGGTTATTATCTATCAATGTAAAAAAGATGTTACAGAATCACTGACTATATTTTCCATGCTGTACTACTGTCTCTGTGACCAGCTTACATTATGATTGATAATTTTTGTGCCCCTTTATCCCCCTCACCCTTCTCACTCACTGACCACAACTCCTCCCCAATGGTAACCACCGGTCACTTCTCAATGCCTATGGTCTACTGCTGTCTTGTTCAATTGGTTTTGCTTTGCTTTTATATTCCACAAATAAGTGAAATCATATGGTATTTGTCTCTCTCTGCCTGGCTTATTTCACTGAGCATAATACCCTAGGTCCATCTATGTTGTTATGAATGGCAGGATTTCTTTTTTGATGGCTGAATAATATTCCATTGTGCATATGTACCTCATTTTCTTTATCCATTCATTTACTGATGGACACTTAAGTTGCTTCTATTTCTTGGCTATTGCAAATACTGCAATCATAAACATAGGAGTGCATATATCTTTTCAAATCAGGTATTTTGTTTTCTTTGGGTAAATTGCTAGAAGTGGAATTATTAAATCAAATGATATTTTTAGTTTTAGTTTTTTGAGGAGCCTCCATACTGCTTTCCACAGTGGCTGCTCCAATTTACATTCCTACCAACAGTGTAGGAGGGTTTCATTTTCTCCACATCCTCACCAACACTTCTTATTTCTTGTCTTGTGGATAGTGGCCATTTCAACTGGTGTGAGGTGATATCCCATTGTGGTTTTGATTTGTATTTCCCTTATGATTAGTGATGTGGAACATCTTTTCATGTGCCTATTGGCCATCTGCATTTCTTCTTTGGAGAAATGTCTGTTCAGGTCCTCCATCCATTTTTTAATCAGTTTATTTGTTTTTTTGGTGTTGAGGCATATGAGTTCTTTATATATTTTGGATGTTAACCCCTTATCAGATGACTTGTTTACAAATATATTCTCCCATTCTGTAGGTTGCCTTTTTGTGCTGCCGATGGTGTCCTTTGCTGTGCAGAAGCTTTTTAGTTTGATATGGTCCCTCGTGTTCATTTTTTATTTTGTTTCCCTTGCCTGAGGAGATGTGTCCAGGAAAAAATTGCTCATGCTTATATTCAAGAGATTTTTGCCCGTTTTCTTCCCTGAGTTTTATGTTTTCTTGACTTGGATTCAGATCTTCGATCCATATCGAGTTTACTTTTGTGTATGGAGTTAGACAATAATGGGAGTGGTAAATGTTTCAACAGTTAAAATTTATTGATTCCTTATTAAATGTCGACATTGTCCTGGATGCTTTTATCCTGACAATTCTGTGAAATAGGTACCTTTATTTTCCCCATTTTCCGAATGAGGAATCCGAGGTAAAGTAAGAGATTTTCACAAGGTCAGCAACCTAATTAAGTAGCCAAGTCCGGATGTGCACTCAGTAGATGGTGGTTGATGCTGGAATAACAGTCCGAATTTGGACCTGCATCAAGACAGAAGGAGGCGCGAAAGACCAGAGGAGCCCCGCTTGGATGAGCAGTGCAGTTTTGACCTGGGGCTGGAAGCACACCCCGGAGCGGGCCGGGGGCGCGGCCTCTGAGCCATGGTAGCCCCACTCGCCTCCGGGCTACACAAGGTCCCGCCCCCAACCAAAGGGACGGCAGGGATTGGCTCTCTGAGGCCGATAGACAGGGCTGCGGCGGAGGCGGGGCCGCGAGCAGGAAGTGGGAGGAGAGGCGACTCCAGGCTGTCTAGCCGGGGCCTGCAGCCGTTTTTCGTGCAGTGGCCGCAGCCGCTGGGGAGATGGAGGGGCCAGCTCCGGGCTCGCAGGTGAGTCAGTGCGGCGGAGCGCTGGCTGTCCCCGGGGCCCGAGAGTGGAGAGCTGCGGCCGTTGTGGGAAGAGAGAGGGTGTGGGTGTGAGG
The DNA here is from genome assembly GCF_030020395.1 of Manis pentadactyla. Taxonomy (NCBI): domain Eukaryota; kingdom Metazoa; phylum Chordata; class Mammalia; order Pholidota; family Manidae; genus Manis; species Manis pentadactyla. The sequence continues at coordinate 58,490,137 of NC_080027.1, forward strand.
CAGCTCCCAGGCAGGGCCGTCAGGGGCGGAGAGGTCGGGGCCGGGAGAGGAAGCCTGGAAACAGCGAGGATGATGCTGCGGGTTCTGTCCGAGGCGACGGGGTAGAAAGGCGAGGACACGTGGGAGTACCCGAGGGGCTCCCAGCCTCCACCCGCGGGCCAGAGTGCCGCCTGGGGTTGGCACCCCCCTGCCGGGCTGGGACCGCGATGGGGCCGGGGAGGGGAGGGAGGCCCCTTCCTGGGATCCTGGCAGAGGTGTCCGGAGACACACCCGAGTGGGACCAGCCCGTCTTGACCTTGGCCTGGAGTCTGTGTGGTTCTGTTGACTTCTTTTTCGGAGGAGGCGCCGTGCACCCGCCTTCACCCAACCCAGTCTAGTCCCTCTTGTTCCCACGTCCTTGCTTACGCTTTGAAAGAGGCTGTTCGTTTGGGCTGAAGGAAGGGATGGAAAGGAAGTACGTGATAGCTATCTGCTGCAGAATCCCAAAGGATGCTATTCTGTGAAGGAGGTATTACTAGAAGCCAAAAATCAAGGACCAGGTTTTTTGCTAATGCCCCTTTTCCAGTGCCTAGAGCACTGACTGGCATATTGTAGATGTTTGCTGAATAAAGAATATTCACATTTTGCCAACATTTGTGAGTGCTAAGCATATGCCAGGATGCTTTTATGTGCATATTCCAGAATTGAAGCATCCTTAAGAAGATGATATTACCCCTTTTATAGATGAGAAAACTGAAGCTGTCTTCAGATGGAGTGAGTTAGGTAGTAATTTTCTGTCCCTAATGGGATTGAAGCAGTTTGAGATGATTGGATTAGTTGTCCTGTTAAAAAAAAAAAAGCCCTTTCAATCCTGAGAGTATTCCTCATGCTCCCCCTTTCCCTTCCTTCTTTGAACAGTCTGGTGTAGATGTATATGAGGAACAAGATATGTGGGGAAGTTGTTCAAGCGTTCTTACTGTATTAGATGCACCTGCATTTTGACAGGGAAAAAAATAGGTTTTCAGGCAGACCAGATTTTACAAAAGAGGGTAGAATCTTCACATGGAATTTTCTCTCTCTCTTTTTTTTTTCTCAGAGAGTCTCAAGGAAAAGTTGGTAGGAGTAGCTATCATATCTTAATAACTGCCACTCATTTAGTGCCTAAAGTTTACTACTTTGTGCTGAAGGGAAGCTAGCCCTGCTCCAATTTAGGACGGAAAGAAAGATGATTCAGTGGTTGAAGTTAATGGGGCAAGGTAGAGAAATCATTGTTGTTGTCAGTAATCATTGCTATTAAGTTTTCCAGTAATAATGTAAAGATCTTACCCATGTGTGGTACTCTACAGTTTGCAAAATACTTCCCCATTTTGATCTTCACTGTGACCCTATGAGGTGAGGAGGGATTATTATTCTCTTTTAGAAATTAGAACTGAGGCTCAAATTTGTTAAAAGTCAAATAGCTGTAAAGTGGCAGAGCCACAACTTCATTTGTTCTAGTAGGTGAATGCACTGTTACAGGTGTTGGCGATGAGTCAGTGAACAAAAGAGACAAAAACATTTTCTGCTGTGATTGAATTTGGTTCTTCCAATTCTGACTTCAGTCCTGATGGGTTTTTGCCAGAATTTACTTACTTCATCTCCGACCTTACATTTTTAGTACTTTCTTGCATATTCAGTCAACCCCAGCCACACTGACCACAAGGCCTTTGTACTTATTATTTGCTGTCTGGAATACTCTTTCCTCCTATACCCACATGGCTTGCTCCCCGCCTCTTTAAGGTCTTGACACAAAGCTCACCTCCATGTGGCAAGCCCTCTCCATCATCACCATTACCAGCAGCATTCTTTATCCTCCTTCCTTGCTTTGTATTTCTCCTCAGCATTTAATGCCATTTAACACGCTTGGTCTTGTCTCTTTCCCATCACTGAATGTAAGTGTTGTTAGGGCAGTGATTTTTATCTGTTCCATTCACTGCTGTGTGACTGGCATCTAGACTAGTGGATGCTCTGTAAATGAATGTTTAATGAATGAACTAGAAAACTGAACTCTGGTATTTTCTTAGTTGTGAGAAATTTTAATGGCTATCAGGTCTCTTTTTATTTAATAATCTGGTAGGATCATGACTCTCATTAGAGTTTGAATATGGTTTTCTAGGTGTTGGTTTTCTATTAAGAAAAGTAATTTGATTTATGATATCTCCATGTGAGAAATGTTATATGATCCCTTATATCTTAAAGATGCTCCAGTTATCTATTGCTGTGTAACAAACCACCCCAAAACGCAGTGGTGTAAACCAGCCATTGTCATGCTCATGGATGGGCTGTGTGTCAGGAATTTGGATAAGGCATGGCAAGGATGGTTTCTTCTGCTCTACTATGTCTGGAGCCTTGCTAGAAAGACGCGTAAGCTGGGGTTGGTATTATCTAGTGGTATCCTTCCTCGTAAGTCTGGTAGTTGATGCTGACTTTCAGCAGGGACTCCTACATGTGGCCTGGGCCTCTGCACATGTGGTAGCTGGGTTCCAAGAGTGAGCATCTCAAGAGACAGGAAGACGAAGCTGCCAGTTTCTAAGGCCTGGGCCTGCAAACTGGTGAAGCGTCACTTCTGTGGTTTTTTTCTTAGTGAAGCAGTCACAAAGCTCAGATTTGAGAGGAAGTGCATATATCCTTTCCTCTTGCTGAAGAATCACCAAATAATTTAGGGACTTTGTTGTAAAAATCAGCACAGTTACAGCCATATCTCTCTGATATAATTTTCATAATATCTTGTTCTCCCCTGTGAAGAATATTCAGCTAGCTACATGTCTCTTCCTTGATATTCCTTCCCCCCTGCCTTTTTTAATTTTTAATTTTTAAAATATTTTATTTTTATTGAAGTATCATTGACATACAATCTTATATTGGTTTCAGATGTATAACACAGTAGTTCAACAGTTACCCATACTATTAAATTCTCACCCCCTCTAGTGTGGTTACTATTATCAATGTAGAAAGATGTTACAGAATCATTGACTGTATTCTCCATGTTGTACTACTGTCCCTGTGACCAACTTATATTGTGATTGTGAATTATTGTGCCTCTTTATCCCCCTCACCCTTCCTCCCACCCTCCCCAGCCACTTCCTTTGGTAACCATTAGTCACTTCTCAGTGTTTGTGAATCTACTGCTGTTTTGTTCCTTCTGTTTTGCTTTGTTTTTATATTCCACAAATAAGTGAAATCATATGGTATTTGTCTTTCTCTGCCTGGCTTATTTCACTGAGCATAATACCCTCTAGATCCATCCATGTTGTTGCAAATGGTAGGATTTCTTTTCTTTTTATGACTGAATAATATTCCATTGTGTACATGTACCTCATTTTCTTTATCCATTCATCTACTGATTGACATTTAGGTTGCTTCCATATCTTGGCTATTGCAAACAGTGCAGTCATAAACATAGGAGTGCATGTCTTTTTGAATCAGGGATTTTGTTTTCTTTGGGTAAATTGCCGAAAGTGGAGTTACTAGATTGAATGGTGTTTCTATTTTTAGTTTTTTGAGGAACCTCCATACTGCTTTCCACAGCAGTTGCACTAATTTACATTCCTACCAACAGTGTAGGAGGGTTGCTGTTTCTCCCCATACTGGCCAACATTAGTTATTTCTTGTCTTTTGGATAGTGGTCATTTTAACTGGTGTGAGGTGATATCTCATTGTGGTTTTGATTTACATTTCCCTGATAATTAGTGATGTGAAGCATCTTTTCATGTGCCTGTTGATCATCTGTATTTCTTTGGAGAAATATCTGTTCAGATCCTCTGCCCATTTTTTAATCAGGTTATTTGTTTTTTGGGTGTTGAGGCATATGAGTTCTTTATATATTTTGGATATTAATCCCTTACAGATGACTTGTTTATGAATGTATTCTCCCATACTGTAGGTTGCCTTTTTCTTGATGGTGTCCTTTGCTGTGCAGAAGCTTTTTAGTATGATGTAGTCCCTCTTGTTCATTTTTTATTTTGTTTCCCTTGCCCAAGGAGATATGTCCAGGAAAAAGTTGCTCATACTTACATTCAGGAGATTTTTGCCTACGTTTTCCTCCAAGAGTTTTATTTTCATAACTTACATTCAGACCTTTGGTTCATTTCGAGTTTACTTTTGTGTATGGGGTTAGACAGTAATCCAGTTTCATTCTCTTATGTGTAGCTGTCCACTTTTCCCAGCACCAGTTGTTGAAGGGGCTGTCTTTTCCCCCATTGTATATTCATGGCTCCTTTATTGTATATTAATTAACTATATATGTGTGGGTTTATATCTGGGCTCTCTATTCTGTTCTATTGATCTATGGGTCTGTTCTTGTGCCAGTACCAAACTGTTTTGATTATTGTAGTTTTTTAGTAGAGCTTGAACTCAGGGAGTGTAATCCCCCCAGCTTTGTTCTTCTTTCTTAGGATTACTTTGGCTATTCAGGGTTTTTGTGGTTCCATATGAATTTTAGAACTGTTTGTTCTTGTTCATTGAAGAATGCTGCTGGTATTTTGATAGGGATTGCATTGAATCTGTAAATTGCTTTGGGCGGGATGGCCATCTTGACAATATTAATTCTTCCTATCCATAAGCAGGTAGATTTTCATTTATTCATGTCTTCTTTAATTCCTCTCATGAGTGTCTTATAGTTTTCAGACTATAGGTCTTTCATCTCCTTGGTTAGGTTTATTCCTAGGTATTTTATTCTTTTTGATGCAATTGTAAATGGAGTTGTTTTCCTGATTTCTCTTTCTTCTAGTTCGTTGTTAGTATATAAGAATGTAACAGATTTCTGTTTATTAATTTTGTATCCTGCAATTTTGCTGAACTCAGTTATTAGTTCTAATCATTTTTTGGTGGTGTCTTTAGGGTATTCTTTATGTAATATGTCATCTGTAAATAGTGACAGTTTTACTTCTTCCTTACCAATTTGTGTGCCTTTTATCTCTTTGTTTTGTCTGATTGTCATGGCTGGGACCTCCAGAATTATGATGAATTAAAGTTTTGAGAGGGGACATCCTTGTCTTGTTCCTGATCTTAGAGGAAAAGTGTTGAGCTTTTTGCTGTTAAGTATGATGTTGGCTGTGGGTTTGTGGTATATGGCCTTCATCAACGTACCTACCCTCTAAACCCATTTTGTTGAGAGTTTTTAGAATGGATGTTGAATTTTGTTAAATGCTTTTTTAGCATCTATTGAGATGACCATGTGGTTTTTATCCTTTTTGTTAATGTGGGGTATGATATTGATTGATTTACAAATATTGTGCCATCCTTGCATCCTTGGAATAAATCCCACTTAGTCATGATGGATGATCTTTTTGATGTACTTTTGAATTTGGTTTGCTTATATTTTGTTGAGAATTTTTGCATCTATGTTCATCAGGGATACTGGCCTGTAATTTTCTTTTTTTGTGGTTTCTTTGTCTGGTTTTGGTGTTAGAATGCTGCTGGCCTCATAGAATGAGTTTGGAAGTATTCCTTCCTCTTCTGTTTTTTGGAATACTTTAAGAAGGATGGATATTCCCCTCCCTTTTTAAGAATCTTATCTGTTCTTATCTGAACACAACGTTTGCTGCCATATCCCTGTGTTTAGAACAGTGCCTGATACATAGTAGGCATTCAGTAAATATCTGGTGAATGAATGAATGAATGGATGTATCAGGAATCATGTCTTATTCATCTTTTATCTCTAATTACCTAGTACTCATCTTCCTTGACTTACAGTAAGGTTACATCCTGATAAATTCATTGTAAATTGAAAATATTGTAAGTTGAAAATGTATTTAATACACCCACTGAATATCATAGCTTTGCCTAGCCTATGTTAAACATGTTCAGCATACTTATATTAGTTAACAGTTGGGCAAAATCATATAGCACAGAGCCTATTTATACTAGTGTTGGGTATCTGATATAATTTATTGAATACTGTACTGAAAGTGAAAAACAGAATGGTTGTATGGGTACAGCATGGCTATAGGTGTATTGGTTGTTCACCCTCATGATCACATGGCCAACTGGGAGCTGCCCAGCATCACAAGAGAGTGCATTACTGCATTTTGTTAACCTGGGAAGAGATCAAATTCAAAATTTGAAGTATGGTTTCTACTGAATGCATATCACTTTGGACCACTGTAAAGGTGAAAAGTCATAAGCTGAACCATTGTAAGTCAGGGGCCATCTATACTGTAATTGGTCCACAGTAGATGTTCTTTCCATTTCCTTGAATGAATTATTAATGAAAACTCTTACAAGTTTGCTGGCATCATTAGAATTTGCTTGGTCTATTCTGTTACTTTAACATTTTAGACAGCCATATAGCAGTTAAGCTTCCAACTGCCATAAAGGTTGTTTTTTTATGCCATGAAATCTTTACCAGTGACTATTGTAACAGCTTCTCTTAAAAACATACAACATGGAGTTGGAAGGAACTTTATAGCTATGCTGACCTGCTCCTTTCATTTTATAAATGTAGAAACTGAAGTCAAAAATAGGGTAAATGATTAACCACCATCATAGAAGCAACAGGAAAAATGAGACTTTGGCCCTATTCTCAAGAAATTTACATTTCAACATTGTAAAAAAATGAGATGACTAGAGAATACTTAAAAAAATTTTTTTGATAACTAAAGAAGCAATGTCTAAGAAGGATCTAGTACATCATGACTGTACTTCACTTTCATCTTTGTGATGGGAATCTATGGTTGTTTTCCTTAAATACCTTTATGTGACTCTTCTAAAGTTAACATCCTTCAAAATAGGTCATCCCTTTCTCAACTGCAGCTTTTACATAAAATTTTGGCGGGGAGCAATATCTAGAGCAAAGGAGGTAACTTAGAGCTGTTGTCTCTAAGCATTTTTGATTAAGCACTCCTATCAGTAAAACAATTTTGAGCTTGCATCCCTAGAGTAAAACCCCACCACAATGTGAAAAGTGGGACCCCAAATTTTTACTTTTGTAAAGGTCATGTATTGTGAGACTAACAGAGTGATGAATGTAGCCTGCGCTATAAGCTGGCCAGAGCTCAGGGCTTCAGTGGCACGTCCAAACCATCCAGGTCCTGACAGCAGTTTGTTGTCATTTGTTGGCAAGTGACTTCTGGCAAGATCATTCTAACTTACATATTGAGGGGGATGATTCTGTGTTATGTGGTTGCTGGGACTTAAAAATCCAGCTCCTTTCTGTTTGATGTGCAGGAGGGTGGGGACAGGAGCCAGTTGCCAAATTCACATTGCTATGTGGCGTGTTGTTGTAATGTTTGGCAGTATACTTCTAAATTACATTCATTAATCAATGGCTAGTATATACTTAAGTATATATATTTTGGTCAGGTTTTGAATTAAAGTTCATAAATATGAATCTTCAAATAAGCTTTTTTGATAATCTTGAATTTTTTTGGAGAGAGGCTGGCTTTGTGTTAGACCAGATTAGATTGTCTCTGTTTTTATGTCTTGTGACCGATAAAGAGTACCTGCAATGAATAGACATGTCAGCTCTGCCATTTTCTTGTTTACTTATACTTATGCTGTAATTATCTCAATTCATGGCTTCTTTGTAGGTTTCAGTATTTAAGTCGATTGTTCATTTTGGGAGGGGTAACTTAGTTGAAATTAGATAATATAACTTGAAAAATAATGTAACCTGATGTATACTGCAATATGCTGAAGGTCCCACTGTCAACCTGAGTTGTGGAACTTTTATTGTGCCTCCAGGTTTGATACATAGATCAAGTGAGACAGCCAGTGCTAAAAATTAGTATAGCTTAAAGAGGTCAAATTTGTAAATTTTTATGGCTTTCCATTTCTTAAAAAAAAGATAAAAATCATAATAGAAGCTTTAACATTTTCCCCCATTATCTAACTGATCACTGCATATATGGCCTTGAGGGCACTTATGTCACTTTGGAGACTTGACTTTGAAAACAGGCTTTGAGATTATATGTCCAGGCTTTCAGTTTTAGGTTTTACTCTGATCTGGATTTAGGCAAAAATGATGACATGAATATGGCCGACAGACACATGAAAAGATGCTTAATATCACTAATGCATCAGGGAAATACAAATCAAAACCACAATGAGGTATCACCTTATACCAGTAAAATGGACACTGTCTAAAAGACAAGAAATAACAAGTGTTGGCGAAGATGCAGAGAAAAGGGAACCCTTGTGCATTGTTAGTGGAAATGTAAATTGGTACAGCCACTGTAGAAAGCAGTATGGCGATTTCTCAAAAAAACTGAAAATATAAATACCATATGACTCAGTAACTCCACTTCTGGAAATTTACCTGAAGAAAACAAAGTCACTGATTCAAAAAGATATATGCACTCCTATGTGTATTGCACCTAAGTGTCCATCGATAAATGAATGGATAAAGAAGATGTAGTACATGTAAATAGTAGAATAACACTCAGCTATAAAGAGAAGGAAATCTTGCCATTTGCAACAACATGAATGGACCTAGAGGGCATCATTGTAAGCTAGGCAAAGACAAATACCATATGATTTCACTTATATGTGGAATCTAAAAAACAAAACAGCTAAACAAAACAGAAATAGACTCAGACACAGAGAAGAGACTGATGGTTGCCGTGGAGGAGGGTGAGATTGGTGAAGGGGATAAAGAGGCATACAATTCCAGTTATAATATAAATTAGTCACAGGAGTTGAAAGTACTACATAGGGAATACAGTCAGCAATATTGTAATATCTTTGTATGTTGACAGATGGTAATTACACATATCATGGTGAGCATTTAATAATGTAGGTAATTGTCGAATCACTGTTGTAATACTGTCTATCAGCTAAACTTCAGTTTACAAAATTAAAAGAATGTACTTCCTATTCTTTAGTCTTTACGACCCATCTTTGCCATTTAATCACATATTGCCTTCCATTATCACTTTATTCTGTCTCTGGCTTACCTGCTCTATTAGACTTAAACTCCTGGAGGATAGACACCCATGTCTTGTGTGCCCCTAGCATAATACTTTGTATGTCATAAACTCATAGTAGTTAATTGCTGAATAAATAAACACTCTTAATTGTGGATATTCTTTACATTGAAATGTGTAATCCTCCTCAACTTTCTACATGAAAAATGAAAGTAATGTTCTTAGTACCTTAAAGCATTATAAGAAGCAACACATTTGTATATGTAGAATGAGTCTATTTTCTGTGATGAAAAATCTGTATATAAACAAAGGGTTAATCTTCCTAAAATACAAATGGAAAAAGAGACACAATCCACTAGAAAAGCAGTAGACTGTGAAAAGGCAGTCCACAAAAGAAAAAAAATGACTGCTCATTAACATAAAGTCAGATTCATTAGCAACTAGGGGCATGCAAATGAAAAACAAGATGCCATTCTTTTTTGCCACTAGATTATAAAAAGATTGATCATACCCAGTTATGGGGAAGTTTGGAGTGAGAAACAACATTTATATGCTGTTGGGACTGTGAATTGGGGAAGGTAATTAGTATCTGTTTATGTTTAACATGCATATATTTTTTGACCCAGCATTCCTACTTTGGGAAATTAATCTTATGGAATGTACAGGGTATTAATTATAAAGTTGTTTATATAATTGAAGGCTGAAAGCAACCTGCATTTCTAACAAAAGGGAAATGGTTGAATAAATTATGTTAGATCTATCCAGTGGAATAATACTCAACTATTATTGACCTGCAGAGCTGTACATGATATATTGTTAGATGAGACAAACAAGTTGATGAATAATTATATAATGTGATCCCATTGTTTTATTAAACAAATGCAAGAAAAAGATGACAACCTACATGTATGTATACTGTGTATTGTTATCTGTGTTAAAGTATATACACATAATGAGGAATGATACAGCTGTTAATAATAGTAACTCTGGTGTTGCAAGATTAGAAAGGAAAGAGTCCATATTATTAACTTTTTATCCACTTTTGTGTTGCTAGATGTTTAAAACAAATGTGAATCATTTTATAATTTTAAAAAGTTAAGTTTTATATAAAACTAGACTGATTTCTCTGTCAATTTGTAGCTGCATCTGCTATTTATTGACACTCTAGAAATTCTGAGTATAGTTCAACTGTTACGACGGAGTATAGTTCAATAGTTAAGCCTGCTTGTCTTCTTCCAATTGGATATAATTATAATTATTGTGATATGTTGAAAAGAATGTAATGTTATGTTTTAATCTAACTACTTATATGTTTATTTTTAGCTGTGCGTGAATGTGTGTATATGCTGTGTAAAATAAGAGTGTCAAGTAATGAGGTTGAATTTATTAGATAAATCAGAACTTAACTATTAAAAAGAATATCTGTGTTTCTGTTCTGGATAAGATGGAGTAAGCATACTCCACTTTGTCTGTCCCACTGATGCACTAGGAAGAATCCAAGTAGTGGCTATTTAAGGATTCTGAAAAGTAAACTGTAGCAAGTAGATTGGCGAAAAAGACCAGAACTTAAAAAAGCACTGAACCAGGAGCGAATTTACTTTTTCTTTCACCTGGGTCTGCTCCCCTCTGTCCCCCTGTGCCAGGACTTGAATTCTGGGAGATTAGCATCAGTGCAGTCAGAGCTCTCAGGAAAAGCCCTCCAGTTAAGGTTCAAGGAGCAGGAAAGAAGGCTCCTGGCAGCACACACCTAACTCTGAGGCAGAGAGCTTCCTCTCTGAACAGAGGAGTTGTCCCAGGGCAGTCGTTTTAGAAATGACACCAAAAGCATGTTCCATAAAAGAAAAAAAATTGATAAATTGGACTTCAACAAAATTAAAAATGTTTGCTCTATGAATGAAATAAACTACAGACTGGGAGAAAATATTCGTAAATTACATATCTGCCAAAGAACTGTCTAGAATATATAATAAGAACTCTAAAAACGTAAAAGAAAACAAACAGCTCTCTTAAAAAATGGGGAAAAAAGACTTAGGCAATTCACCAAAGAAGATATACAGATGGCAAATAAGCACATGAAAGAGGCTCAACTTCATTGGCTATTAGAGATCTGCAGATTAAGACTATGTTGAGATACTCCTACGCATCTATTATACTGACCAGAAGTACCAGGGATGATACAGAGCAATTGGAATCCCCATACATTGCTAGTGGCAAAGCAAAGTGGTACAGCCACTCTGGAAAATAGTTTGGCAATTTCTTATGAATTTAACAGGCTTACCAGATGGCCAAGGAATCTCACTCTTAGAGAAACAAAAATATAAGTTCACACAAAAACTTGTACATTAATGTTTATAGCAGTTCTATTTATAATTGCCAAAAACTGGAAACAAGTCAAGTCACAGGGGTTGTTGGAATGGATAAACCGTGATATATTCTTATAATGGAATGCTATACAGTAAGGAAGGAACTATTAATAACATGCAACAACTTGGATGAGTCTCCAAAGCATTATGCTGAGTGAAAGAAGCCAGTCTTAGAAGATTATGTATTATATAATTCCATTATATGACATTCTGGGGAAGATAAAACTGGTGAGGAACATTATTGGTGGTTGATGGAAGTTGAGTAGGGGGAGGATGTGACTACAAAGGAATATCCCAAGGGAGTTTTTTTAAGGTGTTGCAACTATAATTTTCACCACATTTTGGAAGATTTTTGTCTATTGTTTAGTCAAATATTTAAAAATACATTTCCTCCTTCTCTCCTGGGATTCCAGTTATACATATTCAAAAACTTGATTTACTGGGGGGTGTCCTTAGGGTGTGTCTGCTATTATCTCTCCAAAGCAGAGGCCTGGTGACTTCTGTCAATATGTCAATAGCCATGCCACTCCACTGATTACATGTAACAAGGTCTCTTTGTGCCTTTGCAGATGACCTTTGGTTTATGATGAAATATATAATTTTGAATTTCCTAATATTAAGTATCTAATCCAAGTGAACAGAATTAGGGTGAAAATCTTCCTTGGGATATACCTCTAAGACTCAAAGAATTCTAATTTACTAATATGGGTATTTGTTGATAGAAGCAAATGCTTCATTATGTAATTGAATGTGACATTAATTCTCTGACTGTGCTTTGTCAAATTACTTTTACTCTCCAGTGCAGGAAGCACAGCCATGGCCCCCACGCTCCAGGATTTGGTCGGCATGGAGTCTGTGAACATGAGAACAAGGAACTTGCCAAGGCGAGAGAAACTCTTCCTCTTATAGAGGACTCTAGTAACTGTGACATTGTAAAAGCTACTCAGTAAGTCTTCCTAGTGCTTTGTTTTATCCTTATGTTCAGTTGAGTTACAATAATGTATGTACAGTTGATGGCACTCCAGTGTATACCTTCCTCACTCCAAACTCCAGCACTAGTCTGTCAGTCAGATGACCATCAGAGCACTTAATACAGTGCACCTACCAGTCTCTCCCATTAGATGTGAGCAGCTTTTTAGCAAAAGCATGTCTTCTTCATCTTTGTAGCCCCACTTTTGCCCAGTTCTTGTCTTGTTTTAAGTGTCCAGTAAATGTTTGTTGAGTGAATGAATGATTTTAAGTGACACTAAAATTAGACTCAATTTGGAACAAAAATCTGAGCCTTTTAAAATATACAACCAGTATATGTAAATAGGATGGAACAGTATCAGCTCACACATTTATGGATGTTTTAAACTATTTATTGAGTACTTCCTATGTGCTTTTTTACTGGGTGCACTAGAAAAGTCAGTGAAGTAGAAATAAGTTTACTGTCCACTTGAAACACATAATGGGTTGTTTTGCTTGCATTGAAAATGAAAGTATGTTTTTGAAAGTTTCTCTTTAAGATCTCCATATGTGTGTATTTGCATTAAATCATTTCCAACATTTTCACCCTTATGGATGTCAGAGATTATTAAACATCCACCCATTTCTTGCCATGGAACATATTTTGAAATATTTTGTCTATCAGACTACTTTAATTAATCAATTTTCTTAGTAATCAAATATAAATCTGCCCATCTGAGCATGAAAGGAACTAATATTACCACACTAACTTGATATAATTTCTGTCAAAAGCAGTTTGGTGATTAATTAGGTTGTTTGCCCTTAATGAACTCTAATGTATTATTTATGTTAAAAGAAAATGGACAGTTACTTGAGTATACTAATTACTAGTTTATATGAACTCTAGAGTCCCTGGGAACCACTACTTTAGGTGTATATGATTCAATAGTATTTCTATTATTATATTTATATTAAGATGAGAATGATCTTAAGGTAAATATTTGCTCTAATTAGAATGGAAACATTTAAATGTTTCTCTGTTATTGGTAAAGCTCTGTTTGATAAATGTGAAAAATTAGACTACATTCATAGGGAATCAGTAAAAGCTCACATAATACATCTTTTCTAAAAATCTGCTTCAGGTCTTGAACCTATAAGTGATTGTGGAGAGATCTGTAGGTAGTATTTGGAAAGGGCAAAAGAGTTAGGATGTGTGTATGCATTTTCTGTACCACTAAAATCCTAATCAGTGTGTACTCTTATATTTCTCATATAAAGGGAGTATTTCTTTTCCAACAAAATGTTAAAGCTGACTTTTGAAAAAGAGAATAAAAATATGTATATCATTATCAACAATTTACTCTCTTACTAATATTTTCATATAACATTGTCAAACAGGTATCTCTTATCTTTTAAAAAATGCCATACAGACAGGCGCACACATGCATTTTGGTGAGGCAGAAATTATTTAGCAGTGTAGGAAACAGACAATTCTGCCATTTGGTTTGATTTTGACCCTTGAGGGCCTATTGAAAGTTTCAGGCCCCTCTAAATAGAAATAAGTTTCAGAGAAAGTGCTAAATGGTCTATCAGGACTTAATAGTTCTATTGAAAAGAAATAATTCGAATAAGTGACTTAAAAAATTAGTGTAACATTAAAAAGAGATATTTCTCTATTTTTTATTCTGATAGTTAAATAACTCTTTCGAATATCCCTCAAGTCCATCCCTCTTTTTCCATTTCTATTGCCTCTCTTTAGATTCTCAGTGCCTCTCACCTGTATTTATTGCAGGAGCCTCTGAACTTGGTCTCTCAGTCGCTGTCTTGCTATCTTCTAATCAGCTTCCATGCTGCCACTAATGTGATCCTAAAACTCAGTGCTTTAAAACCTTCAGTGCTTTCCCTTTGAACTATAAAGTCTAAACTTCATAGTATGGTGCAGAAGGCCCATGCAATTTTTGCATGCCTCTTCTAGCCTCATCTCTTCCCATTTCCTTTCTTATGCTTTATGTTTCCACAGTGCTAAGTTACTTAGATTTTTCTGAGCATCCATGCAGTTTCACATTTCGGATTTTTGTACATTCTATGCCCTCTGCCTGAAATGCCCTCCCTTAAGCCTATTAATGTAGCTCATATATCATGTTTCATCTCCTTCAGGAAAGGCTAAATCATCCTTCATTTGGTATATGTATACCGTGTCCATATTTCATTGTCGAATCTTTCCTATTCCAAGTTTGCTATTAGTCTCTCACCCCTATTGTGAGGCCACTGCATGGCCTTGGTTTGAATCAGAAATAAGATTGTAGGCAGGAATCGGTGCCATGCATTCCTTGCACATAGCAGAAGAGTGAATGAAATTTACTGAAGGAGGGCAAATGTGAATGTTAAAGTTTAATTAAGAAAATCGAGTTAAACTCCAAATGGATTAATCCGATCAATTAGCAGGTTTACTTTTGTTGTTTGGCTTTACAATTTGTCCTCTTTGTGTACATCTTTGTTAATTATTGTATTTCTGTGGTGGCTCACAGACTGGATAAAGATATGGTAAAAGGAAGAATTTTGATAGTTGAAATTATTTTAATGATACCAATTATGCTTTTTTTTTTTCATATTTGAGATACGGGATTTTTGAACGATGTAAAGAGTTGGTAGAAGCAGGATACGATGTCAGGCAACCAGACAAAGAAAACGTATCGCTTCTTCATTGGGCTGCTATTAACAACAGACTGGATCTTGTAAAGTAAGATGAGATATATGTGTGTTAATTTATAATTCTAGACCTCTCCTTTATTTGTCTTTTTTCTTCAAGTGTGAGTGTTGAACCGTGTGTAGTCCTTTATTATAAATGAATACCTGAAACCTTGTGCCATACCCATCTGTTATCATAGTGTTGAAAAGGACCTGGGAAATCATCCACTCCAGGATTCTCATTGAACCAAAAAAGAAAATTAAAGAAAAAGCCATGGGGTCCCATCATAAAGATAAAGTAAGGTAGTGAAATTGAACATGTTTTGAAAAGGAGAAGCATAATATAAACTTTCTCAGAATAGAACAGAAAGTTTCATCCAGTAAAAAAAAAATATTGAAATATTTTATGTTGTAATGATGTCAGGAAAATAAATGGGTAGGGAATAATTTAACTTTTTTTTTTTTTTAACTAAATATGGGATACATTTTTAAGTAGGCATGTATTGGATTTTATAAAATAATTCACCTTCATAAAGCACTACTACCTCCCCATTTTTGTTTGTTTTATACCTTAGTGTATAAGATGTGTGTATGTGATGTGTATATATTTTGTAATATGCATATTTAAAATCCCTGAGGCTTAAGATAAAAATATACTAAAGTTTAAAACATACTAAAATAAAGACACATTATGTACTTGTAGGCAAACTCTTTTTTGGGGGAAATAGGTTGGTGTATTGTTTGAATAATATGATATATGAAGCACAACTTTGAAATAATGAGACTAATTCCTATAAACCACAAAGATAATAAATCTTTTTACCTTATAGGTTCAATTTTTGCCATGGACCACATCTGTGTTCCCCAAATAGAAAGCAAAACACTCAAGGTGTCTAACTTTTCTGAAAGTATTTGAATTAATTTTTTTACTGCTTGCTTTTAGAATTCATCCCCACATAGTAATTCTAATTTTAAACTGTTAAAAATGACAATTTCACCTTTCTTCTTGCAAATTAAGTAAAATATATGTGTGAGTGTAAATGTTTTGATTATAAACCATTTCAAGAGTGCTGTGGTAGTAAAATATGCAGAGAGTCAATACCATGTGTTTGGTATCTAAGTTATAATGGAATGGTCATGACAACAGGAGTAATAATTTTTACGCTAAGAATATTTCTCCCAAGTGTCTGTTGGATGCTGTTGTGTGAATCTCTGAGGCATCTATAAAGCTGCGTGTCTTAGGGAGGGTTATAACTGTAATTTCTATTTTCTAATACATTTATACTAATGTTTCCTTTCTCAATATGAATTTTAACTTTTAAATCTTATTCTCATTTATGTCTGCTTTTAACAGGTTTTATATTTCAAAAGGTGCTGTGGTAGATCAGTTAGGTGGAGATTTAAATTCAACTCCTCTTCACTGGGCCATCAGGTAAAGGTTTCTTTTAAACACTGAAATTGCTGTTCAAAATCAAAAGTAACTTGAGTTCATTTTCTGAACATTATAGGCCAGTACTTTCCAAGAGAGCTTTCTGTGATGTAAATGTTCTAATCTGTGCTGTCCTATATCGTAGCCGCTAACTGCATGTGAATGTGAAATGTGGCTTAATACAAGTAAGGAATCGAATTTTGGATTTTTTTTAATTTTAACTAATTTGAATTTCAATAGTCACAAGTGGCTAGTAGCCACCATATTGGAGATTGCAGTTATAGACCATTTGAAAGGCTTTCTTTTTCCCCACCATCATTAAAAAAAAAAAAAATACAGTTTTGAAGAGTCTTCCCCAGACAATGTTTTTTGGGTTTAATTTAGGGCTCCACTATGTTGCTCAAGCTCAGGTATGTATATTATAATTTCTTATAATCAAAATAAATCCTTTGTATTTGATCACATGAAAAAAATTGATAGTTCAGTGAACTCTGAACTCATTCAGTTCTTTTCTGTCGTGTGGATTGGCCATCTGAAGCTGAAGCTAATTAGTGCCTCTCTTGATTACTTTACAACCTCTTCATCTTTCATTTTGACTCGGCTCTCTGTGGTTGGTGTGGTTGACATGAACCTGAAACTAAAGAGAATAATTGTTCCTGTAAGGCAAGGAGTTGAATCTTGTCTCTACAGCCAAGAATTTTGAAAAATCTAGAGTTAACTCATCCTCTTTAACCTGCTGAGGGACAGTGCTTTACATGGCAAATGAGCCATATTCATTTGTAAAAATATGTAATTCTTAGTAATAATGTTACCACAGTATATCTGCCATCTACTAATGTTATACTTCAACTTATTTGGCTTATTGTTTTTAAAATAGCAACAGTGAAGTCTTTAACAGTGATGTTAAATTTTTTGTTTTTAGCTTTAGTCATGTAAAGTTATTATTTACATATGGTAGCAACATAAGCTTTAAGGTTATTAAGTTTATTACCTGCACTCAGGAAGGACTGTCCAGGTAGTTCTAAGTTTGGAACATCTAAGTAAATGACGTTCAGAGAATCTCTAGTGTTTTAAAAATCTTACTGTTAGAAAATAATCTATATCTAAACAAAATCCCCCACGTCTTAAGTATATCAGTTTCTCCCTGAATTTTTTTCATTTTCTGCATGCTACAGAATATAGTATAATCTTTATTCTTTATTTACAGACAAGGGCATTTACCTATGGTCATATTATTGCTGCAGTATGGTGCAGACCCCACTCTCATCGACGGAGAAGGATTCAGCAGCATCCACCTGGCAGTATTATTTCAACACATGCCCATTATAGCGTATCTCATCTCAAAAGGACAGGTATGTTTTGAAATACATCTTATACTCAGCTATTACAAATCTGAAGAGATTCGGAAGATTTTTAGTAACTGTCCTCATTTTTAAAGTAGAAGTTAATAGATGACTATACATTCAAATATTAGCCTCAGTAAGTCTAAGTATTGAATATTGCTTTTCCTGCTTCATTGGAGCACAAAGGACAGGTCATTTAGCTCAGTAACATATAGTAGATGTTTCTGAAATTTGTAAGCTCATAATGGTTTTCCGTATGATCCTAGCAATTTGCAGACTTTTTCAAAAACATGACTTCAAAACCTGTATTTTTCTTCTGGTTGAGTATAGAAATGGTAGTCAGATCACTAAATTAACCCATCATTTACTTTCATTATTTGAGTCCAAATGGGGGACCAATTTGAACATATGCTTCTTATTGTTCACTAGAGTAATTCCTTGAAAAATGACTTGTCTTAAGAGACATCCATTTATGGCACAGGTTAAATTGTAGGGTGTTGGCAGTGGGAGTTTCACTGTCAGCTGTTCTTGCCTGGGACATGCTTTCTGGTAGCAAAGTAGTTTACACAGCAACAGTCTTGCCTGTGACAGGCATGGAAACATGTTTGCACAAACGCTGTTGGAATGAGTGTTCTCTTTAATAAGCACTTTCTATCCAAATTAGCCAGTTGAAGTAGACTAATTATAACTTCCTAGATCTCATTTTGGAAAGACAACATGAGAAGGATTCCTTTCTGTTTCTCTTTGGGCTCCTTCCCAAGTTGTATTCCTTCAAGGCCTGTAAGAGTCTTCAGTAATTGAAAGTCTTTCTTTGATTTGATTGAAATCATTATCAAACACCTTAAACTTGGGCCTGTTTTATTAAAAGGAGCATATCTTTATGAAGATATGATTTCTTTCTTTTTTTTTTTCTATATTGTAGAAAATAGAATTTTAAAGAATACTACTCTTTAGAGCGGAGTTCGATAAGTCTCCAAAGACAGTGAGTTGCCTCAGAAGATAGGGAGGTCACTATTACTGGGTGTGTTTAAGTAGAGACTGGGTGACTATCTATCTAAGAGATGATAATCTGAATTAATATGTCAGGTAAGGTCTGAACTCAGTGAATTCTAGGTCTCTACAGTCACTTATATTTGAGTGATTATCAGCTTTTTTCTCTTTCCCTTTGCTTTCTTCCATTCACCATATAATACTTTAAGGCATAAATTCAGATTTTCCCTTTAAAAATATTTTGTAGAAATCAGCAGATTTTTACGCAATGGATGTGAAGCAGAACATTTCTATTCAAATGATATTTGAACCCTTTCTTGTAGACACAGTGGTAGTATTTAATGCATTAAAGAGAATTCTTTAATAAAGAAACCTGAATTCTATTTAGAGAAGAAAGTGAATTTTGACTGTTTTCAGTTCTGCTGACTGACTCTTCTTTTTGAACAGAGTGTGAATATGACAGATTTAAATGGGCAGACACCTCTCATGCTTTCAGCTCATAAAGTACTTGGGTAAGTGAGTTAAACTGAATTGCCTCATTCTGATTCTTGGTTCTGACCATTTCTTTTCTGTGTATATAATTTTAAGTATTTTAGTCTATGTGGGATGACACTACATTCTGAAGAAGAAAGTAAAATTTTCCACTTTTACTTTTAATGTAGTTTTAGTTCAAGTATGAATGTTTTCATAATTTGAAATCTAGAGGATAAATATGCTTTCCAGGAAAAAATAAAATTTGAGGTTCCCTGACATTGGTGACTGCTCTGAAAATATTAATTATAACTAATCTATGGAAATAGTCTGTTTATATGGCCATATCAGGTACTTACATATTTAGGTTTGTGTATTTATTTTATAAACACATGTAATTTAATGACCACCATATAGCCCAACTTCTGGTATTCTTCTATTCAAAACATGTACAGTTTCCCCTTTATCAGTTTGTTTCCAATGTTATACTTAATTTCTGATTCTGATTCTACTTAGGACTTCTCTCCTAGGAACTGAGCTCATTCTGATGCCATTGCCTTTTTGTTCATGGAGTGGTGGGACTGGGGGTAGAACTCTGTTAGAAAGCATTTTGTCTTCTTTACATGACTAAAACTGATAAGTCTGACATCAGGTATAGTGTTTAAAGATCTTGGTAGGATAAGTAAAGTACAATATTGTTTTATTAAAAGAATCTCTTGTAGTCATGAAGAAGGGGAAGGTATTGATGGTAAGGTAAAAATAGTTTATTGAATTCTGCCTTCTGTCTAGTCCGTAGCTTTACAAGATAGACAAATATTTTAGGGTATTAGTTATAGCTCTATTTAATAATTAGAGGGAAAATGGAGTTAGCTTTTAGTTTATCTCCTCAAATATAATATACATTTAATTTTTAATTAGGTAAATAACAGCATTTAATATTGGCCAAGGTTAACTTTACACGCAAAAAAAAAAAATGGTTAACCAATACAATAGCATGAAAGTCCAAGTTTAAAAAACAAAAGCAATTCTTCCACTATCTTGATGTTAAAGTTGTACTATCTACATAGCAGGCTATCACTTGATAGGTGTCTTTTTTGGGGTCTCCTATTAGCACTTAGAATAGAACCCTGAACAAAGAAGTTCTCGGTTTTCTGACTATTTACTGATTGGTTGGTTAATTGATACATTATCTCGAAAGATTCATTATTTGCATTTACCCTTCAAATCATTCATCTCTCTAATACCCCTTGGTATTTTATTGTTTTGAGACAGGTCAGAACCAACTGGATTTCTTTTAAAATTTAATCCTTCTCTTAGTGTGGTTGATAAAATACACCAAAATACTCCACTTCACTGGGCAGTTGTAGCAGGAAATGTTAATGCAGTTGATAAACTTCTGGAAGCTGGTTCTAGTCTGGATATCCAAAATGTTAAGGTATGACCAGGTATTTATCTCCCTTAGTTTATTATATCTTTGTTATAAGATTGATAAGTTAACATAAAGATGAGCTGTACATAGTTTCAGTTACCACAAAAAAGACATAAACAGTAGTAGCTTATTAGAATAAATATTTTTAGTCTTTTATTCTGTTGAATTTTTATAAGAAATTTAGCACCCATACAAAATCAAAATATAATTGTATAACTTTTTCCTCTTTTTTTTAAAGGGAGAAACACCTCTTGATCTGGCTCTACAAAACAAAAATCAGCTCATTATTCACATGCTAAAAACAGAAGCCAAAATGAGAGCCAACAAAAAGTTCAGACTTTGGATATGGCTGCGGAAATGCGAGGTATTTTCAAATGGGGCCTATTCTGTGGGCTATAAGAACTGTCTTATTCATTTGTTTTTGTCTTTCAAGGTATCAGGGGAAACCAGGGAGTTGACTTAGTGCTGTATTATTATCTCCTGATTATATCCTTCCCACGCATGCCATGACCTCAAGTTAGAAATTTGACACTTTCATTGGCAATTTATTGTTGGCTCTCAGCTAGAAGGCTCTAAAACTTTGTTACCTTGTGAATATCATGGTGTGCTTCTAACATTTATTTAATGAGTGAATTAAAACATAGATGGTTTAGATTCTTAGAGTAGCAATAGGAGAAATAACCTGATTGCAAGGAATTTTATAGACGCTTTTCTTAAAGAAGTTGTTTCTTACTAAAATTTCTTTCAGAAGGTAAATAGTAACATTCAAAATGTTTTGTTAGAATTATGAGGAGTTAGCCTTTAAAAATGACAATGTTGCAAACTTCAAGCATGTAATATCTCTTCATAAAGTAAAACACATCTGGAACTATGAGCGATGACACCTCAATTTTATTCTTTTTTTAACTTGGTAGTTCTGAGTGGTGTCCTTGTAAACTTAAAAGTGAACTGAATGGTAGAAGGAGTTAGGAACTTTAGCTTGTTCTCATGAATGGCCAACTAAGTCTAAGTCATAGTAATGAATGTGATTCAAGTTGTTTAAATGGGATATTGGATTCCACTATTTTTAATGTTTTTAAGTATGATAGGTAAGCATCATCTTATCTAATAAAAGCTAGTAATTATATTTTCAGAATAATTCTAAATTAACAGATACCAGATTTCTATACAGAAAGTTACCTGCTCTGCATCTAATTTCACCTCTCAAAATGTCAGATGTGTTTTATTTTTCCTTGAATCTCTTTTCTATCTATTCATTCCCTTGGTGATTCATGCATTTTCACGGCTTTGAATGCTGTCTATATGTGGACAACTCCCAAATTTATCTCTAGTTAGGCCTTTCCAGACTTATATATCCACTTACCTACTTGACTTACCCAGTTCCGTGTCCACTAGGTATCTCCAGCATAGCATATTCAAAGCTGAACTCCTGATCTTCTCCCCACCTGTCCCCAATTATTCTGTCCACAACCTTCCGCATCTTGGTAGGTGGCAACTTCAGCATTCCAGTCATCTTTACCTTTTTTTTGTCATACCATGTATCTAGTCCATCAGAAAAACATACTGCCTAGTTCTTCCTCAGTATATACCCAGAATCTGACCCCTTTTCACCACCCCACTAATGGTATTTTGGTCCAGCCACCATTACCTTTCATGTGAATTGTTGCAGCTGTTTGACCCATCCCTGCTCCCGCTCACCTTTGTTTGTTCTCAACAGAGCAGCCAGATAAAGCTTTTAAAATGTAAGTCACATCCTATCATTCATCTGCTCAGAATCCTATGGTGTCTCCCTTTTCTTCCAGAATAAAAGCCACAGTCCTTACAATGGCTTAAAAGGCCCTGAGTGATCCAGCTTTTATATAAAATCCACTACATTTGTCTGTCTTCCTCCGCTCCATGACAGAAAGACCTTAAATTTATTGATGTATCCCAAGTGCCTCAGACAGTGCTATCTACCATACAGTTAGCACTGGAATCATTAGCATCCTGAGGATTTTTCAGTCTTTGGCCTCCGTGTGACATTTAACACTGAAAACTATTCCTTTCTTGACATTCTCTTCCCTGGCTTCATAGGAACCTTGCTCCTGGTTTTCATCCTGCCTTTCTGGTCACACTGATCACTCGAAGTTACCTTTGGGGACTTAGCTTTTTTACCCTTAAGTGTTTGTTTTGGCCAAGATTCTGCCCCTTTCTACCTGCACACAGTCCTTGGGATGTTCATTCATGGCTTTCCCACCTGTACACTGGTAAATACCAAGCTTTCCCCTGAGTAGTAGGCCTGCTTTTCTGACTGCCTCCTGGCTATCTCCTAGAGGTCATTGGCATCTGCAGTTGCACTTGCCCTACACTTAACTCATCTTTTCTTCCAACTTGTTCCTTCTAAACTTCCATATTAGGGGATGTCACCATCTTGTATCCAGGTTGGAATTCTTATACTTAGGGAGTCTTAGGTGTATTGATTTTTGTGTAGTCTCTTTGTCTTGTTTTATGCTTTCTAACATATAATACTATTTGAAAGAAATTAGTTTTTAAAATGTCAGCTATCATTAGCACTTTCCTAAAAGACCACCATTTCTTGGAGGGGAGGAGAGTAAAACAAAATATGTTAAAGCAACATTTTATAAAATGTATGGCTTTTAAAAGATTGTTTTCCAAGATTTGTAATTTCTCAAACTTCAGATTTATCAATCACCAATTTTGAAGAAAAACTCTGTGCTCTGTTATTGTATTATTATTATGTATTTAGGAAGTAGTTTTTCTATTGAACTAACTATTATTAGATACTTAGGAGGTAAAATACATAAAGTTCTAAAATTCTGAATCTCTTGATAGCTCTTCCTGCTGCTGGTGCTTTCTGTGATTACCATGTGGGCTGTTGGATACATTTTGGACTTCAATTCAGATTCTTGGCTATTAAAAGGATGTCTTCTAATAGCATTGTTTTTTCTGACATCTTTGTTTCCAAGGTGTGTATATTAGTCTTTGCAAGGCTGGTTATTGCATTTCCAAGTTGATTGCTTATCTCTCTCTATTGCTGATTGAGCTGGAATCACAGATTTTTATTGAGCTATAAATGTTCCTTCCCACATAGAAGCATCCTCAGGATTGATGGGAGGGAAGGGCTTTGGTAGTATAAGATTTGGCTGAAAGCAAATTTTTGGTCAACCCAGTAATTTGATTAAATTGGTTGAAAATAAATAGCTCACTTTTTGAATTGTTAATTTTAGTGAGTAACAGGGAGATTTTTGTGACTGTTTTGCATCTTAAAGCATATTTGGCGTGTTTTTCAGATTTTTGTGTTTTTTCCTTTTCTTAATATTAAATTCATTTTAACCTGGTTATTTTGCTTTTAAGGTTTTTTTAGTTGAAACAACCTAATTATAGGAAGTTATAAAATAGTAACTATAGTATGGTTCTATTTTTAGGAAAGTATTTATTCATGATTATAACCAGTCATTAGTTAAAAGTCAGATTGCCTGGATTCACGTCAAGCTTTGCCATATAGCAGTCTGACCTTGAACAAGTTGCTTTACTGGTCTGTACCTCAAATGCTTCATCTATAAAATGAGGATAATTGCGACAGTATCTGCCTCATGGTTAGCACATATGCAATAGTTAGAACCATGGCTGACACACAATACTTAATAATCGAATCACAGCCCAATCTCTTCTCGCTTCCCTTTCTCAATAAAATGGCATCCAGTTCCTGGTGTGAATAATGGGTATCATTCTCTGTTCTTCCCTTCTTTTCACTTCCCACATATAACTCATTATTACCAGTCCTTCCTGTTCTGCCTCCTATTGATCTCTTTCCATCTCCACACTTGGCACCCTTGACCATGCCTCCAAATGGTCTCCTGACTCCAGCTCTCACCTCACTGTCAGTCACCCCCACTTAGCAATTGGGATGGTCTTTAAAAAGGCAACCAGTTTCTGTCTTTTCTCCCTCCAGTAGCTTCAAGCCCTCCAGTAGCTTTTTCTTATATTCAGAATACAATCCAAACTCCTTGTCAATGAGGTATTATGTGACTGCATCTCTGGCTTCACCTCTGCCCTCCTATCCCTTCACTGCTCTCCAGTCTTCTGTTTCTAGAGCACATCAAGCTGATGCCCACCCAGGGCCTTGGTTCTTGCTTGTGTCTTTGTCTGAAGTATTCTAACAAACATGTATTATTGTATAGCTGGAGACACCACTCAGGCCTCAGTTCCACCATTACCTCCTTAGACCATCCCTGACTAACTCTGCTGCATCACCCCATTTTATTTTCTTCGTAGCATTTAATCACCACTTCCTGGAATGTAAGGCCCATGCAAGCAGGACACTTGTCTCTCCTGTAGAACATTTTCATTCACTGAATGAAAGAAAAATGTAACGATGATGATCCATAGAAAAGAATCTAAAAGGAAATACAATATTGCTCTTTTTAGGATGTGATTAGGAATATTCTTATGCCTTTCTTTTGCTTGCAATTCCAGAAATTTCTGGAATAAGTTTGAGCTGCTTTTGTCATAAGAAAAAACAGTATTCGAGGAATCTTATGTCTTGTTTACTCAAAGTCAGATAGCAGGACAGTTGGTTGGAAGTGAGTTAGAATTTAATTATAAAGTAAAAGCTCAAACTTCTGAAAAATGGGAAAATATCTAAAATTGTCTGCTACTCAGAAAACTTTTAACTTAGAGGTACTCATTCATTTTACACTAATAAAATTGACTCAGTCGCCAAATAAATTTTAAGTCAGATCACCAGGAAATCATAATCATTTTGGTTGTTCTGTTTTTTTTTCCCTTTCCTTTTCAGAGAGTAAGTGAGGGCTGGCAGTATCTACTTACCTGGGGTAGGGACATTTGAGATTTTGTTTTCATAGAAATCCACATTATAAAAAAAAATCATAAGAAACCTTTTGTTTTGGCTGATAGTGAATTGAGGGCTTCATATGCTACACCTGGCATGCAGACACAGTTCAAATGGGAGACAAATATATATGGGAGCTTTCTCCGTATTGCTTTTATTTCTCTCAGGATTCTCTGTAGAGTCCCTAAAAGAAATACAAATAGGGTATGTCTCAATTGAAATAAAAAGATTTATTGAAAATATAAAGTCATTTCTAGTGAAGTAATACATAAGTTGCTTATAAGAATTGAACATTTACTTGAGAGTTCTTGTGCTTCTTTCCTCATGTAAAATGGGGTGTTGATAGTGCAAAACTCTTATTACCACATGGAAAGTGGCACATAGTAAGCACTCAGTGAGTGAGAACTGCTATCGTTGTTATTTAAGAGAATCATTGTTATTTAAGGGAATTTAGAACTAAAATTAACATGAATCATAATTATTTGCACTAATACCTTATGTTTATCCTTTTTTCTTTCAGGTTTTTGGTCGGATATAGGAGCCTTGTGTACATACCAACAGTCTTTCTGCTAAGTTCCATTTTTTGGATATTTGTGACTTGGTTCATCTTGTTCTTCCCTCATATCCTTCAAGCTCAAATTGAATGTATATCTCATTTGCCTTTAAAAAATAGTAATGCCATTGTTAGAAGTTTAGGTGTTAGAAGAGATCTAGGGAATTCAAATCCCATTTATATTCACTTAATGATTTTGGTTAAAGATGTTTATTATTGAAAATCTTCTCAGTTCTGGAAATAATCTCAGAGCACACTATGGAAACAGTAAGCATCTAGTGTTTATTACTCACAGGAAGGAAGCAGTAGAATGAGTTAATGCTTTACTTGGACCCAGAAAAATTTGTTGTATTGCTTTGAGATTCTTTGTAAGGTCAGATGGTCCTCTTAACTTCATCAGCAGGTGTAGTTGGTTAATAAATCTTCTGAATACCAAGATGGCCTGTATGGGAGGGCTATTGGGGCAAGTGTGTCTTCCTCAGCAATGGTCAGTACAACATTATTATCCAAGGCAGTGATTTTCAATCTACAGTAAAAATAAACTTACATTGCCACCTAAAACATGTGAAACAAAAGTTTCAGAACACAATACTCCTAATGTGTGTTTTACTTTGAAATTTTGTTTTATCCTATTCTCTTTCTTTTTTAAAAAGGGCTAGTTACAGCCTGCTTAATTCTTTCATGATCTACTGCTAATGGATGGCAGCCCATGGTTTTTTTTTGGTTTTGTTTTGTTTTTTAAAAAACAACTCATCTAAAGAATAGGTTTATCACTTGAAGAGCCAGGCTCAGGCCAAGTCCAAGTTAGGGGTGTGTTATGCTCTGTGTTGATCAAGTCTACTCACCTAGAGGTGGGGATAAGGCTTATTTCTTGGTTTGTAGCTAATTACAATTCCCATTAGGAGGGAGGCATTTCCTCCAGTTTTTGATCTTCCCACCTCTTTCCAGGCTCCTTTCTCCCCTTTTAAGGATCTCAGGAAGCTATTATAACCTTGCTTTCTTTACAAATGGTGAGTAGAATGTACCTTTAGGCATATTCCTTTAACTTCTATGTTATTTCTCTTTTTGGCAATGGTATTTTTAAAAGAAAGAATGTAGAGCTTATGGGAGAGCTGCGTATACTCAATTCAAGAATATTTTTTCATAGAATAAATGTAAAATGAGGGGGCTTATGAGTTCTCAGACTGCATACATCTACTTTCATTATGGAATGTTTTTACTTTAATGATGCTTTTTATTTTGAGTATTATTTATAATACTTTTCAGATTCCTTTAATCTAAATGAATGACACCATGGAATTCATTTGACTTTTTTCAAAATATTTTATTCTGTCTCATAACCTTTGCCTCATAACTGATTTGGGGGCAACTTTTTAAGTATTAGCCTTATTATCACCACTTAGTAAAGGCTTGGGTGATGATAATATGTGATATAAAAATTTATAAGTAACCATGAATGCATAAAATAACAGCACAATATACACCAAAATCACTTGCAGAAGTTCCAAAGCTGGTAGATTGTAGGAAAATTGACATAATTCTAAGAAGGGATGGCTGATTTTCTTTTACCGACCCATGTGGCAATGGAATAAACACAGTTTTTAAATGGTGTTTCTTAGTGAATTTTTAAAATTTAAGCAATTCACGTTATTTCAAATTTTGTGCAAAAAGTCTTATGTTGAATTATTTCAAATTTGCAAAATCAATATTAACAAAACTGTTAATTCCACTGTAGTTTTGAAAACTTCAGTTACAGAACTTAGTATTTAGTTGAGTTTAATTATAAGCTGCTCAGTATTTGTGAAGAGGTGAATTTCCATAGCTAGATGGAATCTTAAGACTTTGGAGTTGACATGATGGGATGTTTCACTGGCATGTACAGCATAAAGCCATTTGATCTAGGCACCTACATGGGCCTGCTACTGGTGAAGTCATGTCAGTCAGTAGGTGGCATACTTTGCCATCTGATCAGTGTTTTCTAGCTGAATGTTAAATGCTGTTTCAACTGCCGTGGGTATGAACTGAGGCGCTGCTCTGCAAAGGCCCATCCTGAGTATTTACACTAGTCGTCTCAGGTTGCCAAGTCTGGATTGTGGAGGCTTCTGCTCCCACAACCATCTGGATGGAGAGGGTCTGGGGCACTGTGGAAAGAACACTGTCTTTGGAGCTGGACAGACTAAGTTTGAGTTTGGGCCCTTATGTTAACTAGTTATGTACCATTGGGCAAGTTATTTAATTTCACTGAGTCTTAGTTTTAATGTAAATCAGGGATAACTACCAAGTTCACGGGGTAGCTACAAGGATTATTCTATGAAGTCTGTAAAGTACTGACCACAGTCCCCTTGCATAATTAGCATTCTGTAAATAATACCTATTATGTTGTTATTATTAATTATACTTACAAATAAATTATGTGAGGAAGGCTGCATGTTGAAATTAATTTTAAGGGCAGTTCTATGTTGGCTTCTAAGGTGATCAGTTTCTTTTGTTGCCTTTTATATGTTCAGCAAGTAATATGTTAGACTTCCACAAGGCATGATTGAGTGGAAGAGATAGGACCTTACTGATGGCTTAGGAGTTAAGATTAAGACTCAGGAAAGAAATGGTGAACCCCTAAATATTACATTTGAGATTCTGGCATGTTGTGCTGAGAATGGCACAGCTTGAGGTCAAGTGAAAAAGAACCAGGAGCTTTGACTAAAAGCGTGGTGTGGGTAGTGCTGCAGCTGTCAAGGAATCCAGTGTATTCTCCAGTAGTAGTAAATGAGGATTTGAGTGTCTAAGCAAAGGACAGCAGTAGCCTCACTGTTGTTCCTCACTATCACTGTATGGCATAAGGAACAATGTTGCTGCTTATCCTGGAGCTGTGGGCACTGCCTTCCAGTTTCAAGTGTGTGGAAGGTTATGATTTGGAAGCCAATGCACTGTATAGAATGGGCATGCAATAAAAATTTATTGAACAAATGAGGAATAAGCTTCTGTAGGGTAGATCTAAAGGACAGCTATAGCATTGATCTATAGTATAGAGCTAAAGGATTTAAAGAATGAAAATCAGTTAGTCCAAGTTATAGAAAGGCAAACTTTAGATCCATATTCAGAGACTTCTTGACTGTAAAAGAGTCCTGGCCTAACTGGGGAGGCTGAGGTGTCTGTAAATATCTGTAACCTAAGGTCCAACTGCCATAGAATCCTCTGTAGAGACTCAGGAAAGACCTATAGGGGGAGGGAGAATATAAGTTAGGTCTTGAAGGTAGTTATGACTGGGACATCCTAAAAGTGTTGTTTTAAGAGTAGAATGGGGGAGTGGGGGCATTTGAGGTCAGTGAACCACACAAAGCCAGCGCATAGAAGCAAGTTTGGCTTTTATGTGAGGGGTTAGAGGGCAGTTTGCATTCCTTGGAGAGAGAGGATCTGGTGATTCTCCTGGGATTTGTTTTATAAGGTATTCAGAACAGAAGCTCAAAATTCAGTCAGTTTCATATGTAGGATGATCCTACTGAATGTATTTTTGAGAACGTGTCATTTGTGTTGAGCCAGATTTTATGGGAAGAAAATAGGATGTGATTCTTTAACGAAAGGTCCTGACCTATGTACTCTTTTAATAGTGTTCTTAATTCATTCTAAGTAAGCTTTATTTGTTGAAATTATATTTCACACGACTGTGTTAGACCATAACTCTTTCTTAAAGCAAGGGGCATCTGCAGTTAAAGTGATAAATGAAACCATCAAGATTTGTTCCTGCCTACCTGAACCAGCTGTGGTTGTGCTGGTTTTGTGGGTTGGAGCAGTGCTTCTCAAACTGTAAAATGTGCATGTGGATCCCCTAGGGATCTTGTTAAAATCCAGAGTATGGTTCTCCAGGCTGGAGGGAGGTCTGAAATTTTGTCTAAACAAGCTTCCAGGTTAAACCATTGCTGTGGGACCATGGACCACACTTTGAGTAGCAAGCATTTAGAGTCTGTTTTATGGCCACCTTTTTCATTCAAGTTTAGCACAAGGCAGCTTGGCAATGCCTTGGAAAGCAGTTACTGTGTCAATAATGATTTGAATTGGGTAAGGAGAATTGGTATACTGCTTTATTACTCTACAGTCATTTGTCTTTCCCTGGAGCAAAATTTTATTTTCTGTACAAAAAATTTGTACCATTTCAAAGCAGCTCACGTTTATTCTTGATTTATTCTTGAAACACTTTTTATCTTAATGTATCCATGGTATCTGCCTTTCCAAAATGGTATTTGGTGTGTAATCACTTTGCAAGGAGAGCAGTTTCTTTTGTTTGTCCTCAATTAACTTGGCCTAATGCAGTTGCAAAGATTAATTACTAAACTTTCCAGTAGGAAATTTTTGCAAGCATTTGTCTAATATATAAGAAAATATATTTAGTTTGGAATCTCTGAACCAAGTGGTTTGTTTCTATGAATGCTTTTGTTAAAATGACCAGAAAATATTTTTAGATGCTTGTAAGAGAGCTATAGTTATACCATTAGAGATTAATTTGGGTCTTGAATGTTTTTCAGTCTCCAAGATGTCCTCATATATTGCAACTATTCCTATCAGTATTTCATAGGAGTTTCAATGAATGCAGAGGCATTAATTATTAGGCAACTATGAGCAAATTCTTGTAGGGTTAGAATATGGGATTTGGGGGCAGGGATGTGCTAATAAGGGAAAGTGAGGATAGAATGCAGAGAAGAGAGATTCTTAGGCACCAGTGGTGAAATTTGCTTGATCATAATTATGCCTTTCTTAATGGAAGCTTGATATGTTCCTTGACTTGGCTTTAACATCTGGCAGGCACCCCTTTCTATTTTATTTTCATTCTCAGCATAATGGGCTTTCTCTACTTTTTCTACAAGACTTGGGCAACTGATCCAGGCTTCATTAAAGCTTCTGAAGAAGAAAGGAAAACTGTGAGCTTTCTTTGTACTGTTACTATTTTTTTTTTAAAATAAGAAGGTCATAACCATGTTGGTTTTTATCATGTCTACATCTCCAGTGCCTGGCACCTTATAGATGCAACATAAATCAGCAAAACTGAGATTTTTTTCACTGTCATACTTTTTCATTTACTTCTATAAAAGTTAAAAAAAAGGTTGTTTTCTACTGAAGTAATACCCACCAAGACTTTTTCATATGTAATATCTGTCAGGAGATATGAACTATTTCTTCATAGTAGCACTTCAGTAATGATCACTTAGCTTAAATTCCCCCATGTAATGTGTGGAGGGTAACCAGGCAGGGCCAGGGGCAGTCTGAGGTGATGACCCTTCTCTTCCCTGAGAATGTGAAGCTGCAGAAGACACATGTGTCTTCCTTTGCTCAATGTTTAGAAGTTGGGAGGAGTATTTTCATTGTTATTCCCTAAAGCCGGTATTCTTGTAAGACTGAGCCCTTGGAGCTTATGATCATCAGTTTTGATGTGTACTGATGGTTTTTAATTCTTTTTTTTTTATGAGTGTATATGTGTGTATTTTTCTCTAGCAGATTATAACTGGGAGATGGTTGCCATTCATGGAGAGAAAGAGGGATGTAATTTTTATGCATTCTAATTTTTTGGCTCTGGTTGAAAAATGCAGCCTTGAAAAGTCTCATTATTTGAAATACAGAATAATTTGGTGGCAAGTATTCCAATTCCACTTCTAGCTACCTTGGCTTGGAGAGAGCTGTGAGAATGGTATATAACCATGCATTTTATGTTCCCCAGTAAAACGTAATCAGAAAGTCAAACTTCATGTCTTTCAGAATATCATCACCCTTGCAGAGACTGGCTGTCTGGACTTCAGAACATTTTGTACATCATGTCTTGTGAGTGAGTCTTTTCTTTATAATTTTTTTCCCCTGTAATAAGAAATCAAATATTGGTAACATTGGTCATGTAAGCATTTGTTAAATCTTCATGGTATACTTATACACCATTGTTTATACCAGGTTCTAATTTTGCTCAACTGTCAGAATAGTTATATGGGAGAATGTTTATAATCTCTTGAAGTTGCCTGTGGTTAAATCTCTTTGTAAATGATCCATAGTGTGTTTTGATTGCTTTTTCCTTCCAAGAAGCATATATTAGAACTAACTTCAAATCAGAGGCTTATGATGAAACCACTTAGTGAAAACTCTCATTTTGCAACTGAGGAATCAAGGCCTAGAAGGAAGAAGTAACTTTCCCAAATTATTGGCAGAGTCAGAAATGTAACTTGAGTTTCCTTTTTCTTAGTCCAGTGCTCATTTCTCCTTAGTCAGTGTGAATAGGCTCCGGAATTCAAATTTCCTTTAGTAATGGTCTAACCAAGACAGACATGCAGAAGTAAAGATTAATAAGGCATTCCAGAGCCTCTATGAATGAATGATCTAATTAGGATTATTTGTGCCAGAGTCTTTATGACTTAAGAATAAAGTTTTGTTTGTGATTTGTTACCACTTGGAGACACTGTTTTTTGCTTAGGCCTGTCTTAATTGCCCATCAGATAAGGAAGCCATTAAGGTCCCTCCATTGCCATGTGTGCAACTCCTGTGTCGCTCGCTATGATCAACATTGCCTGTGGACTGGGCGGTGCATAGGTGAGAGATTGAATTTTTTCATTTACCACTATGGAGATAAGCATATACTTAGTAATATGTACAACTAGTAGAAAAAGTGGAAGGGCATCCAAAGCACTCATTTTATAGCTCTTCTTCATCAGAGAATCATCTCTATGGTATAACACTTAGGTAAAACTGGCCACTTTTGTGTCATTAGCATCAAAATGCTCTGTCTCCAACATCAGGAAGGCAACACATGCAAGAATAGAGTTTGGTTGCCTGGCACCCTCATCCCTTCTGCACTTCTGTAGACCTTTCTCAGGCTGCAGGTTGCTCCTATATTACTGTGTCCAGTCTCCTGCAATATATGTATTTAGTGCTACTCCTTAGATTCATTTTCATTTTCTTGATAAGGCAATCCTTGATATTCAGAAATTGTACTTGTATAAACTTAATACATGGAAGGAAGGAAGAGACAGGGTATGATTTGCCCAAAATCCTGCCTCCCCTCTTCCCTCCAACACAGTATAGGACATCCTAGAGTTGTATATGCTTAGTAAACTTTGTTCTTTTCGAAAAAGTATCTTCCTTTATTTAGTTCAGTTAATGTGGACAGTTGACAATGATATATCAGAGCTGTCTAGTTTTGGTTTAATGATATTTAAAAGCAAAGCAACAGCTTATTTGTTTTTTGCTTTGGTTGAAGGTTTTTGACAGGAAAGGGGTTAATAAGGTCTTGATCTGGAAAATCATCATAAAAAAGTATTAAATCTGTTTTTTTTTCTTTTTAATATAGGTTTTGGCAACCATCACTATTACATTTTCTTCTTATTTTTCCTTTCTGTTGTGTGTGACTGGATTATATATGAATGTTTCATCTGTAAGTATAAATTCTTCTTATAGCAAACTCATACATCCACACCTATATATACTTTTCTTTGTAAACTCTTGTATATCACATTCTGGCTGAGTGATTATAAACCTTATCCCTAAGAGAAATGAAATGAGTCTCTCTAAGACTTCCCCAGCACTGGGAAGCTGGAAAAATGCTTCACGAGGTCAGTTGTCAGTACTTTGGAAGACATTGTACTCTGAAGTGACCTTGATGAATTTGAGAAGTGGTCAAAAATGCTAATTCATTTAAGGCAAGTTTAGATTTATCCCATGGTGAAGTGAGGAAAAATCAGCTGCTCAAGTATGAAACAAGGGAAGGGATAATTAAATAAAAAGGTTGGTGGTGGAGAGATTGGGTGAGAGGGGAAGTGGCCACAGTAGTTAAGAAACAAAACTCTGAAAGCACATGCTATCTGATAAGTAAGTGACAACTTAGAACTGATGGGGAAACTAATAATCATTGAAAGGTTGGAAGTGATAACTTGGAAGAAAACATTAGATTGCTTATTTTACATCTCTTAAAAAGGGCAGTAACTTTTCAGGAGCAGTGTAGAAGGGCATGGGGGTCTCATGTAGGGAGGAGCAGCATCCAGCTGTTCCAAGGTGACTGACTAAGAAGAAGCAAGAAGGATTTGGGTTAGCTCTTAAGAACTGCAAGACTATGCTTTTCAAACCTTGGATAGGTTACCTAACTGGGAAACCTATAGCACTCGTAACTGTAGTTAAATATCTATGTGAAATGGTTTCTTTGTGTGCTGCTATAGGCACAGGGAGAGCTTCCGTTACCTTGTCAGCCCCTTTCTCACATGACACTGTGGGTGTCTCTGATCACTAGAAAATGTTTTTGTAGCTCCATGTTACCATCACCATCTCAAATGAATCAGTGTCAGAAAGTTGCGGTCCCTGATCTCAGTTCTTGTCAAAGGCCCTCGGTAATCTTGTGCATTGGAATTTTAAAACATCTTAGATTTTGTCCTGTGGTGTAAGAAATAAGATGTTTTGACAATGCTTCTTTCTGTTGAAAGAGCTGCCCTTTTAAGGCCTGACAATAAAGCATATTCCTGGAAAACCTTTTTAAGCTGGCCCATGGACCAACTTGTCCCTTGGACTTGATCCTAGGGGAGAGGAGCCAGATTGTACAACACACCACTCTTGTTTCTCCCCCTTCTTTCTTTTCACTAAATATAGTCACCTTTGTTGGGTGTTTATGTCTAGTGTAAGACTATATTGATAAGGCCAAAAGTAATTTTCTGTCACTTTAATTGTTTCCAAGTTGCTTTCTTGTTACATGTACTAGTTCTTCCCTTTTCTTTGTCTTTATTCTCTGGCTCTGAACCAATTTTTATATCGTTTTGTTTCTTAGGAACAGTCATGTGTCACATTGACTTGCAACTGTATAGACTAGCTGAACATATTTTGTTACTTTTATCCCATTTATACTCTGGCAGTATTTCTTTATACATGTGTCATTTATCATTATTTCACAAAGAAGGAAAATGAACTTGTGCTCCATTTTTCTAATGAAGCCTGTCATCCCGCCCTCTTTGTTTACCAGTAGCACTTTGGTTGCCAGAGCCCTGCTTACACCCCTCTCTTAGAGTGGTCCACTTGCAGCTACTTGTGGCTTTGTACAGCCCCCATCCATTTCATCTTCTGTGAGGTCTGTTTTCAGGGTGAAGAGTGAGTAACTCAGAAAGTGTCAGCATCCTACAGGCTACAGGGAGGAAGATTTTAGATCCTTGTTAGGACATTGTTAACTGTTAGAGCTATCTAAAGATGAAAATGACTGACTTGAAACAATGTGAGTTCCTTATCATTAGCCAGTACCACCTGATGAAAAGTGTATTATTAGTACATATTAAAATGTTATATTGCATAAGATAATATACACGGCCATTTGCAGTGATATCTTGAATCTTAAATCAGTCCTATGAAAATTTTAATTTGAGACCATGCTGTGTTATCAGCAAAACTCCCAGAAGAGAGCAGTAGAAATCCGTGAGTTTTTTTGCTTTTATTCCTTCACTGCCAGTTACCAGTGCAGTGTTATCATAGCCTTGGTTAATAGTGAGGTACCATTTTTTTCATCTTTGTTCATTGAACTGGCATTTGCAAGATAAAATCTTAAAGTTGAGTTCAGATCTGTACCATCCTGTCTTACTTTCTTCCCTCCCTGAACAGAACTACAGTGATTGTATCTTCCTTAAGAATAATCACTAGTTTGTTGCCTTTTTAAATAATGGGTTGGTGTTTTGTGAATTCACAGATTGGTCAAATCGTTGTGCCACAACATTCAAAGAAGATGGACTGTGGACCTACCTTAATCAGATTGTGGCCTGTTCACCTTGGGTTTTATACATCTTCATGCTAGCAACTTTCCATTTATCATGGTCTACGTTTTTATTATTAAATCAACTCATTCAGGTATTTATTTCTCTTATAATGCCTTTGGGTAAAATTTCTAATAACCTGTAGTAAAGGAGAAAAACTGGAATTTCAAATCAGAAGACTTCGAAGTCTAGTTCCACCTCTGTCACCTACTGCAGTTTCCTTGTTTGTAAAATGGGGATAATAATGCCTGTCTACTGTCACAGGATAGTTTAAAGATTAGAACATTAAGTTGTTAATGTTGGCCAGAGGAGTTATCTAATCTGTATTTTACAGATAGAGATAAAGAGACGTGAATTGAATTGCTCAAGGTCACCCACTGAGTGGCAGAATCAGAACTGAAAACTTGGGTCTTCTGACAGTCCCATTCAAAAGCCTTTTCACATCATACAATTAAATTATATGGTGTGTGAAAGTGTGATATGAACTGTAAAGCATTGTGCAAATGCGAGATAATTATTTTCCCTCACTTTTTCCATCCTTGTTTGTTATCCTTATTGTGCAGTGCTTAAGTATATGGAAGTGAAGAAAAAAATGAAAGATACATCACAAACCAATGGACATGGTAATTGCACTTCCAGGGAAGGTCATGGCCATTAGGAAGTTCACGCTCCAGGGCAGTAGCGGCCTTCAGCTTTCTACAAAGCTTCTGTCCCTTTCCGGCTGCCTGCCTTCTCTGTGAGCGTAACCTAACTCTCATTGTTGCCATGGCCTGCCTTCATGGAATGGACAGCCATGATCAGTCTGAGCCCATTACTGAAAGACCTCAGATAATTAGAGCATTCCTCAATAAAAGCAAGATTGTATTCTACTTTTATGGGAAAGTGCCCAGTTCTATGATAATAATATTAAAGAAAAAGAAAAACGTGCTAAGGAAAGGAATGAAGGTAATAGTACTGAGCAAACTGAGGTTTCTGAATGTTCATTCTATCCCTCTGACATCTACAGACTTAGGCAGTAAGAAAGGATATTAGCTTCAGTGATTATTAATATTAATTACTACCATTTATAATACCTACTATGTATGCTTTATATATTCCAAAGAACTTTCCCATCTGTTTATTTAAAAACTTTTGAGGTATAGACCAAGCCAAAGTAGTGTCTCCATTTTATGATGAGAAAACTGAACCCAAGAGATGGTGAGTGCCTCAGTTAGTTAGAAGTAGAAGCTAAGATTTGGGACAGCAATTCTAATTCTCTCTCTTCTTTTCTGGACTCTTAGAACACGTATATGAGACTGTAATATCCTTAATTTTTAAAAGAAAAGCTAATATGTTTGTATTTTCTAAGGCAGAAAAATGGACTCAAAGTTTTGGAGAGTTTTGAAATACAAGAATTCATAGTAAAGTTGTTTTCTTGATAAACAAAGCAGTCTAGTTATTTGAAGTCTTTCATTTCCTGAGTGTTCTGGTGAGTCATGGTTTTGACTGTAGCAAGTCAAGCCGAGTATACAGACTGCCGGTAAGAACCAGGGGCTTCATTCTCACACTGATCGAGGTGTCATTCCCAGTTCTGCCACTTTCTAAGTTGTGTGACCTGGGATGAATCACTTCAGTTCCATAAGCATCTGCATTACATATTTTAATTAATATCTTCTCAAGCTTTTAAACAATCTATTGAGGATGGTGTGATAATCTCCATTTTACAGATAAGAAACTTGATGTTTGAGTTAACTAACATCAAATGTTAGTTATGAGATAACTCAGTGAACAGTGGGGGTTTTAATTATTTCAGAGCTTCTAAGTTACCTTAATTCTTACCCTTACCCAGATTTATGGATTTAAATGTTCTTCACCTTAGATTAACTTTTTTATTTGGCTCTTTTCAAAGAGATACTTCTAAGAAGCATATGCAGATATGAGATACTTGTACTAATATGGACCTTATATTACACTGTTCTATTCATCTAAAAGTTTATGCTGAATGTTTCAGAATCTAAACATGGCCATAAACCATGGCTTGAATTACTAAAGCAGTTATTTCATGACTCTAAGTCAGTGCACTGTGCTTTCTTGAAGGTTAATTAAAAAAAAAAAAAAAAAGCTGAGTTTCTAGCTTTACATAGAAGTATCTAGTTTAGAGCTCTTGAATCTTTGCTCCCTTCAGGATCCTTGGTAAGAAGGCTAAGCGATACTGTCTTTGGGGCAGTACTGAGTACTTGCCAGTGTCCTGTGATATGTTGCAAGAGTGACAGAGCCTCAATATAGTGGTACCAACCTTCTTTTTCAGATTGCTTTCCTGGGCCTGACCTCCTATGAGAGAACCAGTCTGCTGAAGCAGAGCAGGCATATGAAACAGGCTCTGTCTCTCAGGAGGACCCCATACAAGTAAGTGAGCTTTGTTCTGGCCACTGAGTCCTGTGGAGGATGCTAGCCTAGCCAGTGGTTTCCCAGCCTAGTGCACCACCCAAAGCCATGCTGTCCTCTAACTTGCTATTTAGTGGAGTTGAACCTCTTTTTTCTTGGAAGCCAGGAGGTAAGTGGAAAGGTCATGAGCCCCAGAGTGGTGAGGATTTGGGATTTAGTCTCCTGGACTTACCACAAATAGTAAGTGACTTTGAAGTTTTGCCAAGATGGGGAATCTCTCTAGTCAAGCCACATGGTCACAAGGTTGCATGTTGCTGGCAGAAAGGCAGTGTGAGATAGCAGAGCATGTGACTGAGAAAGCTAGTGGAAAGGCTCTCTGTTGAAAGCATTAGAGTGTGAGCTTTGCCAAAATTTTCAACCTGGCTGTCTCTCACCGGTAATTATTTTATCCCTGTGTTTAATGTGCTCACCTGTGTCAGGGAGAAGCTAGTTTTTCAGGTTTGGGATGTGTTCACCCCAGAGCATTGGGTGTAGAAAACCTGTTCTCAGTTGAAAATGAGAGAGCTTGTAGGAAAGCTGTCACCTTACGGTATGAACGATCAGGCTTTGAAGCTTATCTCCCTGTCACACAGATTGGGGTCTTGGAAGCTGGGAGTGCCACAGAGGTCACCCAGAGCCTCCTGGGGATTTCAGTGCTTGCTGCATGTCGCATGAGCAGTCTATTTTAAAGCACACTCGTGGTACAAGATGAAACTGTTAGGCTGTTAGACAAGGAAATCAGAGCCTGAGATAGTTCGATGATGTGTATTTAGAGAGAAGAGAAATGGACTTAATTGGGAAGAGGTGACTGAAGTGATGGGGAGTGGACGGTAGTGTTAAGCTTGTGATGATTGGTTCAGACTGGCAAGGATAATAAAGTCCCTTTCTCAGTGGCTTAGCCAGAGGAATAAATATTTACTCCCCTGAAGTATGGAAGCCTTTGTGATGTAGGTGGGTTTTTAAGCTGGTTCTTGGAAGATATGGGGTGGGGAACTATGACAAAGGAAGGGAGGGCATTTTAAGCCATGGAGAAGAGTTTGAATAGAGAGTCAGAGGTGAGAGAGCTGTTTGGCAGTGGCTGAGTAATGACAGCGTCACTGGAGAAACTAACAGTAAAGCCTTAGTGCTGCTTTCAATCTAGCTTCCAAAATCCTGCCAAAATAAAAGACTGTCTTGTCTGTCCTACTTTCACTCACCAGCTAGCTCTGGATCTGGGTGCTGTAAATCTCCAGCGTGTCTCTACAGTTCCACTCTGTCCATTCCATGTAGTCAGCCCCCCTTACTAGGAGAGGCAATGGTACTTTCCTGACCCTCTCACTCAACAGCAGCAGCGGCACAGTTATCCTCACGCACAGATGTGTTTTGATGAGTATAGAGGGTTGGGTTAGGTGCTTGAAAGATAGGGCAAATGCATAAAAATAAACATTCCTCATAACAGGAACAGATAGTATTCAGGAATTGAGTGGAGAAAAAATGTTGCTGATATTTTAGTCAGGAAGGCTGTAAAGGGGAGTGGACCTTGACTGGGACCTTAGAACTGGTAGGACTTACAAGGATAAGGGGGTAACCCGAGGTGAGGGTAGAAGAAAGGCCTGTGCAGGTATGATCATAGCAGGAGGTTTATGAAAGATGAGTTTGGGGAGCTAACATCTGAGGAGTCAAAGGTGAGGGATTTGGATTTGACTTGGAATTTGGAATTTTGATTTCACTCCTCCGTGTAGAGGAGTGTCTTCAAAGAGTTTTGATAAGGGTTTTGGATGACAGTCTCTAACATGTAAGATTAATTGGAAAGGCCTGAGACAGGGACATCATTTAGACAGCTACTTAGAAAGTTTCAGAAAAAGCCAATCTTGTTGATTGCACTGTTTTTGGCCTGTCTGGCCTTTGAGCTAATAAAAATCTGAATTAGGGCAGTAGGACCGGAAAGAAAGAAACGTATTGCTGGCAGTGGCCATTCCAGTGAGTGGGGGACCCAAAATGAAATTAAGTTGCTGGGCAGAAGCCAGGGAACTCAAAATAGGGACTCAGATCCAGAAATGGAACCGGACTTCAGTTTTAAGGTCCCATAAGCTCAAGAACTGTCAGATTCACCTCTGGATTACTTAGGGTCTTCGAAGGACTTTGTATATTGTCAGTTCTCAGTGCATGTTTATTGTTTGAATGGATGTTTGTCGAGAGGTAAACGGGAAGTGTAGTAAGATGTGTTCCCTTCCTTCTTGCAGCCTTGGGTTCTCACAGAACCTCGCAGATTTCTTTCACTGTGGCTGCTTTGGATTGGTGAAGCCCTATGCAGTGGATTGGACGTCACAATACACCATGGTCTTTCACCCAGCTAGGGAGAAAGTCCTTCGCTCAGTATGAAGAAAAGCAATCCCAAACTCTCCCCCTGATGTGTTTATGTTTATGTTGATGCCCTATGGTCTGCAAATAAAGTGAAGATTTATTAGAGTTCACCTAAGCCCAAAGGAAAACACAGGTTGGTAAAAACAGTTCTTGATAAAGGCATTAGCCTTCTTTAGATTTAGCAAGATGGACTGTTCCTGAACAATCTTGGCAGACATCTAAAAAACATTTTATGTTTTTCACTAGAAAATGCAGGTTACTTTTTTTTGGAGATAATATCCACTAATTTTGGCCAAAATGTGTTATTTTCAGATACTTTGTTGTTTGCTTTCAAACAATACATACTGTTCTTTAAACTTGTAATTTTTGGTAAATTATTTGTCTTTGTTTTATCTATACATATGTAAAAAAATATTTAAATAGATGTACCTGTTTTGCTTTTACATTTAATAAAAAACTTTTTTTGTAGTTGAGACTTTGTCTCTGATAATTAACACTTACAGAGTCTTCGATTGACTTAGATATAGGACATAAAGAAACTGATGAACAATTCCAGGAATGAGTTGAGTTCACTGTTCACACCAGTAAGCAAGACTTAATTTAGTTTTCCATCTTAAAAAATGAACATAGGAAGTCTTAAAAATTACTCTTTATATTGTACCCTTACAATACTAGACTGGTATGATTGTAATTGTGTTATTTCCTGTTTTGGAGGAAATACTAATTCAGCTTTAAGTCTTGGTATTTTACATAAATGCCCCTGTGGATGGCACCTTGCTGCTGAAAACCCCTCCTTGAGATTCCCATTGCTCTTGTGGTAAAAGCTAAAATTCTCATAGTGACCTACAAGGCCCTGAATAATATAACCTTATTTTGTTTACCATTCTCATTCTGGACCACACTTTGTACTCTAACACTGACCTGTCCATTCCTCAAGGATCCCTTCTCTTCTCTTGTACAGAGCCTTTGGAAATAAGGAAACTAAAGAAGTTTGTATCCTGTCCAAGATAACATAGACACTGAGTGGGGTAGCCACTCCAGAGTCTCAGTCACCTAGAATACTGCTTGACACATTGTACTTGTCAAATAAGTATTTGAATTAAGTTGTTGAATGGATGAAGAGTTTTTAAGCAGGATGTGGTATGGTCAGAATTATGTATGAAGACTAATTCTCAGTTGGGAGACAGAAGGACTTTTTCAACTTACATCCTCTCTCCCTTCCTTTCTTACTAACCCCTACCAAGTAAATACTCTCAAATTGTGGTCCTAAACCATTTAGATCAGAATCACAGGGATGGAGTAGGGACTGGGCTCACTTGTGTAAAATTCAAATTCCCCACTTTATACCTTCTAAGCCACTGTATTCCAGCACTTTTAATTGGTATGTAACATGGAAAGCACATTTCATTCATGTTTAAATTATTCCACAAATATCTGCTGAGCACCATGTTAGGTCTTACAGGCCATGAAATGTTTAGCTGGATATTACTAATCATGGAGCTTGCAGTCTAGAGGGGAAGCTAATATAAATGAAACTATAGTGTAATGTAGAAAATATTTTAAATGCCATAAGGAGGAGTACAAATAAAATATTGTTGGACTTTAGCAGTTGGAGACAGCCTCCATAGGTGTGATCAAGGAAGTGTTTATGGACACCAGGGCATTAGAAAGGTCTTTCAATGATATTTAGTTTGGAAAATATGGAGTTGGAAGTAAAGGGTTTTCTGGAGGAGGAACTCTAGAGTAAAGACAGTGGGACGGTCTGTAGTATAGCCAGACCGTGACAGGCTGGGTCTATATTATGTTTGAAGTGCAGAGTTAGGTTAATAATTTGGAAAGGGGGATTGTGGCCAGATTACCAGGGGCCTTAAATGTTCAGCTAAGGGGCTGTTAAATTAAAGTGAGCAATAAGGAGCTATTTCTTTATTCTCTTATCAATAAAAGTTCTTAAAAAGGTTAAGTATAGTCAGTATCTCCAATTCCTCTTTTCCCATCCTTCTTTTAACCCCATGGCCATTAGGTGTTCACCCCCTGCACTCCACAGAAACTGCTCTTGTCAGCCACCTGTCCAGCTGCTCTTCCCCATCCCTCCCGGGGTGCTGAATTCAGTGGTCACCTTCGAGTTCTCACCCTGTAGAACCTACCAGCAGCATTTGGCATTGATCACTCCCTCTTCCTTATTATCCTTGCCTCTCGGTCCCCAGGAGGCAGCATGCCTGGGTTTCTTCCTGATGGCGCCAGTTACTTTTGAGAGCCTGAAGTCTCCTTTGCCTTTTTTCCTCCCATACCATGTACTGTTGGAATGCCCTAGGGGCCAGTTCTTGATTTCCTTGGTCCTTATCTAAACTCATTTCCTCTTCCTTGATAATCTATCTAATTGTGTGCCTGCATATACCATCTGTATGCCAAAACACCGCACATTTTTAACTCTCGTTTAGACTTCCTTCTCAAACTCCAGACTGTACTTGACATATCCCATTAAATGTCTAATAGACATCATGAACAATAGGTCCAAAATTGAAACCGAGCTTCTAATTTCCACTCTATCCTCACCCACACAAATAAAAGACTTAAAAAATTCAGTAAAATATAATACATTTAAAAACAAAAAGTAAACATCCCTGTTCTCTACCCTCAGTCTTCCCCCATCAGTTGATCACAAACTCCATCCTTTCAAATACTTAGGTCAAAACCTTAGAATCTTTTCTTGATAGCTCTCTTTTCCTCATAATACTCCAGACTCATCTCTGAGAAATCCTAGGGGCTCTATCTTCAAAATACATCCAGGATTGAATGCTGCTGGCCACCACTGCTGCTGTGGTTTCAAGTTACCTGCTCCTTGCCCGGATGACTACAGCCCTCTTATTTAGTCTTCTTGTTTCCATCCTCACACTGCAAGCAGCTGCAGTGATCCTTGTAAAAGACAAACTGAATCCTATCCCTCCTCTGCTTGGAACCCTCAGATGACTCTTCACTTCACCAGAGGGAGAGCCGAAGCCCAGACAGTGGTCTGCAGGCCCCCCCAACCCCGGATCAGACTACTTCACTTTCCCTCCTTCTGGTCTGCCTGTTCTCTCTGCCTAGAATACTCCTCCCGCAGATGCCAAGAGAGGGAAGTGCCTTTCTCCAAGCTTTTTTCCAGATGTCAACTTATTGAGACCTGTGCTCACCAACATTTTGAAAGTTGTAACATCCTTTTCTTGGCACTCTTCCTCCTCTTTACCCAACATTACATTTTTCCCCATGCCACTTACTGCCTTCAACATACTATATGATTGACTATGTCTCTCTTCCCACCCCATTAGAATATAAAGTCCGTGAAGGATCTTTGTTTTGTTCACTGATATATCCCAAGCATGTAGAATATTGTCTGGCTCATAGTGTATGTTTAATAAATATCTGAATGAATCAGTTGAATAAGTTTGTTGAATGAATTGAAGGGTTTTTAAGCAGGATGTGATGTTGAGACAGGAACGGTGGGTGTAGTCAGAGTAGGGTGAGGGCCTCCGGGGAAAAGCAGGGCGGAATATTTATAGTCAGAGCAATGTAACAATGGGCAAAGAAGTCCCTACTGAAACTCTGTGCTAAGCACTATGCAAAGTCAAAGTCACACTAATTCTCTAGGGAAAGATACCAGCTAAGAATATAGAAATCTTCAGTGAGATCAGTTAAAAGTCAAAAGGCCAGGAGCAACTTGGCTTGGAATGTTTGAGTGTTCTGCAAGGGTATCTCAGCATAACCCCTGACTTCACTGTAAAGAGCCCTAGCAGACAGACAGAAGCCCAGCCCACCTTGAGGGCAGGGCAGGTGATGCAAGTCCACACCCCTAAGTTTTTTTTCATGTTCTCGAAAAATCCTCAACTGCCTATAAAACGGACTAGACAATGCACCACTACGGGCTCTCTTATCCCCTCCTGGCATAAGCCAGGAGCTCTTTCCTCTCACTTTATCTCTAAATAAAAGCCTGTACCTTGCTCTCCTACCTTGAGTGTCTGTGAAGCTCATTCTTTGGCTCTGCAAACAAGAACCCCAGCATCAATGTGATCAGAGCTGTATATGAAGACTCAATCTCCACGGGGACAGCAGGAGTTCTTCATGTTACATCCTCTTCCGTTCTCACCAACCCATCAAGTAAGTAACAAATTATGGCCCATAGACCATTACCAGAATGACAGGCTGGAGTTGGAGGCTGGGAGGTGGTGTCCAGGGGCCACTTGTTTAAAATTCAAATTCCTTTTCTCAGACCTTCCAAATCAGTCTCTGAGGAGTGAGTCCTGGAATCTCATTGTTCATAAGGTCCCCCAGATGATTCTTACATATACATGCTACAGTTTGTGACTCATTTACTTAAGGTATCTTTTTTTTTTTGGTATCATTAATCTACAATTACATGAAGAACATTATGTTTACTAGGCTTCCCCCATCACCAAATCCTCCCCACATACCCTGTTACAGTCACTGTCCATCAGCGTAGTAAGATGCTGTAGAATCACTACTTGTCTTCTCTGTGTTGCACAGCCCTCCCCGTGCCCCCCCCCCACAT
Source organism: Manis pentadactyla (assembly GCF_030020395.1). Taxonomy (NCBI): domain Eukaryota; kingdom Metazoa; phylum Chordata; class Mammalia; order Pholidota; family Manidae; genus Manis; species Manis pentadactyla. The sequence continues at coordinate 58,535,117 of NC_080027.1, forward strand.
TATACATGCGAATCGTAATGCCCCCGTTCTTTTTCCCCGCCCTTATCCCTCCCTTCCCACCCATCCTCCCCAGTCCCTTTCCCTTTGGTAACTGTTAGTCCATTCTTGGGTTCTGTGATACTGCTGCTGTTTTGTTCCTTCAGTTTTTGCTTTGTTCTTATACTCCACAAATGAGTGAAATCATTTGGTACTTGTCTTTCTCCGCCTGGCTTATTTCACTGAGCATAATACCCTCTAGCTCCATCCATGTTGTTGCAAATGGTAGGATTTGTTTTCTTCTTATGGCTGAATAATACTCCATTGTGTATATGTACCATATCTTCTTTATCCATTCACCTACTGATGGACACTTAGGTTGCTTCCATTTCTTGGCTATTGTAAATAGTGCTGCGCTAAACATAGGGGTGCATCTGTCTTTTTCAAACTGGGCTGCTCTATTCTTAGGGTAAATTCCTAGAAGTAGAATTCCTGAGTTAAATGGTATTTCTATTTTGAGCTTTTTGAGGAACCTCCATATTGCTTTCCACAATGGTTGAACTAATTTGCATTCCCACCAACAGTGTAGGAGGGTTCCCCTTTCTCCACAGCCTTGCCAACGTTTGTTGTTGTTTGTCTTTTGGATGGTGGCAATCCTTACTGGTGTGAGGTGATACCTCATTGTGGTTTTAATTTGCATTTCTCTGATGATTAGTGATGTGGAGCATCATTTCATGTGTCTGTTGGCCATCTGAATTTCTTCTTTGGAGAACTGTTCAGCTCCTCTGCCCATTTTTTAATTGGATTATTTGCTTTTTGTTTGTTGAGGTGTGTGAGCTCTTTATATATTTTGGATGTCAACCCTTTGTCGGATCTGTCATTTATGAACATATTCTCCCATACTGTAGGGTACCTTTTTGTTCTATTGATGGTGTCCTTTGCTGTACAGAAGCTTTTCAACCTGATATAGGCCCACTTGTTCATTTTTGCTTTTGTTTCCCTTGCCTGGGGAGATATGTTCATGAAGAAGTTGCTCATGTTTATGTCCAAGAGATTTTTGCCTGTGTTTTTTTCTAAGAGTTTTATGGTTTTATGTACTTAAGGTATCTTAACCTCACCATTCTATTTGGCTTTTTCCTCAAGTACACATTGGAGTTTGAAAATCAGTGTTTTATAGTTGGGGACTCTGGGTTTGAATCCTGGATCTGCCAAGTATAAGCTACTTTTATTTCTTTGGGCAAATGTCTTACCTTTCTAGTACCTCAGTTTACTCATTTGTAATATGTGGATAATAATAGTATACACCTTCAAATATTATGAGGATTAAATGTGTTAGTACATATGACGTGTTTAGAATTATGTTTTACACTTCAGTGCTCAATAAATGCTGACTATTGAGAAACCTTTGGAAAATGGACTCCAGAGAGAGGAGAGAGAAGCCAGAGGGAGGGAAAGTGCCAAATCTAACACTTCCTTTGTTGTATGTGCCAGGGCTAGGATTCTCAGAATTGCAACTTCTTGTCAGATGACTTTCTATTAAGTTTTGCCAGTGGCCTATAAGGAGAAGGGGATTCTACTTGCTGGTTGTAACTCTCAATGTTGTTCCTACAGCGGCCCTCACCGTGATGGAGATAGTTGGAATCAGTGTCTAGCTTCTCTCCTGCATTCCCCAAACCAGATCCATTGTGCTCCCTTAGAAGCACCAGCAGCAGCCCTCTGCTTGGAGGTCTGACTCCTAGCCCGTAGGAGACTTCCTCGAGGCATCTGAACGAAGATATCCCCCATCTCTTCTCTTTGTTTCCCCAGCCCCAGGGTGCTAGCTGCTTCCCGCAGTCACCTTCTCTGTGTGAAGTCAGTGTGTTGTTCTTTACCTTTCCAAAAATATTAGTACTTTTTTAGTCAATTACCTCTATTATTTTCTCTGTTAAAAAGAAACTAGAGTGGTTTCTGTTTTTCTGACTGGACCCTGGCAGATATATGTTAGAGGGAAGTTTTAATAATGCTTTCAGCAAGAAGTATTGAAGGCACAGAAGAGATCTGCAAGTCCAGATTACTGATTGAATGTAGGGGGAAAAGAAGGGACAAAGATGACTTTGAAGTGTTGAACCCAGTGAATGAGAGGGTGGTGATGCTATTCTGAGAAGTAAGGAAAAGGGTGTGGAGAGACAAGATGATGAGTTTGGTGTCTGGGACCTACTGAGTTTGAGGTACTTGCAGGCTGTCCCGTGGAAAAGCCTGAAAGGCTGCTGGGAAGAGGCCAGGGCGTGGATAGGAGTCATATGCACAGATGGCTGAGAAGGTCACAGAAGAGAGATAGAAAAAATGAAATGGAAATGAAAAGGAGAGCTGCCCTCCTGAAGTGGGAAGATCAATGCTAAAGAGACACCAAAGATGATAGGCAATGCAAACCCAAAAAAGTATGAGGGCGGAGCAGGCAGGAACATGGCCTTGTGCAATAAGGATTTAGGGAGCTGGAGAAGGATAATCAAGAGAGTAGAATGTCACAGAGTTCAGGGAGAATGAATAATTTCAGAGAGGAGGAGGAGTCACTCGTCAGGGGCAAAGGAGAGGTGAGAAGAACAACTGAGGGAAGACGAGAGTTTGTGATGAGGTCAGCAGTGGCTGGAGAGGGGTGGACAGCGAGGAGGGGATTCGGAAGCCAGAAGTGGAGGCTGCAGGGCTGAGTGGAATCCAGTTGTGTAGTTCCTCTCTGAGAGGAGGAGGGGGAGAGCAGTAACTTGAGGGTGAAATAGCGGTGTTTGGGGTTGTTTTGTTTTAAAGCCAAGGCAAGCAATCATGTCAGGGCCAGTGGAATGTGACTGTAGGCTATCTTACCATGACTTCGCCCCTTTTCCCAAATATCTGTATAGTCACATTGGAGACAACACATTTGAATCACTTTTGTAAGTATTAGGCAAAATCCTGATGCTCCCTGTGACTTAACCGACTGGATGGACACTGAACAGCAGGAAGTGCAGTATCTTGGCTACAGCTCATTCAATGTTTCAGGAGTGTATTTGTCAAGGGAGTTAGCGTAATACTAAATACCCCCCCAGATCTCACTGGCTTCACGTAATATAAGTCTTATATTCCCTCTGGTTGCAGTCTAATTAGCTGTTTAGAAAATAATCTTGCTTGCCGGGACCCAAGCTCCTTCCCAGCCAGTGGTACCACTATTTCCTAGGGCCTCAGTGTCCATTGAATCTTTTCCATCCACAGCTGTGGATAGAATGGAGACTCTTCGGGAGGTCTTGGAGGCCAGGCCTCCATTGGCCAAACTCAGTCCCATGTCCCAGTCAGTGGTAGGTTTCCCAAGTAGGAAGCATAGAACAGTATTAGACATAGGAAGCAGAGAAATATGATAACTGCTGAACCTCAATAAGTTTCTTCCTTTGTTTTTTTCATTTCCAAAATCCTTTATTCCAGGGCTATATAATAATCTCTTCTTTTAAATTCTAGCAGAATTCACATTTAGTCCAGTCTACATTCTCTCCCACTTCACTCACTCAGCAAATGTTTATAAAGTGCCTCCTGTTTGTTGAGCACTATAAATATAAGCATGACACATTCTAACAAGGAGGTAGATGGGAATTAGAAATGTCCCATGCAGTGAGACAAATGCTATGATAATTATATACTGGCTGTGACAACATGGAGATAGATTGATTCTGCTCAGGTAGTTCAGGAAAGATTTTGCAGAGGAAATGGTATTTAACCTGTGACTTGATTAATAGAAGTTCACCAGGTTAAGAATTTGGGCTATAGGGTGAAGATAGAGGGAGTTCCATCTTCTGAACATTCCAGGCAAAAAGAACAGCATTAGCAAAACCTTGATAAGGTAAGGGTACTTAGCAGATTGGAAAACTCCATGTCTTTCAGTGTAGCTGGCACTCATATGGAAGAGATTGTCTAAAACTAAGTTAAAGGGGTAAGTTCAAGGCCAATTTGTGGAAGTCTTTATATGACATACTGTTATGGGCCAGTTCATATATTGAAGTCATAACTCCTGGGACCCCAGAATGTGACTGTAATTTGGAGATATGGTCTTTACAGAGGTCATTAGGCTAGTGGTCTCTAATCCAGCATGGCTGGCATCCATATAAGAAGAGGCAACTAGGACATAGATGCACAGAAGACCATGTGAAGTCATAGGGAGAAGACAGCCAAGGAGAGATGCCTCAGAAGAAATAACTCTGCTGATAACCTCAGGACTTCTAGTCTCTGGAACTGTGAAAACTGTCTATTGTTTAAGCCCCCCATTCCATGGTACTTTGTTTTGGAAGGCAAGCCGACTAATGTATGTACCAAAGAGTAGGGATGGAGAGGATGTTCTCTAGAGACATTTTGGAGTCAGAATCAAGAAGGCTTGGGAGTGAGGCAGGGAAGGGTGATGGAGTGGCAAAGCTAAGGATGACTGAAGTTTTTAGCTTCCGCCTCCTGGGTGGGTAGGTGGGGGGGCCAATCACTGAAATGACACAGAGAAGGCTGCATTGTCCAGCAGTCACTTCACATGTATGTATTACCCCCCTGTGAGCCCGTAAGTCTCTACTATAGGGGACTTCCTAGCAAGGGGACAAGGTAGTGTATTTCTTATAAAGTCAGTGTAACTTACAGGGGACCTGATTTAGTTAATTTAGTTTATCACTAGTATTATTAATTGTTTGATTGAAAATGATGGGATCTCATACAGCTCTTGTAAAAAGTTAAGAAATGAAAAATACATTGTCTTATGCTTCCTCCCCCAGAGAATATAAAATCTACAATGTTTCATCCTCAGGCTGTTTTGGTGGAACTCAGTGGCTCAATTACCCAGTAAGAGTCCCTGGACAAGTAGAGCATACTTCTGCATTATCTCTTTGAAAGTGGAGTGGGGTACAATCTCTTCCAGCTGTTTTTTTTCCTAAACCATTCTATTAATGCCAATCAAGTAGAGAAAATGATCAGATGTAATTGCATTTTGAGCATCAAAAAATATGTAATAAAAATCAGTGCAGGGCCTTGTCCATGACAGTCCATAAGCACCCCAAATAAATGTTCTTTTTAAAGAAAGCCTTCTTATGACTCAGCATAGAAGAACTTATGGTTTAATCTAGTGTTTCGTAGTTTTTATCAGTAGATTTTTCATTTGCTTTCATTTACTCCAAATAATTCAGAACTTCATGGTGGTGGGAGAAATGCTGTGGTTGTTAAAGGCAGAGGCCTGAGAAAATACACATGCTTGAGCTGCTAAAGATCTTGCTGAGCAGGCAGAGAGACATTTTTAATTGGCTGCATTTCATTTGTGAGGCTGGCAATTTGACGTTAGAGAAGTTTTAAGAAAATTGCTAATCCCTAGAGAATTGTCCCTGAATAAAAGAAAATCATCCTCATGTTGTTTATAACAAGAAGCAAACTCCACATTTTGTTGCCATTTCTGAGTTTTCATGAAATATGTAATATTGCAAAGCCCATGATAGGGAAAAAGGATCAACTCTTCAGCAGTTTTATTAGTTTTGATTTTCCTTTTAGAATTTGCCCTGATGTTGTCTTTTTCTGGGATCCCCTGTTTTCCTGTTCATTACTAACCTGAAAGAGGCTCTGCTGACAGATTCTGAAAGACTGCTTTCATTTGCCCCTGTTCCCTCCTCCTCACTCCTTCCCCAGTTAACAACAAACTTCATTACTCCTTTGCAGCTGGTTTTTCCAACTACGTCTCCTTTTTTTCCTGAAAATCTCTATTTGAAAGAAAAGATCCCAAGACAGACAAGGTACCGATGAAACACTTGTTTATTTCCTCTCCCACCCCAGGTATCATAAATAATAAAGCATTGGTAGATTAAACTTTCAAAAATTGTCTTCCAAAGGGCTCTTCTAACTTTGGGGAAAGACTGTGATCACTTCTCAAGAGCAATACTGTCCAACTACCAACGAGAGGATGTTCGGGGAAGGGTTTCCATCCAGGCAGGATTACTTGGCAAATGCTTGAGGCTGATGAAAGAGCTGAGACATGGTGGGTTTTCACTCTCTCTTTTCCACTTGTTGTGTCAGGCCCCCAAACCCAATACCTGTAGGGCCAAAATTTTTGGCGTAGCACACTGTGAACGAGAGCAGGATAAGGAGAGAGAGAAAGAGCTAGTTAGCACCATTACTTCAGTTCCTTCTTTCTGGGCAGTGCTTTTCATCTGTGAGAGGCATCCTTTCGTAAATGTATTCGTAAGTTAACTTCGAAGTAAATTGAACTATATTTATTTTAGATCTGCTAATAAAAATTGTTTATGTTTTTGGGTACTTCAGTGAGTGTGTTCTCAGACATTTCACTTTTGTATCAATATCATCTGGCCCTGGATTGCCTGCCCAACCCTGTCCCCTACTGCCTCTTGCTTCTGCCTCCCCTACACTCCAGACACACGAACTCTTTGCAGTTCCTGGAATGAACCGTGGTGTCCCGGCTCTGGTGCCTTTGGGCTCATTGCTTCCCCTTCCTGCAGTGCCCCCTTCCAAACTCACATTCTCCCTTCAAGAGCCAGAGGAAGCCCTCTTCTGAGAAGCCCTCCCTAACACCCCAAGCGGATCACTTGCCTCTTCGTATGCTACTGCATTGTGTACAGTCCTCCTCTAGAGCTTTTTCACTTGGAGATGCAATTACTTATCTACAAGTTGATCTCCCTGCTGACTGCAGCCACGTTTTAGGGTTTTATGACCTATAAATGCTGAGGACCCTCTGTGCCCCCCTACAGCTAGGAGAAGGCAACCTCTGTCAGACAGTGTGGCGGTTCCCATTCTGTCTCGTGGGAAACGCTTTGGCAACCTACATGATTAGTAATGTCCTCCCTCTTGCCCCTCTCCCATAGTTCCCCTCATTCCACTCCAATACACAGACTTAGAGATCTTCTGACACCATTATTAAGTGAAAGTGTGTGAAGATCCCACTGAAGCAGAATAGGCCCAGGAGGGTCTCTGAGGTTGAGGACATACTGCTTTAGCCCTAATGCATCTCTTCTTTTTTGTAGTGTCACAAAATAACTAAGCCTCCACTACCTCTCCACAGGATAAAGGGGTCATAGAAGCAGCTTGGGGCAGAGCTGTGAGGACCAGAAGGAAAACTTGCTTGTCAGTTCTATCCCTGTGGTCACTGAATGATGAGCAACATCAGAAACAGGTCAGGAAGGAGGATGAGAGACAGGGAAGTGGGAGAAGGGAGGCAGGAGAGAAAGAACGATGTCTTGATAAACCGAAGAGTAGCCACACTGAGTTCATACTCCCCAGTCACCCCTAGCTGCCACTTGCGGACCGAGGGTGTTTGGGTTTTCAGAAGGGAATGTGATGTTGTTTGTCCAGGCCCATGGCCTCTTCCACGACCAGAGTCGGGACACTGCTTCCTCCTCATCCTCTCTCCCCACAGGCACCCAGCTGCCCTGAACTGCTGAGCATCTGCAAGCATTGGGTGCCCGCAGACACTCCAATGGAGTGGACTAGAGCTGAATCAGGTTGGAAATTTCTTTCCTTAGGTGGTTTGTTCCCCATCATGAGAGCCCAGACCCTACTCAGGCTGAGCAGACACAAGCCTCTCGGCTGGACACAGCTTCTCCTCCTAGAACCTTCTTGAGAAAACATCATGAAGAGTCTCCAGAGCCACTCACCTTTGCAATAAAGTTCCCCGTCTTTGTCAGTGACGTTCGTAGACTCTAGACTCTTCCCACAGATGGCGCAGCGAAAACAGGTCTTGTGCCAGGGCTGAGGGACACAGAAGAGCAGAAGAGTTACATAGTTAATGTGCTGGGCAGCATATTATATTTCCATGTCAAGTCCCCTGACCAGCAGCATATAAAGAAGTACCACTGTGTTAACCATTCATGTACCTTTTCAGACCCCAGAATAATTTTTCCAGGGGTTTGGAGAAAACGAGATGTTATGGAATTGGCCAGCAATTCTCAGAACCCCTAAAAATAAATTTATCAAAGTGATTTCCATGTATATTGCTTCAGAATAAACAAAGTAGAAAAGGGCCTTGCCTTTGTAGAAGATCAAGGAATAAACTGGAGAGAGGAGAACTTGGACTTGGGACAGTGGGTGACATGTACATTGAAAAAAAAGTCAAAGAAGAAAAGAAGTAGAGAAACGGGCAGCTATCCAAGGAATTCAACCTCGTCTTGACTCTGTGTATTTCTGATGGAAGAGAGCTGCCAGTCTTGGATCATCCAGATTATGACGTGCGTTCTGAACATCTGTATGTCTATCAGGCACAGCCTAGGGGATCTCAATATTTTCAAGTGGCCAGTTTTTGGGTGGAGATTACCCTTGTATTTCAAGTCACACACTCTAATTGCCCTTCCTCCCCTCATTTCGTATAAACGAGACGTTTTTCTTTTAACAAGCCCAAAGCCTTTGGTGAATACCCTGGCTTCAGGCCCGAACCCGAAGCTTGTAGAGCAAGTATGCATTACTGCCTCAGACATTTGATGACTCCCACAGTTGCCAGGACATTTGTGAACAAGGATGCTTCTTGCCGCTATGAGGTGTTTGTTCTATCAGTGGTGATGCCAGCAGCAGACTGAGTTATGCAGTGGTGATGGGCTCCTAGGGCTGGTGCTTTTCTGGAAGGATTGTGGACACTAAAGGCCAGTGGGCTTGTGCACGTCTGTATCTCCAGGGCTTTCAGCTGGGTGCCTTCCACCTAGTGGGCTAATGCTTGTTGCATTGAATTGCACCAGTTCTAGTTCCTAAGGGCCCTGCAGGGTAAGAGTCACAGCCTGGGAATGTGGGTGAGAATGGGTTGCTCCTGAAGTCATTCCTGGAGCTAAGGAGAATGAAGCGTCTGGCTCCTACCTACCCACAGTTCCTACTTTCTTCTCTCATTCCTCCCAATGGACCCAGTGAAAATGAGAAGATCCCACTTGGCCCCCATGGAAGTCCTTACCTTGCCACCTCCCATCACCTTCTCAGCAGCATAGACTGACTTTCCACATCGAGGGCACTTCTCTGACTCTCCGAACTTCGCAGTGAACTTGGAAGGGTTGCTGGTGGTAGCTGAGCGTGCTGCCTTTGGAGATCTGGGGGAAATAGACAAACGCATGGAACCTATAGACCTCCCTTGGCAAACAGACTACCGATGCGACCTTGAGGGAGTTACTTAACCTTTGTGCTTTGGACTCCTCATCTGGAAAATGGGGATAGTCCTGGTGGCTTCTTCACAGAGTTGTCGAGAGCGTTAAATGAAGTGACATGAGTAAAGCACTAGGAATAGTACCTCATTCCTTCTCACAATTGAAGTCATCCTGTATCCACAGGTCCCCTGTCCCCATGTGTAAAATGTCCAACATAGAGGCACGATAATAAATCTGTGTTTCCATGTCTTTTGCTGTTTCCATGTACATTTATTGCTCGCATCCTACCATAACCTCTAAAATAGGCAGGGCTAGTTGGAGCGGAGTGAATCAGAGGGGTAGCTGCCCAAGGTCAGCTTTTAACTGGTGGAGCTGGGATGAAACCCAGGTCTCCAGACTCTTGTTCCTCTTTGTGCAGCATCACAACAATGCTCTAAGGTAGGAAAGGGAGCTTTGGGTATTGTGTGGCACAGAATGCAGTTAGTATCACCTTCTTTAAACAAGAATACCCAGTTAGGATTGAGTAATGAGACAAGTTTGAAGGCCTAATCATATACCCTTGCACTTTTTCAGGCTTTAGCATGGGCTACTCTCTTTGGAGGGGACCAGATGACTCTTCAGATGGTCTAACTACTCCCTGGAGGAGGCTTTCCATGCACACTGCTTTAGTTATGCTGGGCCCTTGTGCCTAGTCCTACCACAAAGCTGAACTCAGATACCAGCTGGCCAGACAGCAGCTGCAGGCAAGGGGCTGTCTGTCTAAACTTAGTTCTGGGCTGGAGGTCAATGTGATCAAGACTGGTAGAATAGACCGGTCATTGGAGATGGCACAGTATAATATCCCAGCTTCCCTAGGATAATGTTGGGAGGCACCTCAGCACTGTATTGGCAACAGGCAGCCTGGGAGACCCACAGAACAGTCTTGATTATTTACTCCTGAGGCACATGGCCCATCCCCACAGACTCACTCCTCCTGTGATGTGGACATTAGTCATCTTACAACCCAAGGGAAGAAATCTGTTAGTGGCAAGCACACAGAGAATGGCCATTGCTTCCTTACCATATTTATGTGATTTACACAGAACACTCAAAGGGAAAGAAAAGAGATTCCATGCAGTTTTGCAAAGGTCAAACAATGGAACAGCTGTACATTCTGGGTTTTCTCTTGACATGCAAACCAAGAGCTATGTGTAAAAGTAATTGCCCTTTTGAAAGGCAGATAATTTAAAGAGAGTCTTTGGAGAGATGACACACTGTTAAACTTGGTCAGACTGAGGATTCTTATTGTATTTCTATGGCAAGTCAACAATAGAGACCATTCTCCCACTTCCAGAAAACGTTGCTATGGGAACAGAATGAACCGTCCCAATAACTGGGGCTCCACTGGGCTGGGAGAAGCAGGGCAGCAACTCACTGTTGGAACTGGAGGCCCAGGTGCTCGCCGGTGTCCGTGCTGAGGCAGCCAGCGCCTTGTCCGTACCCGATCCCCTTGGGGCCGTACCTGCGCCCATAGCAGACCTTACAGTAGATCTCTGACTCATGAGCTGCGACCGTGGTGCTGTCGAGAGCCTTCCTGCAGGCCACTGCCAGGGAAAGGAGGGTCAGGGGTTGGGGCTGAGATTCCTTCCCCTTCCATTCACCTCCCAATGCCAGGCTCAGGACCAAGAGATCCAGCATAAGGGGCCCTCCAGCCAAAAACACAACTTTAATTTCTGACCAGAGCATCTGTCCTGGATTGTAGATTCCAAGACAGTCCTGATTTCACAGATAAGGAAACTGGGATACAGAGAAGGGAAGTAATGTGTTCACTGGTACCAGCTAGAAAGAGGTGGAGGCCAGTGTAAGAACCAGTTGTGTGGTCTTGGACCAGCTAAGAAAATTGTCGCTGGATCCGAACAATCTGAATTCCTTAGTCTCAGTCCCAAATGACATTAGGGAAGTATATGTGTGAGGTATGTAGGGGATAAGGGACTGAGGCAGGGGAGGAACTTGTTTTTATCTTAATCATATCAGAATCAAGATTGAGCAGTTTCTCTGACATTGCTTTTGAAGAGCAATTTGATATTAAAGGACACAATTACCCCCTGAGACCACTTTTGATCTAGCTCTGGAGGCAGGAGCGATGGTGAAGGGATAGACCTGCCTCACAGAGCCTTGGCCTTGTATTGGGCTCAAGACCCCTGGTCACTAAATATTACCTAGTACAAAATATCCCCCATAATGTAAAGTATACAAGGCAATCCCCCAGTTTTACAAAGAGAAGATTTATAGGAAAATTTTAAAAATCAATTTGAAAAAGTTAACTTTTAAGGATATAAATGGAAGTGTTATTTAAAATATTTAATTTAATAATGTAAATAAATAATATATTGATTTGGAGGTGTTACTTTTTTCCAGTCTCACACAAATTCAGGAAACACTTATATCTGAAGCAATTATATCTGAATTTTTCCTGTCCATTCTTCAAATTCAGCATCTCCCTTATCACCAGTGTCTTTTTGAGGCAGGTGATTCAGCTCTCCAGAACAGTTCATCTTCTTTCTGTGTCTTTGAGAGGCAGCCCTGTTTCTACCTGAGTAGCTGACAACAGCTAGAAATTGTAACTCAACAAGAAATTCCTATTAGCATAACATTAGGGTAACTTTAAAAAACATGTAGGATTTCCACAACTTAATAACTTGCTGTTTTGCTCTGTAACAATGTCCCTTAAAGGTTTGTTTATGGTGATATTCAATGCATATAATAGTGAGGTCATATCCCCAGAATAATAATACATGTGCATTTAATTTACTTGCTTTTTTTTTTCTTTCTTTAAACCAGTTCTATCAAGTGACCTCTAAAAGAGAGCCAGCAGTAAATGTCACTGTTTCAGGCTAATATGCCTTCTTCAGATGATATTTTATTGTAAAAATAAAGTAATTGAGTACAAGAGTGGGAGAAGAAGACAAGGTTGTAGATGAGGTAGGAATGACCAGAGGCTGGTGTTTGTGTGGCTGGGAAAACAGAAATATGGGAGTTCATTAAACAATTATGTCAATGTTGTGTGTGTTAAAAATTCTTGGTAAAGAAAAAGTTTAAATTAATTAGTTCATAGACTGTCCAGTAGCATGAGAGATTTTTTAAGGCTTGAACACAAGGCAAACCCTTTTTATGAGGAATAATTTTGGGGGGAGATGCCTCATATTTAGGCATACATAATATATGCCTTCTCTGACCTTTTTTGCTATCAGTTACCAATCTCTAGAGCTACTTCTCAAAAACTCATTGATGTGCTAGACTCTGAGTTCCTCAAGGGCAAGACGTTTATCTTAATATCCCCAGAATATAGCACAGGGCCTGGCCCAGAGTTAGTCCTCTGTAAACATTTGTTGAATGAATGAATGAATGTGTAAGTGAATCAATGCGTGCATGCGTATGTGAATGAAGATCAATAAACTGTCCATAATTATACAATAGTAAGTTGCAGAGTCATGACTGGCTTCAGATCCTTTCATTCCTACTCCAGTTCTCATTCCCATCACTACAGGAGTGCATATTCCCTATCATGTCCCAGCCAGTTCCATAGCCACTACTTGGCTTCTGATCAGCTTTCATATGCAGACATAGTAGAGCAGTGTTGTCCAATACTTTAGCCACTTGATACGCTGTAAATGCAAAATGCATACTGCTTTCAAACATAGTACAAACAAAAAAATTAAAAATATTCCTTAATAATTTGTACATGTTGAAATTATAATTTTTTGGACATACTGGGTAAATTACAATGTCTTAAAATTAATTTCACCTGTTTCTTTATACCTTTTAAGAATATGGTTACCAGAAAGTGTAAATTTACATATGTGGCTTGAATTATATTTCTTATGGACAGCTCTGGTAGGGAGGATTCAAATTTGTCTGTAAGCTTGGAGAACGCTGACCAGAAAACAAGCTAAGGTAGACTCTGCCTCTCTGAACCCTACGTATGGCAACTCCAGGGTGGTGTGGACAGACAAGGCTTGTGATGATAACATACAGAAGTGTGCTCCTCTCCAGGATCTTTCTACCCACCACTATGGAAACTTACACTGCTCAAGCCCCCATCCCACCCATGAGTTCTAAGGAAAATATCAAAGGGCTAAAAGGGATGTGCCAGCAACTGCTCAAATCCTTTCTATCACACTCCATTGAACAGGGCATCTTCCTTCTACCTGGGAAGGACAAGACACCCTTCACGGAAAGCTTCTCTACAGTTTCCTGTTCCTACTCCAACATCAGAGTTGATTAGTGGAGAACAGAGGCTTGGACGGCTGGATTTCCAGATCAAGAACCCCAGTTTTCTTCTCATAACAACCTGTGCGGCACGTACAACCATCTCCATTTCATAGATGGGAAAATTGAGGCTTACGATGGTGAAATCAACTGCCCAAGTTCACATAGTTAGTTGATGGCAGAGCCCAGACTCAACCCCCAGGCATTTTTACTCCAAGTCTGGTGTTCTTTCCAATATTCCTCAACCTGCTCTTTTTAAAGTACACTAGCTGATTTTGGACAAAAGCCAGAGGGTTGTAGAATGAACTCCCTTGAGCAGTGATTTCTGGATAATTGTAATAATAATGCTGAATCTGATGGATGTGTATGATGACTTAAAAATAATTACCCATCCTTAAGACCCAAAGCATTAGTAAATCTGCCAACCCAATCAGAGCAGTGTTCCCCCCTGTTCTTTGATGAGAGTTATGTTTGCTATGGGAAGTTAAGGGATAATGGAAACTCCTGCAGAATATAAAACATTACTATTTCTGGCAATTTAAGGATAAAATGTCTCCATGCCTTAACAGAGGGAACATCCCTGGAAGTTCTGCTTGAAACAGTTTGGCAGCGATGTGATGCCTGTAGCCACTGGGCAACACATGGGTTGGGGATGGGGGTGGGAGACTATCTTGGGAGGAGGTCTTCAAATGTCCATAAAGCTAGACCTTAAGCCACACCTACTGGAGGGAAGCAAAGAAGCTAAGAGCCCAAAACAGACTGTTCTTCTAGTTCCTGGGAAACTCTAGAACGCAGTTGTGTTAAAGAGACTGGGCTAGGGGATCTGAAGGTACATGTTCTATTGCTGGCTCTGCTGTAGATGCTTGTAACCCAGGCTTAAAGATGAGAAATGATTTGTCCAAAGTCACATGAGTTGGGCAGAACCAGGTGGGTCACTGGGTTTTAAATTTTCCTGAGTTTTGGCATTTGTGAATCTGCATTCGGCAGGTGATGGTAAAGATACCCTTTGTCAAGTTACTGGTGCCAGGCCCCGAAAGTCTTCCCTTTCCAACTATTACAGAATTGGCACGTGTTACCGCCCTGCCTGACACAGTTTCTTTCTTAGGAAAGGCCATTCGCAGCTGGCTTCAGTGACAGCTGGCCAGTGGGAACAACAGATAGAGTCAGATCCATCCTGGCTCCAGACAAGTGTGGCTTCCTTTCTCTGCCAAGTCACACTTTGTAAATGTTGACACTGGGTCAAGGTTTTCACCACTGAGAGCAGTGGCAGGCCAGCTTGTTCTGACTTTGAGCCACAGGGAAATGGCCTCTGAGCTGGGCAAGTGTTTGGAGAGAGGGTGCTCGGAAAACACCATCCCTTCAGGTGGGGCCCAAAGGTGGTATTTCTAACAAGTTCCCACGTGATGCTGATGGTGATGGTCCCAGCACCATACCCTGAGAGCCACTGACACACAGTATCTGTGGCTAAATATGAACTTTGAGATGCTGTCTGCATGCTGAGGGGCCCTCATGGTGTTCGCCCAACTCACTGCAGTGGAAACAGGTCTTGTGGAAACTCCGTCCATTGCACTGGATTTCTTCCGCGTGGTAGACAGTCTTTTCGCAGGCCCCGCATTTTGCTCCTCCGCCCCAGTTTGGCATCTTGCAGACTCTGAGTGAGGTCAAGTCTAACAGAATGTAAAGCAAATGCCCTAAATTTAAGAAGTCTCAGGAGTGAACCTCTTCCTATTCCTAGTAATAGGAATACAGTGGTCTGCAGACCAAGACCTGTCCCGGGTTGTTTGGTGATTTGTTCATTCATTCATCCATTCATTCAGCAAGTAGTTACCATGTACATGTCATTGAGTAAGGTCAGACACTCAGAGGGCTCTGAGCAAGCCGCTTTACCACTTTGACTCAGCATCGTCTTCTGATAAATTTCGGTAGCACCTGTCCGTATGTATCTCACAGAGTTTTTGAAAGGAACAGATGAGCTAATTTTTGTGTAAATAAAGTTAAGTAAAAATACTAAATAGTATTATTTTTCTATCTAGGGTTTTAAAAATTATTCCATCATAACTCAGAATAACCTATGAAAATTATTGTTATCTTCTTATCTAGCTCACTGCTTCTTGAATCACCTTGGATCTTGCTGATGTGCAAATTCTGATTTGTTACATGTGGAGAAAGGCAGGAAATCCTGCATTTCTAACAGACTCCAGGCACACTGTTGCTGCTAGTAGTGGACCTCCCTTTGGGTAGCAAAGCCCTAGCTAATTTTTCTGATAAAAATATGTAATATATAAAATCTATTCAGATTTACTCCTCATATCCATTAGGCCCAGGCAAAAAGCTGTATCGGCACTATGCTAGATCAGTAGCTGGAAACCTATTTTCTGTTTTCTGGGCTACCCACAACTGCTGTGTATCTCGAGGTGAACTGGATAGACGCTCTTATGTCTGCCTTCCCACCTATACTATGGAGAGGGTCATTCTTTTTCTTGCTGCTTCACACTGCTGTTTAGAGGACCCAGTAACATGATGTACAGGAAGGTACTTGACAGAGCTCACAGTGCCAGGTGTGATCCCAGGGGCCAGGTGATAATGTTGGGTGTCCTTCCACACCCTTCTAGCACATTCTGCTGTTAAGGAGCTGGGGATAACAACAGCCTTCGCCATCATTGTCTCTTCACTAGAGAATTACATTTAAGAGATGCTAGGCAAGGAGGGGCATCAAAAAATAATTTTCTCCTTCCTGTTTCTGTGTGTATGTATGAATCCAGTTTTCAGCTTCCCCAGAGCAGAACTAAAATAAGACACCAATACTCAGTAAAATCCTGAAACCCTGCCAGCTCCCAGTGGGGGGATGGGGTGGAGCTAAATTTTCACTGGGATTCTTTGGTTTCTAAGAAGCTGATGTGTCATCTTGTCATTGACACCAAGCACTATCAGTCCATTCCAACTGGCTGCTTCTGACCTCTTTCCCTTCTGGGAAGCTAGTCATCTTATAATAGTTGGCGATTACCACTAAGCCCTGCTGGGTCAACTGCTCTGGACTGTGCCTCCCAGTCTCATAACAAAGATAGGTTTTGCTAAGAAACAGAAGGTAAATAGCAAACAGACCACTGAATCTGATACTAGGACCAAAGGGAACATTTCTATCTAAATGGCCCTATAAAGAGCTTTTCCTGCTTATAAAAACTGTAAGGCTAGCCAGGAACATCCTATCCTTCCTCTCTCAGAAACAGGTTCTTATTTTTATTCAGCAAAACTTAGGAAAATAAACTTTTAATTTTTTTTAAAGGAAATATTTAGTGCTTCTATTTCTATAGTTCAGGTTGTATAGAGGAAAGAATAATGAATTTTGAATTGATAGGCTTGAGATCAAGTCTTCATTCATTCCTTCATTCATTTACTATGCATTTACTGCCAACTTATCATGTGTCAATCACTGCACTAGGTACTTGGTGAGGGATCAAGGGGAGCAAAAGTTATAAAAAGGAGTAATTTGTGACCCCTAGAATTGAGAAGCCCACATCTAGTGAGGAAGATACATAGGAACCAGAATACTCTGAAGCATACAAGAGTCTGTAAGAAGTGCCATGCAAACTCAAAGGAGGGAATGGCTACCCATATTTAAATTGGGGATAAAAGCAGTAAATTGTTGGAAGATCATAGAAGATGTCACATCCAAATGGGGTTTTGAAACGTGAATAAGAATTCATTAGATAGAAAAAAGGAGGAGAGACATTTAAGGCAAAGTAAAAAGCACACAGAAAGTCATGGAGGCCTTAATATCCCCTAAAAGAACCCAAACTGTTTATTTTTCACTCTACGTAAATTTTTAGGACTTTCAGGGTGGTAACAGATTTTCAAGGTTGACCAACCCCCTCATTTACAAACAAGATGAAGCATAAAAATTAAACATTTGGGAGTATTTTCTTAGCTAACTTCCTTTTCTAAGATCCATCCTTCTCTGATTAAGAGATGATACATTCTCTGGAAAAGAGAAGAATCACATAGTTCTGTCATGTTCATTTTGATCCTGAATTTCAACATAATATAAAATAGAAGAGAAATACAATATATATCCAAGGAACAGGACAGTGACAGTTGTGACATTAATGATGTGGAAATTTTCAATGAAAAAAAGCCTAGGTCAGATTTCTCATTTCATATCTTCAGTGGAGATTGCATTGGCATATTCTGAGAATTAATGGGAGAGATGTATGTCTCTTGGGGGGATGTGTGTGTGTTAGTGTGTGTGTGTGTGGGGGGGTGTATTCAGCAATTGCTGACACATGATAATTTTCAAAATGAGGATAAGATTACAGATAATACCTTCTTCAAAGGTTATATATACTAGAACAGTTTGTTTTTTTAAGGATCATGAATACCTGGCATACATATATCAGGACTTGAAACCCAAAATAGATATCTGTAAGCATTCTACTAAACAGGTGCTTAGTTCCATTTCTAAAGATGGAAATGTAGTTATGGACGCTAAATACAGAAGATGTTAAGAAGTCTCTGATTTCTTCTTCCAGTGTTCAAAAGCCAAAGGGCAGAGGATGTTGTAAAGCATACTGAATTGGAAGACATAGATTCTAATCTTGACCTTGTGACCTTAAGCTTGGGTGAAAAATGGCAATAATATCTCCTGCGTTTTTCTTCACAGGACCATCGTGAACGTCATGAAAATATGATGGAATTTAAAGCAATGTGAGAAGCTACTCAAAAATAAGGCATTATTACTTCCTTTATTTCAGGTTATTCAAATAGCACCAATTTGCTAACTGGTTTGAAAGTCGCAAAGATTTGAAAGCACATTTAAGTCCTGGCTTACATACATAACCTTTTCAGCCTCCCAAATTGCTTTGGAATTCCTGGATCTCAACACTCCCCTAGCCAGGCCTGGAATGTGAGTTTCCGCTGGCAAGATACCAAGGGATGGGCCATTTGTTTATCAGAGTTGCCTGGCACAGGCAAGGGTCATTGAAGGTGGGACACCAAATAAAGGCTTGCCCGTCACTCAGCCCCATTTGTCACCTGGGTCACAATCTCCATCACATCACTTGGCATTACTCCCTGGGCCAGTCCTGGAGATGGCTATGTTGTTGCAGATGAAGTCGTGGGTCCGGATTGAAATGGGGAACAGTCTGGCATTTATGAGGATGGGTGGAATGCAAGCCCTGCCACATCAGCTAAGGATTCATCCAGACTTTGGGGTATGCCATGATCCCAGTGAGAGACCACCTGTGTAGATTTCTCCACGAATAATGCTGTGGAAGAGATTACACTGGGAATGTGCCATGATGGGGGCTGGGAAAAGCACTGGATCAGATGCTTAAAGTTCTTCAAACCCCAAGAAAATGCAGCAAGCCAGAGTTCTAGTTCTGATTTGCCTCTTCAGAGATGGGTGACCTGGGAAATCCTTGCAAGCTCTCTAAATCTCAGTATCCTCTCTCTAAAATGGGCATTTCCCTATTGCTGGGAGGGTTGTAGTAATTTAAGTACATCAAACTTTGTAAACTGTATAGTATTATAAAATGTAAGAGCTAGTTAGATCTGCAATAACTCTAAGGTATCATGTATCAATCTGAATTTTTAAAAGAGTTAACCATCTGTGTCTCTCTTGGCACATTCTTCTTAATCCATTTCTCTCTTTCTTCTTTCTTTTCTTTCTTTCCTTCTGTCCCTTTCTTCCTTCCTTCCTTCCTCTACCAACTACAGAACTGAAAGGTGAAATCTTAGGGCAAAAGCAGGTGGAGTAGACAAAATGGGCACTTAATGACTCAGTGCCTTCTTTGTAGGGGTCCATTAAAGAAGGTGGGAGGGAGCCTTAGGCCATGAATTTTGAGCAGAGACCTCAAACAACCAGGCCACTTCAGCTCAGTGTTGGTTTGCTTGGTCATCCTCCTAGATGCCTGATTGCACATAGTGAATTAAACTGTCTACACTGGCTGAGACAAAGATTTTGGATCATAAGAACACATATCTGGAATCTAAGTGATAATCATAATCATTACTAATATAATAATGTTATTATTGAAGCTAAAGTATCTGGAATCCGGCCCTTGGGCCAGACACTGTGGCATATGTCATGTAATCTTCACAGCAACCCTTCAAAGTAGGTACTATTACAAAATTTGCTTTAGAGATGGGAAATTTAGGCTTATGGAAATTACATTGCCCAAGGTTACATGGCTAGTATGTGTCATATGGCTAGATTGGAACTTAGATCAGACTCCAAAGCTGTGTTCTTATGTTAACATTAGCTACTACTTACTGTTTACTATGTGTCT
Source organism: Manis pentadactyla (assembly GCF_030020395.1). Taxonomy (NCBI): domain Eukaryota; kingdom Metazoa; phylum Chordata; class Mammalia; order Pholidota; family Manidae; genus Manis; species Manis pentadactyla. The sequence continues at coordinate 58,554,708 of NC_080027.1, forward strand.
GTTGCTTTATATACTATTTTTAATTGCACAGCCCTGCAGAACAAACTGTTATCCCCATTTTGCAGGTGAGAAAACTGAGACTCAAACTGCTTAAGTGACTTGTCTGAGGGTGCATGGCTAGTAAGTGGCAGAGCTGCAATTCAAACCCCAGTTAAGCTGGTTCTTTATCCTATGTCCCTGCTTACAACACACTGCAGAGGCAACCAGTCAGCACCTCCACTCACCAAGCTTCCCAGTTGATGGGAACTGGGATCTGATTAACCTATTGTCTCTCCATGGGTCAGAGAGAGTACTCATGAGTGGGAGTAACAAGGGGACTGAATTCAATCCAGTAAAGTAAAGGACTTTCTAAAAGTCAGTGCTAATCAAACTTAGAAAGAGCTCCTTTGGAGCTGGAAAGTTCTCCTTCACTGTTGATTTTAGTTGGGCTGGGGATGGATGTCCAGTGGCTGCAAAGTAGTGAAGAAGCCTCTTCATGGGTCCTTCAAGCCCTGAGGCAGATTTAGGGATCTCAGTGGTGACTGGGGCCTCTCCTTGCAGAAATGCTGCCCATTGGTATCCCCTCTCAAACACTGCTCATTCTCTATACTCTTAATCCAGGTAAAAGAGGTGATGTAACATGCTGGGAAAGCATGGGCTTTGGAAAGAATTAGGTCAGGGTTAAAAAAACAGCATCTTTGGGCCTTGGGCTCAAATTTCCTGAGCCCGCTACTGTCATCACATGTAAAGACAGGCTGAGAAGTCTTGTCTTAGAAGGTTATTTTTTAGGTAAATAAACATAATAATAGCTAAGATACTATATATAAATGTACAATACATAGCAGGTGTTTAGTTATTTTCGTTGCTTTCATTATTACTATTATTGTTATTTTTTATCTCCAGGTTTTAAATCCATTTTCTTAAAACAAGCAAGTCTCTCCTTGCTTCTTCTCCATGGCCCTTCTTGTTCAGACTATGAGCCAACTCTGTTTCTCCGCCTTCAGAGTGTGCTGCATCTGTAGATGGACGCAGCCAGGCCGGGGGGACCAGGGTACCTGGCGCCAGGGATGGCATGGCAGGTAGGTCCTGTGCCTGTGCCCCAGCACAGCTACTGCTTTACTTTGGCAGCTCTGGTGCCTGGCACCAGCTGACCTCCCTGGTGATCCGGACTTGGGCAGGACGCAGTGAACCCAAACAGTGTCCCCATGGCCCAGGGAAATCATGCCCTTCTGCTCCCCACTGTAGGGCACCAAGGTCAGTGGCTTCCTCCTAAGCTTCTGAACAAATACATGAAGTCCCCCATCCAGAGGCCATTTCAGAAAGCCTGGGAACTATAGGTTGCTCATTCCCAGCACAGAAATAAACCCAAGTGTTGCCTCTCATCCCTTTCAAACTTAGGGTAGACGGGCTCGCCTATTAAACTAAGTCTGTCGTATTACACATAGGTCATATTACATCTTTACTGAAATTATCTCTGAAGTGTGGCCAACTTTTACTCTCAGAAACACACTTTGTTCCATTCTGATTCTTAAAATTTGTTTTTAAAAACCACATTGCACCTGGTTTACATCCTGTCACTTCCTAGCTGTGTGACCCTGAGTGATAATTACTGTGCTACCTTGACCTTTTCTTTCTTCCTGTGAAGAATGACTTCTCAAGGACTTTTTGTGACAGTTAAATAAGCTAATAATACTGTTCCATCCCTGCACAGGGCATAAACAACCAACAAATCATGATCATTCCTTTCCTACAAGGTCCATATTGAGGCTCACAAAAGGCTTCCACCCTCTCTGGCCCTCAAGATGATGCTTGTCTCCCCTCCTGCTTTTCTTCACTGTGATGAATAATGGCAGTTTTTCACATCGGAAGTCATCCCATTTCTCTCTGGCTGTGAAGCCCAACTCTGAATACAGTATTCCCAGGCATCTGAGCAGCATGCTTATAATTGGAAGTCTGCCTGCCTCAGTTGTATTTCCTATGTATTATATTCTTAGTCTGCGTCCTTCCTCTTGTAAGATAAATTAATCATCTTCTAATTCCTGGTCAGCTTGTTAGCCACTCAGACCTCTGGATTTTTATCATCACCTTTGTACTTAGCAGGAAATCTTCCCACAGCCCACCAGATTTGACCTTTCTCAAGTGCCTCACATACTTGTACAGTTTTATTAAGATTTATGAAGTACTTTCCTATATTTTATCTCATTTGATTCTAACAAATCCTTTTGTTATGGATAGGTGGCTTTACCTTAGTTTTACTGTTCCGAAAATGGATACTGAGAAAAGGTAAGTGATGTTCAGAGCTAGAATCTGAGCTTCCTCTGTGACAGACCATTGCTTAAATCACTGCTCATTTTCAGCCACACTCATGACTGTCATTCACTGGGATATTAAAAAAAAAAATCCTTGACTGAAATCTAGAGGAAACACTGGGAATCACCCCTCACTCCTGGATGGGAATGATCCTCCCGTTAAATAGAACTTTTAATGGATTTTCAACACAGCAGTCTTTCTGGGGTCCGGTTTTCATTACTTTTAAATTATTAAAAGCAAGCCTTTTGCTGAACTTTTTGGGGATACAAAAATCTATTTTAAACCAAAAAATCTTCATTATTTCTTATGTGTTAGACATGGTGACCCACAGAACTTTCAGTCATTTATCCATACCTTTTGAATAGTATGAGTCCCTGTATTTTAAGCTTGGAAAGCTGACTTCACTGTATTTTATCTATTATAACCATTTAATAACTGCGCAGTACTTTACACCTTAGAAATATGTCCCTGCATCCACACTGATCCTTGCAGAGGAGACCAAGACCCTGGGAACAGGAATAATTCATTCATTATGTGGTGGTTCTAGGACTAGAATGTATGTCTTTTGACTAAAATGATAGGAAACGTTCACCATGAAAATAGTTTTAGACAAAAATAATCTCTTACTCATTTCTCTGTCTATGAACCTCCTTTGAGCCCCCAAATGCTAATCACCCTTCTAGGAATTTTTAAATAACTGTTAGGTCATACCAGAATCAAGCATAGCTTGAGCCTCAGGTACAGAACCAGAGTGGATGCTGGTGCTTAGGATGTGTTTAACACTCTTACTCCCTGGGACCTGTCATAGTCCCAGCCAGCCACCAAGCCAGCCCCTGCCCCCAACCCAAATGCCGGCTTTGCTCCACTTACCTGCCTGTGCAGTCTCTGTAGGCTCAGCTGAGTAAGGGGGCTCTCATCCTCTTTAAATACATGGAGGCCGTCACTAGCCTTGGCCTGCGAGGGAAGTGGAGGAGGGAGGCCAAGGGGAGAGGGTGAATGAGACGTGAGTAACACAACTGCTATCAGAGTCTGAAAATAGCCTGTGACCAAAGCCCTGAGTTTTGTTTCCCCCACACCAGCTGGGAGGCCCTTGGAGAACAATATCACTAGGCTTCAGTTTTGATTGCCAATCCCCTATGGCACCAAGGGATCAATTTGTGGAGTGTAAATTTCCAATCAATTGGTTAGAACAGGAGCAAGGGTAAAGAAGGATTTTATATCTAAAATGTCTTTTCTGCTCCCCTGACCTGCCTGGAAATCAGTGCAAGGTACCTGCAGATGAATCATGAGCCGTATCTGGGCGCCCTCTGGAACTCCCAGGCACAGGCTGCTGCACTCGTGAAGAGAGCGCAGAGCTAAAAATAAGAGTGATGGGTGTCTGCAATGATACTTAGGTAATCTCTTCAAAGAAGCTTGGGAAAAAAGGTCAGCTACTCAGCAGGGTCCTGCCACTCCATGGCTCGCCATCCTATGAAGAATAGTTTTGTCTCAAAAGTTTTGAATGACTTTGTCCTCTTTTTCTGCTTGAGAATTTAACATGGCAGTGCATCATATTTATGACAAGTCCTGATAAGTCTCTGTGAACCCGCATTTTCTTTGGAGGTCTAATTTCTCTTTGCTTGCTGTGCTCATACGTTAGCTTTGATCAAGCATCAAGGACACATAAGAATTGTAGAATTTGATAGCTGACAAGAAGTTCAGAGACTTAACAGACGAATTCTCATGTTGGGGCTGAGGAAACTGAGGCATCTAACTTGCTCAAAGCGAGACAGTGAGTCACTGGCAGGTTCCAGGTTGAAATTCGGCTCACCCGTCTATCAAGTGAAGGCATTTTCCACAAGTGTTGACTGTATGTTGAGGTTAGTTGTAGGTACACCCTACTGAGAGGTGTATGAAATCCAGCCCTTCAGATTAGCTTTATTAGCCTTTAGTTACCTGCCCACAAAGCAATTGGTTGAGTGATGGAATATTTCATTGTAAAGAAGGTTGTGCTAATTTCACAATAGGGACCCAGTGCAACCTCATAGGAGATATCCTTGGTCTATGTTTTCATGCAAAAGTATTCATCAAAGAAATGGGGAAATGGTGAGCACTCTAGAATGTTAAATTAGAAGGGAGTTGAGAAGTTTTCTAAGATAGCAGCTTTCAAACTTTTGTGTATTTTTTTTTAAGAATGGTAATACTTTTTTATAGATAATCTTAAAAGGAACATCAATCTATAAAGCAGATAAAAGGAGAGCTTCACTGTTTGAAATAAATAGGTGGTCTAGTAGTCTCCCTCACATAGCCTTTTCCTGAACCCTCAAAATGGCTTCTGAAATATTTCTTTGGGACAATTTAAAAGCCACTACTGTGGCCTACCATTTTCATTTTTATGGATACAGATATTAAGGTCCAAAGAAGGGATTTGACTTGTTCAGCAGGAAATGCAATGTGTATAGTAGAATTATTTCTGGAGGCAGAAAATCTGGGTTTGACTGTAATGTTTCTTACCCTTAAAAAATTTGTTCTCTGGTTACCCAAGTAACACAGCAATGCATTGTTATGTGAAGGACTGAACAATAAGGATATGTTTAGGGTAAAATGTAAAAGTAACTTCCCATATCCTACCCTCCTTCTCAGAGTTAATAACTGACAATATTTTGGGTTTACCTAACTTGAGTCATCTTTTAAAAGGAGATTTTAGCCCATTCACATTTATGGTGACTTTGAATATATACGGACTTATTCCTTCATCTTATTTTATGTTTCTTTTTTTCTTTTTTGGCCTTTTATGCAGTTTAATAGTTTTCTTTGTGTCATGTCTTTCTCTTATGATTTAGAAATGATTCTCTTCATCTAATTAAAAAACTAGTGCCCCAATAAATAAATATTTTATTGGCCTCTAGATTTCATTGGTAGCCATTTTCTATTTCTTCCATGAGATGAGAAACTTATAAGAATCTTAGCACACTTTCACCATCACCACCTTACCGTTTTCCTTCATCTTGATCTTGCAGTCACATACCTGCCAACCACCTCCTATGTGTCGATCATCTGGGATTTTAGCTCCAGGTTTAAATTAGTCTTGTTTGTTATACATCAGTAGTTATTTAAGCCTAATCACAAATATTATTGCTTTCTTCATTCAACTTCTGTTTCTTGTATATTTTTTGTATCTTAAGTTTTTAATTGTGTGTGTGTGTGATAAAATGCATTCTTGATGAAGTCATTGATAGACTGTTGTAAATGAACAACATCGTCACATAATTGAAAGGATCATTGTGTTCGTTTGCTAGGGCTGCTATGACAAATACCACACACTGGGTGGCATAAACAACAGAAATTTATTTTCACCATTCTGGAGTCTAGAAGCCCAAGATGAAGGTATCAGCAGGGTTGGTTTCTTCTGAGGCCTCTTTGTTGGTCTGTAGGTGGCCATCTTCTCCGCATGTTTTCATTTGGTCTTCCCCTGTGAGGGTCTGTGTCCTAATCTCCTCTCATAAGAACACCATTCATGTTGGATTAGAGTCCACTCACATGACGTCATTTTGCATTTAAAGGCCCTATCTTCAAATACCGTCACATTCTGAGATACTGGGGGTTAGCGGGGAGGCAGTTCAACCCATAACACTCCTAATTTTGCCTTAAATTTGAATGTTAGTTGGGCGATCTCTAGAGTTGTCCAGCACAGTAGCCAATAGTCACATGTGGCTATCTAAATTAAAATTATTTTAAATAAAATAAAAATTCATTTCTTCAGTCATAGTAGCCATATTCCAACTGTTCAATACCTACATGTGGCTGATGCCTACACCTTGAACAGCACAGATAAAACATGTTTCCTTCATCACAGAAGTTCTATTGAACAGCACTGCTTTAGAGCTTTTGCATCTGAAAAATGAGTCAAATCCCTTTTGGGTTCTAAGAAGAATAGATAATACCAAGCATGTGTTGGACATATACCAGGGTGCTCAATCAATACTAGCTGAGCATTTACTCAGCAGTAAATGAATGGCAATATTAAGACTAGAACCCACAGTTCCCACCCCACTGTTCCCCTGGAATAACTGTAAGTGAGTAAGCCATTGTGAAACATAGGACACGAAGAAGACCAGACAAGGGAGTGAGGTGGGCCAATGAGGGCAATCTTAAACACATGCCTTAAAGCACTACCTTTATACTCCTAATCAGAATAAACATTACTCTATGTAGTCCTGTCAATAACTTTGCAAAGAAGGTATTACTAGACTCATAGTCTGTGTGAGGAATGAAATAGATGTGGCTCATAAAAGCTAAATAACTCTTCTAAGGCCATACAATTGAGTCAGAAGTGATTCAATGGGAATGTCACGATTAGAATCCACTACCCTTGCTACCCTTCATTCCCCTAGAATAACTAAAAACTGGTAAGTCATTAGGAAACACAGATCACTGAGGTGAGAGGGAAATTCAAACCCAGACTGAACTCCAAAACCCTTCTACAACAGTAGTTCCCGAATTTGATCGTGGTCCCCTCAGTACACATGTTTGAGTAATACACACACACACACATAAAAGTATATATGAGTATGTGTATATATACATATTTACTTAAAATTATAAGTGATATTACTCTAATAACATGTACATATATGTAAATATAAACATACTCAAAACTACACACCCTGAAAGATAAATATGATAAAAGTTCTAATTCTTATTCTTATACTCCAGTATATTCCACATGTTCCCTAGGGTATTCTACCTTGGAAACCACTGCTCTAAACCATGCCACACCAAGAGGGGATATGCTGTAGAAGAATCTACACGCCTAGAAATTCCAGCTTCCATCTGCTCATCCACACTACTTTGAAAAGAAACATAATTGGACTATAATGTATTCAATGTCAGCTACATTTTTGGAGTAACTGGGGCTTTTCGCTATTTCTGTGCACAGTGGTTTGGCCTTTGTCATTGGCTCTTACTTCAAAGAGATAATTAATTTTAAAATGCCATTCAAAAGTTGCTCCTGGCCATGAAAGGCAGAGAAATGGGCAAAGCAACACCTAAGTAAATCAAGACAGTTCTTTATTCCTGAGAGATTGAAGTGAAATTTGGTGAAATATATAGCTGATTTTCTTGCATCACCCAGATTTTTTATCAGTCTGCTTGTTTTTATGGACATTCATCACTTGCTGATTATAGGGATAACAGTGTTCATTTCACAATGCCTTTACCAGCTTAAAAGCACTACCATTACTTTGATGCTCTTTCTCAGGGGTGAGCTTTGTCCTGTGTCTTTGTCCCTTTGTTTCTGTCTCAAGCAGTGGGAGGATATGGGTATTTTATCCCCTTTTTACAGATAGAGGACCTGTCTTAAGAGGTTAAGTTACATAGTTAATAAATAGTAAAGAACTTGAATCAGGTTCTCTGCTCCAGTCATTGCTCTGAGGGTAATTTTAACTGATCTGGTCGGCCTTATGTGGTTGGGAGGGAGGACACTGTAGGTCTGAGAATCACTGCACGTTTGAGCACTTCCACAACCAAAGTACCAGCTCAACTTCATCTTGTACTGAGAGATTAGCAGGGTTTTGCATCAGTGGTCCCTTGGGTTCAGTAAACTGTTCCTACATTTGCTATTCAGCCAGTACAAATCCTCAAGGAGAAGCCCAAGGCAGTACAAGCCCCTGATATGGGAATCGCAGGGCCAGCAAACCAACAAAAATCAACTCACAAAGGTTCAGAAGCAGATGAGTGGGATTGTCTTCTGAGAAGAGATTTCTGTGGGTTGAGTAGAGGCTATGACTGTTCACCTGTGTCAACAAAAGATATTTAAACAACGCTTTGGAATCCAGCCTTTCTTTTTGTCCCTGCTCCTCTTATTGCCTCGGCACAGGTGTCTTGCCTAGATTTTTTTCTGAAGCCTCCCCAGAGCTTCCCCCACCTCTCTCTCTCACTACTACTAGAGTCCTCTTTAAAAAAGCAAATCTGATGATGACACCCTTCAGCTTGAACACCACTGTTAGCAGCCCATTACTATGAGATTATGCTAAAAATTTTTGACATGGCATTCAAGTTTCTTCCTCTTTCTCCAAATTAACTTTCCACCTCTTTCTCCCTCCACCCCATTCTCCTTTATCCTATCTTCCAGCCTCTCCAGTCTAATCACTGTTCTCCAAAAATAGCCAGCCCTTTCATGCCTCTCTGCTTTGCTCATGCTCCATCCTCTGCCTGGAATGTCCTCCAACTCCTTACCCTTTGGTGGAATCTTCCTCATCTTTCCATAAGCATATCAGATGCTGCCTCTTCAGTGCAGGCCTCCACACCACTCTTTGCAGGTAGGACGTGCCACATTCTATAGCAGGCCCCAAAACACTCCCTTCACACTTCTCACCACAAGGAACTTTGGCTGGTTGTTCACGTTCTGTTGGCTTGTTAGATGGTAGACTCCTTAGAGGAACAGAGAGCATCTTATTCATCTTTGTGTCAGTGTTGGCACTAAGTAGGTATTTGAAAATTTTTTGTTGAATTTATTCATATAACTAAGGGACTCTGAGAGGTCTTGAAAGGGCTAAATACCTACCAGATCTGAAATAAACAGCAAATGAGAAAGCACAAATTCAGCAAGAAGAAATCGCTTATTTAAGCATATAGTTACTCCATCTAAAATTTTAAAATAAGGATTGGATGCATTTTTCAAATAGTTGGAAAACTTTTATTGACTTTCCTCAAAAGTTCATGTTGTGCCTGAAGGGGAAATAACACTGGGCTCGAATGGACAGGTACAGGTTTCTAATCTTACCTCTGCTATTAATGTAGCTGCATGCCCTTTGACAAACCCACTCCCCTTTCCAATTTTTTTCTTTATAAAGTATTCAGGCTGGACCAAATGACTTTTAAGGTATCTTCTAATTCCAAAATTTGAAGGTTCTTATTTCTAGTTAGGAAAACTAAGTCTTTATTTTCCTTTGAGTGTGATGGTCTCTTATCAACAAGAGAAGACATTCTATATTGTCTTAAAAACAACCCATTACATAAAATTTGTGTATGAGAAAGAGTAGAAAATATTTTATGAAGTGAGAGTTCCTGATACAGGAGGAAAAAAAATAAACAAAAGGAAAAACAACTAACAACTCCTTACTGCCCAAACATTTGGCCTCTCCCCCTTTGACATTGAAGGGCCATGCATCAGGCTAAGAAAAAGACCTTAGAAAAATTAATCTTTTGGGTTCATAAAGGTGGAGGAGAGAATAAAGTGGTCAGGTCATATATGAAGATCATGTGGAGATGAAGGAGAAGATAATCAGATGCTGAGTTTTAAACTCAGGTCTTAGGAAGGCATTCTATATATAAATGGGTATAAAGAGAACTGGAAATCCTCAAGGTGGTAAGTGCCCCTGTGTTACTACTGGCTTCTTCTAGATCCTTTGGCAATTTCCTTTCATTATAACAAGAACTCTGAAAGCTCCCCAATATTCCAAAATGTTGTTCTACCCATTAAAAAAAAATAGGCTTTAATCTTTAGAGCAATTTTGGGTTCATGGCAAAACTGAGCAGAAGGTACAAACAGTTCTCATATGTCCCCTGCCTCTACAAGCTCAGCCTCCCCCAGTATCAGTATCTTGCTCGAGTGGTACATTTGTTGCAATAAATGAACCTACACTGACACATCAGTATCATCCAAACTCCAGATTTACATTAGGGTTGCTCTTGTTGTTCTACATTCTATGATTTTGACAAAAATATAATGACATACTCCACCATCATAGTATCATACAGAATAGTTTCAATGCCCTAATCCTCTGAGCTCTATTTATCCCTTCTTCTCCTCTAACTTCTGGAAACCATTTCTCTTTCTATTGTCTCAATAGTTTTGCCTTTTCCAGGGTGTCACATAGTTAGATTCGTCACTTCCAAGCTTTGGCAGTTATGCATAAAGCTTCTATAAACATCTGTATGCAGGTTTTTGTGTGGACATAGATTTCAACTCCTTTGGGTAGACACCAAGGAGTGCAGTTACTGGATTGTATGTTTAGTTTTGTAAGAAATCACCGAACTGTCTTTTAAAATGGCTGTACTATTTTGTGTTTCCACCAGCAACATATGAGAGTTCCTGTTGCTCCACCTCCTTGACAGCATCTGGTGTTGTCAGTGTTCTGGATTTTAGCCATTCTAAAAAGTGTGTATTAGTATCTCATTGTTTTAATTTGCAGTTCCTTAATGACATATGATGTTGAACATCATTTCATATGCTATTTGCTGTCTGTATATTTTCAACTATATACCAACTATATACCTACTGTATTCCTACTTGAGGTATCTCTCATATTCTTATTGCTGTTTTAAAGATTCTTTGTATATATATTTGGATCAAAGATTCTTTGATCCTTTATCAGATGTCTCTTGCAAATATTTTCTCATAGTCTGTGGTTTATCTTTGCATTCTCTTGTCAGTGTCTCTCACAGAGCTGTTCTCATTTTAAAAATACCCATTCAAGCAAAATTCTGCTTTTAAATTGCTTTAGCAGAAGTCCCACTTAACTAGAAGTTTCTTTCTAGCCTATAGAAATAGGCTTTGTTTTATATGTATTTCCTTGATTTAGGAATTAATAGAAATAGAAGTTAGAAAATCATTTGTGGGTAATTTGAGTTATAACTTGCAATATATGTTTCAAATATGCATTGAGGGATGTCTTGGGGCTGGCAGAATTCAACCTAGTTTCCTAAACCTACTTTTGCTACATCTGAAGTCATAGACCAAGGGGTTTCAACAGTGTTCTGTAAACCAACAGGAGATAATATTTATTTCTCACAGAGTATACATACTGTTATAGCACTATCTGTCTGACTGCTGGATTGTGGACTAAGTAGATGGAGATGTGCTTTGTGAGTGAGAAATAATTTCCAGAGAAGATTAGCTGGAACCTAAGAAAGATCTTCTGTTTCTTGGGAAATGAGAGGACTTTGCCTCATGAGTATTTGACAAAATTTGTCCGGGCAATAAGGAGCTCTACTTACAGAATGACATAGTGCTAGAGGGGGGCCAAATACATGGTGTGACAACTATGGATCTTTTTATAGATGTGGATCCTTTTATAGATGCTGAGATATGGTTCTGGTGGTTGTGTTATGGTTATTGTTGTCTTGTTTGACAAGTCTAGTGAGATGTCACCAAATGCTAGAATTTGAAAGTGCTCCAAGAATTCTCAGAGGCTATAGAGCCAGCACAGTTAGATCACAAAACTTGATGATCATGAGACCCCAGAATATTTTCAGTCTGCAAAGAAAGATTGCATTATGCATTCTCTGCTGGATGTGTGAAGGCAGAAATCATGGGACCAAATTCAATAAAAATGTCTTCCTGTAGATCCTACTAGCTGATAATTAAATATCATGTTGTATTCTGGAAATTGGGAAGAAATATTGAAAATAAAGATCATGGTCTGGGGAGTGATAAAAAATTTTAAAAACATGCCATGTGAGGAACAGTCCAAGGAACCAGACACTTTTACTCAGAGAAAAATTTGAGATGGTGGGAATATGAAAACAACTAGCAAATCTTCAAATATCTGATGAACTGTTATATATATATATATATAAGGAGGAAATAAATTTGTTCCAAGAAAGGGAAAAACTAGGCCAATAAAGGTACACATTCTGGCTGATACTGTTTCAATATATATCACAGAGCTGTCTAATTCCATAGTGCATCCCTTTTCACTCTATGGCAGTTATAGTAAATGAAAGAATTGTTATAGCCCACGGTGGAAATAATGACTCCTGCTTACCTTGGGACTGACATGTTTAAAATCTTGGTAACCCATTCACAGCAGAGTGATCGTCAAGCCCTGTAATAATAGGATCAGTGGTCTCTGAAAAAAGTAAATTCCCCAGCACAGGAAACTTCCAAGCAGAATTTTGAAACAACCCAGATGGGGTGTTGTAATGGCAGTTTTTAAAAATTTCTTTAAAATTTATGTACTTCTTACATAGTTTTATGAATTCTGACAAATGCACAGACTCACATAACAACCACCACAATCAAGATACAGAAAAATTCCACCCAAATTATCTTGTACTTCCCCTTTGCAGTCAGATCTACCCCCACCCCTAACCACTGGCAGCCACCGATCTGTTCTCTATCCCTATAGTTTTGTCTTTTCCAGAATGCCATATAAGTGGAACAAACAGTATCCAGCTTTTTGAGTCAAGTTGCTTTCACTTAGTATAATGTATTTGAGATTCATCCATGTTTTGACTCATCCATGGTTTGTTCTTTTTTATTGCTGGGTAGTATTCCATTATATAAATCTACCACAGTCTCCATCTATTAACCAGCTCAAGAATATTTGAAGGACTTCTGGTTCTAGTCTGGTATGTAAGGAACTTTGAAGTCATCACTCCATTCTAATAGCAAGTAAAAAGCCAAACAAACTGAAAATTAAAAACTTTCTTAGACCTGTCAAAGAATTGAGATCTGCTGCCCTTAAAATTGGAGAGACAGGTGGATACAGAGAATCACAATTTATAGGAACAGAAACCCACAAGTAGAAACCTCCATGAGAACTAGTGCTGGGTTTCTTTTACTCAGTACATCATGTCCAGCTTTCAGCAAGAAATTATAAGGCGTATTAATAGGCAGAATTTGAAGAGACAGAGCCAGACTTGGAAAGGATGGAAAGGATGTTGGAATTATCAGCTAAGGAAACAACTATGACTAATATGCTAAGAGAGCTAATGGAAAAAGTAGACAATATGTAAGGACAGATAGGTAATATAAGCAGAGAGATGGAAATTATAAGAAAAAATAAAAAAGGAAATGCTAGAAGTGAAATATACTATAATGTAAATGAAGAATGACTTCTAATGAAGTAGGCACAACTGAGGGAATAATCAGTGAGCATGAGGATGTATCAATAGAAATCCCCAAAACTAAAAAGCAAAGAGAAAAAACTGAAAAAAGTGGAATAGAGTATCCAAAAACTTTGGGATAACTACAAAAGCTGTATCATATGCATAATGGAAACAGCAGAAAGAAAAGAAAGGGGCAGAAGAAATAATGACTGAGAATTTCCCAAAACTAATGTCAGACACAAAACTACAGATCTAGGAAGCTCAGAGAGCACCAAGTAGGATAAATGCCAAGAATATTTGAGTTGTTTCCAGTTTGGAATGAACAGGAATAAATATGCTATGAACATTAATATACAGGTTTTTGTGTGAACATAACTCTTCATTTTTTAATTAAATACCCCAGAATGTAATTTGTGGGTCATAAGGCAAATCCATCTTTAATTTTATAAGAAACCATCAAATTTTTCCAATGTTGCTACCATTTTGCATTCCCATCAGTAGTGAATGAGAGTTCCAGTTGCTCTGCATCCTTACCATCATTTGGTCAATGTTTTGTTTTAAAATTTTTAGTCATTCTAATAGTGTATTTTAATGCAGTTTAAATTTGCATTTCTTTGATGAATAATGATGCTGAGAATCTTTTCATGTGCAATTAATGACAGGTTAGTAAACTGACCATTCAAATCTTTTGCCCATTTGAAAAATTGGTCTGTTTTCTTTTTTGTTGAGTTTTGAGGGTACTTTGTATATCTGGACATAAGTGCTTTGTCAGATAAGTGATTTGCAAATATTTTTAACTTTTCACTCTTTAAACATTTTAAAGTCTTTTTATGAGTGGACATTTTTCATTTGGATGGAGTCCAGTTTGATCATTTTATTTTTCATGGGTCATACTTTTGGGGTTGTGTCTGAGAATTTATGGCCCAGCTCAAAGTAAAAAGATTTTCACCTACTTTTTCTTTTAAATGTTTGAAAGGTTTACATTTAATATTTAGACTTATTATCCATGTTCAGTTTATTTTGGTATAAAGTGTGAGGTGTATATTGAGGTTCACTTTTTTGTGTGTATGGATATCCAACTGTTCTAGAACTACTTGCTGAAAATGCCTATCCTTTCTCTATTGAAGTCTTTACATTTTTGGTGAGAACATCTATATTTCTATTCATTTCAAGTGTGTTTACCTTCCTTTCATGAGCATAGTTATAATAGTCACTTAAAAATCTTTATAATTCCAACACCTGGAACATCTTGGGTTTGGCATCTGCTGATTTTCTTTTTCTTTGAGAATTGAACAGATTTTCTCTTTTCTTTTTTTGCTTTTTCCTAAGTCATGTATTTTTTATTGTATTCTGGCATTTTAAATATTATGAGACTTTGGGTCCTATTAAAATCCCCTGGAGAACATTACTTTATTATTATTTTTTGAATATATATATTTTTTATTTTGGTATCAGTAACCTACAATTATATGAAGAACATTATGTTTACTAGACTCCCCCCATCACCAAGTCCCCTCCATTACAGTCACTGTCCATCAGCATAGTAAGATGCTATAGAATCACTACTTGTCTTCTCTGTGTTGTATAGCCCTCCCCATGGCCCCCCACCCCACATTATGTCTTCTAATAGTAATGCCCCCTTTCTTTTTTGGTTCTAGTGCTAGTTGTTTTCAAAGCTTTTGTTGTGCCGTTTGTGTCTGCCTCAATGTATGCACCATTCAGGTGTTCACTTAGTTCTCATAGTATAGCCTTTTCTATTCTTTTTTTGGGTCTGTTTTGTCCATGGGTAACTCAGGGGTGAGTCTTGAGACTAGTGGTAATTCATAGATAGAGTTAAGGGATTTCCTTCCCCAATTTTCCCATCCTTGGAATTTCCCTGATATGCCCTGGCTTCCCAGGGTCCTTTTTCCCAGCCCTCTGGCTAAAAAGCTACATTTCCCTCAGAATTGTAGCCCATACACTTTTACATAATTCTGAGCACCTGGGCTAACTTCAGGGCAACTTGAAGAGAAAGAAGAGAGAAAAATAATAGTATACCCTCTCACACTCTGAAGACCACTGAGACTCTTCTCCCCAATTCCTGTAAACTGAGAGGTGGTTGTCCCAAATTATAGGTACTTACACCAGTGGTGCCACCTGTGTGACTGTGAGGCTTCAGGACTAAGACTGACATTGAGGACCGGGAGGAAAAAAAAGAATAAAAACAGAAAAATTAAAAGGTTCCTCTTGAAAATTAACATAGTTGTGGGACTCAGCCTACCCTCAGATCAAAACCAAGAGATAAAAAAGGAAAGAAAAACCAAGTCAGTTCACTACCATAACAGTTCTTCTGTGAGTTTGATGTCCCTTCTCAATCTATTTGCTGCTGTTTACTTTTCACAGTCCTCAGCTAGTTGCTTTTTCATTCTGTCCAGAGATTTTAGTTATAATCAATGGGAGAGCTAGGCTGTATTGGGCTTACTCTGTCTTGCTTAGCACCAGAAGTTCTGTAATGACAATTTTTATTTATTTATTTATTTATTTGCATGTTTCTATTTTTTAATTGTATTATTATTATTCTAATTTTTTTGTTTCATTAATCTAAAATTACATGAAGAACATTGTTTACTAGACTCCCCCCATCACCAAGTCCCCCCCACAAACCCTGTTACAGTCACTGTCCATCAGCATAGCAAGATGCTGTAAAATCACTACTTGTCTTCTCTGTGAGGCACAGCCCTCCCCGTGCCCCACCCCACTATACATGCTAATCATAATGCCCCCGTTCTTTTTCCCCACCTTTATCCCTCCCTTCCCACCCATCCTTCCCAGTCCCTTTCCCTTTGGTAACTGTTATTCCATTCTTGGGTTCTGTGAGTCTGCTGCTGTTTTGTTCCTTCAGTTTTTGCTTTGCTCTTATACTCCACAGATGAGTGAAATCATTTGGTACTTGTCTTTCTCCACCTGGCTTATTTCACTGAGCATAAAACCCTCTAGCTCCATCCATGTTGTTGCAAATGGTAGGATTTGTTTTCTTCTTATGGCTGAATAACACTCCATTGTGTATATGTTCCACATCTTCTTTATCCATTCATCTACTGATGGATACTTAGGTTGCTTCCATTTCTTGGCTATTGTAAATAGTGCTGCGATAAACATAGGGGTGCATCTGTCTTTTTCAAACTGGGCTGCTGCATTCTTAGGGTAAATTCCTATAAGTGGAATTCCTGGGTCAAATGGTATTTCTATTTTGAGCTTTTTGAGGAACCTCCATATTGCTTTCCACAATGGTTGAACCAATTTACATTCCCACCAGCAGTGTAGGAGGGTTCCCCTTTCTCCACAGCCTCGCCAACATTTGTTGTTGTTTGTCTTTTGGATGGTGGCGATCCTTACTGGTATGAGGTGATATCTCATTGTGGTTTTAATTTGCATTTCTCTGATGACTAGTGATGTAGAGCATCTTTTCATGTGTCTCTTTGCCATCTGAATTTCTTCTTTGAAGAACTGTCTGTTCAGCTCCTCTGCCCATTTTTTAATTGCATTGTTTGCTTTTTGTTTGTTGAGATGAGTGAGCTCTTTATATGGATGTCAACCCTTTATCGGATCTGTCATTTATGAATATATTCTCCCATACTGTAGGATTCCTTTTTGTTCTATTGATGGTGTCCTTTGCTGTATAGAAGCTTTTCAGCTTGATATAGTCCCACTTGTTCATTTTTGCTTTTGTTTCCCTTGCCTAGGGAGATATCTTCATGAAGAAGTCGCTCATGTTTATGTCCTATGCTTTTTTTGCCTATGCTTTTTTCTAAGAGTTTTATGGTTTCATGACTTACATTCAGGTCTTTGATCCATTTCAAATTTACTTTTGTGTATGGGGTTAGGCAGTGATCCAGTTTCATTCTCTTACATGTAGCTGTCCAGTTTTGCCAGCACCATCTGTTGAAGAGACTGTCATTTCCCCATTGTATGTCCATGGCTCCTTTATTGTGTATTAATTGACTATATATGTTTGGGTTAATGTCTGGAGTCTCTATTCTGTTCCACTGGTCTGTGGCTCTGTTCTTGTGCCAGTACCAAATTGTCTTGATTACTGTGGCTTTATAGTAGAGCTTGAAGTTGGGGAGCGAGATCCCCCCGCCACTTCATTCTTCCTTCTCAGGATTACTTTGGCTATTTGGGGTCTTTGGTGTTTCCATATGAATTTTTGAACTATTTGTTCCAGTTCGTTGAAGAATGTTGTTGGTAATTTGATAGGGATTGCATCGAATCTGTATATTGCTTTGGGCAGAATGGCCACTTTGATGATATTAATTCTTCCTAGCCAAGTGCATGGGATGAGTTTCCATTTGTTAGTGTCCTCTTTAATTTCTCTTAAGAGTGTCTATAATTTTCAGGGTACAGGTCATTCACTTCCTTGTTAGGTTTATTCCTAGGTATTTTATTCTTTTTGATGCAATTGTGAATGGAATTGTTTTCCTGATTTCTCATTCTATTAGTTCCTTGTTAGTGTATAGGAAAGCCACAGATTTCTGTGTATTAATTTTGTATCCTGCAACTTTGCTGAATTCTGATATTAGTTCTAGTAGTTTTGGAGTGGAGTCTTTAGGGCTTTTTATGTACAGTATTATGTCATCTGCAAATAGTGACAGTTTGACTTCTTCTGTACCAATCTGGATTCCTTGTATTTCTTTGTTTTGTCTAATTGCCGTGGCTAGGACCTCCAGTACTATGTTGAATAACAGTGGGGAGAGTGGGCATCCCTGTCTTGTTACCGATCTTAAAGGAAAAGCTTTCAGCTTCTCGCTGTTTAATATGATGTTGGCTGTGGGTTTATCATATATGGCCTTTATTATGTTGAGGTACTTGCCCTCTATACCCATTTTGTTGAGAGTTTTTCTCATGAATGGATGTTGAATTTTGTCAGATGCTTTTTCAGCATCTATGGAGATGATCATGTGGTTTTTGTCCTTCTTTCTGTTTACGTGGTGGATGATGTTGATGGATTTTTTAATGTAATGACAATTTCAATGTTGGATGACAATTCTTCCAGATTGCTATTCTCAAACCTACCAACATATTTGAGTTAACTGGGAAATTAAAAAAAAAAAAGATTCCAGGGCTCTGTCCCAGCTTCATCTCTGACGATGGGAATTCAGGAAACTCTAGAAGATGCTTTTGGGTTTCTGAGATGGCCAACCTGGCACTGACTTGGAGACGCAAAGTTAGGGCCCAGTCTGGAAATTGGGAAACCCCTGGATGAGGGGCTTTCCAAGGTCTTTTCCAACCCTAAGATCCTCAGGCTCTATGTTATTCAGAATTTCCCATCCATATAGCTGCTTGTTAATTGAGGTGCCAGTCTATTCACACCCTTCAAATTTTTTGACTGAAGTGTTGACCACATAGTTCATCTCAAATAATGTCACAGAGCAGACCAAAAAAAAAAAAAAAAGGAATAGGCAAAGTCCAGATATGAAAACTAGCAGGGGAATGAATGGACTTCCAACCTGTATGATTAGTTTCATGGAAGTAACAACTTCTTGCAATGATAGCAGCAATAAATTCTAAATTCTAAATCTGCCTTATGTGGTATTAGCCAGGAGGACTACCGTGTATACTCCAGTATGAGGATTAATTTGAAGTTTCATTACAGCCGCTTTACCTCTTTAAGATTAGCCCTTTCCCATATATTTGGCAACATTCTTTTGGTTGAGTATAGTTTCTGCTTATGTGCTAGGGGTCACTAGTGAGTTTAAATTTGCTCTTCATAAACATTTATTTCCAAGGGACCTCAGAAATAATTTCCTTGAGCTCACTGCTCTATTGATAGAAGAGAAAACAGCTGCAAGAGGTTAAGTGCCTTATTTAGGGGGTGAAAGCTGGGACTACAAGCCAGATTTTGGCTCCAAGGCTATTCATTTTCTATCTGACTGAGCTCAGTTAGGTGAAGATACAGTCCCCTGGCCTCCTAACTGAGCTGGATCAGAGAGCTGCAGTGGGCAGTGGCTGAATTCCATGCAGTGCATTTGTGAAGGGCACTTTGACCTAAAAGTATTCTCACTCCCTGATTTGTGGCTTTGAAAATATTGGCAGCCACAGTTTGTAAAGTGCCAACTTGCTGGCACACCCTACCCTCTGGGCACTGGAAGAAGATAGCCCCTGGTCACCTCTGGAGCTCTGCCCACCCGGTCTTCTCCCAAAAGGGCTGCATTATATCATATAGTCTGGGTTTAGTCAGGGCACGCAGAACCACAGTGAGTTGGGAAGTGAGGGGTTTCTTTTAGGAATTAGACCTTGCATAATTATAAGGGGAGCTGGGGAAGTGAAGGGTGGGTTGGAGAATCAGAGCAGGCACCCATTGGTCAATCTGAGAAGCCAAGCAATTCCTTTTTTGGTCAGCTCAAAAGCACAACCATCACATAACAGAGTTTTTGTTTGTGAAATGCTCTGGCTTAAACATCTTGATACTGTATAAATCACTACAGGTAGGAGCCTGAAATAGAAACAGTTGTCACACCTTGGAAGTAATGCTTCTGAAGCTCTGTTCTCATTTGTCATGAACAATCTGGAATCAGCCTGTTTCACCACAGTCTGAAAATGTATGATAGCTTCAGTACGATGGAACTCTGGAGTGTGATCTGGAATCGGCACAGCTTCGTTGCCAGACAGATCTGCATGTACACGCTGGCTTTGCACCCTTACTGTGTGACTGGGACACTCTCCTTATGCTGAGATTAGCTTCCTTATTTGTAAAATGAGACCAAGAGTAACCACCTCATAATATTGTTTTGAAGTAGGAATAATAGTAGATGCTGAATGAAAATAATTCCTTTTATCTCTCAAGTTCCAGCCTTTCCCCTAGTACATCTAGGACATGTCCTGTTTCTCAGAATATTTCCATGTAGAAATGCTCATATTATCTAAGTAATGCATTTTGATCATAAATATAGGTATATAATTTATATTCAGCATTCCTGGCATTCTGTCATTGTTCCAGATTCCCAGGATCAACAAGTTTGGATTTGTATGGAGGATGAGAAAGACCATTCATTGGCAAGGGAAACACAGGAGATGCAACTAAGGGTCTTTAACCCACAGGAGAGAAAAGAATACTCCTAAAGTAGTTAGAAATCTATTGACATGAAATGTTATATAAAAACAAGTGTGGTGATATAAGTTCCGTGGAATCCTTCGGTTTTCCTGGCTTAGAAGAGAGATTGATCCTGAGGGAAGAGGCAGGTTGAAGCTGTTACCGAAGTTGGAGACAGAAAACCATAAAAACGTAACTTGAAAAGCATAATAATTCTGGAGCCAATCATTTTAGGAAGATAGAGACCTACACATTTAATAGCCCCCAAGGGCATTACTATATAATAGATGGTCTAAATTGTTTGTTGAACTTAAATTTAACAAAATGATAGTGCTTATGAGTTTCTGAAACATGGAAGAAAAATGTTCAGTTATATTCAAAGTACTCTATTTAGGAATCTAGGGAGCTGTATTAACATTTTAAAACGATTTAAATCAATAGTAACAATAGGAATGTTTTCATCATTTGGGACAAACTTCTAGAACATTCACACACAATCTTTTCTTATCCAAAGTAGGGTAATAGGCATTATTTTGCATAACACAGTGCTAAGCATATGGTAAAAATGGAATAATTATTGATTAAATAGAATTCAACATACATCTGCACCTAACTCATGGAATATGGAAGATTCTCTTGAAGGCTTTCAAAAATACAGTTAATTGCTTGATTGTTGGACACTGATAAGATATTCCCTACCTGTATTTTTCTACAAAATGTTGATAATCATGACAAGGCCTCATTTAGTTACTGGTTTGATTGAAAAAGTAATTGACCTGAATGCACTCAAATAGAACATTGAGATATAAAATCACTTCTTTAAAAGTTGACCAAAAGGTTTTGATACTTTTTTTTCAACCTAAAATAACGATACTTTTCCATCCAGCTTATCTCTTAAAGGCCCTCAAGATTTGAAAACTACCAGTCAGTGACAAATACTGTAAAGAATCTGCAGTCAACCCACACTCTTCTACGTAATTAATAGGATTGCTTAGACAGCTTATCTGCTTAAGTTCTGAAAATCTCTTTATCCTTTGTCTGCAGGAACACTAATCACTTGAAACGGACAAGGCTGAAGGAACTTGTTTTAAAGCCAGGTCTAGAATTTTTTTTTGCAACAAATTCTATTGCTCTAGTCTCCTGGTTTCCTTACATCTCCATTCAATTATTTCCCTTTCAGGCATTATACAAATAGCACTTTGTATTCACTTGAACATAGGTGAGTTGCTTGCATTTTCTGGTGAGATAAGCATTTCTTAAGGCCTTATCTATTTACTCTTTGACCAGGCCTAGAGAACAGAGAGCTAAGGGCTCTGGGAATCGGGAAGCCTTGGCTCTGGGTTTCCTTCTGTGATTTGGTAAGAGTCCTTTGGGTACCAGGCACAGAAATGATTGGCAACTTTAAGCAAAGGAAAATTGGAAGGGGTGCAAAGGCCCACAGATTCAGTGGGTGGCTGAAAATCGTGCTCGACCATGGGCAGATGCCATGGCTTTCCAGAGGGTGGGAAGCAGGAATCCCAGCAAGTCTTACAGAGGGAACAGAATGGTGAGAAGGCTACTGCTGGGATGAAAGGGAACATCAAATTCCAGGGAGGTTGGCCTAGCCTGTATAAGCCCACTGTTGTTAAGTAAGTGTGGGGTCCGCAGTTACAGTTCACTAGGCTCCATTCAGTAATTCCTTAAGAGGAAATCAGGAGGCAGTTTGGGAATATAAATTGCATGCTGCATAGATAACTTTTTTACTATTATGTTACTATTTGGAATTTTTAAAGTTGCTTCTAGCTTTAAAAATGAATAGGTAGAGGTAGATGTGATGTATTCTCACAAAAAAACAGACAGTATTTCTCTCATGAAAGCCCTTGGGCTACCATGTCCCCATGTTTGTTTCTATGAATGCTTATAATACCAATGAACAATACTAAGACAAAGTGGAAGAAGACATTTATGAGCACTAGTGGGTTATTAGTTGTCCCACTAGTAATACTGTAGTGCTTCACTATATAATAGTAGTGGTTAGTTATCTATTGCTGCATAACAGTATTACTGCAAACTTAACACCTTAAAACAACACAAATTTATCATCTCACAGTTTTTAATAGGTCGGTAGTCCAAGAATGCTTTAGCTGGGTTCTCTGCTCAGGGGTCTCATAATGCTGCAATCAAGGTGACTGTTAGGGTTGCAGTCTCATTTGAGGCCCAACTGGGGAAAGATCCACTTGCAGGCTCACTCAGGTTGTTGGCAGAATTCAGTTCCTTGTGGCTCTAGGTAGAACTCAGGTTTTGTTTCTTGCTGGTTGGCTGCAAGGTGCCCTCAGCTCCAACAGTCTGCCCACAGTTCCTGGCCATGTTGGGTTTCTCAACATGGCCAGTTGGACTCCTGAAAGCCAACAAGGGAGAGAGGCTCCAGCAAGACATGCAGTCCAATCTTCTGTAATACAAACATGATCATGTACATATAATCACATACACCTCATCACCTTTACTGTATCCTACTGGTTAGAAGGAAGTCATGCCCTTCCCACACTCAAGGGGCAGGGAATCACACAAAAGCATGAACACCAGGAGCTGGGGGTTATGGGCAATGTTATGAATCTGACAGTGGTATAACTGAGTGGGACAATCTCCAGAGCTGTCTTACCTCTAACATACCTCATGCTTTCTGTGTATCCGATTTCTCTAAACCTTAGTCCTTGGGAGGTACTTCATGTGGAGATCAGATCAAGGGGGCAGAACAAAATCTTGGCCCCCAATCTCTAGCTCACCTACAGCGGAGGGGGAAGGGATGTAAGGAGCTTCACCTCAGAGCTACTGCAACTGTGTCTGGGTTGATGTTTGTTATTTGTGACCAACTGAATCTAGTAGCCTCCACTGAACTGTTTTTTTGTCTGTATTTGCCAACTTACCTGAAATAGAGATAGCAATGCTTTCTTCATTTATTCATGTGTACATACTGTCCTCCTAACTATATTATAAACACTTTATATCAGGAACCATACATATGTCCTCTAAGTAGGATCAAAGCAAAGGCAGAGAGAGGTACTTTGGAAGAAATAACTCATATAGGTTCTTTAGTGGTACGAAAAGAGACATCTATAGGTCAGTGTGAAAATCTGCCCTTAGTTGTACAAACAGAACATGTATATTTGAAAGTGATGACTTTACAAATGCTCAGACTACCCTGGAACGATGTTCTTGGTTCCTACTAGAGCTGCTGGGCATGTATCAGGAGGCAGAAGAGTAATAGAGAAGGCCAGTGGACATTGTTGAGTTCTTGCATACACTAGCAGTGTTATTCTGGATTTACCATTGAAGTCTCTGTGAGCCTCAGTGACCTTAGTCCTAGCTTGTAGAAATACCTTTAAAATGGATAGCTCAGTGCCTGCCTGGCATATAGTAAACTTGTAGGAAACAGATATTATGGTGATCCTTTAAGACCCTGACCAGAAAAGGCACATGTTCATTCTCAAGGTGCAGTTTGTCCCATGACAAGAGGGTTGAAGAGATGCACACTTAACACATGGTAGCGTGTTCCGTCTCTTGGAGCTCATGGGGATTTAGTGTGGTGGTTCCTTGAGTGTGGAGGAAATGAGAATCCTTATTGCTGCTTTCCCATCCCTGGAGCTAGGCTGTTGAGAAAATGTGACGAGGCCTCTGTAGGCAGCAGAAGGCTTGGGGTGGATGCTGGCTGTGCTCGGGCAGGGAGGGAGCACCCCAGCTCCATCTTTCATGTTTAATACCCCAGGGTGTGGTAGAAAGCACATGGTACTTAGCTGGGTATCCTTGCCAAGCAATAGCCTCTCCAAAGCCATTTTCACTTCTGTAAAAATGGAGTCATTTTGAGTAACAAAAGGAAGAATGTAGGAACATTTTGTAAACTTTACATATTGAAGGAAACCCAGATTCTCCTTACCAAGAATTTATCTCTGAGGTTAAATAAATTCTCATTTTCTCCCAACAGTGTCCTAACTGGACAAATGAAAATGTTAAATACATTTTAGAAAAGTTTTAATTTGAACAATTTATGATTAAAAATACAGTTTATAAATAATTTTTCCATAGACTTGATTGAGGATTGCTGTGAACTTTACAAAGACATACTGCAACAACAGATTTAAGAAATTATAAAAAATATAGCTATAGCCCTCCTATTTAAAAATACAACATTATACATCACAGCGTTTTCTTTGTGCAAAGTTAGAGAATGCTGCATTGGGCCTGTCACATATTCACTCAAAGAGAAGTAAACTTTAGTATGGTTCCTTTGCGTAACAGAATAGGAACAGCTGAAACAATGAATCCTTTCCCTGTAGAATTAATATAACTTAGTTCAACATTTTACTTTTATTTTATAGGATTAATGGCTGAACCTAGCTTATACAGATAATGTGTATGTGTGTGTATAAGTACAAAATAAGTATTTGATTTGAAATTAAGTAAACCCCAAAGTATTTACAGTATTTTCAGAGAAAGTGTTCTACAAATCAGTCTGAGTACATCTTCCCTGTTACACAACTCTATCTGTCAATTAATGGACATCCTCTGTTGAGACTTCCAGTTTTCGCTGTGGGACAAAGAGAGATCCTGTGGAGGTTTGATTAGCACCATCGAAGTCCATGCAGGATGAGCCCATTGGCTTCATTGGTCCACTTGGGGTACGGAAGAAACTTTCGGCCACTAATTGTGACCCTTTGGGTGTCACAGGAACAGGCTGATTAGAAAGAGAGGAATAGAAAATAGAAGTCAAATCCACACAGTAAGTATGCCCTGGCAGCCCTAGAAGACAAGATGGAGGGATGTGTCACATGATGGGAGCCTACCATACTTTGAATTTGAATAGATAAAAGCTGGATAAGTTTTACATTCTTAATTAGTTTGGTTAAGGTGAGGCAGAAAGCTCATAACCCAATAATATGGACTCCCTGGGCACTCTTCCTGGGTTTGGAAGGAAGGCAGGCCTTCAACCTCCCCACTCTCCCATCCTTTCCCTCTCCAAAGAAAAGCAAAAGCCAGTCTCCCATGATGCGGACATTTGGGACTTAATTACTCAAGGCACAAATAAATGAAATGGAAATACTCTCACCTGTTGTGTTCCTGTCATAGCAACTGATTGTCCACTCAGTTGGTTCTGGCCTGGGACTGGTGAGTCATGCCTGCTGGCCCTTCCTTGCTGAGTGCCTGCATTTTCCGGTAGGACACTAACAGCCTCTATTCTTGGCGACAGGGGAACGGTTCCAGGCCCAGGGCTGGCAGACACCTGCACACTGGGCGCGATGAGTCCCAGGTGCTGCAGGGTGAAGTTGACTATGGCTGAGCTGGGGTTCTGGATGGGAATGGGGTGGCTCGAAGTGAGAGCTGGGCTGTTCCTGACAGGTACAGCTGCCACAGAAGTTGGTGAGACCATTAGCTTCAAAGGTGTTACATGAAAAGAGGGAAAATTAACAGCAGTAAGTTCGGATGATGTCACGGGAATAACACCTGGAAAGAAAAAGGTGGAGAATATCTTAAAGGCACAGGCATTTGTCTGAGAAGCTTACAAGCTAAAGGAGACTTGAGATGGACCTGTGCTGGCCTGGTGTTTTGTGTGCACTCACCTGTGATTGGGGAGCTGTAGATCCTGTGGTTTGGGGAAAGTGTACCTGCGTTTTCTTTAGTAGACAAAATGGACTCTGCCCCCAGGGATGAGCACTGGGTGAGAGGAATTAGGTATCCTGATGGGAACAAGGTCTAGAAAACAAGGAGGGTTTATTTTACACACAAATATAGGAAGAAAAATGGCCACATGCCTCTTCGAGGACTAATAACCCTTGTGGTCTCATCAGACCAAAGCCTCCAATGGTATGGGCTATGGGTGGGCCAGCTACATGGCTCCTCAAAGACAATATCCCTTCCTCCCATCCCGATACTTGTCCTGAATAATACAAGCCATGTGGTTATTGAATGCCATCCGCGGATTTGGGAAGTGTACTAAAGCTAGCACTGAGGCTGCCTAGGGGTAGGATTCCCCCAGCAACCCTCTCACACTGACTTCCTAAGTCTTATTCTCAGACGTTTGGATTGATGTGGTGCTGTCGGAACCAAGTTAATGCAGTTGGATATATAATGGCACTGCTGTGTTACTATCCAATTGTTCTTGAAATACATAGGATGGTTATTTCCCAACAGTATTCTGGGGACCCCAGTTCCATGGGATGCCAGTGACACTACTTTAATCATGGTCAAATGTTTGGGAAATGCTGAATTAAACAAAGGCAATTGGTGTCTTCATCAGAAAATTTCTGGGGTACTTTAATGATGGCATGTCTTGTAAATCTCCAAGGGGCCTACCAGCAGGTAGCATTTCTCAGACCATTTGGCAACTACATTTTTGTAGTATTGGTATTCAAAGACAACATTTTTAAGAAATGTTGATTTAGAGAAGGGGCCAAGATAGAGATTTTGGCCAAACCATGGACTAAAATGCAGCCTCCTGGCTTTTTTGTACATAAAAAAATTATATTGGAACACAGCCATTGCTCATTCATTTATGTATTGTCTATAGTTGCTTTCCTATATATATATTTTTTACAATGGCAGAGTTGAATCAGTGTAGTAGGGACCATATGGCCCACAAAGCCAAAAATATTTACTATCTAGTCCTTTATAGAAAAATCTTGCTGACCCCTAACTTACAACAAAGGAATTATACAACTACAGATTTTTTTCTAGTATGTTAGGTTCTCACACTCTTACAATATACAAACTAAAGGGCAGGACACCAGAGTTAAAAGCTATAAGAAGAAAAGAACTCATTAGTTCATATGAGAGACCTGTCAGGGAGCAAAAACTTTAGTCAATTCAGTTATATCCCCAAACAGATATGGTCAGTGTGTTGGGTTGTGTGTATCCCCTACCATGCCTGCTAGATCATTGTACTGCACAAAAGAGAAAACCTATATGGGTGACTAATCTGCCTGAAAAGTCTGCTTCAGGTTTACCATGAGCAGGACTGGCAAAAGCTAAAAACAACTCTTGTAAACTGGGACCCCTCCTTTTGTCTCCCTTCAGATCTTTCTTCCTGCCCGTGTCAAAACAACAGTCCACACTTTGATGTAGGTCCTGTCTTTCCTTTGGGAACCGTTGAATTCAGAATCCACAAAGCTAAGTAACTTTCCATTTTGTTTCTTAGATGCTTGGTGCTGTTCTATATTTTTACCAATAGGTTTCTTGAAAGCTGCAGGAATAGAATTTTTGACAGGTGGATTTAGGTGTTTTACAGATAGCTGCTCTTTGCTCTCGTTAATCATACTTTCTTGTGGTACAAGTTATTCTGGTTGCTGGTTTAATTCTTTCAAATCTTCAGCAAAAGCTAGAGTATGCTAACAATTATTTTTTAATGTTATGCAAACTACATTCATTACAAAACCTTTAATGCCAATTTCTTTTTAAAAAAGAATTATAACTTAAATTAGGAGGATGAATGAATGTGACATACTTCAACTTGCATGTCATCTCATGTAGTCTGTATTAGCCCTTTTACTGCCTCTTCCTATTATATCATTCTGTTTAATTTTCACTACAGTTCTTATCATTCACTACCTGATGTTTGTGTTTATTTATATACTGTCTTCTCCTCTATCCCCAGAAGTGTAGATTCACAGTAAATGTTGTTCGGTGAATGAACATGAATCTCTCATTTTCTTTGTTCTGTTCAGTCCATGCTAAAAAGAAATGGTCAAATGAAGTCATAAGAGATGCAAAAAGAAGCAGGGGTACATGGAAAATCTATCCACTGAAAACCCTAATCCTGAATAACTGAGCAACAGGAGACCATCATTAAATCATACCCATTGGCCCAAAGAGATTATGGACCTCCCAGAAAATCAAATTAAGCCAAAGCCTGTGATTTTCCCTTTAGCAGGTATGTTAAATGCAAAATGATACTATGCTAAGATAATAGATGTTTTGAAGGTTACCATGAGGCTATCCTCAGGGAAGATTTGACACACTCCAAAGCCTCCTTAATAACAACAGTTACAGATAGTACCCTTCAGGTCATATGGTGCCTTAAAAGGATCACAAACCCTGTATCATCATGTAATAAATTCACCTAGTTTCACAAAAACTGTAATATGGCCTTGGGGCAGGTCCTCAAAAGCATCGGCACCAAAGGCAGGTACTATCTGATTTGATCTGAGCACAGTGCTTCACACCTAGTAGTAGATGATCAGGAAAAAAACTAGTGGAACAAATTCTTTATATACATGGAAAAATAATGAGTTAACAGAAGGGACAAAATGAGAGGTTAACTTCTGCCTCTGTGTTTAGTGATGTTTATTCAGGGATAATGTCTTTCCTATACAGTTGTCCTAAGAGTAGAAAATGAGATAATGTATGTAAAAGTGCCTAATACTTCTAATATCTGGTGTGTGTGGGCATCCAATAATGTTAATTCCTTCTGGAACTAAATTCCACCTAGGAAAAAAATGTCTAGAACATCAAAATCCCTAGAAACCAGTCTATCAATATACCTATAATTTGTGGTGGTAAGTATGATTTTTCTATTTACACAAAACAGAAATTCTGGTTTAAATTTTAGGTAGAAAGTAAAAACGGGGATGATTTATCTTTTAGGCAACAGGTACCAGTCACATGATATCAAACAAACATATGACTCAGAAAGCCAGAGTTACAGGAACCCTGTGTGCATACATTCATTTGTGGTTACGTCTGCTTGTAAATTTTCTAATACTTTCATGACAGGTGTTTGCACTCCAGCTTGTGAAAGAGAAATGGACTTACAGACAACCACCCATGGTGATTTAAAAAGAGAGCAAATAATCCCTTCCTCCTAAGGTTAAAAATGTCCCTGCCGTCACCCCAGTCAGGGGATTAGCTGTCTGGGGCCTTGTTTGGATTATGGGATGCTAAGGAACAGTTCCTTGTCTTCTGGAGACTGCTCTTTGCTCTGGTTCATTTCACAAGCCACTAAATTCTCTAATCAACTGGGGAATTAATTCCTACAGCTTTGCACAGTTCAAGGCTGTACTTACTGCGGAGACATTTTCAAGTCCTTTGAGGCCCTCTTTAGATTTCTTTTTGAAACTGCTATCCTCGAATGTGCTTGCCCTTTTTGAGCCTCTTTCTCCAGCAGGTTCCCAGTCTTGGTTCTTTGCACCTTGTCTTTCCAGCAAGCTTCCAGGCCAGGTGGGGGCACTGGACTTTGCAGCATCATTGGCTGCCTTCTCGGTGGTGGCCTCTGTGGAGTCTTTTGATGTTGTGGCTTTAGAAGAGGGGGTGGGGCAGACTGTTGGGCTCAGGCCTTGGGGCGGTGTCATGGTTTGGGCTTGGGCAGGCTGCAAGTAGATGGCATAGGATGGGCCAGAAGGGGCCTGAGGTAGGATCACAGGCACCGCTGATGACAAGGGGCTGGGGATCAGTGGCACCATGCCCAGGGGCTGGATGAGGGACGGTCTCATCAGCTCCCGCTCAGCATTTGCTAGGGAGTCCAGAGGGTCCGCCGCTTTGCTAGGCCTAGACCTTGCTAGCTGTACTTTCACTTTCTGTTTGGGCTCACTGAAAGACAAGATTTAAAACATGACACGATAGAAACACATTTTTCTCTAAGTGTTCTAGCACTTTGGATTGCTCCAGATTAGAACCATGCTTTTATGAAACTAGCAGATAGTTTCTGCAATGATTGCACAAGTTATAAAAAAGATTATCTCAAGGCTAGTGCCTATTCTTACATAAAATAAGTAATCCTAATGATGTAATGGAAAAGTAATTCATCCTGTTACTAAAGAGCATTGCCAACCTACCTTGATTGCTCTTCTAACTGCATTTTGCAAATAGCTGCAAGTTGAGCCATTTTACTTGGGAAGGGTGTAGAATTCTGAGAACTCTCAGCTGGTAAAAGAAAGGGAGGGGGCTGGTCAAAGCAAAAGAATAAATGCTCATACAGATGAAGCATCACTGAAGTCAAAAGGACGGACAACATGTACCTTCCCCCCAAATCACATAACTTATCACACAGCAATTAAATGATAAACCCCACAAATTACTTTTTATCCTTTAATTCATGCATAAGTTAGGTTTCAAGTGAGTTTGGGCATATGAATATTAAAACAATTCTCTTACAAGTACCTTAGGGATTGAGTAAGCTAAAAAAACACAAAAAACAGATAAGACAACATTTTTAAGAAATGTTGATTTAGAGAAGGGGCCAAGAAGAGCAGAGCCTGACATGATTGAAAACATACCTTTGTTAGTCTTGACAGGGCTGCTGGGAGCAGAATTTATCTTTCTCCGATCACTCTCTATGCTCTTTACCAATTTGATAAGAGAAGGGTGTCGAGTAAAGTTTGGTTTCCCACGTGTGGAAAAGAGGTTTTTGGCACAGTTCTCTTTTGAAGACCGCCTGACTTCCAAATCAGAGGGGGAGAAAGTAATGACTGGGCTGAGACCTGAAAGAGAAGAGGGCAGTGTATTGAAACAAGGTGGTTTGGCTTCTTCTTGGAATATGACATCAAAATGTAGAGTTCTAAAAGGGTTTTAGGAATTCAAGTGCCAACAAATACAGAACAGTGACTATGGGCCAGACATTGTTTTAAGGACTTTATACACAAAACCTTGTCTATCTTATTAAATGAATTCTGAGATAAGATTTCATACTTAAACATCTCTGAAACCCACTGTATCTTGGAACTAGTGGTATGCAGTGTAATTGTTACTGGATTTTCTTTTTTTCCGACATAAAAAATTATGCTTTTTCTGACAAAATAATGATATTTTATAATCAGTGGAGTCTTAATCTGATGAAATATGGTGACCCTCCCTGCATAGACTGAGTATTTGTGTCTCCCCAAGATTCATATATTGAAACCAAATGCCCAGTGTGATGATATTAGGAGGTGGGGCCTCAGGGAGGTGCTCAGGTCATGAGGGCAGAGCTGTCTTGAATAGGATTAGCCCTCTTATAAAAGAAACTCCACAGAGCTCCCTAGTCTCCTTCCACCATGTGAGACGTCTAGAAGGCAGTATCTCACCAGATACCAATTCTGCTGGTACCATGATCTTGGACTTCCCAGCCTCCAGATCTGTGAGAAATAAACTTCTGTTGTTTATAGCCACCCAGTCTATGGTATTCTGTTATAGCAGCCTGAATGGACTAAGATGTTCTAAACAACTCTACCAGGTAGGTGCTTCTCAGGAAACGAATCCTTGTTTCAGAGACATTAAATGACTGACTCACAGTCTCTCAACTAGTATAATGTGGGCCTGGGATATGAACCCAATCAGTCTAGCCCCAGAACCTGCACTCTGGCTCCCTACACCCAAAGACCTCTCTCTGAGATTACATCCCAAATCATAATAGCCTTGCGAAAAGTGCCACTGTTCTTCCCATTCTGCAGGTGAGAAAACTGAACCTTGGAGAAGTAATTTGCCCACGGTTACCCAGCTAATAAGTAGCAGAGCTCGGTCTGGCACCTAAGTCTCCCTCTGCCTCCATGGCTCATGTTCTTGCCGTTTTCCAACATTTCAATGTGGAGATCTTTGGAGGAATGCAAAATGTCAGAATCCCAGAGTTGAGATGGAGACTAGAATACTCATACTAAAATCGATGAATTTCATATTCTTAATGTCCATAGGCTCTGTTATGGTCACTGAACAGCATAATAATAATAGCAATGGTATCTTATGTTTTGGGATACTTTCAACTTTTTCCAGTCTTTTCACATATTCTACCTCTTGGGGACAGTGGGAGGTGGTTATGAACCGTGGGTTTCTTATGGAGCCAGTAGCCAAACTTTCCATATTGGCACTCATCTTTGTCTTTTTAACAACTTATATTTGTTCTTTCCATGGGGGAGAGTTGGGTAGGAACTGGAAGGGAGGATATTTCCAAATATGCATTAATTCAAAACAATGAAGCAAAGAATGAAACCAATACATACCACTGGGATTTAGACTGATTTCTGGGCCTGTCCATTTAAAAGCTGGTTTTCGGCCTCTTTCTTCTGTAACATGAACTTTCTTGATAAGATCTAAGCTACTCAGAATGTTAGCTATATCATACAACCTCCTAATTTTTGCTGGAAAATAAAAAGTATATACATCACTTAATGGAATAATGAAAGATCAAAGGACTTTGCTTTACAAGGACTTTATATATATTCAGAGAGCTATCCTAACCATCAATGTCAGACAGCAAAAAAAGTGACTCTTTTTAGGTTATTCTAGTGATACTGTTTTAATTAAAACAAAAAAATAGTTTTAAATATTGAAAAGACTCAGTTACTTCTGCTACTGAATTTTGAAATGACAAAAGCATATGTTGAAAAACGAAAAATAACTTTAATGACATTACCCTACTAGGAACTATGTTACAGATTTTTTTAATGAAAAGTTACCATTGCTGGGCATCTTCCAAAGAGGATTCAAAAGAATTTTATGAACAAATAGAAATAAAGTATCAGTGATAAATGTATTGCTTTCCTGTTTGTGATAACAATAAGATATATTTAATATCATAAGCATGGAAAATTCTATACTCCATCAAAATTTATGTTTTTATATTGCCCTTATGTAACACACAAGGATAGATTTGCTGATTCTATAAATCTTCACATATCCTGAAAGGTTACAAAAGGTTACTTTTTGTTAGAAAAAGTCTGCCTTTACTTCCAGCTTGATAGTATAAAATTATAAATTGAGCCCCTTTATAGCTTTGCCAGAAGGATTTCCGGGATTCAACAAATTCCATATATGCAGTTCCGGAATAGTTTCCAAGTCTGTGACTTGGAGAGCTGAAAACTGTCTGGTGACCCAGAAAAAGCAGGCCACCCACCAGTAGTACCAGGACATGTTTTCTGAAATTGCAGATTTCTTAAGTCAATTGTCAGCATTATTACCTTTACTTAATTTTGTCTTTACTGAGACACTGTCAACCAGGGAATGTCTAATATACTTTCATGGGACTAGTTTTACAGGGACAGAGTCTGTGTGACAGCTCCCAGATGTTCCCTGTTGTGTGAGGTGCTGTTCCTCACCATACAGCCAGGTCCCACCAGTGTCCCATGTTAGGCTAGCCTCAGGCCCTACTTGGAGGTTTCCTAATTCCCCAGAACAGATAGGTGTGCAGCAGGCCCCTCCCCACCTGCTTATTTCCACACTCTGCTTCTCTTGATGGAGGTTCCTGCAAAGTCTGAAACAGACAAGGGCAGGGCTCTGTGTCAGGAATCAAATCCAACTTACAGTCCCTGCCAACTGCAAGGAGGTATTCTGGCTAAAAGCATTCTTTCAAAATGGCAAACCAAATGTGCCGCAGGTCACTTTTGGTGACCATCTTAGAAGAGCTATTTGTACCCTCACATATGAGAGTCAGTGGGAAGAGTAGAGGCCTAGATTCCAGTCCCACTTTGTAACTTACTGCTCATTTTGTCTTCATGCACTTGTAATATGGGGACAATGTTATAGTATCAAATGAGGTAACTTTAAAGAACTGTTTATATGCCAAAGTGTCAGACAAATAATAGTTCTGTACTTATTTTTGCAACTTACAAATTAGCTAAAGCAGTATGATCATGGCTTCTGGGGAGAAGTGAAGATACAAAAGCATAATCAGGGAACATCTGTTCATATAGCAAATGTATCCAGAAATCAATTTATAATAGAGATGTTACTGTTTAAGAATGGGTCTAAAAGTCCACAGCATCATGATACTCACTTTTAAACTTGCTTTTATTCAAGTCTTCCACCTGGTCCTCCCCAATTAAAATCTTGGCAGCGATTTCTAGGCTTACTATCTGAGGCGATGACACCAAAAACAGCATCACAAATTTCTGGCTCATCACTCTTAAAGACTTGTCTTTGCGGCTGTTTACAGAAGCTTTGGAGAAGGATGAGGATTAGAGAATTAAAATTCATGAAGGGACAAGTGACTTCTAAAGTAACAAGGCTAAAAATACTACAACCTGATCATACAGTTGACAGCTGCAGCATTTTAATATGCTCCAAAGGCAACAGTAGCTTTAGATAGTGTTCCTCAAGGACACTTTTCTTTAGACCTGTAAGAAGTGCCCTGCAGCCTGGGTTTTTCAATACCATCTCTTACCTGCCCGAAATTCCACTCCAGGGAGTTCGACAAAACACACATCTGGGTGTCCATTTTGGCCAGTGTTTGACTTGATGATATGATCCTCTATACTGTAACTCTTACTAAAGTCAAACTCTTGTTCATATTCTTTTTTTTTGATCATCATAATCTGCTCGGCATATTTGTTCTCCTCCCCGACGCTTTTCAAAGTCCCAAGGGTTTTGTTGAGATTATGTCGGCCATGCCAAGTGTACCTGTTTTTGGCGAGGCGGCTCACCATGTGTAAACTCTCCAGGACATTCACAATATCGTAAATGCGTCGACGCTCAACATCTACAAACAATGAGCAATTCCATGTTACTAGGATCAGATTTGGAAATGTGTATAGAATTGAGTAACTTTTTTTTTCCCATGGTTTATTAATCAGTAGATTCTGGATGATAAAATTTTCTTTACACTTAACAAAGAATGTAAAGATGAGAAAGGCACACCTCTGCTCTCAAAGGGTACAAATAATGCAAATATGAATTAGAGAGGTGACATTTATTAGGGCCTACTATGTGCCATGCAGCTTTAGGAAATTTTTAAGAAACTTGTGAGGTAAATATTATCCACACTTGAAAGATGAGGAAACAGAGGCTCAGGCCAGCTAAGTAGCTCATCCAAGGCACAGAGCCTGTAAATGGCCAAACCAAGTCTTTAAAACTCTAAATCCCACACTTTAGAACCCATTTCTTACATTACTCCCAAACACACACACACACACACACACACATACACATCATATAAGTACAAGGTAGTGAGATTTCTTTCTGTTCCTGGAACCTGCCAGATATGCCCTTCTGAAGGCTTCTATATTGGGCTGTTCTTCTGCCTGGTTCCCTCTCCTAGATGTCCTCATAGCTCCCTGCCTCCATTCTTCCAAGTCCTTGCTGAGATATCACCTTCTCAACAAGACCTGACGTGACCACTTAATTTAAACTTGCAAAGCACGCCTCCAGCACTCCTGATTCCCCTTTACTGTTTCACATTTTCTTTTTCCTGTAGCATGGATTACCTTCTAATGTACATTGTAATTACTTATTTACTATGCCCTTTCCACATTATCTACAGCCTCCACTAGACAGTAGGTCCCACAGGAGCACGGATTTTGTTTTTTTGTTCATTGATGTTATTCCAGGGTCCTACAACATTGCCTGGCACATAGTAGGTGATCAATAAGATACTTGCTGAGTTAAAGGTATAGCCTACATAGCTACCATTAAGTGTATGTAAATAGATGAATTAAGTGGCATATTTTTAAAATGTGAAAGGTGATCTTTATAAAGATATATTAGAAGGGCAAAACTTTCTTCATGGGGTGTGAACTATGTGTTAAAATATCCTGCAGCATCTCTTCAGTTTCAGATCATGTATCCCATATTTGCCATTGACCCTTTTTTAGCTGTAACTAGATTAGAGTCAATGAAGAGAGGAGTGAATGAGGGGGAGGGGGAAACTCAGTAACT
This sequence comes from Manis pentadactyla, assembly GCF_030020395.1. Taxonomy (NCBI): domain Eukaryota; kingdom Metazoa; phylum Chordata; class Mammalia; order Pholidota; family Manidae; genus Manis; species Manis pentadactyla. The sequence continues at coordinate 58,590,463 of NC_080027.1, forward strand.
TTTGCTAAACATAAAACTCAGAAAACACATTGGTCCTCAGAATAGCGCTGAATGGCAGGGAGCGCTTAAAGCCCTGCTCCCACTCACGGGAGCTAATCCTCATCATAAACAGTGAAGATACCATTCAGCAGCCTGGCTCTGCAAGGAGAGAGCCAAGACAAGACAAAAGTTTTAGCCGTTGATGAAACAAGTCACGATACAATATTGCTCTTCTTTAAAGCATCAGAGCTTTTGAAATGCAGTCAGAAGCAATCTCCATTGTGATTTTTTACTTCTGCCTTAAGACTCACTGAAACTGGAAAGTATATGCCTTTATTCTTAAGTTAATAAGGCTTTAGAGATTTATAATTCCATATGGCCTTATCTGTATCATTACAAAAACTGGCTGGGTAAGTGTGGATCTGCAGGAATAAGTCTATGAAGTCACTTTAGTTATTAACCATTTCAGTGAGTTCTTTGCATACTTACTCAGTTCCTCAGCTACTTCATCAAGACAGATGTCATTATTCACAGCAGGGTTGGGATATTTAGGATAGCGTGCTAAGAACTTATGACACAACAATCCTAAACTTTTCTCTTTTCGACTTGGTTGGGATTTCTCATACTCATCTCCAGATAAGTGTTCCTACAAAGGAAGACGTAAACAAAATGTTTTATTCTGAAGTAAAGCTTAACAGATTTATCAGCGGCCTTTGCACCCAATGGCTAGCACTTAAACAGCTTCAATAGCTGCAAAATTTGGGGTGAAAGTGGGGAGCCAGTATGAACTGCTTGGCAGACCTGAAATGGAAGTCTGAACTGAAAATAAGTCAAAGGCTCAGAACTCCCAGGGCTGTTTGATGGGATCCAAACCTCTAGGTTACTCTGAAGAAAGTTGATAACAGTTTGCAGGAGGTGATGCTTTATATCGCTGGCACTTCTGCAACAGCTAACCCCCCAGCCCCTCACCCCCAAGTCCCCCACCCTCTATGTAGCCCTCTGGAAACCTACATGCAAACAATCTTTGGCCTCAGGTAATCCATTTCTGTTGTCATATAACCCCCTTTTCTGATCTCTGTTTCGGATCTCAGGGCTCACAGCACTGATGAGCATTTTTAGGTTGGCTGTTGGCGTCCACGGTTCTCCCTGGGAGATTTCCTTGGGCTTGGTAGGTGTGGTTAAAGGGCTGAAGTCAGACTGAATCTCTGCCAACACTATATTTGCTGCACTGGATTCTTTCAGAGGTGTTTTCATTAGTCCCCTTTTATGTGGCTCAAAAAAGAGATTTTCCTGGTTTAAAACAAGTAAATGATTAAATTCATTGTAAAACAGGACTTATCAGATAGCTTTTGAATCTAGAAATTGTACAATAAATAGAATATTGCTTAGAAAAAAATGCCTAATGAGTTATAAGTTGATTAAATTTGCAAATGTATTCTTATACATTTCTGGACACTGACCATTCTAATAGCTAGATTTCACATTTTAATTTTTTCAATAAAACATAGACTTAAATTTTTCTTATGTCCCAAGAATTTTAAAAACACTTGGAGGGGTAATTTTTTATTTTGAAATAATTTTCAACTTAAGAGAAGAGTTGTAAAGATAGCATAGAAATTTTCCGTGTACCTTTCACGCAGCTTCACCTAAGAAGCCTGATAATTTTAAATGATCCAAAGCTCCTAGGGCTGACTTTACTCATGATACCGTAATAAGTAAAGACCTATGTGGCAGAAACCATGACCCATTCATCTGCAAGTGGAAGAGTCAAAAGCCAAGGAGACAAGGGTGCAGACAATCTATGGTCATACTTGTTGGAAAAATTCAGTAGGAGCAAAATCCAGAGTGTCTGAAAGCAGGATTTCTAATTTCTAAGTCTGCTCTTTTAATATCTACCTCTTTCACTTTACAGACAGAAAAAATGGGGCCCAGAAAAATAAAATAAGTTACCCAAAGTCACAAAACTAGTTCCTAGAAGAGATAGGACTGCCACTGAGATGTAAGAGAGCAAATTAACAGCAGTTCATAAATAAGTCTTATGTGCTGACCCAAGAATGGGATTTTTCTAAAGACTGCTGTCCTTTGCCTCAGAAGCAACAGCAATTTTCTTATTTGACTAACATCTGAACCTTTCAGAAATTTGCATATTTCATTTTTCTTAGCCAATCTGTATCTAAGCACCAATCAAGACACCCCAACTGACAATTCTTTTGTAATTTTACAAAATGTTTATCTCACAAACAGAAATGTGGCCCCATAGTTAAGGAAGCTGGTGATTTGGTAGAAAATTATTTTAAAAAGCAATCCAATCTTGAATCATGTCAATTGCCATTTCTGAATTTGTATTGTTCAAGAATTCTCAGAAATAGTGTAATTCAACTAACAAATTTTGATTCTTAAAAATAACTTTTTTCTCTGCTTGTCTCTTTGAGACTTCCACCAAATCAATAAAAACTAGAACAATTACTTTAACTCTGGGCACCTCTGCCCCTTTTTAAAAGTTAAATTTCCCTTCCTTCTGGGTTTTTACAGGGCTAACTAAAAAGGATGTGGCATTAATAAGATAGTGGATATTGAAAAATTTTCTGGCGTTAAATCAGGATGGTAGTGCATTTAAAACTGCAAGGTTGAATACTGAAGTTAAAAAGTTACCTTTTCATTCTCCATTCTGTAAATTTCTCATACATTTAGAGTTTCTAAAGATGAAAAATCTGTGGAGTTCCTCCCAATATCCTGATGGTCCAAGTAGTTCAGTCAATTCTATTAAAAAGTTTAATATTCTTAAAGAAAAAAGGAAACAGAAGAAGTTAAAGGAAAATAAAACCAGGAGACCCGAAGAAAATTCCTTTATGGACACCGTGGGCCACTGAAACAAAGACAAACGAAAACCAACAAACTACATTTACATTTTATTCCGGGCCAGAGATAGCCGGATTGGGCAGAGAACTCAATCAAACGGCAGTAAATTCCTTCAGCAAACCCTCTGTCAGGAGTCTTCAAACCACAGAATTTACAGTGACAGCCGTCTCCCACCTTTAGAGAACGCAGGCCATTCTTCGGACCCCACCGAATGGACTGGCATGCTCCAGCACCCACCTGTTCACACATGCCCCGGCCCTGGTTCTGGCTGAGCAGACACGACCCCAAGCATCTGGAAAAAAGTCTGCATCCAGATGCCCGAATCGCTCCCTTGACATACACGTGCTCAGTAGTAAAGTCTTGGTAAATAGATTGATAGGAAACTTCCAAATTCAGTCCTTAAGCTCCAAACGTGTTCTGGGCATTTAAAGAGCGCTTTATGATTAACACTTTTTTCCTTTTAAGATTTTCTTAAAGATGCAAGGCGCTGTGTATTCGCTATTCGGGTGGCCAGTTCACACCACGATTGCCAGACCCCACCATGGAAGGCTGCATTTGCTCAGGAGGGCACAGACCTCCAGCCGCCGCCAGCTCACGCCCGGCGCACTTCCCTTTCCCCACCGGTCAACTGCCCCTCCCCCCGGACCCAGTCCGCCTGCCGACCGCCCCGCGGTTCCCGGAGAGCATCCCCGCGGTTTCCAGGGCAACGATTCCCGACCAATCAGAGAGCCAAATGCGGGCCTACGATTGGTTGGAGGCGCCAGGGGCGGGTCCGGACCTTCTGCCTTCGATTTAAAAATTTGGCGCGGAAAGCCAGACCGTGGCTGGCACCGCCCCGTAGCTGCGCGGGGCTTGAGCGCGGGTAAACCCGCGCCGGGAACCACGGCATCTCCGCCCCTCCCCCTCGCCCGCCCCCTCCTCTCTGCGCGGGAGCTCAGCTCCTCCCTCTACGGCCCCTGGCCGAGCGAGAAGTGGGAAACGGCCCCCGCTGCCGCTGCCCTCCCGAACCCTTTCCCGGTACCAGGCCGGCCGGGCGCCCGGTCCCTCTGCGTCTCGCTGACCTGTCAGTTCCCCTCACGGTTGGAGCCGACGAGGGCTGAGCCCGGACTCCTCGGCACCTCTTCCTCTCTCAGGCTCTGGAGCCCGCGTGTCGGGCCATCAGCCTGTCCTTAAGCTGCGCCGAGGTGGGTGCCGGAGGGAAACGCCGGGACCGGGTCTGGCGGGCCGGCGGGCGGGCAGAGGGAGCGTGACCGTCCAGGAGCAGTGAAGTACCCGATTTGAAATTAACCCGCTCCCGGCGCGAGCTGATCCCGCGGGCTGGAGAGCCGCTCCCCTCCCCCACGCCCGCTTTCCCGGTCCCGGAACCTGATCGCCAATCGTAGCCTCCAGACAGGAGCTGGCGGCGAATCAGGGAGCAGGCTCCGCCCTCCTGTCCCGCCTCCATGACAGAGTTAGGGGAAAGTTCAGCAACTTTTCTTTTTTTTTTCAAACACCCCCTCCCCTTGCTCAAAGTTGGGGGAAGAAATTTGGCCCTCTCGGGGCGCGCGGGCTGAGACGCGGGCGCTCTGCGTTCCCCAGTCTGGGGCCGTCCCATCCCCTCCTCTACCCAAGATCCACTCACCTGTACTCTGTACCCCAGCGGGAAACAACCCCCTTCTATCCCTGGCATTATTATGCTGCTCACCATTTGCCCCATGGCTTCTGAAAGTCGATGTGTGGAGGGAGAAGCTTTGGCCCAAACTCGCTGGGCGCTGGGTCTTGGCCGAGACCTGAGAACTCAGGTGTGCGAGGAGGGGGAGGTTGGAAGCCCGCCAGGCGTGTTCCGGGTGTCCGCCGTCTTTCCCCCCTTGATCTCCCGCCCGCCCCTCCCTTTCCCCTCCCGGTGGTCTTTCGCGTTTCCCTCTTCCCGGTTTCCGAGCCGCGGGTAGCTTCTGCATGGAATATTGCAGGGTTCTAGATTAATAGTAAGATTGGGAGACGCTCTAATTCAACATCCTCGTTTTGCAGGCGAGGAAACCGAGGCTGGGGCTGCGGCGCTGCCTTGGCTGTGCATGGATTGGTTTGCGCGGTGTTGGTTTGCCCCGCGCTTCTCTGCCTTAAAGCGTTTCCCTTTTTCTGGGGACCTGTGCTGGAGTTTTGGGACCGCATGTATTGCCCAACCGCGCCTAGATCAAGGTGCCTATCTGTCAACTGTTTGGTTTGAGCTCTTCCCCCTCTTGAAATCTCACATTTCTAAACTCCAGCAAGGCCCGGGGCCAAGATCCTCCAGGCCCATCTCATACTTATGGGTCAGTGAATCACCCAAAGCTGACTTGCAGCGCGGGACACTCTTAGATTCCTGGACGCGATAGAAGGACGGGGATGCTGGGATTCTGAGGCTGGGGTCGCCGTACTGCAGTGACCGACCGTAGGGCCGGGGGTCCAGGTGGCAAGTGGTGGCTTTTTCCCCAGCGGAACGCGACCTCAGGGCGCACACGGTGGTCACCCCGAACGGCTGAGACGACGTGACCCTGTCTTCCCCTCACTGCTCGCCAGGGAGCGGCCCCGATGGGGCTTCAGGCTAGAGTTGTACAAGAAGGCTCTTCCACCTGAAAGCTGGCTTTCCCTGCCATGCTGTGCAGAAGTGAGTGGCCACTTACAGGTTTCAAATTTAAAATAAAGCAAGGGTCCTGGAGAGGGCTCCACCACCACAGCACTGAGCAGTTCTTGCTGAGCTCCAGTACACCTTTTTCTGGAGCAAGATGTGGTTATAAGTGCATCAACAAAAGAGCAGTTGGTGCTTCTGCTTTAGCCTGTTTCACAAATTGTGTGCCCCCAGCACACCAATCCCCAGAGTTTATAGGAGTGTGTCTGTTCTGCTCTGCCCAACTGACCTTTAGTTTGTATAGCCCGGGAGTCCTTTTGAAAGGTACTTTTTTAAAGAAGCATCCTGTTTGATTCCCATGTGTTCTGAGATGGTGACTAATGCATTCATATATGTGATCTATAGGGGCATTCAAGCACCAGATGTCTGGGAGCCAAGTACCTGTAAGGCAAATAATGCAAGGAGCAGCCCCTCTGGCAACACTGCACAGGTGGCATCTCATTTAAAACTCAGCACAGTTAATTGTGGGTTATGAAAGTGGAGGAGAGCATTTTAGAGTAAAACCCAAGGTGTCAGGGTAAGTGACAGGGCTGGGATTTGAAGCCAAGTCAGGTTTACTCCTGCAGGCTTTCTACTGAGAGGCATGTCCTCCACTGTGCTGTTGCTAGTTCTTATGCACTTCATGGAATAGGTGTGCCTCACTTTATAGAGAAGAACACTGAGGCACAGAAAGCTCTAAGTGATTAGCCAAGTTAGTGGAGTCAGGACTGGAATATAGGTCTACCTGCTCCCATTCCACATAGCTCATTCTACCTCTGAAAGTTCCTATGAAAACGATGTCCTATGAAAACAGTGACACCTTAGGCCAGCCTTTAACCATCAAACCCTGCCCCAACATAACAAAATATAGAAAAAGTGGGATATGTAATTATCATGTTAAGTGACAATTGCTGTATCTTATTGAGGCATGTGGAATTGTAATCCATCTCACTGACTATGATGACAAGTGGCCTATTAAGAGTGAAATGATACAGTTTTGAAGGCTTTTAACAACCTTTCATGTTAAAGTAATAAAAAAAGAAAGAAAGCTGAAACAGTTCTATTCAACATTTATAGGGTGTTGATCTGGAATTCAACATGAGTGTAAAGGAATGATATAAGACTACTGGAAACTTTTATGGTTGCTGTACAACCAAAAAAGGAAGGATCGGGGACAGGTGTGAAATCTTTTTTCTTATTTTCTCATCAAATGTGCTTTCTGGTTATTGGTTATGTAATCCAAGAGGCATATCCATGCGTTTGTTTCTGGTCTTTTGCCCACCGTGTTGCAAAATCTGTGTTTCACTGAAGTTAGACCAGTTTTTCCACTCCATGCTGCCACCATTACAGCCTACACATCTTGGAGGGTGAGATGTGTCATGTCTCTGGCACTAAACAATGAAGAAGATATGGGGCAGGGTGGTGGTGGTGTGTCATCTGAGGTGTCTGGATTCAAAGGTAACGATCAGGATTTCGGAAGTGTCCTTTTCATCATCACTACAGCCTTAAACACAGGGTGTGAAAAGAGCAGGCCCTTCTCCCGCTGGCCCAGGGGCTAAGGAAGGAGTTGCCCTAGCGGGTGGGCTCCTAGACCCTTTTGTCTTTCTTGCTGCCTCTGCCTCCCAAGTGTGTCCCATTGCTGGCTGTACTTCCTGACCCAGTGGGGCTCTGCAGGGTTGTGTTTTCTCTGCAGCTTGTGTTGGCACAGCCATCCCAAAACAGCCGTCCAGAGCTTTAAATGGCCCAAATCCCCATGTGCTGGAGCCAGATTACAGCTGCTCACATCTAGATCTCAGCCCTGGTCCTGGTTACTTTGCCCAAAAATGAATCGTGCTGGGTCCAGCCTGGGCAGGGTTTAAAAAGGGTGGATGTGACAAGGAACAAAAGAGTTGGGAGAGCCTGGATCTGACTTTGTGCTGACTGTGGAGCTAGACTTGTCAGAGCCTGCTGACAGCGGCAGTCATAGCTGGGCTGGGTGTGAAGTCCGCTCCAGCTCTCCTGTGACTTCCCGTGTGAAACTCCACTCAACTGATGAGCCCTGGGTGGATATTTGCGGTCTTGGACTCAGCTGTAGCAGCAACAGTTGCTACCATTTATTGAGCAATTACCACATCTACATTTTAAAAATGCTTTGGGGATAATAGGACACAAAATACTGAGGACCCTACAGAATGGCAGTCTGGGTTCTTTCCTCATTATATTTCTCTAGCATTTGGTTTTGAAATTGTCATGGAGCTGAGGACCATGTAGCATTTATCTGTGGACTGAAATAACCCATATTTTTAGGTTGTAGAACATTTAAAAAAGTATATAAACAGATTCCTGGGAGTGGAGGCAGGAATTTTTTTTTATAGGAAAAAATCCCTGTCAGTGTAGCAATTCCATAACCTCCTTGATCAGTGATTGCTACCCTTTGTTGAAGACTTGTAGTGAAGTGTAACTGTGTTGATCCTCTTCAGGCAGATTCCTCAAGTCTTGTCCTATATATGCATCTCTGTTACAGACACCCCACATACACCACTGTGAGCTCCTGGAGGGTAGGGTGAGGGACTTCCTTATCTCCCTGTCTCCCCCCAGTGCCCAGCTGGATGCCTGGCCCAGAGCAGGGGCTTGATAAATGTTGGGTGGTTAAATAGGGTCCTAGTCTTGACTGCCATCTCACCAAGCCCAGAAGATACTTTGTCTTTTAATCTCTTTACCTTCAGGGCCAAATTCAATGCCTAGCACATATCTGATGTTCAATGATGTTAGAAAAACAAACTCAAAATACCATCCTTTGAAATTTTTTTTTGCTTTAGCTAAATACTATTTCCACCCCCCTCCCCTCCCCATGACTTCTGTTTTATCTATTCATTCACTAATACATAGTATCCTGAATGCCTGCTATGTTCCCAAGGCTCATTTAGGTGCTCTGTGTATGCAGGTGAGTGAAAGAGGCAAAGTCCTTGCCCTTTTGAAATTTATAGCTGAGCAGTAGAACAGTGTCTGGCCAAAAGTGTTAACAGCTATTATCATCATCATCATCATCATTATCTTATTTTTTTCCTGTAACTATGAGACTTCTCTGCCACTCCTCAATTTAGCAAACATGTCCTTTCTCTGTTGCACTATTTTTTTTTAAAGTTTTCTGTGAGTATTTTTCTTTCTTAGGAACCCAAGTTCTATTCTTCCCTTGTTTCAGCCCCTGTGCATGGTCACTTGCTCTGAGCCTCAGGACTGTTGGGCTCCAGCTAGAGGACATCGTGGCTGTCCTTGGATTACAGCAACAAAGCCAACCTTTCACTTACTCATCACCCTTCTTTCTCTTTTACTTTTTCAGGGACATGGACTTCATATGGACAAGTTGTCTGCTTTTCTGAGTCTTTCAAACTGCTGCTTCGTAGTCACTGGGGCAGCCCTGGTTTCTCCTGGAATGATCATTGAAGGCAGCTTAAATGGGTTAGTTAAAGCTCGGCTGGCTCTCAGTTGTTCCATCTTGGAGCTGGGAGCCGGGAAGACAGAACAGCCCTCTGCTCAGCCAAATCGGGCTGGGGGACATCTCCCCGGAGATAGCAGTCACCAAGCACTGTAACACCCCACTCCTTCCTCTAACAGGTTTCTTCTAACTCCTTGGCACTTGTGAATTCCCCTGACAGTCATGGTTTTCAGGATGTGATTTGACCTAACATACCCTACAATATCCAGGCATATTATATAGAATTTTGTCATATAGTACAGAGATAGAATAGGATGTACAGAATTAATTTTGTTGACAAAATACTTAGGATCTTCCAACAGAAGTAGATAGCTCCCCTCAGCTGTCATTGCAAATGCTCAATAAAAGCTCACAATGTTTTTGTATGGAAATTGTTTGAAATAATTGCATTTGAATCTGCCTGTGAAATGGATAGTTCTACATGTGCTTTTTAAGTAGTGTTAAGCTTTCTTATAAATTCCATTTTGAAAAAAGAATCTGGAGTTGTTTTAATGTCATTTCATAATGACATTACTTTATAGAAAAGGGAAAGATATTTGTTGACTGAAATTTTAGATGCTGGTTATCTTGATGTCATTGTGATAATAATGTCCTATCTCTGTCATGTCTGATGGCTGCTTCTTGGAAAAACTCAGGGTGTGAAGAATGGAGAGGCATCTTGTAATCAGTTATCTTCCTTAAGAGAGGACAGGGTGTGGAGAAAAGTTAGGACTTTGGTGTGAAATAGACCTGGCTGCAAAGTGTGACCTTAGGCAAATTACCAAAACTTTCCGAGCCTCACTTTCTCATTCTCATGAAAATAGGGACCAAAATACCCATCCTGTAATGTTGTTGTGAGGGTGTAAAGAGCTTAGTGCAAGTTTAGCTTATTACAGTAAGTACTCAGTAGTAACTATTACGACAAAATATGTCATTATGATCCAGACAAATCAACAGTCATTTTAAAATTTTTTTCTGGTTTTAATCACCCTAAGGAAAGAGATTCCCAGTAGCCAGATTGTTTGGCCAGAAAATTGTTCCTGTTGACTGAGTCTGCACCCTCCATCCCCTTCTCCTATGTGCCACCGTGCCGAGTTTAAGGTGCAGCTGAGTTCAGTGCTCAGCCATGGGGAAAGATGTCCAGTGTCTTTGGAAACCTTGCCACCAGAGGCCTGCTTTATCTCTTCAGGACCTGATTTATAGAAATGCTCGAGACAGATACAGTGAAGAAGTAAAATACTCAAAGATAGCATGCTCTTATCTCCTAGTAGAATTAGTAAGTGCATCATAATTTAAGGTTTCCTGTCTAGTTTATTGGCTCTATTAGTACACATTGCCTTTCCTACTCTTTGCTTTTCTGTCTCTGCTCCCAGTAAACAAATGTCTTAATTGCTCTAAGTACAGACCTGGGCATAGAATCCGATTTGGTTAATACTTGACAACTGGAATAGAATCCAAGGATTCTGGCTCTAGCCCTGGCTGTGGCATCTGCTAGCTCTGTGACTGAGGGTAAGCTACTTACCTCTCTGAGTCTTAGTTTCTTCCTCTGTGAAAGGGGCTGGTACTTGGTAATATCTGTGACATAAAGACTTCTTGATGGTGTTGACCAACCGAGGCAACATATGTTAAAAAAAAAAATGTTTAAAAACATTAAACCTATTTGATTTCAAAGAAATAGTCTCATTAATATGATTCAGTATCTTCCAGCTTTGTTGTCCATGGCAGGAACTCTCACATACGGTGTGATCTCAAACAACTCAGTCGACCCTGAGCAGCGGTTGTCTCCCCTGTGATGTGGGGAGAGCGGACTTGATTACTTGAATCTCACAGCATTGCATAATTCTCTGCTGATGCTGAATCTCCCCTGAAAATTGAGAAAAGCACAAGCTCTGAAGGCTGACAGGCTGGTACAAATCCCCTGCTTTACAGCTAGCTGTCTTTTTGTCTTTCTGGACTCAAAAGATTGTCTCAGGGTGTTTTTGGTACTTTTGAAAATTAACAGCAGTTTAGCTGAAGAGCAGTTTTGCTTGCAGTAAGACATCAGCTGTGAATACAGCTGCAGGGACAGAAAATGGAATAGGCCAAGGTGTAGGTCTATAATTCTCAAACTCGTGTGGCCCATTTGATAGAACCAGTTTGCTTTTTCACGTTGAATTTTTGTTGGCTAAATAATGGTACTCTAGGGTTTGGGATGGTTTATGGGTCCCCTCGTGGTTGCTTCTGCTACCCTCAAGGTGTGGCTAAAGCATTTCAGACAGGCCTGCTCCATCCCCCCTGCTCCCACGCAGTGACGTGCAGCTGTGTCAACAGGCCTCTGAGGTTCACGCCCACCAGCTGACTGGGCAGTGGCCCCTGGGATCATCTCCACAACCTTTGTCATAGGATACGAGTAAGGGCATGTGGAAGTTGGCATTGCCTGAGAGGTGGGAGAAGGATACCCATGGGGGCCTGATGAAAATATGGGATAAATTTGCTCAAATTCATTGTCTAATTCCATCAGCAGGATCTGGGATTATTTCTCATTGTTCTCTCTCCTTTTGCCTCAAAATCAGTACAGTGAGCTGGTTTATCTTTCATCTGTGCCTTTTTTTTTTTTTTTAATCCTTAATATGTGCCAAACAGTGCTTCTGTGGGGCTTTAGCATAGTGACAATACATTAGTGAATGCTGGTGGTTCTGCAAGGTCTGGAAAGAGCTGAATTATCAAAACATGAATAAACAATGTTCAGGAGGGGAATTTGACTGTAGAGCATTTTTGTTTTGTTTTTTGTTTTTGTATTCTCTGGGTCATTGGTATTCTTTTAATTTTTTTGGCATCTACTTACTTATTTTTTTGAAGTATGGTTGACATTTTATTAGTTTCAGGTGTCCGATACAGTGAATTGACACATGTATTATGAATTGCTCACCACAATCAGTGTAGTTGCCATCTGTAATGATACAAAGTTTTTATTATATTATTGACTGTATTCCCTGTGTTGCACTTTTCTTCTGAGTTAATTATTTGTTTTATAACTGGAATTTTGTATCTCTTAATCACCTTTACTTATTTCACCTGCCTCTTAACAGCTTCCCATGTCTGGTATGATAGTTTGTTTCCTGTATCTACAAATACGTTTTTGCTTTATTTATTTGTTTTGTTTTTTAGATTCCATTCATAAGTAAAGGCATATGATAACTGTCTTTGTCTGTATAACTTATTTCACTTGACATAATACCCTCTAGGTCCATCCATGTTGTAAATGGGAATATTTAATTCTTTTTTATGGCTAGTATTCCATTGTGTAATATTCCATATTATATCATAAGTAATATTCCATACATTTATATTCCATACATCTTCTTTATCCATTTATCTATTAGTGGACACTTAGGTTGATTCCATATCTTGACTATTGTAAATAATGCTGCGAATAAACATAGGAGTGCATATATCTTTTTTGAATTAATATTTTTTTCTTCAGGTAAATACCCAGAAGTAGAATTATTATATCATATGGTATCCTATTTTTAATTATCAGGGGAACCTCCATACTATTTTCCATAATGGCTATACCATTTTACATTCCTACCAAGAGTGCATCAGAGTTTCACTTTCTCCACATCCTCACCAACACTTATTATTTCTTGTCTTTTTGATACTAGCTATTCTGACTGGTTGAGGTGATCTCTCACTGTAGTTTTGATTTGTATTTCCATGGTGATTAGTGATGTTGAGCATCTTTTTATGTACCTGTTGGCCATCTGTATGTCTTTGGAAAAATGTCTATTCAGGTTTTCTTCCCGTTTTTTTCAAACCAAATAATCAGATTATTTGGTTTGTGTGTGTGTGTGTGTGTGTGTGTGTGTGTGTGTGGTGTATGAGTTCCTATATATTTTGGATATTAACCCCTTATTGGATGTACCATTTGCAAATATCTTCTCCCATTTAGTAGGTTGCCTTTTGTTTTATTGATGGTTTCCTTCACTGTGCAGAAACTTCTTAGTTTGATGTAGTACCACTTGGTTATTTTTGTTTTTGTTTCCCTTGCCTGTGAAGACATATGTAGGAAAAAACTGCTAAGGCCAATGTCCAAGAGTTTACTGCCTGTTTTTTCTTTTAGGAGTTTTATGGTTTCAGGTTTTAGATCTAGGGCTTCAAGTTTATTTTGTGTATGGTATTTCAAGTTTATTTTTGTGTATGGTATAAGAAAGTGGTCCAGTTTCATTCATTTGCATGTAGTTGTTCAGTTTCCCCAATACTATTTATTGAAGGGACTGCCTTTCCCCCACTGTATAGTCTGAGACTAATAAGCATGTTGTAACATAAGCATGGGTTTATTTCTGGGCTTTCTGTTCTGTTCCATTAATCTATGTGTCTGTTTTTGTGCCAGTACCATTCGGTCTTAATAACTATAGCTTTGTAATATTGTTTGAAACCAGGAAGCATGATAACTCTAGCTTTGTTCTTCTTTCTCAAGATTGCTTTGGCCATTCAGGGTCTTTTGTGGTTCCATGCAAATTTTGGAATTATTTGCTCTAGTTCTGTGAAAAACACCATTGGCATTTTTATAGGAATTGCATTGAATCTGTAGATTGCTTTGGGTAGTATGGACATTTTAACAATATTAATTCTTCCAATCCATGAGCATGGTATATGCTTCCATTTATTTATGTCATCTTCGATTTCTTTTCATCTCTGTTTTACAGTTTTTAGAGTACAGGTCTTTCACCTCTTGGTTAAATATATTCCTAGGTATTTTATTATTTTTGATGCAATTGTAAATGAGATTGTTTTCTTAATTTCTCTTTCTGCTAGTTCATTATTAGTGTGTAGAGATGCAGCATATTTTTTTCTTTCTTTTTTTTATGAAGGTATCATTGTTATACACTCTTATAAAGGTTTCACATGAAAAACATTGTGGTTACTGCAGTCACCCATATTATCAAACACCCACACACACACCCCATTGCTGTCACTGTCCATCAGCGTAGTAAGATGAAACGCAACCAATTTCTGTATATTGATTTTGTATCCTGCAACTTTAATGAATTCATTTATTAGTTCTAATAGTTTTTTTGTGGAGTCCTGAGGGTTTTCTATACATAGTATCATGTCATCTACAAATAATGATGATTAACTTCTTCCTTACCAATTTGGACATATATATATTGGACAATATAAAAATACATACATATATATATATTTTTTCTTGTCCGATTGCTGTGGCTAGGACTTCCAGGGTTATGTTAAATAGAAGTGGTGAGAGTGTCTTGTTCCTGATCTTAGAGGAAAACCTCTCAGCTTTTCATGATTGAGTATATTAGCTGTGACACATATGGTCTTTGCTATGTTGACATATGTCCCTCTATACCCACTTCGTTGAGAGTTTTTTTCAACATATGAGAGCTCTCTATGGGGCAGGCACTTTGCAGTTACTTTGTATTTAAAAATATTCACCACATCTCTGAGAAATATGTTGCATTTATCTCTATTTTGCAAATAAGGAAAGTTCTGGGAAGTTAAAACTGACTGAGGGGTAATACTGATAGAATAGAATAGCAGGGACTCCTAGCTATCTGACTGTCTAGTGTGTTCAGAACTTCTACTCTATGCTGTGTCCTACTGGTAAGGCTTTGGGTAGTGTGCTGGGTAACTAAGAATCAGGATCTTCGGTTGATTAGCAAGCCTCTTTTCTATCCACACTCCCCAGATTCAAAACCTTACAGTTAACTCCTCCTCCTCTGTGTCCTTGCTCTGTACATCTTGGTCACTAAGTCCTGTCAATTTGTCCTTCATTGTCCCTTGCATTTCTTGTCATTATTAACCTTGTTACCACACACTTGGATCATTGCAGTGGCCTCCCTACTCACACTGTCACCAGTCTTTTCCTCTTCCATCTTTTTTGCTTACCCTTTCAGATTTATCTTCCTTTTACAGTGTTTTGTCCTAAGGTGTTCATTTAAGTGTCACAGGGACTTTCTGTGGCTCATAAAGTCAAGTCAATATGAAGGGTTTGACATCAGGATGCTTCCACCCTTCACCCCCTAGCCATAGTTGACCTCAAAGCTGCTGTCTAGCCTTACCCATCACTTCCAACAATAACTTGATGTTGCCTTGGATTTTATGACTTAAGTATCTGTCTTACCAATGGGTTTCAGCCCCAGACAAGTTCACTATGGATTCAGTGAGACTGAAAAAAATGACAAGGGAATGTTCTTGGGGTGAAAGTTTATACCCAACTTTATTCCCATGGTGGCAGGTCAATCCCTAGAATCCTGTCCACTCAGAGCAAGTGTCCCTGTGCAGCAAGCCGGTCTCTGCCTCTGGGCCTCTCTGCGCCTGCAGCTGTTCTCAGTCTCTGTCCTTGACGCTGCCACCACTCCAGTCTCTGCTCTCCTGCAGCCCTGCAGCAGCCCGGAGCACTTGGTAGAGCGCTTTATATAGTCAATAACAACGTATTGCCCACATGTGTGTAGTGAGCTAGCCGACCAGGGCCAGGTGAGAATCCTGGCCATAGGAAACTTCAGTTTCTCCACAGCATCTTTGCCCATTAGGTATCCTCTGCCTAGATGTTACACATGTTTCTACTCAGCTTCCCTTCTGTTAAAAATCTCAACCTGGCTTAGCTGAAGTGGCTTGTCTTCAGTGATGCTTTCTCCAGTTGCCTTGCAGGAATGATGTCCCTTCAAGCATTTTGTAACACCTAAACAGTACATCTCACATGTTGCTTCACTAGTTATTTGTGTGCCAACATTTTCTCCCTAATCCCAGTATGGGGATGGAACCCATATGTGTGTGTTCCCTGCTATAGTCATAATCATTAACTCGTGCCTTGCACTCAGTGGGCCCTTCCTTGGTTGAATGAATGAACTAATGAACAGGGAAAAACAGATAGGAAGAAATAAGTCACTGTGGATACAATGAGAGTCTCTGTGGCCAGGATTCTCACCTGGTTGTGGATGACTAGCTCACTGCACACCTGTGGGCACTACATGGCTGTTGATTCTATAAAAAGAGCTCTGCCCAGTGCTCTGGGTGCAACATGGTGGCAGGGCTGCAAGGCTGCAGGAAAGCAGAGCAGAGGCTGGAGTGGTGGCAGCACCGAGGACAGAGGCCCAGAGGAAGGCTGTGTGGGATGACTATGCAGAGAGGCCTGGAGGACAGCTCTGTGGGATGGCTGTGCAGAGAAGCCCAGAGGACAGCTGTGTGGACAGAGGGGCCCAGAGGCAGAGACTGGCTTGCTGCATGCAGACTCTCTCTGACTGAATGGGATTTTAGTGACTGACCTGCCACCTGGAAATAAAGTTGGGTATAACCCTTTCACCCCAAGAACGTTTTGCTGTCATTTTCTTTGGTCACACTGAATCCATAGCGAACTTGCCTGGGGCTGAAACCTATTGGTAAGACAGTCACTTATTGAGGGTTTACTATGTGCCAGAAAGTGTTCTTAGTGTTTTTATAGGTAGTAATTCTTTTAATCCTTGCAGTGATGCCAAGAGATAGGTGACATTATTATTCCCACGGCAGAGGCAAGGAAACCAAGGTACAGTGTGCTGAACCAACCAGCGAAGAATCAGCGAGGGGCCCAGGATTCACACCCAAGCAGTCGGTCTCTAGAAGGTAGGTTTCACTATGGCTGCATCTCCAAGACTTTTCTTACTTCTCCATGGGAAGTCCTGTAAGCTAACAGGCATACTCACCTAAGAGCTACTTCATGAGCTATAGACTTACCATCTGTGGCAGGTGCAGGAGAGTCTGAGAATGGTTAAGATACAGATTTTCTTCTTTAAGCCAGTACCCGAAGCATGCCCAACTCGGTGATGTACACTGGGCAAGCTGGCAAGCTAGTATAACTAGCCCCAAGTGTTGAGGCTCTGCAGGTGACAGGTGCTATGTAAAAACGAAGCATGTTCTCCATGGCCTATGAAATGTGGTAACTTTATTATGCTGTAGTCAGATTATGGGCCTGGGACTCCTATAACACTCCACGTTAGGCATGAGATGATTACTTGGTTAATAATCCTAATCGGCCTAGTGGCACATACCCTATGTTTGTCACTCCCGTCTCATAATTAACTTTTATATTTTCCTTAACTTTACAACTCAGTCTGTGTACCAGAGTGGCTGCAAACCCATATTTATCTAATTTAGCAAACATTTGCATGTGCTGCAATTAGACTCACGTGTTACGTGATCAGCGTCCTTTGCTAATTGCATAATTCCTTTTGCATTTAATCGTCAGATGGCATCCTATTTTTCTGGTCTGTGTGGTGTGCTGCTGTTGTGAGCTGCATGTGAAATCACAGGCTGAGGCACCTGCCATTGCAGAACAAAAAACATCCTAGAGCTGAGAACTGCCGTCATTGTTTACAAGTAAAGGCACTGAGGCTCAAGAAAGCAAAGGAACTAGCCTATCCAAACAGCTCATTATTAAGAGTTCCTGAAGGCATGAAAGGAAGAATACATCTGCAAAGAATATCTCCCAGGCCATTCCAATGCAGAGATTCATGAATAATTCAACCCAATCTTGACAATTAGCATGGAGCTTGAGTCTAGACATTAGGCTGGGCCTAAATGAAATCAGGTTACTGGCAAGGAAGAATCTTAGGATATTCTGAAGTTATAACCCTTAGCAAGTGTTTCTCAGCTTTGGGCTGCTTTTTTCCAGCAGATGTTTCACTGTAAGGAAGGTTGGCTGAACTCTTTGCCCTCCTTTCTGCCTCTCTTTATTACTATTATTTTTATTCCTCTACAGAGCTAGATTAGAAGAGAGTAGAAGTTTCATCCAGAAATTGGAGATCAGTATAGAAAGAATCAGAGTATTAGAGCTGAATGGGAACTCAAAGAGATCTGGTCTACTCAGCTTGTTTTACAGGCTACATCTAAAGTCATAACATTGATGGTTGGCGGCAGATCTGAGACTTGAGTCTGTATCTCTGTCTTGCCAGTGGGTTTCAGCCCCAGGCAAGTTCACTATGGATTCAGTGAGACCAAGGAATGGCAATGGAATGTTCTTGGGGTAAAAGGTTTATTACCCAGCTTGTTATCCTGGTGATAGGTTGAGCACTAGAATTACATCTACATCCAACCGTCTGCAGGTCTGTAATCCTCCTTCGTCTCTGCGTCCACCCAGAGCACTGGGCAGAGCTCTTTATATAGTAACTCAATAAATAATAGCTTATTGCCTACAGCTGTGTAAGCAATAGCCTAGCAGTAGGCCAGTTGCATCATCAAGCAGTTTAGGTTCAGGTGAGGATCCTGGCCATAGGAACTTTGGTTTTCCCTACAGTCTCTTTACTCCAGTCCAGGGTTTTCCCACTTTAGTGCTTTGCTAATGAAGAGACCAAAAGGACAAGGTGTGCCTTGACTCCTCATAATTGACCCCCCACCCCCTACCGCACCATCCCCAGCACATTTACATAGTGCCTAGAAATGCTAAGCCAGGGGTGTAGGGTGTAGTCTCAGACCTTGAACCTGGCTGGAATAAAAGGAATGGGGAAGGGGATCCACCACATAGAGAAGACCCCTGCTTCCCACTGTGGGGATTTTGAACTCAGAATTTAAGAGAATGTGTGGAGCCCGATTCAGTGCTGGCCCACAGCTGGAACTCTACTAAAATTTGTGGCATGAACTTACACACTGGCAAGGGGATGAGGATGGGGTGATGAAGCTAGATAAGAGCCGGCCAGCTATTGCCACCTGCAATTTCTTTGCTTGAAAGTCGGAGGAAATCATGAGAAGCCTGTCCTAATAGACTCATCTGTTCATTGCCCAGGAAGAAAGACCTGGACATTAACATGGAAGCACTCAGAATCATCAGAGCTGAAAATATAATCCAGCGGCATGCTCAGAAAGAAGAGGAGAGCAGCTTTTGACTTCTACCAAATCTTCTAATCTGGGAAACCTTCCCACTGTTCCTGATAGTGATAGGAATACTCTATTCTATGAGCCCATAGTAACCAGGGCATGGCTCTTCCATGGCACTTGCCACCCTCGGTCAGATATACCACCTGTATCTCCTGGTTCCTAACACAGTGTCTAGGGAATGGTAGGTGCTCAGTAAATTTATATTGAATGAGTGAATGTGTGAATGAATGCATGGATTGTACACTGTTGGAATATGTGGTTGTCATTAAATCTGCAGGGACAGAGAACATAGAGAATGGCCAAAGCAATATTGAAAACATTTAATAGCCTATACAGATGGGCCAGTGCAATAAGATTAAATTTGCCTAGTGCAAATGTAACACAAAGTCTACATTTAGTTTCAAAAATCCATTGCCCAATGGGTGGGTGATACTTGAAGAGGTAAAGTCTGTATAAAAAGAAGCCAGTAGGATGGTTCCTGGACTTGGCATTGGAATGAAGAAGGAGATATCTAAGCTGGCCTGTGCATACAGTAAAACAACAAATTTGACTGGATCTATACTGTTGGAACTCAACCAAGAATTAGGAGAAGTGCAAGTTGCAGCACTCCAAAATCTTAGTGACTATAGACTATCTACTGTTAAAAGAACATATGGGATGTGAACAGTTCCCAGGAATGTGTTGTTTTAATTTGTCTGATTTTTCTCCAACTATTCAAATTCAGTTAGACAATATCCATCATATCATTAATAAGTTTTCACAAATGCCTATGGTGCCTAACTGGTTTTCTTGGTTTCACTGGGTATGGCTGGTAATTGTAGGTCTGCTTTGGTTATGTAGCTGTATTCCTATTATGTTAATGTGTGTGCGCAATTTAATTAGTAGTTTAAAACCTATACATGCTTATGTTACTCTACAAGAAGATATGTCAAAGAAATAATCTTCCCATATTTTCTTCCGTCTGCTACTTCTATAGCTTTTCTTCTTCCTTCCTAATTACAACCCTTAAGTAGAATTCGTGCCTCATATCGAAATTGCCGAGTATCATAATTCTTTCAAGTGGTAAAGATACCTCAAGACAAATGCTGGGCATACAAGCCACAGGGCATAAATCTGCAAAGAAGTAAAAAGCTAACCTTTTCAAAGAATATTGCTTCTCTCTCACTTACCAACTTTACATTTCCCTGTATGGCCCCGGAAGATGATTGGTTAGCCAGAGACGGGTAAGAGTCCTCAAGGGAGGAACAACCTAAGACAGGCACAGTCGCAGGGGGGCCATCAGGTGAGAAATTGGGGATCAACAGAGGTGAGGCTTAGAACCTCTCCCCCCCTGTTTTGAGAGAAATCTTCTGCATCTGTGGATGTTTTGTTGCCCTGGTCTAGCTTGGATTAACACATAGTCTACAGGCACACACCTGATCATCTACATTTGCTCTCTTACAACACTAAACTATGTTTTCTACCTTTATCTTGTATGTACCTACCACTTCAGCATTTTATTAAAAAAAAAAATAATAATAAGGCAGAAATGTGGGATTCACATATAAATCAAGGATAAAAATCAAATGAATAATCATATTTGACCTGATTGTTTATAGTTCATGATGTGTGATCAAAACTGAAAGTTTCTGTGATGACTGCCCTTGCACTGTTCACCATGTAATAATTTATTCACTATGTAAGAACTTGTTCATATAAGAACTTGTTCATTATGCTTCAGAAGATTGGAGACTGTTGAGAATTAGGCTTGGGGTTGATTAATGATTGTGCATTGAGTCCCCTATACAGAATTTTATTGTTGTTAACAACCATTTGATCAATAAATATGAGAGATGCCCTCTCAAAAATAAAATAAAATAAAATAAAAGAAGCCGGTAGGGGTTAGGTCTTGGTGGGCCATAAGCTCCAGGGGAAATAAGATTGTGGTGCAGCTGTTAAAATGGGATTGGATTCTATAAGCAGAAACCGGGTCCAGATCAATGCATGTGAAACTCCCTGTAGTTTTTGAGCTTGTTCAGGTCGCATATGGGGCACGATGTTTATTTGGGGTTTTATAATATATGTGATAGCCACACCTTAACTTGGTTCTAGTGCTTTAGTTTACAAAGTGTTTTTCCAGAAATCATCCTGTTACACAGTCCTAATGAGATGGTTTAAATATTGGCAAGGTCAAGCCGATTGCTCAAGGTCACCTAGCTGCAAGTGGCTGAGCCCAGCCGTTGATCCCTTGTCCATTCTCTTTCTGCTGCATCATGTTGCCTTTATGCATACCAGAGCCCCCACTGTGCAGCATCTAAAAGCAAGGCCAGCATGATGCTTGTCAAACGCTGTCAGTAGTGGACATGCTCAGATGGGCTCCTGGCCAGGAGCCCAACAGCGACGTCTCAGAAACCGCTTTTCCTAACTCAGGAGGGCTTTGACAGTCCAGCTCACACCCACAGGCACAGTGACTGGCCTGTTTCAGAACTGACAACAGACAAACACTGAGCATCACTTCACTTCTGAATGAGCCCAGGAAAGGATAAACATCCATGCTGAGTTCCTCAGCCTATGGGAAGGATTTGTGAGCTAGGCTGTAAAGGAGGGAGTGGAAAGGAAAAAGAGCTCACACCTGTAGGTGCATCTTGAGCTCAAGACATTTCACATGTTTCTTGTTTTTAGTGTGGTGCCTGTCTCTGCAGGCTCACTGTTCACCTTGGTCACCATTTGCCTTCCCCACCCCCTGGCATTGGGTTGTCCTCATAACTTGTCACTTCCGTCTGGTCTCCCCCAATAGTTATCTTCCCTACTTTTACAAAAAAGAAAAAACCTATGAAGAGAGGAAACAACTGTATGATCTCTAGGTGCAATCTAGAAATGTTGAATGTGCAGAAGCAGAAGGTAGAGCAGTGGTTACCAGGGACAGGGAGGTGAGGGAAACGGGGAGATGTTGGTCAGGGTACCAAGTGGCAATCATGTTGGGATTACTAAGGCTAGAGATGTAATGCTCAGCATGCTGGCTAGTTTTAATAAAACAATACTGAATACTGGAAATATACTGAGAGAATAGAACTCAGGTGTTCTTATCACAAAAAGGTAACTGTGAAGAGATGACATGTTAATTAGCTTGACTAGTAATCATTTCACTCTATGTATATCAAGTCATCGTTTTTATTAAAAACAAAGTAAAAGACACGAATAGGGCAGAAATGATCCCCTCATTTCATTTCACAAAGATGCACAAGAAAGTCCTTCCATCCTTTTGTCCATCCATCCGTCCGTCCATCTGTTTGTCCATTCGTCCACCCATCCTTTCATTCATTCATTGAACAAGTATTTATTAAACTGCTCATATGTCTAGGAACTGTGTAATGCACTGGGGAGGCAAATATGTCTGAGAAGCTCTGGGAAGAGATATATAGACTCGAGGAAAAGGGTTTATCATATTTGGTGTTTAAAAGTAGGAAAGCCAAAAAAAAAAAAAAAAAGTAGGAAAGCCATGCTTTTAGGGGTGGTGGTGGTGGTGAGCTGTCTTTGCAGACCACGACCAGTAGGTGGCACTCTGGGTCCCAGGAGGCTCCAGAGCCCTTTCAGCCTTCTATGCCAAGTTTTCATTTTATATTCATTACTGTACTTAAAATCAAATTCTAAGTCATATCATTGAAAGGCTGTAGTCAATTTGATTTTAATTTCATTTATTTGCCATTAATTGTTCCATGCTCTTCTAAAAATGGTCAAATTAAATCTTTTTGTATCAAGGCTTTCTGAGTAAGTGAAAGACATGTTCTGGATATTGAGACTGGAAATAAATAAATTAGCACCTCCAGTGATTGATATTAGGTCCTGCATTACTCCCTTAGGAAGTGCTCCTGAGAAGTTAATGCTATTGGCAAAAGATCTGGAAGGATATGCTTTAAGATGTTAGTTGTGATATTCCCCAGTGTGGGAATACAGATGATTTTTGTTTTTTTATGCTTGTCTGTACTTTACTCATTTTTTACAATGAGCATAAATTAACTTTCTTGTTTGTTTGTTCTGTTTTTAGTTTTTCATTGAGGTATAACCTACAAATGGAAAAGTATGTACATTTTAAGCAAACAGCTTGGATTTATATATTGATACACATGTGTGACCTTTACCCAGATTAAGATATAATCACCAAAATCCTCCCAAATTCCCTCATGTCCTTCCTCATCACCCTCTCCCATCCCCAAACTGGAACTAATATTCTATCACCATAGATTAGTTTTGCCTACTTTTGAACTTAATGTATATGAAATCACATGAGATATCCTCTTTTGTATCAGAACTCTTATTTACTATTTCTTTAAGTCGATGTGTAGAAGTACATAAAAACTCACCAATCTGTTCTGTTGTGTGTAGCAATAAGCTGTTCTTTTTCATTGGTGCATAGTATTCCATTGTGTGACCATATTGAAGGTATGTATTTTTATAATCAGAAAAAAATTTACTGAGTAATTAAATTTAGACATGGAAATTACTTCCTTGCTGGACACCAAGGAGCTAGTTCAACTGCAAGATAATCTCAGAGTACAAGGATTTAGACAGCCATGCAGGAATTGACTTGAGCACAGAAGCACAGGGTCTTTGAGACAAGATGAGGAATTAGCTAATTGTTGGGCAGTAGATAAGGCTAGTTCTGGCTCTCCCATCAGTTGTGCACCCTCAGATCAAGTCACTTAAGTCATTGTTCTCACTGAGACTCAGTTTCCTCATCTGTAGCATGTGTAGTTCTATTAGAGTAAGAGGAGAAAAAGAAAAGAAAGAAAAAAAAGCCAGAACATCCAGTTAAATTTGAATTTTAGATAGCAGTGAATCATTTCTTAGTATAAGGATGTCCTGAATATTGCAGGGTACATGCTCACCCTAAAGAATTATGGATTATTTATTTGTAATTCAAATATCACTGCGTTTTATCTGGAAACCCTAAAAAGAGGTATAATAATAATCCCTAATTTCAAGATCACGCAATTATTTATGAGAAAGTGTTCATAGGCAGAAAAGTGTGTACAGGTGAAAGACATTTGAGAGGGCCAGAAAGGCAGAGGGTGGGACCTCTGGGTTTGGAATGAGCTCCATAAGCCCCAGCAGGACAGGGAGCTTGCCTCTCTCTCTCCCACCATCACTCAGCATCCAGCTCAATGAACTCAGAGAAGCAGACACATAAACATTGTCTGTTGAGCAACTGAATGGATTTGACTCTAAGCTCCTACATTTACTTGGTTTTGGCCTTAGGTAAGCAAATTAACCACTCTCTGTTTCTGTTTTCTTACTGCATTCATTCAACAAATCCTTTAGGGAGTGTAGCTCTGGGCCAGGTGCTAGGGAGAGACTGATGGTACTAGGTACCTAGCTCTGCACTAGGTACTAGGGAGAGCACTGAGGATGTTTCTACCCTCCTGGAGTTTGTCTTATAAAAAGGGAAGAGAGAAAGTAAGAAGACATAGGTAAAGTGACTATCTGACAGTGATGAGTGCTGTGATGGAAATAAATAGGGTGTGCTGACAGAGAGGGCCAGGGGTGCTACTGGGTGGGGTGGTTGGGGAGGGCCATCCTAAGGAAGTGATGCTGAGCGGAGACCCTGAGGCTGACTACCAGTTTCCTCCCCGCGTGAGGAGCCCAGGGAAGTTGCGTTCTGGGCAGAGGGAAAAGCAGGTTTTTCCACCTGAAAATTAGGATGAGAAAACTCACCTCCCACCTCACAGAACTGTAACGGGTCAAATGAAGGAAAGTTGATTTGTGAGATTTTCAAGTCCGCTACAGGTGAAAGGGGTCAGCAGCTTTTCTCATGGAGCCTCAACTCCAGTCCTCAGACCCCCTGGACTCAAGCATATTTTATTCTTTTGGTGTCATGCAGAGCTACTCAGTAAGCTCTGGGTTGAAGTGTTTCTAACAGTCTATTGTGGGACAGGTACAAACACTGGAAGTGTTTAAAAACTTTGATATTGTCACGATATCCAAGCACATAAAGTATTTTGTAATATTTTTCAATTTTATTTTTCTGTTATCAATCTGCTGAGAAAAAAACAAACCCCACCACATATAGTTTGAGAAGCATTGGTGTAGAAGCTATAGAATTAGAAAAAGCTGGGATTTATTGCAGCTCAATCTCTTTCTAGCTGGTTGACCTTAATTAAACTGTATAACCTCTCAGTGCCATGGTGCCTTACCTGTAAAATGAACTAAAGTGCCCCCCTGTTAAAGCCTTGAGATGTCAATGAAATAACATATATAAAGTGCCCAGAACAGTGAGTGGTGCAAAAATGTTAATTCCTATTATTACTACTATGAGTATCTAACATTCATTTATTCAATCAACAAATATTTACTTAGTGCTCAGTATATGCTAGGTCTCTTCTAGGAATAGGGGACAAAAACACAAACATAAACCCCCCTCTCTTGGCTTTTGTGAGGAGAGAGAACAATAAATGAACAAGTAAAATAAGTGATGTCAGATGGTGATAACTGCTATCAAGACAAATAAAGCAGGGAAGAGGGAGGGCAGAGATGGATGAGGGCAGCAGAGAAAGCCTCAGTGGGCAGAGAAGGAAGAGGAGAGGGTGAGTGCCTGTTGAATATCTGGAGAAAGACTGTCTTAGGTGGGGCAGACGGCAATTGCAAAGGTCCTGAGGTGGGGTCATACCCTGCCTGGTGTGTTCAAGGAAACAACAAGGAGGCCAGTGTGACAGAAACAAGTCAGACAGTGGGAAAAGGACAGGAGATAAGTCAGAATGGGAGAAGGGCTTTGACTATCCTCAGAACCATGGATTCAGCACACGCTTGAGGAAGTCTTGGTCCTTGGTGGGAACTTTCTCCCTGAGAACAAAGCCTTGAGTCTATGAGGGGCAAGGGAGCCTGTGCCTTACTTTGTGATGCTGCCTGTCCTGAAATCCAAGTGAGGGGTCTTTGATTCTCCTTGCTGAAGTTCTCCGCCTGAAATACCCAGTGATTCTTTTCATTCACGCCCCGACTCTGGGACAATTCAAAAGGCACTTGTGAAATCAAGTCTAGGTGAGGGTTACCTGTCCCTTTCAACATGAGTAAGCTCTAAAGGTTCTTAATAGATACAGTTGGTCCTCATTTTTCATGGATTTTGTATTTGCAAATTCGTCAACTTGCTAAAATTTATTTGTAACCTCCAAAATCAATACTCATTGGACTTCCACAGTCATTCACTGGCATGCAAAGAATGGAAAGTTTTGAGTTGTCTGTTGTGTATTTCCAGCTAAGGTTGAACAAGGTGATACTCTGTTTCTTTGTCTTGGTTACACTGTAAATAATCCTTTCACAGTCTTCTTAGGGCCATCTTTTATGTAATTTGTTGGTGACTTTACTGCTTCAAATGTCTCTTCAATAAATGGTATTGGGAAAACTGGACAGCCACATGCAAAAGAATGAAACGGGACCGCTATCTTACATCATGCACAAAAATGAATTCAAAATAGATTAAACACTGGAATGTAAGACCTGAAACTATAAAACTCCTAGACGAAAACATAGGCGGTAAGCTCCTTGACATAGATCTTGGTGATGTTTTTGAATCTGACACCAAGAGCAAAAGCAACAAAAGCAGAAATAAATAAGTGGGACTACATCAAACCAAAAAGCTTCTGCATAGCAAAGGACACCATCAACAAAATAAAAAAGCCACCTACTGAATGAGACAAAATATTTGCAAATCATGTATTTGATAAGGGGCGAATTTCCAAAATATGTAAAGAACTAGCACAACTCAACAGCAAAAAACAACAACTGACAATCTGATTAAAAAATTCGCAGAAGATGTGAATAGACATTTTTCCAAAGAAGACATACAGAAGACCAAGAGGTACATGAAATTATGCTTTACAGTCATTGTCAGGGAAATGCAAATCAAAGCCACAGGGAGCTATCACCTCCCACCTGTTAGAATGGCTATTAACAAAAGACAAGAAATAACAAGTATCAGCGAGGATGTGGAGAAAAGGGAACCCTTGTGCACTGTTGGCATGAATATAACTTGGTGCAGCCACTATGAAAAACGGTGTGGGGTTCCTCAAAAAATTAAACCTAGAATGACCATGTGATACACAATTTCACCTCTGGGTATTTATTCAAAGAAAGCAAAAACACTAACTCAAAAAGATACCTGCCTCCCCATGTTCCTTTGAAGCATTATTTACAATAGCCACTATATGGAAACAACCTAAATGTCCATCAATGGATGAATGGTTAAAAATATTGTGGTATTTATACAATAGAATATTACTTATCCATAAAAAAAGTTATATCCTGTCATTTGTGCCACTATGGATAGACCTTGAGGGCATTACGTTAGGTGAAATAAGTTACAGAAAGACAATTCTGTATGATCTCTCTCATACGTAGAATCAAAAAATAAACAAAAACAAACCATCTTACACAGAGAACAGAATACCAGTTGCCAGAGGGGTGGGGGGAAGGGAAGGTAAGGGTTGGGGGAAGAAATGAGTGAGGGAGGTCAAAAGGTCAAGAGAAAAAATTATCTCTTTTACATACTACAATTAGAGAACAGGGAATATCTTACACTGAAATACCAGTTGTTCAAGAAGACACAAATATTGAAAGAAATAAATAGATCTCTCAACTAGCAGTTTCATCTTGCTAATCCTTGCTCCATGATTTCTGAATTATACATTTAAGGCACAAATATGATCACATTACTGACTCAGTTTAAAATCCTTCATTTATTTTCAATAGCTTTAAAAATGAGGGACTTTGTTGAGCCCATGATTTTGATCTACTAACCTCAGCAGCCTCATCTCTCATACTTCCCTCACCTTGTGCTTACCACACGCCAAGGACCATTAGAGGAGGCAGCACTGGAAATTTCCCATAGACTTATCCCCATTATACTGAGAGCCCTTTGAGGGTGGGTTTTACAAGATTGAATTGTATACAGCCAAAGCGTTTTCCAGGGAAATACAATCAATGTGCGCTGTTACTAGCAGAGTGTAGGAATGCATTTTACTCCTTACCTGCCAATACTAAATCTTATCATTAACAAAAAATGTCTAATTTGATAAGTGGAAAGCGTATCTAATTCTAATTTGTGTTTTTGGGCTTCCTGCAAGGTTGAAGTTTCCTCCTTGTTTGTTAATGTCTCTTTGTGACTGTCTATCACATCTCAGTACAAAATTTCCCTGAGTCCTTTGTGAGAGCAAGGAAGGATGGCAGTGCTTCCAGTCCATCCCAATAGCAGGCAGCCAGCACCAGGGCTGCATGTGGCAAATTATTGTATCACGGGGTTTTCTTCAGGTCAAGGGAAACGAGCTGAGTCTCTGGCAGATACCAGCACTGTGCTAGGCCTCCCTGGGGTAATACAGCCAGCCATGTGTGACACCAGTACTTCTCATATGGGTAGAGCAGAGCTTTCCAGTCAGACTGTCTCTGTTAGTAAAGAAATATCACCAGTCTACCAGCTGGGTGATCTTGGGCCAGCTTCTTAACCTATGCCTCCGCTTCCTCCTCTGCAATAAAGGAAATGATAATAACAGTACTTTACCTTGTAGATTTAACATGGAGATGGAATGAGTCAGCACAGGAAAACCACCTAGAGCAAAGCCCAGCACGCTGTAATGGCTCCATACATGTTGACTGTTGTTAAGTGCCAAATACGAAGGGCCGAGAACTATGGAGAGTTCTAAGCCTTGTCCCAGAGGGACTTGCTGAGGAGACCAGATGTACACCCATGAAATAACAAGAGCTCTGTATGTTTGTGGGCATGGTTTGCTAGGAAGGGCACTGAATGAGGAGTCTTCCCATTTGCTGACCTTGGGTTTTCAATCACTCCACCTCTCGGAATCTCAGTGCCCTAACCTGTTAAAAATATAGGCAAATACCTAAGCTTTCTGTTCATTTTCACATTTCTTTCTTAAGCTTCACAACTGTCAGGTGACATCAGTCTTAATGTTCCCCTTTTACTGAAGAGGAAATTGCAGCTTAGAGGCTGAGCGTCTGGTGGCTTGTGAGGAGAACTCTGACTCCCGGCCCGGTGCTCTTCCTGCCACATCACCACGGTCTCTGGTGTAAGATGAGGGATTTGGCTTGGGGGGCTGTTCAGCTAGAGGTTGGTGACCATTTAAAAGGAAGCGGTGTGCACTAGAGAACCTAATTTACTTAGTAGACACATCTTCGTGGTTGGTTAAATACAAACTCATCTTGACTCTATTGCTTGAAGTTTTACCTCTTCTGAATGTTGCCTCTGTCTCATTTTCAACTGAATATGTGACTTTCAGCCTTTCTCTGTGTACTGAAACAGCCCGTTTCCTGACTGGAGGCTCTCTTGCCTGCTTTTGTGAACACAATCAGTGTATGTTTTCCTCTATCCCCTTTTCGCTGCCCCTCTCTGGTGTCTGCTGAATCTGCAGTTGCAGGAGTCTTCTGGGGAGCTCTGACCTGTGAACTGTTAGGCAAGTCCTATCCTTTGATGTTCAGCCACCTGGGTCACCAACTGCTGAATGTCTGCCTCCACTAGCTTTCTCTCCCCTTGGAGAATTAAGTTCCCTCCTTCATCTCCCACTGTGTTCCTGTGTGAATCAAGCTCACAGTGGCTAACATTCTCGCAACATAATCTGTGCCCTTTGGCAAGGCCAAACATGACTTTGCTGTTTGGCATTGGCAGACCAGATATCCTGACTACCTTTCTGGCTGGGTGGTAAGTGACAAGTGTGGCATGAAGGTTTAGACCTTTTGAGTTCCCTCCAATTCATGGCTGTACAGTTGCCAAAGACTCCTAGTCCTGCGCCTGTAGAATCTGAAATGACCTCTATTTGCTCATGTCAGCGCCATTCCAAGTGGCAGCCCTATGAGAATGGTCCTGTTAGCTCTGCTGCTGCCACTTTAGCCCGTCCCAGGTGACGAGGGGTTGGTGCCGTACCTACAGTCCTCTTTTTGCTCTTTTTCTCAGTCTTGTTGGTACTCTTGCCCCATGGCTGCTGCCAGTCTTCTCTGCCTACCAATTTCTGGGCAAACTTAGTGTAAAAATTGAGTCTGTGTGTGGGGGGGTACCTGAACCCTTCTAAAAAATAAGGCCACTTTGAAAGTCTCAGCTGCATCCACCTGCTCCTTGCTGAGTAGCTTCCGCCTTTGCAAACAGCCCGCCTGCTGGTGGGATGTTTGAGCAGCTGGCTGCCTCTGAGCCAGCCTGTAGGATTTCTCTTCCACCGTGAATGGAAACTGTCTTCTCTGTCCTTTTTAACTTGGTTCCTGTTAATGACCACTTTGAACAAGCTGTACTCTTTGAGTGGAATACCTCCTTGCTGTCATTTACTTAATAAATACATGCCATTCATTGTTCTGGGGATGGAGAGGTGAACAAGGCCAAGTCCTGCCCTTGTGGTGCTAATGTTTTAGTGCGCTGTGTGTGTGTGTGTACATATACCCTTGTGCAAAAGCAAATACATCCACTAGTACATAAACATGAGTCAGAAAGCAGTGTCATTTAGCTGGTGAACT
Organism: Manis pentadactyla; assembly: GCF_030020395.1. Taxonomy (NCBI): domain Eukaryota; kingdom Metazoa; phylum Chordata; class Mammalia; order Pholidota; family Manidae; genus Manis; species Manis pentadactyla. Next base: position 58,620,702 of record NC_080027.1, read on the forward strand.
TCTACTCGCCTTGAGGTCCAGACCAGGGGCCACTTCCTCCATGAAGGCTTCAATTCTTTGTTCTTGTCTGCTCCATATAGAGGCCTTGACCATAGCTCCTGATAATGCAACATTGTAATGTGTTTCTCTCCAGGCTTGTTTCTTGCTTGGCTGTGAGCTTCTTGAGATCAGAAAATAAGTCTTATCTTCATTTTCCAAGCATTAGGGAGAAGGCCTGGCACAGGAGGAGTTTAATAAATGTTTGTTGAATGAATGAATGCATGAGTAAATGAGTGAATGAATGAATCAGTGGGTGGGTGCTCCCTCTATGTGCTTGGGTAAGCTGTTCTGCCAGCTGATTGTTCAGTAGTTATAGCCAAATCTGAATGTCATTGATTAAATTGATTCTGACTTGCAAACTTATTGGAAAATCATGTTCTGATGAATGTCACTCGCTCAGTGAAACCTTATTACAAAAGGCCAGGGAATCCCAAATGTAACAGGCTTTAGACGTAAATGAGGGCAAATAACATGCTGCTTGGAACCTGTACTGAACCCAAGTTTCCTGTCATTTACTGGAATTTCCAACTGAACTAAAATTGTTCCCTCCTCCAAGCCAAATTTCCCTTGGTAAACTAGTTTAAATAGAGATCAAACCTATACAGGTATCCCCTAGTTTTTGAAAGTTCATGTTGTGCCACTTTACTTTTACTGAAGGCCTACATCAGTATCTGTTTTCAGTAACAATGGGCGGGGGGCAGGTCATTGTCCTGTGCCATCAAACCCCACTTTTCCTCCTCCTCTTGCTAGAAACCCTTGGCTTCATGAAGAACCAGGCACAGGGGCAGGATGACGAGTGGTGGGAGAAATGCTGGTCTGCAAAGTGCTGCAACGGCAGAGGTCGGTCAGCGTCCATTCCCCTGAGACCTTCTCTGGCAGGGGCCCTGACAGTGATGCCAGCACCTGCCCAGCCCTGCACCTGCAGCTGCTGTGGTCCTTCCCTGAAGGGCCCCTTCGGGGACAATGGAGAACTGCCCTTTGCTCTGGGAGGAGGTTGGACACACCCCCAGTGGGCTGCCTTTTGAGAAAGAGTGCAGACGGAACCCTGGGTTGGGTGCTTCACCCACGGGGGAGGAGCAGGCGAGTCATCTGAGCCCCAGGCTGGTGGCAGCCTCAGAAGCCCTCACGGTGCACAAGGCAGAGCGAGCCTAGCAGAACACCCATGGGTGGGAAAGGAGGGCCAGAGAGCCAGAAAGGCAGGCTCCCCTCAAGCTCCTCCCCTGGAAGTGACAGAAAGTCAGTTAATGGGGCTAGAAAGGCCAATAGCACGTCCCCTCCAGGTGTCACTAAGTGTCCCTTGGGGTCTGAGAGATAATTTTAGGAGTCACATGGAGAACTACTGAGTTTTAGATTTAATAGCCATGCATTTTAATGTATTGCTTCCATTTTTGGCAAGTCATACAAGTTTTCAATTGATGGCTATGCTCTAGTTTTTAAAAGAAATTGGCATACGAAGTTGAATTGATTTAAAGAAAAACATTAAGAGAAGTAGCATACTGTAACAGTTAAAAGAGTGAACTCTGAAGCCGATTGAGTGAGTGGCATCCCAGCTCTACCCTTACTAGCTGTGGGCCAATGGGTAAATACTTGACTGCTGTGGGTTCCTTATCTGCGAAATAGGAACCACTCACAGTGGTGTTTAGATGGTTAGAGGACTTAATATATATAAAGTACTTAGAACATTTCCCAGCTCATACTAAGCTCTGTATTAGTAAGTGTTGAGTGAGTTAAGTGGATTGAAGGTAGAAGAGGTAGGTAGGGCAGAAGTCATGAGGATGGTTCCAGGACAACTGAGGGTTGTCTTCTGCAGCCCTTTCTGTGACAGATGGGGAGTCCCAAGGCTCAGAGAGCAGAAGGGGTGTGTCCAAAGCCGTTAACTGACCTGACATAGTGGGGCCAGGAGGAGTCCCTGCTCACTGGGCTTGCTGTCTACTGCTGGCTGCAGGGGTGGCCACTTCTATGAGGGGACATTTGTTCCACGGGCCACTCCACAAAATGACAAACATAGTCTCACCACAGACATTTCCTCAGAGGAGCCCTAGCCAACCCCCTTGGTTAGATGCAGTCCCCATAGCTCCCTGAGTCTGAGAAGCTGACCACAATACTGTCAGCAATATTGTTTGAGTAGGCTTCCCATAGGCCAGGACTGTCTAGTTCACTGATGGAGCCTCAGGGCCCAGCACAGAGCCTGGCCAGAGAGGCCTCTAAAGAAATGTTTGATTGCCGACCGACCGACTGACTGACTGACTGACTGAGTGAATGAATGTGGGAGCCTCCATTATCCCCACTGCATGGATGAACTGAGCAGAGGAGAGAGGTGTGGTCATGGGCACTCTTGACTGGATGTGTATGTGTGTGTCTGTCTTTCTTGCCTGTGGGTGAGGCTATTGAGGTAGGTGTCTGGTCCTAGCATAGTGCTGAGTGGTCAGACACTAAGTCCTGCTTTACACATGTCATATATGTTCCCTGTGACCTTTGGGATCTCAAAGGTCAGTATTTCCTAGAGTGCTGAGAAATAGTGAGATCAGAGAATGCTGAAGAAGGGAATGGAGGTGAGATAGCTCTGGGGCCCAGGACCCAGGAAAGTTAGGAGGATGGTGTTTATGAAGGCATTGCCTTCCCAGGTACCATCCTATAGGCAGTCAAGGTTTAATGATTATCATCAGCTTGACATGAGCAGCTGACAAGGGTACACTGCAGTTTGCCTGAAGCACCGTCACACTGGATCATCACCACCACGTGAGGTTAACAGAGCAATTATTGTCATCGCCATTTAATGAGAAAGATAGCCCAGAGAGGTTAAGTAACATGTACGAGGTCACACAGCTATTACATGGCAAAGCTGGACTGGCATCAGCTCCTTTGATCCCACGTTTGGTACTATCTCTACCAAACCCAGCTGCCTTCTGGTTGCTTTGAGTAGGTAGCCAGTCTTGGGCATTGACTGGTACTCAGTGCATGATGGCTGTCCCTCACCTTCAGGATTCTTTGCTCATGGGTCAGTGACCGAATGAGTAGTGGGAATGGGAGGCAATGAAATCTGGGCAAGGGTTCAGGTGGCAGATGGCATGGGTACAGGAGGAAGAAAAGGCTGGAGGGAATTCTTGGAAGGCAGGCTGACTCTTTTCAGGACCATGCAGTTGGCCAGGCCAGGCCTCAGCTCGAGCCTCCCTTGCTTTTGATTTTCCAGAAAATTCCTTATTAGTTCCCTAAATACTCAAGTAAATCCTGAGTCTAACAATTGTCTCCTAGGTGTCACATGAACTGGCTGCCAATGATCATCTCTCCTGCTACTTTGCAGCCCGTCCAGGGCTTACTACATTGGCCTTCTTTGCTGTTACTAAAACATTTCAGCATGCTTGGGCCTAGGGCCTTTGCACTTGCCATTCCCTCTGCCTGAAATGGCTTTCCCTCAGGCATTGTGCGGTATACGTCAAATGCCACCTTGCCAGAGAGGCCCTCTCTGCCACCCCATCCTGCTTTGTTTTTCTTCATAATGCCAATCGTTCTCTGGCATTGTGTCATATATGTGTTTGTGTCTATCTGCTAGAAATTAAGCACCATGGGGGCAGAGATTTTTGCCTGTTTTTGTTCATGGCTGTCTCCTTAGTGCCTTACACAATGACTGGTGTATATTAGGTGCAAATTAAATGTATTTGTTGAATGAATTAATGCATTTTGAAGCTCTTACCTCTCTGAGGCTCCTAGCTGTGCCAGGTTCACAGAACAGTGGTCCTGGCCTTGCTCACTGATGTTTATAAGGCATCAGAACTTGGACATTATTAGGTTCACTGGGTCCCTTGGAAAGAGCAGGCATGTTTGGCAAGAGGCAGCCTCCCCACCCAGAAGTCCCTGCCCAAATCACTGTGTCCCAGTCTGGGAAGCACTCTGAGGCTGGACAGTGGACCCATAGGCCAGAGCAGGCGGAGGTGGGCAGGGCTGAGAAAGGCCAGGACTGAGAAAGGCTGGGATCAGGCTCAGGAATCAGGGAACAAGTCCAGGGTTTGGGGGTGGCCGGGAGGGGATGCAGACTGTGAGGAGCCAGCTGGAAGGGGAACTGGGTAGCTGTGTCTGGAATGGTAATGGGCTACCAGTTCCCATGGGTCCTTGTACGCATTGATAATTTAGGGCTTCCCAGCCGGCCTGAAAGGTCCACTTCTTGCAGGAACAATGACCACAGCAGTATTAGAATATGCAAAGAACCTTCATATCTATTATCTCATAACAACCGGGTGCAGTACACACCTTCATTTAACCAATGAACACTATTGACCCCTTGCTAGGAGCCAGGCGTGTAGTTGTTCCTTGGTCACACACAGCAAATCTCCATCTGTAGGAGTACCACTTTTTCAACCAAATGGATTAATGATTTACTAAAAATACATCAGTTGCTTTTTTATCAGTACTAAGAATAGAGCTTAGTCACATGGTAGATGCGCAATTCGTATTTTTGAATTGTTGAATTAATATATAGCAATCGGCTTCACCATTTAATAAACCAGGAAATAACCCAGGAAAATCAGATTTGGAAGACTGGCCCCAGAATGGCCTCATTTATGAGGTCAAAGGGCTCTGGCCTAAAGCAGAGGTTGTAAGACTTGGGGTTTCACAGACTGGTACATTGCTGAACGAAAAGGTTCAAACCCGTTAGCAGGAAGAAGTCAAAAGTTGCCAGCTTTTCATTTTTCTGAGTAAGGAGGTGGAGAAAGATGTCACCAATGAGCCTTATTTCACACACAGACATTTGTGACACTCCAATTGAGTGAAGGATGATACTGGAATCTTAAAAAATTGGGGTATATTTTGGCTCTGTGGAAAAGCTACTAACTACATTGTTCTCCTTTTCCTCATTTCACTGAGGATTGGTCAACACTGAAGGGACTGGCTGGGGCTCAGATGGGCATTTGGGAGCTTCTGGCCTGGACCAACCAGTCATTCAAGGTCTTGCCTCTGTCTCTAGTCCTTCTCTGACTTCTCTCTTTCCCTCCTCTTAACACAGACACACAGAGGCATATTTCAAAGCTCCAAAGAGAAGCGTGCCATGTATCAGAACTGGATCTCTGTTGGAGAAGAAAGGCAATCTCTCCTATTCCAAGTGCAGGATCCCTAACTCTGAAAAGCAGGAGGGGGTAGGAGTGGGGTGCAGACTCTTTCCTACCTCCCCACCCACCTCTTTATTAGACTTTCAGTATTTGTTTATGATTCCTATTAATCATGTGTAATAACCCTCCCAGTTATTAAATTATAGAGACATACATCTCTTCAGCCAAACAGAATAATTGTTTACTAAAATGAATTAACATATAGAAAAACCTTAGTTCTATGGGGGCTGAAACTTAACATAATGAGTGTATCAGGCTTAAAAGAAGCCTGAACAGGCCTTTTTTCAGTGAAATAAATACACTGATTACAGCGAAGCTCATCTATGCTGGCATCATGCCATTTGCTATTTCTTTAATAAACACAGCTTGAGTTGTTTATCTGTTTTCAATAAAATTTATCAAGGCTCCCCTCTGCAATTAACAGCTGTGGTAGGGGCTGGGGGTCGGGGTGGGGAGAACATGTTCTCACCAGCCTCCTCCTGCAGGTCCCCAAAGTTGCTCATTTGGGGCCTTCTTTGTGATTTAACAGGCCTGGCAGGCCGGGTGCTCAGACCTGATCTACGTTGACAATATACTTGTCACTTGCGAGAGACATCTCCAGGGCATCAGCCTTACCAGGGAGGGGAGCAGGGCACGAGGAAATAATTATGCAAATTTGAGCTCTCCGGAGCCCCTGCCATGACCTGGCAAGAGGATAAAGGTCTGCCTTCCAGCCTTTTCTCTAGTAGCAATAGGTCCTTTAGCCACATGTCTTCCAGAGGGATTCTGAGTTATTTAAGATCTTCGTGGACACATGGTTGGGGAACAGGATTTATGGCTCATTAGGCCTGCAAACTCTTTTCATGGCACCCACTAAGCCACTCGGTCTCCTAAATTTATTTTTGATAGTAATTTAGGGACTGTGTCAAGTGCTCAGCAAGGGACAGTCATTCATTCATTCATTCATTTAACAAGTATGTATTCTACCGTGTAGTACTGGGAGCTCATGGAGCTTACAGTTTACCTTGTTCATTCATTAAAAAATATATATTGAACATCTACCATGTGTCAGGCCAGGGGGTAGGAGGAGGTTGCTGCTGTCATGTGGAGCTTGCTCTGGGGGATGGGTGGGTGAGGGAGTGTGGCAGCTGTGACTCCTGGTGACTATAGCCCAGTACAGTTCCCAACTCAAGTGTGGCCCGGACCTAGTGACTTGCTTCTAAGAAATAGAATACAGCCAAAGTGATGGGCTGTCATTTCTGATTAGGTTACAGAAGTCTGTGACTTCCATCTTGCTAGCTGCCTCTCTCTCTCGCCCCCGCTCACTCTGATGAAGTGAGTCCCCATGCTGTGAGATGCTCTACGGAGAGAACTACAGGGCAAGGAACCAACGGTGGCCTCTGACTAACAGCTCCTGAGAGACTGAGGCCTCAGTCCCACACCAGGAGGAACTGACTCCTGCCAGGGACCACGTGAGCCAGGAAGCTGAGCCTCCCAGTCAAGCCTTGAGAGGACTGAAGCCCTGGCCAGTGCCTTCGTTGCCGCCTCTGAAGTCAAAGCCAGAGGACCCAGCTAGCTGTCCCTGGATTCTTGACCCACAAAATCCAGATAGTAAATGAGATAGTAAATGTAATTTTTAAGCCACTAAGTTTTGGGACAATTTGCTGTGTAGTAAATGCTAATAATATGGGGAGGAGATAGTACACTAATAAATGAAGAAGGGAAATATCAGTTGGTGACAAATCAGTGCTGAGTGTTAATGAAGGGTGACATACTGAATTGAAGAGCGGCAGGGTGGCTGGCGAGAGCTGGTGTCACAGAGGGGCATGGACCATAAAGGCCCTTTGATCCAGTGCCCCAGGTGAAGCTTCTGTGTGCTCCACATGTCCCTTTCAAGGGGCACCCAGCCTTGGGTCAAATACCCTCAGTGATAGAAAATACACATCTTCCCAATTACATTATCCTATCTTTGGATGTGAGAAATATTTGCCACTGGGCTTAAATCTGTATGCGCGGTTTATCTCCCCGGTCCTGGTTCTTCCCTTTGTGGCCACATGCCTCCTCTTGTATTTTGAGCCCTTCTCTCCTAGACAGTCATCCAGCCCTTCTGTTTGCCCTCTAATTCCTGAGCAGGCTCTCCTTTCCTTTCCTCCTTTCCTTCCAGACTCCTGGCTTCATCGGTTTTGATTCTGCTGTTAACCTTTATGATTTAACTGCCTCTCAAACATCCCTTCCTCTACCCCTTGGGTCTCTGCACAGTCTTTGTTCACTCCTGTGGTCTTGGCATCTCTGAAGCTTTAGTTAGAAAGTCTGACATCCTAGGGTTGGTTGACTGCCCCCACATGCCAGACCGCTCCCTCACATTGCGAGTCCTTCCTTTAGCTGAAAGTGGCTCACCTCCAGGCTTCTTGGCACTCCAACTGCCCCCACACCCCTCCACCTCATTTCCTCCACTGTCCTCAGTTTCCACCTCTGCAGATGATTCCCTAGAGGATGGCTCCTGTCTAGCCAATTACTTGGTGGACATTTTCTGTGACACCCTTCCAGGCTGTAGAGCTGAGTGTACCTTCCTTCCTGTCCTAAAACAACTACCCCCTGAGTACTCACACTGGTCTGTGCCCCTTCCCAATAGCATTCCCTCTCTTCTGCTACCTGATGGGCTACAGCCTCCTGTGCCTTCTGGTACCCCAGGCTCTGAATTCAGGGACATCGTGGGCTCTCTCTGCCAGCATCCGTGCTGGGTCTCTTATCTAGTCTGCCAACTTTTTCTTCCCAGGGCTTCTTTTGTCTGCCTCTTCCTTCTGCCGCCCTGGAGGCCCAGGTCCTCATCAGCTTACTCCTGGCCTTTAATGATCCCTGTCCTCCAAAGACTTTATTACATGGGACAGTTCTGGCCATAGGAGGGTGGTGATAGGCATAGCAGACCTGCTGTCTGTCCGCATGGAACTTACAGTGTAGTGTGCTCAGCCACCCATCCATTCGAGTATTTATTGAGCACTTACCATGTGGACTTACCTAGTAGACCCAGATTCCTGAGAATTGGAAGTAACTTCTTTCCAGTAGTTGTTCTGGGGGGTGGGGGCAGTTTCCAATAAATAGAGACAATTACTTTGGCAATTGGTAGTAATAAATGAGAAGGACGTCTGGGAAGTCAGGCACACTTTCATTCTCCACCCCAAGGTACGTGGTTCTGAGAGTTTCTGGGTGTGAGCCTTATCCATAGGTCTGACTGACTACCCAGAGCCCTGCAGTGACATCCCAGGAGGGGTCTGGACTGGGGAAGTAGCCCCCAGAGGCTGCCTGTGTGTCCTTCAGATGCTGTGAGATCCCTTGTCCCAGACCCCTTCTTCCCATCGCCTGTCACTGATCTGCTTCAAGCACCTGGGTCATCCAGGTAGCCTGGCCACTGGAGATGGGGGTGTCTTGGCTGCTGAGCAGACAGCACTGGAGGGGTCTGTGTCCAGACAGCTACCCGCCAGATCTCAGGGAAGGACTCCAGGCCGGAAAGGGGAGGGAGGCAGTAGGCAATGGCCTGGTGCAACCGCCAGCCGTGGGTGTGTGCGTGCCTGCCACATAGGCCAAGTAAGGTAACATGGTATCTGGATGAAGGATATGCAGAATCAGGGGACCCAGAGTCTTCACCATGAGCTTGCTGGTCCTTGGGCTGGTGCTTTAGTTTCTCTGAGTGGTGTGTATTTCCTCTCAAAGACCGGTGGTACTAACCTCTGAGGACTGTTGGAGGTTTACGCCAGATAATATGAGCAAGTGTTGGGCATGGAAGGCTAATAAATGGCAACTGCTTTTTATTTATTATGCTTAGGCTGGTGTTGATGTTGGTGTCAGGCAGAGGGGATCAGAAAATGGGAGGGACCCAAAGTCCTCATCATTTCATTCAAACTGGGGAAACTGAGATCCTTCTACAAATGCTAAGAGTGGGCACAGGGACAGAAATGGGACAAAGCTGAGGTCAGAAATGAGTGGGAGGTCAGAGACGTGGGGAGGCCCTGGGCTATTGCCAGGGCTTTTTCTGAATTCTCAGCTACTGCTTTTATTAGCTGTCTACTGGGGAGGTTGGACAGAGCGGGCAGAAACTGGGGCATCTAAATCAGGGCATCTAAGTGGCTCTTCCCCTGGCTCAGGGCCAGATTTGCTTCCAGAGCAAAGCAGAAGCTACAGATGACTGTTAGGAAGCCCCTGGATCACGGACTGCAGGGCTGTGGGGGCAGGTAGCCAGGCAGGCCCATCCAGACCTGGCCCACTGGGGCAGGTGCCTCCAGAGAGGTCACCTTCTGGACCCACCAAGAAGCTGCACCTCCTTTCTTTCTGTCTGAACTATTCCAGGCTATGCTCATCTCACCTCTTTAAGGATGTTTGTCTGAAAACTCAAGCCCCATGAATGACCCCTCTGTCCAGACTGTTCATAGCAGTTTCCTTCTGTTCCTACAGTACATGGCTAGCAGCTTTATATGCACTGTGGCATTTATTCCTCAAAGCATCTATGTGAGGTAGATGCTATTCCCATTTTACAGAGAGTAAACCGAGGCTCAGGCAGGTGAAATAATTTTACCGGCATCCCTTAACTGGGAAATGACAGGGCTGGGCTTTAAAAACAGGCTTTAAACACCCCAGCTCTGTTAAAGAAACCATGATGTTCCAGTCACTATGACCGAGCAACAAGTTTTTTCAAAATTTAATGGCATAAATTTATTGGGCTCACATATAAATTCAGAGAGTGCACAGCTGGGAGACTTGAAGCCTGGAGGCTTCACTCCTTGGTGGGCTCAGTCACTGCCATGCCTGCTGACAGAGGCTGACTTGAGGCTGTGGGCCTCAGTTCCTCTCCCCGTGGGCCTCTCCATGACCTCTCTCTGCATGGACTCGCTCGTGCTTCCTCACCACATGGTGACACTGCCTGCTCCAACCCCTGAGTGAGGGTCCAGAAAGAGAGAACCAGACCGAAGCATTTATGACGAGCTTCAGAAGCCAAGCAGCTTCAGTTCTGCTGATTTGTCAAGTGTCACAAACGCCCATCTGGACCCCGAGGGAAGTGAAAGAGATGCCTCTTTTGATGGAGGAATATCAAGGTTCAAAAGGAAATATATGACCATGAATATTACTGTGGCTACTTTCACAAAATAAAATCTGCCACATGAAGGAAATTGAGGGAACACATCCATGAGAAGGTGAATTCACGAGGGTGACCTTGTTCTCATCTTTGTAACTTATAGACCCAGCATGTGGAGACACACATAAGTGTTTGTTGAGTTAAATGAATAACTACAGCAAATCCAAGTCAAGCTGTTTTGAGGGTTTCATTCTTCTTCCGGTTTCCCATTTACTGCTTTCTCTTTTACCTCTGCAGTCAAAATGTTCCACTTCATGGTTGTTTTGCTTCAAGGCTTGTTTCTTTCGTCAGAGAGCTAACAGGAGGCCATTTCATTAGGGGCACCTGCTTCATACTTTGTGGGAATCTTGGGGGGAAAGCTCTTGAAAGCCCCAAAGGCATGTCTTCAAACTTCCATCAGTGCCTTCAGCTCTTAGGAAATACCATCCTCTGCTTAGTCCCGCCATGCTCAAAGCCTGGGTCTGTTCCCCCAACCCTTGGGCTTTCCATGGGCTGTGCATAGAGGTGAAGGGGACCCTAAACTGCTGTCTTGAGGCTTGTTATGAGAATAGTGTAAGGATCGAATCATATAGAGAGAGTATAGGTAAGACCTGGATAGTTGTCTTTTGCCCATCCGTGTGCTTTTTGCTTGCTGTCTTCCCTCCCTTCCTCCATTCCTCCCTTACCCTCCTTCCCTCCTTCCCTCCTTCCTTCTTTTGCCACAGTGCAATTCTAATTTTGTAGCTCACTAGTCCCCAGACTAATCCCAAGTTCTGTGAAAAGCCACATCTGTTTTCATTTTATTGTACAGTGTGCTGTTAATGAGAGTTTCTGCAGAAGGAACTCTATTCTGGCAGAGCCTGGCATTGAGCCTGGAATCGAGCATCAGGAGACCTGGCTTAAGACCTGCACTTCCCCTCTCAGCCTCACTTCACTTTCCTGATCTGTAAGATGGGAGATGGCACACCTTCCTTCCCACCGAGGGGTTGTGAAGACTGAGGGAGACCCTGGATTGCAGAGGGTTTTGCAAGCTAGAAAGGACTGTATGAGACTCTCAGAGTTATTCCTTTGAGTCAGAACTCCTATATGCACATCACAGTAGAGGATGGAGATAATTCATAGCCCCAAACTTAACCTCACTACAGTGTCCTATTTGACCACAGGCCCTCTCAGAATTAGGATAATTAAGGGGGCGGCTGTGTGTGAGAGAGGAATCTCCCTCAGTCCATCAGGTAATACTCTTCACTGGTGCAGGCATTGTCATCTGGACCAGACTCCAGTACAGGTAGAGAGGGTAGTTGCTTCTAGGATATTTGGGAATTCTGTAGACTTCTTCCTGACCAAATCATCTTTCCTGGTTTGCAGTGTTCTGAAGGTAAAGGTTGAAAACTCAGATATTCAGATGCCACATACACCACAATTGGGTGAAGCAGTCTCAGTGTGGTCTGGGCAACTCAAATGCCTGCCCTTTTCCAAAGCGCACAGATCCTGTGCAGCACAGCCACATGAGGCCACACGAAGGTAAGCCAGTGGAATTTTTTTTTTACCCAAAGAGTCCAGATATCAAAATTTATTTTAAATGCAAAAGCTCTTGATAATTTAATGCAGAATCTCTTGGCAACAAATCCAAATTTCAAAATACAATGCAAGGGTCAAACAAAGTACTTTTACAGTTGAATTCAGCCCATGGGCCATCAGTTTGCAATCTCTGAGACAAAAGGCTGGGGAAGTCCCATGGGCTGGTGACATGTAGCCCTGTGACTCTTTAATTGCTACACCTGAGACTGCAGTAGGGGCTATAAGGCATTGACATCAGGTCTGTCTTTCCTTCCCAGGAGAGAATGGATGCCTTTTGGCTGGTAGCAGGAAAAGGCACTGCTGGTCCCTGAGCAGAGCACAAGGTGCTGGCTGAGGAGGACTGGTGGGGAAGTGGGAGCCATAGCTCTCCAGCAGCATTGGGTTTGTGTGGGGAGGTGGTCGCCGAGGGCTGGGGAAGAGGGGAGCAGGCAGGCTGGCAGCCTAATCCCATTTTAGAGCTCACAGAGAGCTTACAACTTCCCCAGAAGGCAAAGGGCAGGCAAACAGGGTCTCCTGCTCCTCCACCCCAAAGAAGACAAAAGCCAGCAGGTATGGCTCAGCAGACAAATCCCATGCTCCATGCCGGTGACCCCAGTTAACATTAGTGTGGAATTACTTCTTTCACAGGAGCTATTGCCTATTAACTGGAGAGGCACAGCGCTGGCAGCTTTTGTAGAAATCATCCAGGAATCAGGTGGACAATTGGGGCCCAGATAACTGTACATCTTAGGTGTTTACAGAGCCTCCAGGCTGGCTTTAAGTTATTCAAGGGTCATATCCAGAGAGGTGGGAAACGGGTGGTTTTCCTCATAAAAAGTAAAGCAAAATTTCAAAATTTTTAAGTCACAAAGAATATGCTCATTATAAAGAAATTAAAACATATAAATGGTCAAAGGAAGAAAACAAATACTTGAAAAAGAAAACAACCACGGTCACACATCCAGAATTTTTTTTCTGTACATATACATACATGCAGGTAGAAAATACTTAGAACAACATAAATATGGTTTACACTTTACAAATTGGTGACTGGCTTTCTATACCTTCTCACTCCCATTTTTCTATCAATATATATTCCCCTTTGACATTTACCTTAAGGACTGATTATTCGTTTTATGTCTGTACCATGATTTACTTTACCAATTCCTTTTGTAGGAATTTAATTTTCTTTTTCTTACTAGAATCAAAGACATTCTTAGGTGTCATGTATGAAGACATGAGATACTAAATATCTTCATATATTTCTTGTTATACCTTTAGTATGTATTCCTGAAAATATATATTTAGTGGAAGCTATTTAAAATAAGCTTTTGAAAAAGCTGAAAAAACTGTCTCCCAAAAGTTAGTCATTTATATAATAGCAGCAGTGGTTGGGGATGCTAACAGACCACCACGGACACTCAGGGTTTTCTGTGTGACAAACACTGTAAAGGTTTTATGGGCATCATCTCAATTAATTTCTCCCCTGACCTAATGAGAGAGTGTTATTATCCCCATTTTCACAGATGGGGAAACTGAGGGCCAAGGGGACAAAGTCATTGCTCAAAGTTATGCAGCAAGAAATGGCAGAGCTGGGATGCAAGCCCAGCTCCGGCTGACTCCAAAGCCCCTTCTGTTGTTATGCTACCCTGCCGCCCACTGCCACAGGCATAGAAATGGCCAACGTAAGAAGTACCTCATTTTTTTCTGGCTACCAAAGTAAGTGTTCCTGCTCCCCTTTGTCTGCTATTTTCCTGGGCTGAAGAGGCTCTGAATGACTAAGAACAGTTTTTGATTAATTAGGTTTTTATTACCAAGGAATTAATTTGCTCCCCCCGCCCCTCCTTTCCTGTTCAGAAAGCACACGAGAAAATGATTTTAGCAGCAGGGATAATTACAGAAAATGTGGTGTTAACTCAAATGGAATGCAAATATTTTAGATTTTTTATTGTTCTCCGGGACTGCTAGAGTAGAAAGAAAAGAGTGAAGTAAGTGTCAGCAGATATTAGCAGAAAGCAGACACCAAGCTGGGAGCCCCACGGTCCCTTTCTGCGCCTGCCCTTCCAACCATTCAAAGAGAAGCGGTCTTGAGGTTTGAGCCTGGATTATAGCAGGAGGGCTGGAGCCCACCAGGGTCAGTGGACAGACTCACACAAGTGAAAAAGGGCCCAGCAAAGGCACAGGTGAAGCCAAGGCCCTCCTCTTTCTGGCACTTCCCTTGTCTGGTTGTTATGGTTTCTCTCTGACAAGTGCATGTATACCTCAGCTCCATCACAGCAGGTTCACCGCTGTGGATTTGAGGAGCCGCTTGTCAAAAGACAGGGAAGAGATTGTTCCGGCAGGCAGGGGGGTCATCGCACACCAGCAGTCCGGGTTGGAATGGAGAGGCTGGAGGACTCCATTCTTAATTCCCCTTAACTGGACTTAGACTTTCTTGATTTACTCTTTCATTTTGCTTAAAACCCCTTAGTAGCTCCCTAGGAAAGGATTCAAGAAGATACATTGTCTTCATTTTTGCAAGTGACAACATTGCATTTTTCTGTTCCCATCATGATTGACAGTTTGGGTATAGCGTTTTGGGCTGAGAACTAGACTCTTGAAAGTATTTCTTCTACCACATTGCTACTCAAAAGAGTGATCCAGGGGCCAGCGTCAGTCTGCAAAGTATTTGTCATCCATCTGTGATAAGTACAGAAATTTAGAGTATGCATTTCAAAACTTTCAGATTACTAATTTGACTGTCATCTTGTGCCTCTTGAAGCTAATGATAAAATTTTGGTGGCTTTTAACTTGCATGTCTTTTTAAAATATTGTTTTTCCTAGTAATTCTTTTCTACTCTATTTCATAGGAGTAGCAGCGAGTAACAGATTGGAAACAACATGAAGTCCTCCACCACGTATTTTGAGAAGCACTGTTCTAGGAATGTATGTTGTTCTTGAGAAGTCCTTTGTCAATCTGATTTTGGTATTTTGTAAGTAGCCCATTATTCTCTCTGAAGCTTTTAAGGTTTTTTCTAATCTCTAGGGTTCAGAATTTCACTATGAGAAGTCTTAGTGAGGGCTTTTTGTCATTCATTGTGCTGGACCCGCAATGGAGCCTTTGACCTGGAGACTCATTCATTCACTCATTCATTTATTCATTCATATTAGTTTCTTCCCTCTCTTTTATTCTCTGTTCTTTTTCTGGAATTCTTGTTACTTGGATTTTGGGTCTCTTGCTTTATATGTTGAATCTTTTATTTTGTCCCCATATTTTCAGTCTCTTTTTTTTTTTCATTTTACTTCTTATAAGATTCTTCAATGTTATCTTCCAATTCTTTCACTTATTTATGTAGGCTAGCATTATTTGTGTGTATTATCATTTTTAATTTCAAAAGCTCCTATTATTTGATTGCCTCTTTTTCATAATCTATTCTTGGATTTTTCTGGTATACAATATCAGTTTTTTTTTGAGGAGACTGACTAGATGTACTTTATGTCTAAGTCTTTGCTCCCTTCATTATATCTCTTTCCTTCTGTTTCTTTCTATCGAGTTTAGCCTCTCTTCACATTAATGGCTCTTGTCAAAGATCTCGGTTGTCCATTCCTATTTAATAGCAAGGCATTAAAAAGCTGATGGATAGCTCTGTGTATGAAGGTGGATATAGGTTCATCAGTTGGCAGACTTCACTCTTGGGTGATGGAGTGGGAGGCTGGCACTGGGGGAAACCCAAATATCAGTATTAGCAACTATTTTCTTTGTGACTGTTCAGATTCTCCAGAGAAAAATTTCTGGGTCTTCTCCCTGGGGAAGAGTGGCAATGGGTGAAGGTGGTGTGCATATCTAGCTGCTGGTGTTTGCATGTCTGGTAGAGAGGAAGGACTAGGGGTTCCAATGTTCAGATACAGATGGTCTGTAGCTCTGCACAGATGGCCCCCGTCTGGTTCACTGCTAGAGCCCCAGCATGAGAACATAGTTGTGTAATAAACATTTGTTGACTGTAACCATCATATTGAAGGAAGAAATGAAAAAAAAAAAGATCCTGGAAGATTTTTTCCCCTAGTAATCCATGCTGGTTGTAGCACTCACCACTTCCCACTTGCATGAAATGTTATTATTTAATTAACTTCTGTAGGATTTTTCTGGGGACTGATATTCAATTCATGAATTGTGGCTTCTGGAATCTGCTTCTTTCCCCCTTGTGGAAAAATGAACACTGTCTTTTCTGGTCTTACAGGTCCCGGTACAGCATAACATCGGTACTGGAGATGCCTCCGGGCCCTGCGTTCACTGGCTTGGGCCTGTTCTGTCCAGCTCACTTAAAGTAGCTGAAGACTGTCTTACTAGTTCTCTGTTCTCCTTACTTTGTGTTCCAGTGTCTTCCTAAATGTGTATATTTTATACCTTCTCATTTGTCCTAGATAGAGCTAAAGGATTTAAGTAGGTTTTTTTTTTTTCTTTTCTTTTCTTTTTTTTCATCCATGAACATGGCCCTGAAGCACTCAGTCAGTCACTTCCTTGTTCTACTTGGTCTGAGCATTGATTTTAAGAAAGAGGGAAGCTAAGAATACACTTAATCGTATGCTTAAAATCTTACTACTGCATGAGTTTACTTTGGCCTATCTTCTATTGGCTCCTTGGTAAGGGGATCTGTTCCACTGTAGCATTGTTAGAATACCTCCAGGACTAGCACATCAGAGGGATGCAGCGGGACTGAGGAAAGTCCAGAGTGGGAGTGTCCTGTCCAGGTGAGGTTACAGTGAGAGCCAGCACTGCTGTCCAGTGGCAGGGTGAGGTCAAGGCCAATCCTATGGCTAAGACGTCCCTGCGTGCTATGATCCTTGACTACCTCTTCAGCCCCACCTCAAGCCATACTCTCCCTGTTTATTATGTCCTGGCCACAGATGCCTTTCTGTTCTTCAAACCCACTAAGCCTGCTCCTGCCATGGAGCTCTTTGCACATGTGATCTCACTGCCTGACAGCCTGCCCTTTGCCCTGGTGTTTGAACTCCCTCACATCTGGCGATGTGAGCTCCAAACACCTTCCTCAGAAGCTCTTTCCTGACCACCTCACCCAACCTGGGCTGTCCCTCCCACCAAGTAACCCATTACCTTTATTTTTCATCTGTATATCACTCATCAGTACCAGGCGTTTTCTTGTTTCTTTATTTGTTTACTCACTTAGTATGTCCTCCTCTGTCAAATGTAAACTCTGGGGACTTCATTTGCTTTTCTACTTCTGATTCACAATGTTTAAGCCAGAGCCTGACTCACTAAAAGAATGCAATACACGCTTATTGACTAAATGAATGAGAACAACTTTGTCCACTTTATAATTCTCCTGAGGACAGTCCTTGACGATTGTAGAAACACCTTGAGGATCTTCAGTCTATACTCTAGATCAAGGGTCTGCAAACTATGGCCCATGGGTCAAATCTAGCCCACCACCTGTTTTTACGAAGTTTTTTTGGCACAGCCATGCTCACCCTTTTCCCTATTATCTGTGACTATTTTCACCCTAGAACAGCAGTGTTGAATAGTTGAGACAAAGACTATATGGCCTGTAAAGCTGAGCATTTTTACTCTCTGGCCTTTTACACAAAGGTGTGACTACTGCTGTTTTGTAGGGACAATTCCCTGGATTACGTCAGACCTTTCTCCCATGGGAGTCAATGCCATGATGGCAAAGGGCTTTGTTGTTTCCCAGCTTGGAGGCCTCTTTCATGTCAGTGTCTTTAGACATGGGACTAAATCTGCCTGTTCATGAAATGTTGGCCTTGGCAATCTGCTTAATTCAGGTGGAAAATACTTTGACCTGAATTATCTGGAGAACAGAGATCAATGTGTTTTCTCTAAATGTTAATTATCAGGGTAACACATGGTATGAGCCACTCTGCCTGTCTTGTCTTTTTATCTGGAGGAAGGGTAGCAATGTGCCTTGGTGGCATGAAAGATAGACTTCAACTGTAAGATTTTTTTATTTTTATTATTTCCCTTTGCTTAGATCTCTATAAGAATCATGATGTTTCCAAGGCAACACATAGCTTGGGGAAATTGGAGAGAATACTCTCGATGCAAAGGGATAACATCACAGCTACCGCAACAATGCTATCCAGCGTGCACATGTCGGATGTTCAGAGGGACCAAGTCATCCTGATTAGAATCTAGGAGGCATGAGTTTCAAAGAGGAATAATCATGCTCACATTCAATAAACTTGCAAACCCTCCTTGAAGTGCAGTGGAGAAGGGAACATGCTTAAAACAGTGCATGGGACTAAGCTCCTGGGCTTATTCCTGCACGGGGATGATTGTAGGGGGTGTTTTATTACCTTGCCAGGATGAAGTAGATGCTTTTGAATTTATTTTCTATTGTACCTATCTGTTGGGAACACATATTTCTTTTCTTAACCACCCAAAATATTAGGAAGCTTTTCATGTTGCCAGATCCTTTTCCCTGAAATGACACTCATTTCTTTAAAAAACCTTAAGGAATTTATTACAAAGAAGAACATGTTTATTGCTGAAAACCCAGAACTTATTTAAAAATAAGAGAGCTAAAAATCAAACTATCACTCTGAGATAACTATTGTTTATATTTTATTATAAGCCTTTCCAGACATTCCCTTATGGACTAAAATTAAATTAGATAAATAGATAGGTAGACAAAACAGACATGGCAAAATATTACACACACTAGTCTGCAGCCTGCTTTTTTTTAAATTTGGTAGTATGTCATGTAAATTTGTGCACTGTGCTGGAGTCAGAATAGTGTGATGTCACATTAGGTTTTCAGAAGCCTGACTACCTTTATTCAAATGCTGACTCTATCAGCTACCAGCTGTGTGGCCTTGGGCAAGTCATAGAACCTCTCAGGTGCCTGAATTTCCTTATCTGTAAAATGGACATGATAATGAGGAGATCTACTACATTGGGCTGTTGTAAAGATTAAATATGTCAATACAAAAAAGCCCATAATCCAGTGCCCAGCACATGGGAACCCCTCATTAAATGTTAGCTATTATTCTCTTTCCATGTCAATACATATATTTCTACATCATAATTTTATTGTCTGCATGTTACACTATTGTACTAGGATGTGAGCGCTCTCTTCTGCTTGTCCTGACTTTTGTGGTTGTGTGTGTGTGTGCTTCAGGGCTGTACATGCCTAGGACTATTTTTATACACCATGAAGTTGGAGTTGTACAGTGAATCCGAGCAAAGAGAAGTGAGAAATCTGTTGCCCTCTTTGCTGGAGGGGTTCCTGACACTGTTAGTGGAATGGAAGGGAGAAGGTGAGAGACTTTGTAGCTGCGGTGAACCACGCATGAACTTTCTGGCATCTGGCCTTGGATCTACTACTTTCTGAACATTGTAAGCAAGCTGCTTAACCTCTGTAAACTCTAATTTCCACATTTGCAACATTTAAAATTCTTTTTGCTATCTGCCTTCTTGGCTTATTCATTATTAGATTATTGATGTGAAGAGTCTAGCACTTGCCTTATACCTGGTAAACACTTAGTTAATATTAGATACTATTCTTAGAAAGGGGAAGCTGCCATCAAACATGACGTATTCATACTCAGAGATACTTATGCCCGCACCCTAACACGTGTATACATTCACACAGGTTATCTATGCGATAGTCATTCAATAAATTATAAATTTCTGGAGGGTATTATGCTTAGTGAAATAAGCCAGGTGGAGAAAGACAGGTACCAAATGATTTCACTCATCTGTGGAATATAACAAAGCAAAAACTGAAGGAACAAAACAGCAGCAGACTCACAGAACCCAAGAATGAACTAACAGTTACCAAAGGGAAAGGAACTGGGGAGGGTGGAATAAAGGGATTAAGGAGCATTATGATTAGCACACATAATGTAGGGGGCACAGGGAAGGCAGGATAGCACAAAGAAGACAACTAGTGACTCTATAACATCTTACTATGCTGATGGACAGTGACTGTAATGGGGTATGTGGTAGAGATTTGATAATGGGGAGAATCTAGTAACCACAATGTTGCTCATGTGATTGTATATTAATTAAACCATAATAAAAAATATTGAATTAAAAATATACTATATTTCTAGGAATAAGAAACCAAAAAAAATTGTAAATTAAAATTTCTTCTTCCTTCTGTTTCTATTGTTACGCGATTGGGTCTCAAATTCGCACCTCCTTTTATACTTGGCTTTGTAACACTCCGGGGCTCTGCACATCCCTAGCTTCTTTGCCAGCTGGATCCATATTAAGCTCTGCTAGTAGGGGTGCTAGCTGGAGACTGGAAGGCAGGAGGAGGGAAAAGAGATGCACTTCTGCCTGTTCGCCTCCGGTTCCTGCCAGCATCACCCCAACTTTCCTTGGCAGTGCCAACTGGTTTCCGTATAGCAGCTGACTCTGGTTTTCTTTTTTTCTCATACTCTCAAAACCCATGTCGTTGTCCCTCCTTGGAGATTTCAGCCCTGGCCAGTTGACGTGCCTTCCTCAGAGGTCTAGGTTCATCTCTGGGGAAGCGGGACCTCCTTCATGCCTCTGGCTCCTGGCAACCCCAGACTCTTGCCTTTGTTCCTCCAGCCGCAGTGGCCATAGCTGCTTCCTGCAGCCGCGTTGGTGAATCTTCAGTATTCCCCTTTGGTTGCTCAGTTCTCTGATTCCTGGTGAACAGGGCAATTCTTCTTTTCCCAGTTTTATTGAGATATACTTGACATATAGCACTGTATAAGTCTAAGGTGTAATGATTTAATGTATGTATATATTGTGAAATGATTACCACAGTAATTTGTGAACAATTCTTTATACAAAATTATCTCTGTGTGAAAGTCCTGATGTGGTTTCTATTTCCTGACCGGACCCTGACTGATGCCGCTTACGACTTTCGCCTTCCCTAAATGAGTCAATTGAGAAGGACACCTTCATTTTGTGAGCGAAGATGTCAATGTTGCTCTGAGCAAAGGATGCTGGGAGTCTGGCCTTTGTCCTGATGCCTCCTGTAGACTCTCTGCTGAGAAGACCGCCTGGTCCTTCACTGAGCTTTGTGGGCTAGGGATGCCTCTGGGGGACAGGCAGAGCTAAGGCATCAATGTGAGGGGCCACGTTTGGAAGCAGAATAATCCTTTAAGACAGGCCAAGAGGAGAGGAAAGGAGGAGTCTGACAGAGAAAGGAGAGCTGGGCCTTCTGGAGGCAGAAAGAACACTTTCTGTGGAGGAGGAATCAGCCCCAGAAGGAAGCTGGTCACCCAGCGCTGACGGAGGCTGGGGGTAGGGAGAGGCAGGGAATCCTGCAGACCGTCAGTGCAGGTATGGGAGGACCGTGTCAGCTTTTCATTCATTTACACATAGTGAAAAGGACTGCACAATAGCTTGGTCAACACCACTTTCCTGCTTCATTGGTTTCCAAAAGGACTCGCTGCTCTCCTGCTGAGAGATTACTTTCCAGGAGCTTGTTTTAGGTCAGTTGCCGCAACCTCCTCGCTCAGCACTCACTTCCTCTGTCACTCTGTCTCTGTCGGTCATCTGTCTGTCTCTGTCTCTCTCACATACGAACATACACATACTTATTTGTTCACAGGGAGCTCTGGCAATCCCTTGGTCTCAGATGGGACACCCCTCGCCAGCCCCAGGGAGGCTGCCCAGAGCAGATCTGACCAGCGGGGCTTCAAGAGAGCAGCGGGCGAGGCAGCCGTTGCCCTCTGACCCTTGGCTGTCGGGATCCGTACGTGACCAGGATGCCTGCGCTGAGTGCAGACCGCCAGTGGTGCTGCGGTTCAAGCAGAGGCAGAGGGGCTGTGGTGGGGGAAGGGTGGTGTGACTCCTACCAGGCCGCGCATGGTAAAAGCTTTTACAGGTCAAAACACAGAAGCTCCTGCCCTTGGCTTGGAAATTAATTCTCAGCTAAACAGTAAAAGCTGTTCTTTACTTCTTGGGAGAAGATTTAACAGGAAGAACAAAAGCATCTAAGGGCTCCACCAGTTTTTTTAAAATAAACTTTTTAATTTAGAATAATTGTAGTTTTACAGAAAGGTAGTACAAAGTGTTCTTACAACACTCCTCTCCTAGTTTCCCCTGTGGTTTACGTCCTACAGCACATATCAAAACAGGAGCCAGCACTGGCCCACGACTGTGGTTAACTGAACTTTAGTCTTTACTCAGGTTCATTAGTTTTCCCATTAATATCCTTGTTCAGTTCCTGAATCTCACCCAATATACCATGCTAACTTACTCATGTGTCTCTTCGGTCTCCTCTGGCCTGTGACAATTTCTCAGTCTTTTCTTATTTTTGATGACCCTTGATGGGTTTGAGGAGGGCTGGTTTTTAATAGAATGTCCCTCAATTTAGGTGTGAGTGATGTTTTTTTCTCCATGCTTAGACTAGGGTTTAGGAGGAAGACCACTGAGGTGAAGTGTCCATTCCTCACGCCTTTTAATCCTTCTTCCTCCAATTTCCCTCATGCTCCTTTGTCATCAATCCATCTCCCCATCCTTAGCCCTTGGCAACTAATGATCTGATTTTTGCTTCTAATTTATCTTTTCCAGAATGTCATGTAAATTGAATCATACAGTATGTAGCCTTTATTTTTCCAGTTTTAAAAGCGCTATTGAGGGATCACTGTCCTAGGATATACTATACATACTTAAACTATAATTTGGTGAGTTTTGACATGCATGCACATTTGTGATATAGCCGCCACAATCAAGATAGAGCATGTAGCCATCACCCTCATGTCCTCATGCTCCCTGTGGTCCTTCCCTTGCACCACCTGGCCTCGGCCTCTTTCTCCAGCCCCTCTCTCCCTGCTCTGGACACACCCATGGGTCTCCTCGCTTACTGTGGTACATGGTGCTCATTCCCACTCTTGAGTTCTCCTCTCTCAAAGCTACCCGCCTCATCCTTTTGGTCTATCCAAATCCTGTCCATCTTTCAAGTCTCTCCGTTAATCCCCCAAATGGTTAGTGGGACCTTTAAAATTGTCCTTTGAGACTAATCAGCTCACACCTGCCACTTCCTTATCTGATCCTAATGTGCTTGCATACAGTCTCTTGATGTCTTCTTTATTTGTGCAATGATGTTTGTACCCTAGTGTCCTAAGGAGGTGAGGCAGCCCAGTGGTTAGCAGCATGGGCTCTGGGGTTGGACACATGGGTTCATATGCTTAACATCAGGCTCCTACTTAACCTCTCTATGCTAAGTCTTCCTTATCTGTATGACTGGGAAGATAATATAGTACTTACTGTAAGATAAATTCTAGCCGAAATAAGCAGGCGACGAGAGGCAACAAAGGGCCAGGCAGTTTATTTGAGCACAATTCTCGGGCGAGGTTCACCAGTCTGAAACACAGGCTGGGGAAGTTCGGCGTAACCAGATAGGCAGGGAGTTTTTATAAGCACAGGGAGGGGAGGGGGAAGTGGGCTGCGCCAGGGGTATGTGGGGAATTTTTTATTGGCTCAGAGTTGGGTGATGGACAGCCAGAGGTCTCCTCCTTCTGGATGGAGGGGGTCTGCATCCGGGGTTTGCCGGTACGTCTGGGGACTGGAATCCTGGAAGAGCTGTCGGTTCCTTCCTCATATGGCACAGAGCTATTTGGTGCTGTCTTTGTTCCGTTTGCACTGTCCTCACTTTGCTCCCTCCAGTGCCTCCAGCCTTACACTTACTACAAAGAATTGTGAGGATTAATTGGGTTTATCCACATAGAGCACTTGGAAAATAATCTTGTTATACAGTAAGCATTTAATAAATGTTAGCGCTCATCATCAGCATCATTGTTGAAAGGTCTTTAAGGGCAAAACGACAACTCTTTACTGTACTTATGTGACCATGGTGCCCAGCACAGGGTGGGCATATGGAAGGAGCTTGGATATTTCCTGGATTTTTGACCCAGTGACCACTTCAGTGAGTCAGAAGTTACTGTGACCACTTAGCATGCCACATGCTTGCACGTGTTCTCCTATCAGACAAAACAGAAACAAAACAAACCGGACTCCTGAACCACAGGGCTGTTAAGCTTCTGTCTGGGTAACTGTAGCCATGACATGCCTATTTCCATGGCTTAGATCATCACCAGTGGAAATCTGTGGTGGAAAATCGAGTGCAACACTTTCAATGCATGATCTGTTTTGCTCATATTTGGATACGCTGCTAGCTCAGGAGTTGGGCAGCTGAACCCCACACAGGAGGGGTCTGCTATGATGTGGGTTGCACAGCAGGCAGAAGCGGATTCAGACATCTAATGAGCATCTTCTTCACTGGTATGCTAGCGCTGGCTTGGCTGATAACTTTTCAGTAATTCTGCAGGCTAGTTATGAAACACAGCTGTTAAAAGGACTTAAGTTATATTAGACTTACAACTAAATATATTAAAAACAAAGGTAATACTCAATTATACTCACATTGCATATAAATACTCAATTATTTTACTACTATGCTCTTAAGGTTATTTACATTTATTGCATCTGTGTGGTGAAAATACTATATAATAGGATGCTATTTCCCATCTTTTCTCATCTGTGTTCGGCAGCTTGAAATGGGCCCTGGTAGGAGTATTTACACCACAATATTGGCAAGCACTTCAAATCAGGGCTTTTCATTCTCAGAGTGTTGGGTGTTTTAAACACTTGTCAGAATACCATGGGTACTGCATACCAGACATGATGGATAAATTTTTTTTATTGCAAGCAGCAGAGGCTCATTCAATTAGAGTAAGGAAGTTTATGTTAAAGGTATTTATTGCAAGGAAATGGAGACAGAATATCGTGGAGATTTTGACATTATATTATATACTTATATAATATATTACTGTGTATATATAATATATGTGATAAACAATATATCATATTTGATATAATATAACATATATGATATAATATATGATATAGTATATATGGTATAATATTAATATTATATGTGATATAATAATACACTGATATTACATAGTATATAATATTAATATTATGTACTATATATATTACATATATTTCTGGGGCCTTTCGGAGCTGGAGATTGGAGGGTAGTTGTGGATCCAAGGCCATCCTAGTAACCCTGGAACATGGCTTTGGGTTCTGTGCTCTGGCTCACTGCTATTCCCAGGGTACCTGCTTCTTTCAGTCCTGGGTTAGCTGACCTCCTCTCCCTCTACTCTATATTATTGTCTCTCTGTTATCATTTCCATTTCCTTATAATTTCTCATATCTTTGGCTTGTATTGATTAATTATAGCCATTCCAGCTTTTAATTATTTGCTCCTTTTAAAGACATTGTATTCTTTGTTTTGTTGCTGTAGTTCCTGAGAGAGGGGACCTAATTGGTCCAGCTCATTTTTTTCACGAAAGGTGGTAGCTATTGGTAGCTGGCCTGTAGTTTACCTGGCTTTTGGCCAAATGCTTGTATCCGGCTGCTATAGGCCAGGAAAGAAGGTGGGGTCACGTAGTACAATTTTTGTTCTGCTACAGGAGAGCTATAAGGATGAATTAGCAAAAAGGAAATAAGCCAGGCAAAAAATACTTCATAGGGTCGCTTATAATGTGGAATAATTTCGTGTGATCCCAATATTCTATACCTGCAAATACCTCCAGCAGAAATGAGTGTTTTCTCCCATAGCAGGACATGTACAAGAATCTCCCTGACAGTGCTAGTTTTAATAGGTCTAAACTGGTATTCACAATAAAGTGGATACTTAAGCTGTGGTGATTTCATACAACAGAAAAGAATGTGTTACTGCTACACACAACAGCATGGATAAATCTCAATAACGTTATGCTATTATGTTGTGTCAGAGAAGCCATATTCAAAAGAGTATATTCAATAATAGGCAAAACTAATCTATGGTATAAGAAGTCAGAACAGTAGCTGCTTTTATAGGAAGGTGTTGACTAAGAGAGGAGCATGGGAGAGGCTTCTGAGGTACTGGAAATGTTTCATCTCTTGATTTGGGTGGTGGCTACCCAGGTGTAGATATTCTTCGAACTTATGATATAGACACCTTACTGCATGCAAGTTAAACCTCAATAAAAGTAAATTAAAAAAATGAAGAATGAGGTGTGATCATTACTCCCAGGAAATTCACAGCCCACCAGTACAGGGAAAGGAGTGACTGACCGAAAAACACGGAAGTATAGTTGAGAGAAGTAATTGCTAATTAAATATGTATGAAGTGCCATGGGACCTCAAAGGAAGGGGCAACTAATTCTGCTGGGAGAAAATAAAGGAATTTGCATGTAGTATCTAGCATTTGTTGGGTGCCTTAAAGATACTTCATTTTTTAAAAAAAATTTTCTATTTTTTTTATTGAGGTATAGTTGGTATATAATACTATATTGGTTTCAAGTATAAAACACAGTGATTCAACAGTTACACATATTATTAAATCCTCACCCCCTCTAATATGGTTACTATCTTTCAACAGAGAAAGATGTTACAGAATCATTGACTATATTCTCTCTGCTGCACTTCCACCCCCGTGACCAACTTATATTATGACTGAGAGTTTTTTTTTATCTCCCTCACCCTTGCCACCCATTCACCCCAAACCCTCTTCCATGGTAACCACCAGTCATTTCTCAGTGTCTGTGAGTCTGTTGGTGTTCTGTTCATTCGGTTTTGTTTTGTTTCTTGATTCCACATGTAAGTGTAAGTGAAATCATATGGTATTTGTCTTTCTCTGCCTGGTTTACTTCACCTATCATAATACTCTCCAGCTCCATCCATATTGTTGCAAATGGCAGGGTTTCTTCTTTTTTATGGTCGGATAATATTTCATTATATGTACCACATCTTCTTTATCCATTCATCTATTGATGGACAATTTGGTTTCTTCCATATCCTGGCTGTTGTAAATAATGCAGAAATAAACATGGGGGTGCACATATCTTTTCAAATCAGAGATTTTGCTTTCTTTGGAATAAGATACCTCATTTAATCCTGCATGTTCTTCCCATACAATAATTATAAGAGAGGAAAGCTTTGAATGGGCTTTTGAGTGACATGTGGGTATTCAACACAAAGTAATTGAAAATAATTATATCAAGATTATGGAATTATTTATGATAAAAAAAACCCTTTTGTAAAACCCCTTTTGTAATACTGTATTAGTTTTCGGAGGCTGCTGTAACAAATTAAAACAAACTTGGTGGGTTAATGCAACAGAAATTTATTCTCTTAGCATTTTAGACAGAAGTTGGAAATTGTTGGGCTTCTTGAGAAAAATCTGTTCCTTATCTCTTCCACCTTCTGGTAGTTGGCCTGCATTCCTGGGCCTATGCAGGAGACATCATTGCAGTCTCTGCCTCTGCTGTCACATTGCCTTCTTCTCTGGGTGTCTCTTCATAAAGATACTTGTGATGGCACTTAGGGCCCACCCAGATAATCCAGAACTATCTCTTCATCCCAAGGGTCTTAATTGAATTATATCTGCAAAGGCCTCTTTTCTGAAAAAAGGCAACATTCATAGGTTCCAGAGATTGGTGTAGGCATTGGCTTACCACAAATGGTTTAATGGAATTAATAATACATACCAGTTTATTAAAATGGATAAACAGGTGCTAGCCGGGCATAGACAGAAGGAAGGGCTGTTATGTACAGGAGGACCCTGGGATGTACTCCATGAGGATTATCATGCATTCTCCTGTATACTTGCCCCTGACTCCAAGTCCCTTGGCTGGGGAGCACATACATACATGCACACGTACACACACACACACACACACACACACACACTTCTGTTTCAGCTGCTCTTGGCCTAGTCTGCAATCTTCTGGAGAAGATCTGGAGCCATCTACAGCCCACCATTCACAGACCACAAAGGGAAAACATTTCCCTCTTCAAAAGGAAAACATTTTGAAGTATTAAATGTATCCTGAACGTTTTTAAGCTACAATCCCTTTCTTCAAACAAAAGCATGTGTGTCTAACTGATTAAGAGCTAAAGCCTGGAGCCGCACTTCTCCTTGATATCCTTGCTCACTTCTCCAAAGAGCCCATTTGAAAATTATTATTGTCTCAGATCACGGGTTGGCAAACTTTTCCAGTAATGAGCCAGATAGTAAATATTTAGGGCTTTCCAGTTCATATGGTCTCTGTTGCAACTACTCAGCTCTGTTGTTGTAGCCAAAAAGCAGCTATAAATAATACAAAGCAAATGGCATGGCTGAATTCCACTCAAATTTTATTTATGGATAATGAACTTTGAGTTTCATGTAATTTTCACATCATGACATATTATTCTTCTTTTGATTTTTTTTTCAACTATTTAAAGATGTAAAACCTATTCTTAGCTCATGGGCTATGTAAGAACAGGCAACAGGCTGGATTTATAAACTACAGACTGTAGTTTACCAACCTCTGTATTAGGTAACAGCATCTGACCTGTGGAAATTTTCAGATTTAAAATCCCAGAACCCTAGGATTAGGAAGGACTGCAGAGGCTGCTAGTCCTTAATTCCCACCATAATATCCGGTTGCCAAGTAGTGCCTCCCTGAGTTGTTCTGCAGAGCTTTCCTGGGCTCCTGCAGCTGCAGGATCACCACCTCCTGGGCCAGCTCATTCTGCCCCCAGTTGGTGCTGATTGCTAGAGTTCCCTGTGCAGAGCGGCACCTGTCTCCAGTGAACTCATCTGCAGGATACAGTTGGAACTGTGAAGCACAATATTAACACATCAGATTAATTTCATGCTCTACTTGTCTTGGGCAGATATTAACGAAAATTAAATTTTGTGCTAATCAGCCTTAGCGTTCAGCATGCACGACACAAAGTTGTGATTTCTGGCAAGGGTGGTTAAATCATATTTATGCTATTTGTGTGGGGCCTGAATAACAGGGAGATACTAACAATCAGATTCCCAGGTGGACAGATGTTACTATGAGCAGACATAGCCCAGTGCAAGTGGAGATGCTTCTTAACAAGTTGCAGGCAAAAAGGACACTAACCAGGGAGGCACAGTTAATGTTCAATTTCCTCCTTTCTTTTTGTTGGTTACTTTTGAATGTTTGACCAATACAAATGATTTTGTTCTGTGTCCTACTTTCTCTGTCTTCACCCCAACCCTTTTGTTGGCTTTGAAAAGTACATTTCTAG
Organism: Manis pentadactyla; assembly: GCF_030020395.1. Classification (NCBI taxonomy): domain Eukaryota; kingdom Metazoa; phylum Chordata; class Mammalia; order Pholidota; family Manidae; genus Manis; species Manis pentadactyla. The sequence goes on from NC_080027.1 coordinate 58,649,524, forward strand.
AGACAAGCAAGAGGAATATTTTCTTTCCTGGATGCCAAGAAGGGTATTTTGAGCACCTGAAAAGCATTCTTGTTAGTTGCAGCTGGCTTATTGGTGAGAGCAATTGGGAACTTAAGGGGCAGGTCTCACAGTGATTGGCAGAGTTGGAGAAAGGAGTGGATGGGTGAAACTAGTCTAACTCGAAGAGTGTCATGCCCAAGCCTATAGCCAGGGCATCTGGCATTTTATCTGGGCTCTCTCTGTGATGAGACAGTCACTAGCAGAGGCATGGCGTCTCATAGGTCTTATTTCCTGGAGAAGGTAAGAGCCACGAAGCACACTGGCTGAAGATGGGTATTTCTCCAAGGTCTCCTGTATGTCATCGTTGTCCTCAAACAAACATTAGGGGACTTGAAAGTTCTTAGGATCTTGGATAAACACTTCATATAAGAGCCGTGGAGTGTGCCCAGAGATGGGCTCCTGAGGGATACCTGGCACATCTCTCTCTAGAGGGGAGTGTGTGCTCCTGGTTATGAAGCCACAGGATCAGTCCTGGGCCTGGGGGCAGGTGAAACTCACATACCTCCTGTTGACAGGGTGACTTGGCATGGGACTGAGATGTTTCCTGGGATGTGGGACTTTGAGTGCTCAAACTGGAACAATCCCAGGCCAGCTGGGGGTCACCCTACCATTAAGAACTGTGGGGCTAGACAGGTAGTCCTACTAAATTACTAGTGGTGCCTACGGAGAGCCTGGTGATTGCTTCCTGATTTTGGTGAGCCCATCTCTGGCAACAACTTGGGCCCCTCAGAGCCCATTTCTGTCCCTTCCCTCCTCTTAGTTATCCATGTGTCCAATTCTTTCCCCCAGGGGCTGAAGAATCTTCATTTGGAGAGAAGGGCTTGGGGCAGAGATGAACACATACTGCCTTTTCTATTCCCTGACCATGGGCAGACAGTGCTAAATTACCCTTCCCTCACTAAACTGGCCACCTTTCAAAATTGAATTCCAGGGAAGCACTATTGATCAATGTAAGTTGGCAAAAAAAGGTAAGACCTATTTACCATCTTTGGGCTGGGACACTCCTCCAGAAGCTGAGGGGAGAGTTGCAAATAGAAACCAAGTGCAGTAGGCAAAGCTCAGCCAGGGAAGCGCTTTGAACATTAGGCCAAAGGGAACATTTGAGTTGTGGCAGAATCCGAGAGCCAGAGGTGGGTTCAGGTTAATTGAGCTGGATAGGCCTCAGACAAGGCCCCATTTCCAGGAGCTGATTCAGATTGAGTGCTGGCCCTGCTAAGGGGACAGGTACACTGACTTCAAGGTCCTTGGTCAGGCCCACATCTGGTGCCAACTTGATTCAAGCCTGTGCCCTCTCTACCTGGTGCCCTGGCTGAGTATGCAGCCAAAAGGCAGCCTAGTAAGTAAGCCCTCATTCCTCTGGTCTCACCTTGTGGGTCTGACCTCATGGCAATGGTGTTCACACGCATAGGACACCCCTGTGGGCATGCCCTGGGCCAGGGTGGGGAGCCAAGAAGCTTGCACTGGTAAGGCCAGAGTGGCTGTGAAACAAGTGAAAGATTTTAACATTGGTTGATTAAAGGGCCAGTGTTCTGAGGCCCTGGAGGTCCCTGCTTTTTGTCCCCCGACATACGGCCTTGGCCACCTGTCCTTTCACCCCAGAACCACTAGGTCTTCATCATCCAGTGACTGATGGTGTCATGCCTGGCACAGAGGCTGGCTGCCCCCAAGAGTGTTCTGTTGGGGCTGATTTGGAATATCAGCACTTCCCAGTATTACGTTACATGCTGCTCCTAAAGCCTTGGCTGTAGCCTCATGCTTTCTCTCCCACCCAGGAAGGCACATCAGAATGCCAGCATTAAATATGATATATTTACCACTTTATTAGTAGTAGCAAATAATAGGGACGGACACATCCATAGGGTCCTAGACATTTAACATGTGCTAACTCTTTTATTGTCACAGCAACCCTATGAGGTACATACTGTTGTTATCGCCAGTGAGGAAACAGGCGTCGAGAGGTCATGTAATTTGTTTAATTTGCCTAATGTTACACTTTGTGTAAGAGTAAGTGGTCAGAGAGAGACTTACATGTCCACACAAAGCATGGAAAATAGCAGAATGTGATCCTATGCACCGGGACATGGAGACCTCGCTGACCTTGGGTCAAAGCCATGGGAGCAGCCGTCTGTGTGAACTGACACCCAGAGACCAAATAGGCCCAGAGACATCCCAGTGGGTGGCAGGGACAAGTGACGACTGAAAACAGATAGCTCTTTCTACATGCTGTGTTATCCCCAAACAAAACAAAACAAAACAAACAACATAAAGGAGAAGAGCTAATGAAACCCCAGACTGAATCGCATTGTGCTGGGATTGGATTTCCGCCACTCTCTGATAGAGAAAAACACAGAAGGTTATCTTTCTTGCACCCACTTTTACTTCATCTTCCCTTCCTTGCTGGGCTCTGGGAGGGGAAAACCCAGCCAGGCCAGTCACCTGCCCAGGATTTACCCAGAAAGTGAGCCTCAGGGTCTCTGCTCACAGATGCCCCACTTACCCAGCCCTGGGCCTGGCCTGGGTCATGGGTGGGGGTGGGCAGGGTGCAAGCCCCCTTCCTGAGGTCTCCCCACATCTGAGCTCTCTGCTTTCCCTCTCTCTTCTCCTCACATAGCAGCATGTGAAATTATTTAGTGTGGGGAGTGGTAAGGAGTGGCTCAGATTGGTCACATTTTCTTCCAGATCTGTCCTTTACAGCATAAACTTTATAGTCTGACTCTTATGGGACTCAGGCATCTGGTGCTCAAAAGCCCAGATCTTGTAACTCAAGGGCCTCGATGGCTTTTGAAACCTTGTACACCAAGGATCTGGCTCTATGGTTTTTCTCTGTCCTGCTGTCATTGCCCCACCAGGAGGTGGCAGGTGCCTTATGGTCCTGTTTAGCTGCTCCAATGGGGTAAACAGAAATATTGGAGGAAATACATCAATTAACATCAACCACATACCCATTTATTTATTTGCTATTCCCATACTCAGTAATGTTTTCACATCTCAACTTATTTGTACTTAATCTTTAGTAAATTTCTTAAATAAAATAGCTAATATATTTGAAGAACAGAAGCCCAGTGCTTTCCTATTGCAACTATGAAGTACCCAGACAACTTAAAGAAAGGTGACTTAGGAGCAGGCACAGAGCAGAGCATGAAGTTCTGATCCACATCCTCTCCCTGGCTGTAGGGCCCAGCTTTTGAGCTCCAAGCCCCAAGATGTGAAACAGGTTTCATTTTGTGCCCCTACTCTGTTCAATGACTAGGACTGGCTGCTTGGAGTGCCTTTGTGGTAGGAAGGATCCTGAGGCTGGGTCTGTGCTCAGCAGGAAAGAAATGAAGTGATTGGCTGATAATGCATGACAAAAGCCCGAGAATGGAGGAAAGGGCAACACTTCTGGCAGGTTCTTGCAGAACTTGTTGAAACTCATTCTTTTTGGAAAATGTGAGGACCCCTCAAGTTGGTAAAGCAAAGCTTGGCCCCTTTATGTCAAAGTCTCAGAACACGGAGGCATCTGAGCCATTAGCAGCCCAGAATAGCCAAGGATGGCAGGTCAGGACTGGCTCTGGGACTGGGGTCTACAAACTCCCAGAGTTTTTTTGCTGGTTGATTTTGTTTTGTTTTGTAAGTGCTTGGAGTTAGTTGCCTTTTTATTATCATTATCCCCCTGGAAGGTGAAAGCCTGTGGGCAGTGGGCAACTGGCTCTTCAGGCCCTGAACCAACAGGGGGCAGCAGAGAGCAGAGCACAGCCAGCCTGGCCAGGGCTGCCTGAGACCCAGGAAGCTCTTCCAATCTTCTACTCCCTGGGAAGCAAACCGTTGAGGACTCACACTGCTGAGATGGTGTGGTGCAAGGGCACAGCAAGAAGGGCCAGAGGGAGGGAGACTTCTTTTTGGGGTTCAGGTGAAGCAAAGCTTTTGTTGGATGCCAAGCCGCTCTGAGAACAGAAAGAAAAAGAATAAGGAAGAATAAGGGAGGCAGTTACCATTTGCCCAGCCCTTATAGGGGCCAAGTCCTCTGTGAATGCTCTTCCTTTTTATTCTCTGAAAGACTGCTTGAGGTAGGCGAATCTCTGGGTTACTGATGAGAAAATGGGCCCAGAGTGCTTAAGTTAGTTGCCCAAGATCACGTGACTACGGCGGGCCCAGGGGCCAGACTCTTGTCTGCCCAGGCCTCCATGTTACCATGCCCTTCCAGGAAGGAGGCAGGAGGATGTACCTGGTGTTAGGAAGTCCTGAGGGAGTTCTATGGGCCCAAGAGAAGACAAAGTCCTCCTGGTACAGCTTCCTCTCTATTGCGGGCCATGGGTGCCCCACCATATTCAGCCAACTTATTGGCTTATGGGTCCAGACACCATCCCAGGCAGGCCCAGGGTGATAAGCTCGACCCCTCTGAGGGTGCCCACAAGTGATGGTGATGGAGTGGAATCTCTCAGTGAGATGGTATTTTTATGAGTGTCATAGGTGGGCATGTCTACTCAAGGAAGCCCACCAGCTAGGTCACTGAGAGAATAGAGCACCAGCTTGTAGGCAGGCCTAAGGAAGCACTTGGCCCTGGGCCAGCCATCTCGTAAGACCCCCTTTATACCACTGCCCCATTTGAAGTTCTTATTTGCTCCCTTGTGCCCCTCTTCCTGTTTATCCACTTATTCTGTACTCAGGGGCCTAAATAAATCATCTGCTAGGTGTGGGCTAGAGCCATGACGAAGCACAGCCCTAAAAAAGAACAGGAAGAAAGACTGCAGAAACTTGCATGGATGTTTAAGTGCTCATCATGGAAGTCATTGATTTAATCGCTCACCCTGGGAGGTAGGCATATCACATAGGAAGGCCAAGGACAGAGCAGGGATTAGCATCCCCTCATCCCCTAAAGGCTCAGCTCCACCTGGGCTTGGGGATCAAAGCTGGCCTCTCTTAGGTAGCATATTCAAGGACAATTTTAACGTTTGGGGTGGGCTTGGGGACACTGGCATCAGGGCCATCTTGCTGTCAGTAATGCTCCCTATCCTAAGAACTCTACTAATGCCACGTTCCTGCATCCAAGTCTGGCTCCAGCACTGGGCTACTGCCTCAGTAACCTGCCTGTCCCTTGGGTCACCACAGACCAGGTGCCTATCTTCATTTGCCAGCATCTGTCTCCCCCACCCAGCAGTAGGATATCTGCCCACCAGTCTATGAACAGGGCATGTGACTGAATCCCAGCTGAGGTCCAAGTTATGAGCTAACTTCAGTGCCTAATTCAATCACCTTTTTTGAAGTGACTTTTTTTAAAAAAGTATTTTTTTCTAATCGTAAATATGTTTGTTAGAAAATACATTAAAGCATAAAGGAGAGAAAAATCCTGTATCATTCCTGCTTTCTTGATTCATTTTTCTCGACTTCACCTACTACTATATGATACCCTGTCTTTTCCTTATTTATGTGATTATTGTTTGTCTTCCCCTCCAGAAAAGAAGCTTGACAAGAGGAGGGACTTCTATGTTTGTTCACTGCTAATTCCTTAATCCAGAACAGTGCTGGACACACTTGTAGAATGAATGAATGAATTCATAATGAATACAGAAATAATTTTATTTAACATTATTAGAGAGGACATTCTTCAATGTCCACAAATATTCTCCAAAAGCATTGTTTTAAGTGGCTGGATAGTAATTTTTGGTATGGACATTGAAGCCGTGTTGACTATTGCTGTGGTTTTAGACACTAAAGGATGACATAGAGTCTTGTGATCCTCAATTTATCAAGCTAAGATGGTTTGCTTTGTTGCATGGTTTCTCGGTTCCTTGTTTCTGGCTGAAAGAACGGATGTGAATGTCTAGTGGCCCATGGAGAATTCCTGTTGCTGCCCTCTTTAGCCTGGGCATAGCACCTCTCTCCCAATTCCGGGACAGGTAGCCATCTGGGCTCTGTGTCCCAAGGGGAAGTCACCCCAGGGTAAGCAGAATCGAGAACTGGCCCCTGTTCTCAGGGTAGCCACCTGTGTGGCCTTTGCCAGGGGACCTCACCTTTGTTCATGTCTCATGTCCTCTTCTGTGTAATGCTGGCTACGGTTCTCTCGCCCACCTCCCAAGGATTTCCCAGGAGCAAATGAAAAAGATGCCTGTGAAAATGCTTTCATCCTCTTGCACTTCCAGCTCCTATTTAGAACCCAGCCCTTTACTAGAATGAAGAATAAGTCGGAAACATTTTAGAAGAACCTCACTGAATGCAGGAACTGCAGGGCCAGGTTCAATAGAAAAGACACCTTAGGGTTTATTTGGTTAGAGGTGATCAGACCTTTGGATCTTTGCTCAAGCTGTTTCCCTGTCTGAAGTCCTTCTTTTCATTTCTGCCATGGAAGACTCCCTGCGTTCAGGACTCAGCTTCCAAGAAGGCTTTCTTGAACCCTCCTCAAGTGGGAATTAAACTTTTCCTTGGGCATTGCACGTGGCTTGTGCCATTCACCACTGACTGCTTTTCATCAGGGCTCTTTATGCAATGTTTGGATTGCCTAGAACAATGGTTCTCAGCCATGGCTGCACATTAGATTCACCTGGGGAACTTTAGACCCACTGTCCATGTGGAAACAAGCATCTGTACAGTTTACAAGCTCCCCAGGTGATGCTGATGTGTAGCCAGGTGGAGAGCCTGGCCTTAGACCTCCCCCTGCCTCACACATGGAATTTTTCTTGCAGTTTATTCTTGTGACCCACAGGCCCTCTTCCCCACAATCCAAAGGAGAGATAAGTTTCTGCTAAGATGAGACCTTAGCTCTGACTTGATGTCTTAAGCAGGAAGTGGCAAACCTAATGCATGGTGTCAGTGGGGTTCTAAATTTCTGTTCTGATCCTTAATGCCAATAGGAAGACTAGACTGGGGGTGACAGATGCCTCCTGAGACAGGTAAGCATAGGAGGCCATGAGCTTCCCAGAGAACCAAGAAGCATCTTGCATCAGAAGGTCATGCAGCCCTTGGCTGCTGGGAGACCCTGTGAGATGGAGTTATTTAGCTGCTCCTGATTAGGGGTCAATGTCTTGCCAGTGGGTTTCAGTCCTGGGCAAGTTCACTATGGATTCAGTGTGAACTTGACAGAACATTTTTGGGGTGAAAGGGTTATACCCAACTTTATTCTCATGGTGGCAGGTCAATCACTAAAATCTCGTTCACTCAGAGCAAGTCTGCATGCAGCAAGCCGGTCTCTGCCTCTGGGCCTCTGCCCGCACAGCCATTCTCTGGGCCTCTGTTCTCGGTGCTGCCACCACTCCAGCCTCTGCTCTGCTCTCCTGCAGCCTTGCAGCCCTGCCACCGTGTTGCCCAGGGCGCTTGGTGGAGCTCTTTATATAGAGTCAATAACATATTGCCCACACGTGTGCAGTGAGCTAGCCAATCAGGGGCAGGTGAGAATCCTGGCCCCAGGAACCTTCATTTTATCCACAGTCAGCAAGATGCTTCTCTCAGGAATTCAAGGCCATTGGGTCACCTCAGATCAACAGCAAAGAAACCTTTCAGCTTCCATAGCAAATGGGCATCTGTATGAATGCTGTGGGTTGTTAGTTAAACTTACCTGGTCCTGGGTCCTAGTAAAGAAGACACAGAACATGGGTCAGTAGGTAATTGAGGCACATCATTCCTTGGTTATTATCTTCCCTGGCATCCTATTGCTTGAGCCTAAACTCTACTTGAGACTGACATTCAAGGCCCCCTACCAATAGAACCTCAGCTTATCTCATTTACACTTAAAATAATGATTGGATACTTCTTAGACCCGGGGATTATTACCTGAAGTCCTTTGGAGTAGGGCAGATGGTACTGGAAACATCCTGATCATTTATGCCAAATACATATGCATTTTTTTCCTGAGGAACAAGTTCATAACCTTGAACAAGTTCAAGACACTGGAGCATCCATACCTCCCCAATTGTTAAAGATCTGCTAGTATCATCTAATTCCTTTGTTCTACTAAGGAGGATACTGAAGCCCAGGGAAGAGGTGAATTGCCCAGAGTCACACAGAGCTGGTCTATGTTCCAGGCCTCCAAGCACCCAGGTGTTCCCACCTGGCCCTCACGAGTCAGCCCGTGAAGTTCTCAGTTTCTTCTGTGATTTCCCCACGGTGACTGGAGCAGTACGCTTTTCTTAGCTGATCTTCCAGCAGTTCTGATCAGGGCTGGCAGAAGCCTCCAAGCCCTCTGGGCCCCTATGGCCTATGCTGCCTGACACTGGTGGTTCTGGTGTTTGCTCTCACTTCGTCCTTCTTGGGCCCCTGAGCCCATGTTCCTGCATGTTCATGCAATGATCCATCTAGGTGGGAGGATTTTCCCCCTCTGAGGGCCTTCTCACCCAGCCGTGACACGGGTCTCACACATGCATTTCTTACTAACACACTGCTTCCCTTTTCTGTCCCTTGGCCTCTGATTCACCTTAATTTAGAAGGTTAGATAGGGCTTTAAAGTGTTTTTAGTTTTTAAATTTTTTAAATTTTAATTTTTTAGTCTTTTGGCCTTTATCAGATTATGATCTCTTGATTACCAGGGCACTTAGCAACTTGATGCTTTATTCAATTTGCAACTCTAGTATCAGTTGAACACATACTGTAGTCATATTATAGACAGGAACGTTGAGGCACGAGGTCCTGGTGAGGGTCTTTGCTATTATTTGCATGATTAAATACTGTATACTAATGTGTGGCAGATGGGCACTAACTGAATGGTAACTATTTGTATTGTTGCTGCTGTTGTGGTTTTTATTCTTGCAAAGATTTTACAAATTCCTTGAAGGCAGGAATTATGTCTTAAACTCTCATCATCCCAATTGCAAGCAGCACAATGCTGTGCATTTCAAAGCCACCCCATAAATCACTGTGTGCTAATCTTAAATATGCTTTCCAACAGGTAAAGGCTGGGGGAGGAGAAGCTTGAGAGAAAATAGACTGGGCATTGTGTCTGTTCAAAGAGCATGAAAGAGTTACTTCTGTTAAGTGGCCCCCTTTGTGAGGAGCATAACTCATTTTTCTCAGTCCCAGGGGCACCAGCTGACTTGGCTCAAGGCCATGCTGCTGCGCTCTGACAGTGTGATCCCAGGAGAGGAGGGGCCGGAGTCCTAGCCAGGGCCCCCACCAGCAGTTCCTCTGTGGTCCCCGGGATGGAGCCTTTGAACAGGCGTTCTGGGGTGTATGGCATATAACTCTCACCAGGCTGGAAAGTTGGCCAACTTCTGACCTTGAGCCCAAGACCCAGGAGGCCCCTTTCTCCAAAGGCACAAAGGCGGGAACTTTGGCTGGTGGCACTGACTTCTCACCAGCTCCCAGGACCACACTCTCCAGCTGTGCATTCAAGACTCAAAAATGTGGCTCCCTTAGGTTCCACCTCCCTTGCCCACCTCCCTCAGACAGACAGCTCTGGGAAGGCCCGACAGGGACCTAAGTCTGTGCCTGCCCCCAGCCTGCCCCTTGCCTAGGATGTCCTTCTCACTCCTCTCTGAGCCAAATCCAACCCCCTCCCATTTTTTCCTATCAACTCTCTCCCAGAGTTGGCAGCTGTGAACCAGGTCTGTAGGGAGATGTCTTTAGCACCAGGGTGAATTTGGGACCAAACTTCCTGGTCAGGACCATGGACTTTGGTATCAGACACACCTGGGATCAAAATGCAGTTCTTCCAGTATTGGCCAAGTGACCTTGGGCAGGAGCTTCCTCTTTTCCAGTCCCAGTTTTGTCTGTAAAATGGGAGTAATAGCTATCTTGGGGGATTGTGGAGAGAATTAAGAGATGTCAAATGGAAATAATGTCTTGGGCCTGCAGCCAGCTCTTGGTAAATGGAAGTCATTTAATGCCAAACCTTCAGCTCCCTGGTACTTCTAAGTGTCTATGTGTCCAGGCTGCCATCTGCTCAGGACTCCCAAGGATGTAGGGATGTCACTGGACCCTGATGTCCCTGGCTCTGTCCCATGGAAAGCATGTAGGGATTGTGGTGTCGTGCCAGGAGGCTGTCCTCTGAAGCCATGTCTCAGGGAGGCTGGGAATGGGGGCAGTGTGGGGTTAGAAGTCAGGCAGACCTGGCTTCCCACCCTGAGCTTAATACCCTGTGCATGTTGGTTGGATGTTGTGTGACTCTCAGTTCCCTGATCTATGAAATGGGGGAATAGTGCCTATTAGGGTTGACATGGACACTGAATGCTGATATACCATAGTGATCAGGAGCTCAGCCTGATTCTAGAGCCAGACTACCTGGGTTCAAATCCCAACTCTGCCACTTAACTAGCTCTGCAGTTTTGAATAAATTAATCATCTCTTGGTTTGCGTTACTCTAGTGGAGAGTAGGGATAGTATGAATACCTATCATAGCACTGTCAAATATGTTTTCATATGAAAAGTGTAGCTATGGTCTAATGCAGAGGTGCTTGGCAATAAGTAAACAATAAATATTAGCACCTTATTTATGATGATGAAAGCCCCTTCACAATGCCTGCTAAGTAATGAATTTCTTTTCATTCCCCTTTCTGATTCCAAGAGGGATCACAGTGCCTGAGACTCCACCATTAGGAATAATCAAGGAAACATAGAAAAATATAGTTCTCTTAATGGAAGAGCTCTGTGAATTTGGGTTAAAAAGTCTCAATTTTATCTTTAAAAGTCAACAGACATTCACATTTACAAAAGTTCAAGCCTATATGAATTTGAAATTTTAGAATTCTCATGAAGAGAAAAATCCTGTAAGCTTTTAAACAGGAAAAGCAAACCAACTGCAAAAGAAGAAGGGTCACACTAGTACTGGTTTCCTCATGTCCAACACTAAGTGCTAGAATATGAGTTAGAGGGGAAAAGATACAGACCTTATAAATAACAATTCAAATTGTTATTCTTATGTGAAGGCAAGAGAAAGAAATATACAAGATAGAATAAAAAAGTATACTACCCACGTTACCTTTAAAAAATAACTGCTTAAGGAAGTTCTTCAGTCAGAAAAAAAGAAAAAGGAATTGGCCCCTGACACTCAGCAAAGAGGAGGACGAGTATACATGAAACAGCAGTGAGTAATGAGAGCCACAAGCATAGCTGCCGTCTAAGGCAGTGGCTGAGAGAACAGGCTCTGGTGGAAGGCAGGCCTGGGCTCAAATCCTGGCTCTTGTCCTGTTGTCCTTGGAGCTGATGGGTCCTTGTGATGACTGGAGAATCAGGCAATGGCTAGACCTGACTTCTTAAGCAATTGAGGACACTTGCAGCCTCCAGAAACAGAGTAATGAGGCTCAAAGCATAACCTTATTAATATTTGTCCAGTGCTCAGCACAGACAGGCAGAGGGGGCCTTCTAGCAAAAGCAGAAGGTCTAATTATCTATCATCTATCTGTCTATCTATCTATCTATCCATCCATCTATTATCTACCTGTCAATCAATTATCTGTCTATAGAGAGAGAGAGGGAGGTCGAGAGAGAGAGAGAGAGAGCTACAAAACAGACTATATCCTAATTGTTTTGCAAGTACAGAGACTATACAGAAAGAGAAAGCCATGGTCAGGTTTTCCTTAGGTGAGAAACAGAAGAGAGAACTCTGTAAATGTCTATTGACCTTTAAAGAAAAATAACTGCATTAGAAAGTTTCTCACTGAAGATTCTGGGCTCTGCTCCATCAGGTCTCCAATTCACAGGCCCGTCAGTAATAATGAAGCTGATGAGGGAGTTAGCAGATCTTGGATACATGGGCACAGGGGACAGAGGATCCTCTTGCTCTGAATTCCCCTCCGTTTGTTCTGTCTTGGTCCACCGGTCTTAGCAGCCAAGCCCAGGGGGAGCCAGGGCTGTCCTCACTAGGAGGGAGGGTCCTGGTCCCACCTTTGTGACGCTGTTCACCCGAAACTTATTCCTGTTGCTTTCTGTTCCTGGGACCAAGTGGACAGTGCAGCCTCTGAAATGGGTCATAGCTGAGCATTTCCTAATTTGGGGTCACTCTTTCTTAGGAACATTCAGGTAATTGTACCTTATCCAAAATTTGGTCTTATTCTATTTTTCATCTCAAATTATGCCAATTGTGTCTCTAGTGCCAAATACACATATATACAGTGAACCAAATTAATATATTATGAAACATTCCAAATTTGAACATGAGTGCTTTTTTATTACTAAGATACCATTGAGAAATTAAATTTCCAAGATGAAATTCCCTTGCATGTGAAATCCCAAAGGAAAAATGTGCACGATTTCCTCCCCAGAGGTTTCTTTTTCTGCTCATTCTCAGCCGGAGAGGGTCCCACCGAGGTACTTGGATACCATCTGGGTTTCTTCTTTTGTCACTTTGGCCTCTATTATCTTTTACTGAAATGATTGAACACCTCTCTAGCACCTCCAAAATTAAATTCACCAACCCCCCAATTTCTCACATGTTCATATTTTCTTTTCCAGTCTGAAGTGAGAGAATAGCCTGGCTTGGCAGGTGACTTTGCCATCAGTCCCAGATATGCCTACAAATTCTATTACTTTCTATAAAGTATCTTTTTAATAAGCCACAAAATTCATGAGGATCTGTAATTCTCCATGTGATGTTATTTTAATATTCAAGAGAACTGGCCATAATTGGCTACAGATGATTATGAATGTGGATGCAAATAATTCTACACAGAACATTAGCAAATCAAATTCAGAAAAGTATTAAAAGTACAACACACCATGACAGGGTAAGGTTTTGTTCCAGGAAAGGCAATATGGCTAAACATTAGGAAATCTGTTAATGAATACATTTTACTATTAGATGAAAGGAGAAAAACCATATGACTTTCTCTACAAGTGCTAAAGTACATTTCGGAAAATTCAACATATTTTCCTAATTAAAACTTTTAATAAGTTCTGAAGAGGAGAAAAGTTTAAAAATAGATAGAGCATAAGAAGTGAGCAACAAACTTCACATTTAATGATACAACAATAGAGATGTCTCCCGAAAAGATAAGGACTATGTAAGATCCTACTTTCTTGGTGTTAGTCAAGAGAGTCGTGGAGTCCTAGCCAAAGCAATGGGATAAAGGAAATAAACAAGAGGCATAATATTGAAGGAAAAGAGACCAAATTATAATTACTTGAACATGATAAAATTGTATGGCTGAACTACCTAAGATCATCTACTAAGAATTTTTAGTTAAGGTGCTGTATATAAGAGAAATATACAAAACAGTAATAACTTTCTTATTTGTTAGTAATATCTAGTTTGGCAGCACAATGGGGAAAAAGATTCTCATTTATAACAACAATATCTACAAAATACATAGGAATAATTGTACCCAGGATATTTCAAGACGAAGAGAATGTAACTCTGGGAAGAGGAAATTCCGGGGCAAAATACCTCTAAAACCAAAATCGGTCAAAGGGAGAAATAAAGTTTAAAATCCGTTTACTGCTTACAAACACTGGTTTGGGAGCCACCTCTTTCCTGCTCCGGCAGCAGCAAGCAAAGCCTCCCCCCAACCTCTCAGGTTCAGATAAGCCCTTGGTCGCCCAGTAATTACCCTGTTGATATGGAGATGCACTAAAGCCAGGCGAGAGATTCTAGAAATTCTGCAATTTTACCCACAAGAATCATAAACCTTTACTTATGTATGCAAGAGAAGGCCAGAGTAAATGGCAAAACGCATGTTTCTGCATAGAGAGGGGCAATATTGTAAAGGTAATAATTATTCCCAAATGAGTGTATAAGTTTAACCTAATACGAAGAATCTAGTGGGGTATTTTTGGTGAAAATCAGATAATTGTATTCTATAATTAATCCAGAAAGAAATAAAAAAGAATTTATTATATGAAATAAATATGGAGGAACTCTGAGAGAAAAAGCATAATGTGGGAACACTTACATTAGCAACTACTACCAACTATAAATGTCCACTGATTCAAACATCATGATACTGGTGCAGGTGGAACAGCATAGAGAATACATAGGAATTTGACAAATAATAACAATAGAGGCATTTTAAATCAATACTGACAATAGGTAATTTAAATATTATGACAATAAACTACCCACATAGAAAAAATAATCAAGAGCCGAAGGAAATATTGGAGTTACTTTTTATAATTTTGGTTCACAGGAAGCTTTTCTTAAAATATATCAAAGTCTCTAATATAATACAAAAGACTGATATATTTGACTAGATAAAAATTTTGAATGTACAACTGAAGACACCATAAACATAGGTAAAAGATGGGCAACAGACCACAAGTAAGATATTTGCAACTTGGGTAACAGAGAAAGGATTTCTATCCAGGATGATAGAAGATTCCTACCAATCAATGATTAAAGTCCTAACAGCCTGTTAGAAAATGGCCGAAAGGTATTGGATTAGTTAAGGAAATGCTTGCTGACGTAACAGATAACCTCCTCAAATCTCATTTGAACTCCAAAATGATTGTTCATGTTTATCCAGCAGCTCTCCTCCGAGCAGTGATTCAGGGATCCAGAAATTTGCACATATAGCTTTCAAGATGAGCATGCTCCACTGGTGAAAAGTCAAGGTCTTTTTTCTAGATGGTGCTTTTATCTCAGTAGGGGGAGATAGATTAAAGATAAAAGAGCTGGTAAGTAGATTTAAATAGCAAGATAACGCCAGAGAGTGGCAAGATCACCCTTAGTGATTAGTGGAGGTGTCTCTGAGGAGATGACATTTGAGTTGTGATACTAATGAAGACAAGGGGCCACCCATGTGAGACTCGAGGGAATAGCTCTTCAAGCAGAGAAACAGCAAGCAAAGAAAAAGGCTCCGAGGTGGGAATGAGCTTGGCTTACTTTGAGCTGCACAGAGAAGGTTGGTTTGGAGGAATGAGGAGACAATAGTAGTGTCATGAATGGGGGATAGCCAAATTATGGAAGGAGTTTGGTTTTTATCCCACATGTGATAAGAAACTAAGATGTCAGTTTCATTGGTATCTGTCCAATGTCTCCTTCTGTAGAACACTAAAGAAACAAGAGGCAATGGAGACAGATTTTGAAAATACTCTCTGAAGGCCTTTTTGAACAAATCTCTGTTAGTTTTCCACCTCCTCTTTAGGCTGAGCTTTGCTGACTAAAGTCATTTAGCAAGATTTCAGCAGAGTCGAGTGTATAAATGTTATGCAGAATGAATTATAGGTCCATAGACATTCATTTTAATAGAAATAGATTCTATTAGCCAAGTTCAGTTTATGTGGCAGCCAAAAATGATTTATCCTATGCTAGCTTCTTAAGAGATGTTTCTAATCCTGTGAACCATTAAGTGGCCATTGAAATTGTTAAGAAGCATCCATTTTGGTGTCTAGGAGGTCTAGTTGTAATTTTGTAACATGCCTTTGATTCGTCATTAAAATCTAAACCAGACCATTCAAAAGAGCATCCAAAACAGTGCCTGGCTCACAGCCCAGGCTCAGTGCTGATGAAGGAATGCAAATGCTGGTTATCAGCGAGTTCTCTCTCCCTGGGTGCATGATTTGGCTGCGTTTCAGGAGGATGGGGCCCTATCTCTAGCACCTACAACAATGGTTGGCACATGGCAGGCACTCTATCAATGTCTCTGAATGACTGAGTCGGTGAATGATGAGCCTTTCTGGACTTTAACCACATTTTCACATACAATGGACCATCCATCCACATAAGACCCTTGGTCTGACAACATTTTTTGGAAAAATGGACCAAAGATAAGGACTGTAGACATAGTGCACAGAAGCCTGCCTGATCTGGCGCTGCCCAACTTCATCTCCAGCCTCTAGCTGCACCATTTCCTGCTGCTACCCCTGGTGCTGGGGCCACTGGTGGCTTCCACTAGGCCTCCTCCTGGGCTTTTCCAAAGTCTGTTCCTCTGCCCGTGAAGGCCTCACCCATACCCCCTTCAACTCACTGAGTGGTCTTACTAACTTCAGGCCCCAGCTCAGATATCACTACTTCTAGGACGTTTCTCTGTCTCCTCCCCACACAACTACTGCATCCGTTTCCTCCATCGGGCATTCTTATGGACGGCTTTTCACAGCGATGATCAAAGTTTATGGTATTATTTGTAATTATTTTATGATAGTACTGTGCTGTGATTAAGAGCAGGGATGATGAATCCCTGCTGAGCTGTAATATCAGCTCCGCCATCTGCAAGCTGTGTGAATCTGGGGAAGGTATTTCACCTTTCTATATGTACTTCCTTATCTATAGAAAGGGGATGGTAATAGCACCCGCTTCAAGGGTAGTTCTGGGAATGAGCCCAATAAATGTAAATGCCACTTAAAGTTAGCTGTAATTATTTGATGAATGTAGTCTCCTCCACTAGACCTTAAGCTCCACGACTATAGGGGCAGAGTCTATTTTTACTCAGCATTGTGTCCCCAAAGCTTAGTGGCGTTGGTCTCTGGTAGGTTCCCAATAGATTCTTATTAAAGGAGTGAAGGAAAAAGTGTGCGGCTTTTCTCCAGTGCTGTGCAGTGATCCTGGAGGAGGCCCGCCGCAAAGACCGCAGGAGGGCCTACTTGACTAAAATGCCTCCCTCCTCCATCTGCCAAAGTGCCTGTCATTGGTGACATTACAAAACTACGAGGTTGTCTGGGGACTGCTGGGAAAGGAAGCAAATTCAAAGTCAACAGCGCACCTACTATGGGAAAAACCTGAACACTACCCATTCCTGGCTTGGCAGGTCCTTGCAGCCTTGTAATACTCTCAACACATAAGTGGCTCTAATAAAGTGGGTTAAAATGGGACAGTGGTTGTCAACTTTAGTATACAGCAGACTGAGCCACAGGATTTGTTAAAACACAGATTGCTTGGCCCACCCCCAGAGTTTCTGCTTCAGCAGCATTTCCAGGATTCTGATTCCAGTAGCATTCCTAACAAGTCCCGGGAGGAATTGACCGCGCTGGACTTGGGACCATAGTGTGAGACTGGAGGCATGTTGTCTATGTGGAAGGGGAGGCAGGGTGATGGAAAGAGACTTGGGGGAGTGGTCACCTTGGCAGCTACATTGAACTGGGCCATGAGGGGTGGGCAGGGTTGTGCAGGAAGGGGAAGGGGGTTCCATGCAGGGAGCAGGGCATGAGCAAAGGTGTGGAGAGATTTGTGGGTGTTTGGCTAACAATCTACATGGGCAGGGCTGGAGGCTGTAGGGGCTGCTGCATTTCAGGGCTCCTGCTCATTCAGCCTGAGTTCTTGGTCAGCATGAGGTGAGACAGCCTGGGAAGAAGATGGACCCAGGGGAGGACAGGATAGGCAGGAGGAGCTTAAGCACTTCAGCTCTGGAGTTAAACAGGCCTGGACTTGCATTTGGCCTTACTGCTTGCTGCCTGCAGAACTTCCAACAAGCAATTCACCTTTCTCAGACTCAATTTCCTCATCCGTGACATGGGACTGCTGGTAGTAGTAACTGCCTCATAGAACTTTGTGGATAGAAATTGACTTCAGGATGTTTCTTCAAAGATGTGGTGATTGCTCCCTTGCTCATTCATTCATTCTACAACTATTTACTGAATGTGTATCAGGCAAGGTTCTAAGCCCTGGATGTAGCAATAAACAAAGCAAAACATTGTCCTCCTGAAGTCTGCATTTAGTTTGAGTTGACAGCAGATAAACAAACATTGATACAATTTATCAGTTGGTGATAAAAGCCATGAAGAAAATTAAGCAGTTGGAGGGGAAGGTAAGAGTCACATCTCTTCCTCATGTCCTTCCCATGTGGTGGGAGCACCAGGCCTTGTAGAACAGTCCTCCAGGGAGGAGAGGCTGGTTCACTGTTGGTGATTTGGGATAAAGAACAGGCTTCAGTCTCCTTTCCTTCTGCCAGGTGTGAACCTGCCCTCTGCAAGCAACAGGCCGCTCAGCTCCTGCGCGTACGTACCTCTTAGGTGTCTCCCCACTGTCGGCTCCAGCAGCACCAGGCTGGGTGGCTCCACCTGCCTGGTCTGCAGGTTAGTACCTAGAAGCCCACTTGCCCATAGGTATAAGCTTCATTGTCTAATGTCAGCTCTATTGGAAATAAAGGTGACATTTGGTTCTCATGCCTGCCTTGTCTTTTTTTCTTTCTGTGCTATTGGATCAGAACTAATATGGGGTGAAGGGTGTTCTCTAGTGGACCCTCAAACTCCCTAGCAAAGAGAGAGTGATAGGGGGTGCTATTTTAGGTAAGGAGGGTGAGGAAAAGCTCTCTGATGAAGTGACACTTAAGTTGAAGAGTTGATTGAAGTGAGGGAGAAAGGCATTTCAGAGAGAGGGAACAGCTTGTGCAAAGCGTGGCAGCTCGAGGCAGGCATTTGCTTAGGGTGTGTGTGTGTGTGTGTGTGTGGAACAGCATGGAAGCCGGTGTAGCTGGAGCAGAGTGAAAGTAGAAGAGAGTTCTCATGGATTCCTGGCTTTCTGCCTCAGAATGGGTATTTGTCTGGGATGAGAGAAAACCAGCAGCTCAAGGGCCTAGTACAGCTCAAATAATAAATAAGCGCTTCATTGTAGAAGCCCACTGGCTGTTGTTCTGAGCAACCTGCAAGTAAGTCTCTTCCATTCCTGCTTAGCCAGGACTCCCCTTTGAGTGCCAAGAGCTGGAGAGATGTGCCAGAGACCAGCCTGGAAGATGCATGAAGCCTCTTGGGACAGACTGGCTGGAAGGCAAGATTCATAAGAGAAAACAGAGGTGACCCTCAAGTAGAAAGGTTTGAACCTAGCTGGGTGATTGATTTCTAGGAGACCGCCCTGATTTTGTTCTCTAATTATGGTGTTTATTTGATGCATCATATTGGGCCTGAAACCCTTAATACCAGCCGGTGCTGTTCATTGTTACAATGTCCTAATTAAGCTTTGATTTATATGCTAATTTTATTCCAAGTGTATTCAAAAGAGGGAAAGTTATTAGACTTTATTTTGAGATTACATTTTAATCCTGGGGTCTGCCATGCGAGCACCATGTTTATTCTGTCGGCTTTTGTTTCCAGGATGTTGGTGGCAATTGTGATTATTTCTTTGGAGGGGAAGATGATGAAGTAGTAAGGAGCTGTTTAGAGTCGGTGGGGCTTCTGCTAATTGGAATTATGTAACCTCTTGCCTTTGCCTTGACAGCTTTGCAATGAGGCTTGCTTTGACTGCCCAGCTGGTTAGGAGGGAGAACTGGGGTGTGCCTTGGGGATGTCACAGGATGGTAAATATTTGGAAGGAAGTCCATTACATGAGGGAGTGATTGAATTTTGGAATGTGAGTGGAAATTGGGCTTCACAACATGAGTCCCTAAAATTTGTAAGGATCATGCAAAAACTCTGGTAAGGGGAGCATCTGGTCTTTGCCACAGAAAGAAGGTGATGTGTGTGTGTATGTGTGTGTTTATAGTATCATCTATCCTAAGTAGATATCATTTGAATTTTTCTGTTCAAGGATTAAAAAGTCTTGCCATGAACTATAGGTCTTTTTATCTCTAGAACCTTAGAAGATTCATGCAGCTTCATAAATACATTGACATAATGTGTAAAATAGGATGTGTGTCTGCATGTGTGCATTTTTCTGGGGAAGGGTCCAAAAGGAGTACTGACAGTCCAAAATGTTAAGAATCACAGGATTGAGAAGCATTAGGCTTGGGTCTGGAATTTAATTCCAGAGATTCCTATGATTGGCTATGTGGCCTGAGAAAACCAGTTACCCAGGGGACCCTTCTCCCTGCCCAACGACACCCTGTCTGCCCAGGTCCAGGACGGTGCCCTGGCTGAGAGGGCCACAGGGGCAAGTGGAATTGGGGGGGATGCTTACCTAAGCTTATCTTGTGCTGAGTGTCAGGTCAAAGACCCACACTCTGCCCTGGCTGACCTGAAAGGCCTTTTTGTCTCAAATCCTGAGGAAAGAGTAGCTTATAAAATAAACGAGGAACTCTCAGTCAACCCTCGGAGGCACTTGGTATTCAAAACCCTTGTAACCTGGAGCAGCGTGCTTCCATGCCACTTAAATAAATGGCCCTCATTGGGCCTTTGGTTTTTCCGGTTGGGAATAATGGTTTTCATCCCCCTTCTCATCCTGCGCTCCCCACCCACCACCAAACCAACAGTGGATATAGAAAAGGTTTAATAGGAGCATGGCATTTCACATTCTTTCATTGTGACTGTGTGAGTCTACAGCTCAGCATTGAAATATGACACCTTGAGTTAATTCTAAAAAATTTCATTTAGAGAGTCTGATTCCAAAGTAATTATAGCAGCTAACATTAACTGAGCACTTAGGTGCTAAGCATTTTACTAGCCACATCTTATTTACTACTCCTAAAAACCCTCTAGTGTAGGTGGTATTATCCTCCCATTATATGGATGGGGAGCCTGAGGCTAAGAGGTTAAAGGCTATCTTGGGGGTCATACATCTAGTACAAAGTTAGCTGGGATCATACTTGGGTCTGTCAGGCTCCAGCTCCATGATCAGGACAACTGTGTTGAACTGTCTCCTGTTGGGATGTATTATTTCTTAAGTGTCTCCTTTTTAAAATTTCCTGCAGAGACCATCCATCCATCCCTCTGGAGACAGGACATGGAGTACGGATCAGGCCCCCTAGCCCAGGTTTATATCTTTCAATGGGGTACAAAGACTGGTCTGTTAGAGGCTGGGGCCATGCCTCCAACCTCAGCAGGGAGATGGCCCTCAAATTGGACAAACTGCCCTCATTTTCTTGGGATGTCTTGGCTCTGCACCCCTACTCAGCCTTGTATAATCAAAGCCTTCCATCTGACCCAGCTTAATTAGGATGTGGCTTCAGGAAGGTTCTAACACTTACATATGCTTCTGATGCTTATAACTTACCACCTCTGCTATTCTTTGCTGCTTGCCTGTATTTTTAACTTTACACCTCAGGTTTTATAAGCTTTTCCATAAAGCTAAAATGCCCCTGTTTACTTGGTGTTGCTCCAGAGAAAGAATATTTATCATTTTCCAGACATTGACCCTGTGATGGAGATGTCTGCTTTATTAAGGTTCCCAGGTGATCCCTGAGAGTTTTTTGGAAAACATATCCTTTTAAAATGAGTAATGTAGATTTAAAAAAAATATCACCTGTCATCTTCCTACCTCATTATAAGGAATTCATATTTCCTATTCCTTTCCTCGCCTTTGTCCACATATATATAAATTTCACTTAGTCATGGTGATGGCAAGCCTCCATTTTACATTTACACTTAATGTAGTAAGTAGGAATTTCACGAGTTACATATTGAAGTGTATGAAGATGGTAATTTTATTTTTTCTATAATTTTTAAAGCAATTTTGAACTCTCTTTACACCTGGTGACACAAACAAAAATCCAACCTAATTTAATCAGTTTGTGGAAACTTAATCATCCAGAGATTTCCTAGGCCTCTGTTGGGTAAATTCAGTTGATTTAGGATATTCTCCCTCCTTCCCTCTGGGATTGTGATAAATCCCCAGGGGTCTCACAGGGCATCGAGACCTCAGTGTGGGTAAGGGAGGCTTCTGATCCTGATTAGTCAAAGCCAGTTAGGAAACAGAAACCCAATGTAATATAGGAAATTGGATACGTTGATTATGGAAGGACTGAGGAGCCAAACGGGACACTGATTAGCTAAAGGGAAACTGCTATCACCATCAGGGTTGGAGACACACAGTGAGATGGTGGTATTACAGAGCCTAGAAGCCAGGACCCTCTGGCTAAAACCATGGCAGAGGCTTCCTGGCTGGACCTATATGACTGCATGGTGGGGTCTGGCGAGGGCATCTGGCAGGCACTAGAATCAAAGGAGACAGCCACTAGAGGAGCTGGAGCTTTACTTGAGATAGGCAAAGAGGGAGAAATATCCTGGCTTTTCTCTTCCTGTCCTTCAGCCATCCCCCAGTGCCTCTCACTGGCCAAACCACTTTTCCAGGAAGCATACATCTTTGGTTTTTTTTCCACAAAGCTAACCTACTGACCCAGAAAGAAGATAATTTTTTATTTTCTTTGAGTATTTGGAAGATGTAGGCTTCCACCAGGGAACTCCAGGGGAGAAGACAAAGGCATAGAGTGGTAGTGTCGACAGACTTCAAAGATACCTTGAAGAAGGATGTGTGTGAAGGGGTGGGCCCTGGGGACTCGGTACAAGTGCTGTGTGTGCGTGTGGACATGCAGCATATGTGTGCATGAGCACGTCAGGAGATAGCCAGAACCTGGCAAAAGAATCCAAATGGGGCCTTTCTTCTGTGTGTCTTTACTCAGTCTGCTGGGCTGCCGTAGTTAGACCAGTGGACACAGTATGAGATGAAAGGAATTTGCATTGATTTCCAGGCCACAGGACAAGAAAAAAAAAATCTAAGGGGGTCCCCTTTCAATAGAGAAACAAATTCTGGAAATGCAAATATTCGTAATGTGCTATGCAAAGTAACCAAGCCAGGGGCCTCACACCTGCCTTCCCAGGAAAGGTCATGATCCACACACAGGAAGCTAGGGTGGGCGGGTCTCCTGATCAAAGCAAAGAGCCTCTCTTTGAAGAATTTACAGAAACAAAATATCAACGGAGAGCCACACACCCAAGAAAAAAAACACCATTGAGATATGGAGTAACTGAAGCTTTTACTCAAAATACAGGAGGACACAGTCATTCTCTTTTAGACAGTAGACTTGCTCTAGATTTGGATGTAGTGGGATCCTGGACTCCCTGCATGCCTAAATATTTCTCCCATTGCTCGAGTCCATATCCTCACCCTCTCTCACTTGCATTGCTGCAACCACCTCTGTCTCCTGGTTTACCGTCTTCTCTGCCCTAATCCATTCCTCACTTTGGTCACCAGAGATGTCTTTCCAAACAGCTCATCTGACCCCTTCCCTCCTCCTTATCCGGCTTGAAAATCCTTCAGTGGCTCCTTATGGGCTTTAGGGAGAAGCATGGCCCCTGAGACTACCCACTTCTGCACCACTGGCTGGTTGCTCGCCTTCAGTCTCCAGGCCTTGGACAGGAGTTTTCTGTCCTACACCCCCTAACCTCTTCTTCCTCTAATTTCTTCTTGCCCTTTGCTCCCAAAGAATCTCATTCTAATTTACCAGCACACCTTTCCCATGGCATTGTGACCGCTTTATGAACACCTAAGAAACTACAAGAAAGATGTTATTAGCTGTTTTTTAGATGAGAAACTTGAGGCTTGAACAAGTAATAATTCTTTATCCAGACCATAGGAATAGTAGATGGAAGATCTGGAGCTCAAATCAGGCAGTGCAATAAGAACTTTAGGAACCACCCACACTTTGAATGTCTCTTGAGATTTAAGCTTCTCTTTGAACATCTGCTCTACCCTCCTCTTTGCCCAGGGAGATTCCTGTACTTGACCACTGAGTCCCCTTGGACCTCAGCTTACCTGCTGTCTCGCTCATACCCAGTGCTCCCTCCAGCCTCAGTTCCCACTACTAACTGGGTTGGCAATAAGTCTCTTGGCTTCACTAGATAAAACACTACCATTATCACCAACAGCTGCAGCAACATCGATTCCTATTTTCTCCAGCATTCACGTTCAGGAGCCCTTCTCAGTGAGTCTGCTCTAAAGCTGAAAAAGGATTTCAATAGAGGCCTAAGATCAGGGCCTCTCCAGCCAGACTACTTGATGTGAATACCAACTCTGCCCCTTACCAACTTTGTGATCTTGGAAAGGTCACTTGGCTTCTCTGTGCCTATTTCCTTTTCTGCAAAGTGGGGTAATAGTTTTTCTTTTTTGTCATAGTTGTGAAGATTGTATGAGTTATACAAAACTTTAGAACCGTGCCTGGGACAATAAGAGACATGTAGGTGCTAGCTAAGATTACCATTGGCCTGCTGATTGTTGCCTGCAATATGCAGCACCCTCCAAGTCAGATTGACCTAGCACAGCCCCTGCTATGGCAGTCAGGTGGCCCTGCCTTAATTAAATGTGTCCATTCTCTCCAACTTTCCTGGAGGAGAGCAGTACCTCATCAGCAGAGAGGAGGTAGCCCACAGGTTAGCCTGGCATGAGGACACAAAGTGGGCCAGTCAGGTGTCAGTCTAGCAGTGGGAACTGGGGCTGGAGGGACTCAGTGTATAGGTACAGGAATCTCTCTGGGGAAAGGGGATGGTGGAGCAAATGTTCAAAGAGAAGCTTAAATCACAAGGGGCATTCAGAATGTGGGGGTTCCCAAAGCCGCTGGGGCTCCTGTTTTCATTCCCTCTTGATGCCTCTTTTTCCAAAATAAATTCTCTGTCTTCTGATTTCCATCTCTACACTAAGTCACCATCGTGTCTTGCCTGGTGATTTTGGTGGCCTTCTAACTGGTATTTCCTGCTTCCTCTCTACCTGCTTCAGTCCAGTCTCAACAGTGTGGCCAAAGCAACCTTCCAAAAACATACCCTTAAAACCTTCCCACTGTGTTTAGAACAGACTTCTCTGGCCTAAGTTCACAACACTCTCATCATTCACTACTGTCTAGCCATGCTGGTTTCTTGAATTCATCAAACTCAGTGTGATCGCAGGGCC
The DNA here is from genome assembly GCF_030020395.1 of Manis pentadactyla. Taxonomy (NCBI): domain Eukaryota; kingdom Metazoa; phylum Chordata; class Mammalia; order Pholidota; family Manidae; genus Manis; species Manis pentadactyla. The sequence goes on from NC_080027.1 coordinate 58,673,942, forward strand.
CTGCACTTGCTTTGTTCTGTCCGTGAGGTTCTTTCCCAGGACCTTCCCTTGGCTAGTTCCTTCTAGGTCTAATTTGAAGGTCTAATTTAGACCTTCTAGATCTAATTTGAATTGCCACCTCCTCAGCAAGACTGTCCCTGATCACCCGATGAAGTGAAGCTCTTCCCAGCTTCAGTCAATGTTTATCACATCATTTTGCTTTACTTCCTTTGTGGCAGTCAACCCTTTAAAAATTATCCAGATTAGAGGTTGGCAGGTAACTAGCATCAATCTAACACATTCCACGACCAACACGAGAGCCTTTGGGTTAAGTGGTGAGGACTATTCTAACAGTTCTTAAATGCTCAACCTGTACCCACCAATTTTTGCAGCTTTTTGGCTCCTGAGATCCCCATTAACAATCAGCCTTTATTTCACACGTGCACATTAACAGAAACCAAGAGTAACCAAAGAAACAGAACTGTAAACACTGGCAGTGACCAAAGAACTCAGGACTGGGGAAGGACCGAGCCAGCAGACCTCAAAGAAGGGGAACTGCAGACTGATTCCAAACAAATGGAGACCTGTAGCTGCCACCAGCAGTTCTCAACATAGAATCTGAGCAAGGATTTTAAACAAATGGGAAACTGCAGATTAAACCACCAGCAGTTCCCAGCATGAAACCTAGGGACAGAACCAAGACTAGGGTTTAGAAGTTACTGCAGACAGGCCAATAGAAGGCCCTTTGTGCACTACCAGCAATTCTCATGGAACTTTGGTTTGAGAAAGGCATTGAGACAACAGACCTCAACAAATGGGGACTGTGGAATTGACGCTCCTTATGGACGGGGAACTGTGTACTGCCACTAACAGTTCCCACATGGATTTTGGAACAGAATTAAGGGTTGACTCAATCATAGCAAGAAAGGGCATTAAATTTCTAAATGACACCAAATACAAGGGGTCCAACACTGACCCCAGTCTCTGCCTTAGCACAGAAGGCCTCTCCAGAGAATAGGCATAAGACAAAATGAAAAATTGCTGCTGCTAATAGTAGTTCCATACTTGGTTTTTATTTTTTTCTTTCAAAAATGACAGAGAATAAATATGATTCTCAAAAAAAAAATTATCCAGATTATTTATCTGTTTCTCTGTTTAATGACTGGCTCCATTGCTAGAATATACATTCCTTGAGGAAAGGAAACTTTTCTGTCATGTTCACTGTGGCATTTCCAGTAGTGACAGTGCATGCACAGAGCATAGTAGTCACTCAGTAAATACTGGATTTGCTTAAAAATTTTAGTTTCAACTCCATTTCCAATTCATCTATGTCCCTTCTTTTCTTTTTCTTTAAAAAATATGGAATGCTTCACGAATTTGCGTGTCATCCTTGTGCAGGGGCCATGCTAATCTTCTCTGTATCGTTCCAATTTTAGTATATGTGCTGCCGAAGCGAGCATGTATGTCCCTTATTTTCTGAAGCTCTCTTGAAAACCTGAAGAGCCTACTAAAATAAACTGATGGCTTGGCTCTTGTCATCCATTGCAGCCTCCCTAGAATGTTCCACCCTGAGCCCCTTTCTCTACATTTGACTCCTCCACAGTCCAACTGATATGCTCATGCCACCCACGGGCGTTTCTCAGCAGGTCCATTTTTATAGCATCTTCCCATGCTTGCAGAACTGCCAGCCGTTCAGGGCTGGGAAACCAGAGCCAGTCCACCCCCGGCTTCCATCCACTTACCAGTTGACAGTAAAGTCCCTCCCAGCCTCTGCCTATTTCAGATAATGTGGCATTGTCTCAACCTATTATCCCAGCCTCTGTCTATTTTAGACAATGTGGCATTGTCTCAACCCATTATCAGTCGGGTAAACGTCTCCTTACATCTACTCTGGCTGCTCAGTGGTGGTGGTGCTGAGTGAGGGATGATGAGAGAGAAGTTTGAGGAGAACCTGCCAGGTGCAGGAGGGAGAGAGAACCAGAGTGTCACAACACCTCCATCTCTCCCTGCCCTGCCATCTCCCCCCCAACCATTCTGCAGATGAGGATACCGGAGTGACTTCCACGAAGTCACTCTTCACTGAAGTTGTGGAGGTGGCAGTACAAAATGAGGAGTGCAGCCTGCCTGAGAAATGGGAGCAGTATCAGTGGGGGCAATGGCTTTTCTTCATTTGCCACCCTCTACCTTTACTGTTAGCCGGCACTTATTTTTTTCAAGAGTGAAACTTCAGCTGCTTCCCAAAGATCCAAGATAATAGTCTATATTTAATGGGAACATAGAAAATGGATTTTTTTCCAAAACTTTGGAATTGATTCACCCATTCTTCATGCTGCTGCACCATCCTGAGGACAGGGTCCGTGTCTGGCTTATTCTCCAGTGTATCTCCAGATGCTAGCAGAATTCCTGGGTAAATTTATTGGATGAATCCTGAGCCCCTTTGAGAACTTACTGTATGCCCAGATCTATGCTAAGTGTTAAGAAGGATAAAAAAGTACTGTCTGTTCTCTCCTTCATCTTTTGATTTGACTGTAAAAGATCTGCCATCAATCAGCTTTGTGACAAAAGGCAAGTTATTCAACTACTCTGAGCCTGTTTCCTCCTCTTTCCTCCGTCAGAAAACAAGGAGAATAACAATACCTACTTCACAGTGTTATTGTGGGACTTGAAGTCAAGTATTTAAAGCAACTGGCATGTGTTAGAGTTGCTCAATAAATTGCAATTAATAGTTCAATCAGTATAAAATATTGGCTGTCCAGAATTTTCATAATTTTTGATAATTGAACTTTCTTAGTAGCCCTGGGTTTGTCCACTAAATTCTACTGAGCCAATTTGTATGAAAAGCTTTCTTGCATACTAAAATCTTCCCTTCTTTATAAGACCTTTGTTGAATTCAAAGTCAGCGTTATGACAGATCCATGCAGTTTAATGAATGGATGAAATGTATAAGCTTGGTTGCCCATTCACTCAATGGTCCCAGACTGCCTGTACCTTTTGCCTTGCCTCCTCTCTTGCTGACAGATTGTCCTCTCTTCTTATAGTTGTCAGTTTGCCAGCTGGTAGAGATCAAGGCCTTCTACTGATTTGCTATGGGCTTGGAAACGAAATAACCAGCCCCATTAAAACTGAGTAAAACCAAGAGTATACAGGCTTTGAATGAGGACCTGAGAGGCTTTATATTTATTGCAAACCTTTGTGTCATCTCTTTTGACTTCTCAGAGAACTCCTGATTGTTCAGGTGTTCTCATCAGTGAGCTCATACTGTGCAGGCACGAAAGTTCTTGGCATATGTAAGGCACTCAATAAAATTCATCAACTAAATGAATGAAACATGATCACAGATATACTATAGCATAAACTTGACGGGTCTGTGTGGAAGGAAAGGACAAGGTGAGGGATATAGAGGGAGATTAGTTTGGCATGTTGGTAGAGACAAATTGAGCTAAGTCTTAAAAAAAAGGAAAGGTGGTAGGTGAGGACACAGTTGGTACCATGCAAGGGTATAAAAAAGAGGAGTGGACACTCCCCTGTGCCTGCTATGTCCATAGGCTTATTTTCTCCAGGCTGATGTGAACAATGTGTTTGCAAAAGATTCATCCACCCACCCATCCACACATCCATCCCTCCACCCACACAAAAGTTTATTAAGCATCTAATGTGCTTAGATCCTCCCCAGCTGCAGGGAATAGGAAGGGAAACAAAAGATGATCCCTTGACTGAGGTGCTCACTTTGTGACTCAGTAAGGTAAAAAGGAAACCTGGGGAAGGGTTGATGTTGCAGTCTTGAGACCACAGGCAAGTAGCGGGGCAGAATTACTTCTTCCTTGGAGGACCTCAGTCTTTTTTATTAAGTCCTTTGACTAACTGGATGAGGCTCACCAGCATTACAGGAGGGTTATCTGCTTTACTCAGTCTACTGATTTAAATGTTAATCTCATCTAAAAAAAATACCTTCACAGCGGTATCTACACTGGTATTTGACCAAAATCTGGGCACTGCAGCCTAGCCAAGCTGACACACAAAATTAACCAAACTGGGTCTCTTAGTAAAAGCCCTTCTCTGCAAGGTACATTATTGCTTATAAAGCATGTGTTCATCCATGATCACATCTGATCATCAGAACACCTCTGTCAGGAGGAATATTAATGTCTTGCCAATGGGTTTCAGCCCTGGGCAAGTTCACTATGGATTCAGTGTGACCAATGAAATTACAGTAGAACGTTCTTGGGGTGAAAGGGTTATACCCAACTTTATTTCCATGGTGGCAGGTCAATCACTAAAATCTTGTTCACTCAGAGTGAGTCTGCATGCAGCAAGCTGGTCTCTGCCTCAGCCCTCTGCCCGCACAGCTGTCCTCTGGGCCTCTCGGCCTGCACAGCCATCCTCTGGCTCTGTCCTCAGCGCTGCCACCACTACAGCCTCTGCTCTGCTCTCCTGCAGTCTTACAGCCATGACACTGTGTCACCCAGAGCACTGGGCAGGGCTCTTTATATAGAGTCAGTAATGATTCATTGCCCACATGTGTGTAGTGAGTTAGCCGACCAGGACCAGTTGAGAATCCTGACCACAGGAACCTTCATTTTTATCCACAGGAGTCGTCCTAGGCTGTCTGATTTAGGTGTGTAACTATATCACACACTGTAAAACCAGGCACATGATATTACTCCTACCATTTCTCTGACAGTCTCCTTCCTTGAATGACCTCAGACTTGTAGGAATTGGCTAAGAAAGTAGAATGGTTTTCATTTTACAGCTGTCTTGTGCTCAGTCTCAGTGGGCCCTGCTGGGGTAGGAGCCAGGTGTGTAATATACATGAGCATGAGCATAGGTGCCCTACCAACTCAGCTGCAAGTCCTTCCTTTCTGCTGTCTTGCAGTGGGGCCTTTGCTCTCAGAGGAGGCTCCAGTCCCCTTCCTACCACTGGAACTACGGAATGTTTTTTGGAACTGGCACATCACCAGCTTGGTACTGTGTGGGCCTCATTATTCCCTTCTGCTCTGATGGCAGACAAGTGCACCCCCTCTTTCTGAACCTGAATCTTCCACTCCCTTCACCCAGGAGCCTGGCAGCAGAACTGACCTTCTGCTTTGGCCTGTGTCTTGAGCTCCTGTTCCAATGAGCCGGCTGGGTCTCCAGCACTCTGAGAACACTGAGCCCACTTGGGGCTCACTAGGTGGTGGTGTAGCAAGACCTGCCTGTGGCTGTGGACTGACCCCGCAGCCTAGTGGCATCTGAAGGCTCCAACTGGAAAGACCAGGCCACCCTTCTGTCAGGACCAGTAGAACTCCTTGTCTTCTCACCTTGTATGCCCCATGTGTGTCTTGGCCTGAGGGTTTCAGCCCTGGGCAAGTTATCTATGGATTTGGTGAGACTGAGAATGACAATAGACCATTCTTGGGTTAAAAGAGTTTATACCCAGCTTTATTCTACTGGCAGCAGGTCGAACACTAGAATCACATCTGTATCTAGCAGTCTGCAGGTCTGTAATCCACCTCTGTCTCTGCCTTTTCCCAGAGCACTGGGCTGAGCTCTTTATACAGTGACTCAGTCAATAATAGCTCATTGCCTAGGGGTGTGGGAACAGAAGCCTAGTAGTAGGCCAATTACATCATCAAGTAGTTTAGGGTCAGGTGAGGATCCTGGCCATAGGAACTTCCATTTTCCCCACATGTGATAGAGCAAGTTTTGATTGGAGACTGAATGGGAGGGAAATGTGAGGTCTTCAGAGACAGAGGGCTCCACTCTAGCACCTCTGTAGATATGTCTGTCTTCCTTTTTACCCCATGTTTTGGGACCTCAGTTTAGGAGATGAGAGAATTTTAATTTTCACCAGGTCAGTCTTTTTTGCAAATAGTGCTGGGATCCTGGATTCTTCCCATCCAGGTACTTATATACTAGAGTGACTCTTTCAGGTACTTATGTACTAGAGTGACTCATGAAAGAGGGGTAGAAGGACACAACTGAGCACAAAACTCTGATTTCAAAATGACCTTGGGGGAAGAGGGCCCACTCTACTCATATGAATAGAGAACTTTTTAAAGAAGGGTCACCTGAGGGAATAGGATGCACTACCTCTAGTTTCTGAAGGCCTGTTAGGTGGCCCAGGGAGCCTTGTCCTGTGTATCCAAGAGAGCAGAAATGAATGTTGGCAAGGAGGCAGGTTTCAGTTCCCTCTCATAAAGAATCCCGCAACCCTCTCCCCTCAGAGCTCTACCAGAGGGAAGGCACTGGCTTGGGGGATGGTGAGCACTCCACAGACAGGTATTCATAGGCTGCACAGCTCCCCGACAGGATCCTGTCCAAAGGATTTCTGGATTTAGTGGAATGCTGAACTAGGTGCTCTGAGGGGTCTTCCTACTCAAGGTTATGTAGCCATGCGGGTCTTCCTTAAAGTGTCAGGTCGCGAAGAAGAAAGGCACCAAAAGGCGGGAACAGATGATTCTATTTCTGTCCCCCACCCCAGGGGGCCCACTTTCGAGCAGCAGCAGCTCCGGAGAGACCCCTGCCTCCCTCTCGGGTCCCTTAGCCTGGGAAAAGGTTCGGGACCCTGGAAGGGGACCGGGATGGCGGGCATGCTCATTGGCTGCGGGGCGCCATGTGAACGGTGCTGGTTGGTCGCCGGGAGAGAGGAGGAGGTGGTTTCCCGGGTAACGGGAGGGCAAGGAGCGGCTGCAGGCAGCGGCCGCGGCTGAGGAGCGCGGGCCGGAGCGCTGTGCGAGACCGACTGGAGGCGGCAGCTCCGCGAAGCCGCGTGGGCGCAGGTAGGAGCCCCTCACGCTGCGTTCCCGAGGCCGGGCTGGGCCGGGCTGCCCGGCGCCAGGAGCGGCCGCGGAAAGTTTGCCACGCAACGGGACGAGCAGAGAAGAGAAGACTTGGGGATGCTCTGTGCCCTACTCCGGGGCCCGGGGGCCGGGCAGGGCGGGGACTGCGGATGGGGAGAGGGCTGGCCCCGCGCGAACGGCGTGGGGAGCACTCCTCGGCTTCCAGACTCTGGAGGAAGGTGGGGGCTTCCTTAGCCGCGGGGCCGCAGCACGGAGACCTGGAGGGCGGGCGCACAGCCTCCCGCGTACGCAGACGGGCCCTTGTTCAGAGATGCGCCGGGAAAGTCTTCCCCAGCAGATGCGGGTTGGGGCGCGCGGCGCCGTGCTCGGAAGCGGTTCTGAGAGCTCCGGGGAACACTTTCCCTGGCCTCCTGCTACGCTGCTGCACACGCCCCCCTCCAGAGTGGGTGTGCGCTCTGGGTCTGCGTGCCTGAGGCTGGGTGTATCTCCTTGCGCATGTTCTTGTGTTTCTGGGGGTCTTCTGTCTGTGTGTGTCTGTGTATTCCCCGTCTGCGTGATTGTATCTCTGGTTATATCCTCACGTCTGCGTTCTCCTCTGTGTTTGCTGTAGGCGTGGGTGTCTGTGAACGCCCTCTCCGGTGCTTGTGTCTGTTTATCGCTGTTTGTGGATCCTTCTGTCGGTGTCTCTATTATTTTCGTTTGTGTGTTTCTTCTCTGTGCGCTTGTCTGTGAGTCTGTATGTGTGTGTATGTTTTGTCTGTGCCTGTTTTCTAGCCATCGCTGTCTCTAAATGTACCTGTTTGCGTGTGTCCCTGTCTGGGTGGATGTGCATGCTTGTATGTGATGTGAGCTTCTGTAGGTATCTGTGTGTGTGTGTGGTGTGTGCCCCTAAGTCTGCGTGTGTGCTTGTCTGGATCTCCGCTAGTGTCTCTTATGCTTGTGTCAGTCTGTGTCTGAGTCTCTTCACTGTGCCTGTGCATATCCGTGTATGTGTGTGAGTGAGTGAGTGAGTGTGTGTGTGTGTGTGTGTGCGCCCGCGCGTAGGTGGATCCGAGCGGGGGCAGCTAGGCCGGGCCTCGCGTTTCCCGGGCGTTCTCTCCCACGCTCCGAGTAGCCGCTGGCGGAGGGGCGAGGGCGAGGGCGGCGGGCGGGGAGGGAGCTCCCGAGAGCGAGGCTCCTCCCGGGCGTGCGCTCCGCTGCGCCGGCTCCTTTCTTGCCGGCCAAGAGACCCTGGCGGCAGCGGCCGCAGCCCGCACCGCCCAGCGGGGGCATTAGTGACTTATTTTTGTGTGTGATCCTTTCTTTTCTTCGGTAGAGAGGCGGGAGCCCTCCCCACCCGTTCGCCGTGCGCAAATAAAGGCGAGGGTTGCCGGCTGGGTCAGCCCTCCACAGCGGCCTTGCAGCGGCGGCCAGCTCGGCAGGCTCCCTGGGGGAGCAAAAAAGCCCCCGAATTAATAATTCAGCCCGGAAACCACCATGCCTCTTTGGATTTCTTTCCTACATCTTATATAACTTATTTATTGATTGATTAATGAAAGGCCAGGTTTCTAAGAAACTCCTCCGTTTCCCTTATTGGCACAGACGACTAATTAAAAATGCTGTGTTGGTGAAGAGTGTTAATTAGACCATTGAAAGACGGATGCATCCCTGTTTCAGAAGCTTAACTCCCGTTTTAAGATGAAACAGGTCATGCTTCTCTTTCTCATTCCACCTGCCACCCCTGCACCCCCCCCACCGCCCCAGGTTTAGAAAAAGTTTCCCCAGTTTGGGAGCCATCTGGGGAAGGGAGGTTTTGGAGGGGTGCAGGAGCAGCTACAGAGATCTAGAGAAGTGAGAAGGCCAAAGGGGCTTTGCCCAGTTTTGAAAAGTTTGGAGAATTTAAGAAGGATGTTTCGCCAAAACATATAAAATGGGCTCCCAGTTCCACACCCAGGTAGAAGGAAGGAGAACATTATACCTGGGAAGCCCTGGCTTATGACTTGTCTGGCACCTGGAATCCCTGAAATTTACCAGGGAGTGAGTTTTATTACAGGAAGGAACCTCAGTGGACTTCTTGGAAGGGCACCTCTACATCTGCGACTGGACCCTGTCCTGGCTCCCCATGTTCTGAGCTGTATGCACCTCTAGACCAGTCTTAAAATTTTTTTTTTCCCCTGGGGATTGCCCAGAGGGCAGGTAGGATTGGGCAGATGTGGAGTGGGAAATGGAAGCTTTTTGGAGACTGTTTGGTCCAGGCAGGAGGAAGCCCTGGCAGTGTATCCAGGATGTCTTCAGTATTGCTTGTCTTCTGGACCTTAAGGAGAAGCCGGAGCTTACCCACAATAACCCCCCACTGCCCCACTGCCATGTTATGGCACAACCTGGTCCAGCCTTCTCCTCTCTCCCCTTTCCCTTGCAGCTGCTCCTGGCCAACTTTTGGCACAGAGAAAAGAGGCTACTGACATGGTGCTACATTTAGGGATCAACACAGCAAACACATTGACTTCTCAACAATCCAGTTAAATGTCCTACCTTACAGTTCTTTTTTATTCAAGTATGTCTAAACTTCCTGAGATTTCTCTGGGCAGTGAGAAACCAGAGGACTAGCTTTATGTCAGGACATGCTCTAATGAAGCCTGCCCCCTCACCCCATCAGGAAGCGGATTGGATACTGCAGCCAGCTGACAGCTGCATCCTTGCTTCTCCCTTTTCTTGGGTACCCCCTCCCCACACTGGCTCCAGTGCCAGGACAGCAATGGTCCCAGAACTGGTGGAGACTGATTCCCAGAAAAAACAAAAGGCTTGCAGGAGGTGTTGAACATTCTCCCACTCCCTGCTGATGGGGAGGGATTTCTGCAGTGAGAACGTCTGTCCCCGTGTGCAGTTGGGGCGTGTGTGCCGGTTGGCATGATTGGATGTGACAGGGTCTCACCCAGGAGAGGGCTCAGGCCTGATGCAGAGTGCAGGGCTGTTATATATGCAGAGAGCCCAGAGCTCTGAAGCAGCGTCTCTGGTCACCAAGTAAGAGACCCTTTTGGCACCTGTTTTCCTTTTATTATTATTCATGATGAGAGCCAAGAGCTGTGAAAAGTGTGGACTCTGGACTCAGGCTGCTTGTGAAAATCCAAGGAACCATGATCCTTCCAGAGAGGCATGGACATGAGCAAGGACTTTGAAGTCAGACTGGAGTTCAAATTCTAGCCCCAGAGCTTACTGGGTGATGTTAAGCAATTTACCTGACTTCCTTATCTTCAGTTGTCTCATCTCTAAAACAGGGCTTAAGAATCCCTAACTGGAGCCAGATAAGTGGTACACAGCAAGCCCTTGATAGAGGTGTTGTTGAATGAATGAATACGTAAAGTAGGAAACTGCACCTTACTTGTAGTAAGCATTCAATGCGTGTTAACAGCTGTTATCACCTACTCTGTGACAATAGGTGATCTTGATCTTTCCACTCTTACGTGCTATCATTATCCCTACTTTATAGATGAGCACACTGAGGCTCAGAGAGGTTAAGTTACTTCCTCAAGGTCACATAATGAGTTAAGTTGCAGAGCTGAGATTCAAACCTAGATCTGTCTGAGTCCTCTAGTTTGAGGTCTCGTTTAGATTCAGAAAAGAGTAATCCTTGGAGCTAATTTGCCAGTTTATTTGCATTGTGATCTGGAGCTGAAAAGAATGGACCTAAGGCTTCACCTTTGCCAGGTATCCTTGAAGGGGCTTTAGAGGTGGTGGTGGCGGGCAACCCAAAGGCATGTGCCTTGCTCTGGAAGCTCAGCTATTGCCTTGCCCAGCAGAGAGCTTCACCCAGGCTGCCTCTAATATCAGCCACCCTTGGGTCTACGAGATATTCCTCTTCTGGACATTCTGCTCTTATTGATTATTGCCAAATTCTGAACATCTGTGACTTGGGAATTCACTTGCAGAAATCTGCTCTGGCTGAGTGTTTCATGTGGTCTGGACAAACCTTCAACCTTTCTGCACCTTCTCTCCCAAGAGAAGCATTTCTTCTCTTTCTCCTCACAAGCCTTTGTGGCTGAGTCCCTCTTATCCGCTTTTTAACCTGCTTTGGCGTTGAGCCGTGTGGAAGCCTTTTGTGATAGGGGATGGCTTCGGCCTCATTCCAAAGTGGCCACCGGTCAGGACAGCTGCAAGGGAGGGTCTGAGGGCTTCTGTCTGGTGTTTGCTGCGGCCGGATCTGGCCGCAGCTCTCCCGGAGGCTGGCGCAGCCTGAATTGTAGAATGGCTAGTGCGTTGATTAGAAATGTTGGCAAGAAACTAGTGCCTTTCAGTAAAGGGCTTTTTTGCCTTTTTTCTTTCTTTCCTGTTAGTGCTGGTACTATGTATGGGAAGAGGCTTTCATAATTATTTATTGGTGCATCTTCATGGGGATTGTCACCTAGGTTCCCACCTCTCAGATGCCTTCATGGGAGGGCCCACCTCCCTGCCCCAAGTGAAGTGTTTTCCTTGGCGTGGAGGTTCCTCCTCCCTCCCTGTCCCTCTGAGCTTCTGTGACGTCAGCCAGGAGGTGACTGGGTGCTCTGCCTGCAGGTTCCAAGGCAGAGAATGCAGCTCTGCAGCGGAGTCCCCTTACAGCTGTCTGATGATCTGTGATGCTCTTTTTCCCCACCTCCGCAGGGGACCCTGGTGTCTCACCTGCTGCTGGCTGCCTCCACAGCTGTAACTGGGGGGAAATGTTGATGGCTGCTTGCTTCACAGACCACTGCTTCCCTGTCTCATCATATGTGGGTGCCTTATTCCTGTGATACTGCTGCTGTGCCCCTCGTAGGTTTGGAAGAGCTGATTTCCAGCTCTGGTGTGCTTATTTCCAGAACAGGGTCCTCTGTGTGTCTCTCACCAGGACAAGTGGGAAACCCATGAGGTCCCCCGATTGCTTGTCCATGGATGTGCTCGGAGCACTGAGGGGCTTGGAGGAAGGCTGCTGGCTGCTGCTTGGTTCGGGCTCCAGATGGTGGGCAAGACAGCCCAAACCTGTACTTCTTCACAAAAGACAAATCTGACTGTTGACCCTTTTTTCCTCAGGTATGGGTCTTACTTCATGAAGGAAGATGATGGCCTGGGAGGGAAGCAACCACTGTGATGAACGCTTGCAGAAACTGTGAGGGGCGGCTTTGCAAGCAGCATTTGTCGTGATTTATGGGAGCTGGGGCGGCTGGAGAGGGATGTGGATGCTATCAGCTTGCTGGATTAAATGCCCATTTACATTGTTATTGGCATATAAATTTTCAATGCCAAGGAGACAGTGAGGGAAAGGATTTCTGGGGCAGTAATGTGGCACGTGCCCCAGGATATGGACTGGTCTTTGCCCACATCTGTCCTCTGGGCTCTCAGGAAGCCAGCCTCGGAACTAAAGTAAAACCTCAAGTCCCAGCTCTCACGATGTCCGCGGCAGCTGTCCTCATTGCTAAAGCAGCAATGGCGAGTGAGGTTCCCAGGTGGATTTTAAGAAGTCGGGGAGACCTTTGAAGAGGTCGAGTGGATTTCCTTGGCTGACAGGAGCTGTGTCTGGTGGCGTGCATGCATCACTTTTGCCAGGGTTATTTTCTTCCTCTGTGGATCTGAAAGCATTGCTGAAGGAGAGAGGGGATTTTATTCCTGGGAAATGGAATTGGTTTCTGAATCCAGCCAACAGCAGAAGAGAAAGCTGGTTACCCATGGACTGGAAGATCAAAAGAGGGTAAGTGGCATATCTTTGTCGCTTAGCTTATGGTGCTGAAACTGCTAAAAGTTATTCCAAGAACCCAGGTGGTCGTCAGAATGTTGTCCTTAAGCTAGATTGTCTCTCTTTGCTTAAGGAGTCAGGGCCTTGGCTGCCAGGTCTTAGTGCTGGATGTGAAGCCTTGATTTAGTGGGCAAGGGGAGAGCGCAAGAAGGAAAAGTAAAATTCGATCCCAGGAGCCAGAAAAGCAAAGATTGTAATCTCGGGGAGTTAACAAAAAGAGTTGGTGTTCTCTAAGTCAAATATGAGCTGATTTGTACTGAGGCCGCCTTTGGGATTTACACACTCTTAGCACCTTTTGGAAATGGTGCTCCTGATAGCCGTGGTTTGGAGTTATTCTCTATGTGGTCTGCAGGCTCTGCATTTATGGATCAAAAACACATCTTATTCCTCTCTGGCCCCATCTCTCTGTCTTGTCTGTGAGAACGTCACAGCCATTTAAGAAGACCCATTGACTGCAGGTCATTTGCAGTCAGATTGACTGCAGATTGAAAGCTGCAATCACCCAGGACATGTGTCTACTAGTGAAAGTTCAACTTGTCTGTAAAAGCCAGGCATGTTCAGGAGTTGCATTGAGTTGAAGCTGTGTCTTCTTGCTCCCGGGATTGCTAAGAGCAGGGGGTGGCACAGGTTAAATACAGCTCAAGCAGAGCCAGAGTCTGTGTTAATCTGAAAATAATTTCTGATATTTCCTTGGAAATGTTTGGATTGTAGAAAAACTTTTGGTATTCTCTCAGTGTGGGGCAGAGTATCACTTGTCTTTATGAGTCTCAAAGATAATCTCTTCCTGATATGAAATACATGTGTGGTGAAAACTAACCTTACAACTCTTGCCTATAATTTCAGATGGCTTTGTGTGTGTGTGTGTGTGTGTGTGTGTGTGTGTGCACATGCATGCAGAGTGGGGGGGTGCATGTGAAGGATTTTGTATGGAGTTTTGCTCTGATTCTTTAAGGATCAAAATAAGTGAAAGCAAACTACATTTTAAATACATAAATACTGACTCCATTCCTAAAAAAGAATTTCCCCTCCTGAAACTACACTTACCATAATGCAGGAAGAATGCCCACTATCTTAGGTGCCTAGAAAGTGAGATTTGTTTTGGGGTATTTGATTTATTCAGTGTATAACCTACTAGATCTCTGCTCCTATTTCTATAGGACCTTTCTGGGAGATAGGAGGAAAGTAGATAATTGTGGTAAGCCCGGGATTGACTGCATTTTACTCAGTGTTAGCCAAGTTTGGTATCCAGACACTTAGTGGAGGAACATTTGGGACCTCTGACACTGTAGAAAATTTTAATTGGGCTGGTACACCAAGATCATATGCAATTAGGACGGCCTCTCCTTGGCTAGGTGTAGATGTCTGCATCTCCCATCTGTTCTTGGCTCTGGCTGTGTTGGGTCCACATGTACTACGAAGCCTCTGGACGTAGACTATAACCCCAAGTGAGGATCTGCGGCAGCTGGGGTAACATCAATTGGTCATGCTCAGCTGACATTCATTTTAACTTGAACTCTAGCCGTCATGGCAATTATTAAATTTATAATGATATATGTAAGATCCATTTTAATGACTCTCCATGCTTGAGTGAGCTCTCATTTGTGCTGGCAAAATAAGGCTTAATAGAGTATTACATTTCATCTCCTACTGAATTTTCCAGGCAATGGCTGAAACCTTGCTTAGTAGGAATTGGATTGTTTTTCATGATAGGCATCGTAAGCAAGTTCTGTATTGCTTGAGTTCTGGGCTTCTAGAAAGAAATAACTGCCACTGCAGCAGCTTTTGTTGGCAGTAGCAGCTTCTGTTGGTGTGTACATGTGTGTGTTTGTGGGTAAACACACACCCCATTTCGTCAAGTGTGAAGCTAAACAAGCCTTCCGGCGTGCAGCCTGGAATGTCTTGTCCACAGAGCTGAAAGGCGACTCTCTACAGTGTTTTGGCTCAGATATCTCTGGTGAGCTGAAAACTCCTCTTCAGGGGGGATTGGCTGAAAATCCAACAAAGGCACAATCCAGGCATCTGCTGGGGGACTGGGAAGTCTCCACCAGCATGCTTAAGTTACCAAGTGTTCCCTGGCACCGGATCCCTGTGGCATTGCTGTCACTATGTGTGCGTGTGTGTGTGTTTCGGGCAACACAATCATGCAGAGCTGGGGAGACAAGACAGAGAGAGAGTGGCTAGCTTCCATTTTGCTCTATTTCCTACTGTTCTGAGCAGCAGCAAAAGCCACTTTCTGTCGAGTTTGGTGGGTTTCATGTACTTCCCTGTAGCTTGGTGCTTGTTTGGAGTTGCATATGGATGGAGCGGCTAGCTCAGGGATCCTCTGAGATCTGGCTCTTTGTGGGTATTTGCCTGTGCTTTCTACACTGAAGAGTGCCATGAGTTGTGGACCCAGAAAGCTGGACTGAAATGCCCATTGTGCTGTGTGCTAGCTGTGCAACCCTGGGAAAGCTACTTAACTATTCTGATCTTTAGATTTATACATTTAGATTCTATGATGGTATTTCATTACAGGGATAGTATTAAAATTAATTGAAATAAAGCTGGTAGGGAATTTGGTGCTTGGTAATTACTTAAGAAATGTTCTATATATTCTTGGGACAGTTTGCAATGTAGGATTTCTTTTTCACCTCTTGTTCTTCGAGGACTGCATGAAATTTTCTTTTAAATCTTAAAAAAAAAGTCAAGTAATACATACGTTTACACATTCAAACACTATAGAAGAATATAGTGTGTGAATTCCTGTTTTCTCTAATTCTGCCCAGCAGTGACTTCTATCAGCAGTTTGGTTATATGTCATTCCTGAGTAAATTTTGGTTTGTGTTTCTTAATAAAAGTGAAATTGCACCATACATAGTCTCAAGAAACTTGCCTTTTCACTTAATATAGTATGGCTCTGTCTGAGTCATTATATACACACCTACCTCATGCCTTTAATGACTTAATAGAGTTCCACTGTAGAAGGTGCCAACATTTATTTAACTAATCCCTTCTAGATGGGCATTTGGTATGTTTCCAGGTTTTTGTTTTTGCTCTGTGATTTTTTTTTGTTATTACAAAATTCCTTTATTCGTCTATTCAGCTAGTATTTATAAAGTTGCTTCCATGTGCCAAGCACCATTCTAGAAACCAGGTATAAACAAACAATTCAGACAAGGTCTTTTCTTTCCTGAAGCTTACATTTTAGAGCAGCAATGATGGAAATGTATTCATGCACTGTAGAAATTAGTAGCCTCTAGCCATTTCTGGCCATGAAGCACTTGAAATATGGCTAGTGGGGCTCAGGGCCTCAATTTTAAATCTCATTTAATTTTAATCAATTTAAACTGAAATAGATACATGCGACTAGCAGCTTCTGGGTTGGAAAGTACCTCTCTGAATAGTAAACAACAGACAAATAACTGCACCACCTATTTGAAGAAAATGCAAAATGCTCTAAAGGATGTATTAATGGTATAATGGGCAAGGGAGGGGTACATTTCATATTTATAATCATTTCCTTTTTAATGAAGGTATAACTTACATCCAGTAAAGTGCATGCTTCTTACGTTTATCACTCAAAGAACTTTTATACCTGTTATACACCTGTGCAGCCACCACACAGATCAAGATGTAGGCCAATTCTTGTACCCAAGAGAGTGCCTTTTAGTTGACTGTAAGGGGAGGCCCCCTTAAGGAAGTGTCTTTTGAGCAGAGACCTTAATGATGAGAAGCAGCTGGCCATGGGAAGATCAGACAGCTGACTTCAGATGCGAACATGCTCACTGTCACCAGGCAGCAGGTGATGGGTGCCATTCAGAACTCCCCTTTTGGTGACTTATCTTGGTGCTCATTATGAACAGTAGCTCCCCAAGCATCCCTAGCTCTTGTCAAATTCAAATTTTGTGCTGAAGTTGGGAAAAGTCTAGAGAGGCATAGGGCTGTAAATTGCCATGGAGAGAAATCCTGTGAGGTCAGTATCATTCAGTACTCTAAGAACCCACTCAACCAGCATAGATGGGAGAAGAAAAATTTCTCTGACAGCACCTATTGTTCAGTCAAGAGAATGACTCTTAGTTTTTTCTCTACTCTTCCTTAGAAGTTTGTCCTTCACATACAGAGCTTTCCCACAGAGGATGAACACTGTAAAATGAGAATTGTTCAAGGGTTTTTAAGATACTTGCCAAGTGAGTGGTGACAAAGATGGGTTTGTTTGGATATTCTCTTGGCTGTCAACTTCTCAGCACAAAAATTTGCTGGAGACAGTGTTTTGAAAATGACTTTGGAGAAGGTGAACTTGAGCTTAGTGTAATTAAAATTTCCAGGGTTGGCTGAACTGCTCTTGATTGCCAAATCCACCCTGCCAAGGGGAATAGTTATCACACTTGCCCATCAGCTTCTCTTCATTTTTATCAGTGCCATTCCCAACTTACCTGTCACCTGTGGTTGCAGCTGAGAATCATTTGACCCCCTCTCTGCCTTCCTAAATCTAGTATGTTTTCATACAGGCACCAGCCATACTTCTATGCCATAGTGTATCTGACAGCTGTCACTTCTTTCTCATCTCACTGCCACCACCCTAGTTTCAGGTCCAGCAATTCTTGTCTGGCTTGTGGCATAGCCTTCTGGCTGGCTCTCCTGTTTCTGCTTCTCCTTCAGTCCATCCTCTGCTTCTGGCCAGATCATTCTTCCTGGAGTCCAGCTGTTACCCTCCTAATCAGTGATTCTGGCTGTGTCCTCAAAAGACACCCTCTCTAGCCCCTGGCCCTTTATGCTTTGCCCAACTTCTAGGCTATAACGGGTAAAAACTCAAATCTCATTGGCATCTTGTTGACCTCAGCTTCAAGCCTGGAAATATTGTGTAATGTCCCTGAGCTGTGTACCCAGTGGACTTACTTACGTAGATTATAAGGTGCTTAGCACTGTGCCTGTGACATAGAAAGTAATCAATAAGTGGCAATTGCTGTGACTATTAGAGTCTCATTCCCTCTTACCCAAATCCTCTCCTTGCTAAACTCTAGTTGCTGTTTCATGAGCAACCTTAACATTTCCCCCCACTTCTGACTTTGCTTATGCCTTGTGCCCACCGGGACACCCCTAATCCACCCTCCATGAAGAATGGGGCCTCCTCATGTTTCTGTATCTTGCTCCAGTGAAGCTGGGGTAGCAGTTCGCCATATTCTTCTATGGCCCAGATGTTTTCCCACATGTCACACCCCTGAACCAGATTGTTGGCTCATTGAAGAAGGAACTGGTCTTGTCCATCTCTGTATCCCCTGGCTCACACTAGGCCCCAGTAAATATTGGTTAATGAATGTTACTTGTTGTTTTGAGAACCCTCTTTCCCTGTGGTCCTGAGGCTGAATCTAATCTTCCAAAATGACTGTTTTAATATGTTGTCCACTGTTACAGAAAAAAGAGGAAGAAGTGAGATTCAAGAGATGGTGAAGAGTTCTCTGCAGTGATTGATACATTTGATTAAGGGAGGCTAGATTGGGTCCATGGAGTGGACTTGAAGAAGTGGTATATTGAAGCAATGATTTGAAGGAAGAAGTAGGAGAATAAGGGTTGGTGCCTAGTCACTGGACTGATGGAGAGGGATGATGTTGCCAAACTTCAGCACATCGGTCTGGAGGGGACGTGCAGAGTGACGTGGAGTCATGACACCGTCTCACGCTTCTCACAACAGAAGTCCTCTTTCACCTGGTTTGCACCAGTATACGCAGAGCAGTTGTTATTTATTTTTTTCAAACAAAAAAGGAAAGACATGTGTATTTCAAGGTAATTTTCTCAAACACACATGAATCACAGATTTGGTCAATTTTCCAAAAATTAGATAAAAAGTTACATTAATAGGCTAAGAATCGGGAAAGTAACTAACATATTGAACAACTGCTATGTACCAGAGAGTGTACCTGGCACTCCTTTTGTCTCTTTTAGATCTTCCCCATGCCCTTGATGTAGATGTTATTAACCCATTTTACAGATGTAATCGCTGTGATTAAGGGGCTTCACCAAGGTTCCACAACTTATTTTATCTTTTAGACTCCAACACCTGTAATTTTACCTTGCCATTAGGATTATATCTCTAAATTTTTAAAGTGGATTTTACTTTTAAAATAGTTTATTTCAGCTTCCTTGCAGTTGTATGCATGTATACACATTGACACACATGCACACACATGCATACTCCCAGCGCGATTTGCCTATGTGACATATTACAGGTGTTTGTTCATCTGGGAACTATATCCATATCATTTATCAAATCAGGGCTACATGCCAACCCCTCCCCAAGGTCGGTCACGGGCTGTGGTGAGGGTGATCTGAGTTAAATGAATTCTCCTATGCAGTAGTGATCCGACTCTTGAGGTGCTGACGGGATGGCTAGGGATCTGGACAGATGGATGCTCACCTGTCAGGTGAGGATACAGCTCTAGCCAGAGCTAAATTCTTCACAGATGAGCTGAAATGCTTCCACTTTTACTGCAGCCGCTGCCCCTTTGGAGCCAGAGGTGGCTGCGGTTATAAGTTGATCTTCGTCCTGACAGCTCCCTGCCTGGATGGTTTGCCTGTCTTCCTGGCATGAATGGGGAGGGTGTTAACTAAATGCTCAGGGGATGGACACTGAGGATCTACCACAGCACATTTCACATGCCATTGAAGAAGGATGGAAAGAGACTAGCCAGATGCACCTCAATTCAGTAAGTTTGATTCAGTAAGCACGACCCAGGCATACATAGGAGGAGTGAGAACAGCGAAGGGATTGGGCCAGTATCTGCCTTCCTTATAATAGAGAGAAGCTAAAACAATACAAGACCAGTCTCATTCATTCATTCATTCATTGATTCATCACACGTTTATTTACTGAGTTTCTGCTGTATGCCAGCCAGCCCCACATGAGATACTGGGGTCATAATTATGAGCTTAGATACTGTCCCCAGTCTCTTGGCCTTTCCAGTGTATTGGAGGATCAATTCAATCAGCAGTGACAGTGACATTAGGGAAATGTCTGTCTGGTTTGCAGAGTCAGGGGAGGCTTCCCTGGAGGGGGTGGGACTTGAGCTCTGCCTATAGGGGCCTAGGGAGAATCAAACTGGAGGGAGGACTAAGTAAGCAGCTCACATGGTGGACTGAACTGTGTCCCTCAAATTCATATGTTGAAAGCCTAGCTCCCAGTGTGACTGTGTTTGGAGATGGGGCCTTTAAGGAGGTCATTTAGGTTAAATGAGGCCATGACGGTGGGACCCTAATCCAGTGTGACTGGTGGTCCTTATAAGAAGAGGAAGAGACACCAGGGATGTATGTGCACAGAAGAAAGGCCATGTGCGGACATGTAGAAGGCAGCTGTCTGCAAGCCATGGAGAGGGGCCTCAGGAGAAACCAAACTTGCTTATACTGTGATCTTGGACTTCTAACCACTAGAACTGTGAGCAAATACATTTCTGTTGTTTAAGCCTAGCAATGTGTGGTGTTTTGTTATAGCTGCCCTAGCAAATGAACATACTGGTGCACAGTGAGAGAGATTTGGCTAAAGGTATTTTGCCTGCAACAACCCAGACTGTAAGCTCTCTGAGGGCAGACACTAGGCCTGTTCCCCAGCACCCAGCACACTGCCTGATGCCTGACAGGTGTTTTGTAAATACTGGCTGAGTGAGCTTATGCATGAGTGAAAAGGATGAGGAAAGAGAATGGAGAGACTGCAGAGCCCGTGTGAACAACTGGGATTTTATCTCATAGACATTGAGAAACATTAGGGAAGAACTTGAAGGTCGTGCTTGGGAAGATTTCAGGGGGAGTTTGGGGTGGGGTGAGGGCAGCAGTATAGGTGAGAGAGCTGGAATGAGAGAGCACAGTAGCAATGCAGGCATCTAGTGATAAGCTTCCACTCTGGGGCTAATGGGAGGGAAAAATGAGCACAGATACAAGGAAATAGAATCAGAGGGATTGAATTTGGTCGGCACCTGGATCTGATCTGGTTGACTCATTTCCCAGGTGGCATGAATCCCAGATGGCTCCGAGGGCAGAGGCTCCCCTCTGTGTTTGGTAGAGTGGTGTCTACTATCCCAGTGACACAGTGGGTCATGACTGTCTGAGGCTCCCAGGATGCGCTGTGGTCCCCTGCACCAGTCACGACAGAGCAGTTGCTGCTGTCCCCATTTGGTGGGTGAGGTAGCTGAGGCACGACCAGGCCAGGTGTCCTGCCCAAGGTCACACAACCTGTTAATAACCAGATGGCACTGAAGATCTCCAGTCTGCTCCTCCTCCGGTTGAGGGTCACTTTCTAGGGAATAAAATTGCCTTCCTCAATCAGCAGAAATGAACGATGATGTTATTTTAGCCTAGTTTTCAATGGGAAGGAATGGCATTTTTTGGATTCAATTTTAAAGATACTAGAAAAGTTAGGTCATTTTTTTGGTCCTTTAGGTGCTAGAAATTGAGCAGTAATCCAGGTGCCTCTTTCATGGGCATTCCCATTTATTTGAAAGATTTGTGTAGATGGCATGAGGACAGCTCTGAACAGAAATAAAATCGATTTTCTTCAGCCTTCCAGCTCTGTCCCAGACTGGTTTCCAGAAACCAAATTACTAAGTTCTCAGCCCAAAGGAGGGCTGCCATTTCAAAGGAAGCATATGTAGTGCCTGCTTCCTAGCTGGTATCCTGTGTAGGTATCTCTGAGTTGGCATATTTGTTAAAGCCCTTTTGCCTACTTTCTTTAAACTTCCCTTTTTCCTATTGGTCTGTACTCTTTCATCATTCCTCTCTTAAACCGTCCAAAGTGTGGTTTTAAATGGGAGGGAAGAGAGTGGCACTGCCACATAGGTTGTTCGACATTTGTTAATAATGTAATTTTGATGCCTTATTATGTTGGATTATTTATTTATCCTTTTAGCCTCTGCTTCTTTGTCTTGAACATTAGGATGACAATAGTAAAACCTTTGGTGAGGATTATGAGACAGAATGCACTTGAAGTATTTACCATAGCTCTTAGCCCACACTGAAGTATTAGATGATCTCTATTATAATTCTTAAATGATTCCCTTTCTCCATTTGGCAAAATCCTTTAGGTGGAATATTTGGGGGATAAAGGAGGGTCTGGGGGAGCTTGAGTGGCTGCTGCTAGTTCATTTGAGTTTACTCAGTTAACTGATAGTCACATAAAATTCCTTCAAATTTAAACATTTGTTTCTTCCTAAAAGAAAGTTGGCTTTTCTGTTTTAGAGGTACAGTCAATGTAAACTACCACATCTTCCTTTGTGTAGTAACCCTGGAGGAAGTACTTTGACTTCATTCCACACATTAAATTATAATTTACAGGAATCTGCTGTGTAGACATCAGGCTAAACCTTTTGTGTGATTCTAAACACCTCCCTGCAAATTGGATTTTGGCTTGAATAAGTTTTGTAAATTTCATTTATTACACATTGTGGCATCCCCTAAAACCACCAGGAAAAAAACCCCTGGTTACCTAGAGGTGAGGTCCAATTAATCAAGGATTTCCAAGTCACGTCCTGGTCTACTTTGCTCCTGAGCTTCGATCAGATTCTTTCATCCATGCCTGAGGTTTGAATCCAAATAGTGACATCTCTGACTCCCATCCTCGGGACATTAATTTTTAATCTTCCTTCACTTTGGGATAATTAGAAAGAGAGGAATCTGGAGGTTGGGAAGGGAAACAGGAGAAGATGCAAATGGCAGAATGAGAGTGGATGTTTTTACAATGCAGCCTCTTTGCAATAGAGGATGTTTTGCATTTGCATTCCCAGTTCACTGGGGTTGGCGGGTATGGAGCAGAGGCAAGGACTGGGACTGGGGCAGGTGGCTGATAGAGCCAGAGAGGTGGTTCCTGATTTGGAAACTGGGGATCACTTGGGTGCTGAGCCAGAGCTATGTAACTGTATGTGTTAGAGATGGAGGTTGAGAAATATGCTTGGGGATACGTACCTGGGGCTTTCTCCCTTGGCTAAGCTGAGTAAGTACAGACAAGGTCACTCCAAGCCTTGTCCATCTTCTACATCCACACTCCCTTGAACCTCTGTGGTCACAGCGGGACTTAGGGACAGGACTCAACATCTGGATTACAAGAAGCAGAATCCTATGTCTTTCATCCCTTGTGAAGTGGTCCCAGAGGTACCAATCTGGACAGGTGGGAAATGTGGTGCCTTTATGTTTGGAATCCAGGTTTTTGCTAACTTCTTAGGTAGGCGAGTGAGGTTCCTTTAGCACTCCTGCCAAAGGGTAGAATGTAGATGAGAGACTCCTTCAGAGTGTGTGATTCTAAGTTTAAATTAAAATATTTCTATCTCTTTTTTCACTGACATAATTAGAAAATACAATAAGCAAAAACCCCTAATGACATAGGAAAATCTTCTTGAAAGCCAGAAAGTAGAACAAAGAATTGTAGTTCTTACATCTTATACATCTAACTTATATAAACCTGTATTGAATTAATTGCCTCAAGTTTCTCTTCCCTAACCATTCAGTTTCATGTTTATTTCTATGTTCCTAACACATATTACATTGCTTGCCATATTGTAGATGGTCAGTACAAATTTGTTCAATGGAATGAAAGCCAACATTCTCCATGGTGGTGGGGGTAAAAGGGAAAGCCGTGCTGTCCTCTGTCTGAGCTGAACTTGGTGATGAGAGCTGTACGATCTTAGAAAGGAGATTTTAACTGATTTTATGATGGGAGAGAGGGTATCTGGGAGGACTGCTTTGATGTGAATATCCTGAATATGTGTGTCTTTATGTGTGTGGGTTTAGCTGCAAAGACCCAGTCTTATTATTGTGAATCTATTATTCCCTTCCCTCCCCCCAGCAGAGATGTGCTTTTTTCCTGTGAGTTTCCATGGGTGACAGGTGACCTGGAAGGTCATTTCACTGATGTCTGCCTGAGCCGATCATTTGGAGGTGAGATTAGAGGCAAGAACAGGTGGCTCAGATGTACCCAAAAGGGCATGTTCTGCATAAATCAGTGCAAAGTATGCCCTTACATGTTGCAGCACAATGGGACAAATTATGAGAGCAAGTAATGGGGAGTCAAGGAGGGAGACAGTGTCCTGTTGAAGTCCCTGGAATGTTCTGAAATAGAGACAAATGATGTAGTCATTGATTAGAAATGCTTGGGCTTGCCGGGGCCCTTCTACCCAGAAGAGAAGGTGTATGATGTTAGATGTATGGTGTTACTCTTCCAGATGATTCTTGCAGAGAAATGGGCTAACATTCAAGAGAAACAGCTTTGTGCGAAGAGGCACTGATTAAAGTTCGTCCTGTGAGTGTCAGCCAGGGTGGTTTGATCCTGGTATGATCCAGTGACCTCCCTCGGTCCATTAGACCGCAGGCCCCTGTTGTGGTTAGATTATTATTCCATAAATAGTCATTTCCCCCTTGTTTACATCCCCACGAGAGGAGGGTCTGTTCCTGGGCATGGTCAGTGACCTGCTGGACCAGTGAAGTGTGGATGGAAGTTCCGTGTGCCAGTTCCAAGCCTAGGCCTTAAGAGGCATTATTTGTTTTGACTTGAACTTCTGGGAGCTTCTTATTTCCGCTGTCAGAAGACCATGTTGCCATTCCATCCTGCGTCTCAGAAACCCATGGAGAGACTTGAAGCTAAGGCGCCTAGCAAACATGAAGACCTGGGAGTGGAGCTAAATGCTTATTTGTGTATGCCCCTGAGATTCATTTGGTTGTTTGTCATGCAGCAAATGCTAACCAATACACCCTGGAATCATACAGACCTTTACTGGGCAAAGCAGGTTTGTCTTGTATGATGGTTAATATTTACCTCATAATACAGTTGACAGAAAGTAATTTGATGTAGGGCTTCTCAAAGTTTGGTTAGAGCATTTGCATCACAATTACCTGAAAAATCTTCCCTGATCCATACCCAACAAATTAGAGAATCTGGGGTTAGGGCCCAGGAAGCTGCATGTTAAATAAACATTCCAGTGATCCTAATGTATACTGAAGTGTAAGGTTTCCTTTCACAATGGATTAAAACCGGCGACTACCTCTGTTAACACCCAAATCTGGGGTCTGCAGGAACAGGTTGGTGGAAAAGGGTTTTTTAAATTGCAAAGAGTTTCACTTAAGTCCCGTAGGAAAAAAAGAGGTTTGTTTGTTAACAGAAAGGATGCCTGTGCTTAGGAACACAGAGAAATGTAAAGAACCGGACTTTAGGGAAGGGCAGGAAATGAGACAACTCCAGGTTCGGGCCACACATTCCTCCCTCCGCTCTCAGACCACTTCTCTGCCTCTCCGTGCATCTGTTCCTTTCTCTTCTTCCTAGCACCCTCTGTTGCTGCTGCTCGTAGTTTCTTTATTTTTCCTTTTAACTTCTGTCCACCCTCGCCTCTGTCCACCATCACTACCACTGTTCACTGAGAACTTCCCTTTCTGTTTCTTAGTTCCGAGTCATAAAACAATGTGATCAGCCCACCTCATCTTGTCCAGCTTAGAATCAAGCCCAGAGAAGCAGATTAGCCTCTGGACTGGCCACTCGTGAGTTATGTGTCTATTCCTGGGCCAATCAAATGTGCTGTGGTGGGTGGGGTCGGATGGGCTAAAACCTAGCCTTTGAAGGACCATTACTCCAGGAGGAAGTGTGCAGTGATTGGCCACCTCTATTCTATTGGATAGAATTTAATGGAAAGAGGACAAGGGGTCATTCTCTGGGTGGATGGTCAGGGGAATGATGGAATCATCTGCTAAATGTTTGTCTTTCTCACTAGCTCACAGACCAATACAGCAACCAGGCATTACATGAATAATGAAACAGAAATCTACTTAGATTCCACAAATTAACAAATGGAATATACCAGGGAAGATGGAGCTTTCCACAGCGGAAAACAGGAAGCCAAATGGCAAGGTGGACAGAACTCTGGCAATTAGAACAATCTGGGTTTTGATCCCTGCCACAGAAGGTACTGGCTTTTTGATCTTGGGCAGTTCTCTGATCCTCACTGCCTTGTCTATAATATGTGGATACTAAAAGTTTCTACCTCACAGGTGATATTAAGTGAGTTAATGTATATAAAGTACTTGGCACAGCTCCTTGTGTATGTATGGCATTAGTGCTGGCCAAAAGTGAGATCTCCTTATCTGTCTCTGAGCTCATTCTAAGTGGTGAGAAATTGCACTTTGTTCTTGAGGTCTTAGTGGGTCTGCTTTGGGACCATCATCCTTGTCTGCAGATGTCTGAGGAACAGTCACACTTTTGAGAGGACTTGGGTTCCCATCCCAATCTATCACTTGGAACAACAGCTATGACTGAGTCCTTTCCTTCCCTGGGTCTCAGGTCCTGCTGGACTGGTGTGAGGTTGACTCATTGGTCTAGCCTTGGCTGGTATTTGGTAAGTGGGTCACTTTAGGGGGATCCTCCTGCTTGGGAGGCAGAGCAAAGGTCCCAGTGTGAAGTATCTTCCTCCCCGTCTGCCTTCCATGATCCTGAGACAACATTCACAGGTTCCAGGGATTGGATGTAGATGTTGGCTTACCACAAATGGTTTGATTGAATTAATAATATATACCAGTTTATTAAAATGGATAAATAGGTGTTAGCCAGGAACAGGGTGAGGGAAAGGAACATGCAAAGGCACATGGAGTTTCCATGTCCTCCCTGGGTAGGCCATCCTCCCAGCACCTCAGTGTGTTTATGAGCCCTGAAGCTCTCAGAACCTCATTGCTTAGGGGTTTTTATGTAGGTTCCATTACATAGGCACGATTGATCAAATCATTAGCCATCAGAGAGTAACTCAGTCTCCAGCCCCTCTCCCCTCCCTGGAGGTTGGAGGGGTTGGGGATTGAAAGTTCCCGCCCTCTAATCACATGCTCAGTTCCTCTGGCAGCCAGCCTCTTCCTGAAGCTACCTGGGTGCCCACCTACTGTCATCTCATTAGCATAAACTCAGGTGCACCAAGAGACTAGACCTTCCTCTCACCCCATCACTATGCAAGTTCCAAGCATTTTAGAAACTCTGTGCCATGAACCAGGGATAAGGACTGACTTCCATACTATGTCACAGTATCATAGAAGCCGTAATTGGTTCTTTTTACTCTGTCTTTACTGTCTTCCTACAAAAGGAAGCCCCTCTTCCTGACAAAGGGATTCCCACCTACTTTCTTCTCAGACAAGTGGCCAGAATTCACCTCTTAGGGCAACTGAACCTCCTTGCCTAGTTTTCTGAAGGCAGTCAGTGTCACCCTGTCTGTCCCTGTCTTCCAGCTTTAATTCTATTTATGCGTGAGTGTGTCTTTAGCTCCTCTTAGTCCATCATGGTACCTTTGTGTCCCCCACCATGTCCTCCCAGAGCCCTCGAGCTCCTACACACAGCAGGCAGTCAGTGTATGTTAGAATGAAGGCCTACAAGGCGGGCACAGTGACCTGCAACTGACAGGTGCCACCGTAGCAGTAACAAGAACAGTGTTCATACATAAACTTCTTGGTTTGCGAGGTGCAAGAGTGAAGGATCCATTTTCCATTGTGGAAAAGAGTTGTTGGCTTTGCGTATGTCATCTTGGAGCTCCTAGAGAACTTCGGGAAATTGTGATCTCGTTACTTTTCATGAATTTGTTCACTGTGCAAAGCTAGATTTACTCACACGATGTTCTGACTTTTGTTTTCTCCATCTTCCATAGGAAGATCTCTGGGCAAAATTTTATCATTAAGGGCACCTGAGCTTCCTTTTAAGGGCAAGATACATCTCTCCCTCTTTAGGAAAGAATGAACTAGAAGTGATTCCATCTGAGGTACTTTTTCAGGTGTGTTAAGAGACCGATTCCATGGATCTGAATGACAGAGTATGTCGAGAAAAGAGCCTGTGTTTGGGCTGTCTCAGACAGGACTGACCTTCCTCATGGAAATAGACCTGGGAGCTGCCCACCTGCACCTTATTTCCCCCTTTTCTCCAACCAGCCACCCCTAGCCACTGTTCAAGATTCATTTCATATTTTTATCCACTTGAAACCTACCTTCTCTTCTCTCTTGTTCTTTCTTCTCTGACTCTTCAGCAGTCTCTCTCGCTTTCCTACCTGATACATGTAGCTTAAGAGCGTGAGCTGAGATGAATGATGAAAATCCCAGCTCTGTGACCTTCAGAAAGTGACTTCTCCTCTCTGTGCCTCAGGTTCCTTTTTTGTTCAGTGGTAAAAACAATAGCTGCTTATTATGAGGATCAAATTCTCGAGCTAATACAAGCATTTAGCAGGTATCCATTAGATAGTAACAATTCAGCAAATACTGACTAGGAGCAGTGGTAGTGATAACAATGGTAGTTGTGTTCCCAATTAGAGAGGAAAATGCTAGAGGGCAGGGACTGAGGCTTTTATATATATATGTATGTATTTTTAAAAAATCCTCCAGAATCAATTATAGTGCTAAAGTCACAGCAGCACTCCATAAATAGCTAATGGATTTAAAGAGATTCCAAATTTCATGCTTTCCTTTCTATCTGCTTTATTAGGATTGCAGTAAATAAGTTTAGTATTTGGCTGATACTTAGACCCATTTTACAGAGTGCATGTGTCAGTGATTAAGTAAAAGGTTTATTCGTAACTGTTTCTCTTCCTAGAGTAAAAGACATCCTGACAAAGTCTTGTGCTTATAAAACTCGTGTTCTTGGCAAACCAACACAAGTGTAAGCCCAAAGGGAGAGCTGCCCTTGCTCTTTTAGTGTGAAGTGAAAACAGGCTGATTCTAGAAGCAGCCAGAGAGGGAGAATTAGAAACAGTTCGGAAGATGGAAAGTCCTGTGGGAGATGTCAATAACCAAAATCATCTCTCATTTCAGCAGCCACTAGAAAGAACTCCAGCTGGTCCCTTCCCCTGGAGGGGTGACCTCTCCCCTGTGCTGGCTTGATGGGTCCAGAAGGGGTGAGGAGGGAGCAGTCATCATGGGTCGGGTTACCAGCAGGCATGACGTCAGGCCAGCTCCAGTTCCCGAGAGCCGGGTACTGGCCTTCAGGAGAGGCAGCAGCTGCGCCTGAAGCCTGTGCACCCTCCACAGAGCCCTTTTAGCTCTGAAGCTCAGGGTGACAGAAGGAGGGTGTAGGTGGCTTCCCCTCACTTGTAGGGGAGCCAGCACTGCTCTTCCTGCTCAGTTCTAGCAGGGTCACCTCCCTGCAGCTTTCCCTGAAAGGCCAGCTTGCAGAGGGGAGCCAAGAGCCCCTCAGGCAAGAATGTGTGTGGCTGAGTTGAGGCAAGGCTTCAGGTCCCTGGGATGGGCCTGCCAGAGCTGCCAGTGGTGGATGGGAGGCAGAGGGATGTGCTGGGAAGAGCTGGATCTGGAATGGGGTAGACCCTGAAAGAAAACCTAGATCCATTTCTTAGGATGAGACTGTATGCAAACTGCTTCTCCTCTCTGAATCTTAGTTTCCTTATCTGTAAAATGTAGAGAATAACACTTTTCAGGGTTTTTTTTTTGAGAGGCGAGCACTGAGACTGTCACAGAGTGAGAGCCAATATATGGCAGCTCCTTGCTATGCCCTCACCTTCCCTCCACTCCTAAATTTAAAGAGACAACTAGCTAGAGTCTAAGAGCTACAGTAGAGTAGTGGCTAGACTTTTCCAATGATGACTTCTGGAAGCTCTTCACTTTTTGTTTGGGGCACTGTTGGGAGCAGGGGTCTTAGCTCTGCGTAGATTCCCCCTTTGGTATCTGGGTCTTTAAATATAGAGTCATCATGTGCAAACAAGGGCACTGGGGCCCAGAATTGCCACCCCCAGAGTGATAGAACCAGGACCATGCCTTGCTGTGGGTCATGTATCACCATTTGTCGTTTCCTGACCTTAGGATCTTCTCACAGCCTCTGAGCATTGCACCCGCTGTTCTCTCTGCCAAGGACAGTCACCCTACCAGTGATGCTGAACTGTGTGTTCTCCTTGAAGGTTCAGACTGGGAATCACCTTCTCTGAGAAGCATTCTCTGACCACTTCCCCGTCCCCAGCCACAACTGGGTTGGAACCTGTCCTCTATGCTTCCAGGGCCCCTGGAGCTGCCCTCCCTGGTGGACTTCTCGTACTCCATTGTCTGTGTCCCCTACATGATCCCTTGTCTGTGTCCCCTACATGACAAGGAGATTTTCAAGGATTTAGACCAAGTCTTATCCATTTTTGTAATTCTGGACTCATGTCTGGCACATTGTAGATGTTCCAAGAATATTCATGCAGTGAATGAATGAGTGAATGAACAAAAAATAGCAAGGATATAGGGTGGTAGCTTTTCCAGAAAGGTTCCCACTGGCTCTGTTAAACAAGATAGCAGATCTCCAGCCCATCTGCTCTTGGAGCCTTCTCTGTTTCCCTCTGGGATGGTCACCCTCCTAGTAACTCAAAGTGCAGCCACCCACTGCCTGAGCTGCATGTCTATCCTGTGCGTCCAAAGAGCTAGAAAATCTCCCAAAGTGAGGCTTGGAGAAGCCTGATATTTAGGGTCTTTATGTAAGACAGCCCCTGCAACTCTCTTTTGGCTGTCCTTGGCGGAAATACCCTTTATAGTCTGAGTTCCCAGAAGATGTGTTAATGGAAGCATTGCTATATTGCACTCCAGAGCTTAGTATAAAAAACTCTGGTGTGCTTTCATTCATTCACTCATGCATTCATTGAATGTGTTCCTCCTTCCATTAGGACACATAATCACAAAGTGACTGTATATGACTTTATCACTCACACAGCTCCTGTGTCACTCAGAGCAGGCAATTAGATTTTTCCCAAAGGCCAGATTTGGGCATCAGGAGGGCAGGCTGATGGAGCATTGACAAGTGTTCTAATGTCAGCTTTCAAATATGCAGTAGAATCCTGAAGTAATATGCCCTCCATCCCTCATGTATACACATGCCCTCATGTCCAGTAGCAGATATGGAAATACAACGGCTTTTGTGTGTCCCCACAGGGCAGGGAATAGTCAGCCAGACCCAGAGGCCCTGCAGGATATGAAGCCCTAAGAAAAGCGGCCAGGCTAATTTTGCTCCCATACAGACACAGACAAGCAAGCTTCCTCCTGGTCTCCTTGTTTGTCTCTGCACAAAGTCAAGAAAACTAGTGGGACATTGAATGGCACCAAGCTTCCCTAAAGTGCTTCAGTAGGATTGTAAGAATCTGGATCTATGGTTTGTGTGGTCTTGGACAAATCTTTTCACTACTGTGAGCCTGTTTTCTTGTTTGTATATGAGGGTAGTAATCCCAGCCCTTTCTCCCTAAGATTGTGGTGAGGATTAAATGAGATAGTGTTTGTGAAAATGAAAAGGATACTAACAGCTAATGTTCCTTAGATACTTATTACATACTAGGCACTGTTAGAGTTTCTGTTTCACAATTAAAGGGCCTGAGACTCAGGGAAGTTAAGTGTTTTGCTCAAAATCACACAGCAAATAAGTGATAGAACACGGATTTGTTGTCTGTCTAACCCCGAAGCCTAATTTAATTGCTCTGCCGTACACTATTTCAGACTTGAGCTGTGTGACATTTTATCTGCCACTTCCCTCTCTGGTCTTCAGTGGTACCATCTGAAAACAGCAGACTTGGCCTGTATTAATGCTAAGGTCTCTTTCAGCTCCAAATTCCTGATTTCATTTTATCAAAGGACACATACACACACCACCCTACAACTCTTGTTTCTTCAAGTCTGTTCTTCTTTGCATATGGAAGGGCTTGACCATTTTCAGCATTTAGCTGAGAAGAGCTGGAGGAGCGAGCAGATTGCAAAGCCTCTAAATAGGAGAGCTGAGCCTGCCTAAGTGGGAAATGGATGTTGTAATACAAAGGCAGTTAGCAGGGTCCGTGGAGGTTTCAGCAGGATGTAATTATGGTTCTTTAAAAAAAGGCTCGCATATGTTTTTGAACAAACTTAACAGATGCCCGGATGTCATGTTTGTATTCTTTAGGGAGTCTAAGATGACTAATTTTCTACAGCAAGTTTGCATAGCACATTGAAACGACCCACTGCAAATCAATTCCTAGGGTGCAACTTAATGAAAGTTTCCATTGATGATTCAGATTAATAATCTAAAACCCTTTATAAAATGACCACAACTTCTTTTCTGCCTGGTCTACTCTGTGTTTGATAAACTAGATGGATTATCCTCTCTGTAGTTATAGCTTAATATGATTCCTTTTTCCATGCCTGTTTACAGGGATTGAGGGTTTTAATGCTGTGTGGTTCATTTCTGGTGCAGCATCCTTTGCAAACTTTTGTGACTTCTGTAGAGATTTTCTTTGAGCTCTGTACCCTAGGGAGATCCTCTGGGTAGTTCACTACCATTTTATTGTAGAATTAAATGCACATTGATTGTGATGATCTGAAGAATCAATGTCCAGTTAAAGCAGTTTGAGGGCCATTTCCATACCCCAGCACACTTCACCTGGAAAAGACTTTTGGAAATCCATGTCCTCCCAAAGGTGTTGAGAATATCGAGCAGCTGCATCAGGAAATCGAAAGATAACAAGCCTAGTTTCCTTTGGTGGGCACCTTGACATCTCTTTTCTTGCTGGAACTCTAATCAGGCTGATGAATTTCCAATCAAATCTTAGGCATTGAGTGGCTTTCATTACTAAGATCAGCTTGCAGCCTTCTGGGTTCACTTCTCTGTACTGGTTGCCTTGGAGCCAAGAAGTTTGCCTTGTAATGATAAACAGCTGAAGACAGTTGTAGATGGACATCTTGCACATGTCTGGTTTGGACAGAATGTCAGCCTTTCTATTGCTTCCAACAATTCATAACCCTCCATAATTTCATAGCCATCGATTTCCCCTTCTCGCTGACACACTCACACACTCTCTCACTGGCCTATTGCCCATATTCCGTAATTGTGCCAGTCACCCCTTTGACCTTTCCTTTGCTGAGCCTGATTAATAATGTACTCAACACAGTTCCCTCTTGCATCAAATACCAATTTGGCCTGAATGGGTGAAAGAATGGCTAATGAGGAAATGGTTAAGTCTTCTTATTAGACAAGCCTTTTTATTGAGCTGTTCTTAGGAGATAGGGGCAGAGAAGAAGCTGCACTGTAACATTCTGCTCAGCAAATTTTTCTCAAACCCTGCAGCAGAGTCTGATTCTAATTAGATGCAGTTTTTGTGCAGGAGAGGGTATATTATCTTTTATCAGGGGACTCTGAGCAGTAAAGGCCTCATATGACACAGCTTGGTGGCATGTGTTTGCCCACTTCTCAAATGTTTCTGCTTAATATTTTGGCCTGAGAGGAGAGTAATTACAACATGGGGTGAACTATTTATTTAGGAAGGAAGAAGGAGGAAACTAGTCCTCTCTTTCCTCTGAAACTTCCTTTGTGCCCTGGAATGGCCCCGGAAATTGCTAAGTCAGAGGATGGAGTTGGGTAACTACATTGCTGAACGTGGCGTCCACCCATGCTGGCTCCCCATCATGCACAGATACGTGGTGCTTCAAAAGCCAGGTTTGCTGACAGCTAATGTTAAGGGGACATGTGCCAGGAGATGTGGCTTCCAAGCTGTTTAACAGCAGCCAGACAGGTTCTCCAACTTTGAGCTTTGGGAGGATTCCATGACTCCCTGGGAAGAGGTGTTTCGTTGAGATGCCTGAAGCCTCAGAGAATGTCAGAGGTGGGGATTCCTTGAGACAATCTAGTATAAGCCCCCATTTCACGGTTGGAAGACTGGGAATCTCAGATACCAAGTTGTCCTCTATAATCCTTGCCATCATCAGAAAAGATTTGCAGAAAAGTGAAAGCAACTACATTAACCAAGTTTTATTGAGCACTTATTATGTACTATTCTGTATTACTCTGTGCTAAGAATTCTACATACATTATTTCATTTAATCTTCAGAAAAATTTCAGCAAGTAGGTACCATTTCCAATCTCCATTTTACTGATGGGGCAGTTCTGTTTTGAGAGAATAATGAACTTTCAGAGGAGCCAAGACTCAAATCCTCACTGTCCAATGCCAGACTACATTCAGAAGAACCTTCCAACTGAGTCTGGTTTAACTTCCCCACATTTTACAGCTGATGACATCTGTAACTCAGAAAAGGGAAGCAACTTACCCAAGGTTGCTCAGATTGTGGGGAATATTGTTATTGCTACTGAAAGTAGCTAACATTTACTGAGCACCTGCTGTACACCAGAAATTGTGCTGTGTGCTTTACATTCACTTATTTAATTTTTGCCATAATTCTAGAAGAGGGTTAGTATCATTAGGTGAAGTACCCAAGGGCTGGGAAGATTAAGAGTAACTTATCTAGTGCTTGATAGTTAGTCAGGATCTAAGTGGACGGTCTAAAATTTGACTGTCCTAATTCTGCTTTGTGAGGTCTGGCATCTCAGAATCTTTTATAGGCCCATTTCCATATCTCATTTTATCCTTATAGTAACCCTGTAGGTAAGGAATTTGGAGAGTCTGGGTATAATTTTAGCTCTGCTGCTAAATGCATTATGTGCTTTCAGGCAAGCTGTTTTACCCTTCTGTGTGCCTCAGTTTCCTTATTTGTAAAAGAAGGGTAGCCACAGGATCTTGTGCCACATTATTTATGACATAGGATGTTGTGAGAGAGTAAATGTGCATGTGTGTCCCTACCTAAAAAGCAGTGAGCAGAGGATTATTCCACTTTTTTCCCATTAGGTCCCTTTATCCTTTGAGGCCTTGACACTTTCTCCGTTGCTCCATTCATTCAGATCACCACTGGAGGGTCCACATTTGTTGTGAGTTAGATGAGAGCTGGGTTTGTATTTTCTTCAGATGGAGCGTGGCCTGAGTATTAAATGGTTGTCAGCAAGATCTCTTTTCTAGCTGCCTCGGAGGGAC
Organism: Manis pentadactyla; assembly: GCF_030020395.1. Taxonomy (NCBI): domain Eukaryota; kingdom Metazoa; phylum Chordata; class Mammalia; order Pholidota; family Manidae; genus Manis; species Manis pentadactyla. Next base: position 58,708,174 of record NC_080027.1, read on the forward strand.
AATGGGGCTGGGCTGGCAGTGCCCTGTCCAGATGTGGAGGGATGTGAGGGACAATGGAGCTGGGCTGGCAGTGCCCTCTCCAGATGTGGAGGGATGCCTGTAGAGGGGAGCTCTGGGGACTCCAGCATGGAGTCCCCATTCCTTTGTGTTTGAAGGATAGCACATAGAAAATATGGGTTCCAAACTGAGGCAGGCTGAACATGCTTCAAAATCCTGCCCCATTCCCATGAGATGCTGAAAAGACCAGCCTGAGAGGTTTGGTAATAAGTAATATTGAGAAATGTCTGTGGAAACCAGGTTTCAGGACCTCCTGGCCCCATCTGTCAGCAGGGCTTTCTAGTCATTTCACCGCATTTGGCCATTTGGGCTGCTGGGGTTTCTAGGAAAAAAATCATTTTAACTTTCACCAGTCTTCCTGTGTTCTTTTTTGTTGGGCTGGGGAATATTGTTTCTTTCCACAGACTACACTAGTTTTTCCCTTATTTTAAAACTTGCAGCACTTAATTCTCTCTAGGGGAGGCAAATAACAGTTTGAGAACTGACTCTTTGCTGGGCAATAGGCTAAAACTTCTATACTCACTACCCCATTCCTTCCCACAAAAATAGATGGTTCTCTCCTTGCAACATTCACACTTGCTTTTTCTCCCCAAACGTTGATGTTTTGTGTTTTCACTCTCCTTCATTGGCTCCTCCTCTGAATGTCATGTGCCTGCAGTCTCAGTCCTTAGTCCTTTTTCTGCTTCTCTGGATTTTGTAAATGATCTTATCCAACCCTTTGGCTTCACCTTCCTTCCATCTTGCTGCGTGTAACTCCCAAGCTTGTGTCTCCAGACCCAGCTGTGTGCCTGTGCTCTGGACTCACACACCTCACTTGGAATCCCAAGGGGACACATGGCCTCTGTGTGCCTCCCCAGCCTCCCCATTCAATCCCTCCTTTAGGCACAATGACCTTCCTGCTATTCCTTGAACCTGCCAGTGTATTCCCACCTCAGGGTCTTTGCACCCACTATTCCCTTTGCTTCGAAAGTGGTTCCCTCAGTATTCATATGGACACCTTGCTCTTCCTTCAGGGTGCCTCCTCTGAAAGATCTGCTCTGTCCACGTCATCTAAGCCAGTGCCTTCCACAGGATCCCCTTCCTACAGGACCCTACCTCCCATAGGACCCCCTCCCACAGGACCCCACCTCCCACAGGACCCCACCTCCCACAGGACTCCCCTGCTATAGGACCCCACCTCCCATAGGACAACCCCCTCCCACAGAACAACCCCTCCCACAGGATCTCACCTCCCACAGGACCCCACTTCCCACTCTCTATGCTCTTATCCTGCCTTTTCTGGTTTGTGGTCATAGCACTTAACCTACCGGAAATAACATTGCATGCTTATTTATACACTTGTTTTTTGATTGTCCCTCCCCCTGAGATGTAAAACCCACACAGACCAACACATTGTCCTGCTCGCCGCTGCAGCCTCAGCCCCTGGAACATGGCTCATGTGGCCCCGGACCAATAAATGTTTGTTGGATGGTGAATGAAACAATAATACATGAGGTAGGTATCATATCCCGTTTTATAAGTGAGGAAGTAGAGGCTGAAAGATGCACGACACTCCACACCACAGACTTTTTTCCTCTTAGAGAATGTGTACTACTTTTAATCAAGATCACCTACCTGAAAGCAATGCATTGAGTTATTTTGATGATAATTTACAATAATGATAGATCTAAGTTGTCCAGATGGCAAAACTCAGTGTGTACATTTCATAGCACTTATAGTAATATATTAAAACCACAGTTCACCACATGTATCACCTGTCTGTTTTTTCCCCTCCAAAACATGTGCTGTTCTGACTTTATACCTAATCTTGTCCTATTTATTATGTGCACAGTAATTGGCTCCCTTAACTCTTTGTCAGTGCCAGTAAATGACTGTTTATCTGGAAGTCTAAATACCTGTTGCACCCAAAGAGAGTTTTTCTTAGAAGGTTTAGGAATAATTATTTATTTAAAAAGCCCCTCTTCAGTGTCCTCACTGAAGGACAGTTTGTCACAGTGCCTGGTGCGGGGTGGTGGGTGAACTGCAGCTGGCTGGATGGTCACACAGCTCTGTGGTGCATTCTCAGGTGCCACATAGCTGGAGAGCCTCAGCCACTTCTGTGCTTTGCTGAGGCCTGTTGTTTTCATCTTTTATGTTACAGTTTTGCAAGTGTATTTTACATATCCATTTTTTAATCCCCACAATAGGAAGAAACACCAAGGGAATCCAAACAGAAGCTGTTAAGCTAGATCAACTCCTTTTTTTAAAAATCATGTCTCTTTTTTTGTTTTTTATTAAGGTATCATTGATATACACTATTATGAAGATTTCACATGAAAAACAATGTGGTTGCTACATTCACCCATATTACCAAGTCCCCCCAAACCTCATTGCAGACACTGTCCATCAGTGTAGTAAGATGCCACAAAGTCACTACTTGTCTTCTCTGAGCTAGTCTGTCTTCCCCATGATCTCTCCCACACCATGTGTGCCACATATGATGCCCCACAATCCCCTTCTCCCTCCCTCCCCACGCACCCTCCCATACCTCTCCCCTTTGGTAACCACTAGTCCCTTCTTGGAATCTGTGAGTTCACTGCTATTTTTCTTTCTTCAGCCCTGCTTCGTTGTTATATTCCACAAATGAGGGAAATCATTGGTATTTGTCTTTCTCCGCCTGGCTTATTTCACTGAGCATAATACCCTCTAGCTCCATCCATGTTGTTGCAAATGGGTAGGATTTGTTTTCTTCTTATGGCTGAATAATATTCCATTGTGTATTTGTACCCCATCTTCTTTATCCATTCATCTACTGATGGACACTTAGGTTGCTTCCATTTCGTGGCTATTGTAAATAGTGCTGCAATAAACATAGGGGTGCGTATGTCTTTTTGAATCTGAGAACTTGTTTTCTTTGGGTAAATTCCTAGCAGTGGAATTCCTAGGTCAAATGGTATTACTATTTTTAGTTTTTTGAGGAACCTCCATATTGCTTTCCACAATGGTTGAACTAGCTTACATTCCCACCAGCAGTGTAGGAGGGTTCCTCTTTCTCTGCATCCTCACCAGCATTTGTTGTTCCTAGTCTTTTTGATGTTGGCCATCCTAACTGTGTGTGGTGATATCTCATTGTGGTTTTAATTTACATTTCCCTGATAATTAGCAATGGGGCATCTTTTCATTTGCCTGTTGGCTATCTGAATTTCTTCTTTGGAGAAGTGTCTGTTCCGATCCTTTGCCCATTTTTCAATCAGGTTATTTGCTTGTTGGGTGTTGAGGTGTGTGAGTTCTTTATATATCTTGGATGTTAACCCCTTGTTGGATATGTCGTTTACAAATATATTCTCCCGTACTGTAGGATGCCTTTTTCTTCTGTTGATGTTGTCCTTTCTTTTTAATTTCTAAGAAGCCTAAACTCTGGAGATGTCATGAATCCAGGACAGCTCAGAATCTGGACATTCAGGATATCTAACCCTCCCCCACCTTGTTTCCCAACTGTTTGGCCCACCTGGCAGTTTGGCACTGATCATATCACTCAGTTCCCCTTCAGAGCTTTTCCTCGTTGGATTTCATTTTCTTCTTTTGGTAAGGACCTTGCCCCACCTCCCTGCTGACTGGCAGTCCTTCAGGCACACAGAGACTGCCTTTGATTGTATCTGACCCTTCTGGTTGGGTGCTGCCTGGCTCACCTAGACTTCCCTTGAAGATGAAGACCCTGATGTCCTCTCTAGCCACACTGAAAGCTTCTGGGCAGTTTCTTTTTTTTTTTTATTTTTTAATTAAGATATCATTGATATACAATCTTATGAAGGTTTCACATGAGCAACATTGTGGTTACAACATTCACCCATATTATCAAGTGCCCCCCACCCCCAACCCCATTGCAGTCACTGTCCATCAGTGCAGTAAGATGCTACAGAGTCATTACTTTGGACAGTTTCTTATTCTATGTTTCTTCCATATTTTAGCCCAAGGCTGGCCACCTATAGCCACTCAGTAAAGATTAATTTGTCTGGCTTCTTGGTTTGTGACAGCTAGCTGTCCTCTCCACAACCCCCTCGGACTTGAGGAGTAACGGTTTCACACATTGGGGTAAAGACTCTTTCTTTAGGGAGGTTATGGCAGGAGAACTCTGAAGGATCACTGTTGCCCTGCTGCAGTTGCTCAAAATCAGACATGTCTAAATTCGTCCCAGAGGAGGGTGGGCACAGACTAGAGACCATTCACTGAGAAGGCAGGGCAAAGTGTGGATGTTCCCTTCCTTCCGCTCCAGCAAAATTCTCGACTGCTTGAATTTCAATAGCTACCTCCTGCCTCCAAAGCTCAGCTCCCCTACTGCATCAGTCTGAACTTACTGTTCCCCTAGCCTGTCTTCCCTATTAAATTAGATATTAGAAATATCCATCAACCAGTGCTATTCGGGGGGTACAATTTGTAGTTTGCATGTGAACTACTGGATACTGTGGCTTGGCTGGACCTGAATTTATCTACAGAATTTTGCAGAAGCCTGTGCTTTCATCTGTGTGGGTGCTCAGGTCCTGTACCCTACCTGATAAAACACTAAGCTCTCTGGAAGGTCTCAACAAAAGAATCCCATGTTATTATCTCTTGGAATTCTTACAGCTCTTCATTTTTTATCTTCTGCTGGGGATGGTGGGGGTGTGTGTGTTTATGATCATTTTATTAGCTTTTCCTTACAGGATTCATTTTTATTAAAAACACAGTATCACTATAAATATCGAGGCAGGGAGGTTGAAGAGGATTTCAGGAGTGATGAGGCAAAAAGACTGAAGGTCTATAGTTTAACCTGTTGCTTAAATGAATGACTACAATACAACGGTGGACTTTTTTCTTACCTTCATCAATTCTCTTTTAGATGAGATGTGACAGCTAGGAGCTTGCTGGTTTAAAGCCAGGCATATCACAGGGGAAAAGGCAAGTTTATGGAGATTATTTTAAGAGAAATCTTGTGTTTAGAAAAATCATGTTTTCTACTTTCTTTAGTTATTTCCTGCTCGAAATTTTTCCTAGGTTTGCATTTCTGGTTATGTGGGCCAGTACATCCCCTTGTTGTTTAAGCGAAGTTGAAATGGATTTTACTTGCTGTTTGAAGCATCCTAACTGGTAAATACAGGTAACATTTGCAAATACTTGGTAGTTTACAGAGCACCTTCACATAGATTATTATATTCAGATCTCATGACCACCCTGAGATAGGTGCATTTAGATTCTCCTACCATAGAAGAGAAGATTGAGATTCCGTGGGAATGGGAGACTCACCCAATGTCATACTGCTAATGAGTGGTGGAGTTGGACTTGAACCCAAGTCCTTCATTTCTGTTTTAAGTTCCTTCTGCAATGTTACACTGTCTCCCAAAGAAATGGGGTTGTTTGTGCATGCATGCATGCATCCATCCACCCACCCATCCAGCCAAAAATATTCATTGAGGTCCTACTATATACCAGATACTGTCTGTAATGCGCAGTCTGTCAGGGAAGACAGTGAGTGAATGAATAATTATAGTAAAGTGTGATGAGGCTGAGGCATTAGCACTGGGATGCTGGAAAAACGAAGGAGAGACACCTGGTCTGGGGCAGTGTCAGGGAAAGCTTCCTGGAGGAAGTGATGCTGAAACTGAGTTTTGATGTGTATGTGTATTTAACACACATTTGTTTCCCTGGGTGGTACTGGTTTCCTGTGTACCACTTTTCTGCCCACCCCTTGCAGCATTCTTAGTTGAGCTCAGTTGTCAAGAAAGTAGTGAGTAGACATGGTTCAAGAAGGAAGAGTGTTCTGAGTGTGGGAACTTTGAGTGATAAGGTGGCCTGGAGAAGGCTGTCAATGCATGGGATGGAGAGAGTGTCCCAGATAAGAATCAGAAGGCCTGGTTCTGGCCCTGGGCAAGCTCTGTCTTTTTTCCAGGTCTTGCTTTCTCATCAGTGATACAAAGGGGTTAGATCTCTAAAAGCTTGAAAGTGCTGACTGCACTGTCCCAAGCAGGCAACAAGAGCTGGGCAATTAGGAATGAGCTTGCGAGGGGGTTGTCCGTGCCTTCTCATGGCCTCAAGCCTTGGCTTCAGCTTTTCTTCTGCCTGGAAAGCCTTTGCCGTCTTGTCCATCTGTTAACCTCTAATTCATCCCCTGCTCTGTTCTGCCTGTTCCCAGGCAGATGTAGGGGCTCTTCTCAGCTCTCATGAGCCCTGGGCTGTAACATGTTTATCCCACTCACTGTGTTTGAATATTTGCATGCCTGACTCTGTGCTTGGCTGTGGACTCCGTGGGGAGGGGCTGTAGCCTCTTACCTCCTTGTATATACGTGTAGCATGTGTGAGTGGCTTATGGGCAATTGTGGGCTTGATCTGGTCATAGGTATTTGAGTTGGAAAAGGTTTCCAGAAGTGACTTACATATTCAGAATAAAGTGCTTTTATGCCCATGGTACAAACAGAACTGTCAAGTCCCTGAGAAGTTAAAGACTTCTTGGGAAGGACAGGCCAGGTCTCCTGCTTCCCAGGGCAACCTTCCTGCCATTCCACCAAGACTCCCAGTATTTCAATTTCATTTCCCTTGAGTAAACAGAAAAGGCATTTTTGCTGGCATAAGTTGAAAGAGATGGGAGTTGGGGGGTTACAGCTTGAGGAGAGGAGTGATAGGAAGTGTGTGAAGGTTCATTTGGGTGACAGCCTTTTGAATACATTAAGACGGTGAGGCTGGGAGGAGGCAGGTGGAAGACCAGAGGAGACAGCATTTGACAAGGCGGAGCTGTCTGGGACCCAAACAAACAGCTCTTCTCTGGGGAGAGAGGAGAAGGGCTTCACAGAGCATGTGTATGAGACAAGCTCCATGTGCAGTGAAGTGATGCGTACCGCAAACACAAACACGTTTCTCCCCCTCTGCTTCGGCTGTCACAGCCCCAGCCCGTCTGCACAGGTCATTTATCTTTCGGGTTCCAAGTCGCAGTGGGCTCTTTTAGGCCATCACACAACAGAGGCTGGGCTTTTTGGGGGCGCCGGCTTCACCTTCACGTCCCATCTTTTTTGCTTTGGGATATTGTTTTGGTCTTTGTTCTTCTAGCCCTGAGTTCACTCCTTGGCAGCGTGCCTCTGGCTCTGTGGGGCCCCTGATGCATCCTCCCAGGCTGCTGCTTGTCAAAACCCATCGAGAGACACCTTATCAGTTCACTGGCAGACCCAGGGTGGGGGCGTCGTGCGCACACACTGAATCGCTGATAGATGCCACTCGTGGAATCGGTGTGCACCTTTAATAAAGAGGGCTGCCTCGCTATTTGCCATGATAGGGCTGGTTGTGATAAAAGCACCTCATTTTGATTGGCTTTTGAAATGGCAGATGGAGAGCTGGGTGGGGGTGTGCAGGGAAGTCACTCGAGGATGAGACTCTCCCATTTGTGAAAGCTGACTTTGTCTCTGCCAGAGCCTCTAGGAGCCCAGCCCAGGACAGGTTTGATGCATGCCACCGTTGATTGCATTTTACTGCTCTGAAAGAATAGATAATTAGCACACAGACATCCCAGGCCCTGCTAAGGAGGTTGTGGCAGAACATTGGCCAGAGCAGCCTCTGAGCTCCTGGAGGGCTGGGACTTGGTTGTATTTTTCTGGCTTCCCGCCCCAGGCTCAGTGCTAGGCATGTGAATCAGTGGGGTCTCACAGGCCTGAGTTCAGCCCTGACTTCACTCCTCATTAGCTGTGTGATATTGGACAAATTACTCAACCTCTCTTGGACCCCTTCCCCAGCGTGGCAGGGATGGAGGGGCAGAGATGTTTTCTGGAACTGCAGCTGCCCAAGCTGATCTTGAAGGAGGAGGGGCAGGGCTGTCTGTGGGGCTCTGCTCTTCTGCCCACCACACCCTCCTAGGAGGCACTTCCCACTTCCACCAGCACCAAGATCTTAGCAAGCTCTTCCAAATCACCAGCAGAACATTTTGAAAAACAGGTGTAATTAATATCTTGGGTAGTTTTGCATCTATAATTATAGACATATATAATAAAGTTACATAATTAATATCCTGTACTACAGTTGTAGAAGGGATTATAAATATGGCCATGACAGTTCTTATCTTTCAGGCTTTCCTACAAGCAGCCCTTTTGTCTAATCCTTGTCAACCCCTGGTTGTTGGATTACTGGCAATTAAACATGTAAGTGGAATCTTTTTTATGCATGTAAACAAAATAGATGAATAATAGAGCACATTGTCTCTCCACTCTGGCAACAGTCTAGGTGGCCTTCATGAGACTGGAACCAACACAGTGATGTTGATATCCATCCAGCTTGTTACAGTGGGATTCTCTCCATGTTGGATTCCCTTAGGCTGCTATTCCCTTGCACTAGATATATCATCCCTGCGGCTCTGAAAGTCTGGAAGGCACCAGCTAGAAATGGTGCTGGTCTGGGAAAATCATGGCATGCGTGAACTACCTCTGAAATGTCACCTTTGCAAATTGTCCCAGCTCCTGAATCAAAGACCTCCTTGACGAGGGTGACCGATCACCTCACTTTGCCTGGAATTGAGCAGGCTTCCTGGAAAGTGGGACTCTCCGTGCTAAAACCAGAAAGTCAGGGCAAACTGGGCTACAACCATGACCTGGTCCCAACCCTCTGCAGCCCCAGCTCCTATGTCTGTCTTGAGCAATAAGCTTTAGTGGTTCTAAATAGGTTGTGATGGTCCTCTGCTATTTCCTGCTTCTTTGCCCATACCCCTGCTTTCTTGGCTGCCTGAGGCTTCCCTGGCTTCACTATCTTTTGCCTAACTGATTCTCCTCATCCTTTAAGATTCAGCAAGGCACTCCCTCATCTGGGAAAGCTTTGCTGACCCTCCAAGTTGGGGGAGTCTCTCTCCTCCATGTTTGCCCCCACTGTCACGGTCATCACTCTGTTCCTGCACTATTTACTTGTTTGTCTCTCTCCCCCACTGGGCTGGGGGCTTTGTGAAGGCAGGACTATGACCTATGAGACTTCATATTCCTGGCATCTAGCACAGTGACTGGACATAGGCATTCATTAAATATTTAATTTAAAGATTTATTTAACTATTTAAATAGTTAAGTGAGTGAATAAATTAAAGGTAGATGGCAAAATATAAGTCCAGATGCACTTTCAAAACTGTGTTCTATTAATAAGCATGTAGAGTAGTTAATGAAAGATAGGGAGACCCTGACTCTTTCCAGGCATGTGGTAGCTCAGGGCCACCAAACTTACAGCCCAGGGAAAAGGGGGCTGGCGGCAAGCCGGAGGTAGGGGCTGAGTGTGGCGGCTCATGAGTTTGGGGTTTTGAAGCAAGCCGGTGCCCTGGGAGCTGGGCTGGGGAGAGGGGCAGGATAGCCCGGGTATAAGTCAACCAAATATAACATCAGGGCAAATGCAGGGTCATTGGTCATTGATCTCTTTGGTGCCAAAGAGAAATTCTTAGCTAATGCTACCCAAATGGGGGTTGGGGAGTAGCGAGAGAGGTGGAAGATCCAGGAAAAGGTGGATCAGGACCTTTCTGTGACTAGGACACAAAACTTCTGAGGTTCCTTTTAGAGAGGCCCTGACTGGGCTTCTGAGGGCTGACAGGAGCTGTGAAGGTGCCCAGCAGGACCTGGTAGAATCCCAGCTGGTCTGGGCACAGTGTCCTGCACCAGCCGGCTGAGCGGTAGCCAAGGCTCATCCACAGGCCGCTCAGCGGGCCCGTCACCACCTGGCTCCCTGGTGGGCATGCTGCTGTAGAGAGCAGGGCCCTGGTTTCCAAGGGACTGCAGTGTGCACCAGAATTCTGCCGGCAGGGTGAATATTTCAGAAAGGCAGCTGGGAAAGGCAGTGCCTTTTTAATCTAAGCTGAATAGGAGCCTGAGGGGGAAGGGCAGGGCATCCCCAGGAGTGGAATAATGTGCTTGCGACTGGATGTTTTCCTTGTACAATGGGACAGGAGGTTAGGGTGGGAGATGGCCTTGGTCACACAATTCTTCTTCTCTCAGGCCATACTGAATGAGAGTCTGGAATTGTCACCTGTGACCTTCGAGAGCAGCACAGGGTGAGGCAATTGTGCCAACCTTGATGAACTGGACCACATCGGGGCACCTAGCAGTGCCTGCTGCTGTTTGCAGAGCGGGTCACTCTGGCCGGAGGCTCGACTGTGCTTTCCCAGAGTGACTGTGCTTCACTGCAACAACAGCCTTGTGGCAAGAAATTCTCTCTCCCACTTTACCGAGGAGGAAACTGCATCCCAAAGAAGTCTAATATCGTCAAAGGACTTAGCACAATGCCTGCCACACCATATCAACAACAGTAGCTGAATTTTAGATGAGGATTGCTCTTGCCAGACATTGTTCTAAGTGTTTTATAGGTACAAGGCACTTAATTCTTACAACCACCTAAGATATGGTTTCCTTTATTAGCTCCATCTTACAGATGAGGAAACTAAGGCACAGAGAGGTTATGGAGCTTGTCCAAGGTCACACAGCTAGTGCATGTGACTCTAAGCTATCTGCACTAAACTTCTAACCTTAGGCTGAATGGGGGATTTGTGGATACTTCTAGTTAACTGAGGGTTAGAAGGAAAAGCTAGCTGCCTTCAACCCTATGACAAACCCAACTGGTTCCTAGGATTTGTGTTCTCTTTTTCCCAGTCTCACAGCCCCACTATGGGTCCCTGCTTCCTTTGCAGTGAAGTGTGGCCACATCAGTGAATTCTAGTCAACAGAATATGAGCAGAAGGGAGGTGAACCATCTAGGCTTGCCCTCATCCCACAAATAATCCTTCCATCTGTAATCATAGAGGACTTAAAGGAGGTCACAGAGGGAAGGAGCCTGGGTGCCTGAATGACTGCCTGGAGGAACCAAGCTCCTGCCAGCTCCCAGCACTGGACCATGGTGCGAGTGACTGACCATCTTGAGCGGGTTGAGTCACTGAGACATCGATATTGTAACAGTCAGCTCCCTACCCCCAAATAATGTAGAGCCTTTTTAAAAAGCCCTTGAAAAGTGCCACTTCTCTTCCACAGTAAACAGAGGCTGAGAAAGTGAAGTTTGGAAACAGCACAGGCTTTAGTATCAGACACAGCTGAGTCCTGTCCCAGCTTACCTCATGCCTCAGCCTCACGGAGCTGCATAGGCCTCCTCTGTGAAATCAAGGCCGTACCACCCTTGCTGGCTTGTTGGAAGGACTTAGAGGTAATGCGGCTAAAGCCCCTAGCACAGTACCTGCTGGATACTTGCTTGATAAACATTATAGCTTTTTCCTTTTAATGAGAGAGGAGTTGTCCAATATGTGTCAAACCTAAAATGTTTGTATGGCTGTTCATGCAGCAATGCCACTTCCCCAGGAATTTATTCTAAGAAAATAATTTTGGATGCTCAAAGATTTAGCTATTGAAATGTTTTTCCTAGTGTTGCATTTAAGTGAAAAAATTGGAAGCAAAATAAATTTTAAGCAGTAGGAAATTGGTTAAATAAACTGTGGTGCATATCTATTCAATTGAGAACCATCCAGCCATTAAACATAATGGAATAGAAGGCCATGTAATGACATGGAAAAATATTCACAGTAAAAAAGTAGAAAAAGCAGCTAACAAAATAGTATTATTCCATGAACCTATTTTAAAAATAAAAATAAAAATAAAAAAACACACACAAAAGACAGAGACTAAAAGGTTATACCCTAAAATATTAAAATGTTTATCTCTGGGGAGTGGGGTCTGTGGTTGTTTTTCTCTCTTTTGCTTATCTATAGTTTGTAGATTTTCTATCATTTGGCATTATTTTGGTAAGGAGGAAAAACTAAGTTATAAAAACTATTTTTTTTGGCCTTGGATGCATGAGCCATGACACCAAATATCCCATATCCCCTTGTGTGGCTGTTGATGTGGCAGTGTGAGCGACAAATCAAATGTGAGTTGACACAGGGTATCTGTGGAAGTACCAAGGATGGGGTTGTATTGCTGACATTTATGGCTTAGTTGGCTGTTGGTTGCTAGATGTCTAATATTATGGGTATTATTTGCATGGACACATGTGCACATGGATCTCTACTGCTTCCTTCCCCTGAAAAAATGCTGCTGCTTGTGTGCTTCCTGTCCTTGACACCAATGTCCATGTGTCCTGTGACACTCTCCAGTGACTATGGCTTCTCTGGACAAACTGAGGATCACACAGTGAAAGCTGGGAACTCCTGGCCCTAATAGAACAAGGCGTCTGCCATGGAAGCATGTGGTGGAACAGTCTCCTCTAGGCTGATACACTCACCATGGGCTCTCTTACCCCCCAAGCTGGGGACCTAATGGATGTTCATGAGTTTGTTTCAGGCTTGTCAAAAACATGCTTTTGCAAGAAAAAGTAAACCGCACACTGGGGGAATGCATTCACAATGCACACACCTGTCAAATGACTCCCATCCAGAATTTGCAAAGATTTAATACAAGTTGACAATAAAAAGACAACCCAATAAAAAGTGGAGAAAAGACTTGAACCAGCACTTCACAAAAGAAGATATAGGAATGGCTAATAAGCACATGAAAAGGAGCTTCACATTATTAGTAATCAACCACAATTTAAAGACACATACCCATTTAGAATGACTAAAATTTAAAAAGTCTCATAGCTCCTGAAGTTAGTAAGGATGTGGAACAACTGGGATCTCAGTTCAGTGCTATTATGGAATCAGTTTTAATTTCTGTTCACGTTAAATTCTGTTCAAAATCATTTGATTTATATGATAAAATGGTTTCTGGATAAATATGTTTATTTGTTCATTCCCTTACTTAACAATTATGTAGAGTTCATGATGGGTAAAATGAAGTTCATGCCTTCAAGGAGCATGTAGACAGTTTGCCAAATGAAGCCTCATTGTCAGCCATTATATGGCTAGTGTTATTTATCATATTTTCTTGATTCTCAGCTACATGTATTATCTCACAACCAATTTCAAAATAAATCTGACAAACGAATAAAATGTGTGATTTTGCACCAAAAATGAGTCTTCAGATGCCTTTGCTGCATGTCATTTTTTCGCACTTGGGCCTAGCTTCTTCAGGAAGAGAGAATTTTCATCCTCTTGCCTTTTGACTCTACACTTAAGTTCTTTGAAAAGAAATGCATGGGAATGCATGATATTAATAATAGTCTCGTAATATCTGTTGAAAAATTTTTTCCCAGTTTCTTCTTAAATATAACTGCATTCTTGAGTTCTCAGCATAAGAAAATTATCTTAAGTTAATAGTCTTAAGCCATACATGGATGTGGCTTTGTTTACTTGCCCAAAAGCATGAATGCAAGGCAAAGGTTAAAGTCATTCAACAAACGATTTTTGTGCCCAGCGTTGAACCAGGCACTGTGGGGTGACGCAGAAGGAGCGGCTGTGATATGGGAAACTTGTAGAACTTTATAATGAGAAGAGTCCTAGGTTTGAAGTTAGGGAACGGGGTTGGACTGTGGCCCTGTGATGTCTATATGTCTTTTGCAGGTCATATAAGTTTTCTGAGCCTTTGTTTTTATCCTGGATGGAATGGGTATAATTATACCTATCTCATATGGTTGATTTAATGGGTCACATAAAAAGAATTCTACCATGTGATAGGTGCTCAGCGAATACTTGTTGAATCTGAGACTCAACAGGGACACAAGATGTGCTTAAACAGATTTTCCGAGACAACATGAAACAGTGAGGAGCCTGTATAATCAAGTTCAAGATTGGGACGGCACAGCTTTTCCAGTAACTTCCACCTAAGGAGGTTTCAGCATTTTTCAGTGAGCTATATTATAACATCAGGAAATGTGTCCATATCTTTGACCTTGGCTTGGTAGAGAGAAAATGTTACTTGGCAAAACTAAAGTGAGTTTTGAAATAAGCCCCGAACTATTAACTCCATGACTCTGAAGGGCAGCAGGTGAAGGGGAAAAAAAAGTAATGGCAGGTGTATGATGTTCAGAAGTAATTTCCTGGAAAAGAATCAGGCATGAGAAGGGCTGGGAGTAAAGAGAGGGAGAGGGGAGGGTGAGTAGAGGCCCCTCACCCAGTGAAGGACAGCAGGCCTGCCTTTTGAGTGAAGTGTAGACAGAGGTGTGTAGGGGTAGCAGGAATGGATTCTCAAGGTTACACAGGTTCTTACTGCCTGATCCAGAATTTTAAAAACTCACATTTCATTCCCCACATATCTTTTTTGTCCCATTTCAAATTTTTCTTCAATGATATCACTTCCTCAGTCTCTCATTTACTGAACACATGAACACACACACATACACATCCTACATATACACACGTAAATTGGCAAGCCCTTCCTCTGGGGAAATGGTTTATCAGTTCATATTTCCAATTCAAAATCTTCCTTAACCGGTTTGATGTGTTTTAAACATTTGTGATCCAGCCCAGTCTGGTGCTTTGGGATATGGAGGCTGATGAAGGAATAGCAACGGGGGGGACATAGTTCAGACCCAAGGTATCTGAGAACTTTCCTGAGCTGAGATTTAAGCATGGGTGAGAGCACTAGACTGCATAACAAAAGGGAGATGGTTAGGGTGGAAAGGCATTTCAAGGAGAAGGAACTGCATGTGGAAAGGCCTGGGGACAGAGAAGCATGGAATATTTAAGAAACTGTCTGTGACTGAAGCCAGAGCATGAACCGCCAGGTGGGACGGGGAGCAGAGATGCTGCAGATTCTTACTTTTCCTCCATGGGACATTTTCTTTCTCTTCCCAGTTTTGCCAACCAAGTGGAACAGAAAAGAATTTTCTTCCTCTGGGGATGTGACAGGGAGAGATCGGGTAGTTGGTGTGTGTTGAGCAAGGCTGCCAGGGTGCAGGAAGCACTGGGGTGGACTCCAGGGGACTTGGCCCAGAGTGTCCTGGAGCCTGTGAATAGAGGACAGGGCCTTTCTACTGTCAGAGAAGGTGGTGGAAACTGGTTCAAAGTAACAACTGTAGAAAAGTCATTTATTTTCTTTAAATCTTGTTTTCTGCTCTAATTTGATTTAAAGATTGTTCTTTATTTTTCAAGCCTAATTTAAGAGCTCCATTCTTAACAAAAAATGCTCAGTGGAGAGGAAAAACCTGCTAACATTTGGCTCCCTTTGGTAAACCCCAGGCAACAGGCACTAGTTTGCTCATGTCTCCCCACTCCAGGGGCATGACCAGTGGCCATGGCATCAGCAAGAGGCTTGTTAGAAATACAGAATCCCAGGCTCCTTCCCAGACTTACTGCATTTTAATAAGATCCTCAGGTGATTTGAATGCACATGATAGGCATGTAAGAAATAAATAAATGGCAATGATAGAAGGCATAACCAGCTATCTAACCTGGGAGGTAAAACCTTGAACACTGCAAATTAGAAACTTCTGACTTTGCAATGGTTAGAGGATTTTAGAAACCATGTGTAAATCTTTGTTTTAGAAAACTGAATAAACAGTGGATTATAAATTGCATGTTGGAGTTTCTCAGGATAATGGGACATGTGTGACTCTCCCTGAAAGCACATCACTCATTTGTGATAGACCTCGCAAGAGGCTGACTTCCTCTAGCTGTTCCCAGTCCCAGAAAAACCAACTTTACGTTCCACGTCCTGAATCTGGCTTCCTTGAGGCTAAGCCTCCCTGGAGATGTTGAATTCTCTTTCTCATGCAGATCTTAATTGCTAGGTATTAAAAACACCCATGTAATATATATTCCATCTGAGGATCTACTTTTCTAAACTTCCTATAATGTACTCTGCAGAGAAAGACTGAAATAGAGATCGGGGGCCGGGGACCAGAGGCCAGGGGTGGGGATATCGTTGCTGGCAGAAGTCTGTGGGAGAGTGGGTGGCAGTGGTGGTGCATTTGGGTAGATTAGGAGAATGGCTACTTTCCTAGTGACTTGTCACGAAAGAGACACTAGTAGTGTGGGCGCACTGGGCAAAATAAAGTCTGTAAACCTTACTCTGTTTTGGGTGTCACCCCTAAAATGCATTACAGCTGTAGTTTTTCAAACACCTACAAGGTGCTGCAGACTTTACATATACCACCTGTCACAACTCCATAAGGCAGATGGTGTTATCCCCATTTACAAGGAAGGAAGGTCAGGTTCAGAGAAGTTCAATACCTCATCTAAGACCACAACACTGGCTGGGAAGCTGGGATTTGAATCCAGGCCTTTCTAACTCCAGAGCTGTGCTCTCTCTGCTCTGCCCGCAGTTGTCCACTGCGAGTCAGACTAACCTTTGGCGTGGCATCTGGGTTTGCTGCCACAGAACCCACCAGCCTCCTTTCTCAACTGATGGAAGCAAGTCTCAAACTTGTTTATCCATGAACAAGAGGATGAGCAGTGACAGGACCTGCCGTCCACTCTGTCTGGTGGCAGTCAGCCCAGCAGCTGTCAGTTCCATCAACACTGGACAGACAGTCAGTACACACAAGGCAGGGCTCTAGGCCTCAGAGAGGCTGAAGTTCCTAAGACAGGGCCTTTGGTCTCAAGGAACTGGGGAAATCAACATACTCACCACTCATTTGCATAGGGTATGTTGCACATTGGCAGCACAATGGGCTTTTACAAACTGTCTCACGTTTCAGAGGCTGTAGCAACATGTAGAAAGGGTATTGACTTTGGACTCAAAATGTTTGGATTTGAATCTTGTTCACCTGCCCAATAGACTTAGGATGTGAGCAGGTCCTTTTTTCCTCATCTGGACCATGAAGATCAAGGACAGGCATCTCACTGAACCATCATGAGGGTTCAATGCCATGATGGAGGTGCATGGCACCTAGCAATTGCTTTAAAAACATTTATGGAACTTGGAGTCTTTGGTGCTTTACTGTTTGCAAAGCTTGCTGTTCCCAAACATCTCATCTGTGCTTCTGTGACATAGACAGGTTTACCTAAGCCCTTTGGACTTCCCTGAAAGTTTCCTGCTCAGCCCACCTGCCTAAGCTCTGAACAGGGAGGGCCTGGCCATGTTCCTATAACATCTCTCAGCTGTAAGATGACAGGCCAGGAGAACTGTGGGCAAGGGTCAGCAGTATAACCCCACCCTCTATTCAATGGCCCAGGCTGCCCTGTGACCCTGGCCACATGTGAGATTTTTATCCTTTGGCCAGAGTTTCATAATCTGCACCATTTACACAAACATTCTAGGAAGCAATTGTTTATACAGGCTCATAAATTTGTGGGACAGTTTACATACAGAACCCAATTAAATGATAACCTCCTGGGGCTCAGGCCCCATCCCAGGGTTCTCTCCGTGGCCATCTCTTTCTTCTGGGCCAGAAGCAGGGGGCCAGTGGCCTGAGGCTGTGGTGATTCCACTTTGGCCCTCTTGACTCTTTCCCCAACACTCTGTGGCCTTCATGATGCAGAGTCCTCGACCTAATTTTCTGTCTCTCGAGTCTTTCCTGAAGTAAGGGCTTATCATCTCCCTGCCTCAGTTTTCATTCTTTAGTGGATAACTCCCAAATCTGCCCCAAATGCCTAATCCTGCTCCTCTGCATGCAAAATAATAATTAATATAAATTCTGTCCTTCTGCAAATGTTCATTGAGTCCTATTTATGTGCCAGATTTGGGGATTCAGGGTGAACGAGATAGATAAAGCCCTGATACTATAAATAAGTTAAACACACAAATAAATCATAAAGTCCCAGTTACAGGGGAGCAAAGGCAAAACCAACTGGTCAGCGTGTAGATAGGTTGGGTTGATGGACTATCTTGTAACTGAGAACTAACAGCAACACCTCACTTCTGGTTTGCCTGCTATGAGGAAAGTCAAGTAGGCTGAGGAGTGGTAGGGGTACTGAGAAAGGTCCCCGGAAGGCCTCTCTAGGGACAGGGGCCTCCAGCTCACCCTGCCTCTGAGAAGGAGCTGGAACATCTGGGGAAAGGAAGCAAAACATATAAGAATCCCTGTGGTAGGGTCGAGTTTGGTAGGTTTTAGGAACAGCCACTCCTTATTATGCCATAACTATGTATCAGGCACTGTGCATGATTCTTAAATGCAGTGTCTTACTGATCCTAGGAAGAGGGGGATGACGTTATCCCTTCCAATCATTCGAGATGTGGTAGCACATCCAGTCTTACTCCTGCTGTAAGGATGAGGCAGCTGGGAGGTGGAGCAGCTAGGTGATTTGTCCCTGGGTGTCCGGGGCTAAGGAAGTGCGGGTCCCGCATTTTACAGGACCCCGTGTGGAGGCCTTTGTTCTGTAGCACTCACTGCACCCCGCTGCCTCCTTTCAGCACCCCTCTCTCATGCTGATTGAACCTCACCTGGCTTCCAAGCAGGCACCACTCCAGGCACTCCCCATCAGGGCCCCCTGCCAGCCTTCTCTGCCTTGTCCCTCAGTCAGTTCTTTCTCCCAATCGCTGCTGCACCTGTTCCCAAGCCCTCGGCCTGGTTTCTATCTGTCCCAGCTGCTCACCTTTGCCAGAAGAACAGTCCTCGTATGTGACGTCCCTGCCATCCTTGAGTGAAACCTTCAGTGAGTTTTCAGTGAGGTCCCCTTCCCTAGAGGAGCCTCCCCTCACCATTTCCTGGTGCCCTGCCTAAGGACCCTCACCCCTCACCTCTCCCATCACTTTCTCCATAGCAGGCAAACCAGAGGTGTTGCTATTAGTTCTCAGTCACGAGACCCATCAACCCAACCTCTCCATTCCCTGACCTGTTTGGTGTTTCATTCATTCCCCGCCAACTGAAACTTTATGATTTATTTCTTTGTTTTACTTGTTTGTTTACTTTCCTTGTTTTACTCCTCTGAATTTCAAAGGCAATCAGGTATTTCAAACTTAGTGACATTAAGAATGACTCCTTGAGTTTGAGGAGGACACTGGAGTGAACAAGAAATTCACTGCTAACATGTGTCCTGAAGAGAGTCCTGTGTCTTTAAGTAGCAGAAACAGTAGGTGATGATTTTGAATTTGGGTTTTGCTAATAGCATCGCAGTAAGAAAGTAATAGGGGTTTTAACACCTATCCGCAGGGTGTGGGGCACTAGGGGGAGGAGTGAGAACTGGCAGAGGAGTGGACTGCTGTACATTGTGTTGAAATGAACACTGGAGCTCAATCTCAACTAACTGTAACTTTCCTTTTTTATCTATTTTATGCATCTGGAATAATGAATGACAAATACTTTGCACTGCTGTGCACACAGAAGATGCTAATAAGATGCTAGTTCCCTTCCCATGTCCCCCTCCTTCCTCCAGCAGATCAACTCATAGCCGATTAACCACATCTCCTATGTTTATTTTGAAGTTGCTCTCCCAGAAAAAGTGATATTTAAATAAAGCTAAAAAAACAAATAATGATTATAAATGATAGTAAAGGAGGGAATACATTAAACTCTTGATCAGAGTGTTCAGGGAATGGAGAGACTGATTTAGTGTTTTCTGATACTTGAGGATTAATAAACCTATGATTTGATGATGGAGAATGAGGCTGGGAAGGTGCTGTGAGTAGTGGTTATGGGCATAAGCTTTGCCGCTGGGTTCAAGTCCTTACCATGCCAGTTGCTACCTGTGTGAGGCAAGTGATTTAATCTCTCTAAGCCTCGATGTTCTCATCTGTGTAAAGTGGATATAATAACAATTTGCTCCAATAATCTATTGCTATATAACAAACCATCTCAACAATGATTTACAGCAATGACCACATTTATCTTGCCCATGAATCTGTGATGTAGGCAGGGTTTAGAGGGAATAGTTTCTTTGCTCCATTTAGCATCAGCTGGGATGGCCTGAAGCTGGAATCATCTGAAGGTTCGCTCACTCGCTCACACACCTCTGAGACAGTTGATGCTGGTAGTCAGCTCGGGTCTAGCTAGGCATCCTAGGAAAGAGAGAGGGATAAGGAGAGAGGGAGGGATGGAGGGAGAGAAAGAACACACTAGGTGGAAGATGTATTGCCTTTAATGACCTAGCCTCACAATTCACTTGGCATCACTGCTGCTACATTCTATTCATCGTAAGGGAGTGTAAAAGGCTGGCCCACAGAGAGGGGAGGGAAATTAGACCCTACCTTTTGCTAAGAGGAATGGAACATTATTTGCAGCCCTGCTTAAAACCACCATATAGTTCTTACCTTATCAGGGCTGCAGTAAGGACTGCGTGTGATCTGGCAGTAAAGTCAGGCACAGTGCCTGGCACAGATGTATAATGACAGCAGCCTTATGAAGTACATCATAAGCTACAATTGAAGAGAATGAAGTTCTGAGAGTTTAAATGACTTGCTCAGGTTCCCAGGGAATGCCAGGGCAGAGGTTTGAACCATGTTTGTGGGACCCTGCCTTGGTCCCACAGAGGCTAGCATTGTTTGCCCTTGTGCCATGTTGAAATATGCTGTGCCAGTAGTTACAAGAAAAGGATCTGTGAATTGGATGATCTAACCTCTATAGCCTGAGGGCATTCTTTCCACTTTCCCAACACTTCCATCCCTCCTTCCTCTCTGGAAAGGGACCTGGGGGTTGATTAGGTAGGGACTGTAATATTTTGTTTTGCTCTGTACACACACTGTGGGAATGATGCAGTAAGGCTGTCAGTTTCCTCTTTCTCAGGTCATTGTCCAGGGACCCTGGATAAAGGTGTCAGACAGGCATGCATGTCATATTTCCCCTCTGCACCCAGTCCTCCTTGTACTTGAGGAGGTGTCTAAAATCTGCTGGCTTGCTCTGGAAGCTTCCGTTCTCCACTTCAGCCATTAACTAAGTTGGGCTGATCTGTAGCTCTAAAACACTTCCATCCCTCTCCAGTGCTCCTTTGATTTAGAGGGGAAGGTGTGGATCCCTTTGTCTCTTTCCAGGACTTATAAAATATGAGCTATACCTGCAGCATGAAATTACATGTATCAATAAAATATACTTTTCTGAAAAAAAGCCCTGACAAAATGTGTTTTAATTTTGCAATGGGAATCATATCAGCTGTCAAATAAACTTTATTCCTCCTCCTTGAAATGAAAAGTATCTTTTGTAGACAAAAGCCTAAGGAAGAAGACAATGTAATTGGACCATTACCTCCAGACTTTTAAATTTGGATCTTTTTTTCCTTTTTCTCTCCCCTTGCCTTGTTATTTTTCTCTCCCAGTAGCAATTGGCTTGTTTTAAGTTTGTAGTGTACTGAATTCAGAGCTGATTTGCTCCATATTATTACTTCCCTTTTAAAAAGAGAATTTATAACCTAAGTTTTCTTTTTAAAGTCAAATCTCACTGATGAAAGTGTGAAACTCATATAGACTCTGGAACTTCTCTTTCCCCTTGGACTGTGAACCCTGGGTTTTCTGGAGGCAGCGGCGTTGAAGACCTGCTTCGTGGGGGAGGAGGGGTGAGGTGGAGGTGGGAGGGCACATCCTAGGTCTCTTTGGAAGCTAAACTGCAAACTACCCTGAACAGCTCCCCGCTGGTTGACCACATCTCTGCCGGGAAAGTTAGCTGAGCCCTCTTAGCATCCTGGGTGCTTTGTGCAATAGCACCTCATGGTTTCACTCTTTCGGGATAACTCTGGATGCTGAGAAAGATGATATTTTCCATTTTCTGTTTTTCTTTAAGGTATAGATACTACTTTTATAATGGGAGAGAAGACCTTTGGCTTAAAAAACAAACCACAACTGCCAAAGAATTACTGTTTGGAGTGACTATTTTCAGGGTTGTAGAGCACTTACTCATTTGTTCCTTTAGCCAATATTTTCTGAGCACCTACTATACTACAGGTACCATGCTGGACTCTGGGAACATAATGGCACACCTAAGTAGTTGTGGCCCCTGTCCTCATAGAACCTAGGATCTGTGGGGGTGACAACAGTAATCATAGGGGCTCCCAGAAATGGAACATCCCAACAGGGATGTGGTCCCTTTGCAGGGTAAGAAGAGGAGATTTGCCCCAAGTGGGAAGGTGAGAGAAGCCTTCCCTGTGCTGAAATCTGCAGGTGGAATAGGTGTTAGTGAGTGAAAGGGGGAGGAAAAGTGTCTCAGACATAGGGAACAGCATTGGAAGCCCAGCATCAAGGTGAAGTGGAGACATAAGGGCCTGAAAGATGCTCAGTGTGGCTAGGAAGTAGGAGAGGCGGCAGGGACACTTTATCTGAGCTCATCAGGCTGATGCAGCCTGTAGTGTCTGTGAATGAAGCAGTAGTAACCCTGTAACAGCAAAATGCAGGAAGCTGCTAAGCGCCGCTTGTCAGAGGCGGTACTTTCTCAGTCTTTGGAATGGGGACATTAGTTAGTTCCAGTGACCTTCAGGGTATGGGCAGCTGTCATGCCTTTGGGGTCACACAGTGTCTTGAAATGTTCTGATGTCAGAAGATCTGCACTCTGGGGTCAGCGAGGCAGAGTGAGGCTGTATTCCCGTGGACATGCCTGTGAGCACGTGCCCATATGTACACCTGTGTACGTGTCAGTCCATGTCTGCACCTGAGGGACGCATTCCTGATTGTTGGCCCAGAGACTATACTGGGAGGGAGAGGAAGCCCCCTGTATGACCCCCTGCTACCTTGGACAGTGCTTACCCTGCTGTCCTGCATTCATTCAGTCAGGGCCTCCTATGTGCTGGGCTTCTTGATGGAGAGAGGATTCTAGCTCTGATGAAACCTCTCCAGGCAGAGTCTGGTCTGTGAAGAATGTCCAGGTGGGGTTCAGACCACCACTCTACAGGGGTGCCTACTTCCAGCTCCCCTTTCAGAGGCAGTGCATCTGCCCAGGTCCTGGCGAAGGAGGCATCATCTTTGCAGGAGTGGGAAGGAACCTGTGACTCTTTGTGACTCCTGTGACAGCCCGCCCTGTGCTCAGGGTAAGAGGGAGCCGCCAGGGAGGAGAGGCTGAGCCTACTGCGGGTTTCTTGCTGTCATTTGGTGGCCAGTCCAGCATACCGAGTGCTCTGTTGTTTAGTCTTTCAGTCTTTGTCCTTGACACTGTCCCTCTCCCCACTTCCCTTCTTTTGGTCCCTGTTCCTGTTTCCACTCCTCCTCTGGTCTGCATCCCTGAGTGCCCCTGTGACAGAACTGAATCTCATTTCCTACCCTGTCTTAGCCCTGGCAGACTGATCCCAGCCTTGCTCCCCACAAAATTTTAAGTTGGGAGGGTTTTGAATTTTCCTCAGGCAGGAATTGAGAGTGGCTTCACCTGTACCATGGGTAGAAATGCTCACCTCCTGGAGTTTTGTGAGGACTAGCTGGGGAAATGCAAGTAACGTGCCCAGAGCCCTGAAGTTCCCCAGTTAATTCTTTCTAAATGATAATGGTTATTATGGCTAACTGATCTTGGCACTTCGAGGGTGCAGGGGAGAAAGGATGTCTTCTAATCAGCAGAACAAGTGATATTGGTTACGTACCTCCTTCTACCACTAGCTAATATGCGAGCACTTTCTATGTGCTGAGGACTGGACAGAGCAGACACTACTATTACCTGAGATCGTGCAGTGAGGAAATGCAGCATCAGACCCAAGCAGTGGCCCAACAGCAGGGTATGTGGGCTGTGTGAGACCAGGACTCGGACTCCACAGCCACTGTATGAGGCTGGTGTGTGTGACGTGTCACTACTGATGGATAACCTGCCAGGGCATCGACATTGCGTTCTCTGTGGAGGGACACACATTATTCAGAGTACTCTGCTACTGTCGCTCTGCTCATGTCAGGGCTTACCCAGGGCCACTCTGTGAGACCCATATAGTCCATAAAGTCTCTGAGGAAGCTTGTCCTTTTTCCTTCCTGGGGCACCTCACCTGGTAAGGTTGTCTCTGCTGTGTGCGGATTCTCAGACTCTGTTCTCTGCCAGTACTTCCCTTCTCAGGTGTTCACTGATGAGGAGCATTTGGCAAATATTAGCTTCAGGGTGGCCCTGGGGCCTGCATTTCATGTTTGGAGTGGGACCCAAACACTTGGGCGACAGTGAATGCTGTACGATACAACGCTTATTCAAACTCAGGCAGGGCTCTCCATGACAGCAGCTCTTTCCTTCCCAAAGCAGTCTGATTATCCAAGCAGATCAGCCTTCATTAGTGGTTGGGCTGCTGCTTTTGGACTTTTGGACACTTGCTCTTCTTAAACTGGGGCCCATGCATCTTCAGTGGCGGCTGCTTCCTTGTTTTATGGGGAGCGTTGAGAGGTGAGGGACGAATGAACATGGGTGTCTCCCCAGCAATTCTTGTGGCTCGGGCCCCTGCTGCAGTTTGTGAGGGACAGGCGATCCTGACCATGGTACTGCTGACAGAACCAGCGACGGCTGGCGTGGCGAGAAGACCCAGAGGACTACCGGTCCTGTTCCTAGACACTTGAAGGCCTCCATAACAACAGGAAGCAGGTGTGTTTGGAGTTCTGAAAGGCTAAGCTAGGGCTATGGGTGGACATATTTCTGTTCAATTAAAGGAGGAACTCTTGGACCACCAGAATTATCAAAAAGTAGACAGGAAGCCTCTGGATATAATGATCTGTCTTGGACCTGGAGGTACACAGGTCAAGACTGAGTGACCACTTGGCAGGCAGGCCTGTTGTAGAGAGGATTGGATTCTCTGAGGGGTGAGGTGTGCGTGTGCATATGTTTGTGTGTGTGTGTGTGTGTGTGTGTGTGTGTGTGTGTGTTGGCCGTACTACCCTTGGGCCTGCCTCCTGAAAGGAGAAGGTAAATTCATAAACGTTCAGGTACCAGAATGTTACAATGGCTAACACCTCTGGGTTGTGTTCTTGTGGGTGGGTGGGTAGTGCATCACCTTCACATTTTATTATTATGTATGCATAGTTAATTTGAGTTTGTTACAATGACAAGTATTGATTTTATAATAAAAAATAGATTAAAATTATACCTTGCATCAAAGTTGTCTCTGAATTATATATCACCAAAGAAGGATCACTGGACTGCAAGTCAGGAGACCTGGGGCCTAGCCTCAGTCTAGCTGCTCCCTTTCCATATGACCGGGCAAGGGACAGTTCCTCCCTGGGCCTCAGTTTGCTCATCTGTAAAATGGGAGGTCTAGACAGATATGCTAAGCATGGGCCCATACAGCTCTGATACTCAGGCTGGGCTGCAGTGGAGGGTGGAGGAAGGAGAGAAGGAGAAAGGGCAATATCAATGCCTCTGTGTGCTGGGGATGAGGCTTGTGACAGCAAAGGGACATGTGTCCTTGGGCTGAATCCAGTTTGTCAGTGCTGCTGTATCCCCTGACTTCCTGGGCACCCTCTGTCTGGGAGACGTGTGGGAGGTGCTGACCATCATCGGTCTCCCAGAAGCCCCAGGAAGCCTGCGGGACTGGCTTTTGGAGAAGCAGGCCTGGGAGGTGACACTGCTGGCCTGCTCTTTTGTCAGCCAGTCTCTGTCCCTTAAACACGGCTGGCCTTTGCACACCTTGTGCTCCTGCCACCACGGTGAACTTGTGAGGCTGGCCTTCTGCTTTGGCTTGTCATTCCTGTAAGTCCCCTCTGTGCTCCACTGCCCGTCTATTCTCCTCTCCCTGAACGTCTAACCCCTGCTTCCATTCTCCATCCTTCTGCAGGTCCTTCCCTAGCTTACTGAAACCATTTCCCTTCTTACTCTCAGTTCTGCTCAGCCTCTTACTTCTGGCTAGACCCACAATTTGGGATTAAGAGGGGCCCAGCTAGTCTCATGCACATGAAGCTGCCCCTCCTGGGCAACAGCCTCCTTTGTATCCCTCTGACTCCCCTGCTCGCACCAGGGAAGGAGGATTTGGACCCTCTCCTTTACCCGCAGACGTGCTCTTAGGTGGTGGGTGAGCAGTGCTTTTGGACACAGCCTTAGCCGCTGGCAAACACCTTTCCTGAACCCCAGGTCACTGTTGCTTAAGTCGCAGCTGGATGCTGGCTTCAAAGCACATTGATTTCTCCCAGGGCTTTAATAACCCTGAGCTTCAGTTTGCCTATTGACTCTTTTGTAATGTATCAGCCTCATAAAATGGTCACTTTCGGTTAGAAGATCTTATTACTACAAAAAGAGATGTTGAATCACAATTTCAAGGTTGCTGGTGAAATGTGATCTTAGAGACTCATTGGCCCTGTTCCAGGGCATGGGGAGGTGGATATTAAGAAGATAAATTAGAAGTCAAAACACAGTTCTGTTTTCCCCTGTGTCTTGGGCTGAGTATCTGCGATGAATTTTACAAGGAAAAGAAAATCAGAACTCCCTCTCCTCCCTGCCATCTTCAGAAGTCAGATTCCAACCTGGAGAGACAGGTAGCAGCTCTTTATTTCAGCCCTGACATTACCAGAATGGTAATTTTTCTGGGTAGCAACATAGACAGCTTCCTTCTCTCCTACATGTCTCCAAGGTTGGATTTACCCCTCAGCCCAGGTATTTTTCAAATCTGTGCAGTTCAGCAAATCCTTGAAGCTGGCCATGCTCTGTGTCAGGTGCAGTGTGCATGGACAGGGGACGCAGAGGAACGTGACAGGGCTCCTGAGCGCAGAGCCTATAAGCTTCCAGTGGTGATATAGAGAGTGAGAGATGTGGTCAGAGCCCCTTTCTACCCTCAGTGTGCTTCTGGGATAAGATGGCAGGCCCAGCACTAAGCACTGTGAGCCTTCTGTCATATGTCTGAAGCTCTAGGTACTATGACCAACCTTGTTTATGGTGAGGAAACTGAGGCTCAGAGAGGCTAAAATGCCCAGCGGCAGTGGTGGAGCCGAGTCAGGAAGGAGGTCTGCCTGACTCCAAGTCAGGCACTCTTTTAGGCCCACATATGGTAGCGCCCTTCCCAGCACCCAGAGAAGCCCCAGGCCCAGGGGCCAGCATCTTCAGTCTGTGCGGCCAATCCCCTTGAATGCCATTTCCACAAATGTTCTGTTCAGTAGCCCGTTAAACTCTCAAATGACAGATTCCTGCGTCCAGATGGGAGAGATCAGTCTGCCACAGGGAGGCAGCATTCTGAAGCTGGGGCAAAAAGATGCTATGCCTGTTATCCACAGGGTGTGTTTGGGGAAAATCGGGGTGGGTGCTGGGATGAGGCCAGCTGTGAATTCAGGTGAAGTCAGCATTCAGGAGGACGGGAGGTATCCCAAAGAGCCACCTTGTCCCTTGTCCTTATCCTAGCCTCACTTTCCTTTGTGTTTCTTCCCATTCATCTCTGCAGTGACATGATGCCAGCACTCGCATGGAGAGGTGCCTCTAAGGCTGACTCGCTCTTTATTGGGCTGGTACGGGTGGGCTTTCCGGACGAGGGGATGGCAGAGCAATGGGGAGAAGAGGTTTTATCTTCCCCATTTGCTACCAACTAAATCTTCAGGCCTCTACAGCTGACTTTCATGGGCGTGAGTGATCAAAAAGATCTACCATTGCAGCATTTCACTTCTTTGCAAACAACTGTGGATGAAACCTCTGTAATAAAACTGGGGGTTCCTCAGGGCACATACCCCATTATTTAAGGACAACCTCTAGGGAGGCTGCCAGATCCTCTGTACTCATCACTGGAGGAAGGGAGAGGATGGACTGGGCTGTGAGTGTGACCTGTTGAGCATTTCTAAGGCTCTTATTACTGCTTTGGACTGGGAGATACCCTTGTTCGTTTTCTGGGCCTCTAAACAATTTCCCCTCTAACATTCATTCCTTCATTGGAAAACAACTTTTTGCATTTCTGTTGTGTTCCAGGCACTGTCCTAAGCACTGGGGATGCACTGGACAAAAAAGATCAATACTGTTTTTCTGGAGCTTACACTCTAGCAAGGGGAGGGGATAATCAGATAGTTGAAATAAATGAATAGAACATAGAACAGATGGTTCTATGTCAGATGGTTATAAGTGCTGTGAACAAAAATAAAGTTGGATACAAAGAACAGAACTATGGTGCTGGGTACTGGTGGCATGTTACAAAGGCCCTTCAGAGAAGGCCTCACAGGCGGAGTTGCTTGTCAGCAGAGCCCTGAGGTGAGGGAGTGGGTCACCAGGCTCTGGAGAAGAGAGATCTGCAGATGCAGAGGCCTTGCAATGAGAATGTGTTTGGTGTTTTTGAAGACATGCAGGGAGCTGGTGTGGCTGGATAGACTAAGAGCTGGGGAGAGGAGTAGGTGCTTGGGGCCAGGGAGGCAGCCATAAGGACTGTGGTTTTTACACTGAGGGAAATGAAGACCTGGTTGTGGGTTTTGAACAGAGGAAAGTCAACATCCAGCTTACTTCTAAAGGATTCGCCTGGGCTGCTATGTGGACAATGGCTGGAAGGGTTGTGAGGGCAGAAGGAGGGGAGCTGTTAGGCCATTGCAGCAATCCCTGTGGGTGGTGAGGGTGATGTGAACTGAGACTGTAGCCCTGGAGTTGGAGAGAAGTGGATCGCTTCTGGGTAAATTCTGAATATTGCTGACTGATTAGTTGTGGATTTTGAGAGAAAGCAAGGAGTTAAGAAAGACTCTAAAAGTTCTTGGCCTGGGCTAGTGGAAAAATAGAATTGCTATTTCATAAATCTGGGCAGGCAGTGGAAGAATCAGGTTTGGGGAGAAGAAAATGCAGAGACTGCATTCAGGACATACTAGGGGAGAGATGTCTACTAGACCTCCAAGTGGAGGCATCGAGTAGGTCGCTGGATATGAATGTGAGGTTCAGAGAAGCGCAGTCCGATTATATACATTTAGAAATCATCAGAGTATAAGTGATATTTAAAACTGTAACACTGGGAATATGTACGGATGGAAAGAGATCTGAGGACTGGTCTCTCGGTGCTCATGCCAACATTAAAATGTCAGGAAGATGAAGAGCGTCAGCACAGGAGAAAGGAGAACAGCCAGTGAGGTAGGAAGAGAAGGAAGAGATGTGTCCCAGTGTGACCGGCATTAGGAAAATCAGGCTCCTTGCCATTCTCTGCTGCTTCCCTCCTTTTCAGGCCTCTGACTTTGAGCTCTGCTGCAGAGGGAGCAGCATTCTAGGGCTCACCTTAAGAGCACATCACTGTAGACCTAGAGATGCAGAGTCCTGGTCCCATCAAATGTCCTGAGTGTGTGTCCAGGGGGGATCTTTGGCCTCCTGGCCAGGAGAAATCAGGCCTACATTTCAGTCCAGTAGGTAAGATGGATGAAGTTTGCTTATGAATGGAAGGAAGAACTTAAGAGTCTTTACGTTTTTGAATTGTAAAGCAAGAACAGAAGGACACCTTTCAGTTTTAAATCTGAATTGGAGGTCTGGTCTTGGCACAGAGGCAGTGAAACCTCCTGACGTGTCTAGGGAGTAATTCTGGAACCACTCCTTCAGCAGCTGTTGGCTACTAGAAATTGAACTGCTTTAATTTCAACAAAAAATATAGGAAGAAAGAGACCATTGTTTTGCTTTAGATCAGGGTGAAGCCTGATGACTTGGAAAGAATAGAGTCTTGGTTCAAATTCCAGATCTGCCCCAGATTTGTTGTCTGTTCCACTGTAAGCCAGTTGTTTAAGAACTCTGGGTCTCAGTTTTTTCATCTATAAAATGGACACAGTTTCTACCTCCTTGCAAAGACATTGAAAGAATTTTATGTGCACACAGTACCTTGTTCATTGTGAGGCTCAGTTAGGTAAAGCCTTACTTAATGGCTTTTTCTTTTCTTTTCTTTTCTTTGTTATGGGACTTTTTAGAAAGATTGAACAGTATATATTGTGGATATATATATGTGCCTCCAACTCTATGGAAATAGTCCTCTCTTACAAATAACTCCTTAACCCATTTTGAGAAACAAAGGTGCTTGCATGAGAGCATATTTAGGGGTCTGGCGGTAGGAGACAGTCTGAGGGGGGAGGGAAGGCTTTGAAGATGACCTGTGATCTGGGCTGAGCCAAGAGGGATGTTTAGAGTGGGGGTGGTTGACCTGGAGAGAAGCAGCATTTCTATGTTTAGTTCTAACCTGTCTGGAGGAGAGAGAGTTAAATAAAAATCCAGTTAACATTGAACTCTTTCATTCATTGAACAGAAAATTGTTAGCAACTATGTTGGGGAAAGTAACAGAAGTTCTTGTCTTCAAGCACTCCCAGTCCTGGAGGGTGTTTGAAATGTAATGAACATTCATGATATGGGGATGTGAGTTCTCTGCTGGGATGGGGCAGAGGCTGTGGGAGCACTGGAGAGAGGACTCCTACGGTGGAGACAAACCCGATAAGCCAGCGTTTAACTCAGTAGGAGTTTGAGAGACTCTGGTAGATTCTGAGTCATAGGAGTCACGAGGAGGAGATGAGTTATCTTCATCAGTGGAGTCGAGATTCCTTGTCATGGTCCGCAGGGAGCCTCTGGGGAGGGGCTTTGCTGGCTGCAGCTAGCTCTCTGGGGGTAAGGAAGCAATGCCCTGGCTTTCCCATCTGTTCTAGCTGGTAACTTTCTTCATCTCATGGAGTCACATGGTTCCTCTTACCAGCCAGCCAGGGTAAACAACACAGGATTTGAAGTTGGGTGGCCCGGGTTTGGATCTCAGCATCAACTTTGGACAACTGTGTGGCTCTAGGTAAGTGAGTAGTCTGCCCAAACCCATTTCCCCAGATGAAGAATGGGGATAATGATCTGTAACTCACAGGTCACTGCAGGATGGCTGCTTACATAGTAACCCTGTGAGCATTAGATTAGAAAAGGTATCTCTTCCTCAAGACACTTCACTGTCATCTTCCAGCCTGTGATGTGAATGGTGCTCCTAGGTTTACAGAGGATACACATTATCCATTGCATAAATGATAGCTGCTATTATTATTATCACTATTATCACCTTGATGGAAAATAGCTCCAACCTGACCTTTTGGTGGGTTAGTTGGATCAGCCTGATGCCTGATTAATCAGATTTCATCACAGAAGAGCAGTTTCCTCTGAATAGCTGATATGTAATCATGGCAACAGGCAGGGGTGTGATAGAAGCTGTGTCTTCTTATTAGAGCTCCTTTAGCACTCAGTGTCAAAAGCTGAAGGTCATCAAAATATTGACCATCTCTAAATTATTGCACTGCCAGAATAACTCCTACACAGAGCAGACTGTCTCCAGCCTCTGGAGATCAAAATAGAGCCTAATGGATTTAGGAAGCAATCAATGCTTCTAAAGACATTTGTGGGTTGTAGCCCATAAAATATTAATTCTCTCTGTTTGTCTTTAAGAATATATTTTATATGTTAATGCATTATTGAAAGGTGCTTATAATGTTAAGTGACTTAAGACCCAAGCATTGAATGGCCAAATTTATTTTTCCTTGGAATATAAATGTAAAATAAAAAGACAAAACTGAATCCCACTGACCATGCTGTTAGCCATGACTCAATAGCCATGTAATCAAACTACACCCTTGTACATGAAGTTGTTTTATTTGCCTTTTGATGGGTAAATAAATAACTTATGTGTGATGTTTCTCACCTAATAAAATGTTCCACTGTCGGATTTACTGGGTGTGTTTGTGAAGTCACAATGGTGCAGCTCAGCTTTATTTTACCTTTATGACATTAGGACTGGGGAGGGTTGTGTCGGATCTTGAATGTGCAGAACAATGTTGTTGAAGAAGTCATCACAAATCAAAGGAAGCAAAAGAAATCTGGAAGATGCAGGGAAAACTCTTAAAGACTGATTCAGAATTCATCCTCTAGAAAAAAAGTACTGTAGACGTTTGTGTTCTGAGAGTGGGCATGGTATACCCTATACAAAAGCACACAAGGTATGTTTCTTGGTATATTTCCTGAAACACTACATTCTGGAAGGAATGTTTTACTGCACTTTTGAGGGGACCACAGACCAGACCACTATAAAAATTTAAACTAAGGTGCCACGCTTAAGAAACATGGTCATGCTCACATGCACACAAAATCCCTCATGTGATTTCTGAGGGTCCTTCACCCCCTATAGAAGGCTGCTGAGCTCTGATCTAGTCCAACAATCTTGTTTTTCACTCCAGAATGCTGAATTGCCAACAGGTGGTAGCATGCCCAGGGTCACATAGCTCCCAGTACCTCATCCCAGTGTCACCTCTCTAGATGGGAGGAGAAGGTTCAAGAAGGTAGGAGATGGAAGAGCACCAACTCTGGAGTAAGACTGTTTGATTCATTTCCTAGGTTTCCTCCTTGTTAATGGTTTGACCTTGAGTAAGTTATTTTTCTTTCTGTGTCTAAACTTTCTTCATGTGTAAGATGAAGATAACAATAGCACCCACTACACAGACTTGTGAAGAATAAATAGATTGATATATGCAGAGCCTAGTGCTTGAAACATAATAAGCATATTACAAGTATTCATTTGTATCACTGAGTGTCTAGACTAAGGTTCCCTGCAATACACTTTCCTAGCTCTTTGTGTGATTCCTTCTCAGTCTGTTTTTCCCCCTTCATTATGCCTGTAATATAATTTATATAACTTTGAAATTATCTTGACTGTTTGTTTCCTTATTTATTTTTATTCTGAGTATAAATAGCTACTGCTTCATCCCCAATACCTAGAATAGCTCCTGGCACACAGTAAGCTATCAATACACAATTATTGGATAACTGAATGAATGAATGAACTGATGGCCCTTATTATAATTTGCCCATGTGCATTCATGTATTGAGTAGTATCTGTCTTCCTCCTAGACAAGAAGCTCTGTGAGAGGATCACTTTAGTGTAGTCCCCTCCATTCCTCAGGGCTGTGCCCGGCACACTGTAGGATCTCAATGAGTATATGTTAATTGAATGTATGAATGCTTATATGGAGACAGGAGAGAGTAAGAATAACAGAAAGTTTATAGAGAGAAGAGGGAAAAAGAGAGAAAAATGATAATATTTAAGGTCCCACATTTATGCCATTTCCCTACTCACTCATTACCAAGGCAATAGGAGGTAGTGATTAAGAGCCCAGAATCCAGAGCTGGCTTCAAACCCCACTTCAGCCACTTATGGTATGTGAAGTTGGGGCAACTTATTTAACCTCTGTGTTCCTCTGTTTACCTAGCTGAAATATGGGTTTATATTAACACCTACCTTAGAGGGTTGTTAAAAGAAAGATGAGTTAATTTCTGCAAAGTACTTAGAGCACTAACAGGCAAATGGTAAATGCTCAATAGATGCCAGCTATAATTATCATTTATTTGCTAATTCAGCAAACATTTACAGAATATTTACTATCTACCAGGCCTTTACTGGGTGCTTAGGTACATAGAAAAACCAATACACCCTTCCTGTGGGGAACTCAGCATTTTGTGGGGGAGACAGAGAAGCACAACAACAATTATGTTCTGGTGCACCCAAAGGAGCTGGCAAGGGGCACAGGGCTGGTACCCTTTCCAGGCCTGGATCTGAGGCACGGGGACATGGGAGTTCCCAGAGAAGCAGGTATTAAAGAAAAGTGAGGGCTAGCCTAGTAATAGAAGGGCAGATGGAAGGGCATTCCATGTTCAAAGATAGGGAGGCATGAAGCAGCAAGAACTGGGGAGCAAGAACTATGTCGGGAGCAGCAGACAGAACTGGGTGCCATTCATCCATCTAATTCATTCCACTGATATTCATTGAGCACCAATAATGCATGTGGTAGGCACTGTTCTGTGTACTGAGGATAGCACAGAGAACAAAATGGATGCAGTCTCTGGTGTCATGAAGCTTCTAATCTAGCTTAGGAAGACAAAAATTATGGTTATCATGTGTCAGATGGCCATAAACACAATGAAGAAAACTAAAGTAAGGGATATACGGTGTGTGGTTAGAGCAAGGGGTGCTATTTAGATGGGTGATAGAGAAGGTATCTCTGGTAGGTGAAATTTGTTCAGAGTCTGAAGGAAGCAAAGATGGGAGCCCTGTGACTCTGTAAGGAGACACTGGCCCAGGTAGAGAAACAGTCATGTGCCAAGGCCCCGAGGTCAGAACAGGCTAGACCTGTTTGAGAAATAGCAAAGAGGCCCATGTAGGGAGTGGGCAAGGGGAGAATGGAAGGATATCAGGCAAAGGGGTCGCCAGATGCTGCTGAGCCTTGTGAAGACAAGGTGGAGGCTTTGAGCACTGAGTGGGAAGGAAGACAGAGAGGTGGAGGGCCTGATTGCTCAGGTGCCTGGCATAACCTTTGCCAAGTAATCGGGCTTTCTTCCTGAGAGCTGGGGGGACCATGGAGGGATTTTAATCCTATCCTTGTGCTTGACAATGATAACTCTAGGTTGAGAGCTTATTGGAGGGCATGGGAGTCAAGTGAAAAGCTCCTGGGGTCACTTAGGTGAGGGAGAGAGGGAGGCCTGAACCTGGCAAGGGAGCAGAGCTGCCTGCACCCACCTCTGTCTCCTTCACTATTGGTCAGTTCCATTCCCTCCTAGCACCTTGCAGGTGTCTCACTTGGAATAAGCATTGCCTCCTGAATTGGATTGCAGATGGGAAAGACCAAAATTCAGTTGCCCAACCCTGCAAGGCCAATAGTAAGAAAGCAGCTCCCAGCTTTCTATGGATGCTTTCATAGATACAATTTCTACAGCTCTAAGCTTAGGTTCAGTACAGTGAGACATTCTTATATTCTATGCTGTATTGCAAATCAGATTATTTTAAAAAATATTAATGGCATCTGTCATTTAAAAATTTTTAATGTCTTTGTCTCTCCTCTTGGAAAACACTAACTCTTAATCTTTATGCCAAATCAAGAGATTATAACCCAAGAGCTCAGCAATTTTGCACTTTAAACATTTATTCTGTGATTTATTTCCTTCCAATGATTAACTTTTAAATCCACACTCCTATTCAGCAGGGAATCACAGAACAGAGGGTAAAATGACTTTTTTTTCTTTTTTTTTTAAATTTTAATTTGGAAGTACTGTCTGTTTGGTTTTCAAAACCCCACTGCTCAACATTTGTCTGCCTTTCTCTCTCTGCAATCCACCCTGAGCTCCAGTCCTACAAGGCAGTGGACAAGGAGCATGGACCCAGGGCAGAGGCAAAAGGCAGCTGACCTGTCCAGCCTAGATATTTTGTTTCTTGTCCCTGGAAGATAGGTGTTGATATTAGCTGGCCTAGAAGAGCCCAGAGTCCTGATGTCTCTGAACCTTCATGAATAAGATGAGGAATATTCATTGACACGTATGCTGAAGGCTGCTGTTTTTAGATGAGCAGGTCCCCCAAACAGGGGAGCAGATGTTTAGGAGGTGCCTGCCAGGATATTGATAGTTCTTCACCCAAATTTTGACACTGGGCTGACTCCCTCCCCTTCTCCTTTCCCACCTGGGCCTCCATTTTCTGCTCCAGTGATAAATGATCCTTTCTTTCTGTAGTCATTGCTTCTGTTCTCCACTGACTTCTTTCTGCAGCCAGGGTTGTATTTACCCATCTCTGAAGGAGGGATGTGAAGGCTTTCAAAACTGAATAGCACTCCCTCTGCATACCCCCAGCAGGCCCCCCAGACCACCCCACATCCCCACAGGTGTTTGAAAATACCACCTTGTTCAAAGACAGCTTGGTACAGTGAAATAGGCCATGCCATGTTTGAGATTCAGGCAGGTGGTATTGGAAGGTTTGTTCTGCCACTTCCTAGCTGTGGCATTGGATGAGCTAGTAAATCGTCCCGGGCCTCAGTTCCCTCATCTGTAAAATGGGATGGCAGTACTTACTTTGTGACATCTGGGAGCTTGCCCAGCACAGAGTAGTGGTGTTGGGGAACAGTAACTGTTCTTATTTTCTCTATTTTTACTAGGCCAAAAAGAGCCCTGTAAAAGTGCAACAGGGTTATTCAGGAGGAATGCCACACAATGTTAGTCCCCATAATGGTATGGATTGCTTATTAGATCAACAAGACAGGGCCACTGGAACATGGCATTGGGGATGGCAGGGGGGTGGGATATGCAATTGGATGCTGGCTACAAAGAGCAAATACCAGATACCCGGGGAAGTAGGCAGAGGTTGCACACGTTTCTGCCAAGTTGGCTTGGCTTCAGTGTTCTCACTTTGCAGCTGGGGAAGGCTTGGGCCACCTGGCAGCCCCTGGGCTTGGGGGAGTGCATTATTTGGACTCATCAGGTTTGACTCTGAGTGTGGCCACTGTCAGCTAGAGGATCTTGGACAGGAGCCTCTAATTTTCTGATGCTCAGTTTTGCCACCTGATAAATGAGGGGCGTATCTAAAAGGGTGGGAAGATAAAATGATGTAAATGGAGAAGGCACCCTGAAGAATGACCAGGTGGTAAGCAAGCCATGGAGGGGAACATTTTCCAGAAGAGGAAAGAGGAAGACAGAGACCACAGCGACTTGCCTAAAGTCACAGAATAGATAGACTAAGGCCACAGCTCTCTCTTCTCTAGGCTGGTCTGCTCAGATGCCTCCTGATACTTCTCTGAGTGTCTTCCTGGAACTATTCATTCCCCTGAGAGGGGCTCATGTCACCAGAAGTCTCCTCCTATTTCCCCTTACCCAGATTTCATTTTTGCAATGAACCAAGCTTGTTTTTCTCTTGGAATCTCTGCTGTCACCACTGCCTTACACAGAGAATCTGGGCCCCCCTGTCTGATCAAGCTAAGAGGGTCTGATCTGCTTCTGGTCTTTAACATGCACCCATGAGAGCAGCAGCACACACTCACAAGTGTTTTAGGAAGTTCCTCAGAACCACCTCCTTCCCCATCTGCTCCTGGTTCTCCAGCACCCTCTCTGGACCCAACTTCTGCCTCATACACCAAATCCCATATCCACCTCTGCTCCCTGATTTTGGTGTTGACTTCCAAGTTCCCCTCCTGGGGATTTTGTTTCTGGTATCCTGTATGGTTTTCAACTTTGTTAACTCACTTGATCTCTGGGTCCTAGTGCCAGTGGAGAGGTTCATTTGGATGGAGGTGGGGAGGAGATGGGGGTCCTGACCTTACTTTGGTAAGACATGCAGCCCATTTAAGACTGCTGCCTCCTGCTGATGTGAAGATTCTTTCTCTGTATATTTATTCGTTTTATAGACAGTTTTGAGCATTTACTCTGTGCTGGGTATGGTGCAGGATGCTGGAAATACTACAACAAGGCAGACCCTGCCCTGGTGGGGCTTATAGTCCAGAGACAAGTAATAAGGCTTTAGCAAAACAGCTGAACAGGGCTGTGCTGTGAAAGGCCACTGAGGAGCACTACATCCCAAGTTAATGGTGGTCAGGGAAGACTTCCTGGAGGAAGCCAATCTTAGTGGAGACATAAAGGAAGACTAGGAGTTAGTCAGATGAAGGAGTGGAGAAAAGGGTGTTGCCAGATAGAGGACAGCATGTGCAAAGGCCTGCAGGCATCTGAATGAATAAAGTGTGGCAGGAGTGTGGGGTAGGATGGAGGAACTGTAGGAGAGGAGTGGATGGAGGAAAAGGGTCCAGAACGTGGAAGGGGTTGTAAGTGTGCTAAGGAGTTTGGCTTTCTTCTGTGGACGATGGGGAGCCAGGGGGTGGTTGTAAACATCAGATTTGCATTCTGGAGAGATCCCTGTGGCTGCTGTGTGGAGGATGGGGCCAGCTACTGAAGCTGTGGTGGTGATAGATCACTTCAGTCCCTGGAACTGGTGCTCTTCAGAGAACGCCCCACCCAGCCACCCACCCACAACTCCTATTCGCCTCCCCTTCCAACTTGCCGCTTAACAAAACAAAATCACCAGCCTTCCTTCCCTTTTGCACTTGGCGTTTAGTGTGTCCTGGGCTCTGTCCAATCAGCACTGGCTGGCTTAGCGCTGCTCCCGTTCCCTGGCTGGGGCCTGATAATGCATGTCCTCCTTTGTTTCATTGTTCAAATATGTGTCTGTGATGTGGTTGGGACTGATAAGTAAAGAAAATTGTGTAGCTTAACAGCAGACATTTCATGACCTCAGGAGTCCCCCAAGATGCACGCTCCCAGCAAATTGTTGGCAAGCCCATTTATCACCGCGCTGACCTGGGACTTTGTGCACATTTCCCTATGAAAACAGCTCAGCTCCATCAGTTCCCATCTGCCCCAGTGCCACCATAATGAAGCAAGCTTTAACTAACCCTGGTACCCACTGCGCAGCCCCATCACAAATGACTTTCAGGATCCGGACACCTGCACATAGAATGCATCATCTTCCTAATAGTGGATTCATGGGGAAATCCAATACACCCTTGAAGCTTTATTTATTTTTGGCTTAGGTAATTGGATAGCATTAATTATTTATATTTCATGTTGCAAGCAGGCAGGGAAAAGGCAGGAAGAGGGGAGGTTGGGAGCTGGGACAGCCAACCACTAAAATACTCTGAACGTTGATTAAATATGGGTAATTGTGTGCAGTCATTCTAAATAATTTTTGCTGGAAATATTTTATGTGATTTCCCAGAAACTGTTCGGTGGCTCCCAAAGGCAAAATGACAACTTATTATCATTTGGGAAGTCCCTTGGCAGTCCAGTTCCTGCTACCCCCAAACTCATTATACTCCACAGTTGTAACTTAGTGATAAGAGCAAACTGCAAACCTTTATTGGGCATTTTGCACATGCCAGGCACTGTGCTAAGTTCATTGCAAATGTTACACTCTTTTGAGCCTCACAACAACCTCAAGAATTAACTTTTAGTTACTATCCCTGTTTTACAAATGAGGAAACTGAGGCTGGATAGATTCAGCATCTTGCCCAAGGTCACAGCTGGTGAATGACAGAGCTGGAATTTGAATCTGGGCCTGGCTGACTCTTCTGCAGCCTCTTTTTTCTGAGGATGTTAGTACTCCAAACTGCAGGGTGCCACCCCCAGAACCTGTGAGGCCCAGTGAGGTTTTAAGCTGCTTGGTAGGATCAGAACAGAGAGGTGGACAGGGCTCCCTCTTTCATGCTTGGGTTTCTTTATGAGTTGTGAAGCTAAAGGTTACTCTGTTAATTAAATGGGGGAGAAAGGGGGCTGTCGGAGGATCAGTGGCAAAGTGACTCCAATTAAACCTTTAATGACTATATTAAGCCATGTAAATCACACACATTTTTTTCCCCCATTGGGAACATCAGCTTCCCTTGGTGAGTAAATCGTTGGCCTCCCCTGTGTCAGCTGGGACCTCTGGGAAAACTGAATGATGCTGGAGGGTTTAAAAATTAGAAAGAAAAAAAATCCCTTTTTCAACCACTAGTGTTGTACTAAATGTGGCTTCTGATTTTGAAGTGCCTGGAGACTAATTTAGGTATTGCCTTTCCTGATCTTTCATGAACAGAACTTGATTTTCTTTGAAACTTCATTCACTCCCACCACCCGCTAAGCTCTCAGCTGTGTCCGTGGGCAGTGGGTGAAATCTTGAAGCTCTCTCCCCTCTTCTCATCGCTTGGCTTTCAGGAGCCCTGGGCTGCCTGAAGGGGCCTTGGCAAAGTTGAAAGGGCAAGAAGTGACGCGGTGCTAGGGTCTCCTCCTCTCTAAATGCAACGGTGAAGGCCATGAGCCCTGCGAGCCCAAGACTCTGGCCTGTGTGACCTTTCTTTCTTCCCCTTCCCTCCCCTGTCCTCCCCTCCCTGCCCTTCCCCTTTCCTTCCTTCCTTTCTGCCTCCCTCCCTTCCTTCCTCCCTTCCTTTCTCTCTCTCTCTCTCTCTCTCTCTCTCTTTCTTTTCTTTCTCTCTTTTCTCTTCTCTTCTCTTCTTTTCTTTTTGCAGGTCTTCACAAAGCTCCTGTGACGTGGTTGGAACTGATAAGGACAGAGCTGGGACTTGAACCTGGGCCTGGCTGACTCTTCTGCAGCCTCTTTTTTTCTGAGGATGCTCCAGGCTCCATGCCCCAGGATTTACCTTTGCCATTTAATTTAATTTTCTCAAAACTCTTTGGAGGTGGATTTTATTACCCCACCAGTATTCTAAAATGAAGAAACCGGAACTCAGAGAGGGTAGTTACTTACTCAAGCTCACACACATAATCTATTGTAGAACTGGAATTTGAACCCAAGTCTAGTTGACTCCAAAGTTTGAGATCTTTACTTGAACTGGGGCTGGAGAGAAATGACTAGAGTTGTTCTGAGCTGGGCCAGGGCTCAGGGTTCAGTGGGGAGGGTGGGAGCCCTGTGGCCAGATGGGATACTGGGAGTTCCTCTGGGAGGCGCTCCTGGGCCCCTGGGCACAGCAGACCAGACCCCACAGGGAGGGCCCAGCATCCTCAGCGAGGCTGCTTCCTCTACCTGCCTGCCCATCTCCTGTGCAGAAGTGCAGACAGAAGGGGGACCTTCTCAAGAGCTTGGGAACAGGCAGGGACAGTCTTGGCTGTGTTGCAAAGGTGGTAAAGTTTTGTTTCAGACATATCTTGCATCCTCATCTGGAACCTTTCCTCCCCTTCATCTACTCATGTAGAACCTCAGTCAGACTGCTGGTTTCCTTCTAATCTCTGCCTGATTTATGTATTCAGCACACACTTGAATAGTGTTAAGTGTGCTAGGCACTAGTCTAAGAACTTTACAAACACTAGTTTTTTAATCTCCATAGCAACTCTACCAAGTAGATATTATTATCCCTATTTTACAAATAAGGAAACTGAGGCACAGACAGGTTAACTAACATCTCCAAGGCCACATAGTTTGGACATGGCTAAGCTGGGATTCGAACCTAGAGGATTTGGCTCCAGGCCCTGCACTGACCACTCCACTGTGCTGGTGTTTCTGACAATTCCCTGATGGGATATTTTCATTTCAAAGAAAGACTCAAAAGACCAAAAACACTTCCACATGAAAATGATGAAGGTTTAATTTCTGGACTGCGGTGCACAGCTTTGATGTTTGAAGGCAGGAATTCAGTGTACCGTTCTTTACATCAGACTTCAGACTGGGTGGAGAGACCAGAGCTCACTTAGGGCCAGGCTCCCTTAACACAAGAAGGGCTCTTTCCTTCAATTAATCATTATGCAGATGTTTCTTGAGCACCTAGTATGTACCTGGCACTGTGCTGGGGGTTGAGGACTTAAATGAAACCTCTTCACTTAAGAATGTCATAAAGAGTACAGGACAGAGAAGTGAACAGTGGTGACAAAGGTTGGGGTGGAGGGTCAGTAGTGCTTAGTGGGTAAGAGAACAGACTTTAGCAGCATCCTTACCTGGATTCAGTCTGGCTCCACTGCAAACTAGCTGAGCCTCAGTTTCCTCATCTGTGAAGTGGGAATAACATTGTATTGTTATTTAGCTCTCAGTTCTCTTTGAAACCTGGCCCAGGGCTCAGTAAGTGTTGAAATAAGTTTTGTTTTGTTTGTTTCTCAGTAAGTGTTGAAATCAGTAAGTTTTGGCAGCCTCTGCTGCCAAAAAGAATGAACACTGATGGGACATTATGATTTTCCAAAGACCCATGTGGAGGGAGTAAAGGCCAGCTTTCTAGACAAGAGCTAGTATTCTTAAGTGGCATGGCAAAGGGTAAGAAGAGGCACATTAGCACTGGCAAACTCCACCTCATAGTTGTCCCAGGCATAAGGAAATGTCTGGTTGGCTAGTGGTAAGTTCTCCCACTGAGAACAAATGCCATATGTCTAAAGAGGAGCTGGCTACGGTTCTTGTCATCCACCATATTCAGAATGATAGCTTGCTCTTTTGCTGAGAGTTGTTGGTCTTTTGTACCAATTTGTTCTTTAGATACAGGTCCTCTGTCATTTGACCAGTTGCCCTTTGTTACCTGACTGACCTCTCCGTTCATCCTTCCAAAGCCAGTGTCAATGTCTCCTCTGCAGAGACTCTTCCCTGCTTGGCCTGGGCAGTGATATATGCATAGAACATCGTCCTCCTCTACAGCTCTGTATCAGGGCTGTGATTGTCAGAGTATAGGAGGGACCCTAAGAAGACTAGGCAAGCACATGATCCAGTTTTGGAGCATTGTTGTATCCAGGGATTAACAATCAAAATGAAAATATAAAAGCAATTAAATTCAAATTAGAAAGTAACTAAATCCATTACTTACATGTCCTGGCAACACCAGAGATGCTTATCATTCTCTACCACAATCCTCGGCAAAATTCCCTTTCCTCTTCTCTCCCGTTTTCTTATATCCCACAGCCCCTCTCAACTCCTCCCTCTGCCCCAACCCCTGGTCTCATATGTGCAAGGATTTTCTGTCTATTTCTTCCCTCCATATGTTCTCTGTTCCTTTCAGATGCCTATGGCCTTAGTCCCTTTTCCAGCAAATGAGGATCTTTTCTGTTTAGGAGAGGGAAGGGAGAAAACCAAGATGGCAGTGCGGGATTTTCCTCAGCATGGAGAGGTGAATATGAGCACTGAAACATTTACCAGTCAACAAATTTTTGTCCAGCATTGTGTCCCACCACATAAGAGTCTTCCCTCCTCTTGATTATGATGCCCTCTAAACTGAGGAGGATTGAGAGATTCCTCCCTGTAGGCAGTGTTTCTGGAGGTAATAGAGGGAGCAGAGAACAGGCAATCATAAACATGTTTGCTTTTTGAGTCCCTATTCTGAAGGCTCTGCTTGAGTTCTAGGCTCAATTTTTTTGGCAGTCAAGGAAATCAAGGCACCTTGACATCAAATCTTCCTTTAGCTGGTCTGAAATGCAGGGCAATCCATGTTGGTGGTGCCAGAGGGAATATTCCCGCACTTAGGAAAGCCTACATGCCACCTCCAGGTCTCTTTCACTTTCCTCTGGCCAGTTAGCACAGTAGGACTCAACCTGAGTGTGTCGCAGAGTCACTGGAGGGCTTATCCAGGCCCCACCCCAGAGCTCCTGATCCTTAAGGCTGAATGAGGCCTGAGAATCCCAATTTTAGCAAGTTTCCAGTTGATGCTGCTTGCTGCTCTGGAATCTGCACTCTGAAAAACCACTGCATTAGCAGCAAGAGGCACTTCAATTCTGGGCAAACTTGTCAACTCATCTGAACTCCTGAGGCAATAGAAAGCCACTGGCGCTATGGAACATCTAAAGGACCTTCTAATAACCAGAATTCATTTTCTGCCCATATGCCATGAATAGTATTTCCTTCCCCATCCCACAGGTATGTAGGGAATTTATCCCTCATTACAAGACCTTAGAGACACCGAAGACCAGGAGCTCTTCTTGTGCATGTGTGGCTGGCTGTCTTTCTTCCGCCTCCTGCAAAGCTCTTCCAGCTTTCCTCCATCTCATGTACCTTATTTATTATTAATTAAGAGGTTCACTCCCAAGGTGCCCTGAGAATGCACTGAGGGCTGGGGAATTGGGGGAGGGTATGTGGAGACTGTTCCCTTCCACTGGGTGAGAAGAGGAGAGCAGAACGCACACTCAGGTACAGCCATGCTGCTGGATCTCTGCTGCCTGGCGCATCTGCATTCTGTGAAGCATCTTGGTAACCGGTATCTCGTTTTTTGGTCCAGCATCTAGGAGGCAGAAAAGGCAGTTACTACTATCATGAATGTAAAGATGAAGAAACTGAGGCTCAGAGAGATGAAATCATTTGCCCAAGGGTACATGACTTGTGGCCATAGACCAGAGTTTGGAAAGACACCTGACTTTCTGACACTGAGCTCAGTGCTGTCAATCAATCGATCAGCCTATTTAATCAACCTCTCAATCCAGCAATGTTTACCAAGAGCCTCCTATGTGGGAGGCTGCATGTTAGAGGCCAAGGATCAGCTCTGGAGAAGATCTATGTTGTGCCTACTTTCAGGGAGGCAACAGCCTGGGGGTGAGGCTGGACCCGGAGAGCATAACACTGGGATGAGCATTGCCATTGAGAACGTGCAGCTGCCGTGAGGCTCACAGCACAGGGATTACCTCTCACTCTAGGCACAGATAAGGGTTCCATGAAAAAGTACTGTCCAAGCTGAAACTCTTATTCAGGAATAAATAGGGCTGATTTAGGAGATGAGAGTCAGGGAAAAGGCTTTCCGAGTCAAGACCAGCCTATGCAAATGTCTGCTGGTGGGAGAGAGGGGAGCATATTTAGGGAACTGAAAGACCTGTGGGTCTGGAGCAGAATAAGTCAGGGGGAGGAGGGATTGCGATGAGGTTGGAAAGAGAGGCAGCAACCAGCATCAAAAGCACTTTTAGCAGTTTTCTAAGGGCCATTCAAAGCCATTGGGTACCTCATGGCAGCAGGATGCTATGATCAGATTGGCATCTTTTATGTGGCTGGATGGTCAGGGTGGAGGCAAGGAAACCAGTTAGGAGGCTGTTGTGGGGGTCCAGGTGGGAAGAGGATGGTGGCCTGGCCTCAGGTTGTGGCAGTTTGGAGTGAGAACAGGGGATGGACTCCAGAGATAGATGGTTTGTAGGACTTGGTACTTAATGGTATTTGGAAGGTAAGGGAGGGGAAGGAGGCAAGAGTAACACCCAGCCACTGGGTGCACGTGGTAGGGGCTCGGAGAGTTTATGGACCTGCACACATCTGATGGAAGAATGCTGAGTG
Source organism: Manis pentadactyla (assembly GCF_030020395.1). Classification (NCBI taxonomy): domain Eukaryota; kingdom Metazoa; phylum Chordata; class Mammalia; order Pholidota; family Manidae; genus Manis; species Manis pentadactyla. The sequence continues at coordinate 58,752,275 of NC_080027.1, forward strand.
CTAAGCCCTGGCAGTTTGGGGACCAGTGGTACATTGGGGCTGGCATTGGGCCGAAGCTTGCAGAGCCTTCCTGCTCCTTTCATGGCCCCTGCCTGCAAGCTGCCTGCTTCCTCTGAACTATATTCTGCCCATCTTTGTTGTTGAAATGGTACGTCAGACAATTACTGGCTTTTTAGAAAATGTAGTTTTCATGCTATCTTTAGAGAAAAGGCACTGCAGGTGAGCCTCATCACAAACACTGTAGAAATCCATCATGAGCCTATTAGGAAACTTAGGAAACGTGTCTGATATGGATGGACCTAATGAGTGAGTTTCTTCAGGGAATGTGGGCACAACTTGTTTCCCAGCTGTTTGCACCCATTAGGACAGCTGAGAAAGGAGGCTGGAGCAGCAATCCCCTGCCCCTTCCTCTCTGCACTTTTCTTGGTATGAGGAAGGGACCGTGGCAGGCAAAGCCCTAAGGCCAGTGAGAAGAAATAGGGTCTGATAGAAATGAATGTTCCAAATCATTTTTAATTTCTCAGGGGTTAACAGCTCATTCATCAAATATATCTTGGTAATACTTTGTACCAGGCTTCATTATAGGTGATTTGGGAATGACACTGGTGAGATAAGACCCTTGCCTTCCAGCAGCTGACATTACAGTGAGGTGTGCATAGCCTGAGACCCTTGCCTAGACTGAGAGTGTCTTGAGAGCAGGAATGTTTCTGGTTCATTTCTGTAACCTCAGAAACTATGGAAAGTATGACAGCATAGGAGTTCAATAAATGTTTGTTGAATAAAAGGATAGATGGATGGTTGAATGGATGGATAGAAGATGGCTTATTGGTTAGATGCATGGATGAATGGATGGTTGGATACTCTTTAGTTACAGGAAGTCCTGCATAATAACATGTGTCTGCAAAGTACATTTTGTCATTTCAATGGCCAAGCTGTATCCTTTATTCCCTCTTCCTCTTGATAAATCTCTGTCATCTCCAACAGCTGAGTATTCACAAAGATCTGCTTCGTTTGGCATTTTAGTTACTAGATGAGTTTGGCTCAGTTTCATCCTAGGATTGAGCAAGGATATTTCACTTGTATATACACTTAATGAGTAAACCACTCATACATTTAGAAACAAATCAGTCCACCTTATTTAAACTTGGAAGGAACATCAGAGCTCGTGTAGTTCAACATCTTCTTCTTAGAAATGGGGAGTAAGTGAATTAACCTCAGTGAAAGGACATTGGACTGGGATCAGAAGAAGAGAGGCCTGAATTGTCTCTGCTACTCACTTGGCAAGTTATGTCATCACTTGAGTATAATTCATTCCTTGCTCCCTTCATCAGTTTGCTGTGAGTGTCAGATGAATGAGTGAAGGCCTGAGCAGGGGCTTTGTAAAGGCCAGTGGCAATTCTTTCCTAATGGCATCAAGTGAGTAGCCAGAGGGCAAAGATTAAGGCTAGGACTTGTAAGTCAGGGTCCAGGCACTGTCTGCTACACCACATTGCTCCTAAGAAACGACATCAACCTGTGGGCTTGTTGTGCAGCTTGGACAAGACCAAAATATGGGTGCTTTATAAATCCTGCAGAATGCCTGAAATTAAAAAGATAAAAAATGCAAACTGTTGGCAAGGATAGGGAACAACTAAAACACTCACATATTGTTGGTGGGAGTGGAAATTGGTGCAACTGCTTTGGGAAACTGTTAGAACTCACTCAAACTGAACATGTATGTCTATTATGACTGAGCGATTCCATTCCTATACTTTTATACCCAAGACAAAGGAAGGCAAAAGTCATTGAGTATTCACAAAGATCTGCTTCGTTTGGCATTTTAGTTACTAGATGTTCATAGGAACATTATTCACAATGGCCCCAGACTGAGCACTATTGAAATAGCCAGGAAGAGTAGAATGGATACATTGTGTTATATTTATGTACTGGACTATTACACATCAATGAGACTGAACAAACTAAAGTTAGACATAGTAATATGGATGAAGCTCACGTACATAATGGACAAAAGACAGACACAAGACTAGGTATGATTCTATTTATATAAAGTTCAACATAGGCAAAACCAACCTCTGATATTTCAAATTAGGACAGCTTTTGCTCTTGGGGCAAGGTAGTGATAGAAGGGGGCCTGGAGGGCTTCTAGGATGAGACTGATGTTTTATTTCTTTATCTGGGTGCTGATTACATAGGTGTGTTCAGTGATTGAACATTCATTGATTTGGGCACCTGTGATTTGGGCATTTTTCCATATTATGTTGTGCTTCAATGAAAAGCTAAACTAACAAAGCAAACAGCAAAACTTAAGGGCCATTTCCACAGTGTGTAGCAGGGTGCTGAGTGGAGCCTGCCTCTCCCCAACCCACTGCCATAATTAGCATGTTGTTGAATAGAAGCATAGATGGATAGATGAATGGATGGATGGAGAGATGGCTTATTGGTTAGCTGCTGCTGCCTGGAAGGCACTGTCCTGCTGTTCTCCCTAGCCTCACGCTCTGGGAAGCCAGGCCTGGGGTGTGATGTGTGGCTTTTGGAAGGGGTCATCACCCAGTGGGACCTTGCGCCTTTCCATGCTCACCAGTCTCCTGCCCTGGGCACTCAGCCCTCTCTGGCTGTGTCCCAGCTAGAAGCCATGCTCTGGGTTCTCAGAGATCAGCTTCTGCCTCCTTTGCCTGTCTGCTCCCATCCAGGCTCCTGCAACCAACCTGGAGGACCAGACCATGCAGCCAGGAGATGACATGGGTTCAAATCCCACACACACATGTCCAAGCAGAAGGGTGGGGCAGAGACTTAGAGCAAGGGCTGAAGAGAAGCTTAAATTTCATGCGGTTCAGCATTTCTCCCAAATAAGGCTTATTCGCCTTTGAATGGGATATTCGTAGGTGTCACCTGGCTGAACAGTTTTTAATTTACTTATCAATTAATTTTGTTGTGTATTAGGAAATAATATAATCAATACATGGAATCCTTGATTTTATGTATGTTACGGCTTAGGATAATGTTCAGAATTTTAAAACCACTGGATTTAAAGACAAATATTAAGCATTAGTATATGTGATATAAGGATATGGCAAAAGTCATTGAGGTAAAAGTTTGGGAAACATTATTCTGGCTCCCTCAGTCCATAGTGGGGAAACTGAAGTCTAAGATAGGTAAGGAGAAACATACTGATCCTGACTCCTAACATTGGTACTGCTCGGAGAGCCCATTGAGTGCCTTAAGAGAGAGGTTTTCTTAAGAGAGAGATTTGCCCCAACATGGGAGGTTGAGATAACAGCCACCACCCCTTACCACCAGGGAGTAGAGTCCCTGACAGGGCAATGATGAGAACATAGCCTTCAAAGCTAGGTCAGCCTGGGAGTGGGGAGTCACATGCCAACTCCCCATTTTCATCCTGTGTGACACTGTACATGTCACTTAACATCTCTGAGCTGCAGGTTCCTTATCTGTAATAAAAAACCTTATACATGCATCATAGGGTTGTGGATTGTGATAAGGCTTATAAGAGATGCTCAAGCCCCAGGTCCACAGCTGGATAGTTTCTGTCTCTAGAGAGAGGAGGGGACTTGCATAAGGTAAAGTATAGAGGCAGAGCTGGACCTGGAACCCAGGGCTCTTTTCTCCTTGTCCTGTCCTCTTTCCTCTGAGGAGCCATCCCTCCTCATCCCAGTTCTGCAAGTCCTTTTCCAGTGGCATTGTACCACCCAGGAGAACAGGGTGTGGTTTATCCTGATGTGATAACTGGAGCTCCAGTGGTTTTAAGAGGCCTTTGTGAATAAGGCTGTGGGAGAGCTGGGTCTGAGCAGCCAGAGGGAGAGGTCCCCTGGAGAGCAGTTAGGGGGCCAGTGTAATGGAAGGAGTGCTCTGTGATGCCAACCCCAGCAGAGGGTGGCCACCCATGCAGAGTTCTGGGATGTGTGGGTGCTGGAGAGCTCCATTCCCACCCAACCAGGAACCAGCCACATGGCCCTCTGGGGCTAAGTACAAAAGAGAAGCCTACCCTGTGGTGTTCCATACACTGGCCAGGGGCTGCAGGTTTGGAGACCAGGTGGGGTCCCTCACCAGCAGCAGTTGGGAAGATTAAATAAGGTCTGGCCTTGTAGGAATTACCCAGATAGTTACAGTGTTTGCAAACATCTTCCCCTCTCATTCTTCTTTTCTCTCTCTCCTTTTGCCTGTTCTTTTTCTCCTTCTCTCTCCCCTCTTGTCATTCATTAGTTCATTTAATCAAGAGGCACAGTAGCACATCAGGGACTTAGAGACAAAGAGGCCTGAGTTTGAGTCCTGGCTTTCCCTTTAATATCAGGTTGCTCCTGATATTTGAAATGGCCATTGTTGTAAGTCTAAAATGGCTGACACTGTGGGCAAGTTACTTTGCCTTTCTGAGCTTCAGTTCCCCTATGTGTAATTTCACTTGTTTCACAAGGTTGTAATGCTTAAATTATAACATTTGTAAGGTATATAGCTGAGTGCCTGACACATAGTAAATACTCATTTGTATTTTTTTAAGGGTGGAATACAGGTGATTTCATATGGTTTATCTGTTATTTAGATAGCCTCTGTGAAATCGCCAAACCAAATCTCTTTGAGCTTTCGATCTTTAACTGTAAAACAGAGACAGTATCTACCTCAGAGAGTTGTTGTATAGAGCAAGTTGGCTGTGTGTAAAGTACTAGTACTAAGCACCCAACAACTGGTGGCTATTCTTTTCCGTTCTTTCATTCATTCATTCTGTAGACGTTTCTCAGCTAACAACTGTGTGCCAGGCTTTTTGCAAGGTACTGGAAACAGACATGAATGAGATATACGACTTACCTTCATGAATTTACTATACTGCTAGGCAAGAGGATTGTGAATACTGTTTTATGTTATGGGGAAATCAGTGAAGCTGCCAGCCTGCTAGGCTGCAACATTGGTCTTCAGCGGGGAAAGAATTTATTGAGCACCTACCTTGTGCCAGGTGCAATATACACATTACCTCTTTTAGCTCTTGACACTATCTTACAACAGGTATTATGTGGGAACTGTGGCTCAGAGATGGAAGTTGTTTGCTAATGTCTGTCTAACTCCAAGTGTTCATGATCCTTCTACTTTACACGGTCACTACCCCAAGAAGCAGTGAGGGAGTAGAGCAGGACTGGGACTTGAGAGTGAGCTTGACCTGCCTCACCACGGGCTTCCTCCCTCCGAGTTACTCATGAGTCTTCAGAGATAGCTGGGGCCAGGGGAGACACCTTATGGGTTTCTTCATCTTGCCTGGGATGGGCCATTTGTGGTTCAGAAATAACTTGGCACTTCCCTAGGGGTGGAAGCTTAAGTGGAGAATCATAAAATAGCATCAAGTCCATTTCGATCTTACTCCCCTCCCCAAAGATGACATGTTAATGGAGGATCCCTAAAGCCACAGAGCCCCTGTTTCCTGTGAAAGGGGTGATCTGAAATGGAGTTGTATGCTGCTCCATGATAAACTAATAATGCTCTTGGAATTTTAGCTGTTCATTGTATGAGCTGCTTTGGCAGGGAAATTAGACATGCATAATTTTGAGCTCTGGCCTTATTCAATTTTTAATTAATTTCTGTGTAATAAGCTGTAAGCACATTAATATCAATGAGATACTTTCTGCAGTGTGGCTAATATACAGCTTTAGGGAGCCATGGGTATTGTTTTACCCTTTATTTGCATTGAACAAAGATTACTGGTTCTCTAGTATTTTCTGGTTCTTGGGAGGTGGGGCTAAAGAGAGGAATTAAATTTTCCCAGCAGGTTTGGGATGAGATTTTGTCATGGACATTTATTTGACAGCAATGTGAAGAGCACTGAGTGTGGCACTCACTGAAGATCTGACTGTCAGAAATTAAATGATCTTCTGTAATCCAAGAAGTGGTCAAATGTGGGATCCATAACTATGTAAGGCACAGAATTAGGAAGGGGATTATTCTAGTGTCTTTATAAGAAGATCTAAGAAATAATCCAAAAAAATATATATATTTAAAGTGTTTAGGTTAAGCCAGAGTAATTTTGCTATGCCCAGATATTATGAGATTCTATTTTTCCACTCTATAGGGTTCCATTCTTCCATTTATTCTTCCATTCCCCATCAGTCTGTCATTCCACAATGATTTGAGCACCTCCTGAGCACGAAGCATTCTGCTGGGCATTATCAGGTACACAAATATGGAATTCAGGCTTGTATCTGGGAGACTATAGTTCAGTATGGAATATTTTAATATAAGGCAAAGTGATAAGTATTATCATAAATGTGCAAATTAGTGTTGGATTTGTTCAATTAAAACATTATTTGTAGAAGAGAAGTTCAGGAGATGACTTTTGAACTGGACTTTTAAGGATGCATAGAATTTAGACCCATGCAGAATGAAGGAAAAGCCTTTCTTGGAGCCAGTCCATATCTAGGAAGAGTAGGGTTAGGGTCACCAGATCCAAGGAAAATAACAACATGATTCAACACTGACATGCCTTTAATCACATTCTTCCCATTTTCAAGAATGTTTTGTCCTTCTACCAACTGGGTAGGTTTGCTGGAGCCTGCTGGTCTCTGTTCCTCCCATCCAAGGCCACCTGTGCTAACTCAGCCAGTTTGTCTTACAATTAAGGAAGCCGAGAGCCAGAGAATTAGAAGGACATGTAGCCAGCTGGTTACAGTCTTGACTAGAAAGATCTCCTGTGGTTTAGTCTTCTGTGCATTTTATGTACTTCTGATCCATTGTGTCACTGAATAATGACCAAGAACTATGCTTCCAGCAATGGGGATTTACAGTGCCACTTCCATTAACCGCTAAACTTGGGCAGGAATTGTTCTGGATAATGGAGACTTATCCAGAAAACTCTTTGGGTGAGTTGTTTTTAATACTCTAGGAGTTAGAGTATAAGACTCATATGAAATCCTTTTTTTGTTTTTCAAGCCCAAGGTGTCTACTAAAGCCCTGAGGTGAGATTGTTTTCTTTTTCTTTTGTTTTTTGTTTTAACGACAGAGGGAAAGGGGACTAGATAGCTTTTGGGTTACTGAGGGCTCCCTTATAGCAAGGTTTGGTTAACTCAAGTTGTGCTATTTCAGAGAAATGCACTGTTTTGACAACTCCAACTCAGTGATTCTGAGTAATGGTGAAAGGAAACATGAGCTTGGGTTTGGAGAGACTCTGGGAATGTGGTTTTCTGCAAAATTTGACAGCTTCCTGCCCACCCTCCTTCTCAGTGTTTTAATTGGTGTTGAGAGCATCCCACAGAACCAGTTTGCATCACAGCTCTACATCTGAAGAGTTGCTTCTTCCCCCAACAAGGGCTCAGATGTGTCACGAGGGAGGTTTCTGAGGTGGAGAGGTGTGGCTGGCAGTCTCCAAAAGGACTCGGCTTTCCCAGGCCATTGAACGGCTTTCTTCCCCATCATTCCTCCCTGGGAATTTTTGCCATCACAACCCGATACTCCATGAAGGACTCCGTGAAGAAATAAATCAAGGATGCTTCTTGGTTACAGAAAAAATATTGGCCTTTTCATTCTAATCCCTGGTTTCCAAAGATATTCCCTTGCCAAGGATAACAACATCTACCCACAACTGGTTCCATTAACGAGAAGGGACAGGTCAGCAAGAATCCTAGTGTCTGTCATGGTGAGCTTGCCAAGAGAGGAATGTGATTCGGGGTAGGGGAGAGGGAAACTAAATAGGTTGTAACCAGTGACATCCTCTCTATAGTCTCAGAGCACAGTCTTATGATTTTTTGTTTTCTGATGAATTGATTGGCTCCTCCCCATCTGCTCTGTTAGCTGGAAATTCGTGTCCCTTTTGAGGTCCTATCTGATCCCCTATATCAACTACATTGTCCGGGAACCTGGTGATATGCCCAGTGCAAAGGATCAGTCACGCTTTTTTCTCTACTTAGAGGAAACAGTGGCATTTGAAGGGTTCACCACCGCCATTTCCTTTACAGAAAGCAGCCATTTAAGACTGGTCTTGGCACCTTTCTCACTGAAGAAGAGGATTAAAGAAAAGCACACATTAAATCCCTAGGACGGCACCCTGCTACAGCATTACTGTGACATCTTAGCAGCTGACCAGACACCCTTAGCTTCCAGGTTCCTTTCACTCATTCAACCAGAAGGACCCATATCAAAATAAGCTTCTCCACATGGACCCAAACTGTGGCTCCTTTGTTCAGCTCCTCCCTGCACACATCCATCAAAGAAGTTTAAGTCACATGGTTGCTCTGGGTCTGTTTCCTCCCCAACAAAAGAGAATGACAGTGTGCTCGGGTTGATTGTGGGGAAGAAATGAGATAATGCATGGGAAGCTTTGCACAGCTCTTGGTATATGGTGAGCTTGCAGCAGTGCTAGCGCTAGACTTTCTCCTCCTGCTGCTTCTCCCCTTCTTTCTCTCCTTTAATAGGAAATAGGAGAGCGCCTGCTGCTTAGGATTACTGAGGAAATCCTTTAATTTTTAATGACAACCTTTGCCTAATTATAGGAAAGCAGCATGTACAAGTTAAATGCCAAACAGGATCCAGACAAAGTTCTTGTTTCCATCTTCAGAATCCAGGTATGAAACCCACAAGGGAATCTAATCAATGGGACATGTCATTAGAAGTCAGATAGTTTCTAGATGGTAGCACAAAATATTGGTTGTGTTGTTTAATTCCTGCAGAAGGAGTTGCCATTTCAGTCCTGCCAATGGTGTGGATTAGGAAGGTTTTGGATAGTTGCCATTCCAACATGAAAAATGGCATCTCAATATAATGTAATTTACAGAAATAATTATGAGGGGAGCGGAACATCTTTTCTATATTTAAAAGCCACTTGTATTTCATTATCTGTGAGCTGTCAGTTTATATCTGCTTATTTCTTATTGGGCTGTTGATTTTTCACTACTGATTTCCGGAAGTCTTAATATGTTAGATTATATTTTTGTAATATGAGTTGCAACTTGTCCCCCAGGTTGTTGTTTGTCTTTTTTATTTTGTTTATGGTGTTTTTGATTTTTATGTAGTCAAATTTATCGATCATTTCCTTCATAACTTCTGGATCCTGAGTCCAAGTTGGAAAAGCCTTCTTTATCGTGACATAATAAAATAATTCTTCCATGATTTCTTCCTCTATTATAATAGTTTCCTTTTCCATATTTAAATCTTTGAGATCTTCCAGGTTTTAATAAAACCCAGAAGTTATATTTTTTGTTAAATATCCCAATTTTTAATAATGACAGTAATTCAAATCATATACACTCATACTGGCCTCACAAAACACACACATGGATTAGATTTGGTCTGTGGACCCCTAATTTGCATTCTCTGGTCTAAGACCAGACCATTGTCCCTCTTGAAAGCCTCAAATAATTGGGCAACTATTGGTGTGTTGTTTCTAAAATACATCTTCATTCCCACAGTTTCTTTCCCACCACTTCCCAAGTTGTCCTAAAGTGTTTTTCCTCTGTCCACCAATGCCTTTGACTTAGAAGGGGCTCTCTCATGCCTAGTTCTTCAGTACTAAGCTTTGAGAGCCTCTAAAAGCTTTGCCAGAGAGGGGCTGATATGATTAGCCATCACTGGGAATTATCTCCTTGATACATTCAAGCCACTGTACTGCCTTGGCTGTACTTAACTGGTTTTGCATCCAAAGAAGAGTGCTTATCCCTGGTATTACTTACATAGATACTGAATCCAGATTTGGATCACCTGGTTTTTTTAAACTGTAGCTTGTGTCCTGTCTCCTAAGTGCTTCGCGATCACGGGTGAAAGGTGTCACTCAAATGTGTAGTTTAATACCCTGACCAGGAAGTAAACCTTAAGCTCTGTTGGATTTGCTTTCTTTGGGGAAGTCCTGTGCCTTACAGTTCATCTTCCTGTTGTAAAAATTTATAAGTGGAGAATTGGGGTGGGAAGAGAAAGGCTGATAAACTGTTAAATTACAAAACAAGAAGGGATGTGCAGACTAATTGTTGGCAAGTGCTTTCCACGTGGTTCTTTCTTCATCTGTATCAAGAAATCTCTTGCCTGAGAGCCTCAACTTGTGTGCAGTATACTAAGATACTTGGAGGCAAAAGTAAAGGGAGACAGAACTTTCTGCCAGACCGATTACAGAGCCAGAGAACTCACATTTGGATACCCCTTAGAGATAGGTTGCCTGGGGAGAAGGGGATGGGAAAAATCCTGGATGGACCTCCATCTTTTTTCATCCATTGTGCAAGCTCATAAACCCTTCCATGAAGTCTTTCTAGAATCCCGCAGGCACACTGAGAGTCTTCTGCCTCCCTTATTGGGTTGAGGGCTCAGTGAAAACAGAGCTGGTGGTTTCCAGATCCACATCTAGCCCCACTCACCACTCCTGGTGCAGGGTTGGTGCTTGGTGAAGGTCTTCTGGGTGAACGAAAGCTGGTGCCAGTGCATTCATTTATCTGGCAGTTCCTGGCACTGCCAAAGGGGCCAGGCTGCTGGTCATTTTTCAGTCAACGAATTGACAGACTTTCCCTGAGCTAGTATGGGTACTCAGGGACTTGGTAGAAAGGCTAGCTTTGGAGTCAGGAGATATTGGTCCTGATTTTGACTCTGCATTAACTCACTGGGTGCCTCAGGCAGATGGTCCCCAGCCTCTCTGGACCTCAGTGTTGTCGTGGGTAATGTGAAGATGTTGGACTGTGACTTTTCACAGCCTCTTTGGCTATGCTGTTCTAGAAGTCTGGTGGTTCAGAGATTAAAGGGAAGGGCCCCAGTTCAGTAATGGCAATGGCTGGACACCCCCAAGTGTCAGACACCTTGTATGTTGCTATAAATGCTTTCATTTTAATCTATAAACCCCTCTGGGAGGTGAATCTTGTTACCTTCATTGAACAGACAAGGAACGTCAGGCTGAGGCAGATTCAGTTGTGAGGCTGCACAACCATCTGTGCAGAGGCTGAGCTTGGGAGGCTTCCGTGAGGAAAGCACGCTGCTCCTCTCCTGCCAGTGCCTTCGATTCCATTTCCTTGTCCCTTGGTGGCATTCACGGTTTCCTGTCCATTTCAGCCATTAAAAAAAGAAATCTCATCTTGAGTTATTTGAATGTCTAGTCCAATTTAAATAAAAAACTTTTATTTAACACTCAGAAATTTCATCCCTTCCATCAGCTCCAACCTGGCCTGGAGCTCAGGGAGCAGCAGTGAGGGCAGAGGGGTTGGGCAGGGGAGGGGCACCCTCCGCCCTTTCATTGTCCTGGTCCACTTCCTAGCCACCTCCTCCCTTCCTCTCCCAGCTCTGGCTCCCGGGGTTGGGCAGGGGAGAAAGGCTGGGCAGAGGCTTCTTCATGCAGCTCCTGTGCTTCTTGCTTAGCTATCCAGCTACCTGGGGCAGGGCAGTTTCCCAAAGCCAGCTCTTCCATCGAGCCTGTCTGGGCCCTCGGAGCTCCCTGCCTTGCCCCACCCCCATGTGGACTCTGCCACCAGCCGACCTCACTGGTGCCTGCTCCCCTCTTTTGGTCCCCTCTTCCACAGCCTTCTTCAGCCAGGTCCTTTCAAGACAATTCAAGCCCAGGGGCCTTCACCAGGGTCACCTTTCCCACAGGTCCAGGGCATCCTCGTGCTGCTGCATGGCGAGTGAGCAGCTGAACCCCACTGCTGACCCTATCCCCCACCCTGCCATCCCAACAGCCTCATTTTTCATTCACTTTCAAACTCTTGAAGGCATACTGAGTTCCCAGTTTTGCCCCATTAATATGAGGGAGTTATTTTATAAATTTCTGGAACTCAGCACACATCCAATTAAGGAGGTGAGAAGCCAGTCTCCCTTCCTGCACAGCTCCTCAATCTCTGCAGTGTTCTGGGGCCCCCTCAGGTGGGCAAGGAGGGATGAGGGTGGAAAGCACCACCTTTCTCTCTGCCCTTCCATCCCTCTACAGATGTCCTTAGGGAGGTCTGCTCCCCAGAGAAGCTCCAGCCTTGCTCTTACACAGCCTGAATGGAGAAGGGGGTTTCAGGCTAGCTTTGCCGTCTTTCAGTAAGTGCTGCTGGCATGTGTCAAGCAGCTCTCCAGAACACAGGCTATTTGTCACCTATTATCTTTAGTTTGAGGCTTTAATCAAGATTTGGACACAAAAGAAAAAGCTTCCTTTCATAGCCTGTTAAAACTTCACAATGCATATCTGTCTTATTTTAGCCTTATTAAAGATAACATAGAAGTACAGGTGGAGGCTCATCTCCTCTCGTGCCTGGAAGCTGCCAACAGTGTTTCACCCTCTGTCTCTCTGTCCCTGGTGGTCTGATGGTGCCATGCTGAACTGGTGCTGGTTAAAGCCCGAAGTGGAAGTGACACAGTGGGCTGTTGCTTCCTGGAGCAAGGAGGTCAGCAGTCATTTTTCCAGCTCTTTGCCGCAGGTAATGACGGCTGGAGGAGCGACAGGGAGATGGAGTGTACCTGTTGGCTTCAGCTTGCCCCAGGAGGAGGCCTGGAGGACTGTGCAAGCCATGCATCTTGATGCACTGTAAAATAAGACCAACCACTGAGCACACAGGCTGGAGAGAGCCCTGGCCTCCCTGGTTTGCAAGTTTTGTTTTCATTTCAGAAACCATTGTTCCAGCAAATTCATACCTGGAATTTAATTGTGTTAAACAGTGTTTCTGGCCAAAATGGGGCTAGGGTTGGGTGCTGACTCCAACCTTCTCATTCTATGTCCTCTCTTCATGGTTCTAATAGGGCTCTGAGGAGGGATTTAAAAATCAGAGATAAAAAGCCTGATGTCAGAAGACAGAATTTGGATTGAAGAAGAACTTGCAGAATCTATGAAGAGTAATTGTAAGAGACAAAGATTTGTACGCACAGGTGTGGGGTGGAGAATGGTGGCTTAGCAGCAGATGGTAGAAGCACAACTTTGGGATTTTTCAATAACTGGGAGGCTTACAGTGTAATGTGGCCGTCAAAGCATGACTGTGGTATATGACAGGGGCAGCCAGGACGGGCCCATCGTGCTAAGGACCCTTACAGAGTTCCTCCTGTAACAACTGCCACTCTCCTCTCCCGTGGCCTGCCCCTCTCATCTGTGTTCACTGGTCAGAGGAGAGTGTTTCCAGTAATCTGTAGGCTGGTGCTGCTACAACTTCACACTGATAGGGCAGCCTGCTGCTAAAACTTCACACAACCATGTTGATGATGGTGACTACGCGAAGGTATCAAGCTCTCTCCCTGTGGAAGTTTTGAATTTCAGTCATAGGGAATATGCTGGGAGAAGACCACAGAATGTACCCTTGGAGAGGAGGCAGGCAGAGAAGCCAAGAGGTGTTATAGCCTTGAGGGGTCTGAGACAGGAGTCAGCAGATGTTGAGGAGACCTGAGGAATGGAGGGCGTGGCAGCTGGTGGCCGGGATCAGGAGCAGCGGAAGTGCAGACAGGCTGGAGCTGGGGCCCCTGAGCAGCAGCGGAGGTGTCCTTGTGGTGAGAACTGCATTGTATCCTGATTTACCCTGCAGTTTTAAAGCACGAGCCAGGCTAATCTGTTCCAGGGATTCTGTGACCCCCAAGTTCTGGCTTCTTAATCTTCATTCTTGTCCTCAGGTTGGTCTCGCTGGCCTGAGAGCCTTGCTGTCCTCAGGGAATTCGTCCTCGACCGAAATTGCCCCACTCCCCTGGAACCATAGTGTCCTGAACACCCTGGATGCTAATCCTATTCCTCTCCATGTTTGTCAGGCTGGTGGCCAGCTCCTGGCACTTTGGTTTTTGTAGGTCAGTGATGAGCTGGAGCATGTTCTGAAGAAGAGTCCTAGACTTTATGTGGAAATGAGAAGGGATGCTTTGGGACAGGGATAAGCAAAAATAAATGTTCAGCCTTCAAATCTGTCCTCAAATGACTGAAGGGTCACTGTATAGAGATGGGGTTGTGTTTTGGGGGCTGCTCTGGAGGGTGGATGTGGGACTGGAGAGGGAAGTTGGTATGGAGGCCGTTCCAGCTTTCTAAACACAGTGCCCACTGCACTAGAGTGTAATTTCCTCTTATGATGAGCTCTCCACTGACAACGGCAAGCAAACACAGCTTGGGTGCTACATCTGGAATGCTCTAGAGGGGATTTCTGCAACGACAAGACAAAGCCCAAGAGCCCCCACCAGCCTGAGATGCTTGGATTCTTTATTCCTGTGTTTTTTAATAGGAAGCAGAGGACTGGCTCTGCAGACCTGCCTAAAGGCAGGGAATGGTACTAGCTGGCTGTTGCTTTTTGAAACTGAGTTTGGAAGCAGGCAAAACTAAATCTATTTTCAGAGCAGCAAATGCCAGCACAATTTATATCAAAACTCCAATCTGCTCAGCTGGAAAGGCAGTGGTATGGACTAACCATTCTGTTAGCTAGCAGCATGCTTGCTGTTGAAGGATGTTAGCTGCACAGGGACGGCCCAGTTAGGCCCCTGAATGTAATTGGGGCCTTTATATTGACTCCTTGCCTTTGTGACCACTGTTGGCAAATTGCATTTCCCCCTGACTCACAGGCAGATCACTGCTTTTCTTTTCTTTTATTAAGGTATCATTGATATACAATCTTATGAAGGTTTCACATGTGCAACATTGTGGTTACTACATTCACCCAAATTATCAAGTCCCCCCTCAACACCCCATTGCAGTCACTGTCCATCAGCATAGTAAGATGCTATAGAGTCACTACTTGTCTTCTCTGTGCTATACTGCCTTCCCTGTGACCCCCCTACATTATGTGTGTTAATCATAATGCCCTTTAATCCCCCTCTTCCTCTTTCCTACCCACCCTCCCCACTCTCTTCCCTTTGGTACCTGCTAGTCCCTTCTTGTAGTCTGTGAGTCTCTTGCTGTTTTGTTCCTTCAGTTTTGCATTGTTATACTCCACAAATGAATGTAATCATTTGGTACTTGTCTTTTTCTGCCTGGCTTATTTCACTGAGCATAATACCCTCCAGCTCCATTCATGTTGTTGCAAATGGTAGGATTTGTTTCTTTCTTATGGCTGAATAATATTCCATTGTGCATATGTATCACAGCTCCTTTATCCATTCGTCTACTGATGGACACTTAAGTGGCTTCCATATCTTGGCTATTGTAAATAGTGCTGCAATAAACATAGGGGTGCATATGTCTTTTTTAATCTGGGATTTCGTTGTCTTTGGGTAACCTCCATATTGCTTTCCATATTGGGTAACCTCCATATTGCTTTCCACAATGGTTGAACTCAGCCGTGTGGGAAGGTTCCCCTTTCTCCTCATGCTTACCAGCACTTGTTATTTCTTGACTTTTGGGTAGTGGCCATCCTAACTGGTGTGAGGTGATATCTCATTGTGGTTTTAGTTTGCATTTCCCTGATGATTAGCGATGTGGAGCATCTTTTCATGTGCCTGTTGGCCATCTGAATTTCTTCTTTGGAGAACTGTCTGTTCAGCTCCTCTGCCCATTTTTGAATTGGGTTATTTGCTTATGGGTGTTGAGGTATGTGAGTTCTTTATATATTTTGGATGTCCCTTATCGGGCATGTCATTTATGAATATATTCTCCCATACTGTAGGATGTCTTTTTGTTCTGTTGATGGTGTCCTTTGCTATACAGAAGCTTTTTAGTTTGATATAGTCCCACTTGTTCATTTTTGCTTTTGTTTCCCTTGCCCGGAGAGATATGTTCATGAAGAAGTTGCTCATGTTTATGTCCAAAGATTTTTGCCCATGTTTTTTTCTAAGAGTTTTATGGTTTCATGACTTAATTCATGTCTTTGATCCATTTTGAGTTTACTTTTGTGTATGGAGTTAGACAGTAATCCAGTTTCATTCTCTTACATGTAGCTGTCCAGTTTTGCCAACACCAGCTGGTGAAAAGGCTGTCATTTCCCCATTGTACATCCATGGCTCCTTTATCATATACTAATTGACCATATATGCTTGGGTTTATATCTGGGCTCTCTATTCTGTTCTATTGATCTATGGGTTTGTTCTTGTGAGGTACCAAATTATCTTGATTACTATGGACTATGGCTTTGTAGTAGGGCTTGAAGTTAGGATGTGTAATCCTCCCAGCTTTATTCTTCCTTCTCAAGATTGCTTTGGCTGTTTGGGGTCTTTTGTGGTTCCATATGAATTTTAGAACTATTTGTTCTAGTTTGTTGAAAAATGCTGTTGGTCTTTTGATAGAGATTGCATTGAATCTGTAGATTGCTTTAGGCAGGATGGCCATTTTGACAGTATTAATTCTTCCTATCCATGAGCCTGGGATGTATTTCCATTTATTGGTGTCTCCTTTAATTTCTCTCATGAGTGTCTTGTAGTTTTCAGGGTATAGTTCTTTTACCTCCTTGGTTAGGTTTATTCCTAGGCATTTTATTCTTTTTGATGCAATTGTAAATGGAATTGTTTTCCTGATTTCTCTTTCTGCTAGTTCATCATTAGTGTATAGGAATGTAACAGATTTCTGCATATTGATTTTGCATCCTGCAACTTTGCTGAGTTTAATATTACTTCTAGTATTTTTGGGGTGAATTCTTTAGGGTTTTTTTAATGTACAATATCATGTCATCTGCATGATAAGTGACAGTTTAACTTCTTCCTTACCAGTCTGGATGCCTTTTATTTCTTTGTGTTGTGTGATTGCCATGGCTAGGACCTCCAGTACTATGTTGAATGAAAGTGGGGAGGTTGGGCATCCTTGTCTCGTTCCTGATCTTAGAGGAAAAGCTTTCAGCTTTTTGCTGTTAAGTATGATGTTGGCTGTGGGTTTGTCATATATGGCCTTTATTATGTTGAGGTACTTGCCCTCTGTACCCATTTTGTTGAGAGTTTTTATCATGAATGGATGTTGAATTTTGTCCAGTGCTTTTTCAGCATCTATTGTGATGATCATGTGATTTTTGTCCTTTTTGTTGATGTGGTTATGTTGTTGATTGATGGATTTTCAAATATTGTAGCATTCTACAATCCCACTTGATCATGATGGATGATCTTTTTGATGTATTTTTAAATTTGGTTTGCTAATATTTTGTTGAGTATTTTTGCATCTATGTTCATCAGAGATATTAGACTGTAATTTTTTTTCTTTTTTTGTGTTATCTTTGCCTGGTTTTAGTATTAGAGTGATGCTGGCCTCACAGAATGAGTTTGGAAGTATTCCCTCCTCTTCCACTTTTTGGAAAACTAAGGAGGATGTGTGTTAGGTCTTCTCTAAATGTTTGATAAAATTCAGCTGTGAAGCAATCTTATCCAGGGGTTTTGTTCTTAGGTAGTGTTTTGATGAACAATTCAATTTCATTGCTGGTATTTGGTCTGTTCACATTTTTTATTTCTTCCTGGGTCAGTCTTAGAAGATCGTATTTTTCTAGAAAGTTCTCCATTTATTCTAGGTTATCCAGTATGTTAGCTTATAATTTTTCATTGTATTCTCTAATGATTCTTTGTATTTCTGTGGTGTCTGTAGTGATTTTTCCTTTTTCCTTTCTGATTCTGTTGATATGTGTACACTCTCTTTTTTTCTTGACAAGTCTGGCTAGAGGTTTATCTATTTTGTTTACTTTCTTAAAGAGCCAGCTTCTGGTTTCATTGATTCTTTTCATTGTTTTATTCTTCTCAGTTTTATTTATTTCTGCTCTAATCTTTATTATGTCCTTTCTTCTACTGACTTTGGTCTCATTTGTTCTTCTTTTTCTAGTTTCATTAATTGTGAGTTTAGACTGTTCATTTGAGATTGTTCTTCTTTCTTGAAGTAAACCTGTATTGCAATATACTTCAGTCTTAGAATGGCCTTTGCTGCATCGATTATGGGGGGTTGAGTTGTTGTTTTCTATTGTCTCCATATATTTCTTCTTCTCTGCTTTTATTTGGTCATTGATCCATTGATTATTTAGGAGCATGTTGTTAAACCTCCATGTGTTTGTGGGCATTCTTGTTTTCTTTGCCTAATTTATTTCTAGTTTCATTCCTTTGTGGTCTGAGAAGCTAGTTGGTACAATTTCAATCCTTCTGAATTTATGAGGCTCTTTTCGTGGCCTAGTATGTGATCTATTCTGGAAAATGTTCTATGTGCATTTGAGAAGAATGTGCATCCTGTTGCTTTTGGGTGGAGTGTTCTGTAGATGTCTGTTAGGTCCATCTATTCTAATGTGTTGTTCAGTGCCTCTGTCTCCGTACTTATTTTCTGTCTGGTTGATTTGTCCTTTGGAGTGAATGGTGCATTGACATCTCCTAAAATGAGTGCATTGCATTCTATTTCCCCTTTAATGCTATTAGTATTTGTTTCACATATTTAGGTGCTCCTATATTGGGTGCATAGATATTTATAATGGTTATATCCTCTTGTTGGACTGACCCCTTTATCATTATGTAATGTCCTTCTTTGTCTCTTGTTACTTTGTTTGTTTCTATTTTGTCTGATACAAGTACTGCAACTCCTGCTTTTTTCTCCCTATTAGTTGCATGAAATATCTTTTTCCATCCCTTCACTTTTAGTCTGTGTATGTCTTTGGATTTGAAGTGAGTCTCTTGTAGGCAGCATATAGACCGGTCTTGTTTTTTTATCCATTCAGTGACTCTATGTCTTTTGATTGGTTCATTCAGACCATTTACATTTAGGGTGATTATCAATAGGTATGTACTTATTGCCATTGCAGGCTTTAGATTAATGGTTACCAAAGATTCAAGGGTAACCTCCTTAATATCTAACAGTCTAATTTAACTCACTTATTATGCTATTACAAACACATCTAAAAGTTCTTTTTTTGTCCTCCTTTTTTTTCCTCCTCCATTCTTTATATATTAGGTGTCATATTCTGTACTCTTTGTCTATCCTTGGCTGATTTTGGGGTTAGTTGCTTTGATTTTGCATCTGCTTAGTAATTAATTGTTCTACTTTCTTTACTGTGGTTTTATTTTCTCTGGTGACAGCTACTTAGCTTTAGGAGTGCTTCCATCTATACCAGGTCCTCCAGAATACACTGTTGAGACAGTTTGTGGGAGGTAAATTCCCTCAACTTTTGCTTATATGTAAATTGTTTCATCCTTGCTTCAAATGTCAATGATAATCTTGCTGGGGTAGTGTATTCTTGGTTTGACACCCTCCTGTTTCATTGCATTAAATATGTCATGCCACTCTATTCTGGCCTGTAAGGTTTCTGCTGAGAAGTATGATCATAGCCTGATGGGTTTTTCTTGTGTGTGATCTTTTTTCTCTCTCTGGATGCTTTTGATACTGTGTCCTTGCCATTGATCTTTGCCATTTTAATTATCATATGTCTTGGTGTTGCCTTCCTTGAGTCCCTTATGTTGGCATATCTGGGCACTTCCATGGCCTGAGAGACTATGTCTTTCTCCAGATTGGGGAAGTTTTCAGTAATTATTTCCTCAAAGACACTTTCTATCCCTTGTTTTCTCTCTTCTTCTTCTGGTACCCTTATAATGCTAATATTGTTCTGTTTGAATTAGTTGCACAGTTCTCTTATTATTCTTTCATTCCTAGAAATCCTTTTGCTTCCTGTGCCTCAGCTTCTTTGTATTACTGTTATCTAATTTCTGTTTCATTTCCTGTCTCTACCTCATCTAATCTGCTTTTAAATCCTCCATTGTATGTTTCATTTCAGATACTGTATTTTCAAGGTTTCTATTTCTTTCTTGAAGTCCTCCCTGAGATCTTGAATAGCTCTGTGAGCATGTTTGTGATTTTCATTATGAAATCTTTATCAATAAGATTGGTGATTTTAGTTTCACTTTGCCCTCTTTCCAGTGTTTGAGGGATTGTGGTTTGTACAAGATTGTTTTGCCATTCCATATTCTTAATGATGACTATGGAAAAATAACTTTGTGTAGGTGCACCCTCTAGTGCCCAGAAGTTCTACTCTCTGGAGCTGCCCAGAACTTGGAGTGATGGCAGGGCTTGCAGGTGTGTGGCGCCAGTGCCTGCTTGGAGGAAACAACTCTTTCCTGCTTCCCGGATGCAGTGCCCACCTCCACTGCCAGTGCCAGTGGGCCAAGCCTGGAGGGAGGAGCCTTTGCCCTTGAGCTGCTGTAGGCGGGGCTGCCCTCTGGCTGGCCTGGCATGATGGCAGGGGCAGCAGGTTTGTGAATGGGTGTGAGCTGGAAGGAAGGAGTGGCAGGCTGCATATTGCACTCGGGGCCTCAGCACTGCATTGCCAGACAAGGGAATGGAGCATCTAAAGTTCCTGAAAGTTCCCAACCTGGGTTTAGTGTGCCAGGATTTTGTCCACCTATCCTTTCTCCTGAACAGCAAGCTCTGTGTAATCCTTGCCCATTTAGCAGCCCTCTCATTGTTGGGGTATATTTCATAGTGCCCACCTTTCTTTTGTCCTGGAGTGGCCGGTTGTGGGTACCTGTTCTCCAGAAGTGGCTGGAATCTCAGTCTCTCTGAGTATTCTGCCTGTCTTTGCTTTCCAACCCAGCTAATCTCCAGAGCACCATGTAATGTGGGTTCATGCTCCTAGAACAGATCTCCAGGGGTGGGTGTTTAGCAGTCCTGGGCTTCTGTTCCCTCTGTGCTCTATTTCTCTTCCTCCTGCTGGTGAGCTGGGGTTGGGGGAGGGCTTGGGTCCTGCTGGATCACGGCTTTGCTACTTTACCCTTTTCCGTGAGGCTTTTCCCCAGATGTAGGCTCTCTGTTGCAGTCTTCTTTCCAGTCATTCTTTCAGGGTTAGTTGTATTTGCTATATTTTCATGTTATATGTGGTTTTGGGAGGAGGTTTCTACCTCAGTTCTCATGGTGCCATCTTTTTCTGCCTTCGCTGAGTTGTATATTTAAAGGGTAAATTTTATAGTATGTAAATGGTATCTTCTGAAATAATAGAAAATATACATATTTGTGTCTGCACTCATATCCGTGGCCAGAGCTCCTAAAATTTCCTGGATGACAGGAGCATCTTTTGTTCTACTGAGGTGACTCTGGGTAGACTCCTGGATGGGGGCTGTTCACCGGAAAGACTCTGATTAGAAACAGCTTTAGATCATTGCTTTTAAAAAACCTCAGATCCATTTGAAATATTTACGCTATCACATGCACAAAATCTGCATTAGAAAAGAGTTCTCAAAAAATAGATGTATGCTAGAGTAATGGTAGGCTGCTGTAATAGGTAAATTCTCAACAGCTTAATGAAGATATATCTCTCATTCGTGTCCTGGTTTGAGAAGGATCAGCAGGGGCCTCTGTTCCACACAGACATTCAAGGTCCCAGGCTTCTTCCATCTTAGGGCTATCCCATCTCTTACATTGCCTATGGCCTATTTTTACCCTCCGTGCTGCGTACGTATGGTTGAGCTTCTCTCTTCAGTCTCCCCACAGTAATCCACTAGGTCTGTAGCATCCGGCCAATAGGCAAAAAAAGAGAAATCATGAAGAATTATGCAGGAGGTTTAAGTGTCAGGCCTGGAAGTGGTGTTGGTCTCTTTGCCCATACTCTTAGTGCAGACCAATCACACAGCCTCCCTTGGAGGAAAGGGGACTGGAAAATATGCCAAAGAGGAGACCATAGCATGGGTATTGGTGAAGACCAGCAGTCTCACATAAGAAAAGAGAAGATAGTTTTCCATGTGTCTTAAGAGATGGGTACTTTCAAGTTTATCACTGAAATTGGAGTCAGGCACCTGATTTTACACATAGTAGGCGATCAGTGGTTGTTGATGATACGGATATTAAAGATAGTAAGGCATCTTGGCCTCTGAAGGGAGGAAGTGGCATTAGGGGTCATTTCTGTGTAATATGGTGATGGAGAAATAGGGCATTTTTCAGAGAAGAATTATTATGTCAGAATGGCCAATGTTTTATTATTGATAATTAGAAAAAGAAGAATTCAGAACTAGGAGAGAAAGAAAGGCCCTTCAGCCACCTTGGCAATTATACAGAGTGAGCCTACTTTTAATTTGTGCTTCACTTGGCTTCTGATTCACCACCACCCTATCCCTTGTCCTATATCCATTTGGTACTTGGGGTTCAAAGTACTTCACTGAGACCCCCTTGTTGTGCTTTGAGGTGTACCACACTCCCTACATGTTTTATCTTATTGATCCTTACAGCAGCCCTGTGGCGTAGGTACTATTATTACCCCAGTTTTCAGATGAAGAAACTGAGGCTTCTAAAGTTGAATAATGTGTCTGCGGCACAGTTATTGGTGGGTCAATGTTTGAACCTTGTTTGCCTGCTTTCCTATAGCGTCTGTGCCATCTTAGTATTGCATAGGCATTATTGATACTCTTCCCACAGCCATCTCAGCCATGATGTGTAGAAAGTCAGGGAGCTGTGGAAAGCACAACTCCAGATTCATACAGATCTGAACTCAAATCCCGCCTCCAGTCCTTATCAGCTGTGATCCTAGGAAAATTATTCAATTTTTCTGAGTATGTTTTCCAGGTATAAAAGTGATGGTGATAGTATTGACCTCATGGAGAGATTGTAAAGTTTGGATCAGGTGATCTATGTACAGGCCCAACATGGTGCTGTTTACTTCCTGCCTGTGACAGGTATTCATTCATGTTTGTCCTTTAGTCATTCACACAATATACAATCAAGAAGTATATTTTTGTGAATGAATACTGTGGTGGGTGTAATTTTCTAGGTAACTGAGGGTTAATTAGAAATCTTCTTTTGTTCCAACCCTTTTTGAAAATCCTTAGAAAATGTCAGAATCCATTTTTCTTGCACCTGGTGAGCATGATTTAATCTTTGATTCATTCTGAACATCAGTCCTCATTAGCCAGGCCTGCAGGTATAGCCAAGAATGATGTAGGGTATGGAGAATAATATGCAAATTGGTTTAAATAAATTAATTCTAAATGTGAGCTTTTTAAAAAAGTAATATACCTTTCTGCTCAGACCTTTAGTAAAATACCTATATATTTGAAGTTACATAATTGAAGGCAATATATTAGAAGCATTCAAACTTTATATGCATTTGCCACTTATGTATTTGTACAATCATTCATGAAAATTTTTTTTATTCAGAGCCTACTTTGTTTCAGGCAAGGGCCTGATGTACAAGATAGATAGACGTGGTTGTTGTCTGCATGAAGCTGCTGTCTAGTGGGGAACACAGACAAATGATGGGGGAAGTCCGGGTAGCTGTGGGAAGCCATGGCAGGAATTTCTACCTAGTCTGGGTTTGGTGATGAGTGAGGGTGAAGGTGGTGATGGTCAGGAAAGGGCAGGTATTCTGGAAGAAGTGATGCTTAAGCCATGAGATGCAGGATGAGTTGGAATTGGATGAAGGGAAAGGTTTACTATGTAGGAGACATAGCCTGTGCAGAGCACACATGGTGTTTTCTAAGGCACTGGGCTCAGTGTGGTTGGAACAGAGACTGGGGGTCCCAGGGGGATTGAGGGGGTAAGGAAGGAGAGATAAAGAGGGGCCAAGTCATGTCCCTGACTGATGATCTATGGGATGCTTGCGAAGCATTCATTCTTGCATTCTTTCGTGGGCCATTTATTTGGCACCAGGAGGGCTGGAGGCACTGAGTGTGTTAGGTACTGGGTGTGCAAAATAGGCAGGTAAGACCCTCGGGTCTCTGTGTGCACACAGTCAGTGGGGAAGACAGTAGTGTTGTGCAGTCAGGCATGGTAGGGGGTAAGAGACAGGTGCAGGAATCAGCAAGAAAGGAGCAGTAACTCAAATTGGGAGGTGAAAGGCTCAAGAATATTCCTTGTCCATGGTCTGTACTTATTTTGTTAACTGCTGGTCCCTAATTCCAGCCCTTATACCTCTGGCATCAAGGAGGCATTCACTGAGTGTTTGGTGATTGACTGACTGAACAAATTAATGAATGGGGAAATAGCTTACCCCCATACTCAACAGCTATTCCAGTCATTTTCTCCAGTCTGTGCTGCATACACATCTGGAAACACCTCTGCTGCATCGCAGTGCAGGCTGATCCTCCCACATTGTGCTCTGGAAGTTAGCACAGAAGAAATGCAGTGAGACCTTGCATCTATGGAGCCTGCAGCTGAATGAGAAAGACAGGCATTAAAGAATTAACCACACATATAACTGTGTAATTAAAATGGTAACACACAATACGAAGAAGATGTAAGGGATGATGTAGAGGCACATAAAGGGGCCAAAGATTGCTTTCTTAGAAATTGCTCTTTGCACTATGTTCTGAGGGGCCAAAAGGAGCTGGAAGTATGTCTCAGGCAGAAGGAGAGGCCAGTGCAAAGGCCCCAAGATGGGGAGGAACAGAGTGGGTTCAAGGATGGAACAGAAGGCTGGTGTGGCTGGAGCCCGAGGATTAGCTGGGAGAGTGGCTGGAGACAGGGCTCTGCATGCAACGTTTTCCACCTTGTTAGAGATTTTGATCTTTGGCCTGAGGACACCGGGAGTCATTAAAAGGTTTTAAACAGGGGAGAGACATGACCAGTCCCACTGGCTGCTGTGAGACGAACAGATTGCCGGAGAGCAAGAGGGGACTGTGGGACACACACCCACCCCCTCCAGCAGGCTGACAGTGCCCTGTGTTCAGACAGCTGTAGGAGCATGAAGCTGAGCTCCGATCAAGAGAGGACTGAAGTCTCCATGTTGTTTCTTCCCAGGCTTTCTGAGGTGACCCACCCCCACACGCTACATTTAAGCTGACTCTAGAAAAGGGCCGCTACTGCTTGTTTATTTTTTAACCAATTTTGTAAAACAGACACAGCACTTCTCTTACGGTTGTTATTCTCTGTTATTCTCCGGGAGGATGTGGGTCACAGCAGATAATGTGCTGTCAGCAGAGCCCATTTTCTGCCCTGGTTCCACGGGGAGGGTGGGGGGCTGGGGCTGCTGCAGTTGGGCAAGAGTGGAATTCACTCTTCTGTCAGCCGCCAGCGTGAAAGTGAGCATTAGCACATGTTCAGTCTGGTATAGGAGCTCCCCTTGGACACTGAACCTGGTCCTTATCTCACTTTTCCCATTAATAATGAGCTGTTAAATCACATTGCTCATGCCATTTGCAGAGACAGCAATGTGCCGGCCTAATTGTGGCCGCCCGGATGCCCCGATCTTAATCCTCCTCCTAACGGCCTGGCACAGGGAACAGGGCGGCTCAGAGCTACCTGTTTGGGTCTCTGCCTTTACTCTTCTCAAGGAATCTCCAGTTTCAGAAACAGGGATGGTCACGGCTGAAATGGATTGGCACTTGGAGGGTGAGGGCGCTGGGGAGGGGAGACGAGCGGGTCCCATCTGTGCTCTTCTCCTCTGTCTGCCCGGAGACCCTCCCAGGAATGCTAATGGGTTGAGGAAAGGGGGCTGGCATGGGCTGCTGCCTCCACTCCTGGTCCTCAGGTGCAGTGCCCGAGCACTTCAAGCAGGCCCCCATGCTCCTATCTGGTTCCAGCGGGCAGCACGGTCAGGCTGCCGGCTTCTTGAGATTAGGGCAGCTGATAAACAAGGATGATTATGTCTGTGGGTTTGGAATCCCTCAAAACCAAAGGCGAAATAAGATTCACCCCAGAGGAGGGCTTTCCTCAGACAAGTAACTCTTGTGATAGATGTGGCTAGAAAGAAGAGGCATTTCTCAAATGTGGAAAGATGACCATTCTGGGTTTTTGTTGGGGAAGCCCAGGCACTGGAGGGCTGGCCGGAATTAGGTTGGGACAAGGGTGGTGTGCAGAGCCCTGCAGGATGCTGGGAGATGGTGGTGTCATAGAAAAGGCCCAGAGCTCTGGTTCCACCCAGCCACCAATCGGCTGCATTTATTCAGACAAGATGCCTTTTCACTGCCTTAGCCCCACAGTCCCAGGCTTTAGCCTGGGTGTGGCAGTGGGCTCTATCAAAGTACCACCCTGTCCCTCTCAGCCACCATCTTCCGGTGTGTGGCTCACTTCCCTTGACCAAAGAAACTGCACAGTGGACTGCTCTGGGTTCCTCGTGTTTGAATTTCAGCTGCCCCTTCCACTGTGGGGAGAAAAGTGGTCCCTGACAGGGTGAGATCTGAGGTGCACTTCTGCCCAAAGAAGTGCTCCCGTCTCCCCATCAAAGTGCCTGAGATTTTCACATTCACGTCTAATTTGAGAGGTCAGCCAGGTAATGTAGTGGAAAGAGCAGGAGTGTTGCCATGAGACATGAGCACTGGGCACGTTCGGCTTACACCACGTCCTCCTTCCTGAAGGCACTGCCTCCTTCTGGTCCTGCTGCCACCCTCAGCAGCACCCAGCAGGATGATCCAAGCTGAAGCCCTGGGCCAGCTCGGCCTCCATGCCCTCTGTGCTGGCCCTTGTCCTTGGGGAGCTGCTCCTCACTGTGACATGCAGTGGGAGGCCACACTGCACCACATGGGCCCTGGCTCCCTCGGGCTCCACCAAGGGGAGGAAGGAATGGGCAAGATGGGCAAATCCTACCCCCTTTCTCTCTTCCATGGATAATGCTGAGGTACAGTTTGTCCTTGCAGATCTTTTGAAGAAAGTCCCGCATGCTGAGCAAATACCTGCCGTGGGACCTGCTATGTCTCGTGACAGCTCGTAGCAAAGCAGTGACCAGCACAGGGAGGCGTCTCATTGTGCCCCTTTGCCCTTTCCTCGCCTCACTTTCCGTTTTCCTCACTCTCACTGCCCTGGGATTGCACCTACCAAAGAGTGTCTGCATTTGAATTCCTGCTGAAGCTCCTCTTTCCGGAGGACCCAGTCTAAGACATCTGGTTTGGCATTTGGATTGGTCACTAAGAGCTGTGTGAACTTGTGTAAATTCTTCTCATCTCCTAAAATTCAATCTTATTCACTGTAAAATTGGGATAATAATATCTATCATTCAGAGTGTGAGAAGTAGATATGATGTATATCAAGGACACAGAGCCTGGTGTATATGCATAGTGAGTGCTCAGTAAAGTACAGCTCTTTTTATTATCTTTATTATTGCTGTTGTTACTGTTTGTACCCAAAACGGCTAACTGTCCACCAAAAATTAGTGTACTCCTTTCACGATAAAGAGCTGTTGCTCAGAAGCCCTACCTAGCAAGGGACTCCACTCCTCAGCCTTCCTTACATCTAGGGAAAGCCACGTGCCTAAGTTCTGGCCAACAGAATGTGTGTAGAGGTGACGTAATGCCTCATCCAGTCCTGGTTCATAGAATGTTCTTCCTGCAGTTTAACTGTATGCTGAAGACAGCAGAGTATCCATCACCCTGGAGCCCTGAATGGCTGTAGAGCAGAGGCCCCCTGCTCACCAGCCCCTCCCCTCACACCACCGCTGGCCTTTCTATGAACATGAAATAAATTCCTTTTGTGTTGGACCACCAAGATTTTGAATTTTATCTGTTATAGTAGCTAGTGTTACCTTACTAATTACATTGTGATGGCTATTGTTGCTGTAATTTATTGTTATTCAGAGAAAGACCTTTTCTGGGAGGCTCTGTTAAGGCTTTTTTAGTGGTTCAGCATGTGGATTCTAGAGTTAGAATGCCTGAATGTGAATTCCAGCTCCGTCACTTCACTAGCTGTGTGATCTGTGCTAAGTTACTTTAACTATAAAATGGATCATCTGGGTATTATGAGGATTAAGGAAACCTATATACATAATAGGACAGTATCTGGCACAAAATGAATTTGATAAAAGTTAACTACTACTACCACCGTCTTCACTGTCACCAACATCGTCTTCATCGCCATCACGCATCGTTATTAGTCAGTGGAGACCTGAGCACAGAGTAAATGGGAGGAGGAACTGTGGTCTGGCTCCAGGCTTGAAGAGGGGCATGAAAACAATTCAGAACATGCTGCACAGTTTTGAGAAAAGCAGTCAAGCAGAGCAAAATGAGGTGCTGTGGCTCTGAAGACAGGGCCCACCTCACAGTTTGGTGAGGGACAGGCTACAGTCTTCCAGAAGGTGGTTTCAGTCCTGCTTGGCCAATAGGCATCTTCTGAACCTCTGTGTCTGGAGCATTCCCCTGGGCCCTGTGGGGGACACAGCAAAGAAGAGGAAAGGGAGACGAGAGACAGGAGTGCACTAGGCATGGGGCTGGACATACCTTGTTTGACCTTCACCACAAACCTCATGAAGTTGCTGTGATGTCCATTTTCCAGATGAGGAAGCTGGTACGTGGGACTCAATACCACTTGCCTAGAATCACACAGTGAATTGTCAGCTGAGATTTGAATTTTAAGGGGGAAGAGACTATAGTTTCTTGAGACTATTGTTTCACTAAGGCTAATTCAGCAGAATTTCAAAATGTAGCTGGGAAAATGGCAAGGAGTGTCAGTAGATGGGTATTTGCTCTGCCTGAGCCATTAGCTGACATTGTGACTTTTGGTGGGTCATCCTATTGTCTCTGCCACTTTTTTAAAAAATAAGAGGTGTTGTGCCCAAAGTCGCAAATCCCAGAAGACCACCAAGGAGCCAACACCAATGCAAAAGCAAAGAGCTTTTATTCGAGCTAGCTCGAGCTCAATCTCTCATCTACACCAACGCAGTGGCAAGATGCCAGAGAAAGAGAGTGAGTTTCAATACCACAAAGGTTTTATGGGGTTCTAGGGCAGTTGGTGGGGTGATGGTCGTGGCTCTGGCTGATTGGCTGGATCTAGGGGTAGTTGGTGGGGTGATAGGTCGTGGCTCTGGTCAATTGGCAGGGTCTAAGGGTGGTGGGTGAGCTCTTTGCTGACTGGAGGGGAGAGAGACCAAGCTCCGATTGGGTGAAATGGGATCCAGGTCCTGATTGGCTGAGGTAGGATCCGGGTCCCAATTGGCTGAAATAGAATCTGGGAGCTTGCCCTTTCAGAGGGAAAAGGATATGAAGGGAAGCTAATATGTGCCAGGTATCATCCTGGATTCTTTCAAGAGAACAAATTACTCATTACCTTTCCAACAATTTACAAGTAGGTGATGTAGAAAACAGGCAGAGAGTGAGATTAAGTCCCTTGTCCCAAATCTCTGTGGCATACCCAGCTTCCAGTGTATGTGTGTTGGCTAAGTTTTTGTGGCATCAAGTCCCAAGTTGTTCTGCCTCACCACCCTGGGTATCTTCAGGACTTGTCCCAGTTCTTCATTTCTCATCTTGTTTTGAACAGTTTCTTCTAGATGCAATGCAAAGAAAATGGCAACTTGAATACCTAGCTCTATATCCATTACTCTCTCAGCCTAAGATAATGGAAATGGAGCCAAGCAGCCCCATCTGAAGCATAGGATCAGGAACCTTGGTTCTTCTGGCTGGGAGCTCCTCTCCCCCTCCTCCAGCCGCATCATAGCTGAGGGCTCCTAATTTCCTCTATTTTTTTAAGGATAGGGAGGAGCAATTTAAATGCAAACTTTGCATCCTTTCTTCCTTACCTCCCAGCTCTCCTATGGTGTTTCTGTGTCATTAACCAAGACCCACCCAGCACAGGGAGCATGGCCAGTGGTTGGGTTTAAAAGGAAGTTGACACAACCCCGGTTTTATCTGCTTCAATGGGCAACCCTCCAGGGAATAGAGTTTTTGGACACGTGAAGGGTGTTTTCTCCTCTTAATGAGCTCCTTGCAGCCTGGCTGATGATAGCAGGGGGTTGGTGATTGCTTTAGGAGATTTGATAACAAGAGTGAATGCTGCATCTCATAGTGCCATTTGTTCGCCAGCCAGAGTCATCATTAATGCAAACAGCTGAACTGCTCAACTGCTCAGGGCTGTTCAGTGCAAGGGAGGCAGAGAGAGAACCATTGTAAGGGCATATTGTAAGGGCAGGTACTGCTTGGAGTATGTCCATCCACAGCTACAGAGCAGAGAGAGGTCCAGCAACTCCCAGATGTGGAATGTGTGGACAAGTGTGTGGAACAGATGTTGGTATATCCCAGGCTCCTTGAAGACAGAGAGCCAGTGTCAGCCCTGCCCCTCCTGTTGTAAGAGTCCTTCAAGTGCATATGATTCAATTTCTCTCTGAGAGGAAATCAACAGTGGGAAAGAGAGCACAGCATGAGTGAGTAAGGTTATGGTGCTGTCAATGGCCAGAAGGGAGTCCTGCATTCCTTCCCCTGGAACTAAGATGATTTTGCACCCATTCATTTTATGATTTGGGATACTGAGACCCACCGTTGCCCAGAAGGCCTGGGGTAAAAGAGGGTTATCTCCCTTCTAATTCTAACCTGAAAGCCTTTTCGAAATGGACAAACCAGTGGGAAACAAGATACTGGCAGTCTCTTTCTAGCTTACTTGTGGGACTTCCCTGAAATTGAGCAGGATGGTAATTATCAAAGCCTAACTGATAAATTCTGCATCAGACTGTCCTGTGGACCCTGAGTAACTGTTGACATTTGTACCTTGCCTCATGGTTTTTAAAGCACTTTCACTACTCTCATTTGAGCAGCTTGGGTGTTGGGTGAAGGTTCAGAGCCTGGGCTCTGGAACCTAATAGAGTAGGTTCATATCCCAGCTCTACCACTTTCTGGCCAACATACCAGGACAAAACTGCATAACCTCAGCTTCCTGATGTGCAGACTAGAGAAACTAATTCCTAACTTCACAGAAGCTTGGGGAAGATGGAATGAGATGACGTATTTAAAGTACTAAGCTCAGGGTCTAGCATTTAGTTAGCTGCTGTTATTATATTACTAATAATTCTTACAACACTATGAACTATTAAGCAATAATCTCTGAATTAGTAGATGAAATGGTATCCTTGACTTAGAATATAAACTTGCCTCATGGCCAGACATGGTATCTCCTTCACTTACTAGGTAAGTCACATAAGGTCAATTGGTGGACCACCTAGGAACTTGGGTGGATTTGTGAAAATGTCCCAGGAGTGCTTCCTTTGTCTTCCTTATCCTTGATGTTCCATGGACATGGCTGGTCCTGCAGGATTCTTATAGTGAGACATGAAAGATGAGGCACAATTCAGAACAAATAGATCCAGATGATGATCCCACCTTCCTTCCCTCTCCTCTGACCAAACACCCCAGCACCCTGGTTTATCCTGAGCCCCTCACAAGTGATGAAAAATGGTTAAAGGCAGTCAGTATGAGCTGGCTGCTACTCCAGTGCCTGCAGCTGGCACGGCTGTCTCATTGCAGAGATTGGAATATAAGCAGTATCCTCAGAGGTGGCAGCCATCTCCCTTTACCCCAGAGAGGGAGGTGGCAAGGGCACCCAGGGCCAGGATGCCCTCAGAGTCCTGGATCTCTACCCCACCCCAAGTCCATTTTATCCTGGGATCCTCATACGTAGTTCTCCTGGGGGAGACCATTTGCTATTTAGTTGGACAATTTGTTTTGTGGAACATTTTGTTGAACATTGTATTTTATGCTCTGGGCTATGAGTATGTTCTGTGACCTTGAGTAAGTTGCTTAACCTCTCTGATCCTGAGTTTCTTCATCTGCAAACAGAGACAGCCATCCTTACTTCATATTGTTAGTGTTAAACGCAATAATGTATGAAGAGCATGCCGCATATTACCTAGCATGTAGTAAGCTCTCAATAGATGCCATCTGTTTTCTGTTTTGTTCACATAGTGATTAGTTGTATAAATAAAGCCTATTTGGCAATGAAATTATGGTCTATGAAGGAGAGAGAGAGAGGGGAGCCAGAGAGTCAATCTGCTCTCCAAGAGTGATGGCTAAGGAAATAGAGCTATTTAGAGTGTGGTTATTTATTTGTAAAATAAACCACCCAGGATTATACACAGTGTGGGACTATTTTTTTCAAACTGTGAAATGCAATTTGTATAACATGATCTATGGATTATTAAATTCACTTAGTCTCGAGCAAGCCTGAAATTGAGCAATTATTTTTGCTTCTCCAGCCCCCTCCTTCGCAGCCTCAGCCCCTGGGTCTGGTGAGCTGTGCTGGACTTGCCCGCAGTCTGGGGAGCTGCAACCAGCTAGGTGGGCTCTGTGTTGAGGAAAGACATACGCATGGCTCTGTCCATGGTGGTGTGAGTGAAGTGGGAGGCTTTTGAAACTCTCCTCAAGGGAGGCTTCTGAGGAATTGTGGGGGCCTGGTGTGAAATGCGGGAGCTGAGAAGTAACAGCCACAGGGCGAGTGTGTTGGTACCAGCCCCACAGTGGGGGCTGTGAGCTCAGGGAACGCACTTTGCCGCTTATGGATCCTGCCTCCATCTTCCCGGGCAGGGCCTGCCACCTCCCAGGGCAGATCCTCCTTGCTCTTGACTAAGGGCAAAGGGAGAATTGAGGTGGGATGGCAGGAGCATGGGGCGGTGCCTTTCTGTTGTGGTAGTCTGTTTGCATGCCTGCCTCCCCCACCAGGCTGTGTGGCCCTTGAGGGCAGGGCTGGGCCATGGCAGTGCTTTTCTGACCCCCATGCCTGGCACAGGGTACGGCCCAGAGCAGGTCAGGGACTGTGATAAGAAAACATTTGTGGGCTCCAGTGACCCCTCTTCCCTCCTCCCATGTCCTGCCCCCAATCCTGAAGACTGGTGGCCTCGTTCTGTCATGGTGAGGACTAATAAGGCGCACAGAGCAGGGGCAGCAAAGAGCTTGTTGGCTTTCCTAGGGAGAAGCACGACAGGAAGGGATGCTGACCTGAAAATCGTGCCACGTTCAATTCACCACTGGGACCTCATAAAAAAATTAACTGCCTGAGTGTTTGGAGTGGGGGGAGAAAAGGCCTTCTAAGTGTCCATGTGACCAGACAGTGAGGGTGCGGTAGGGAGCATTGAAGTCCACTTCCTGCCATACAGCGGAGCCGCAGGGGCGAGTGGCAGCATGGTATGTATGGACCTTTGAACATCCCTTCTGTGGCACACTTGGAGTCACCCAGCAGCTTATTTCCCTGCAGAGCCCACAGCGATATGCCTCCTTGATGGCAGAGGGTCACTTGTAATCAACAACATTCAGAGCTGCAATGTCTCCTAATTCCCCTCCCCTTTCATTTCCTTCTCTATCAGCGTTGAAAGACTAGCTCCACTGAGTCATGAAGCACATGAGGCATGGAAGAAAACCATGTGTAGCAAGAAAACGTCTGGGCCCATCATTTTCTGGCCAAGGCTGGGCCAGGCAAATCGCTGATTCTTAGCCCTAAAGTCATTTATTATGTCCTGTAACATAAATGGCCAAAAACTTTCCTAATCTATTAATGACTAATTCAAAGCAGCACATCATTCAGAACCTTTGCTATTTTCCCAGCTGACAAAAATGTCCTATTAATAAAAATATCAGAAACTGGTACATCCGTCATCTCGTTCTGAGTTTTAAATTAATGTCTGGTCTCCTGAGTTTCTGAATTAATAAGATTTGCCTGCATAACCTATGCAATGTTTTCATTCACAGTGAAGTCATACAGCTGGCTTGCCTTAATCAGTTTGATTTGAGGCAGGAATGTGGTCACATACAGTTTCCACCAAGTGGCATCGATTCTCTCCTCCCAGTAACAGAGTCATGAGTCAGATTGGTCTGTATAGTGTTTCTGATGCCTTCCAGGCTAGGCCTGGGTTGGCTGGATGAGCTGCAGATCTGTAGCAGTTCCTCAACAAGGTTTGGACTGAGGGTCAGGAAGAATACAACAACTTGAAGATAGGACAGAACAGCTTCTGATACAAGTGGCCGCTGGGTAAATAACCACATCACACGGATTTCTCCAGTTAATGCTCCCAGAATGTTGTGGGAGTGGGAGCCTTAACTCGCCCACATGAACTCTGCCCTGGAGTGTGGAAGGGGCAGATAGGACCAAGGGACCGGCTCTGTATGCCCCTTAGTTTTGTCTGCAGACCTCTCTCTCATTCCAGAACTGCGTCCCAAGGCTGCTGTGTATCGTTTCTGCCTCCTCTCACTTCCATCCCCTCCCCTATCCACTTCTGTTAAGACTAACAGAGAGTCCTAGAGATTTATTCCTGTCCCCAAGCAGCACAGAACCTGTGACTCCACAGAGAGGGAGCATCTCCCCCTCTGATGGACTCATCATCTAGCTACACCTCTTCACAAATGGCACACATTCTCTCTTTCCCCCCACTCCCTCCATCCCTTCCTTCCTTCCAACAAGGTATCTATTATTCAGCTCTGGGCTAGGCCCTAAACACATGGCTCCAGTGGAGAAAGAAAACAACCAATTGCACCAATACTAACCTAGTTACGGTGCCATGAGTGCTGCAAAGGAGAGGTGCAGGATGCTAGAAAGGCAAGTCATAGATGGCTGGGGATCCGAGAAGCTGCTCTGCCCTGAGGATGTTTCAGCTGAGATGAAGGATAGGCTGCAGCTTCCTAGAAGGAAGCAAGGAAAGAGGCAGGGAGCTGTAGAGGAGGGAATAGCCTCACAGCTTGTTCAAAGTCCTTCAAGTAGAAAGAAGGTAAGGAACGTCAGGGCCCTGGAAGTGGAGAGGCTGGTCGGAGCCTGGAGGCCGAGGCAGGGGGTGAGGCGGGCAAGCACCAGGGCAGCAGGACCCTGCAGGCCAGGTGACGGCAGGGGTCTTTGCCTGGAAAGAGAGGGCTGCCATGGAAGAGGGTTGAGCAACAAAGCATCTTCCCATAAAGCATCCCCATAACTGTGGCGAGCTGTCCCAGCCTTGTCACACGGTCCCGTCACCCTGTGGTGGGCAACACCTGCTTGGTCAGTTCTATGAGTGGATAGCCCTCCAAAAGCTCATCCTAAACTAAAGACAAATCTAAGGAGATCCCTTATGAAATCTCATTTAACACTCTAGGTAGTTCCAGAGCACCTGCCATGCGCCAGGTGCCATGCTGGGCTCTGAGATATGGAGACAAATAGGAAGACGCAGCTTATAGGTTGGGGAAAGGACCATAAACAAATGACCATAGTGAAAGGCCCGTGCCCTTCCTGTCTTTCAAAAATGATCTTCTCCCCAGTGGACAGATGTCTTCCTCAGTCCCCCTCCCCTGCACTGTCTGGATGAGAACTGCTCCTCTTTCTTTCATAGTTGTATATTTCCACTTTCACAATAACAGTAAGGTAGCAAACACTTAAATAGTGGTTGCTATATGTAAAATAGTTTTACATATATTAACTCAGTCATCAGAACAACCCTATGATAAAGGCACCATTAGGCCTATTTTATAGACATTGAAACTGAGGCACAGAGAAATAAAGTAATTTGATCAAAATCACATAAACCCAAAGTCGCATGGCTGATAAGTGCCAGAGCTGGGGTTTGACCCCAGGCAGTCTGATTCCAGAGACTGGGGTCACAACTGTGATAGTACACTGCCTGTACTCAACTGTTCACTGCTATGAACTCCCCTCTAAATTTTAAACCCAGATACCAGGTCTATTTTGTTCTCTCTAAGTCTCCAGTGGCACATCACAAGTGTTCAAAATAAACACGTGGAGACTGGCTGATTGTAGATAAAGGCAAAGTAAATCCTGGGCAATAGGTATGCGGCCCAAGGATGGAGCGAGCCTCTTGGGATTGGAGGCCCCTGAGGAATAGTGCGTGTCCTGAAGGAGGGCTGTGGTTGGGCCCTTACAAACTTCAGTTGACCAGAGAGATTTAGATCAATTCAAGAAAATTGGTGTGCAATCTTAAACTGGATATTAGAAATGTAGTTAGGGGGTCCACAACCAAACTAATACCCTTTGGTATGTGGATAACTCCCCCAGACACCCTCTGGAAAATCCCATGGGCTGTCTGGATACATGAAATGTGTGTCCTCTCTGAGAAAACAGAGACGCTTATCTGCATGGCCTGGGAGCTCAGTCATGCAGATCCCACCAGCCAGGCCATCAGCATGGCCAGCCTGTCTCCTCACTACCAAGGCCCCATCCAGAGGGCCCCTCCCCCTTCAGTCCAACCCAGGCCCTCCCTGCCTCCCCTAGAGTACCACGAGGGCCCCAGCTTTCTTTAGGACTCATCACAGCTCTGTCACCTAAACCCCAAAGAACTCAGAGATGGTTCCTCTGCCTCTCGCCATGCTGACTTGCTCAGAAAGCACCTCACAGTCACTTGAGACCTCTTTTAACTCTCTTCAGATTGGCTTGTGGGGCTCCCAGAGTGACTTTTTATATCTTGGGCTGAGACCCTACTGGGCCTCCTGTTCTTCCAAGTTTTTACTGATCCTGTACCCACAGAGGCTCAGAAAGCAGCTGACCTGGCCAGGGTACAGAAGCCAGAGCTCTTTGTCCAATCCCCAAGGCCTCTGCTCTTCCCCTGAAATCTTTGGGGCTGTGAATCTAAACCCTTCACTGAAAAGTGCTTTATCCTTTTAAATGACTCCTTTAAGGTTTTGTCTCCTGCTCAAGGCCAGAGTCAGCCCTTTAGAAAAGGGAAAAGAGAGCCTATCTGGAGTCATCGTCCACCTTCGTGTCACTATTGTGCCTTAATTGAACCCTTTTATGTGGGGAGAGGCCATTATGATCATTTTTCTTTATTAATTGCCCATTCATTTATGCCTCTGAACTGCCTTTGTGGGCAGTTTTGGGTACCGTTCTCTGCTTCCATCTCGGACACAGATTCTTTTCATGGAGAGATGCTGGCCTCAACAAAACAAAGGGTGTTGGGCTGTGAGTCTGGGGCTTAAAGGCAACACTCCTGGCTCTGGGGGGCAGTGCCATCACAGGACTGAGAAAGCTCAGGGCTGGGGTCAGGCTGCAGGGCATCTTTGGGAGGGTGACAGGAGAGGCTGGAGGAAGGGCTATGTCTTCCAAAGGTTAAGCTTCAGCAACATGGCGGGGGACCTGATTACACTGGAGACAGTGGGTATCTGCAGAAGGAAAGCAGTCCACATGGCCTCGTAGGGTGGGGGCCAGTGCCAGCTGCAAACAGCTGCTTCAATTCTGGCTAAGAAAGTAGGTCTCAGGAGCTCTGAGGCACAGATTCTATGTGGCTCCCATTTAAGGAGGATGGACATTTCCTTCAGGCCATCACCCTGAGGACTGGAGGTTGTCAATGATGAACTCCATTAAAATTCCAAATCAGATCATGTCACGGAAGTGCTAAAGATCCTTCAGTGACTCTCAGTAGCACTTAATATCTAAGCTCACTGCTACCCCTGTCATGGCCCTACCTAGCTCTACAGCTCACATCAGTCAACCTGCCTAGTGCTCACTGTGCTCAGGCCCAGGGGTTTTCCAGCTCTAATGTGTGTCAGGAGGGCTTGCACCACCCCAAGGTCTGTAACTCAGGAGATCTGAGTGGGCGTGAAAAGTCATTTACTGTGCCAGGCCTTGTGGTTAGGGATTTGCATGGACTATCCTGGACGGAAGCATCCTTGAAGACAGAAATCCTATTCTTTATTCATTCAACATGTGCTTATTGATAGCTCACCAGCATGTGCTGGACTGGTAGGCAAAACAGCTGTTCCCTTGTGGAGCCTACAAGAGAATCAGAAATTAACAGGCCAGTGTAACTAAGACAATAAAGGAGGCAGATGGCTGAAGATAACATTTCTGAGGAAGTGGCAGTTAATATGA
Source organism: Manis pentadactyla (assembly GCF_030020395.1). Lineage (NCBI taxonomy): Eukaryota > Metazoa > Chordata > Mammalia > Pholidota > Manidae > Manis > Manis pentadactyla. The sequence goes on from NC_080027.1 coordinate 58,789,476, forward strand.
GAAGCAGACAGCCAGGGGAGTTGGGAGGTACGGAAACATTCCAGATAGAGGGAACAGCATGCGCAAAGAACCTGAGATAGGACAGACCTTAGTGTCTTCAAGGACCAAACGGAAGGCCTGGTAGCTAGTGCAGCAGTTCTCAAAGTGGATCTCTAGACCAACAGTGTCAGCATCACCTGGGAACAGGTTAGAAATGTGAATCAGGCCCACTCAGTTCTCCTGAACCACAGCCCTGGGGTGATGCATGTTAGAGCTGGAAACCCCTAGGCCTGAGCCCAGTGAGCACTGGGCAGGCTGTCTGATGTGAGCTGTAGAGCTAGGTAGGGTCATGGGAAGGGAGATCGTGAGTTTAGATACTAAGTGCAACTGGGAGTCTGAAGGATAGCACGTGGATGACATGATCTGATTTTTAATTTAAAAATACTTGTGGCTGCCATGTGGAGAAGTGATGGATGTGGGGCGGCAGGGCGGTGTGCAGACAATAGAAGATGGAAGACCAGCTGGGAGGCTGGTTACCACATCCCTCTCATCCAGAACCAAAAATGGTGCATAGTATATGTTCAGTAAATATCTGTTGAAAGAATGATCACATTTTAGACTGTTATATGCTCTCAAAGCATCCTGTAAATTCTATTATAGCATCTGCCTCATGTGAAATTAAATAAATTGTACCTAATAGTATGTTCCTCCCACTCTGCTGTGATTCTATAAGGCAGGGACTGATGCCAGGCACAGTGCCTGCTACTTAGGGCCTCAAGGAGTATTTGTTGAATGAATAGTTGAATATAATCATAGAATCTATGTGAAAGGGCACTCTTATTATTTGTGTTTTACAGGAAATGAAACATTACAAGAGACGAGTAAGTTGTCTTCCTCCCAGAGCTGAGAAGTGTAGGGGCCAGAATCAGAACCCAAACTCTGAATGCAAGGCTGTATTAACGCCTCCCTCTTTTGTCCTTTTTTCTTTGTGCTGTTTAAGGAAAATCACCAGTAGAATTCCAGGGTAATGTCTGTGCTGGTGAGACCATCCCCACGAATGGTTTCCAGCCTTGAGCAGTGCACCAGAACGTCCAACACAAAAAGGCCAGGGAGATTTGGGGGCCTGCCGGGTTGCCATGGTGTTTGCCCTAGAGAAGGCAGGGGCCTCCTCCCAGGCTGTGGCTGAGGCCTGAGTGTGCATATTCATGGGGCCACCCTGCAGAGGGGGCAGGGAGGAGGCAGCGCCCGAGCTCCAGCTGTTCAGATTGTGAGCACCTTGGCGGTGTGCTGATGTCCTTCAGGCAACCCAGACTGTCCTGTCAGCCTCTCCCAACCACGCAGTCAGCTCTGAAGAATGTAGTCAGATGGCTCTGCTTTTACAGGTAGGAAAAGGAAAGTAAAAGAAGGTGCTTGGAAAGGACACCTGTGATACCCCAGGCATCCCCGGTATGGTCGCTAATGTGATCTGCAGGTCATAGCCCTGTGGGAGCGCCTACGACAAGATCTGTAGACACTGTTTCATTGAATCCTCAAATGCCTTTGTGAGATACTCTTAATGATGATGAATAAGTGACATCTATTGTGTGGAGTAGCCTGTAAAGTAGCTGTTACACGATGAAATAACAGAAGCTGAGAGAACACATCAGTGACTTGCCTGGCCTTCCAAGCAGAAGTGTCAGAGATGGACTTGAGCCCGGGGTCTGTCTGACTCCAGAGCTCCTGCTCGCTGCCCCACCCTGTGCTCTCCCCCAAGAGCAGGCTTCTTGGGGCGGCCAACAGCTCCTTCCTAGAACTAGACTCTGCTTTGCAGGTGATCTCTCCTATTTCACAGGTGATAGAGGGGAGGCGAGTCGGAGATGGACTCGAGGCCTCTCAGACTAGTCGTCCCTGTGGGCCCATCCTCTGATGTGTCCTTTCTCTTGTCACTTGTCCAGGACTCGGCCCTTCTGTAAAATGTGTAAAAGGCAAAGGAGGGATCAGGTGACTTATTATTAGATCCTTTCATTTATCAAACAGTTATTGAGCTCCTATTATGTTTAGGATCCTGTTTGAGGCTCTGGGGATAGAGGAAAACATGAAGCAGATAACATCTCTGCTCTCACAGAGTTTATTTCTTATGGAAGAAAAACTATTAGCAGAATTTAAATGAGATGGAGGAGAAGGAAAACAATGCTACCACCGATGTCGCTTGGGGGAGTAATGATAAATCCTGGGAAGAAACCCAAATACAATGACGTAACAGGAAAAGCAGGATGGGGTGCGTAGGCTAATTCAGACTGGGTGTCATGAACTGTGTCTCTAGGGAGGTGACTTGGGGGCAAGAAGGAGCCAGTATTGCCAAGACACCAGGACTGGCACACCAGACAGAGGGAAGAGCAAGTGCAGATGCTCTGAGGCAGGGCTGGCCTGGTGAGCAGAGGAACAGAAGAGCAGTGGGTATCGCTGCAAAGAGCAAGGGAAGAGATGCGCAGGGCCTGCTCATGGAGGGCCTCGCTGGCTGTGGTAAGGAAGTGGGTTTAATTTTAATTAGGATGAGAGGCCGTTTGAGAGACTGAAACAGGGAAGACACCCTCTGATTTGCATTTTTAAAAGGTCACTTGGGCTGCCACATGAAGGATGAATTGCAGGGGGTGGGAGAGAAGGGGAGCAGGAAGGCCAGTCATCCCTGCAGGAGATGCTGGCCTGGGGTGTAACAGGCCAAGTGGAGGAAAGCAGACCGATTTTTTAACAAGGTTTAGGGGAGGGCTGTGCTTGGCAGAGGGGAGAACATAGATGTGTGTGATAGAGGTCCTGCCCTGAAAGGTCTTACAGACCAGTTGCAAACTTGTACTCTACTCCCAAGAAATAATGATAGAGAACAAAACACAGGAGTGGGTGGTGGGCATGGAATTAGAGAAGGAAAGGAGGCAGGGTGTCCTCCCTTCCAGGCCCACTTGGCTGCTCTCTGCCTCTTTCTGGCCCTACAACCCACCATCTGGGCCCTCATCTCACTGACGGTTTGGCGGCAGGCATGGCTCCCGTGTGCCAGGCCCCCTGCTCTTGCCCAGTCTGCAAGCCCAGGCAGAGGAGAGCATCTGGGAGGCGGCAGCTTCATGGGCAGAGGAGGTCCTGAAGTGGCCTTTGGGCCTGGTGCTCACAGCTGCCATCCAGGAAGTGGCTCATGCCCTGCTCTGGAAGCATGTGGATAGGAGGTCAGCCCTGTGCCAGCTCCACTGCAGCTGGAAGCAGGTGATGCTTGTGCTGGAGGGAAAAAGGGATGAAAGGTGACCAGCCAGCTGTGGCTGCTCCCAGAGCCCCTTCCCATGGACGTCTGGGTGAATGGAGAGGAAGCATTAGGTGAGGGGACCCTCCACCTGTGCACAGAATTCACCGAAGCCTTCCTGTATCTGAGCCGCACACGGTGTGACATGTGAGAAAGCCTAGTCCTGCACATGCCCCTGAAAGCTGCCTCTGCTGCCTGTCTCCTACAGACGAGACTTAGGAGACTTTGTGTCAAGCACTTGTTCTAAGGGATTTACCTTTGTTAATTTATTTAATCCCTACAGTGACCCTTCAAGGTAGAATCTCTTATCACCCCTGATTTATAGATCAGGAAACCAAGGTACACAGAGGTTAAGCTGTCCAAGTCCCACAGCTAGGAAGAGATGGACTCAGGACTTGAACCTGAGAAGTCGGGCTCCTGAGCCTCTCTCTTTCACCAATTCTCTATAAATAGTAAGTGAGAATAGAGGCCAGAGTCCTCTCCTGGCATGTGGTGCTCCTTGGTCCATCATCCCACCTTCCAGGCACACCTCACACCTCTGAAAGGCAGTCTTCCACAATGGTTATGCATTCAAACACTGAGCTAGGTGAGTCCAAATTCAAATCCTGATCTGGCACTGACTGGCTTTGTGAATGGGGGCATGTTCTTCAGGCAGAGAGCAGCTTGAGCAACGGCAGGGAGGCTTAAGTCTGTGAGGACAGACGATGACACAGGGTGCTGGAGGTGGGGGTAGGGGAGTAACAGGAGATGAATCTGGAAAGGTAGGCTGAGGTCCTTTTTGCTGAGGTCTTCAAGGTCCCTCAGGGGACTGAGTCTCATGCTAAAGGCAGGGAAGAGCTGCATCAATTATAGCTACCAGTTGTAAGAAAGTCCAGCCCAAACTAGCTTAAACATAAAGGAAATGTCATGGAATTGTCCAGGGAGAAAGGAGTTTCAGGCCAGGCTATACCCAGGGGTGACACATGGGTCTTAAGAACTCTTTTCGTGTCTCTCCTAGAGCTGCACTCACATACACAGTCTCCCCTGGAGGGGCAAAGGGAGGTCAATGGCCTTGCGCTTAAAATCCCCATGAAGAGAGAATACTTTTGCCTGAGTCCTGGGATTAACTCTGAGCCTGGGATTGGTTTGGCTCAGGCTGCTTGCCCATACCTGAACCAGTCGCTGTAGCCTGGAGGTAGCATGTGGTTCTCTGATGTGCCAGGCCTGGTCACAGACTCACCCCAATGACTGAGTGGAGCTCAAACACCTCTATTACCAGGAGAAGGGTGAATAATGGCAGTAAGTATGGCAGATGTTTCCACAGAGCCACGTTCAAGCAAAGCAGGGGCATAATCAAGCAATCTAGGAAGAATGCTTTGGTGGTAGTTTGGAGAATAGACTGGGCCAGGGAGATGTTGGGAGCATCTACTTGTACTTGAAAAGCAATCCTGGGTATAAATGTTGGAAAGACTGTTTGGATCCAGACTGAGGATTTCCTAAAACCAGGATAAGGGACTTAGATTTTATTTTCTTGGCATTCGGGCATCATAGAATGTTCTTGAGCAAGAGAGCACTATAGCCTGATTGTATTTTGGGATAATTAATACCACAGTAACCTATAGGGTGGATTGGAAGTGGGGAAGAGAGCCCTTCCAAGACTGTAATCAGCATAGTGTAGGAGAGAAAGCAAAAGGTTTAGGCTCAGAGGGAGTAGGGTTAAAGTCTGATTCTTCCACTTTGAATCATGTGACTGGGCAAGCTACTCAACCTTTCTTTACCCCACTTTTCTCATCTGGAAAATGGGATAATAATCTTGATTTGAAAGGACTATTGTGATTTAGAAAATTCTGTAAAGCACCTAGCCTCGTGTATTTGCACATTGTCAGTATGCAGCAAATATAGTATCTTTCTTTTTTCCTTTCCCTTCCTGTGATCCAATTTAGCTGAAGGGTTTGGGAAAGAAGGTGCTGACTTAGAAAGAATGTGGGCTTGGGCTTTGAAGCCACAGATCTGGGTCAAATCCATCTTCCCTATTTGCCAGCTCTAAGAGCTTGGACAACTTAATTAACTTTCCTGAGCTTTTTCCTCATCTGAAACATGTCTTTACAATCCTACTTTACCTAACAAATAAAGCTCAGCATGTTACCTCTGCCGCTCCAAATAGTAGTTATTAAAAATCATCATTAAAAAAAATTCCTGGGCAGGGGGATCAAAGATGAACTTACTAGATAGGTGAACAGAGCGCCCTGCAGCCCTGAAGGAGAGATTCCCCCTCGCCTGATGAGTGGAGTCCTTACACTCCTCATTTCCTCCCACATGTAATAGAGGGAGTTGAGATTTACAGCATACTTCTGATGGGATTCATAATTTCAGGTCCTTAGAATTAAATTCGGGTCTGATTTTCCAGAGGGGGACAATTAGCAGTGCAGCAGCTTCCGTCTGTAGAGTTCAGGTGCTGTGACTGTAATTTGTAACCAGCACCTTCCCATTTGGCTCCTTTGTGACCATCTGGTCCCCTCATCAGAGATCTGTTTTGCTGGCAACTATGGTGCTGAGTAAATGCCATGGGAAAGTTGAAATTTACCTATCAGAGCTCAATGTATCACAGAGATTCTCTTCCCAGCAAGCACGGAATGATCATCTCCGACCCTGCCTCCCCCCTCACTGGTTTATTGCCAACAGTCCTCCATGGAGATTTTCTAGCACTATGATTATTTTATTGCCAAGAATCAGAGTAATTATAATTTTCAGAGGGATTTCCTAGGAAAAGATGAACTTGAGTTTATGCATAAGCATATGTGAAAGAAGAGGTTTGGGACTTGTGCATTTTATGTGGTCTTAGACATAAACTTGAGTTTCATTTCACTGAAAATAGTTAATAAGTTTCTACTGCATAATTTGTTAATAACGATGATGATGGTGGAAGATGCTAGTAATTGAGAACTTACAGTCAACAGGCAGTATGCTAGGTATTTTACAAAAATCTCTTCTGATTAGCCTGAGTTGGAAAGGACTGCTTAGATCACTGTTTTTTTTTAAACCATAGCTTGAGATCCATTAATGGGTCATGGAATCAAGTTAAACAACTGGAGCCAGCATTTTAAAAATGAAATAAGATGAAATGATACAGACTGGAATAGCAGCTATCAGAGAGCATTGCAAGTAGCAAGGGGAAGAATGTTTCATAAAACTTGTGTCTCAGTTACGAATAGAATGTGTATGTTTCAGTACTGGATTATGATGAAATATAAATTTTTTAGTGTGGGTTGTGGTGGCCTAGTTCGGTGGTTCTCTAACTTCAGCGCACGTCAGAATCACTAGGAGCATTGTTAAAGCAGAATGCTAGACCCTATCCCCAGAGTTTCTGATACAGTAGGCTGGACGGGGCCTAAAAATTTGCTAATAATCTTGCAGTTAATCCCAAAGCACATTTGACAAGCCCTGGCTGATATATGCCTCTCATAGGTGAGGAAGCTGAGATCCGAGAGAGAGCGTAACTCACCCACAGTCCACAGCTGGTACAATTAAGAGCTAGGATTCAGACCCCATCTGTCTGACCCCAAAACTGTAAACAGTGCTAGGCTCACTTTGGTTTTATAAATAATCTGTCTTCAGTGAGTGCATCTGGCAAGGATTCCTCTCTGTGTATTTTGTGTGTGTTTTTGTCTTTTCTCTCCAAGTCCTATATAAATTGCCTGAGGTAGAAGAAACACGGTGCTTGCAAGCCCAACCTCCTTATTATTTAGATGAGCCCCTAATGCCCAGAAAGGGTGAGTTACTTGAAGAACAATCACTTTCGAGTACAGGCTGAATGAGCAGCCAAGCAGCATCCTCAGTTTTCATCAATCTTTACAAATCCACGCTGCCCCTCTGTCGACTCCTCCATGCCTGGATTTTAGTTGGAGGGTTGACCTGTGCATGGCTTGGTTTCACGAAGACCCTAAGGTCAAGAGAAGCCCACTGTTCAGGAATGTTCCTTATATCAACTCTGCTTCTAAGAGAGCCCTCCTGGAGGTCACAGTTTGGCTTTTCCTAAGCTGGCACATTGAGTATAGTATTCAGAGGATATTCCTTTTTTTCTAAGTGCAGCTGAGTCGGAAGAGCAATAGCTATGGGATTAGACAGAGCTGGGTCAAATCCTGGTTCCAGTACTATGTGATCCTAACCCATCTGCTGGACATTCTCTAGGTCTTGACTTGTCATCTTTTATACAGGACTAAAAATGCCTATGACCTCATAGGGATGTTTTGAAGATTCAGTAATGCATATGAAAGATTTAGGATGACGTGGGACTTAATGAGTCCTCAAGAAGTAGTCGATAGCTTAGTCTTTATTCATCCACTAGCAAATATTTATTGAATGCCTGCTTTGTTTCAGGCACTGTGCTATGTAAACCAATGCTACAAAGCTTAATATGGCTCTGCTCCTGCCTTTAGGGAGCTTACAATCTATTGCTAAACCGGCACATCTACCCCCACTAGCCAAGCCCATGCCTGTGGCACACAGCAAATTGGCCATGGTGTCATTTCCCACTGAGCTCAGTATGCAGCTTCACCACCCTTCTCCACGTGGCTGTTCAGGAAGTGCTACCAGCCCATGGAGTGGGTATAAACCACTAACTTCTTTCTTTCTCTAGGTTAGTGAGTGAGACCCAGAAATGGACAATTAATGTAATGTGTACAAATGCCACTTAGGGAAAAACAAGTCCTCAGGAGGTGAATGAGGGTTGCTTAATTCTCCAGGGAGAGCATGACATATAAAGCTTCCAGAAACAGCTGAGTCTGGGAGGACAAAGAGGAGATGATTCAGTTTAAGGGAGGGCAGGCGATCAGAGAGAAGGGAGAAAGCAAGCATGCCTACATGCATGCATATAAAACAGACAGACAAGCAGACAGGCAGATATCTTTTTATCTCTATCTGTATGGTTCTGGAGGCAAGAGAGAGCAAGGAGCATCTGGGGAACTGTACGGAGGACAGACTGTGGGAGGGGATGTTGTTGAGACTGTACCAGTAAGGAGAGCCTCCCCACCAGGTGGAAGTCAGGGCACCATCAGTGTACCCCTGGATGGCAGCAGATGAGTGTCCCCAACTCTCTGGGATGCTCCTGAGTGGCCGCTGTCGTGCTGCAGCTGGAGGGAAGGCTGAACTGATGCGGATTAACCTACAAAAAAGAAGCCAACAGGCGAGAAATGTTCCTCCTCTGTGTGAAAACCCCGAATCCAGTGAAAAGATTTAAGGGACAATGGAAACATTTCTCTATTTCATATGGTAGTAATCCGGATCCCTTAGGATCCAGCATAGAACCTGATTAGTGCTGGGCCAGAGCTGCCCAGAGCACCCATTTCTGTCACGAGCTGACTGCAGGCTACACTCTAATGGGATTGTTTGTTTTAAAAAATGCCATCCCTGCTTTAAAAGAATGTCCTTCTCATGGAGCCCGAACTCTGTTGCTATTGTGAGGGGATGGAGGCCCGGGAAAATATTTAAGGCCCCACTCTTGGGGATGGTTGGCTTTGAATTTTGGCTGCAGAACTTTCTGGTTAATAAGCTTTAGAGCTGAGGGAATAAAAAGGAAGTGAAAGTAGATATAGGGAAATATCCCACTGGTTAGAGGAGAATGACGTCAAGAGGCAGTGCCCCTCTGAGATAGGGTCTGGCGTTCAGACTTGTCTTACACCTGGGTGACCTTGAGCAAGGCCCTACCCTCTTTGGGCTTCAGTTTTCTCACCTGCAGAATGGAGAAGTTAAAATCATACTGTCTAAATTTCCTCCCATCTACAATATTTCTTGTTTAGACAGCAATGGGAGATTCGGCTTGTAAGGCATTCGGTCCGCAGGCACTGTCTGTGCTTGTCCATCAGAAGGATGCATGTTGCTACATCCTCACCCAGATCTGCTGCTGTGATCAGAAGCAACCTGTTTGATGCAAAAAGTTAGGCATTTCTGGCAGGTCTTCATTTAGACATGTGCTGCATTCCTATAGTTGGTTTTTGGGTCTTTTGTGTCAAATTCAGAATGCACTTTCCAGAGAATATGTAATTTGGAGGCAACTTTCTTAACCAGATCACAAAAACCTTATTTAGTTTGTTAGAGACCAAAATACTATTAGTTTTATGGGACTAAGCTGACAATAGTACTATTTTTATGGAGTAAGTTGGATTGGACTCTTCCAAGAGGGATCCTAAAATAATACTGTTTTGATGGGGTTTATGGAATAGCCCTATTATTTTTCGGTTGGTTTGGAATAGTATTGATTTTGACGAGCTGACTTGGAATGAAACTATTTTATAAACAGGGCTGGGAAACCATCCATGGAATAGCATTTTCCACTTTCCTTACAGCAGGACACTGCATTTTCTCCTGTGGTTGTGCCAGCTGTGGGTGGGAGGGTTGCCCAAAGCAAAGGGCACCCCCTGCTGGAGGGAGGACTGCTCTGCTGTTTAGCTACAGGTAAGTCAATATTTCCATTTCAAGACTTGTCTGTATCCACAGGTAGAGAAGAATCGAAGATGTTATTTTTTTTAATAAATGAGCTTTTTTCCTATAAAAGAATCATTGTGTCTTCAAAAGAGTTTAATTATTTTACATTATTAAAGAAATTAAATTAACCAAGTAAAAAAAGTCTCTAAAATTCTTAAGTTTATAATGAAAGATTAAGAAAGAAACTTTTTTGTAGTTGGAAAGCATAGAAAGGGAAACTTGAGAGAAAGTCTCCTGATTAGGGCTTTTGAGAAAGTGACTGCACCAAGTTTATAGCTGAAACCTAAGAATAGGAGATGATTTAGCACAGAACATATTCATTTGATGATCCACCATGGGCCAGCTACTGTTTAAACTTAGCATCTCATGTGATCCTTACAATCACCCTGTGATGAAGGTATTTTACAGTTGCCGAAATTGAGGTCTAATTCACTATTGGTGGAGCTGCAGTTCAAACCCAGCTGTCCAATTCCTTTACTCTTTCTAATATCTTAGGATGAGAAATGGTCTTTGTCCTAAGCGATGAATCCGGAAGGTAGTCAGGAGAGAAGAAAGTAAACAGTTAAAGCTCTAGCTGAGAGAGCACCAACTGGTCCTTATAATGTATGATGCTTTCTGGAGAGACACAGGGGTCCAGAAATACATGTGAATGTGAGCTTCATTAAAATGCAGCTCACAGTAGAGGGTTCATTTAGTTGAATTTCTTGTTTCCATGAGAGAGTGACGATGATGATCATATCAGTGCTGTGTGTATTTGGTATTTTATTTAAATTTTTATAGCAACATGCCAGATGGGAAGACAGGCAGCATTTATAAAAGCTTGTCGCTGCACTGGGTGGTGGGCCAAAGTAATGAGTTAAACATTTCATTTTGTCTGTATTGGTGGGATTGCTCCTCCTGTGACCTCACTGTGGAAAATCTGTTTGCACCTGTCCGCAGGCCCTTGTTTCCTCTACCAAATGCCCTTAGCATGCCTGTCCCTGAGATGTGGCTGGCAGCAACAAGCTTGGGAGCAATCGTTTCTGGTTCGGGGATGAATGGGATTGCCCGCCGTTCCTCCTAGCTTTTGTTTCTGACAGTCTGGGAACAAGGTAAGAGGTGTGCAGGTGCCGGAGCCAGCTGCCGCTCAGAGCGGTGAGCCTTTCTTGGAAACAGTCCCAGACAATGAATTGCTCATGTGGTTCACAGAGATGCACCGGAAAATTGCCCATTCACTGTGCCCACTCTGACTCTTGAATGCACTGATGCTCACTTATTCTCCAGCCATGTGGCTCAGGAATGAGCCACCCAGAAACTCTTCTGAATGAACCAAGGGCGGAGCCCAGTGGAGTCTGTCAGTTGCATCAGGAAGAGAAAAGGGAAGTGGCTGGGGACATTTCAGGGCAGAGACGGCCCCCACTCCATGCTCCCCTTCCAGTCATAAAACTGTTACCACTAATCATTGTAGAGAGCTTCGAAAATATAGAAAGTTACAAAAGAAGAGAAGAAACTCACTTCTAGTCTTGCTACTCAAAAGAAATGGATATTTTTATATGTATCTTTTTCTATAAATCTGACAATCTCACTTTCTTTTACCTGCCTTTCCTTCCTCCCTACAATCTAAATTGGGATAATACTGTATGTACAGTTTTGTAGCTTGATTTTTTTCACTTAACAGTATAGCATCCACGTTGTCCCATAAAATTACATTTTCTTCAGAATTAACATTTTTAATATGCCAGGTATAATACTTAATTTTTTAGAAGAACCATAATTGGTCCAATCAATAAGCCATAATATTCTTGAGTATACCACAATTTAATCCATCACCTATTATCAGATGTTTACGCTGTTTTCAACTTTTCCAAATAATAGTATTTTAATAAGCATCTTTGAATATAAATCTCACTTGGACTCTGGTCACTTCCTTATGGAACATTTCTAGAAGTAGGTAAAAACTATGAATTTAAACAAAACAAAAAGCCTCTTGTGGTGTTCGTGGCTGACTTGCCCTCCAGGAAGTTTGTACCAAGTTACATTTCCACTGGAGGTGAAAGACCTCATTTCCTCACACCCTGAATGGACACAGATTTTTTCCTTGAGAAACAGCAGAAAATTTAGAGTAAGTTAAAGGGAGAGACCTGATGTCCAGTGTTCCCGAAAACATCCAGGAAGTATCTTGCTGCTCATGAGGATCCATGGATCTCTAGGATCTTTGGATGAGTCAGAATAGCCTCTTGCACCTGGGGTCAGCACCTTGTCACAGGAGGGGGCAGTCTGAGGGTAAATGGGCAAGTACTGGTTGACCCTGAGCTCCCTGCTCTTAAGCTGGTGCCAGGCTGTAGTAAAGCTAAAAAATTGGAAGCTGTTGTTATGCCAGTGTAGCTAGGCCCCTCTCTGCTGTTACTGCATTTTGAGGTAATTGTTTACTGCCCATTTTTTTGAAGAAGAAATTGAGATGCAGAGAGGTTATTCAAAATACAGATTGCATGATGGCTAAGAGTGGAGATGTTGGAGACAGAGCTGAGGTGTGAGGTCCCACATACTATGTCTTGGACCTGGATAGTAGGGATAACCAAATTTAATTGATGGGATTGACATGCATTCCCGTGAGGATTAAATGAGATAATTTCATATTATGCTTCTACCTCAGTACCTGGCATGTGGAAAGGTCTTAAAAACTTGCACTCATTTTGCCCAAGAGGCAGATGTGGGAGCAAACCCCAAACATGTGCAACACCTAGGTCCCCAACTTCTCCAGAGAACCCACTGCCTCCCAAAGATTGAAGGCTGCTCCTCTGGCTCTGCTTCTGGTCGCTAGAACACCCACGTGTGAATGTGAGTCAAGTGAGCTGAGGCCCCTGGAATGAGGCAGCAGTGGTGGGGAAGCCATTGCTTCAGACTATGACATGTGGGCTTTGCCGTTAAGTCTGTAACATAGGGTGCAAGATAGCATGGCTTAAGAGATTGACCTCTGGCTTCCAGAGGGCTGGGTGTTCTTGAGTTTTCCTATTGCACTGTGAGGGAAAGACCCACCATTCTGAAAGTCCAGCTTCACTACCCCAACCAATAAAGCCATAAAGCCATCTGGTCAACCAGAGCCATTTCCTCCCCGCCCCCCCCCCCCCCCCCAGTTAGTGGTGTGGTTCTTGTGTTCCCTCATCTCCCTCATCTCTACCATCCCACAGGGGCCTCTTGTCTCACCTTCCAGGGGCACTGTCATCTGGCTTGCAGGATCCTGGCAGGATTTTCCTTGGTGAATTTGGCAGCAGTTGGAAAGGGCAGCTGAAAAGAAGGAAGAAAACCACTGAAATCTGAAAGTTAGTTTTCTAATCTGGCTACATTTGTTTCTGGCTGTCCTGCATTTCTGTCTGTTTTTTATTTTGTTAGTGGAATCCTTTCAGGTTTTTGGGGTTTTTTTTCCCCTTACTGTATTGAATTTTTCCAACTAGGCAAGTCTGGCCAGCTGTACTAAAGCCCTGTGAGAGGCTTTCACTTTGATTCTCTGTCTTCTGAAAAGGAGGCAAAAATGAAAAATATAGCAGTCCCTGTGCCTTGTCTGTCACCTCTGCCTCTTTATTAACGTGAAGAAAGAAGGGTTGCCGGATGACCTGGAGATAGGTTAACACTGAGCTTGCCCCTGGCAGAAGGCTCAGACCAGGCCACGCCAGGCAGTCCTTAGAGGGGCTCATGGGAGTTTATTTCTGCAAAGATTCTCTGCTCTGCTGGAGCTGAGGTAGGGGTGGAAGACCTGGAAGAGCCAGTGGATCCGTGCTGGCTGAGCCAGGTGGCTTGAGAGGGCTGTTGGCGGCCCTGATAACTCACTGGAGGCCTCCAGACTGTCCCCTAGATAGCCACGAAGAGAGTCAGAATGACTCCAGCTATGTTCCCGTACTGTAAGCTCCCTGTAGCCTTATAATCCTAGATGTGGGTTCTGTAGGAAGCAGGTGGCCACCTGGAAAGGAGTGATGGCAAAGGCTTCATCAAGGGACTGTTTACAAAAGCATGGGCAGGGTGAGGAATGAGCAAAAGAGGAACTAGCAAAAGCAGGCACTCTTCCAGCCCCTAGGCCTGAGTATAGAGGGGAGAGAGCTGTAGGCCTGGGTAGGGGCTGCCCTGAAGCAGCCTGGGCTTTCTGGAGAAGAACCAGACAGGGAGGGAGCTGGGGAATAGCTACGCAGTCTCTCTTCTCTCCCTGCTCTCATCAGTCAGTGCCTCTCACTGAACTCTTAGTGGGCAAGCGAGCCCAGGGGGTGCTGTCTGCTGACCCAGCCTCCTGAGCCACAGCACCACGCCGAGAAGTGAGGAGAATGGAGCTGGTGGGGTAGGCAGAAAACCAGCCACCCCCAAGTTCTCTGGTTCTAATGAGGGTCATTTGCACTTCGTTGAAGTTTGCCTTCTGTGTCTCTCCCTCTTCTCCCTTTTCTGGGTAACAGTCTTAGCTCCCATGGCTATGCCTTCATGTTACCAGTGCCTTTTTGAAAACTGCCCCAAGGGAGAGAGAGGCTGTGTAAAATAAAGCACTCACACCAAGGAGTCAGTTGCTTCCCTTGTGCACATTACTTAACCTTTCCCAGTCTCCACTTGTCATCTGTAAACTGGACATGGTAATACCCTCACAACAGGTGGTTAAGAAAGCAGATGTTTATAATGCTCTTAGCCAGTGCCTGGCCTGTGGCCAACACCCAGAAAGTATCAGTGTTAATAATAAGCAACAGCAACAGCTATTCCTTGAGCACTTACTCTGTGTCAACCATCTTAGTCACATTAGTACTGTCTATGGAGTTAGTTCTCCTGGAGGCTGAGGTACTCTGCCTGTGACAGTCCACTAGGGCAAGACCTGGTGGGCAGAGAGATGAGGCAGTTGTCCATCATCACACTGGGAGCAAATAAGAGAACTGACAGGAGACTTTATTCTTAAAACCACAATCTCTACCCTCTATTACTTCCCAGCATGATCACTTCACCATCCTTGTCCCCACTAGGTATTCATCTTGCTTTTTATATTTTATTTTTTTGGTATCATTAATGTACAATTACATGAGGAACATTATGTTTACTAGACTCCCGCCATTGCCAAGTCCCCCCCACATACCCCATTACAGTCACTGTCCATCAGCATAGTAAGATACTGTAGAATCACTACTTGTCTTCTGTGTTGTACAGCCTTCCCCATGCCCCCCCACATTATACATGCTAATCATAATGCCCCCTTTCTCCCCACCCCCCACTTATCCCTCCCTTCCCACCCATCCTCCCCAGTCCCTTTCCCTTTGGTAACTGTTAGTCCATTCTTGGGTTCTGTGAGTCTGCTGCCTATTTTGCTCCTTCAGTTTTTCTTTGTTCTTATACTCCACAGGTGAGTGAAATCATTTGGTACTTGTCTTTCTCCGCCTGGCTTATTTCACTGAGCATAATACCCTCTAGCTCCATCCATGTTGTTGCAAATGGTAGGATTTGTTTTCTTCTTATGGCTGAATAATATTCCATTGTGTATATGTACCACATCTTCTTTATCCATTCATCCACTGATGGACACATAGGTTGCTTCCATTTCTTGGCTATTATAAACAGTGCTGCGATAAACATAGGGGTGCATCTGTCTTTTTCAAACTGGGCTGCTGCATTCTTAGGGTAAATTCCTAGGAGTGGAATTCCTGAGTGAAATGGTATTTCTATTTTGAGTTTTTTGAGGAACCTCCATACTGCTTTCCACAATGGTTGAACTAATTTACATTCCCACCAGCAGTGTAGGAGGGTTCCCCTTTCTCCACAACCTCGCCAACATTTGTTGTTGTTTGTCTTTTGGATGGTGGCGATCCTTACTGGTGTGAGGTGATATCTCATTGTGGTTTTAATTTACATTTCTCTGATGATAAGTGATGTGGAGCATCTTTTCATGTGTCTGTTTGCCATCTGAATTTCTTCTTTGGAGAAGTGTCTGTTCAGATCCTCTGACCATTTTTTAGTTGGATTATTTGCTTTTTGTTTGTTGAGGTACGTGAGCTCTTTATATATTTTGGATGTCAACCCTTTACCAGATCTGTCATTTATGAATATATTCTCCCATACTGTAGGATGCCTTTTTGTTCTATTGATGGTGTCCTTTGCTGTACAGAAGCTTTTCAGCTTGATATAGTCCCACTTGTTCATTTTTGCTTTTGTTTCCCTTGCCCAGGGAGATATGTTCATGAAGAAGTTGCTCATGTTTTATGTCTAAGAGATTTTTGCCTATGTTTTTTTCTAAGAGTTGTATGTTTTCATGGCTTACATTCAGGTTTTTGATCCATTTTGAATTTACTTTTGTGTATGGGGTTAGACAATGATCCATTTTCATTCTCTTACATGTAGCTGTCCAGTTTTGCCAACACCAGCTGTTGAAGAGGCGGTCATTTTTATCTTGCATTTTTAACTTGCAAAGAGTAAGCATGAAAAGGGCACTGCTTAGCCCAATAAATGAATCTGATGGTTTGCAGCCCCTGCTATGCCTGGCTGGGGCTGCCTTGGCGTCCATCTCTCTGGCTTCCAGAGCCACTGGAACCTTCCCTGCCACTGCCAACTTCACTCTGCTCTTCTTCCCATAGATGCTGCCCTCAGATCTTCCTCCTGCCGGTTCCTTCCCTGACCACCAGTCAGACCTGCCACATTCCAGAGCACTTTACATCTGTTGAAATAAAAAACGGAGGTCAAGGGGTTAAGATTGCTTTGCTTTTAAATCTAATTATGAATTTCTCCCCAATTCCTAGGTCTTGGCTCTGCTCCTGGCATTGCTCCCATCTGTGTGCTGCTGGGCATTTCTCTTTTCGTCTCTAGTTATCTACAGCGTGGGGGAGGTTAGGCAGTGTTCTGTGCAGTCTCTTTCAGCTCCAATATTCTATAGCAAGCCGAGGGTGTGAAGAGGAATATAGGGAGTGAGGCGAGGTGGCGTGGTGGATAAGCACATGGATTCCAAAGCCAGGATGTTGGTTCAGATTCCAGCTCCAACCTTTACTTGCTGTGTGACCTCTATCAATTACTTAACCACTCTGTGCCTCAGTTTTCTCATCTGTAAAGTGAGGATAATTATAGAACTTACCTTACAGAGTTGTCCTTAGAAATCTGTAGTTGATATATATATATGTAAAGTACTTATAGTAATACCTAAATAGGTGTGATGTGTGAATTTGAGCTATTAATATTGTTAGTGGTAAATCTGCTGTAATTATGAACCACATAGGGCTGGTTTGAAGCCTCACTCTATTCACCCAAGCAAATTCATGAGTCGCTTTGATCGTACTGATTTCCCCATCTGTAATCAGACTTCGGTCTCACAGGTTGTCAAGAAGATTAAAGAGGATGTTATTTATAAGCGCCTGGCCCATCAATAGGCCCTCAGAAAGCATTGCTGCCTTACTCCCTTGATGCTGTTTCTCCAAGGCCCTTGTTTCTTGGTTGATTTAGGCAATGCTATTAATAAACTCAGTGATGCCTGCTGGCAAGATGAAGCTCTGCCTGAAGTTTCAATGGTAAAACCATCAATTACTCAGCAGATGCAGCCAAGACAGGTGCTGCCCACCCTCCCAATGCAGAATCCCCCAGCAGCTCCCCTGTGGGGTTCACAGAAACACCATGATTAACCGGAGGCTTCCCAGGTCCAGGTGAAGAGCCTACTCTTTGTGCCACAGGCCAGTAGGCCCCATTTTCCAGATGAGAAGACAGAGGGCCCATGGGAATCTTCTTAGGACTCCAGAGAGAGCGGCCAAGCTGGGATTGGAGCCAGTCTCAGAGTTCAGAGTTCTGGCTCAGACCCATATCTGCTTCTTTGGTCCTGATTCTCCCAGCTATGGTTTTTGAGGTCAGAGCCAGCTGAAGCCAGGAGCTAATATGACTTACTGAGATTTATTTAGATCTATTTCCTGGCAAGTTAGGCTTTCATTGTTCCATACATCTGACAGAATCCTTAACTGGTGCTAGAATCTTTGCAAATAGGTAAAAACAAACAAACAAACAAACAACAAAAACACAAAAACAAAGGTTAGAGGGCACAGATAGCTCAGAACAAAGTCATTTGTGTGGAATGGACATGCTTACATGCTGCAGGGGGGATGTAAATTGGCCCAGGCATGGGTGAAGGGGAGAGGCCTTAGTGCTATAGATACTACGTGTATTTAAAAGTGCATTCCTATGACCTGTACATTAGTCAATATACTTTCAGCTGTTTTTCAGAGAAACTTTAAATAAAATAGATCTAAATAGCACTCAAGTTAACTTTTCTTTCCTGCAAAAGCCTGAAGTGACTCCTTTATGGCTGAACTAGCTATTGGTCACATTCTGCTGGTCCTCATCGCAGGCACTAGCTGTGCAGGAGCATGGGAAATGGAGTGGCTGCTCTGGAATTGGGTACAGGGTCTGCACTGCATGGCCCAGGTCCCCCCACTTCAGGGCTGATGCACCAGTCCCCAGCTTCTGGGAATAGTACACAGTTGTGTCTCTCTCTGGTCATTGCCCAGAGCTACAGGGAAACCGTCTCACCCAAGATTATACCCCCTACCAGAAGGTGGCCATTTTTGCCAATAATTGGATTACATTAGCATAAAAAGTCCTGACCCCCTTGTGCCAATTTGGGACAAGTCTGAAGGGCGGTTCTAGCTCTAGAGGTCCTGTAGGGCTCCATGGGAGACTGCTTGAAAGGGCCCTGCAGGCCCACTCATGCCTTCCCTACCTTCTTATAGATGGCGCTCTCTAGAGCAATAAACCCTTCTGCAACACCCTCTGCCAGCAATAGTTTCAGAGAACCCAAACTAAGAAATCTGGGTTCTGTACCACAGCTTAGGTTAGAAGGATGCCAGAAACAAGCAGCCCCTGTCTGCTGTTGCAATCCTGTTTCTCTCATCTGCTCTGAAAAATTACTTGCAAATGTGTCCCAGGAAGCAACATAGGTCTGTCCTGGAAACATGGTTGGTGAGCATGAAAACAGTGAACTTCTAAATGAACCAATGATGTGGCTGTACTGTAGACCATGTTAAGAAGACTGAGAAAGTTCTAGATTTGCTGCATTCTACATGCCCCAAGAGTTTATTGAGTGTAAAAAATAAATTGTGGAAAGATATGTACAACATGATTATCATTTTATTAAAAAGTGACAAACACTACATAAATAAATGTGTGGTCACAAAAATATGTAGAATATAAATACTTAGAAAAACAGTGGAAGGTTACTGGAGAAGCTGCTCATAGTGGTTGACTTTGGGGAGGGAAGGAGAGACTTGGGATTTGTGAGGGTAGGGATGGGGTGAGAAGGTAGAGTAGGGTGGTCTAAGGAGAATTAAGTCTTATTTGTAATGTTATGTATAAAGAATACATTAGAGGACATGGATTGATTATTCACCTAGAAACTTATATTAAAAAGGAAAAATAGAAATCTGTTCTAACTCATGGGAATCACAAAGGCATCTCTTGAGGACAGATTTAAAAAAAGCCAGCTTTGCTTTCCAAAGAGAATCCTCTAATTTTAAGAGGCCTTGAGACAAATCACTTAGAGTACCTCTCTAAACCTCAGTTTCCCCATCTGTGAAGTGACAGACACAATCATCATCTCATATACTGTAAGGCTGAATAAGGTAAAACTTAAGAAGTCATTAGCCCAGTGTCATGCTGTGAAAAAGTGCTGGATGGACTTCAAGAAAGGCTCCTCTGCTTCTAGAGAAAATAGCCTGCAGTCCTTGACTGGGGTCAGGCTGGTTAAATGAACCACTACCTGTCTCAGCCTGTCCCACCAGTGGCCAGTAGCTTAGACAACCTTCAGCTGGGTGCCAGGTCAGCAGATACAGGGAAGGGACGGGCTCCAGTCCCTGGTCCCAGCCTGCATTTGTAGGTCTGAGGCAGACTGTTCCAGAATGTTACTGGTATTCTGGGACTGGGTCTCTGTTTCTGGGATATGAGCAGCTTGTGTAGTTGTTGAAGATGTTTTGTATTATGTCAAAGGGTTTGGGTGGTTTTTCTGTCCTCTTCTTTCTCAGAATGAGAAGAACAAAGCCTCCCTTTCAGTGAAGCCCAGTAGACCAGAAAGGCTTTGAATCATGAAATGCAAATACTGGCTGCTTTTGAACTGAAATTGAAGGCGGAGCTGCTGAATTAAATTAACATGGCCCATAAATACAGAGGTTACAAAATGGGAAACCAAGTATTCAAAGGCTTTTGTCCGGAGGAAAAATCCTCATGGGACAGTGATCTATTTTGTTTGGATTATAGGCCAGGCTGATATCACATTAGCTCAAACCTGGCACTATTTACGTTGAAAGCTGCTGTTTGTGCAGCAGTGTTGTCCCAGTTTATCTCTGTGGGCAAGAGAAACTTCTGCCTCCTGCTGACCCTCCTGGCTCTGCCCAGGATTGTCAGAGAGTGCTAGTGTTTGTCACTCTCTACAAATCTCTGGAGAGGAATGGATGGGGATAGAAGGAGAAAGATCAAGCACAAACTAGGGACCCATTGGCAAAATTTAGAATGCAAAAAAGGAAATTGTTTTTCAGGAGCTGTACTATACAAATCTGTCCTGCTTCTCTAGAGAAACCAAAATAATAATATTTGACCTGCATGCTTACATGGCAGTAATCACAGGAGCCAAGGAATGACTACCTCTTTAGCCAGAGCACTCCTGTTAGCCCCAATCACCACCACTCCCTTTTGCTCCCCACCCCTGAAGCTGAATGTCAGTTTCCATTAAGAGACTGTCACTCTTGTGCTACTGTTTATCTTATAGTAAAAAAAATTTCTTATTTCTCCAAACCCATGACATATTAAAATGTCAGACAAGGTGAGCTAGGTCATCCAGAGACTGTTTTTCTTACAGTCAGCCTGCTTTACTCCTATGGGTTCTTATGTTGCAAAGCACTGGGCTATTGCTGAAATCTCTAGGCCTCGATATTGGTCTCCGTTTATCACCAGCTGAGCCTAGGCAATCAACCTGTCTGTCCCCACTTTGGGTCCCAGTGTCCTTATATGTAAAAAGAAAGGGTATTATCTTCTAAAATTGTGTTCCAAGTAATAGTGGCTCCATGGGACATAAATAGGGTTCCATGACCCAGTATACTGGAAAGTACTATGTTGCACAAAATTAAGTCAATCCCCATATGCAGGCCTTTCCAGAGCCCTTAATGCACTGACATGCATCTGTTTCTCAAATGAATTTACTAGGGAAGCCTATTTTCATGGAACGTCTTGGGGTACTAGAGTTCCTTGGCTTAGATTTTGGGAAGTAAAGGACAATGCCCAGATTGTAGCCCAGCATGAAGCTTCAGTGCCTGTGTTTAGCCCTCCCAGTCTTCAGCCCAGGCTGGGTCAGGGCATCTTGCCCAGCAATTGCCACCTTGCTGTGTAGCCTTCTTCTGTCCCCTCAGCTCCTGCCGGTTGCCTCTCCTCTCCAGGCCTCACTGCAGGTGTCAGAGGAGGCTTAAAGGCAAGCAGGATCAAGCTCCCGATTAAATCATGTTCCCACAGGGGCTTCTTTTTAACCACAAAGACTTTTGCCAAACTTAAACCAAACTGGGTCACAGGAGGGTACATGTGGCTGTTCTTGGATTGAGCAAAATGGCTTTTTTGGGTAAGGATATAAAAACACTTTTCAAGGTGAATCAGGCACTCGGACAGCCCTCCATTAGTGTTGGCAGATGAACGCTGATGAGGGTACTGGTAAGAAAAATTGCAGACCCTGTAAAACCCGTCATGTTTATGGCCCTTTTATGTCAGACTCTGCTGTTCTCTGTCTCCTTCAATGTTTGTTGCTTGCATTACACTAAAAAGTCCTAGAGGGCAGGGAGCTGCATCGATTTTATTTGCATTATGTATTATATCTTATGCATTCAAACAGTTAATCAAGAAGGATTTATGGAGTAGGGTTGCCACCCCCTGAGGTATAGGTTCCTGTCATAGAGTCATAAATAACAAAATGGCCATAGTGTGGCAGAGTGGTAAGTTCCAGACTTTGCAGTCAGATGGAACTGGAACTAAATGGTCTATATGACTTCTCTCTGAGCCTCAGTTTTCTCATTTGTGAAATGGGGATCATGCTGGGGAAACTCACAACCTTTGTGAGGATTCCCAGCATAAAGCCTGGTGTCCAGCTATAAGAAATTACTATATTGTGATGCCTAAAGGTTTGCTAGGGGTTTCCTTTCATGTGCATCACCTCATTTCATTCTCACGGCCTCTCCCTGAGCTAGGGAAGGCTGGGGTCAAAATCATCTGCATTTTACAAATGAGGAAACAGAAGCTCAGAGAGGTCAAAGGTCTTGCCCGACATTTCTCAGGCAAGAATTGGAGAGCCAGGATTTAAAGTTTGGGCCTTGGATTTTGCACCCTGGGTGGCCTTCAGCACAGCTCCAGTTCCCGTGTGACAGTGCTTCACCAGATGCAAACACCATTCAATACACATTGTTGTTATCCTGACAAATTCTGCATTTGTTGCTATGAGCAAGGATCTTTCCTAGAAAGAGGTCCTAGGGGCCTCAGAGAGCCCTAAGCTCTGTCCATTAGAGAGTTTGGTCAGGTAGAAAATGGTCAAGATCAATTAGAGAAAGTATGTGAGAGTCTGGCGAGAGAGGGTAGGGCAAAGATCAGGAGCTCCCTCTGGGAGGCCCGTGGAGGTGGGATTCACAGAGGGGCAGCGGAGGGTAGGGCGGAGGGAACTGCTGGAGCAAAGCTCCACGTCAGAAAAACAAAGGGGAGCCTGGGTCATTCGGGGTGCCTGGACAGGCAGATCTGGAGCCAGGTGTCCCCAGGAACTGCTGATGGAGGGCTTTCAGTGTGAGCGGATGGGAGAGCAGCGATAAGGGTTTGCAGGGGACAAGGTCAAAGCTGCGTGCAGAGAGGGCCAATGTGGAGTTCACTGAGGAGGAAAACAGCAGGGGGGTAGCGCCTAGCAGAACAAAGCAGAATAAGGAGAAGGCTTATAAACTAATTAACTAATTCATCAAATATTTCAGTCAGTGAAAATTTACTGAGCACTTACTGTGTGTTGGGATCGGTTCTTGCTTCTACCAGGAGAAAGATAGTACAGCAGACAGAAGACAGGGCCCAACCTATGCCTTGACCAACCGATATGAGAGCTATGGTCTTATCTGCCTCCCTAGTCCCTGTGCTGTGTGTGCCAATGCACATACACATGCACACACACTCATGCAGGTATGTGCACATCCACGTGCATGCACATAACCCTTCTAATCCTCATCGTCTGTTTTGCTGGCTTGCATAAACATTCCCAGGCATCCCTCCTCCCCTGTCCCAAGGCAAGTACCCTTTACTTGTTCAGGTCAGAAATTCTGATGCACCTACAATGTCTACTTTAGAAACAAGGCTTTCCCCATGAAGAGAAATTAAGAAGGAGGCTTTGCCAGGCATCTGAGGAACTCTTTTCATTACATGAGACAGATGCACATTTTTGGCACAGTCCCCAGCTTCTGGAGGTCTCCTTGGTGTTGGCGGTCTGCACCGGACCTGTGGAGGTGGGCGGACGCCTTCGCCAGGTTGCTGCAGCCAGCTGGACAGGGCTGAGTCTGGAAGGCAGCTGTGTTGTTGAGCTGCAGTTCATTTGGTGGCCGGGTCACTGTGTCTGGTATAATTAACTGAGCTGAAAGGAAGCCAAAGAAACTTCTCTGACAGGGAGGTCAGGGTGGATGAACTCTGATGGGAAATTAATGATGAGAGTCTGGAAACCCCCTGTGAGGGCTTTGCCACCGCTGCCCTTGTGGCATACTAGTAGCCAGTCTTCCCCCCTCCTCACCTCCTAACAGGATGCAAGCACCAAAGGGGCCCTTTTGGAGATTGTTTCTTCTGGGTGTTTCAAAGAACACCCCACTAAACTACCATCAAAAACATGAGCAATTATTGAGTGTTATGTGACATTTGTGCCAAGTACTTTATATATAGCCTTTCAATGAACTGCCATGTTGGACTCCTCCTCCCCCCACCAATGTGCCAGGAGCTGTAACAGAGCCTAAGTTGTTTACCTAAAGGTTCAGAACCGCAAACTGGCAGAACTGGAATTTAGCCCTAACTTCTTACCTGCTATGCCATTTGACCTTTTAGTGGGTCTTGCATAGAAAAGAAGTCTGGGTTTGGGTAGTTCATGTTCTAGGACAAAGATTGGCTAACTATGGCCCACCAGCTATATTCTTATATAAAGTTGTATTGGAACACAGCCCTACCTTTTACTTACATATCATCTATGGCTGCTGTCATACTGTAACAATAGATTTGAATAGTTGCAACAGACTGTATGGTTTTGCCAAGCCTAAAATATTTATTATCTGACTCTGTACAGAAAAAGTTTGCGAACCCTGAGCTAAGAAAGCCCAGGGTAAAACAAAAGTAAGCAGGTTTCTTTGCTGCAAGACTTCTCAGAGCCTCCAACCTACAGATGTGCATTGTGAATATCCAAGAGAGGATACAGTATGTGGCATATCCCCACATATTTGCCTAGATGACCCCCTTTCTGAGAGGCATCCTTGAGGTGAGTTTTGGGGAACACTGGTGGAGTCTAAACCCACTCATTTGGTCAAGGAGAAGGGAGAGTGGAAAAGTGGTTGGCCCAAGGGCATGCAGCCTGTGCCAGGACTTGAGTCCAATTCCAAGAGCTTCCCAAGGCAGTGCTACACCATCTGCCCTCTGCCAGCTTCAGTAAGAGTGATTGGTGCAGTTCCAGGAGCGCCTTCTCCTGAGGGGGTCATCAGTGCTGGTGGTGAGAGCAACCTTTTTTCATTCAATTGCTCATTTACAATGGTGTTCTACAACATCATCTTTATGGGGCTTGTTTGTTCTTCAAGTCCAAGATGAGAAGTAAAAATCATCATACTAATAATGAATGTCAGTTTTAATCAGTATCAACTGACATTACGAGAATTGAATTTCTACCTTTCACCACATACATTAAATACAAGGCTTTATCTCTTCATGCAGAATTGATTTGCCATAATTCTCTCCTACAGCCCTTGTCATGTAAATCGTGGCATTTCTCTCCCATTGACTGCATGAAGCATAATCTGCAGAAGCAGATTAGAGGTGAGAATCCATCCTCCCTGACCAGCTGCTGCTGGGCGCTTTGTCCATTTTTCTTTTCCCACTCACACATTTTCTCTCTAGACTCACTGGAGCTGCTCACTGGCCAATCATGCCCTCTTCACATAGAGCCTGGACAAGAAGGATAGAGGGGTGATGGTGTGGGGGGCCAAGCAGGCAGCCTTTATGGAAGTCTGGAGACCTCAGTTATGGGGATTCCAGCTCCTGCAGCAGAGACTGGTGACCGATGGGTAGTTTGTATGGATGGATCTTAGGGCCATTTATAATTCTTGGTCCACTACTGAATCGAATCGCCAGTATCCTCAAAATGGTTACATGCTCACATACTCCCCACGGAGCCTGGGGAATCTTCAGGTTCTTGCATCTGCATTGAACCTTAGGTAAGGACAGAGGTAGCTTCTGGCTGCTAGAAGAGCCAGGAGCCAGATGGCGTCTGGCCCCAGGACAGGGCCTGTGGACTGTAGCTTGAAAACCAGCCCAAGGGCTCCATGGAAGGGAGCAGGTTCTTGGCTGAGCTGTCTGTGACATATAAGCACTATTACTCAGTGAGACCAGAGGGTGGACATCTATGCGACTGATCTGCAAAGCTCATAAGCTTCACTTTTCTCTTGAAACTGTTTCCTGCCATATACCAGAGCAGTGGTTAAGAGATGGGGTTCTGATAAATTCTCATTCTCTGCTAGAGTGTCTTGGGGACATATATTGCGATAAAGTAATTAATATGGCATGTACACCAAGGTGCTTAAAAGCCACTGACTCTCCATAGTGTATCACGGGGTGGCCCACAAAGGTGGGGAGGAGCAAGAGGAATCTGTCCCTTACTGAACACTTAACAGAACACCAGGCACTTACATAGTAAATAGTCAACGACAGGTGCCTTTCACTTGTCAAAGACAGAATCCTAAGCAAATAAATAGGAGGTTTGGCTTGAGTGGGATGTTCTTAATGCTTTCTATTGAGAAAGATAATGAAAAGAAAATTACATTTGTATTTTTAAATTTATTATCACTTATTGAAAGCCTGTGATGCCAGGCAAACACTATACTGAGTAAATATGCAAGCACTATGCCCAGAACTTTACAGTTATTATGATCTAATCGTATTTCACCATAACCCAAGAAAGCAGGTGCTGTCATTATTCCTATTTGGCAAAACTAAAGGCCATCTACATAGTCACTGACAAGAGGAAGAGATCAGCTCGAGAATCATTTCCAAGATGAATTTCCTCCATGGGCCTGTGCTTAGCCTCTAGTAATGAGGACGTGTTGCTGAAGGAGTCCCCTGTTACCTGAACTCCCTCCATCTAAACTCAGTGGAGCTGTCCTGGACCAAAATGAAAGTTCCTCAGGACACCAGGTTTATTGTTGTCTGTGGAATGAGAAGAAGACAGTTTTCCATGAGTTCAGCCCTGGCTAAAACAATACTGGGGGATTCCTGTGAACACGCTGGACATGGAGGTGGCAGGATGATGTTGATGAGTGGGAAAGGTCAGGCCTTCCTTGGTGTGAGCCACTCTGACTGCTCAGCACTGCCCTCCCAGCAGCCTTTGCAAGTCAGAGCTGTTGGCTTAGGCCAAGCAAAGTCCCGAGAGGCTGAGAAGTCAGCCTGATCTGGTCAGGGGAGCAGTGACATGAAGGAGAATCCATGTCAGAACCACCTGAGCTAGGCCCAGCATACCTTAGTGCTGTTCATCATAGGGTAAATGATATCCTGTTTAAGGCAGGTAGGATAAACTTCAGCCTTTCTTTAAATGCCAGTATTCTGGGGAGTTATAAGACTCCACAGCCACATGTACCCATGTATGTGAACACACATGTGCATGTTGGTTGGGCCTTCCTGTCGAGCGCTGGGGCAAGAGCAGCAGGGAATGTCCCTACCATGCCTGTCATTGCCCCATGTGCCATTGCCTGGCTCCATACCCCTGTCCTCACATAAACTCCAGTTTCTATCTATTGAGCCCAGTTTACTGTGGGCCAGGCATTGTGCAAGCCGTTTAGCCTGCCCTCTGATTCAGTCAGACCCCCTGCCACCTGTTGTAGGTGAGGACTATGATTCTACTTGGTTTTCAGAAAAAAAGATGGAGGTGTGGAGAAGCAAAGTAACTGACCAGGAAGTGGCAAAGCCAGAATTCCATCCAAGGTCTCTTGATTCTAATTCCCAAACATTTTACTCAGCAGATCTTATTTATCCACAGAATCCCATCCTCTGGATGTCACAGACCGTGGAAGTGAGCTCCAATCACTTTGTTGCTATATCAAGTACTGCCTCTTCTGCCTGTTAAGCCTGTCTATGCTGGTCTCCCTCTCCTTCCTGCCCTGCATGACCCTGAATTTGTGATTGGTCACACACACACACACACACACACACACACACACACACACACACACACACACACACACACATGCACGCACATACGCGCACACACACTTAGAGAATGAATATGTTGATTAAAGCCTGGTGTTTCTTTCTCACTGTGCTGCTTCCTGCTTCAAGAGGTTTTGGAGGCATTTTGGGGTCAATTACCATTTGGCATCTGTTACCTCAGATACTGGTTCCATCTCTTTTATACCCTTCTGGTGACAGGTCACTGCTGGTTCCTCTACTGCAAAGCCCTAGCTGTTAGAAAGCATCTCTTCCTAGGGAACCATAACAGTCCCCTGGAAAATCCTGCCACAGAGAAGCAGCTCAGCCAACTATCATTTTTCTACCTAGAGAGAGGGACACTTTATTCCTTGACCCTAAGAGGCCTTTGCCTGGACCCTAAGGTCTATTCTCCTAGACCTTAGGCTGTGATTTCTCCCTGCTTCCAGGGCTCGACTTCTCTTGGGGAAGTTCCATCTTCTGGTCTTCTTTCTTTCCCAGAGGGAGGCAGCAGTAGCTTTGTCCTCCCTGACCCCAACCCCTCCCTCCTCAGCCTGCCAACCCCTAAGCCATCAGCCACAGCCACAGAGCCTCTCCAGCCCCCACAGCCACTAGCTGCTGTGGTCGGGCAGGGAAAGGACTGATAGAGGGGCCAGCAAGTGTGAGGGAACCTCTCAGTGCTGAGTCTCCAGCAGCCGGCACAGGGCCAGCTTTCTTCTGCCGGCCTGCCATGCTCCTGCCCCAGCCGAGCACCCATCCAGGCAGGGCTGGGAGAGGACTTCCATATGGGGTCATGGGATAGCTGTTCCCCAAGGCCAGGAGAAATCTCCACTTCGTGGGTGCCTTCAGTCCTTCCTGTGCATAAGAGGCTCAAGCTGTAAACTCAGTTGTTTGATTCCCTCCCGTGAGCCTGCCACAGAACCTATCATAGGCAACTCCCAGGGACCCCTCTGGAAATCAGCATGGTGCATAGGACACAGCACAGGCCTAGGAGTCAGAGGCTCAGGCTCCTTACTTTGCAATAAACTTGCTGTGTGACCTTAGGAAAGTCACTTTCACTGCTTGGATGCTTATCTCTCCATCCACAAAGGACACGTGTGGGGTTCTGGAAGGGTCTTGAGGCCAGGTAATATCCAAGGCTCTTTCTGGCACTGACTTTTCATCCCCAGAATCCTCTGACTTGAGATGTCCCCTGGGTTTCAAGTCCAAATAGGAGGTGGGAGGGTGGAGAACAGAAAAGTAAGAGTCACTTCATCTGTCTTCTAACCTGGGACCAGCCTGCCAAGAACTTACCAGCATACAGGGCAGGATTTGGGAGACACTGAAGGGCCTGTCCACTCCGAGTGTCTTTTCTCCTCCTGTTAATTCAAACCTGCAGTCATGCCTTTGGGGGTACATGGTGTCCAGAAGTCCTCTGTGCACCTTTAAATATGGTACCTGAGAAGTAAATTGAATAAACGCATTCCTACCCATTAACTCCCAATAGATTAAGTTTGCTTCCCACGGAGCAGGTCCTTGAAGGAGCACATAGGTAGAATGAATTTTGATACGAGAGAGTCTATTAAGGAATTTTTTAAAAAGAAGAAAAAGAAAAAGAAATAGTATGGGCAGGCCAGGGTATGGCTGCCAATGTTAGGGCACAGAATGTCCAAATGGGGGATGCTATGTCACAGAGATGCCCTGGCACAAACGGCCTGGTTCCTGATTGTGCCAACAACAGGCCCTCTGGTATTGCCTATTGCAGGGCAGGCCTGAGGCGGGCTGTAGGGCTGGGGGAAGGAGGCTGGGCAGAGGTGGCTGCAAGAGCCCCTTCCACTGTGTGCCTCAGCCCGGCCCAGCTGGGGAAGCTTGCACTGCTGACCTCTCTGCCTGGGGTGAGCTTTGTAGTCCTTCAGGAGTGGGAAATAGCAAAGGCATCCCCCTCAGAAACCCTCTCAAGAGGCACAAAATACATGTCATCTGGCGTTTGCCCAGTGTAGCCTCTGGGGGGTGAGGCCAACCAGGCAAAAGTGGGGGGGTCAGCGTAGCCGAGGGTAGCTGCCAAGGAGCAGGGAAGATTTAGCTGCCTCCCCGTGTAATCTCCCTCTGGGACCCTGCACCTCTGAAGCCACTGGCTAATGGCCTTCCCTGTCATTCCCTCAATCCTCTGACCTCTGGTCTTCTTGGTTCTTCTGCCTTAGCCACCCTGCCCACCTTTCATCCTGCAAGACTCGGTTCTGGCTCTTCTCTCTCAAGCCTCCCTTGAGTGAGTGGATGAAGGAATGAACGTACATAGTCCTTCAGACCTACACCACCTGCTGTCTATCTGAGCACTTTCCAGGATCCTTGAGTCAGGGCCCTGCAGCCTCATAGAGCTCCCAGAGGCCCACAGGATGCCCAGGGAAAGTTGCAACCAATTGGGTGTTCTCTCCTGAACTGGAGAGGATGATCGGGATTGGGATGGGTCTGTCCTCCCTAGAAGGGTTCTGGCCCCAAAGGCCAAAGTGCAGGGCCTAGGCACACTGCCTAGGCAAGCTGCTTCCACTCTCTGGGTCCCTGCATCTGGAGAATGCCTGGAGGACTCTGAGACCCCTTCCAGCTGTACTGCTCCCCCAGCCTGCAGCATGAGGCTGAGAGAGGTTGACTCAGTGGTTTTAGAATGCAGAGACCTGCCACCTGCAAGGTCAGCAGGAGGTGATGCTGTTGACTTTTGATGCTGTTTGATGCCACTCAAACGCATTCCTATTAAAATCTTCCTTCTCAGCAAGAGAACAACTTCACCAAATGGAAATGGAACAGGTTCCCTGTGGTGGGCAGCTTCTGCCTCCTGGGGCTCACTCCCTGTGTGGTCCCCTCCCCTGGTGATCACTTCCATGAAATAGAATATGGCAGTGGTGATGGGATGTCACTTCAAAAGACCATGACTTCCTTCTTGCTGGACTCTCTCCATGGATTTCTCTGCTTGCTTGCTTTGATGAAACCACCTAGCATGTTGGCAAGGCCCACATGACAAGAACTGAGGGCAGCCAATGGCCACCAGCCAGTGAGGACCTAAGGCCTTAGTCCAACAGCCTGTGGGGAACTGAATCACGCCAACAGCCATGTGAGTGAACTTGGTAGTGGATCCTTCCCCACTTGAGCCTTGGCATGACTACAGCCCAGCCAGGATCTTGATGGAAGCCTGTAAGAGACACTAAAGTAGAGGGCCCAGCTAGACGGGACCTGGATTACTAACCACAGAAATTGTTGTCTCAAGCCACTCAGTTTTGTAACAGTTTGTCACAAAGCAGTAGACAGCTAATGCATATCTTGAGCTCTGAGGGTGCCATGCCTAGAGGCCCTGAAGACTCAGTATCCTGAAGATTAGGACGTGCCTCCTCCAGCTTCAGAGAAGCACAGGAACGTCATCCGGTGGCACTAAGTGATCTCAGTCGTGGCACTGACCCTCTCTCTGCCTAGTTTCTCCACATCTAAAAAATGGGTTTGAGTTAGTACAATGACTTCAGTGAGTCACGTGGAGGTTTTTCAGCCACCATTGCCTTCCTCCACCATAGTGATATTGCTTCCTGTATTGATTGATCGAAAAGATACAAATGACAAAAAGCTACTTTAAATCAGTGATGCTGTAGCCAATTTTGTTAATCACAATAGCCCTCCCATATATTTGGGAATTTGTCATCCCTTTTACTGATTCAATCTGTAGGCATTTCTAGGCAAGGGATAGCTATGGATGGGGATGGGGAGTGTGCTCGCTGAGAACAACTAAGGCCATTTTGGATCCTGCAAATATAAACAGGTGGGGAAGTAGAGGTTAGGGTGGAGAAGCCAGAGTCAGAGGGCCGTGGCTTCACATCCCAGGTCTGCTTCTTCCCAGCTGTGTGTCACTTATTCACCTCTGAAGTGGGGATTATGACACTTACCCACGGTGTTATTATAAGGACTAAATTATATAATGTGCAGAACATACTTAGTGGCCAGTTATTGCTCAAGAGCGCACCTAATAATTCTAATAAGAAGATATTCATCTTTGCTTCATTATTGACATACTAATATACAAATAACTGCCATCTGTGAGTGTTTACCCTATGCAAAACCTGGGGCCAAACTCTTTGTGCCGTATTTCAGATACCAACCTACAAGACTTCTGGTCTGGGGGGTGGCCCTGCCTGTCCTCATCTCTTGGGAGTAAAGCAGACAGCGTCTTCCCCTGGATACCTTGGGTCACTTGGACAGGCTGCCCTTTTAGAGAACATTGGGATGTCTGCTCTCTGGAGTCAGTCATGCAGTTGATGCTGTCCTGGGCCCACAGTCCAGCATCTCTTCTGCTCTCCAAGAGTCTGCTTCTCCCTGGGCACAGCAAGCAGCATCCAGAAGGTTCTGCTGCCCCAACAGGAGAGGTGAGGGGACTGTCACAGCCGAAGGAGGGTGTCTGGGACTGTGAAGATCCAAGGCCCCATCTCTTCCCCTGAGATCTGCACCTTAGTCGAAATCTATCTGAAAATCATCCAAACCCTGACGCTTAACAGTAGTGTCTGAAATCCCTTCCTGGGTGGGGAAGAAGGAGAGGGTATTGTATAGGCTGAAAATTGTGGTGCTTTTCTACCTGCTGTCATTTCTAAAAATATGTTTCTTTGAAAAGACAGGAACACTCTGCTTTATGACATGGAAAAAGGCAGATTCTGGTTTCAGACAGAGAAGCACCTGATTCCAGCTTTGCCATTCACAGGCTGATTTGAGCAATTACATCACTTCCTTACATCCTGGTTCTTACATCCAGTGAGATGGGGGTCACAGTCCGAGGCTTGCAGGACACCTTGCGAGGCAAAGCAGCAGCCTGAACATCAGGAGTTAGAATCCAATGCACAGAGTGGGTACCAGTATGTGATAGAAACTCACCTGGGCTTGATTCTCAGCTCTCTCCTGTGAGGTCAGAGATAACATGAGACTTATCTTGCAGAATGTTGTAATATACTCGGTTTCGGATAAATGTTAACTCTTGTGGTTATAATGTTTCTTATGGAGGTAGCTTTCCTCCCCCATTTCATGCCTGACTTCTGAGCCCATGATTTTCCTTCTATTTCTTGAGAGGGCTGCTGCCATGGGATCCACAGGGAGGCTGGGACATTCTTTTTTTCCCACAGTCCTAGAACTCCAATATTTAGCTGAGCACATATTCCCACCCTGCTAAACACTATATGTCCCAGCTTCCCTTGTAGCTAAATATTGACATTATTAAGTCTACTAAGTTATATATCAGTAGATGCTTAAAGAGAGGGGCCATACCCTTCTTTGTTACTTCCTCTATCTGGCTGCCTGGAATTTGGATGTGGTGGCTGCAGCTCTCACAGCCATCTTGGACTGTGAGGATAAAAACCATACCTTAGAGAAGGAAGAGGGGAAACTGAAAGGAGCATGACTATCTCACATGTCACCATATAAGGTCTATCTACTTCCAGACTTCTTTCTATGCAAATACACCTCTGTCTCATTTAAACCACTGCTATTTTGAGTTTCTCTGTTATATTTAGCAAAACCTCATCCTAATGGATACAGATGGGAAGGCTCTCTTTTCCAAAGGGTATAATCAGATAATGCTTAAAGTCATGCAGCAAAGATATCCAATATGATTTTTTATTATTGCAAAAAAATGATACAACCTACATTTCCACCAATAGAGAAGAGCTTAGATGTAACATGGTAATTACTAGAACACTGGTTGAGAATTCTGGGTGTAGATTCTGGAGTTAGAAAGACATGGGTCTGAGTCTCTTGGCCACTTCCAAGCTCTGTGACTGGAACCACTTCTACTTCACCTCTTTGAGTCAGAGTTTGCTTATCTACACACTGAAATAACAGTTCAGGTCTATAATGTTGTTATGAGGATAAAATAAACAAGTCTGTGAAGCACTTAGCACAGTGCCTAGCTCAGTGTAATCATGGGGTAAAAGCGGGCAGTCCCCCTCCCTTCCCCACTTCCTTCCCTCTCTGTTTTTCCCCATCTCCAATGGGATGCCGTCCTGGAATTAAAGGTGCCTGCACCACCATCACTACTACTAACACAGTAACAATGATGAGAAGATATTTCAGTGGAGATAAAAAGGCACATTGCACGCATATTTGTACAGCATGATCCCATAGTGTGTGTGTATCTGTAGAAAAGCCAGGAGGGAAACACATCTGCAGTGCTTGTCTCTAAGGTGTGGATTTTAGTAATTTTATTGTCTTCTTTTAGCCTCTCTGTAATATCTACCTTATGGCAATGGACATGAAATATTGTCATAGATGATAATTAAACATGTAATTATTTCCCTATTATAAAAGCTAAGCATCCCTGGGTTAGCCATGCCTTGGAGGGGCTTTTTCCAAAGGGAGCTTGTGGACAGGAAGCCACCAGCTGGCTGACTCAGTGCTCCCTGGCCAGATGGAGCCTTCCAGGTGGGGCAGGTGGCTTGAGGGGTTGGAGAGACAGGTCTCCATTCAGAGCTGCCTGGGAGAACTGCTCCACTCACCATCATCCCTCCAGGACAGTGCCTCTCAGCATCTTCTCTGACTTGGAGGAAAGGCCCCTAGACTTCATGAACACCAGCCAGCAGGGGAGTTCACTTCTCTATTCTCTGTAAGGAAGAAAATTATTTTGCCTCAAAAAAAGGAAAAAAGGCAGGAAAGAAAGCAAGACATCAATCCAGTAGCTGCGTGTGCTTAGTAATGTGCTGTGTATTTTGCAAATCTTCTTAGTGGGTAATTGTTTTATCTCCCCTCTGGCTGCGTGTGCGGCTGTGGTGCTGACAGATGCTGGCCTGGCCCCTGCAGACCAGGCTGGGCTCTGTAGCGCAGTTGCCTCTGGGCCACAGGCCCCTGACAGATGAACAGCTGACCCAGGTGCTGCAGGCTGTAAGCCTTGGCTTTGACCGTCCTGGAGAAGCAGCCGTCTTCTTTGGAACAGAAGGCAAGGCAGCTCAGAGAGGTGGGAGGAGGGCCGCGGAGGGACCCAGCTAGGCCACTGGCAGTGGAGCACCAACAGGAGGCTTCCTGTTACCAGTAGTTATTTATTTAATTGTCCAACGACTCAGGTCAGGACCTCTTGGGTTCTCTGTAGTTTTGGCTTATAGGTGATAAGTTTAGCCCATAGATTCTTATTCTTTCTAGGTCCCAAACCTTTCTTCTTTGAGCTACCATTCACAAGTATTTACTGTATACTTAATAAATATATGCTCTTTGCTAAGCAGTGTCACTACATGATGTAATCCTCATACCTCCCTCTAATGTTGTTCCATTTGACAGATGAGGAAAGGAAGGCTCAGAGAGTTAATACCACACAGGTTGTGAGCCAGGGTTTGACCCTAGATGTGTCTAGTTGCAAAGCTTGTGTTCTGAACACAGTTCTTAACCCAAGTCACACATCAGACTCACCCATGGAGCTTGTTGATTATACAGATACCAGGACTCCACCCCAAGCTTCCGGAATCACTGCCAGATGTTTTATAGGTGAGTCTGATGTATAGCCTGGTTGAAAACCACTGGATGCCCCAATATCCTGAGCACTTGCATGGCTTGGCGCACACCTTCCTGCAGAGCATGGTGGGTGGCTGTGTCTGTAGGGGATGTGGCTCAGCTGGTCTTTAGGTCCTAGCTACCCTCTTTTTAGTCCTCCTCTTTCCCCTCCTGGCTAGCCTCCTGCAGACCCCAGCTGACCCCTGGGCTATTGTGCTTCTAGGGCTCCTGACCAGGACCTCTGCACCCCATTGTTCTCTTTGTCCCTGCTGGACATCACCTCTGTCCTTCATAGGAGCGTCATAGGAACAGATCAGGGGCCACTTGACAGGGAAATGTATGCCTCCTTGAGACAGGCAGGCCGCTAGGGCCCTGGTCTCCAGAGGACCCGTGGGTAACTCTGTGGCTGGACGGTTGGCAGCGGAACACTTGTCAGCCCCGGGAGGTCACAGCGTGAGCTCAGCTGTCTGCTCCAGTCTGTGACAGCTGGATTCCCTGGGGAAAGCTGTTTTCCATGTGTTTGTTCTTTTCTTATCTCACCTTGGCCATTTCCTTCAGTCAGTTCAGCAACTGACTGAAGCAAGCACCAGGCTCTTCGTTAGGGCAGCCAGAAATGCAGCAGCGTCCAGATGCACAGACCCAAGTGGGTATGACAGGCTATAAACAGATCACCACAGTATGCTGTGTTTCCTGCTGTGAGATGGCCACAAACCCGGCTATGCGAGCACAGAGCGGCCCACAGTGAAGACTGGCAAAGGGAAAGCTCCTGGAAGAGGTGACACTGGCTGGTGACATATGGCTTGTTAAATATGTTGAGTAACACCTCTACATTGCAGAACATGCAGGAATACTTAAACATGAGCAAGCTGTCACCCAGCAACTGAGGGAGGAGCCCTGTCCAGGAACTGTTCTAGGCACAGCTCTATCTCTGTTCTCATAAAGCTTAAGTTCATGGGCAGGAGATAGATGATAAACAAACAAATTATATGTGTGTGTGTGTATGTGTGTATTGATATAAGATTTATAGAGGAAAAAAACAAGCCAGGGAAGGCTAATAGGCGGTGCTGGGGGAGGGGAGAGGGCAGCGTTGCTCTCAAGGTTTCTCTGATAAGGTGTTTAAGCAGAGGTGGGGGAGGGCCGGTGAGACAGAGGGGAGGAGGGACAGAGAAGGAGGGGGCAGGCCCAATGTTGGCTTCAGAGGTCACATTGTCTCGCCTGTTATCTGACATGGTGGATGCAGCTGAGACCCAGGAGAGAGGGATCTTTTAGGAACAGAATAACTGAACAGAGAGAATTTCCCCACTATTTCTCCACCCCTTGTGGTAGAGAGAGATGGGGAGCTATGGCACTGGGTGAAAATCAGGGTCGCCATGTGAGTGTTTTTTCCAAATAAACTATTGACATATTCTCAGTATTTTTCTGCTTTAAAAAAGCTTTAAAAGGCTGAAAAATTCATGTTTAGCTATGTGATTAGTTATCTGATACTGTGTAATACATTACCCTGAAATGTAGTGGCTCAAAACTATAAACATTACTACCTCCTAGTTTCTGAAAGTAAGAATCTGGGAGCTGCTCAGATGGGTGGTTCCAGCTCAGAGTCTGTCAGGAGGTTGCAGTCAAGAGGTCAGCCAGAGCTGCACTCATCTGAGGTTCACCCAGGGTTGCAGGATCCACCTCTAAGATGATTCAGTCACATGCCTGGCATGTGGGAGCTGATAGTTGGAGAAGGCCTCCTGGGTTCCTTGTAAGGTGGCCCTCTCCAAAGGGCTGCTTGCACATCCCGACACCATGGCGGTTGACATCCCCCAAAGCAAGGAACTCAAGAAAGAGCAAGACAGAAGCCCCTCTGCACTTAATGATTTAGACTCAGAAGTCATGCCGCTCCAGGTCTGCAGCACCATCTGTTCCCCAGGTCAGTGCTGTTCGGTGCAGGACAGGACCACACACCGGCATGCCTACTAGGAGGCCAGGATCACTGGGGGCCATTTTGGACTCTGGCTTCAGTAATAGGCAACTAAGGAAAATCTTTTTCAAAAATGACATGAAATTAGCATTATTCCAGAAGACTTGTGATAGTGATCACTAAAAACAAACAAACAGTCTACCTGACTATTTTTGCTTAAAGCCAGGTCAGCTCCCATGACAAAGGAGGCGGCCCAGGCTTTGAGCTCATCTAAACCTGGGGTTAACAGAGAATTTCACTGGTTGTGCTTCAACACATTACTTAATCTTCCCATGCCTCAGATCTCTCCCCTGTGAAGCTGGAGAGTAATAATACCCACCTTCCTGGTTGCTCTTAGGATGGCACCAAAGGTAAAAGCAGGACCCATCCAGTGGGCATCTACTCCTAAGCACAGAAGTAAAGGAGTTGAATCCTGGTGTCACCAGATATTGGCTATTTGACTTTAATAAAGTTTCTTCACTTCTGTTTGCCTCTTTTTCTACTCCTGTAAAATGGCAATAATAATAGTCTCTGCTTTTACATCTATAGGGTTGTTAAGAGGATTGAATGCATGAATTTTATAAAGTGACCAGCACTGTGTCTGGCACATTCTAAGTGCTGTGTAAGTATCTGTGAAATAAAACATAGTATATAGTAGGTGTTTAATAATGGGTAGCTGTCTCCCCTTTACCCAGGCTCTTGTCCCATGACAGAGATGCAGGTACCCAGACCATAATGGAAAATGGTTTGTTCCCCTGGTAGGTGGGAGACTTTAGAACATGGGGTGGGAGCCTCCCTGGAATGGTCTAATGTGTTTGCTGTTCCTTGGCTTTTCACAGCCTCAGATTACCCAGGCTCCCTTCCTATTTTTAAATTTTGTCCTTATTATTCCATGGTTAGGCAAACAGCTGCAGCCCCAGGCCCCAGGGTCCATGTGGCTCTGAGCATTCAGGAGTCATTAATCATGGGGAGGGAGTGAATGAATTTTGCTAAACAAAAGGCAAGCCTGCCACCTGAACTTGTGACCTGAGAGCCAAGGACAGAAAATTGAATTCCCTTCCAGAATGTCTCCTTTAGCCCAGGTCTTGCTCCTGAATGTCACTTGACAGAAAGTCCTCCACAAGGCCCCTTCTGCTGAAGTGCCACGTTGGGTTTGGGGGTGCCAGTTTTGGAGCAGTGAACAGCAGAGAGGAGCTTGGAATGGCCAAGCTAAGAACAGTCACTAGCATTCATTTCTTGCTTATCCTGAGCCAGATACCACCAGAGCTCAGTTAGTGCTCACAGTCATCCTAAGGCCCTTTTACCATCATCCTAATTTTAGAGATAAGGACACAGAGGCACCAAGAAGTTAAGTTACTTGCATAAGAACATGCATTTGGGAAGTGACAGAGCCAGAACTCAAACAGAGGCAGCCCGGCTCCAGAGCCCAGGCTCCGAGCACCTGCATGCTGCCCTGTTGGCCTCCGTCTCTCCAGGCCACCCCCATTCACCATGTGGCTCCTCTGGGGAAGTGGGTGCCAGACCCAGGCATTCCTTGGCTCTTTTATACATGGCCCACTGAAAGCTGTGGCCAAATCATTGTACTTCTCCCTGCCTCAGTTTCCTCATCTATGAAACCAGGTCCCCAGCTGTCCCCTGAATTCCCAATGGGGAGGGCACAGGCTTTAGGAAGTAGGCACACTTAGTTTTGAACCCTGTCACCTTTGGCCAAGTCTCCTAAGTAACCTTTCTGTGTCCCTTCCTATAAACAGAGGGTGATTAAGCCAGCTCTGGAGAGGAACAGCTGGAAATAAATGAAAAAAATATATACCTCCGGCTGACATAGAGAAGGTGCTCAGTAAATGTTTTCTCTCTGTTCCCACCTACTCCCATAAGTATTGTAGAACTTTACTTAAAAAAAATCACAAGTCCATTTATTTATTCGACGAACATGTCCTCCTAGCTATTCATCCTCACATTTATCCTGTTACATTCACTCACCTACCCATCGGCCTGTCCAGTCATGCTCCCATCCATCCATTCACTCAAATATTGATCAAGCTACTACTGTCTGCTGGGTTCCAAAAACAAATAGCTACGGTCCTTGCTCTCAAGTAGCTATAGTCTGAGTTCAGCTGCGAGTACCACATCACAATCAGATGTATAGAGCTTTGCTCAACTAGATTTAATCTGCTAGGTTGACAGCTCTGTTACTAAAACAGCTTTCCCCCAAGATTTTTCCTCACTTAGTAGCAAGGTACTATGGTTAAACCATTAGTTTAATTTCTCATCATGTTCAAAGCTGTGTTGTTGAAATAAATCCATAGTCAATGTTTGTCTATAGCCCATTCATTTTACATGAATCCTATAGCCCAGCCGACCTGCTCAGGGCCCCTCTGGGTTGTTCTATTCTGAGAGGGCAGAGCCTGCATCCTGGCAGCCCAGCTGCCCTTGCCACCTGGGTAGGTGATTTCTCCAGGAGTGCCAACCTCATCTAATTGGCCTAAATGGTGAGCAATTAATGACGTGGAAACTCTTTGAAGGCACTATAAATAAAAGGCCAGGAACCTAAGATTGAAACAGACCGAGGTTATATAATGATGATGAATTGTTTCTCTAGGGGTTTTTGTAGTTGCAGTTTTGTTTTTTTTTTAAAGGAGCTAGTTAGTATCTCTCAAGCACAGTGACCCCATACCAGGGTAAAAGTGGAAGAGGTAGGGATTCTGTTTGCAGTTGTCTGATGGATGCTTGGAGGAAGAATTATCAGGAGTCATTTCTTAGGAGATGTGAACAGCGCCTGGCACTTAAGTGTCAGTTGAAACAATGTGGGAATGCTTTCCAGAATGGAGTGGAATGAATCTGGGTTTCCTGAATGAGATAGATGTAGCCTGGTGTCTTGAACCTTGGTATGTACACAGCTTAACATGGCCCAGTCTTGATTTCCCTGTGTATTAAATAGAGATGAGCAGAGTACCCACCTTTCAGGCTAACATAAGTGAGAATAATGAGATAACATAATGTTCACAGCCATATGCCCATGACTGGCCTGGGCCTGGCACATTGTAGGAGCACATCACCTGTTGTGGGGGGATTTTGCCCCTTAAGTGTTCATATTAGAGATTATATTAGAATGTATGTTCCCTGCATAAGATAGTTAATGTTTATCACTGTGTCTCTAATGTGCATTTCTGGCTTACAGGAGGTGCTTAATGAATCTCAAGTAAAGATGATCCTGTTTTCTTTGTGGTAAATTAACTATATCAATGGCCCCAATTCTACACACATATACACACACACTCTCACACACACACAATTTATCCATGCCCTTTGCAATGTGTCTTTGCATTTCATTTCACTAAAGAACCACTTTCTTGGTTTTACTGCTGGATGTGTAATATGTTTTGGTCAATGAGCTGTTAGATGTGGCACATGAAGAGGCTTGAAAAGACATTGGCACATTTCTATTCTTGCTCATGCTCCTATTCCATTGCCATGAGAAGATGCTCAGGCTTGCCTGATGGAGGGTAAGAGGCATGTAGATGAGCTGAGTCACCCAACAGCCCTCGGACCACCAGTTATGAGAATGAGCTGAGCCACAGCCGGCACTGCCCAGACTGAAGGACAGACTCGCAGACTCATCAGTGAAATAAATGCTTGTTGTTCTCAGCAACAGATTTTTGGGGCACTTTGTTACATAGCATTGTTGTGGCAAAAAATAGCTGATACACTCCTCCCTCATTAATATGTGAACTGGATCTTAAAAAGTGGCCACAAGAAATGATGAAGCACTTCTTGTCATTTTTTTCTTTTTGTCACTCCTGGAAAAATATTTGGTCAGGAGAAAACTGGCATTAATAGCTTAAATGATTTTAAGTGTTGGGAATTAAAAAGTCCCAGCCATCCCTACTGAGCTGTCTCTCTTGCACAGAGTTTTGTCAGCTGGAATAATAATATTACTGATATAAAATACTACCTCCACAATGCACTTTTTTTAAGATTCACAAAACCTTCAGATGCTCTATCTAAATTACTCTGATGCCCTCAGGAGCACTAGTTCTGAAAAATGAGGTGACTTGGGCAGGTCACACAGTGGATGGGAGAGAATTCTTAATACACGGTTTGTTTATTTTCTATGGGTGCTGTAACAAACTACCACAAACTTAGTGGCTTAGAACAACACAAATTTACATATTTTGTGGTTCTATAGGTTAGAAGTCTGAAAGGTCCTCAAAATCAAAGTATCAGAAGAGCTGTTTTTTTCCTGGAGGCTCTAGGGGCGAGTCTGTTTCTGTGACTTTTCTGGCCTCTAGTGACTGCCCACGTTCCTTGGCTCATGGTCCCCTTCCTCCATCTTCAGAGCCAGTAATGTCGCATCCTTCTGACCATTCGTCTATAGTCATATCTGTCTGACTTAACATAGTCATGAAAGTTCCTCCTCTTTTAAGGATTCCCATAATTAGATTGGACTCACCTGGACTAATCCAGGATTCTCTACCCTTGTCAAGGACCTTCACCTTAATCACATTTACAAAGTCCCTTTTGCATGTAAAGTAATGTATTCACAGGTTCCAGTGACTAGGATGTGGACATCTTTTCAGGACCACTGTTTTGCTTGCCATACAAAGAGTCATCTACATTTCCAGTAACTCATCTTGTCAGCGTTTGGCTGCTAGTGACCCCTTTCCCCTTCTTCTTCTTCTTTTTCCTCTTTTTTATTTATTTTTTTATCTGGACAGTGGTGCAGTAGCCATAGTTGGTTGTAAAATCTCAGTGTTGGCAAAACAGAGAGAAATGCTAAGCATACTCCCTAAAATGATCTTAACGCAGAGTTGCATTTGAGTACATTGAATCCAAGATAGTTTATATTCCTATATAAAATCGCTTATTGTTAGCTACAGACATGTTTCTGATTAAAATGGACCAAAGGGCATGTTCCTTCAGCATATATTGCTTACTCATCTCTCTTGGTGTGAAGAGACAAGATCCTGTAAGAGAAATGGATTTATTTTATGGCAGGGTAGCAGCAGCAGAAATTACTTCATGCAAATGAAGCTTGGCAGTGTGACTTCATGAATAAGAAATGAACTGGCGCCTCCTCTCCCCACAGGCTATATTGCACATTGGGAAATTAATTGTGGCATTCGTTGGGTGGCCCCAGCTTCTCTGTCAGGGTTGCAGGCGGACACAAAGGTGCTTCCCTTCACCCAATTGGATATAAAGTATTTATGTCCTTTATAGTTTTGCTCTATGTTGTAAGTGAACACTTGGTGCATCTCAAGTCTCCTATAAGCCTCTGGAGACCTTTCAGGACTTAAGAACTCATGGTAGGAGCCAATATGTCATTAAGCCACACTTAGTGGCCCTGAGTTCAGATCATCTCTAAATTGAACTAAGATGCTCTGGTTTTTTGGACATTTTTGAATGACTATGTGCCTCAGTAGTTAAATTCATAGTCTCAAGAGCAAAAATATCTGCATTCAAATCCCTACTCTGCTCCTCTCCAGCTATACGATTTTTGGCAAGTCACTTAATCATTCGGTGTCTCTGTTTCCCTCTCTATACATTAGAGACTGTAATAGCACTTACGTCATAGGGTTGTTGGGAGGATTCAGCAAGTAAATGGGCATAAAGCACATAGAGCCAAAGAACTCTATTTATACTAGGCTATAGAAGTGCCAGATAGCGTTACTTTAGCTAAAACTAAAAAGAATGGTGAGTACTCTTTGCTGCTGGTGGTTATAGGTGTTCCTAGTGTCAAGAAGATGAGGTAGAAAAGGAGGACTAGCAATGAGAAGTCGGGGGTTTCAGCCCTACTTGGTGTCCAACTGTCTAGATAATTCACTTACCTTGTTCTGCCTCATTTTCCTTATCTGTTGGATGGGATAATGATTGTTCCAGTTATATTTTACTGTATAACAAATCATTCCAAAATTTAGTAGCTTAGAATAACAATCATTTTATTTTGTGGGTCATAAATTCAGGCAGGGCTCAACAAAGTGGTTCTTCTAGTCCACACTGCATTGTGCAGACTGAGGTCACTCATGGAATTAACTCAACCAGTTATTAGCTGATCTGGAGGGTACAAGATGGTTTCACTCACATCTGGTGTCTTGGATGATAGGATGACCTGAAGATTAGGCTCAGCTGGGACTGTCACCTGAACATGTGGCTGTACCAGCATGGTGGCTTCACAGCTGGAAGTCCAGAGTGTACCCAGAAGCAGTGTTCACAATCACAGGGAGTGTGGCAGCTGCCAGCTTCATGAAGCCTGGCTCTGGAAATTGGCACAGTGTCACTTCTATCATATTCTACTGGACAGGGTATAGCCCACCCAGATTCAACTAGATTGCACGTGCACTTCACCTCTGTGTGGGAGGAGTGTGAAAGAATTTTCAGTCTTCACTCTCTGCCATGATCCTGATCTTATGAATGTGTGGACACAAGGTACTGTGTAAACATGGTACTTGTTAAATGAATTATATGTCTTCTCAGAGATCTCTTCTAGGTTTGTCTCGGTGGCATACATGTGGGAGCTTGCAGGCTTTGATCCCACTATGTTAGGAAATCTGGCACTCCCAGACTGTCAAAGATTCCAAGCCTAATATAGGCAAGCTAAATGTTTTGTTCACATCGGAGTTATGTAAAAATGCAATGGACTGCCTCTGTGAGGGAGTAAGTGTCCTGTCATCAGCGATATTCTAGATATACTGAATGACCACTCATTAAAGAATTTCAGAGTGGTCCAGTGTGAAAGGTGGAGCTATGCTGTCTGTGAGGGGTTGAGGGGTGCTTCAGGGATGAGAGTCTGTGAATCTTTGATTTCTGGGTAAGACTTCTAGAGCTTGTTTTCTTAGCCCAGAGTGCTAGGAATGAGGACAGTTTGGAGGACTAACAAGGCTTCCTGACCAAATCCAGTGGGGCCTGGGGCTGAAGCAGAACCTGTCTCTATAGATAGTCCCCACGACCAGCATGGAAGACGGAAAAGGGAACAGATGCTGGGGAGGGGTGGGGGTGTGTGCTAAGCATGTTATACACATGATTTCATTATATCATCACACCTGCGTTGAGAGATGGTGTTATTCCCCTGATTTCTTAGATGAGGAAACTGAGACCCAGAGAGGTTAAATTACTTACCATGGAGTTCAAGTTCAAACCCACATCTGTCAGGCTCCAAAACTCAGCCTCTTTCCACTAATGCAGTCTAGCTCCCCTCAGTGGGAACACACTGTGCTAACTGGGCTTCCTTTGGTTGCAAATGACAGAAACTCAGGTAGGATGGAATTAGATCACAGGGAGCATTTAATGGAAGATACTGGATGAGCACACAGAGAAACTAAATCCTGGGGAGCATCGAAGAGTAGTTTAGCTCAAAGAACACAGAAAGCCATGCCTGGGATGGTCAGTAGGGTTCTTTCTGTAGTTCCAGCCTATCTTTCTCTATCTTTGCATATTGGCAGAATTTTTCTCTCATATTGCAGACTGGCTTCTTCCAGACAGCAGAAAGCATGGCCACTGAACACTCCAGATAGTATTAGAAGGAGCTATGGTCACTGGGGGTGGGAGGGTTGGGAAAGTGTGTGCAAAGAGAAACAGAGACCA
Source organism: Manis pentadactyla (assembly GCF_030020395.1). Classification (NCBI taxonomy): domain Eukaryota; kingdom Metazoa; phylum Chordata; class Mammalia; order Pholidota; family Manidae; genus Manis; species Manis pentadactyla. The sequence continues at coordinate 58,833,557 of NC_080027.1, forward strand.
AACCACATAAGTCCCAAATTAAAAAATTCCAAAGGAGGAAGGAAGTCATTGGCTCAACTTGGATCAGGTGTCCTGAAAAGGCCAATTGCCCACAGCTTGGGGTAGGGTGGGCGGGTCCCTGTAATCCGAGGATGGAGCAGGCAGAGGGAGAAGGAAGACACGCTGGTCAGCATGGCTGTCAATGACCACCATATCTCTCAGGTGGGGGCCATCCCTACATCTGTGGGAGACCAGAGAACCACCATTCACACCTCTTTTCCAAGTAAAGCTTGTGGGAAGCTCAACCACACCCTGGGCTGAATGGGAAGACAGTTTCTGCCAGATGTGTCTTAGACCTGCTTCCCTAGAAAACAGAGCCTGAGGCAAAGATTAAGGTTTGGCTGTTTCATTTGTGAGGCGCAAATCCAGGACAAAAGGGAAATACGGCAAAGAAGGATATGAAGCTATGGCTAATGGCATGTTGCCTTGCTGGCTACTGTTGCACAGAGAGCCTTAGAGGAGGACAGCAGGTCACCAGGTCTCTTGGTTTGCCACATGGGACTTTTTTGGGTGGGCAGCAAGGAGAGGTGTTGTGAAGCAGTCCACAGAAAGAGGCAGCTGATGGAAGGGATGGGCCCAGCTCCCTCTCAATTCCTATTGCTCACTGGTCAGTGTGCCTGATGGGGAACTAACTCCTCTTCACTTCAAGACTGTGTGCCTGAGTCCTGCCGGCAGTCTCGCTCGATGTCAGTTCCCACACCAGGCTGGATGGTATCTCGTCCAAGTTTGGAAGTGGTCAGAGGAGTCAGGAATCTCTTGGCCCATGGCTAGGAAGGACCTGCAGTCCTAGGACCTGTAAGTGGGCTGCCACAAATGGCACAACTGCATGGGCCCAAGTCAGGCACAGCTGAGACAGGGTGGGCGGCCTTTGAGAATGTCCCTGAAAGCTGTGTCCTAGGTGCAGTTTAACTTTGGGAAAGTCACTGAATTTCTCTGCATCTCTGTCCTCAGCTGTGAAATAGGCTTGATAGTATCTGCCCACCTTCCAGGTCAAAAATAACAGTCGTGGTTGAGTGTGGTGCCTGGCACCTAGCAGGTACATACCGAGCCAACATTATTTGTACGGTTATGAGTGTCTTTCTTCTAGTGATATTAGCATGGCTGTGTTCCCTGGGGAAGACTACTGAGTCTTGATAAAAACTCTTGAGCTAGAGTGTTGGGTGGATTGGCAGATCAGAGAGCGGAGAGAAAATGCCATCCAGGAAGGGACTGCATAAAGTAAGTGTCCATTGCTTGCTTCTCACACAGGACCTGCTGCATGATTCGTGGGGCTCACTGCCAATTGGTTATGCAGAGTCCCTTGTTCAAAAACTACGAAGAGTTTCAAAATGGCATCAGCAGAGCATTAAACCAGCTACGGGATCCTTCTAAGCGCAGGGCCCTGTGCAACCAGCCCTGTCCCCACCACACTTACCTGTTGCTAGAGTGAAGCCTGCACTGTTGTGGGCCAGAGCTTGACAATGTTCCCTTTTCCCTAGTAAACTCTCTTCCTGCCTGTGCTGGCTTGACAGGGTCTTAGAAACATCCCAGGATGGGGAGGGATTTTGGAGCTGATTGAAATGCCTCTACCGGGAGCCCTGATGGTGTCATCAGCAAGTTGGTGTATAACGTAGCGATTAAGGGCAAAAACAGAACGTGTATGTATATATAAATTTTTTCTGTTGATGGGGAACCACATACTTACAGGAGAGTTGCCATGGTGATTGGCAGAGCCAGCTGTTGTTTCATTTCCCCCAAAGAATTGTATGGTAATGATGGTCCCCTGGAGAGTTCTCCTGGGGCAAGGAATGATATGAAAAATCTGCAAATCAATGAACAGGTAGTATAGAGCCTCATTCTCATTAGTTGTAATTAATAGGATTTTACAGCACTTTGATGAGAAGTGGCTAATTTGGGATAGAAATGTGGACTGCTTTTGGAGCCTGGGTTTGAATCCTTGCTGTCACTTAATAGCTGTGTCACTTAATTCCTCTGAGCCTCAGCTTTCTCATTTAGAAAATGGAGATCATCGTACCAAACTGGGATGATGGGAGCATTCAAAATTAAAGTATGTGAAATACTTAGCTCAGTTTCTGGAATATTGTAATGTGTACTACATGGTTGCTATGATAATGATGATATTAATGAAATAATAATAGAGCTTCCATTTATTGAGGACTTCCACCTTTCCATCCTCATGTTTTTTTGGGGTTTTTTTTTTTGGTTTTTTTATTTTTATTTATTTATTTTTTTGAGAGGGCATCTCTCATATTTATTGATCAAATGGTTATTAACAGTTGACAACAATAAAATTCTGTACAGGGGACTCAATGCACAATCATTAATCCACCCCAAGCCTAATTCTCATCAGTCTCCAATCTTCTGAAGCACAACGAACAAGTTCTTACATAGTGAATAAATTTTTACATGGTGAACAGTACAAGGGCAGTCATCACAGAAACTTTCAGTTTTGATCATGCATTATGAACTACAAACAATCTCCATCCTCATGTTTTAATCTCATTTAATCTTTGTAACAACCCTATCAAGTGAGTAAATTGTTATCCTCATTTCATAGATGAGGACACAGAATGGTTAAGAGACTTGCCTGAGGTCACACCACTCATAAATGTAAATGTTATGATTCAAACCAAGTCAGTCTAATACAAACCCCAGGATTTTTCTTAACTGTTACACATAGTGTCTCTGGGATGGGGATTAATAATGATACAAATCTTGAATAAATGCTGAGAGACATGCAGTCTAGATTTCAAGCGGTTCTGGAAGATTGGCCTTGATAAAATAAGAGTATGTTTCCTTCTATAGCAAAGGCAGTGGTAGGGCAAGAGTAGGGGAGGTAGATGCTTTATTAATCATCCACTGGTTAGGGGGGCTGTTCTGTGGACCAGCCTTGTTCAGACTTTCGAAGGTCTCTTCCTGGGACTGTTCCACTGAGTCCTCTGGAGTTGCAGCAACTCCTACCCTGGTCTGATACATGGCTCAGGTTCAGTGTACTGACTCACTTCCCTCCCCTGGGGTCCTTCCTCCCTAGGGCTCTGGGGCTGCTGTTGTTTGATCTCCTCCAAACTAAACAAAAACAAATAAGTATACAAACCCAAAACCAGACCCTTGGTCTTCTAGTACTATCTGGTTCCTTAAATAGGCGGGTAGCTTCTCTCCGCAGGGCCTTTGCACATGTTGTACTCTCTTCCTGGCCTCTTCTCCCTGCCCCTACTCCCAGCCCCACTTACTGGACAAATTCGTCATCATCCTTTATATTGAGTGAAATGGTGCTTTCTCAGGGAGGCCTCCTCTGACTACCCCTCACCCCAGGCTCTGTTAAGTTTCCCTGTTACATGCTCCTATAGCCATCTGCCTGCCTGTTGTATCACATATGAGAATTTTAATTAATTTGAGTGCAATGATTTGTTTAAGGTGTATGTCTCTCAGTAAATGCTTTGTTTACTATTGTATCACTAAATGCTTAAACAAAGGCTGACTTTGAATTTGGTGAATAAGTGGATGAATGAATAACACCTCCAAAGTCCCACCAATCTGCACTGGGGGGAAAGCTGGTGCCTTGCAGAGTGAGAACTTAATAACTTTCCCAGCTTCCTCAATATTCAGTAGTTTGACTCTGGTCCTGCTAAGTGTTCAGGAGAAAGCAAACAAAACAAAGTCATTGCGTAGCAGGGTAGTGTGCAAAGGAGAGGAAGAAAATTACTAAGCATCTACTACATTTCAGGGCCTCTGTTTCTCATTGATCCTCAAAACCTCTGCAATGTAGGGGAAATGATTTGCATCTGACAAGTGAGGAAACAAAAAAGAGAAAGGACAGAGCATGAATTAGGGTGACTTAGCCCTTGCTATGGACCCCAGGGCCCTGTTCTGGAAAATGAGGGTAGGAGAGGTGGCTGAGACAACCCTTAAGATCCCTTCCAACCTGGTCCTTCTCCAGCTGCAGGTTAGTCCCCTGTTGTTCAGCCATGTGTGTACATGTGTGTGCAAGCACACAAAATCATCTGGGACGGGAACGCTGCATCAGCATGAGTGCCGGAGCTTCAAACTCTCAGAGGAGCACCCAGCCTTGGGTAATTACACCCCAGAGTTTGGACAGCAGTGTCCATGTCCTGTGTATCCTGGGAAGGCTGGAAAATCTTGTTCAGCTTTTATACCATTCCATAGAAAGGATTATAAAGGGATTAGATGCAAATGCATTTAAGATTTGCCTCAATTAGGCTTGTAGTCCCAGCAATGATGGTTGGGATATTTATTCAACCCAGAATCACAGGGCGCTTTTCCCCAGACTTTTCCTGCTGAGCTGCATGCAATAAATGATAATGCAACCAGCAGAGGCAAGATGGGAAGATACTCAGTCGCCCCACCTCTTCTTTGCTGGTTATTTGGATTTCATCAATGTTTACCCCCTTAAGCTGCAGATTAACTGTCTCTAGAACTCTAAGGAAGAATTGGAATTTTATTCTGGGCCCTGGACATTTGGGCCCCTAACACTGGCTAGAGTTGCTTTAATCTTGCTCAAAACATGCAGCCAGAAAGAAATGTTCTGAGCTGGATTTTGCAGGCAGGAACCCACCCCAAGAATGGGTCTGGGGGGCTTTTCTCATCCTTCCTCGGGCAATAGCATTGTCCAGGAGAAACTGTCTGCTGGTTTCCGTTCTTTGATTTTTGAAGGTGCAAACAGACTGTTAGATGGGATTGGAAAACTGGAGCCTCTTTGGCATATTGGAAAAATACCAGAAGGGATTTTTAAATGGAAAATAGGGGCTGAGAAGAAGGTATACAGGAGAGAAAGCGAGAGGAAGATACCCAGGAGCCACTGTTGATCTGTGAGGGAATGAAGAAAGCATTTATGGGAAGTAATAGTAAGAAATCCTCCTGTGTGCAAGTCTAGCTGTGTGCCCGGCCCTGTTCTAAGTGCATTATGTGTATGTATGAACTCACTGTCTCTCATGGTTACACCACAGGTTTGGTACTATTTTTGTTTATTTTACACATGAGAATGTGTGTAACTGTTGAAAAAATAAATAGACATAAGGAAACTGAGGCACAAAGAGATGGCTGCCAGTGCTCCTTACTGATCTGCTGGACTCGCTCTCTGCAGTAATAATTACAACCACGATAATACTAAGGTGGTGGCTGCTGTTTACTGTTGCCCACTAGCCCAGCTCTCCACTAAGCCCTTATCTCAGGCAATCCTAGCACACACTTCATGAGGTAGTAACTATTTTTATCAGGTGAAGAAACAGGTGAGTAACTATTTTTATCAGGTGAAGAAACAGGTGAGTAACTATTTTTATCAGGTGAAGAAACAGGTGCGAGGAGGTGAATTGAGCTGCCAGAGACAGAGCCGGCCTGTAAGGCCAGGACCATCCCAGTCCAAAGTCCAGGTTTTCTTTTGACACCCGGCATTTTTTGTGTCAGCCTGCTTAGTGAGGGGGATCATTCTGGTTGCTCACCAAGGAGCGATGAGAAGCGGTCAGCTCTTCTTTTCCTGGCTTCTCAGGATAGTGTCTCTTGAGTTTGCCTGGCTGCTGTATAATATGCACATAGAAGAACACAGAGGAGTAAAGGTTGGGGAGCCGAGGCAGGACTTAAGAGTTGTCATGGTAGGAAGACTAGCTCTTCACTTTTGTTTATAAACTCAGAAAGAGTGGAGTCTGTGCTGTATTTATTTGCATATGGCTTTATGATGGGCAGGGTATGTGTTCACATGCCCCAACTTATTGGACCCTCACACAAGGCTCTGTGGTACTTACGTATCAATCTTGGTTTGTGGCTGAAGGACAGGTCCAGAAAGTTAAAGTGACTTGTCAGGGTCTCACAGGCAGGAAATGACAAAACCTGCCCATTTCCCGCATTTCCTGACTCCCAGTCTGTGGGTCTTGTTGTCTGGGAGAACAGCAGGGAGACGTGGGGACCATTACAGAAAAGGCATGGAGGAGAGAGCTGGCAAAGGTTCTGGGCCTGCCTCCTCCTTTGCCAGCCCAGGAATCCCAGCCACGCCCCATGGTCCCTGGCAGGCACACAAGCTCAAGAGGGGGGCTTTAAAAGTGAGGAAGGTATGATTCCACTTATATGAAATGCCCAAAAGAGGCAAATATAGAAACAGAAAATAGATTCGGGGTTGCCTAGTGTTGGGGAGGAATTAGTGGGAAGGGTAGTGATGCTAATGGATATGGATTTTTTATTTGAGGGGATGGAAAATGTTCTAAAATTGATTGTGGTGATGGCTGCACAATTCTGAATGTACTAAACACCATTGAGTTGTACACCTTAAATAGATGAATTCTATCAACAGAGTTGCTATTATTAAAAAAACAACAAACTGGAGAAGACATTTGGGGGTGTGGAGCAGGGAGGACAAATCCATGAGGAACAGTGGGCTGGGAGTGGAAGCTTGTTCATGCAGCCTTTCTGGTCCACAAAGCCTCTGGAAGCAGATGCTACTGACTTCTCATGGAAGGGCATTGTTCCTCAACCAGCCACCGTCAGCCTGGGAGGTGATGCTGGAAGAAAACGCCAGGAGGAGAGCGCTGCCTCCCTCACCACCCAGGCCTTGTGCTGTCTGGGCCCTGGAGAGCTCAGCAGCCTCTCCCTAGCCTCAGGCCCTGCCATCTGGCATGGACACCAGCCTTTCCCTTCTGACCCAGGGCACTTTGCACAGCCAGCCCAGACTGAAACACAAAGTCCCATCCAAAAACTGCATTTGCCAAATAAGAGTGGATGTAGCCAGTAACAACACATTCTGTGGTCTGAGAACCAGAATTCTGCACACTCTCCCTGGGGTCCCTGCCTCATGCCTCTTGTACCCCAGCCCAGTCTTTGACATTGCTCTGCTTGGACAGATTCCAAGGGAAATAGACAAACTCTGTTTTCCCTTCCCCTCAGGAAAGCTCTGCACCCAGGGGGTTGTACTGGGACCCTTAGATGCTCTTCCTGAGGGGTGGGAAGGAGGTGGGGATGTCTGGTCAATGCTAAGAACTGGGGGCCACAGGAGGAGGGGGTATGTTTGTGGTACTTTGCACACTCCTCTGACTTTATCTCCAGGGAAATAGCCTCTTTCATCCACTTTAACTGAAACCCATAGCTGGCAGCTTCCTTTCTTGGGCTGCCCCTGGGCACACAGGCTGGGCCTTAATTAGAGATGGAAGCAGGAGGGAAGTGTGAGGAGGGTAGGAAGCTACGTGAAGTGGTGCAAAGGTGTCAACGGCGAAGTAGTCCATGTGCCTGCAGAGCCAGGGAGAGAGGTAAAACCACAATGGGATTGTCATTTATTTGCATTGTATTCTAGGTGCATAGAGTGAAAGCTCAGTGCATTAGGATGGGGCAAGATGGCTAATTTGAATTTCTAGGTAACTCAGAGTTAGACAGGAACCATTTTTCTGTTTCAACATTTGCAGGAAAGAAGTTTGTAAATACCTTGGTCTCCTTCTCCTTGGCAGTCCGGGCTGGTTTTCTAGAAGCGTGCCTCAGTACCAGCAACACACCCATCCCTTCCCAGATGTGCCCCCAAATTTTGATCAGACCCACACATGAAGCTCATCTGAGCAGTACTGTTTACGCTGGTTTGAGTGAAGGTATGAAGAGGGAGACACAACCTGCTGTGGACAAGAAGTAAAAACATTAATTCATATGCTTGCCTTGAAAGATGTGAGAATACACTGCTATTGTTGTGAAAATACATGTGAGAACACAGGAAGGGCAATAAATAACTCTCCTCACACAGCGAACCTTGCTTGGGGGGCAGTGGTGTGGAGCGGCAGCTGGAACTGTGTGATTTCCAAGGATGCTTTTATAGATTCTGCATGACAGGTGTGATAACCAAGCACCTTTATAGACAGGGTGAGATTTGATTCTGCTGCAGGAGCAGCGCTGTGATTATCGCTGACTTGTTTCATGGTGTTTCACATCTTTTCATTCCTTCAAGTGTGTCATGTTTTTGTATTTGAAGGGGTGTTATTCTTAACCCAAAAAAGTTGAGACTCACTGGTGTCAAAGACCAAGGGCAATGTCTAATGACCCTAATTATCCGCAGTGGCTGTTCGCATGGAAAACTGTACAGTGGGGGCCACTTTCCCTTGGGCAGGGCCTGCTGGTTGTCCAGTCAAATCCCAGAGCAGCAGCACCCTGGTGGCCGCCATGCTCCTGTCACTGAGCAGCAGCGACAGGGTGTCAGCAGAGAGGAGGGCAGGCGTCCTGGGCCACCTGTGGCACCAGGGCTCTGGTGGCGGAAGCAGACTCAGCCCTGCCCAGCAGAGCCCACAGACCAGGGCACAGCCATGCACGTTGTATACAATCCCACCACCCTGCTCTCATGCTCCCATTATTTTTGTTTCTTTCATAGTCACCTTCCCAGATCTTTTCTCCCTTGTGGGCTCACTTATATTTCCCCAAAATATATGTTGAATCCCAACTCCCAGTATCTCTGAATGCAACCATGTTTGGAAAGTGCATCATTGCAGCTGTAATTAGTTAAGATGACGTCATGTAGGAACAGAATGGGCCCCTAATCCAATATGACATGTGTCCTTGTAAGATGAGGAGAGACACATACAGGAGGAGAACCCCATGGGCCAGCGGAGGCAGAGAGGGGGGCAACGCAGCTGCAAGCCGAGGCACGGCCAGGATGAGTGGCCTCCACCCAGAGCAGGGAAGATGCAAGGCAGGACTGTACCCGATGTCCCAGAGGAAGTGCGGCGCTGCTGACGCCTTGATTTTGGGCTTCTAGCCTTCAGAACTGAGACAGAATAAATACCATCTTAAGTCTCCCAGTTTGTGCTATTTTGTTAGGACATCCCCAGGATACTCATATGCCAACTCCCACTGTGCCCCACCACTTCCTCCTGACCTATGTGTCAGCTCCCCAGTCCTTTTCTCCCTGCCAGGCCATAGGAGTCCCTCAGGTATGGCTCCCTTCCACACAGCCCAGAAGCTGCTGGTGGGACCAGAGTTCATTTTCTCCTCATCTCAGAGAGACTAGCTCACTAGCCTTTTTATCCCTGATAGTCTGGCTGAAGGTATGTTTGACATTTAACCCGAGGAGATGCTCCGTAATCAATGATGCATTTACTGGCTAGGACAGAATCACAGAGGAGAGGATTCTGGGTAGAAGGTCAGGCAAATTCCTACCTGCCAGGCCGGTTGGTCATCCCCAGCAGCTGTTGCAGGTGCTATGAACGCTTTCCCCGCAGCAGCTGCTCCTTTTACAAGGGGACACTCTGGCCTCAGAGTCCACCTGCAGGAGGGGGCCATGGCCGAGGCAGTCGCAGGCTGTGTGCTGAACTGACACGAGGCTTGAGAGGACAAGTGCTGGGGGGCCTCTGAGCTGTTTAATTCTGCTTGTCTGCCTTCCATTTTAATATGGGGCAAGCTGATGGGAAATTTGGAAACCTAGGCTCTCCACTCCCAACTAAATTTATGACTTTGTAAAAGTAAGAAAGAAGTAGTAGTTAAGAACATGGATTTTGAGGTTTGAACACCGTCTCTGAATGTGACCAGCCATGTGCTTCTGGGCAAATTGTATAACTTTTGTAAGCTTCAGGTTCCTCAGCGGTACAGTGGCATGGAGTGGGGAGGGGATACCTAACCTGAGACAATTAGTGTGAAGAATACATGTTACCATATTTATGAAGCACAGTGCACAGTGTCTGGCACACAGGAGTAAATGAAAGCAGACATTATTCTGACACCTCACCCTGCCTCTCTGGGCCTCTCTTTCTTCATCTTTGAAATCGGAGCTCGCAGGACTGAGAGCTCACACATTCTGTGCCAGAGGAACCTGCGGACCTCTCCCTCCTCTTCGTCAACCACACATCATCTCTGCCTCTGTCTTTTTCCCCCCATAATTTTATTTTTTGAACTAGCAATTTTTGCTCATACTAAGAATTAATTTTTTTTATTTTAGAAAAGAAACACTCATAGAGAAAGAAGCTTAAATTGCTATAATTTTGGATCCCAGAGAACATTTTCAAATAAACTTTGCAATTTACATGCATCCTTTTTTACCTTACAATTTCATGTACAATTTTCCCAGGCACTTACTGATTGCTCTTCTGCATTACCTTAAATAGCTGTTCAACAGTCCAGAGTATAGAAATCTTGACAGTTCTCTTATAAAATGTATATTTTTAGACACTAAATCAATTTCCAGTTGCCCCTTGGTACAAATAACGATGTGAGATAGGGGTTATTGCAGTAATTCAGGGAACAATGCCAGAGGCTGGGGTCAGGTGGAAGCAAGGAGTGGTGAGAAGTGGTGGGACTGGGATCTGTTTGAAGGTAGAGCCAGCAGGATGTGCTCATTGACTGAATGAGGCATGTGAGGGGAAAAAGGGAATCAAGGATGACACCAGGGGTTTCAGCCTGAGCAACTGAAGGATTGACGAGCCTTTGACTGAGACTAGGAAGGCGGTGTATGGAGCGGGTTTGGAGAAGAATAGTAGGTGTTCGGTTTAAAAACATTTAGTTGGAGATTTTCTTCAGACATCCAACTGGCCATGTCAAGTAGGCGTTTGGATATATGAGTATGGAATTCAGGGAAGATATTCTGGCTGGAGACAGAAAGGAGAATATTATCAGTGTGTCTTTGTGGATTTAAAGACTTGAGTTCATATGATCTCAGGAGCAGCAGAACTCAGAATAGCTGCCACATCAATGGGGGACCTTTTGTCTTTTACTGCAGGGAAAAGGTGACACTGCCCACCTCTCCTCAGCCAATGGTGCTGTCACAGTTTGAGCCTCACAATACCAAACAACCTTCTACCTTCGTTAACAACTCCATCAAAGTCCTGAATTGCTCCTCTTGCTAACAACACTTTGGGCAGAAAACCACACAAGCCTTCCTTTGTGTGGATAAAAGAGGCCATGTTGAGAACTCTTTCAAGGCTGATTTCTTTTCAGATTTCCTATAGGCTTATGCTCATTTGCACACCTTGGTTAATCCTTCGCCACCATAGCTCATCCTTGTGTTGAAAGCAAAATGAACCACATCTACTTTCACTGTCTTCTGTTTCTTTGGTCAATGTCATGGGGATTGAAGAGGTAAGAGAAGATGGCAGAATCCCTTGGCAGTTTTGGCTGGCTCCATTCGGTCCTTCTAACTATTGGTTAGCCTCTGCAGAGAGAGAGAATAGGAGAAATGAGGGTTGAAATAAAGCCAAAGGGTTCCCTGCTGGCCTTTTCACTCGGATAAGGACCTGAGTGGGCCAACGCCAAGGTCACCACCCACAATGCCCCAAGTGTACCTGCCAGCAGTGGGGTTTAGGGGATAAATGCTGGGAATTCAGTAAATAAAGAAAACAGGAAATGATGATAGGTAAAGTTACCAGCAAAGTTACAAGGTCAAATTTCAAGAGGGTTTTTGCAGAAAGGACTGAATTTGGACTGGTGAGAGCATGACAGCAGGAATCATTGCTAATCCCCTCCCTCTGGCCCCCATGGTCCACTTTCTCTGCTTCCCTGGTTGCTATACGTCATCTCAGAGCCGCATCTTGCAGAAACAGCCGTCCCCTAGTGCAAGCCCGGAGGGGCTCCATGTGTGAGCTCACCCTGGGGACTCTTCTGAGGAATCCCTCTTTCCCTGGTTCAAGGATTTCTGGTTCTGATCCTGAACACTTACGTGTCCTTGAGCAAATCACCAAATCTCTTCAAGTCTCAGTGTCTGCATCTCTTAAATGGGGATAATGATACCTCCTTGCCTAACTGTTGAGAGGGTGAAGTATAACAGTACCCATAAATTGCCCACCGTGCCTGGCATGTAGTTTAGGTTCATGAACTCCATACTCACATCTCTCTCGCCTGACAATAAGTGGCCAAGTTATTTATCCCTACAAGGAGGAGGTAGGTGAGTACCAAAGGGCTGGGAGTCATTCCAGAATTCCAGGTCAAGCCCACAGATGTGGGCAATGCTCTTGGGCAGGCTTATCCAGATGTTTCACTAAGCGCAAGTAACATGCCAAACAGCTGGAGTAGGCGGCTACAGGAGTAGTTCTCAACCAGGGTTCCAGGACCTTCACCTCTCTGTGCTGAGCACCCTTCACAGGTGAGAAAACCAATTAGGATCAAAGTAAAATTAACTTGTTGTAACTGGGTGGTAGAGTCAGGATTTGAATCCTGACCATGTAGTTCTAGAAACCCTGCCAATGACTGCCATCCCCTGCTGCCTCCCACCACCTAACAGAGAGTGGGATGAACAATAATAATAGGCTGAACAAGTAGGCTGAATGAATGAGGGGATGCAAGAAGACCCCCAGTCCTGGTGTTCAGGAAGGCTTTCCTCGGCTGCACTGCCTTAGCTCATGACCCAGCCCCGCCACATGTCAACACACAGTATTATTATTCCTCCTGCCTCATTGGACCAGGCCCAGCCAGGCGTGGAAATTCACTGAGGATGAGACCCGAAGGAGAATGTCCTTCAGCAAATAGCTCCTTGGAGGAAATAAGGCAAACTGCGTGGACACCAGAGAAGAGTGATTCACCAAATACTGGCTAGGCCCCTTGGGGAGATGCTGTGCCTTCTCTGGGGATGCTCAGTCTGGGAGTGGGCTGTGCTTTTGATAATTCAGCTGCAGCATGAACCTGCTAATTAGCATTGTCTTTATTTTGTGCTCTGTAAAGCAGATTTGGTGAATGGAGTAGGACAAAAGCATTTTGGGGGAAATCGCTTTCTTTCTGGCTGAGACTTTCTTCAACTCTTCTCTGGGCTTGAGAGCCCTGAGGTCCTTTCTTATCCAGACCAAATGAGGCACAGGGTTTAGGGCACCATGGGCTGGGCCCAGGCATACCCTGGCCTCAGGGACCACTGGAACGACGCGCTCCCTCTAATACTCTTACATGCATAAATAGACATGCATGGCCATTTTACTGGACTATGGCTGAAGCTGACACTATCCCATTTTCTGACAAGTATGACCATTTACAGATGAATTAATAAATGTTGGTGGAGTCTAGGAAAGCATTAACAGACTTGCCAGTGCAGAAGCGAGGAAGCCATGGAATGCCTCCCACAGGACAAAATCCTGCCCATGGCCTGTGGGGCCGCCTGATTGTCTCTGCCCCACCTGTTCAGTGCTTCCCCACCCTCACACCTCTCTCTGTGTCCCAGATACACTACCTGCTTTCCCATGCCAGCTCCTTCTTGTGCCGGGGGCCTTGCAAATGCTGTTCCCTCCTCTTCTTTCCTTTTTCCTTTCTTGTCCTTTGAGGTCCCACTCTCCTACTTCATCCTGTCTTTGGAGACCTAAGTGCAGGCCTCCTTCAGAGAACATGAGCTCCCCAGTAACATCAAAAGAGAGTCTGGATTATAGGAAGGAAGATCAAGAGAGCCCAGTGACGAGTCTTGAAGTATCTCTGGGTACCAGGCACTCTGCTAGTTTCTGTCCCAGTCTAGCACTCACAGGAGGCAGGGGTGTGGGGCTCAGGAGAGCAGAGGCTGCTGCCGGCTGCCACTGCCATTTCATTACTCATCTGATAATTGTGGCAAATGGGGATTTTACAGCTCCCCCGGCCCTCATTGTGAGTTGTGGCAATGTTTTGATGGAGGGGGAAAGGAAGGCCAGCCTGAGAATCCCTTCCAGGGGCCCCTGCACCTGCCTGGCTAGTTCATTTGGGTCCTGTAAGCCTGAGTCTGTGTCCTACAACCATTTGGTGATGATGCAGGGAGGGGTGGTGGGCCTGGGGATGCACAGACTCCTAGCTAAACCCTGCTTCTCCCATGTGTTAGCAAAGCCCTCAGCGTGAATCATTCACCTTGGGTGGTCAGTGTTTACCACTGGGCTCAGAAGAGTGGCAGCTGCTCTGAGCGGTGGCGTGAGGGCTGAGCATAAAGACATGACTTCCTTATGGAGACTCGACCCAGAGGCCAGTCTGCGGATCCTGGGTGGCCATGGGGAGGTGGCACTGAGCCAGAGCACAGGGGCAGGGCTCTGAAGACCACACTCCCTCTGGAGCCTGACAGATAGGAGCTGGCTGAGTTTAGCTAACAGGTTGTTTAGTCTGTGCTTCTCAGTTTTCTTACCTGTAACATGGGATAGTAATGCTCACCTCCTTGAGTTATGAGGAAATGAAATTAGATAATATGTGTAAATGCTTAGCAATAAAAGGCAATTGTCTGGGGAAGAAGATTCTTACACTTTGCCCAGCTCACAGTTCCATTCTTGGCTTAATTTACATGTTAGTGGGACTGTTTGAGGAGCTCTTATCTGATCTGAAGCTTTAATTAATCATAATTAATGAATTAATAGCCATTAATCAGAACTGCCATCAGTGAGCCTTTTGAAGGGCTTAAATAGCATATTTCTGATCCTTACAGCCACCCTGCAAGTAGGTCCTCTGAGATCCATTTTCCAGAAGAGCATGCCGGAATCAGGGAGGATGAGTAAGTTGTCCAAGGTCACTCAGGGAGATAGAAACCCAGGGCTGCCCTCTGCCTGGCTTGGGACCAGGGGTTAGCTGGGCCATTCCTTTCTCTTTGGCCACTCTCATTTGATCCCTTTTCTGAAGTGTTCCATCCAAGTATTATCTCTCCTGACACCTGCTCTATGGCAGGGGTTACACCCGGGGTTTTGGAGTTCAGATGGGTGGGGGTCTGGATCCAGCCCAGTGCCTACTAGCTGCATGGCATGGACCAGTCACTTGTCCTCCTTGGGCCACACTCCCTGTTTGTAAAGTGAAGAGAAGGCCTGCTTTACAAAGGGGTCACAAGGGAGTAGAAGTGTTCAGAGATGTGCTAGGCCCAGAGACATGCAGGACCCCTCTCCCCTCCTCAGAGGCAGTTCACAGCTTGGGAGCCTCTGCAGACCAGCAAGATGATGGGGGCAGGCTGGACCTGAAGCCACAGCGGGCCCCTCACAGAGGCCTCCTCTCCCTCAGCCCGCTCCAGGCCTGTCACTGGGAAGAGGGACCTGCTGCCTCACCCTTTTTCATGAAGAGAGGAGTGGTCCAGAGCATAACTGTTCCTATGCTTACAGAAGTGTGGCCTTCAGAGGCTTCTGATTGGGTGAGGAATGGTTGAGGGGATGCTGCCTTACACCTTCAAGGGGTCGGCAGCAGTGACTTCTCCCTCTCCCCTTGCTCACCAGCCGGGGGTATCTGAGCCCCCTTCACCCAGGCAGAAGCCCATGAGGTCCTTCTCAGGCTCCCTGTGGTGTGTGTCCAGGCTCCAGACCATCACTCTGACCCCTACTGGCACTACATGGCCAGCATTTGCTGGTGTCAAAAGGAGCTTCCTTCACTGTGACGCAGATTTCCTGTGTAGGATAAAAATCATGAAACTTTGCAGGGGCGAGTTGCTATGATATTCTGTAGGAGAGGAGAAAATGCTCTAAGATGTCATTCCACATCTGTGCTTCAAACCTTTTGCTGCAGGTCCCCACTGTCAACAAGATTAAGACTATGCCTGAGCTGCAGCACAAAGATCTCCATGTACTGTCCCCAACCTACCTCTGGGGTCTTACTGATAGCTGCTATTATTATTGGGAATAATGATAACTATCAATTAAAATAACCAGTCATCCATGTTTGAGGGCTCAGAAGGTGAGAGGCGATGTCCTAAGCACTTCACTTGAATTATCTCACTGAATTCTGATGGCAACTCTAGGAAGTAGATGTTAGGTCCCCATTTTCCAGTGAGGAGACTGAGGCCAAGAGAGGGTAGGGCTCTTGGCCATAGGCTGCTGGACTCCAGAGCCCAAGCCTGGGTCACTTTGCAAAACCATCTCCCACATAGCCAAGGCCCCAGTCTCCTCCTCTGCACAAACTCCCCTCTCTGACCAGTACCTTCACCATCTTCCCTTATGCATGTTTATGCTGCACCTCTACCAGGAAGGCCTTGGGAGCAGCATGGTGTAATGGATAGGGCACAGGCTCCAGAGCCAGGCACACTAGGAGTTAGAATCATGGCTGTACCACTTCCTAGCTGCCAAACTAGTTAAGCTCCCTGGGCCTCAGTTTTCCTCACCTGGAAAACGGGTGGGTGGCATGGCCTCATTGATTTGGTGAGTCAACATACATGAAACCTCTGACTAGTAACACCAGCTCAGCTCTGGCTTCCTCTACATTGAGACCTTCTCTGACTAAACTGGTCTGTTGACATTTCTTCTTCTTCTAAGCTACTCTGTACCAACACTGTGTCCTTTGCACAGTATATGCCCCAGGTCCGTAGGGCCCACATTGACCTAGTCCTGTCCCTTGCACAGTGCAAGAGCGTGGCTGAGGTTTGTGGAATAATTGCTCTGCAGGGCTCCTTGCCACCTGCACCCTGTCTCCTTCTCCAGCTTCCTCACTCTGTAACCAGGGTGCCTTCACCCTTGGCTCCCCCATCACATACCCAGGCCCTGCAATACTCAGCTCCCTGCACTTCCTCAGACGCCAGGCTTCTCTCTTACCTCCTTGTCCCTCTGTCTGTAATGCCCTCCCCCCCACCCCCATTCCTTCCCTGGGTAACTTCTGCTCCTCCTTTAAGATTTGGCTCAGGCATTCTCTCCTCCTCCAGAATTCCTCCTTGATACTCCTGGCAGGTTAGGTACCCCTTTTATGCTCCCCCCAACTCCTTTGTCATGATGTGTTTGCTGTATTTGTCTGGCTGTCTATCTCACCTGCTAGGCTGTGATCCCTTGGAGGCAGGAACTGTGTCACAGTCATCTCTGGAGCCCCGGCACTTGACACAGTGTCCATAAAGCCAGTGGCTATTGAATGGATAGATAGGTGAATGAACAAATAAGTGCCTGGCTGAAAAATTCTCAGTGCTTGCTCTTTGCAGTATCTGCTGTTTGAGCCCATGATGTGACTTGACCACTTTTGCCTTTGTATCCTGGAGACCGAGCCAGGCAGTTAGGGGACAGTACTTCAGAACTCTGTCTAAATCTGCATGTGTATTTCATGCCTCCAATTCAAACCTTGTTCATTAGCACAGCAATTAACAGCAGTGCCTAATGACAGATGGTCCGGCTGCGTGCCTGAACCCCTGGCTCCATGGTGGGCTTGGAGTGGGGCAGACACGTCTGGCAAGGTTGATGTTTTCATTGATGTCGGAGCAAGTGTGAGCTCCCAGGGCTGCCTGCTGTGGAGACAGTGAGCTGACGTCAGCACAGGCATGGGTGGGGGCTGGGCCTAAAAGGGCCAGGCCTTGGAAACAGCACTTGGCAAGGTGAGGGAAGGTGCCCTGCTTTCATTCTAATCCTGAGAATTTTCTTTTTTTAGGGTCTGAATTTCGTATTGGGGAGTCCCAGCACACCACCCCTAAATTTCCTTAAGCCCCATGAGCTCCAAGGAATTTTCCAGGAGATAGTATCCCTTTCCTTTTAATTTCTTAGAAACTTCTGGGCTTTCTACAGTTATTATTTAGAATTGTGATGACCAGGCTCCTCAGCCTCAGCTAATAGACACTTAGAGTTTAGTATTTGGAGTTGTGTAAAACTAGTATTTGCACAATTATATTTAAGCAGTTTATATTTAATTTATAATGAACATAATTATATTTAAGCAAATTTGGAGGAATGTTTTTTTTCTTCCTGTGAACCCTTGGTTTGAATTGGCGGGTGGGTTATTCCTTTGTGAACAATATTCATTTCTCCATAAAAGAAATACCAGTTGGCATTCAAATGGTTGTTGGGCCACGAATTCAAGCCAGAGTGCAACATCCTAAACCAGAATAGATTTCAAAGAACTAGAGTCCATCAGAGCTAGAAAGGATCTCTTGTCCGACCCCCACCATTGAGAGATGGGGAAACTGGGACCCAGACAAGTACACTGATTTGCCCAAGAATGCACAGCAAGCTGGTGGCCCAGCTGGAACCTCTTTCCTACACATTTCAGATCATCAGAAGCATTCAGGCTTTGCCATGTGCCAGCCCCAAACCGCTCTGGCAGAAGTTCTTTAAGTGGTACGGGATATGCTTCCTTCACAGCCTGTCAACAAACTCAGTCTGGGTGAACTAGAAGAGAGGATGCAGGCTGAGGAAGCCTGTGGTCTGTTGTTAGTCATGCAGAAACCACACATCTTGTTTTGAGAGGTGTTGACAAGGAGCCACACTGGAGAAGAATGTAAGCTGAGGTTCAGAAGGGCCCCTGGTAGGAGCCCTTTGCTATGTGGGTATTACCCTTGGATGGGGAGCTGCGGACAGACCTGGGGGAAGGAAGGGCCTTGGTCTTGCTAAGTTCAGGAAGGAGAAACACCCCACACGACAGCCTGCGCCCATCCTGCATCTTCTCGCCCAGTGGATGGGCCTCCCAGAGGCCATCCGTTGCCCTCTCTTTGTCTGAGCAGGTCTAGCCTTTCTTCCTCATTGATATGTATTCCCAGGTGTTCATCGCATGACCTGCTGAGGTTACTGCGAGGAGGAACTTCAATGCAGAAAAACCAATCTTCAGGCTTATATGCGGCTGGGCACCAGGGGAGGCGGGAGGGGAAACCCCAAGGTGGATGTCACAGAGTTAAGGTCCAGGTGGTCTTGGTGACCCACAGACGGGCCCCACCTCTCCTGATAATGTCCCCACCTCCCTGTCAGAGGATGCCAGGGTTTACGTGGACATTGCCAAGTGTTGCCTGGAAAATGGGTCCATTCTCTCAGCGTTGTGCTGAGTGTCCTCACCCTGATGTCACAGCCGCAGACCTGTCCTTTCTGTCTTTGCCTTTTTAAAAACTTATCCCAGAGCCCTATTGATAAAGAAAGGTCCAGGCATGCATTTCCCTCTTATGATACAAAAACATGACCAAATTTATCCAGACAGTTTTTTTTATTTTTGAACTGTAAAGATGACAAAAGGAAATTTCAATGGGAAAAATATTTTTCCTATAACCCCATCACCTTATCATGTCTTTCCCCTCCAGTCTTTGCCTGGGCTTATATTTTGTACATAATTTTAACCTTAGGATAAGTGTAATTTAGTTTTTGTATTTTAAAATTTAGCATATATTAATTTAACTAGGGCTCAGAATAAACTTTGGTTACTTTGTGTAACCAAGAGCCCTCAAGGCAGTGGTTTAAACAAGACAGAAGTTTATTTCTCTTTCACATCAGTGTCCAGAGCTAAGTTTCTATCTCTACAACTGCTACTGTTAATATTATTACTATAACCATACCTCTCTGATTATACCTCTGTCACTCGCTAACATTCATTGACCATTCCTGTGCACCGAGTAATGTGTTCCATGCTTGAAATGTGATGATTCCTTCAAATCCTGACATTTTCCTGAGAGGATTATTTTACAGAGAGGGAAAAGTCATTCTCCTGAGGTCCCTTAGCCAGCATGTGCCAGAGGCAGGGTGTGGCTTCAAATGTTCTGCTTCATAACCTTTATGTAACATGGTCACCAGGACTGAAATGGCTGGAGATGGGGTTCACGCCAGAGTCACCTAGCCAAGTGTGCCAACCAGCGTGAAGACGGGATTTGGAGTCTCTGGCTGGAAACAAGCAAGACAGACACCTGGGATGTGTGTATGTGTGTGGGGTGATGGCGGGGACTTGAGGCTGGCTTGGCCCACTGGTTTAGGGGACCTGAGGTAGAGGGCATATTAGTTTGGGTTCCCAATGACAAGAAACAGAAAGCACTCCTGCTGTGGTAAGGAGACAGATTCATTGACAGGACTTGACTTGCTGGGAGGCTGCAGGCCAAAGAAGGGGCAGGCAGGCAGCCAGGAGTGGCCAGCGCCTAGCCAGGTGCTGAGCCTCACAGCCCGTCTCCAAGGAGACCTTGCAGCCCTGGCCACGTGGGCTTGCATGGCCACCTCCCACAGGCATCCTGGCCGTGACCAGGGTCACAGCTGCCACAGGCACCCCTGGACACTGGACATGCTTCTGATGCCTCTGCCAAGCCAGCAGAATACCCCTAGTCCCTGATTTCTGTGTAGTGCAGTCAGGCACCACTTACGGGATGAGCAGAACAACTTCAGTTTTGCCTCTCACTGAGGTTTTTCTCCTGTCCCAAATGAAAACTCAAAGGTCCCATGACTTCTCCACTCACATAGATATTAACTAACATCTTATGTCATTTGAAGTCCAAGGATACAGTCTGAGTTCTATAATTGGAATAACCAGTCCTGTGTATTAACTCCAACTCTGAATTTGATTTAGAGACCAATCTTTTCTATGTCTTCCAAGGCCATTCCGGGCCAGCCTTGTCTTGGGGAGTGAGTAGGATCAGACTCTTCCCTCCGTGTTCCTCCTTCACTAACAGTTTATGACGGTGAGCTCCAGGGTTGGGAAAGGAGAGGGAGAAGGGGAAAATAGAGAAAAGTTCTTACTGAAGTGGTATGTTTTAACAGCCAGCTTTGGACTCCTTGGGCCGGCCTGACACATACAGCTGACGACAGCAGAGCATGCGAGCACTTTCTCAGAGACCCCAACATTGCTGGGGGCTCTCTCCTGCAGTTCTCTTGACCTGGCTGATTGCACTTGGTCCTCAGGTCACTGCTGGCTGGCAGCCTCATAGATGAAGCCTGAAGCTTTCTCTCTGCTGAGGTACCCTTACTTCCCTGGACTAGCTCTCCCTGAGCCCACATTTGGAAAATGCAATTTTTGTATCCACAAATCCTGGCAATAACTAGGAAATCCCAATCCTAGGAATAAGGCAGCAGAAACTTTTCTTTGATCCAGTTTGTCACCCATGGCCAGTATTTCTATGGAAGTTCCAGGTGGCCCTTTAATCACTGCTGGAATTGTTTGTTCTCCTTGCAACAGCTTCTCTCTTTCTCTCTTGCCTTTAATTTTGGGAGCCTGTATCAGGCACCAGCCCAGTGAGCCTCCAGTCTCCAGTGGACATACTTCAGGCATTGAAACTACTTTCTCTAGGCTTCAGGTGGTAAGTCCCCCTACCCCTCTACCCAGCAGCTCTCTCCACATCCAGGACTCTTGAATTTATCAGACACTGACTGTGAATGTTTGCATCTTGGTCTTTACTGCACTGTGCAAAGCGTATAACTTCTTTTTGTCTATCTTAGAGTCTTGGCTGAAATGTAATTTTACATAGCAGGTTGATTCACAGGCTGGGGGTCCCTTCCGAGTGGCAGAGCACGTCTCCTGCTGGAACTCCTCCAGTGGGGAAGTCCACAGGCTCCCTCGAGTCTCCCCAGGGGGGTTGAGGATGCTGAGCAGCCCAGTCACCATAATCCTCCTCTTCCACCCCAATCCTGAGCATCAGGCTGCAACTGTTTCTCTTAACAAATGGTGGGGATGTGGGATGGGGGCATTTCTCTAGGACCTTTGTTAAACCATATTCATTCACTGCTCTGTGATAAAGTGGCAGGCATGAAGGATTCATGGTTTTTGCATCGAGGGAACACAACGCATTCTTTGTGCCTCTTCCCCCACCCCAACTGCAACTTCATAATCTTGGAGAGGGGCAAAGGGAATGAAAAAAAAAGGTATCAAAAAATGGAGGTGTTTTAAGGAAGACCTTTTGCATAAGCCCACTGCAAATTAGCCCTCTTGGGTTCTGGGCAGTCTGTTGTCTTTCCATGGTCTTTTCCTTTCCCCCACCCCCAGCAATTTGTAATAGTAATGAGTATTTGCAGTTTAGGGGCAGTGCTGAGTGAGCCGTGCACAGGACCGCGTCTTTTTTCCCACCCTTTTCTGAGACCAGAAATGCCTGCATTTCTCATATGTACTTTCTGACTTCTGGAGACCAAAGCCCCATCACCCCAGCCCCAAGCTGGCAGGTGTGCAGTGGGCCTCAGGAGTAATTTGCTATTTCCCTTCAGAATGGAGCCTATTTCCTTTTACCTTGAAGCTGCCAAGTAGAAAGGCTATGAAAACAGTGGTTCCCATGTCTTTGGATTTCACAGACCAATAAAATCTTTTAAGAAACGGGAAGAAACTTATTTTGCCAAGTAAGGACACTGAAGAAGAAAGAATGAACGTCTCTTAGCATCATCATTTTGTAAAAGAAAGGACATAGATTCACATGCCAAGCAGCCCTTTCAACGAAATGCATTAGATTTTTGTGAGAAAAGTATTGTCACTTTTCTCATTTTGTTGGCAACCTATGAAAACTTCACTGTAGCCTCTTCCTCAGGTTAGAGCTTAGAGAGCATGAGCTCAAGTTATGGAATTTGTTGGAGGTTGAGAAGTGGTCACATATGTGAACAACTACATCTCACTGTACTTACTGGTGTCAGTGTTTAACACACATGTGTGGACTGCCTAGTTTTGTGTGGGGATGCACACTGCTCCCAGACCTCGAGGGGGTATGTACTTGAATGACGGATATGGAGATGTCACCTTCTCAGAGAAGCCCTCCTAGACCATCCCATCCAAAGTAGAAGCTGAGACCACAACCCCAACTTGTCCGCAGTAATTATCTAACATGTCACTCTTTTCTTTTTCTTTGAAGCTCTTACCTTAATGGAAATTAAGGCCCATCTTTCCTCTCTAGAATGTAAGCCCCAGGGATGTCGAAACCTTTTCTGCCTTATTCACCACTGGAGTTGCTGCACAGAGATCAGGGGATCCCCAGGGCAGTTAGGGTGGGATGGGGTCCTGGCGGTGAGGGAGGAGGGTAGGATGCAGCACTGTGTTGTCCTGAGCCTCTCATACTATATATATCCCTTAAACATTTTTTAAAATCAAAGTTTAGTTGACATAATATCATTAGTTTCAGGTGTACAACATAGTGATTTGACATTTACGTACATCACACCATGTTCTCCATAGTAAGTACCGTTACCATCTGTCACCACTCCAAGTAATTACAATATTACTGAGTATATTCCCCCTGCTGTACCTCTTGTCCCTGTGACTTATTTATTTTATAACTGGAAGTTTGTACCTCTTGATCTTCTTCACCTATTTCTCCTGTCCTCCCTGTCCCTCTGGCAACCACCAGTTTGCTCTGTATTTATGAATCTGCTTCTGGGTTTTTTGCTTGTTCATTTGTTTTGTTTTTTAGACTCCACATATAAGTGAAATTGTATGGTATTTGTCTTTCTGCGTCTGACTGATTTTACTCAGCGTAGCACCCTCTACATCCATAACCTCTTCAAATCACTCAGTTGTCAGGCAAGGAGACTGGAGGACATCTCCTGTGGATGGGTGTTCTGACTTCTGAATTAACGGAATTCCAGTCAGAACATAATTTGGAGTGAAACAATAGTGTTTCTTTAGAGAAGGAGGGGAAATCTGCTTTATACCATTTACCTCCTTTGCTGAGGGCATGGAAGTTGCTGGAAGGCTATAGGGAATATTAAGAATGGAAAACTCAAAAGGCTCCCCATTGCCGTCCCTCCAGTGGAAAACAGTGGGCACAGCAAAACATGCTGGTGGCAGCAGGAGGACCACAAGTACCCTCGCCAGGTCACCACTGGAAATGACAGGGGAAGTCGCTGGCAGGACCAGAGCCTGGCATTAGCAGTCTGCTCACCCTGGCAAAGAGGCAGATGTGGGGACTTCATCTGTAAGGTGCTGGGCATGGTGTAGGTGTTTCACAGGACATCGCTATAGTTATAGAAAAGCAGTGCAAGCTGCTTCCGCTGTGTGTAGCTGTGGGGAGGCAGGCTGGGGCAAAGCTCAGAGCAGGGCCCTGGGCATTAGGAGCTGGGAGTGGGCTCTGCATTTATGGGGGAAGTCAGTTAGATGGTAGTAATGTGAATTAATATTTGCATAGAGTTTATTGTGGGCTCTTTGCATGCACCAGAAATGCTCACACGAATCATGTGACATAGATGTGAGGTCATTATGTCTTCTTCATGCCTAGACACTGAAGCCCACAGAGGTTAGATGGCTTGTGCAAGGTTGCACTGATGATGCATGGTATCATGAGGACTTGAATCCAGGCCTGCCCACCCCCAGGGCACATGCAACTCTGCTCTTCTACTCTGAGCTCAACTCCTGCTAAAATGTGTGATGCTTTCGAGACAAGGCCCAGAGCTCTGGGACTAACTCTAGAGGTTGAAACAGCAATAGTAATATTGAGTAATAAATGACAACAACGGAGTACTTAATAAGTATCAGGCACTATGCAGGTGCTTTGTGCATATTAACTTATTTCATTCTCACCACAACCCTGAAAGGTACATATTATTATTCCCATTATGCAGATGAATCTCTCAGGTCACATAGCCATGAAGCAGTAGATTCAGAAGTTGAATCCAGGTTTGTCTGACTTCAGTGCTCCCTTGAAAGCACCATCCTATGGGAAGTAATTCATTCAACAAGTATTTATGGAACACTGACTATATGCCAGGCACTGTTCCAGAAGGTAGGGATTAGGCACTAAGCAGGAGAGAGGAAACCCTTGCCTTCCTGGGGCTCACATTATGGTGGAGGAAACAGACCATAAATGCAGAAAGAAAGAAATTTATGTCATTTCAGCTAAGTATAAGTTATTGATAAAATGAAATGACAGGAGTAATAAGTCAGGAAATGGGTATAGCAGAGAGCTGGGGATATCAGGACTCCCCCTCTAGCCACAGGTCCCTTCCAGCTACTGAGGGGATACTGTCAGGGGCTGAGAGCAGGGGGTTAGGAGGCCATTGCAATAATCCTGGTGAGAAGCAAGGCTGGCTTGGATCAGGGTGGTGGTAGTGGACTGGTAGGAGGTGGTTGGATTCAGGATTTATTTTGAAGGGAATCAGCAAGATTTGTTGATAGATTGGATGTAGATTGGGAAAGAAAGTGAGGAAACAAGGTTGACTCAAGATTTTTGCCTGGACAACTAGAGGGATAGAATTGCCAGTTGTTGAGATGGGAAGGCTGGAGTGTCAGGGATTCAATTTTATTATTTGCATTTGAGATGCTTCTTCCCCAACCAAGGGGAGATGTGGAAAAGCCATTGTGATTTATGAGTCTAAAATTCAAAGCTGTTCTGCAGTAAATATGAACCATATTTCATCAAATGTAAGATGCCATTGACTGTAAGACCACCATTATTTTATGTATCACTAAGAAAAAGCACTGCTGATTAAGCCAGGACATGTCCCAACTTGAGAGAGATTAAAATGTGTGTCTTTGAATCACGGGATATAGTCAGTTTGGGAGTGTCTAGTACATAGATGGTATTAAAGGTGGTCAGAGTGGACGAAATCACCAAGAGAGTGATAAAAGATAGAGAAAAAATGGGAGTATAAGGCCTGAGCTCTAGGACTGCAAAGTTTCAAGCAGGGACTCTCATGGCCCAGTTCTGGCCAAATGCAGTCAGGTAGTTAAAACTCTTCTTTGGGGCCAGATGCCATTATGGTGCCTCCCTGTGGGGTTTCAGACTGAGGATGTAGAGCTCAGAGTCAGCTGGCTGACATCACCCAGCACTGGCAATGTGGTGTTGTCTGGAAGGACCCAATTTTGGGGCTCTTGTGGGTTCAAACCTGCTCTCAGTTTCCTCATCAGTAGTATATGCTTAGAGAATCTGCGCTACCCTCCTCAAGCCTGGAAGACAAGCCAATCTCTTTTTTTCTGGGCCTCAGATTCTGCATCTATAAAATGAAGATCTTGGACAGAGTAATCTCTTAGCCCTCTTCCACTTTAGGCATTTTGATAACAATAATGCTAGCTTCAGCACTTTGAGCATCTATTGGGTGATTTATATAATCATTAATCATCATAAACAATCATTAAGTTAAATATTATTTGTCCCATTTCACAGATGAGGCAACTGAGATCAAGAAGGGAGCAGGCCACTCATAGTCAGGGAACCAGGCTACAAAGCTGGGCATTTAAGGCCAATGGCTCTGGATTCCACTACCCTCATCTCCCTGCTGGGATTGACGTGTTGTTATTGAACTAAACTTAATAGCACCATAGCCAGAGCCCAGGGGTTACTCCTTCCCATAATATGACAAGCAAACTTGCCCCATATAAACAGGGAATGTAATTTATTTCAGGGGCTCCCATGCTTTTATGGAAATGGAGTGGCTCCTGGGGAGGCCAATAGAAAGGGAGGCAACTGATGTTGGGTGTGGAGGTAACTCATGCTCAGTCTTGTAGACTCAGAGCCCTGTGCTGTGCTCTCAGACCACATTTTTATAAGTCAAGGGTGGGTGTCTACACAGAATGGTGCTGAATGGGGTTCCATTGGTCAGGGAGGGGCTGGCAAATGCTGCTTGGTCTTCTCTCTTGTGTGAGGTTTCTGAAGCAGGAGATGGGAGGGGAAAAGTGGATCTGAGTGAGTTTGACTGATGGGACAGAGCTGGCTACTGGCCTAAACCTAGTTATGTTGCTGACCAGAGTCAGTTGCTATCAGCATTTTGACCAGGACTATAGTATAAATCTGTGCTGGGGACTCTCCTGTACATGGTAGGCTGGCAGCTTCCTGGTCCCCACCCACTAGGTGCCTATAGCACCCCACTACCCCAAGCTGAGGCAACCAAAAACATTTTCAGGCATTGCCAAATGTTCCCTGGGGGGGCAAAATTGCACCCACCCGCTAAGAGGGTCATCATCTGACAGCTTCCGGGCTTTTCTGAGACTCCTCCCTGTGGCACCTGACTGCACGGTACTTAGGTCCTCCCTGTCCTTTCAATAATTGTCCTCCTGAAGCCACCTCATACCGAAACCCTCTCTGGGACATTACTTTCTCTCATTCCTCCATCCCTGCCGAGCACCTTCTTCTCATTCTCAGGCTCACCAAATGTGTTTCACCTCTGGACATTTGCATTTGCTGTTTCCCTAGCCTGTGTGTCTCCTTCTCATCATTCAGGTCTCTGGTCACATGGCACCATCTCCTCCTGGACGATCATTCCAATTACTCCTTATTACATCTCTCTGCTTGAGGTCCTTCGGAGCATGTTCCACCCTCTGGTATCATCTTATCATTTATTTGTTTCTTGCTTTCCTCTCCCACTAAACTGCAAGCTCCCCAAAGGGCAGAGACCTGCTCTAGTCTGTTCCCTGTGTATCCACAGTGCCAGCCGCAGTGCACCTAGTTTGAGCCAGGCACTGTGCGAGGCGCTGAGAATGCCAGGGTGAATAGCAAAGCCCCTGCTGCCTGGGAACTCGGTGCCTTGTGGAGGCAGAGCAATGCAGGAGGTGAGGACAGAGCAGTATGGGAGCATGGAAAGGAAGCAGATAAGCATGCCTGGCAGGTGAGGAACCATCTCTGGGAGGTGCTTAGAGGAAAGGGAGAGAGCATGGCATCTACAGAGATATGGCAATACAGGCGATCATGCATGACACCCAGGGGACAGGGAGGGAGCATGGCACAGAGCTTGGCACTGCTGGTGTACCAGTGTGATGGCTGAAGTGGCAGGAGACAAGGGTGGGGAGTAGACAAGGCTACCTGTGAGACGCCCAGGACCCCATAAAGAGGAAAACTTCCACCTTAACCTGCAGCAAAAAGGAGGGCAGTGGAGGCTAATGGTTAAAAACGTAGGGCTTTAAGTTTAGTTCAGATCTTGGTTCACATTCTTACGCGGATACTTCCAAACTGTGACTGGCCCAGAAATTCCATATCTCTTAACCTCAGTTTTCTCATTTTTGAAATGAGGTTAACTTTTGTCTTGCTGAGTTGTAAATGTAACATGAGTACGTAACACAGTGCCTGGCACATAGTAAGTACTCAATAAGTTGTTGCAGTTCCTACTGGTGTGGTTTACAAGGTGCCATTGGAGGTTTCCCCTAAAATGGGAGATGTGATAGATTAGCATTTTAGCAGGATCTCCCAGGCAGTGGTGTGCTGGGTGGCTTGGCCGTGTCCCTGGGGAAAGCAGGTGAACCGAGAGCCAGGGGGAACAGTTAGAAGGCTGCTGGAAAGAAAAGGCAGGCAGAGGAGGGAGACACGGGCCATAGAACTAGGAGCATCCACTGCGGTGAACTCAAGTGGCAAAAGATGTGGCCATAGTTTATCCTCAGAGGAAGGATGTGGAGCACGCCAGCCTGCCAGGTACTAGAGACCTAGATGGGGACCAGGTGGGAACTATGGGTCTGCCTGACTTGACCTGGGTTCATTCAGCAGCTCACAGCCTCTACACTCCTGGAAGATGTCGCCCCCTCTGCATCTCAGACAGCCCTCCCAATGACAAGGAGTGGTTTGCCATTTATATGGGTGATATTCTTTTAATTAAAATGGTATTCATTTGAGCATTCCTTAAAGTTTTACTTTGGGAATTTGCCTTCTTGCAAGCTCTGCCATAATTAGCATTCTCTTTATCCCTTATTAATAAATTAAACCTCAGCAGTTTCATCCACCTCCTTTGATCACAGAGTCTTATCATTCCTGAGCCACACTCCATTCCATGTTGATAGTTAGGATACAGTAGGCCCAAAGCATGGCTTTGAAAGTTAGAGTTCTCAACTCCCAACAATGTGGGGTCCATCTTCTTGCTATCTCTCTGAGTTCCAGGCAAACACACAACATATGTGCTTCCTGAGGTCAAGAGTATGGAACCTTCTTGAGGGCAGACCTTCTGAGGAAGTAGCTAGAATTAGGTGGACAGGCCCAAGGCATTTCAAGATTAAGTAACTTGAAATCAGAAATCCAGGTGATTTGTTGGGTACCTGCAATGTGCCAAGTCCTATGTTAGGTGCTTTCTGTGCATTGCTCTATTAATATTCCAAGCCATCTAGTGAGGTGTAGGCAGTTTTGTCTCCAGTCTCCAAAAGAGAAAACCAAGTCCTAGTAAAATTAGCCAACTACTCAATTAGCAAGAGGCTCAATGGCATTCAAATCAAGGTGTGTCTGAGTGCAAAGACCGCTCTCTGTTGATTGCACTGTGCTGATTGGATTAGAACCAAAGTCTCCCAACTTGAGCCCCTCTGACCTGTTTTGAGTCGTCCTTATCTGGAGGGTATATTAGACCCTCGCTACTCAAATTGTGGCCCAGAGACCAGCACCATCAGTTAACTTGAGTTCATGTTACAAATGCAGAATCTCTGTCCCCAGCTCACACGTGTGAATCAGAGTCTGCATTTTGACAAGATCCCCAGGATGTGCCGATACCCATCAAAATCTGGGAAATGGACTGGAGATTTGGTATTTGTTCAGTTCCTATGGCTAATCCTCACAAACCTTCCAAGGTCACTTATTCCTACTGAACAGATACAAGGAAGCTAAGTGACTTGTCCCAGGTCTTATACCCAGTTAGTGGCAGAATCTAGATGTGGTCCCTAGATTTCACCCTGACCTGGAGTTCCAGAAGCTGAGGTCTAAGGTTATCCCCATTCCCAGGTTGGTGTCCTTGGCCTTCAGGAAGATGATAATGGGGCCTGGGAGCCACTTTGGGCATTCCCAAAAGCCCAAGTGGTGTCTTCTACTTCATCCTAGTCGGACCACAGGGACATAAACTTGGACACAGACATCTTGCTTTTGGGAAGATTTATAATTGGCCAGCATGGAAACTTTTCCTGGATTTTTTCCTGGAGAGCAGTTTGGTTTAGCAACCGTATATGAGCTTGATTAATTTTTTAAAAATGGAGACACTATTTGATTACTTTTGAGAAATTTGACATGTCTAGAAAATAATGGCTTTCAAATTGTGAGGTTCATAGTGAGAAGGAGATTATAGAAGGAGCCCCTGGGGATCTAGTAACAACTCCTCGTCTGTGTTGAAGAAGAAAGCCAGTAGATCAACATCACTAATCATCAGGGAAATGCAAATCAAAACCACAATGAGATATCACCTCACATCTTCTAGACTGGCTATTGTAAAAAAGACAAGGGAAGACAAATGCTGGTGGGAATACAGAGAAAAGGGAACCCTTGTACACTATTGGTGGGAATGTAAATTGGTCAGCCACGATGGAAATAGTATGGTGGTTCCTCAAAAAATTAAAAAGAGAACTACCATATTGTCCAAAACCCCCACTTTTCATATTTATCAGAAGGGAATGAAAATATTAACTTGAAAAGATATATGCACCCCCCTGCACATTCATTGCAGCATTATTTACATTAGCCAAGATATGGAAACAACCTAAATGTCCACTAATGGGAGAACGGATAAAGAAAATGTAGTGTGTGTATACATATGTGCACACACACACACACACACACACACACACACATTGGAGTATTATTTAGTCATAAAAAAGAAAGAAATCCTGCCATTTAAAATACCATGGATGGACCCTGAGGGTATTATGTTAAGTGAAATAAGACAGAGAGACAAATACTGTGTGACCTCACTTTATGTGTGGAATCTTAAAAAAACAAACTCATTGAAATAGAGAACTGATTGGTGGTTGCCAGAGGCAGGGGTGGGAGGAAGGAGAAATGAGTGAAGGTGGTCAAAGGGTGCAAACTTCCAGTTTTAAGAGGAAGATGTTCTGAAGATATAATGTGCAGTCCGGTGACTATAGTTAATGATACTGTATTGTATATTTGAAAGTTACTAAGCAAATAGATTTTAAAAGTTCTCATCACACACAGATACAAAATGTAACTATGTGAGGTGATGGTTGTGTTAACTAGACCTATGATAATCATTTTGCAGTACATACAAATGTCAAATAATCATGTCATACACCTTAAACTTATATAATGTTATATGTCAATTATATCTCAATAAAGCTGGAAGAAAAACCCCAAAATTTCCAAAGAAATAAAAGCCAGTGGAACTGCAGGAGAATGTTGATCTAGGCACTGCCATAGACAGCATTTTATTTAATTCTCACCAACTCTATAATAGCAACAATAGCAATATAAAATATTAATAGTAATGATAGCACGCAACATGAATAAAGTGTCCACTCTGTGCTAGGTGCTGTTCTAAGCCAAGCTCCCAACAACTTTATGCAGATAGTCTCTTATTATCACCCCATCTGACAGCACAGGAAAGTGGGACTCCAGGAGATTTAAGTAACTTGCCCAAGGCATCCCACCGAATAGTGATGGAGCCCAGATTCAAACCCTTCTCTAAGTCCCCTTTCTTTCCACAGTTCCCTGCCCCTCCTGTTGCCTAGAGTCTATTTGCTGTACCACTAAGACTGACAGTTTCACCTAATATTTCAGTGATGGGGCTTTAGAATTGGCCATCTGTCAGCAGTCACAAAGTGGACTCTGTCTTTTCCTCCTGCTCTTAAGTGAATTCTGGATGTGGCCACCTTTACTATTTCCAGACTGGCTCTCTCTGGTTTTGGACACAAGCTTACAGGTGTATCAAATCTATTCCAAGTGCCTCTTAAAAGTCAAACATACCTGGATTCAACTCCTGGCTTTGCTACTTTGTATGTGACCTTGGCAAGTTATTTAATCTTCCTGAGCTTCAGTTTCTGTATCTGTAAAGTGGAAATAATGACAGCACCTGCCTCATAGGGTGTTGTGAGGATTAAGGGGTGAAATATTTGTGGAGGATTGGCCTGGAGGTCGCATTTTGCAGGGAAAGCACCTGAGTCCTGTAGGCAAGGTTATAGGCTGCTTGTTGAGAGAAGGAGGGGCCAGAACCCAGACCTGGGTCCCTTACCTCGCTGAGCCCTCTGCACCACCTGTGCTCTGCAGGAGGTTTCATGAGGAAATGCCCCACAGAAAGCAGCTCAGATCAGTGGAGTCTCCCGCTTTGCTTTTTTGTTCCCATACCTTTAAATTTCGTTGACATCGTAAGTGCCAATAACCCAACCAAGCTGGGACATCTCTAGAGTGGTCTCGCCCAGATGACTCTCGTCCATCATTCAGCCTAACTGTGACCTCTTCTGAGAGGTCTCCCCTGACCAATCAATCTTTGGAAGCTCTCTGCTCATCCTAATACATTCCTCTGTCTTATTTTCAATATATAACTTTCTTACTTATATTTTTATGCTTTTGTGCCATACTCTATGTAAGTTCATGTTTTATTCCTTTGTGCATCTTTTTTAAGTCAAACCATTTATTTTGAAATAATCATAGGTTGACATCTGTTGTAACAAATAATATGAGATCCATGTTCCCTTTAGCCAGTTTCCCCCAGTGGCAATATTTAGCAAAACTGTAGCACAATATTGCAACAAAGACATTGACATTGTTTATCTTTTTTAAAAAAAAATTTACTTGCATGAGAAATTAAGGATCACTAAATCAGTTACTTTTTATTGTTCAACATAATATTCCCAGCATCTAGAACAGTACTGGTATGTGCTTAATATATGTTTGTTAAATATATGAATATAAAATGTAACGCACGAGTCCTGTGTCATTGCTCATTGCCTCCTCTGGCCCCTCTGGTCTGTTAGTGTCTCGGTAATGCCCAGGTAGCCTTTACTCAGTGAGGTCACAATTGTCCCCCAGTTCTCTGTACCCAGTCTCATTAAGGTCAATTAGAGCAATGGTCTTCAAACCCGGGGCGTCTGAAGATAGTCCTGTGGTAAGTAAGCATGAATAGTTTGAAATGATCAATTCCTGGATACTCAACTTCTTTTTCTACTTTTCCAAAGCTGATCTGCCCAACAAGGAGATGGCCCCAAGAAGTATTCACAGAGGCTCTTCTCCCACTTGACAAAAAGTAGATGCTTCCCATTTTCCAAATCTTACTGGGATGTTTTGCCCTTGGATTTCAAACCACCGAGGTGTCAAACAGAAGGATACGTTGAAGTATCAGTTTGGAGTGAGCCGTCCTTAGTGATTAACTAGGTACCTGAAACATCCTGAGAGTCCTCTCTTTTCCCTGAGTGGTTCACATTCCTGGTACAGCAGAAGCTTGGCCCTGGAAATACGGTCTTCGGGCTTGTGTTGGGATGCTCTGAATCCACAACAGACAAAGCAGTGTAGGTTGGTGATTCTCATCTTTGCAAGGTACTTGGAATTTTTTTTCAGGACTACTGTTTTTTTAAGTTGTGTTGGTAAAACCCATGTATAAAGTTGATATGTGATCTCTTTCCAATTTGATGTCTTGTATTCCATTAAGGTAGTGCAAACTTATTTTTTTTGAACCACATCATGAAATATTTTTTCCAATTATACCTACTTCTAATTTTATTTTACCTTATAAAATGTATACTATTTCCTACTTGCTATTAACACAAAGTAAGCTTACATGCTGCATGATGACAACTTTTAGATAATCAGTTTAACGACACACAGATGTGTTTTTGACATTCCTTTTAGGGGGTAGGAGCCGAAAGATTGAAGACTAGTGAGACAACACAGCCATTTGGAAAGCCATTATCAGCTTCCATTTTGATTCAAGATCTCACGTTTGAAGTCTTTTCATTGCATCCTAAATTTGATGCAATTAGTCTACTCCCCGAAAAGTTATCAAGCAGCAGCCAGGCTACAAATGCTCAGGGTTGAATAGTTCTCTTGAAAGAGGCCTCACTGTGTTCAGCTGATAATCAAACAAATGGCTACATTGAGATAGGTCACCAAGGGGAACCCACTGCTAACCCATCCCTTATCCAAGCCTGGGCTGTTTCTCTCCTGATAGGGGCACATAATCCCATCAGCGCCAATGGGAGCTATGTGCTTGCTTTACTGGAGACAATAGGCTGTCTGAGAGGGACAATTGTTCTCAGCAACTGAGGGGGTAAACACGATTGGCTATTCCTCCATGAAGGACCCGGCTGAGCCCCAAAGCCCTTTCTTTGTTCGACTGCAAAGCCAGAGGACTTCAGGGGCTGCCACCCCCCACCTTCGGTAGCAGCCTGTTCTTGAGGCGTCTCTCTATGTTGCCACCAAGATTAGTTGCAGGAGGTCTTCCCAGCTTCTCTCCTGGCTTCTCACTCCTAAAGACAAGCCCGAGGAGCCTTTTCTAGTTCATTCTTGACAATGAAATCATAACAGTATCAGCACTGAGAACTGCAACTATTTATTGAGCATATATTAGTTCCCTAGGCACTAAGCATTTTATATACATTTGCACATTTAGCTACAAATCCTCATGGCGGCTTTGCAGGGTAAATATAATTGTTCCTCTTAAAGGTGCCAAAAAAGAGTCTCAAGTAAGTCACACAGCTGGTAAATTGCAGAATCGGGTTTCAACCCCCCAGGGCTGTATCAGTCTCCAGATCCCACCCTACAAATTATTCTAGTATTTCCTTCAAGACACTCTGAGACAAACGCTGTACAATATACCTGCTTTCCCCACCCCAATCCCTTTCTTGGAGATTCCCAATGCACTTTTGTTTGTTAAAAGTTCTGGGAAGTCCTGCAGGAAGGAAATTTGTTAACATGCTTAACTCTGTATTTCCTATGTATTTATCCTTTTCTGAATAACACAGCTTGCATTTTGTTAAATACCAAACTGTGTTAAAATGATGCGGGGGAGGCTAGCTAGAGAAAGTTATAAATGTGATTGGCTCTTGCACTCACAGCCACTTAAGCCAGCAATGGAAGCAGAGCTGTTGACCGTTGCTTTGGACTTTGGGTGGCTGGCAAGGAAATCATAGCTAAATTCTCTTAGAGGGCCCTGGCAGCAGCACAGAGCTCCATCATCCAGCATCTATTGTCCTACCTTTTATACCAAAAATGTGACCTGCTTTCCCACATCAGGGGAAAAAGACAAATTCTTCCAGAATACAGGGAAAGAGAGAGAGAGGTCGTATTGAGACTACTGCCTTGGGATGGAGCCGAAATTAGAACTCAGTGGGGCAAGAATTTTAATAAAGATGAAAGCTGTGGGTCCTGGGTCCTCCTGTGAGGACTGGCAGCCCACGGCAGAGTCCCCATGTGAATCTGGCTGTCCCTGGGGCTCTCTACAGCAGCCGGCTGAGGCCAGGACTCCACCACTGTGCCCGGGGGCTCCTCCTCCACACTGGGATGTGCTCACAGCTGAGGCCCCTCATCTCTTTGTCCCTCTGGAGGGAAGGGGCAGAGCCTCAGGCATCAGGCAGAGCACAAGGCCCAGGCTGACATGGGGCATGCCAAAATGACATGTCATGGGGATTTGTGGGCCTCACCGGAGCCATTTCCTCCAGGGGGTCATTTTATTTAGTTCCAAATGGACCCTGTGATTGGTCCCAGCCCTGGGCCACCTGGTGTCCTGGCTCCATATGGCAACAGCTAGGAAGATGCCATTTTTCAATTGAAATATGCTTCTGCCTTACTGTGGATCAGTCTGTAATTGTCTTTGGCTGGAAAGGAGCTTTGGTTTTTAAAACTCAGCCGGGAAGTAATTTCTCCACTTCTGATTTGTGGGACTGACAGGTCAGTATCTTCGCTATTAATTCAAAATGAGAGTCACAGCATGGGAGTGACAGGCAGGGTCTTAGAGGTCAGCAAGGCCCACCATTGACTTTGTATGGGAATCCCTTCCATCCACGCTTGACAGATGGTCTTTTAGCCTCTGGCTGTGTACCACCACAGACAGGGAGCTCACTCCCTAACCGTGCAGAGCTCTCTGGTGTTGACCACCTCTCAGTAAGTTTGATCCCATATTGAGCTAATAACAGGTAACTTTCAAGGAGCACTTAACCACCTACCAGACTCTATGCTAGGCAGTTTATTTGCATGTCTTTTTTAATCTTCATAATAATACTCTAAGGTAGATACTTCTATTATCCCCAATTTGTAGAATGCATAAAATATGTCACAAGGGTTAAGGAACTGGTTCAGAGTCCCACTGGCAATAAGTGATGGAGCTGGTGAGTTCTGGAAGGATCATTCTAGAGCTCAAGCTCTTTGCACTTCACTCTGTGTCTTGGGTAAGAATAGCTAATGTTCACTGGGTATTACCTGGGAGCCAGCTCTGTGCCGAGGTGCTCCCTATATACTGTCTCGTTTCATTGTAACAAGCTGTGAAGTAGTTCTCACTAGGCCCATTTTAGAGATGAAGACTAAAGTGCCTGGAGGCTGTGATTCAGCCAAGACCGCTAGCAGAGCTCTGACTCTAATGAAGGTCTTTTTGACCCAAAGCATGCACTTCATCAAAAACTATAGTGCTGAATTGGGAATCAGGAAAATCGGAAATTTGCCTCAGATCTCGAGCTAGAAGTGGCAGAGCCAGGAGGTTGGCTTCGCTCAGACCCTGAGCCCTCCTTGGTCTGCTGCTCACCTCTAACTCTGTCCCTTCCTAGTACCTCTCCTGCTGCCTGGGTCAGAGAGGACAAGGCAGACCCCTCTGATGAGGGGTGAGCCCACTTCCCTGTCATGTCTCCCTGCACACTCCCACATCTGATACTTTAACTTTATCCTCACAGCAAAGCCCACCCAACCCCACTGATACAGTCTCTACAAGTTGTAATTCTCCTATCAGAAGTGCTCAGGCTGGTGTAGGAGTTAAAATCCATGGGTTTTGGAGTTAGCTGTCTTGTCTTTTTTCAGCCATGTGATCTTATACAAGTCAGTTAATCTAGCTGATCCTGGCTTCACTTGTCTGTAAAAAGAGAATAAAACTACCTACCTGCCCACCCCAGAGTCGTTCAGGCTTAAAGAGATACCCATAGGAGGTGCTCAAATGTTATTTCTCTTCCTTGCCCTCTTCTCTTATACTTTGTGAAATATGAGGCTGACCTCTCAGTGGCATCAAATGCTATTTTTCACCTCCTTTTCTTCTCGTATTTCCAGGCTTACGCTTGCAGTTTGAACTAGAGGATAATCTATCAGGTATTAGGGTGTACACAAGTGTATTTTGTAGCCTTACAGAAGGTATTATGCCAGTATAAGCCACTTGTTTTGCCCTTTCAGGCCAAAGCTTATGAAGGTACTTAGTATATAGCATTACAATTTGCACTGTATTCATTCATTCAAATACTATTTCTTAAGCACCTTGTCAGTGCTTAAATTTCTGTCCGGCACATAGTAAGTGCTCAATAAATGTTTGATTGCTGAAGAAAGGATTGAATGAATGAACGGATTAGTACTTCTTCAAGGTAGCGATAACATGGGCATGGCTGGCTGCCATTTAAACTGAGTGATTTAAGGGGCATGAGAAGGAGATGGACTTTAGACTCTGACTCTAAATCTTGGATCCTTTCTACTGTGAGTTCCCAGTGCAAGCAGAATGGGATCCATGCTGTAAGACAGCCACATGTTTCAGGGGGGTGACAGTGTAGACAGAGGATACCATAAAGGCCGGGCTTAAATCTCTCATTTCCAAGGCTCTCTGCTTCCAGGGCCCTGGTCAGGCAGAGTCTGAGACTCAACGTTCTAAGTGGCCACAAAGGCCTGAGCTGGGTTCTGATCCCTGGAGTCCACATTGCACATGGAAATTGAAGCCAAGCAGGAGAGAATCCACCCTCTGGAAGAAATGGGGTTTACTGTGCAGCCTCTTCCCAGCTTCTTATACCCAGTACCCCCTGGATGCTTAGCTGGCCACCAGTCCTGCTGGAGACAGAGAAGAGATAAAGTGTGGGGAGCTGGAGGGGGAATTAGGAGTGCCGCAGCTGGAGCCCGGGCTTTGGGGCCAGGCAGAGCTGGAGTGGCCCGGCTCTGCCCCCTGCTGGCTGTAAGGCCTCAGGCAAATCGTCCAACCTCTCCCTCAACCCAAATCCTACCAAGTGACTTAAAGCAAAAGGATGAGAATGGGAATCATAACACTTATATGGCAGAAAATGCTAGATTCTCCACCTCGGCACTCTGCTGCTGTCAGCACAGGAACCAGGGAAGCCAACTCAGAGTGGAGCATCTGCTGTGTTCCAAGACCCTTTCCTCGGCTTAAAGTGGCCGCGAGCTTTGTGGTCCACATCCAGGCACCCATCCGTTTGTGGGCCTGTGGTGTCCCGGAGCCCTCCTCACCCAGGCAGGCTCTCCTTACTGGGAGTTCCCAGGAGCGCCAAGCTGCTACCCAGACCTAACTGGCAACAGCTCTAAGATGTCACAAGCAGGCAGAGGGGTGTCCAGCGCTGCCTGCAGGGAGTTCGGCCTGGGCGTGGCCACCATCCCTTCCCTCAGGAGAGGCTGGGGCCTGTGCCGGATGTGGCCTCCAGGGGCAGGGCTCCTCCCTGTGGGACAGCTGTACCCCAGCACGTGTATGGTCCGAGGAGGAAGGTCCAGCTGTGGTGCCACCTCTGAAGGAGACCTCCTGCCTGGAGGTGCCTCTCCCCTGAGGGGCTGGCGTGGAGCAGCTGGGAATGAATAGGCCAAAGAAGTAGTGCCTTTTTTTTTCTCCTGAGGGTACTAAGCATTTGCAGAAATAATCTAAAAGCTGCAACTTTTTTTAAAAGCATTCGAGCCCATTTGCTGTTTGTCTCCAAATAAAACTGCATACAGTTATAGTACATAAATGTGTGCCATAATCGAAAACAGAGTGGCTGCAAGTGTTGACTTTACTCCCACTGAGGACCTTACCATCAGCTGCTTCCAGGGAACCCTAGAATTCCAGGGAGCTCTGTTGTATTTTTATTTTTTATGTTTTTTACTTTTTCTTTTTAAAATTTTTTATTAAGGTATGATTGATATACACTCTTATGAAGGTTTCACATGAAAAAACAATGTGGTTACAAACATTTACCCATATTATCAAGTCCCCACCCACACCCCAATGCAGTCACTGTCCATCAGTGCAGCAAGTTGCCAGAGATCCACTATGTGCCTTCTCTGTGCTACACTGTTCTCCCCGTGATCCCCCACACCATGTGTACTAAACATAATACCCCTCAATCCCCTTCTCCCTCCCTCCCCACCCGCCCTCCCACACCCCTCCCCTTTGGTAACCACTAGTTCCTTCTTGGAGTCTTTGAGTCTGCTGCCATTTTGTTCCTTCAGTTGTGTTATACTCCACAAATGAGGGAAATCACTTGGCATTTGTCTTTCTCTGCCTGGCTTATTTCACTGAGCATAATGTCCTCCAGCTCCATCCATGTTGTTGCAGATGGTAAGATTTGTTTCTTTCTTATGGCCGAATAGTATTCCATTGTGTATATGTACCACCTCTTCTTTATCCATTCATCTACTGATGGACACGTAGGTTGCTTCCATATCTTGGCTATTGTAAAAAGTGCTGCGATAAACATAGGGGTGCATATGTCCTTTTGAATCTGAGAAGTTGTATTCTTTGGGTAAATTCCAAGGAGTGGGATTCCGGATCAAATGGTATTTCTATTTTTAGTTTTTTGAGGAACCTCCATATTGCTTTCCACAGTGGTTGAACTAGCTTACATTCCCACCAGCAGTGTAGGAGGGTTCCCCTTTCTCCTCATCCTCACCAGCATTTGTTGTTCTTCGTCTTTTTGATACTGGCCATCCTTACTGGTGTGAGGTGATATCTCATTGTGGTTTAATTTGCATTTCCCTGATGATTAGTGATGTGGAGCATCTTTTCATGTGTCTGTTGACCATCTGAATTTCTTCTTTGGAGAACTGTCTCTTCATATCCTCTGCCCATTTATTAATTGGGTTATTTGCTTTTTGGGTGTGGAGGCATGTAAGTTCTTTATATATTTTGGATGTTAACCCCAGGGAGCTCTGTTTTAAAACTGAAGAAAGTCAT
Source organism: Manis pentadactyla (assembly GCF_030020395.1). NCBI lineage: Eukaryota > Metazoa > Chordata > Mammalia > Pholidota > Manidae > Manis > Manis pentadactyla. The sequence continues at coordinate 58,872,790 of NC_080027.1, forward strand.
CCTCCAGAAAATCATACCAAAATGTTCAAGCAGACTCAGAAACAAATACATGTTTTCTTGAAAAGAAATCTCATCCTCCTTTGGTCTTGATTTGGAGTCTCTAACAAGGCCCGACTGAGTGCTGAAGAGCAGATGACAGGGAAGGCTGAACCCCCTGCTTGGAGACGTCCCCCTCTTTCACGCTTCTGAAGGTGAGACTGACTGACTGACTGGTGGGGGTCCAGCTGCTGTGACTAATGGAGGCCCTGTGGTGGGCCGTGCGGGGGCCCTGGGTGTGGGGTCTGGATGGCAAAGCCTGAGCTGCTGGGGGCAGGTAGGAAAGCAGCCTGGCAGCTGGGCAGTGCAGCCGGCTGGACTGCCTGGGCTCAGAATCCCAGGCTCTCCAAGGCCACCTGCAGGGTGGGGTGACTTCGTGGAGAATGGGGGAGAGGTGGTTGTGTACAGAAGGAGGGGCTTGTTCCCATGGTAACCACTCTCTGTTGTCCAGACTCCAGTGTTAATCACCCTAGGCTCTTTGGAGGTGTTTTCTATTATTTAAATTGCCTTGGGGGAATGTAGAAAAGATTTTATTTCCCAGGTTTCCAGCTAGCACTCTCTCTTTTTAAGAGTTCTCCTAAAGTAAATGTAACCAGCTTAGGCTCTTTTTCCCCTCCATTTCTATCCTTGAGATGGAAAGCTACATCCTTAACATGTATCATTTTCTAACCCCTAGATGCAAACATCTCCCCATCTGTACAATGAGGAGTCACTAAGATTCTTCCAGCCATACAACTTCTGACTCATTTTTAGATCAGGGTCTGGGGAATGACCCGCTGAAATTTAGGCCATAGCTACACATGGATTCTGGAAGCACAGCTGTAGTTTAGTACCTTCCTCCTGAATGGCAGGTGCAAAATCAGGGGTGGCTGCACAGGGACTGTGTGGTGTGTGTTGCTGTGGGGCTCTGCACACCCACTTCCAAAAGGGGCTCCCCAGCCCCGCTACTGCCCAGAGGCTGATCCTTCTGTAACTTTGGAGCCAGCTCTCCAGGTTGGGCAGCAGTTGTTAATTAAGGTAGCTGGGGCTGGGAAGCCATCTGTGGAGCCCAGCGGAGGGCCAGAGCAGGCCCAGCAGATGGAGAGCTTGTAAGATGCTGGAGACACTTGAGTCCCTCTCAGCCACCCCCAAATGCAAGGCCAGATAAAAGCATCACTTTCCCATGAAACATAAAAGTGCTGAGATGAAAATAGCTTCTTTCTTGTTTTTCTCACTGTGGATTCTGGATGAGTCATTGATGCTAGTTTTTCCCCTTCTCCCACCACTACTTTTTTAGCACCCCCTGGGTCGAGGTGCCTGGGGTGTGTTCTTGCTCTGCACTTGGGGTAATTGGGCACGGAGAGGAGGCTGCTGGCTCTTGCTGCTATTATGGCTTCTCTACCTCTTCTTGTGGCCTCCCACATTTTCCCTTCATCTCCCCTTTCCTTGGGGCCATCCCCTAAGGAAAATGTAGGAGCTGAGAGGCTGGGGGAGGAGGTCCCCTCCCTGCACACTGCACGTTCTCCTTCACTCCAAGACTGGGCCATCCTCATTTTCTGAATGAACCTAATAACGATGAGAATAATAATAATAATGATAAAAGGCCGAGAACTCACTTTCACTGCCAGGAGGGGGCTGGCTTCTTGAGAAGTTTCTGGACTCCAAATCCTTGCTAATTAAAACAAAGCAATTGTAGCCTGGGTGGTAAAATTTCAATGTCTGCACCTAAGTGGGCCTATAGGGAATGTTTGAAAGATGGAAAAAGGTAGAGTGAATATGAGCATCACCTCTGATTTATTTATATTTATATTATTTATATTTAATATAGTATTGTGAGGAACAGGGTGGAAATCAGGCTCAGCCCCACTCTGTGGCAGCCATTGCTCCCCCCTGAGTATCTGTCTGTTCCCAGGGTGGGTCAGTCACTTGACAATCTGATGGCCGTCCATACTGTGTATCTCCAAAGAGCAGTTCACAGCTGAACAGAGAGGAAAGAAATTTAAGGAAAGGGCACAACAACAACACAACACCCAGGAGCAGCAAAGATGTTTAATAGAGGGAAGTCAGAAGAAGGGCGAATTCAGTGACTACCATTCCTTCCCAGCAGCAAACATTTCTGCAGATGACCTGGGAGCCAGGTCTGCTTCTCAGCAACATAGCCTCCTGTGCTTTAGGATATAGGATCGGTTCTTGTCTCCATTTTGCAGATTCAATAACTGAGGCAGAGAGATGTCAAGTTATTGGCCAAAGGCCACATGGATAGTGGAAGAGTAGGGATTTACAAGCCCATATTTCTAGGGCCCCCGTGAGCATCAGTTCATCTGCCCACCAGGGGCACCACAAGCCGGGTGATGATGCCATTAGTCATGTCAGAATCTGCCCTTGTCTCAAAGCCTCCCATCCCCTTCCTCCAGCTCTCCAGGGGCCAGAAACACAGGGCAAGTGGAGGGGAGATGGAGCAAGGAAAGCAAACTGTGGACCCCTGTCCCTTCCCTCCTCTGCCGCACGCACAGCTCGCACCTCAGTCTGGGAACAGACATACATGGAGTTGGAAGAGAGAGCCAAGTTTTGACTTAGATTTCAGTGGACTTTTTGTAACCTGAAAATGAGATTTCCAACCAGAAAAGCCCTGGGGCCTGCGGGTGAGATATTGTCTAGGGATAAGGGAGGGAAATGCGACAGGACAGTACTTGAAGGAAGAGAATAACACTATTCCTGATGCTCATTTAATAAACTAGTCATGTGAAGAAAATCAGTGGCTGAGAAACTGAAGATTTCCTTCCAGAGCCCCTCGATTCCCATAAGTTTTAATAAGGAAAGAGGATGCACATTTATTGAGCACTTGCTGAATGCAGGCACTATGCTAGAACCCTCTGACTTAAATCCTCCCCCAAATCCCATGAGTTTGGGATCAACCATTTCTGTTTCATAGATGAGGAAACTGAGACCCACAGAGGTCAAGCGCCTTGCCTAAGGGCAGGTCCACCTGGAATCTGGAGCAGAGGTTGGAACTCACTGGACCATGTGCCGCCCAAGGGCAGGACCATGTGTGCTCACTGTTCTGTCTTCAGCACTGGGCATGTAACAGGTGCTCAGTAAATATGTGCTAAATGAAAGACTGCCAAGCTTGTCTCTTCTCCTTGGCCTATAGCTTCTCTTGGGGACTGACACCAGCCCACCCCCCTCGCTTTTTTTCTGTAATTTATACAAGATAGTGTGGAGGTAGCAGGCTGACTTGAAACAGTGATCAAGTTCCAGACTGTACATACTGCCAGGGGACAGACTACATGCTATCTTTACGGGGTCTCTTCCGCATGGACCTCCTTAAAGTTACCCCACAAGGAGGGGGTCTGGCGGGGATGAGCCAGGGAGGTCAAGGCAGCACACCCCAAGTCACAGAGCATGGCCTCCTTGCTGAGTTGTGGACCCGGGTGGCCGCTCCCCGGCCTGCCCCCACCACGTGCCCCTCTGTGGCCCTGCTCCGCTGCCCTCCGCCCAGCCTCGCAGCCCACCAGGTGCGGCAGCCATCAGCTTCCTCGGCATCGTGCTGCAGAGCGCTGAAATCGGCAGAGCTGACTCAGGCTCCGCACTGCAGAGTTCAGGATAGCAGCTTAAGCAGACGTCTTGTCAAAACAGAATAAGAAACTGTGAAGAAACAGTCTGTGCAACCCAGCCGTGTCCTGCTTCCTCTCATTTCTAGGGTAAAATAACAGTGGGAAAAAAAATGTTTTTTTAGGTCTGTTGGAATAGTGCATTTCCCTCATGAAGCATGCATAACTTCTAGAACAGTTGTTCTAGGCCAGACGCATCCTCCTGCCTTTTCTTGCCCTTGCCTTCCTTGTTTCTCTGCTCCTTGCCTCTGTCCCTGACTCTCCTCTCTTCTCTCCCCTTCTCTCCCCACCTCTCCTTCGGAGAGGACATGAGCTACCTGGCTCTGTAGCCCTGGGTTCCATGGCTTCTGAGGCCTACACATTCCACTGTCCTTTGTCTGAGGAGCAGAGGGAAGGCTGGGGCATTACTGATGAGGGCTGCACTACGGGGAGGCCTGGGGCTGAGCCCTGGGTGGCCCAGGCCCCTGGGAGGGCAGCAGGACTGGTCAGTTTGGGGAGCTGTGGGGTGCAGAGAGCCAGGGGTCAGGTGAAATTGCCCATCACCTGCTGTTGGCCTCTGGGTGCCTGGGGCTGGGAAGAGCACAACTGGGGTGACTGAGAATCTAAGGACAGATAGAGCCAGGAGAGGGGAGGTGTGTGTGTGACACATCTGTGGGGAAGTCACAGTTTATCATCACTGGCTATTTGGCCTCCTCACTCTGCCCCTCTTCTCCTCTGAACCAATTCCCAGAAGCCCAGGGGCAGTACCATCATGGCTGCCTTGTTGGGCCCTGGACTGCAGTACCCAGCTCTCTCCCATCCCACCCAGAGCAGGGCAGAATCTCTCCAGCCAGAACCCCCTTTGGGTGAAGGAGCACAAGAAGGGGCCCCGTTTGTCCACAAGGCCATGGAACAACATTAAGTGGGACCAGTCTGTGGCATGAAGGACAGGCAGAACTCTAAATTATTCCATCTCATGGGCATTACAGGCATTTCGGAGAGAAAGTGGAAAAAAAAAGATTATTTCAGCACTGTAGTCTGAAAGAGCTGAACCACATTCACTGGCCAGCAAGCTGTGAAGATTTTCTGCCTTAAAGTAGCTTTCTCTGAGGAGCTGTTTCCCGGGCAGCAATTCTATCTATGGAAGAATTTGCTTACTCCTTTAGCATTAATATAGCATTGTGAGTGTGTGTGCGTGTGTGCGTGTGTGTGTGTGTCAGTGAGAGAGAGTGATCCACTCAGAACAGTGAAATTAATGCATAAGCAGAAATTCTTGTCCACTGCATCAATGAAGTGAAAAAGAAGGCAAATTCTGGCAGTCCTGTCTCTGCCCTCAGGAAGGCTTGTAATATGCTCACTGTGGACACATTTGTACAGAAAATGTCACTTGGTGAGGAGGGGCTGTCCTGGTCTCTTGAGAGAGCTGTGCTCAGCTGGACTCGAGAGAGGCAGCACTCCATCAGTGCATGGTGCTGGCTCCAGCCCAGGAGGTCCCTCAGCCACAGCCTCTTTCTAGAAAGTCCCCAAACCTTTGCTCTGTTTCTAGGATCTGAGATACAGGAAATCAGCGTGTCCTTTCACCCCTACTGCTGCTCCTCACTTCTTCATTTCACTGTCTTGAGCAGGATCCTGAGCTATGAGGGGGGACATGAGAGCTCTGTGCCAGGGTTTGTCTAAATTCCTTGTGGAAGGGTGAAGAAAGGTGGGTAAGGGGTATGGCTGCTTCACTCCACCCTCCCTCCTGGTGCCACCACCCAGGGCTCAGAGCCTTCAGAGCACAGTATGCACAAATGTGGAGAAAGCACATGTACACACGGGGGCACACAGCTAGTCTGTCTGTCCGTCTCTCCCCTCTCCTCTCAGCCTTCCCCTACCCCCAGGATGACTGAGTGAAGGTATTGGCCACCAGGTTGTCAGATGCCCAGGAAACAGTGAGCTGGGCTGCTGGTGGCCTCAGTCTGGATTGAATCTCCACCTTGGGGCTGCACTGCTTGGAACAAATGGATGTGTTTAACGGAAGAATACATTCAAATATGCTTTGCCATTGCAAATTAATCCAGTCCTGGCTGCTGCAGAACCAGAGGTCTGGCCATTCCATTTCTGAGAAGACATGCCACAGGTGCTGGGCCCCAGGGAAAGAGGGGTTCAGAGGCAGGACCAGGCTCTCTCTGGGAGCTGGGAAATAATCAGATGGTGGAGGCCCTGACTGGGTGACAAACCCTCTTGGGCTTTTGGCAGAGTGGTGCTGCCCTCTGCTGGTAAGACTTGGATAAGTCACGGCCCGGGCCGCGCAGATGCTGACACCTCCTGAACAGGCTCAAAGGACTTGTAGAAAGGAAGACTGGCTTCTGTCCCACGGGCATTGAAAGAAGGGGGCGGAGCATTTGATCTAAGTTCTTCCTGAAAAGCTGCGAGAGTTCCTTCTTTTTGGGAATACTATGCTGTATGCACAGGAGTTAACACAGAATCAGGGTGTACAAAAGAACTAAGGCTAGGCTAGTGGCTTCTAATGGGCCTAGAAGTGCTACAAAACCTACATACACACTTTTATTTTAGCTAGAAAACAACTCTGGGGAATTATATTTTGGAATTTTAATTTGATGAAGAAAGTGTGGCTCAGAGAATTAAATAAATTGGTTCTAAAGACACACAGCTAGCAAGCAGCAGAGCCAGGGCTGAATTTGATGCCAGTGCTCACACTAGGATCACCTGATGGGTTAGGATTTCCTTCTGGATGTCTAAGTGCAGGCAGGGGAGATGCCTACACCTGGGGAGACACTAGGCTTTAGGCCCTGCTTCTCCCCGCTGGAATATGGAATAGGCTTCATGCAATTTACATAATGGGTTACTTTGAACCCAAAGCTAGTGAGAGGCAGCCTAGTGGGATGGAAACGCTACTAGTCTGGCTTTGAATTGTAGCTCCCATGTTCATAGGCTGTGTGATTTTCAAGTCATTTGTCTTCGGGGATTCTATTTTCTCACCTATAATACAAGGGAGTAGGTGTGGATTGGGATTAGATGTTGCTGTTTTAAGCCACAAGGATCTTTTTAAAAATGGTTTTCTACCTCATGGATGCTGTGTTTTGAAAAAAATCTTATCTACCTATGTATGTTGTAATAATTTATCCCTTCTCTCATTTTTGCTTAAGTAAGGATATGCAGTTGTCTTAGATGGGTTCCAGGACGTGGGCTCCGAGGGGAGACGGCATGCACCAGTGGGCCACCTGTGAGGGCATGAGGGAGACGAGCGGGAATGGGCAGGGGACAGGCTGGGTCACAGTGTGTTTGAAGCAAAGGCCTGAGCCCAGCCCCGGCAGGGCTAAGCCGGTGAACTGCTGAGTTGGCTCCCCTGGATGAGGGGGCCAGGCCTGTGTACCCTCACATGGGCCAGGCAGGGGGAGTCAGCTCCCTTCAGCCGGTACAGTCACCGGGGAGGGACGGAGCTGCCACGGCAGCTAGCACTCCGGAGCTAGGGGCGTGAGAGCCTCTGTCCTGAATTGGGATCTGGCCAGTGCACTCTAATAACTGTGTGCCCCTAAGGAACAGGAGATGGCAGTGACCTTCAGCCTATATGTGTAGGGCCTCACTGAGGGTGTGTCAATTTTTATCAGATGATTTGGAAGTAAAACTTGCTCACTAGCCTGCAATTTTGCTTTCTAAGATCCTAGAGGTCCAGAGACACCAGGTTAAAAATGTGATTCCTCTTTTCTGGCATTCTGTGAGGGTGTGATTTCTATATCCTGGAAACCCCGAGGAGATGTCACCACCAGGGCACAATTCCTGGTGGATTCCTTCAGCAGGCCTGCTTCTGTTCCCATGGTACCTTTGGAAGAATATGCCTTCCTCTGGGCTGCCAGTTGCAGCCAGAGTGCGTGGCTTGAGCAGAACTGACTAGAGCTCAGCTCATGCTTATCACTTGGGTCGGCACCCTTGAGCAGGGCACAGCCTGCACCTCTGTCCATGGTGGGCCCTGTCCTCCCTGTTGTCTTTCTGGCTCTGCAGCGTCCATTTCTTCCCCCCTTTCAAAGCCTTCTCTCTTCTCCCTCCCTCCTGAAAATGTTCACTGTGCCACCGCCGGGAATCTCACCTAAGGACAAAATCTAAAATATGGAAGACCCTTTATGCAGGAAGATGCTTATCCCATGTCACTTATAAAAGTGACAGGGTCAAACCACTCTAAATGGCATACCATAGGGGAATGGTGAAATACAGTGCATCAACACAATGGACTATTAGGTCACCATTACAAATTATGTGTGCAAGATACACCATGAAAACATATTTATGGTTAGTTAATAACACATGCTACAAAATTATACAACCTGCGTGCAACAATATGATATAAGTAATAGTTAAGACTGAGAGGAGAATCTGAACCATTCATGGGCTGGGTGGAGGCACCACGGCAGGTAGGTCTTCATCCTTTTTGTGCAATGAAAACCCTTTTATGGCTGCTTAGTGAGTCCGTGGGCCACTTTCTGCATGTTTTTAAATGCACAAAATATAAAACATAGAATTTTAAGGAAAAACCCATGATATTGAAATGCAGGTATGAAAATATTAAAATACATTTACAATACAGTAGTGCATATGCTTCCTTTTAACACCCTGAGCAATAAGGATTCTCTGGCAAAAGGTCAAATAATGGCTATACCTATGAACGAGTGATGAATGCACCTAGTATTTTGAAACACCTACAAAAACTAAAATGTGGCATAAGAATGTCTGAGATTTCTGTCAGTGACAAAGTTGCTTGTACAGATAAGACTACTGTGATTTCATGCCTGTATTCATAATGGATGGCACTTCTGTTAGAGTCCAGTGAAATAAGTATGCCACCCATTTTTCCCATCCAAGTTCATGCACCCTCTGAATGGGTTCTCTAGGGGTTCATGGACCCTGTAAACCCCTGCATCATAGTCTTTCTCTCTCCTTCTTTCAATTCCCAAATTTTATGTAATAAACATATATCACTTCTGTAACATAAAATAGGGAACTTTAAGCCAACGAACAAAGAAAATATGATTCTAATGTATTGCTCTCAGGTGACATATCATTTACTCCTCAGGTTAATTCTATGACAGAGATGCTATTAGAATAGTCATTTTGCAGATGAAGCCAAGAAACGTTAAGAAACTAGCCCATGGTCACACCGCCAGTAAATGATGGAGTCAGAACTTGAGCCCAGGTCTGTCTTTCCAGGAGCCCAGCCTCTGACCTGTTAGACTCCACTGATCCTCACCATCTATGACTAATGATGAGTTAAATGTTGGGTTTGTAGGCTTGACTGATTGTAGCTCTTTGAAATAATCTCAATGTGAAAGTCACCCTTGAAATAAAGTTGCTTTTGATTAAATGGTGTCTATGTATTTCTTGGGTAATTGATGGTATGAAGGCTTAGAATGAAAAAATTGAGGTTTCTGGTAGCTTCAAGGCTGCTGATGAGACATTCTCTTTCTTTAGATGCTCTATCTGCTCTTCTTGAGAGCCTGGAGGTACCTCAACTTGAGCTTCAGGTGGGACATTTTCCTCTGAGCAGTGAACATGGCGAGCCCAGGATAAAGCAGGACTCAGGCAGAACACAGGGGGTCTTCAGCTCTAGTTGGAAAGCGTGGGTGGGGCCAAGAGGGTTCCTGAAGGGATGACAGAATCCCAAACTGCCCCCCTGCCACCATAGTTCCTGGTGGAATGTCATAGACCAATGGAAGGCTTGGATAGTCACTGGCCACTGGAGGGCAGCATTGAGTCAGGATTACAGAGGGGCTCCTGGTAGGGTTTGTGTCCTCTGAGCCCATGTGCAGCTTCCTCCTGGAGGAGGGGGTACCCCTGTGGGACCACACTGGGAAGGGACAATCTCTTTAATAATTCTGAAAAGTATGCCCTTTTACAAAGAGGCAGTATAATGTGATAGTTACAAACGTGGACTCTGGAGTCAACCTGCCTATGTTTAAATCCAGCTCTGCCATTTATTGGGTGTGTGACTTTGGGCAAGTTATTTAAGCTTTCTGTGCCCCAGTTTCTCCAAGTTTCTTCTTGATATTAGGGCTAAATGAATTGATACAAATTAGGTACTGTTTCATTTATCTATTGTTGCAAAACACAAACCACCCCAAAAACAACTATCCCTCATGATTATGTGATTAGAAAAGGGCTCTGTGGGGCCCAGCTCTCTCCTCCGCGTGACATTGCTGGACACAGTTCAGATGGGGGTGGGTGAACCAAGAGGTCTTCCTCAAATGTATGACACCTCAGCTAGAGGCCAGACTGGGCCTTTCTTTCTAGCAGGGTGGGCAGAATAATTTTACATGGTGGCTCAGGACATGTAGAGAATGAGTGTAAGAGTTACCACCCCCTTAAAGCCTAGACCAGGCGCTGGCACAGCGTTACTTCTACCACATTTTGTAAGTCAAAGCAAGTTACAGGACCAGTCCAGGCCCAAGGAGAAGAGAAATAAGCTCCCCTTCTTGGTGGGATTAGTGATTTGCACTATAGCTCTGGGAGGAGTTATTGGTGGCCATCTTTGCAAACAGTTCCCCACAGACAGAACAATGCCTGGCATGGAGGAGCCCTCCGTGAATAGTAGCCACGGTCCCAGCTGAGGAGACTGAGGCTGAGAGATGCTACTGAGATTTTCCAAAGATCACACAGCTGGTAAGAGCAGAAGAGCTGAAATTTAAACCCAGATCTTTCTGAATCCAAAGCACATTCACTTATCACATCATCATTATAGGCTGTGTGCCCTTGGCCAAGCCATTTAACCTCTCTGGGCCTTGTTTTCCACACATGATGTCAGATGGGTATAATAAGACAACTACCTCATGGAATTATTGTGCCAACTAAAGGAGGAAATGCTCAAGACGGCATCTCATGAAGCATTGTGGGGCATGTGTTATTTTGACATATCGCTTGATCCTCTTTCATTCACAATTTGTCCCCTGCTGGTAGAATCTGGATTCGTGTTTACCTTCTTTGGCACTAGCAGTGACACTAGGGTGGCTAGTATCAGATGGGTGGATGACAGAAAGGAACATACAGTGTTTAACCCAGCAGCAATAGCCATTGCCAAGTCTCAGGGAGACAGTTATTGATGAGAATGTTAATTGCAAACCATTCTTATCTGTTCAGTAAAGAAACTCCCAAGAACCTCTTTATTAGGACAGGTTAATCTGGAGCCTAGAAGCTGCTTTCTTTCGAAGCCTCTGGCCCTCTCCCTTTCCCAGAACCAGTCTGGTATTTGTACTTTCTCCTCTGGTGAATCCCCAGAGGCCCCTCCTCAGTAAACCATGCTGTGCCCTGAGCCCTCAGCCCTTTGGAGGGCAGGACAGACAGGCAGCCCGCCAGGCCTGCCTCTGCTACCTGGAGTCTCCACTTCTTGAATACCCTCTCTGTTAACCATTCACCTCACATGCTGGCTCTGCTCTTGCTGCAGTGACCAGAAGCTGTGCTTTTATTAAATTTCATCCTCATCAAAATTGCATTTGGTGGTTTTCCAAGTTATGACTTCCCAATTAGCTCTCTGTTGAAGCTATTTTCCATTGCTTTGCCCAGAATCAGTGGTACAATAGCCCCCATTTTCTTGACGGTTTGGCCTCCTTTGGTTATTTCTTCACTTGAAAAAAAAAGAAAAAAAGAAGAGCAAGGGTGTGCGTCCTGAGACATCTGATAACTAATCACAAGCTTTAGAAAAACCCTGAGATTCCCAGGTTATCAGTTATGCAGACATCTTTTTTTTTGACTTGCATGTAAACAATCTCTCTTTGGGTTGCGGGTAGCTGAGAGTATGGGCTGTGGAGGCAAACTTTCTGGGTTCAAACCTTGGCCCTGCTATTTGCCAGCTGTGTGATCTCAGCCAGGTTAATCAGATTCTCTGAGCCTCAGTTTTCATCTTTACAATGAGAAAGGTAAGTGCATACTTCGGAGGTCTGCTGGGAAGCTCTACTGAGGTCATATCCACAAAAGCCTTACCATGGTGAATGCCTTCAACTATGTCAGCATCTGGACGTATATTCTAAGGACTGAATGAAATACTGTGAAAGAATGTAAGTGTACAGAAAACTCTAAATGCTGTGAAGATAATGGTTTTATTACTATTAAGAATAATTAGGTGTGTGGCCTTGGCTAAGTCATTTTATCTTTCCAGGTATCTGGACTAGATAATGGGTTGCAAACTCAGTTGCCTTCAAGAGCCAGGGATGTACTGGAAATGAATAAAGTTGGACCTGATGAAAGAAATGTTAATAGGCATTATTGTTTTTTTAAAAGTGCATTGGGGTGGGGAGGAAGTTTCCAAAGTTAAAAAAGTTTGGGAAACTCTGGGCTAAAAATTGAACAGGTCTCTGTATTCAGCACTCCTCAAAAACCTTTAAAATATCCACCTGCACCATGACTTTCTAAGGGAAGTACGTGTAGTGTTTTCCAAACTTCTCTGACCACAAACCCCTTTTTTTCCACTAAGACTAGTGTTCTCCTGAATGCACCTGCCAATTCTTGGGTTCGTGATCTCCAACATCCCTTCTAATTCTGAAATTCAGCCAGCCTTCAATTCTGCTTGGCCCTGTACAGTCAGGAAGAGAGGAATTTCTCATAGTTAAAAGATAGGAAGTGTGTTTTTTCCCTCTTAACTGTTGATTCTCACCAAAATTACAACTAATTCTATTCATATGATAGTATAGCTCAGTGCGGTTAGCTGTTGGTGAAGCACATGTCTGGGTGTAGATGCTCCTGGCCAAGCTGGAATTTCCTTAGGGCAGTAATGGGGGAGTTGAGTAGGAGGCCAAGGAGCGGGGAGCGCGAGGGCCCACTTGTTCTTTGGGGAAAGCCAGGAATAGTCTGGACCTAGTATTGCTGGTATAACATGTATGAGATTCCGAAATCCAAGGCCTGCAGCAAAGGCCATTTGAGGCTGGCCTTTGCTTTCATTGATCTAATACCTTGAATGGATGTCTCCCCGTCAGTGGAGGGGACAAAGTAAATCAGTGAACATTTCTAAGTGCCTACTAGTACGTCTGTAAGTTCCTTAGAAATCTCCGTCAAGCTGTTTCATTTAGATATATGTTGGTGAGTCTCTGAGACCTTAGCTAAATTACTGTGAACCCCAAATTTCATAGCCTGTGGATAGCTAAAGTCCTTCCTAAGAATTCTGCTTCTTGTATCTCTTAGACACTGAGTTCCTTGAGTGGGACCTCCTCTCTGAACCCTCTTTTAACCTTCTTGGATCTCAGTGAGGTTCAGTGACTTGGCCAATACCCCACAGCCTGTAGGTGTAGTGGAGTCAGGTCCGGCTCTGAGCCCTGCCTAACCAGAGAGCCTTCTCCACTGCTCCAGGCTGCCATCCCTGGGGGAAGCAGGGGAGTGGCGGGGGACTCCAGGAGATGTGAGCTGAGGTCTCTGGCATGTCCCCATTCCAGTCTTACCTTCCCTCCTGCTCTCACCCGGGGTCCGGGTGCCACCCCATCCAGAGATGCAGACAGTGAACCTCCAAAGGAGATGGCCTCGTGCCTTCATACTTCATTTCCTTTAATCTTCCAGCCATTTCCCTAACAGTGGTAATACAGGTTTCCCCTGCTATCCTAAAGTAGAGTGTTGCTATGAAACCTTTCACATGTTGCAGTGGCTTAAAGCAGAGAAGCAATCACCATTCATTTATATGGAAAAATTTTTTGAGCGTTCCCAGACCCCAAAAATAATCTCTCTTAGGCTTTTTTTGATGCCTTAAGACACATCTTGCTAACGGATGCACAAAATTAATCAAGAAAAAGCACAGATGCTCACAGACACAGTTGAAAGCTACAGCAGCTTGGTGCTGAGATGCTGAGTGTGGTTCCCAGGGAAGGAGCTTAGTGGCGCCACCCTTGCGTCCCGGGCTGTGTACTCCCTCTATAGGGGCTTGCTGCAAGATAAACACTGCACACTATTTTCACTTTTTACCTTTTCTCGTAAAAGTGACAATCCTCTCCAGATTTCTTTCAGTTTGCAGAACCAGGTACTAATGAAGGTCTTTTCTAAAAGTGAAGTGGCACCATGCAAACTTTTGAAAAGGAGAGGATACCTGTATTGTACCCATTTTACAGATAACCTTATGGAGGTTAACTAGTAAAAAGAACAAAACCACCAGAACAATTGACATTTATGGGGCTCTGACTGTGCTAAGTGTTAGCCACATGGTCTTGTTTATCTCACATCTCTTTATAGGAAATACAGCGCCACCCAGTGGGGAGATTTATCATGACAGTGACCTAGTTCTGCCCAACTCCCCTACCGTGGAGGTCATCCCCTCCTGACGGGTAGCAAGCCCTGGTGACAATCAAAGTGGCTCCAGGAGCTTCCCCACAAGCTTTTGGGACATCTCAGGGGCTCCAGGTATCCTTCAGGGCCAGACAAACCCTTTACAATAACCATCTTTGAGACACGGGCTGGATCTCCATTTAACATTTTGACTCCTGCTATTTTGTTTCCTTTTTCAATTACAGGTTTTGGTGGCCCTGGAGCTTGGAGGGGGCTTGGGCACTAAATGAGAAAGGGTAGAATTCTAAGATGTTGACTAGGGATCGGGTCTATTTAGAGCAGGCTGATTTAATAAACCTCAGAGTTCAGGAGGGAAGGGACCTTGCTTCATTTACAAAGAGCCCATGAGATGGTAAGGATTCGTCCAGCACCACAGCAATAGTTCTGGGGTTAGAGCCCAGGCTCTCTGTCTCCTGGCCTGTTGATCTGCTTCCCTTAGAGCCAGCAAGACAGGGCCGCTTTGTAGTCAAGTTTCCACTCATAGTCAACCAGTACACATCGGCGATGTGATTGGTGGCAGGACAAGGAATCACTGACCATCCGTCTAATCCAATGAATTAATCCTAGACCCTGAAATAACATTGCCTTTAAAACGTGGAGTAGGCCCTGCAAACTTGCCTTGCCTACTTGAGGAAGCATTAACAGCAAAGCCCTAATTAACTTCACATCTGGACCTACCAGAGAACAAAAGTGGAGAGACTGGACAACAGTGTGATTGCTGTGAGAACTGGCAGGAAGCCAAAAGAAACAAAGGCTTGGAGTAGGGACCATGGGATTTTCAAAACAGAGAAGAGCTCAAATCTTCTCATTGCTTAGACAGATAAACCAAGATCAGGAGAAGAAGTGACTTTTCCAAGACTGCCCAATTGTCAGGCAGGGCCCCATCTGGCTCTCATCACCTTCCCAGGCCCCCACGGGCAGCTCTCCGGCCAGAGCACCTGTCTGGGGGCCAGGACTCTAGGGTCAGAGCCCCATCGCAGTCTGGGTAGATATTACAGATAAACTTGGAGGCTGGAGGTAGAATTCAGCCATTTTCCCCTTTTGACCTGGAGTCCACATTCCTGTCTGTAATAACTGTAAATTAAATGACCTCTTTGGTTGGTATTTGAGCCCTTGGATGGGGATGTAGTCCTGGGTCCTGCAGTGTAACTTGAAGTAGGACCCATGCATCAGCTACTCAAAAGTCACCACTGTGCTTGTTAAAATGCAGGTTTCTGGGGGCCTTTACCCAAGACTCTCTGAATCCAGGTCTATGGGGGCGAGGCCCTGGAACCTACATTTTGACATGCATCCTGGGTGATCTGCATGTACCCTGAAGTTGGAGAACCATCATTATAATGGAACACAGGCCCTGGAATCAGGCTTGCTTGAGTTCAAACCCCAGCTCTACCAGTCACCAAATGTACGACCTGCAGTGTGCCTGAACTTTGGGTTCTTCATCTGTAATGTGGGGAGAATAAATAATAATTGCCTCACAAGGTTATGGAGAGAGTTTCATTAGGGAGGTAAAGCAGTGAAGTGCTTGGCACCTTGAAAGTGCTTAATAAATATTGGCTGCTACTATGCTTTAGAGACAGTCCCTGTTTGCAGTGGTCCACATGGAGAACATGTGGAGAACCTGGGGGTCCCAGGAGCCGTCCCTGACTCTACGCAGGGGGATGTGCTGGGGTAGGAAGTGTGGCCTACCTGCTCTGCGGCAGGAGTGTTGGCGCATGCAGTGACAATAGCCACCTACAGGGGGAGGCATACACACACATTTTGAAGCACAGCCCGCTGGGATCCTTGAGGGTCGGGGCGCTCTCTGCAGGGAATGGGCTAAGGCTGGGCTCAGCATTTGTTCTCGAATCTTCCTCCCACAGTGGAGAAGAATTATGTTGGGATGTTCACAAGACAGGGTGCTGCTTTTCCTCCTGCTGTTCGAAAAGTGAGAACCTGAGCTGACTTGATGCTGGGTCTCTCCCCCGAGGCCTCAGAAAGCGCCTCATTAGCTGTTGATTTTGTTTTCACCACCCAGTCTGGCTCTGGCAGGCCCCCTGCAGAGTGCTGGCTGCTGTGCCTTCCGAAGGAGACTCTTGGCAGATATGGGATCTGGGCCTTGTGTTCTTTTCCATCTGTAGGAGCAGAACTGTGCAGGGTGGCTCACCACACTTAGCAAACTTTCCTCACCTCAGAGAGAGGGGGAGTGGTGGGGTCGGGGCATACGGAGGTACAGATCTGCCCTCTGGTCCTGAGTTAAGAGTGAATTCCGTCGCTTCCATTTCTTACGAATCAAGGAATGAGAAAGCCAACCACAGTGGCCTGAGCACCTACTATGTACTTTTCTGTATCTCATGAGCATTCTGCAGAGATGGCACCTGAGGCTCAGAGAGGTCAGGTGACTTTCCCAGAACCACAGAGCTAGTGAGCAAAGATAATAAAGCCTTGTACCACCAACTGAGAGCTGAGTACATTGTTGGCCTTAATGGCCATCTCGTCATACCTACTTAATCGTACAACAACCAAATTTGTAAGCCCCGGTGTGAACCCTAGAGACCATGCTTTTCCCTCAACTCTGTACTTCCCCAGAACCCTTCAATGGATTATTCTCCTATTTCCTCAATCTTAAAAATTATTAAAATTCCTATTTGTCCCACAGTTAGAAAGCTCTTCTCTTTCCCTCTTAATCCAAGAGCACTTTGGCGAAAGCTGTAATAGTGGCTTAATCATATTTCCAATTTTAGATTTGCTTGCAGTTGTTGGTCTTGAAAGCACTAATTCCTCGCTGAGCTCTGCTCCTGAAAGCCCACGAGTCAGAACATCATCAGTGGAGAAGCCCACTCCCTTGAGCACCCCTTTTGTGCTGTCTGGCATAGGCCCAAATTGGATTTATTTTAACTACAGTGATCAATTGTCAGCCTCCTTTTTTGCTGCAGAAATTAATGCCAATAAAATGACAGTCTCAGTCCACTCGCTGCTTTGAACACACCATTAAAATAAACTGTCTGTGTGCAAACATATATGCCTTTGTGCATACCAAAGAGACGTGCTTTTCAAAGGTGCTATCATGCAACATACACAACGCTGTGAAGACGTTTCGGTTTTCTTCCCGGCTGTCTCTCCAGCTACCGATGAGATGCCAGCTGCGGCCTGATGTCTAACGGCAGCTGGAGGAAAAGAACTTGTGGCTTCAGGTTTCCTCCTCCTGGGGGACTGGCTTGCCCTAATTCACACTGGTGAATTCTGAGGTCCGCTGTCTGTGGGCTCAATTCCAAGATACTCCACAGGACCCTGGGCTGCATCCCCACCTAAGGGCTAACCACAGTGGTCATTTTCACTTACAGGTGTTACCAGCAGGAAAGCGGACTCTGGTCTACAAAGATCTCTCTGAATTAAAAGGGGACCATGGCCGAGTTCCACTGTGAGCCTCAAATTCGTCTGTAAACCTGAGTTCTGTGAAGACCATTTGGCTCAGTTATGAGATTCTCTGTTATTGTGCCAGCCACTCCCATGCCTGAGAGACAGGGAGCCCAGGCAGCTTGTGGCAAAGGGCCAAGTTTTGGTACTGCCTGGGCACTCAGGTATTTCAGAGCTGCTGGTCATGGAGGACGTTCATGTGGAGGAGGAAGAGCAGGAGAAAAGATCTACCTTTATTGAGCACCCAGGCATTAGCCTGGACTCACTCCATCCCTGTAGTAACATAGTGGAGGTATTTGTATAAGTTCCATGTAGGTACAGAATCCAGGGAAACTGAGGCCTGGAGAGAAATGAAAACTGGTCCCTGGTCACCCAAGTAACACAGAAAGATCTGGGAGCAAATGCAGGTGGTTCTAACTCAAATCCATGCATTTTAACTATTGCCAGTGAGGTAAAATTTCCCAGGTATCATGGTGGTACCTTTATTTGTTTTATGAAAAGGGGTCTACACTCTCTTTGTTGTTTCTGTAATATTTATCCCTGCAAAGTAAATGTTTCTGTCTCCATGATAGTCCAGAATTTCCCTGTTGACAGTTTTACAGATTTTTTTCTTCTCTTCTCTTGAGTGTGTAGCCATTGTCAGGACAGGATGGCCAAGTACAACTGTTTCTTTTCACTTTTAATTGTGGACTTTTTACAACCAAAGGAAGAAAGGTGGGTGAGTGCCCCATCCCCCCATCCCAGGGGATGATTGGAGGCTGGGGCTGTGGAAGGTGGGCATCAGGTTGGATCCCAAGCGGTGACCCTGGAGGAAGCCTCCCACATCAGAAAGCAAAGTGGGTTTCCCTGAAGTCATCTTGTGGACTTATTTACATAATGTTCTCACATCTGTTCCCTTTCCTCTTTTCTCACCAGCTCCACTCAGAGAGGTTGAATAACTTACCTAAGGTCATACAGCTGGTAGGTTCTGGCTTTCTGCCTCCCCAGTTGGGCACTGACCACTGCTCTGTGATTGTAAGAGGCCTTTTGTGAGAGGGGACTGCCTTTGTCCTGGGCTCCTCTCTCAGGCGTCACATTATCACCTTTGTATCTGCCCCTCCATCACACACATTCTTTCTTGTCTTAGAACTTTGCATAGGCTGTTCCTGCTGCCTGGGACTCTTCTTCTTTTTATCCTCTTGAAAGAAAAAAAAAAGAGAATGTCCTCAGGGAGCCTACTCAGTTCTACTCAGCTTAAAGGGCTCCTCCCCGGAGGGGTCCCCTGTCCCTGATGCCCTATTTATGGACACCCTCACCCTGCTGCTCCCCCATGGCTGGTCAGGGGCTCCTTGCACTGCCCATCCTCACACTGACCACACTGTTCTGTAGCTGCTTATTTCATGTTCTGTCTCCACAACTGTGAGCTCTCTGCTGGGGGTCTTCTTCACAGCGGCGACCCCAGTGACTGGTGCAGGACCCGACTCATAGCAGCTGCTCAATAAACGCTGAGTGGCTGAAAGTGTGAGTGAGTGAGTGAGAGAATAAGCGAGTGCCTGTGCTCATCTACCCCGTGGTCCTGTTGGCCTGGCACATGCTCCTCCACTCTTGACGCATAAGCTGTGCAAGTTTGGTTAAAAGGCTTGACAGCTCTGTGCCTCAGTTTCCTCACCTGCAAAGAGGGAATAGTAACAGTGTATGTCAAAGCTTCCAGAACTGTGCCTGGCACATGATAGAGGCTTATAATTCTTGATATTAATTTGTATAATCACCTGGCAAAACCTACAGTAATGTGCTGAAGTTTGCCAAGGACAGCTTCCCACAAATAGCAAAACACCAAACCAACAGAGCACAGCACCATTCCTTCTGAAAAGCTGGCCATACATTGCATTTTTACACAATCTAGTGATTTTTTCATTGACACCTTGTTTGGGAAATTGTTGGTCTTGGAAATCTAGGGGAATGCTGCCTTGGTGGTTGAGCTCAGGTGTTCCCCTGTCTTCAGGAAGAGCTCCGTGTCCTCTGCCTGGAGAGTTCTCGCCCTCACCCACCACCCCCAGCCGTCTGCAGGGCCCCTTCGTCCCTGCCTTCACTTCTCAGAAGCCGCCTGCTCAGTGAGCCTGTCCCTGGGCACTCCCTCCAAAACTCAAGCTGCCCCTGGCTCCCTCCACTTCCTACCTACCTTCCCAGCTTTACTTTCTCCTTCTTAGCATGTTATCTGACATACCATGCGACTTACGTCTTCATTTTGTTTTCTGTCCTTCTCCTTCCCCAGCCCTCCATCAAGAAGGCAAGGGCATTGCAGTCCGAGATTTTGAGCATTTTGTTCATTGCCTTTTCTCCAGGGCCCAGAACGCCAGGCACAGAGCGTGGGCTCCATGAATGTTGTGTGTTTGAGCACGGAGGTGGGAAGGACGATTTGCTGGTGGGTTCTGAATTTAGAACTCACCTGGTATAAGTTTGCTCAGTCGAGAAAAACAGTCTTTACTGAGCTATGCCTCCAGGCCAGCCTTGGGTAGCCCTTGACATCTGTCATTTCATTTCACCTTCATGACAGCCTTTTGGGTGAGCAAGTTGGGGCTCAGAGAGATTAAGACACCTATCAGTTTATGGGTGATAGAGCCTAAGGACTGTGCTCTCCCCTCCTGGACAGAAAGCGATGCCCTTGCTCCCCTGGCCCCTACACCGGTGCCCCCACCTGTTGGGAGGCCTCCCTGGGTGGTTTCTGAGCTGGCTGCTTTGCAGGGCCAGAGGGCCCATCCCTCCTCACCTGCTTGTGTGTGGGGGTGGCTCTGGCTTGTGTGCTGAGTCAGGTGGCCCAAGCAGCTTTCGGTGGTCAGTGGTGGCAGGCTAATTATTGGCTCCGGGAACAATGGGTGGATGGGCTGCAAATTTTCTGGAAAGTCTGCTGAGAGCCATGGCCTGGAATAGGGCTCCCTCCCCTCCTTCCCTGGGAGATCAGAGTACAGGGCAGGACCAAGATATCCAAACTCTATTCAGCAAAGGATGTTTCTGTCAAAAGAAGATATTAGACAAGAATTAGAAGACCTTGCTTTTGATCCTGGCCCTGCCACCAGTTGTGTGACACTGAATACATTGAACATCCTGAGTCTCCTGCATATAAAATGTCAGCAATAATTAGTGCATACTTCCCAAACTTGTTGGGTATAATCGATGAGACAATATATGCAACATGCTTACCCCAGGTGCAAAAGAAATGTTAGCTACTTTATGTTTATTCATTATGAGCTACAGTCTGCTTGTCTGTCAAATGAGAGGTTTCATTCAGTAGGTGTAGGCCTGGCACAGAGTAGGTGCTGAATAGTTTAGTCCCCTTCCTCTTCCCTTCAGCACCAAGTCCCAAGCCTCTGTTGTCCCTGGGGATGCAGTATCCCTGGCCCTGGCCTGGAGGCTTTCAAAGGCCTAGCGGTTAGTGAGCTGTCTTGCCAGCGCAGCAGGGCAGGGGCTGGTATGGTCATTTTGGAACTATTGTGTTATAAGCCACCCCCCTCTTTCCTTCCTTCCTTCTAGTCAACTTATTTTTAACTAAGTACCTACTAAGTCAGGCACTGTACTCGGTACTGTGAATACAGTTATGGAAAAGACAAGATTCCTGCTGTCATGGAGCTTAAGCCTAGATGGAGTCAGGTAGGGAAAAAGAAAATAAATAAGCATACAAGAAAATAAGCACTATGAAAACAGAAAATAGAGTCATATAATAGGACGTGACAGAGAGAGTAAAGCTACTTTAAAAAGGGAGCCAGGAAAGGCATCACTAAGGAAGTGCTATTTAAATCAAGACTTGAAAGATCAGGATAGGCCAAATGTGCTCAGCACTGGGAGAAGGAGTTTCAGGTTGTAGAAATAGTATGTGCAAAGGCCCTGAGGTGGGATAGAGATTAATGAGGGCCCTATACTTTTTAGTGGGAACAGCGGGCCCCAAAATGAAGCCACAGCTCTGCCCCTGCAACCTAGGAAAGCAATCAGGCTTCATCTTCAACAGTTGGCTGCACTTAAGATCCTGGGTGCTCCTAGGGTGTCCTTTCTTCCATTAATTTGCTGCAACTGGCAGAGGTTAATCTTGTCCATGTTCCTCAGAGCCTATGCCAAAGCTGGCATTTCTCACAGTTGTTGATTTAAAATTAGAAGGTTTGCTGAAGACTAGATTTGGCAGTGATTAATTTCAAACTAGTCCTGTTTCTGAGCCCTGCTGATGGGCTGGCAAAAGAATTCAGGCTAGGCTAGCATCTAGCACAGGTGGGAGATGCCTGGTCTTGGCAGTTCACTGAGAGGCAAGTCAGACCTCAGCAACCCTCATCCTAAAAACTGTCAGGGCTCCCTGCCACAGCCAGAACGCCAACCAGACCTTCTGGTCTCCGTAGGCTGGTGCTCCCTGCCCAGCCCCTGCTTCGCCCAGGCCTCTCCCCACTGAGCACGCTCTTCTGCCTGACTCCTGGGTTTGGCTGTCTTGCCTTCCATCCCCATAAGGGAAGCTCCACCCATTCTACTAGGCTCTGCTCACATTCTGCTTCCTATACTAGGACTTCTGAGACACCCCTGGAGGGATTCTCCTTTCCCTCCTCTTTCTCCTAATTTCTCTTAAACCTTTAAGGCATTGGTCATAGTGTGTATTGTGTTGGAGAGACTGGGTTGTAACTCCACTGTGAGCTCCCTGATGGCAGGTATCCAGGTCCCCATTTCTTCAGCTCCAGGCTGGCTCATCATTCATTCCATCATTCGTTCAGCAAATGTTTATTGAGGGTCCATTTTGTACCAGGCTCCATGAGAGGCAAAGAGGAAAACAGCTGTATGTAAGCCACGATCCCTGCTCTTAAGTTGCTTCTAGCCTTGCACAGGAGACAGGCCATGAAGAGAGCATTGCAACACAGAGGGTGGACATACCGGGGTGCAGACTCTAATAAGGGTTGCCCAGATGAGCCTGGGTGAGCCAGAAAGGTTTCTCAGAGGAAGTAACAACTAAGAAGTGTAGACTAAGGACAATGAGGCTCAGGGGAGTAAAACAGCAGGCCCAAGATGTTACACCTAGCACGTAGCAGCATGAGCTCTCAAATCCAGCCTCGGCTCTCAGCGCCTTTCACGCACAGTCATCTGTGGAATGGGTTCCTCTCCACTTATATGCCCCCAAGTTAGCACACTCCTTCCTGGTCCTGCCTCCCGGGTAAGGAGGAAGAGCATCAGCCCCACTTGGCCAGAGCCTGGACAGCCTTGCCACATTCTGCTGCGAATACTTCGGCTGTCAGGCTACCTTCAAAGTTTTGATGACTCACCAGGTCCTCAGAGTCACAGAGATGGTGCGCCGAATCTGAGGTTGGTGACCGGACTTCTCCTCATTGTGGGACAGCTTTCTTCTTACGCATGGTTGCTTTCTTTTTTTCTATTTCAAAAATAATGTATACTTATTGTAGAAAATCTGGGGACAAAATACAAATCACCTGTAACTCTACTACCCAGAAATAACTATTGTGAACATGCTGGTGTCCCGTGGTAGCTATTTTGAGGTGTTACTTAGAAATTGCTGCAATATATAATTACCATTTATTAATTTATGCAAATACATGAATACGATTAACTTGTATATATTTAGCTTGTTGTAAAGACTTGCACACTCTAGTGCCTGGAAATCTCAAAGGAAGAGATGAGAGGGAAAGGACTGGCTTTTATGGAGAGCCTACTATGTGCCTAGGTGCAATTAACCCTTCATACTGATAATGCAAGAACTAAATTTATGTGATAAAACAAATATTACTGCATTTATCCTGATGGCACCCCTCAGATGGTTATTGTGCTTATTTCCATTTTATAGGTAAAAATAAAAACAGAAACAAAAAAATGAGGCATGACAAGTAAGCCCTGTAACCAAGAGCACAGAGCTAGGGTGCAGGGGGCCTGGAATAGGATTCCTGGTCTGTCCTGTTTGCACAGTGCTTGTTGCTTTCACCCCATCGTGCAGTTTCCACAGCCTCATCAGAAGTCTCAGAGAGAAGCACACGTGTCCCCTTGGCGATGGCCAAACAGAGGCAGCTGACGGTCTGTCCACTGGGAGCTGCCAATTTTTCTTTATCAAGCCCTCTGATGGGCCCAACCCTGGGCCAGCGCTCGGGGACCTGAAGGAGCAGGCCGACCCCTGTACTTAGGATGCCCTTCTGGTTACTGCAAGACCTCAACCCTCAGAGGAGGGAGGGGGCTGCTGAGGATCAGCTAAGAGCCATCACTGCCTTTGAAAGAAAGAAACTGGGTCTGGGGTTATGGAGTTGCTGGGAGACACCCTGCCTTGCCACCCGCCATAAGGTCTCCCAAACCAGAGCGTTTGCCATGATCACAGCAGCCCAAGGCCCAGCCCTGTGCTTGTGGGGCTCAGAAGCTGGCTCATACCAACTGCCTACCAGAAACCAGTCGATATTCTGGACATGAAGGCATTGATTTGCATGTTATTGCAGGCCGGATTCTCCAGGTTGAGATGGGGTAGGAAGTAGCCCCTAAAGAAAAGGGCAGAGAGTGAATTTGTGCAGCGGGAGACACCAGACAGTAATGTATTGAGGACAAAGCCTCTGCTAGCCCTGGAAGAGCAAGTACCTGAGCAGAGACGGCCATCAGAGGGGCCCCATGTCAGACAAAGGTGGCTGGGCCCTTTTGTTCTGCTGCCTTGCTCTGTCACTGGCAAGGGCTGCTCCCAGAAAAAGCATGTCTGGGGGCGCAGCACATGCCCTATGTCTGGGCACCTGGGGGCACAGCTCATGCCCTGCTTCAGGTACCAGGCCCTTTCCTTGAGGCAGGATTTGAGCCATGCATCTCTGTATCTTTCACACAAGGGAAATGAACTGTTGCAGGTCTGGAAGGGTAACTTCGGGTTCATCAGTGAATTCATCCCCCATAGAACAGCAATATGGGGAGCCAAATATGATCAGAAGGCTACTGGCTTAGCATGGAATCAGAGCACAGGGATTATAAAATCCAAATTCTTAACCAGGCTAAGGTGGTCTGGCCAAGAGCTGACTGTCTTCAGGCTTTGTCACCTGTGTTTGTTTGCTGGAGCTGCCATAACACAACACCGAAAACCGAATGGCTTGAACAACAGATTTTTATTTTCTCAGTTCTGGAGGCTGCAAGTCTAAGAGGAAGGTGATGGCAGGGCTGGTTTCCTCTGAGGCCTCCTTCCTGGGCTTGTAGATGGCCACCCTATTCCTGCGCTTCACACGGTGCCCTGGCATCTCTCTGTGCACCTTAATCACCTCTTCTTATAAGTACATCAGTCAGATTGGCTTAGGAACCACCCTATGGCCTCCTTTGAACTTAATATGTCTTTAAAGGTTCTATGTCCTAGTACAGTCACACCAGGAAAGTTAGGGCTTCAACATAAGAATTTTGAGGGCACACAGTTCAGCCTGCAGCAAGGGTGGGCTGTTGGGTGGCCTAATTCTGCCTGATGTAACCGACCTTGCCTTGATGGGTCCATCCTGCCTCCACAGGGAGGGGTGGTTAATATGGGATAGACTTTAAAGAGATAGCTGGTCGTGAAGGACCTTAGATGTCATACTAAGGAAGTATTTTCTCCTGAAAACCAGGGGGTGGGGCGGCGGCATGACCAGATGTGTATATTTGAAAGGCCATTCTTGTGCATCCCTTGGAGAATGGCTTGAAGGAGGAAGGGAAGTGAAGAGAAGAGATGATCGTGTTAGTCCAGAGAAGAGACCGTGAGGCCTCAAGTGAGGTTGTTGCCAAGGGAATGAAGAAGAAAAGAGAAAAGATGGCTTTCAGAAACTTTTTAAGATATTTCTTTCTCTAGTGCAGTGGCAAACAAAGTCTGAGGGGGGTATAATTCCCATGTCCAATATGCTCATCAGAGAACAGACTCTATGTTGCATGAGTCATCTTTGTTATATCAAAATACTTCCCCAGATGCAATTTTGAATGGGAGATCCTAATTGTAACAAATTACAAATTGAGGTGTTTTGGCAAAAATCACGGTTGGTGGTCCCAGATGTCTGCCCATTGGGATGCCCCATTATATCCCAGTGGTTCTGGAGACCCTGCCCCCATCCTCAGGGTTCCCCTCCCTCCATTCCTTCCTCCACCTGGGGCAGGCATTTAGCTGGCACACACTGGAACAGCCACCTGTAAGCTAGCTGGTGAAGACCCACTGCCCCGGGCCCACGACGTGCCCCAGCCGACAGCCTCCAGCCATCCAGCCCCTGCCACAACCCCCTAGACTTCCTGACAGTCCAGCAACCAATGGGTCAGGTCTTGGCACACAGAGGGTTCCAGGACCCTGTTCTCCAAAACCAGAGTTGACAGCTGTTGACTGATCCCTTGCCCTACCAATTATTAAATGTGTTGAATACTAGCCATTCCCAACTACAGGCATTTCTCTCACAAACACCATGCTATTTGTTTCTTCTCATGGGAATGCCTTCCTCTCCTCTGTGCCTGGCCAGTTCCTGCACATCTTTTAAGACTCCGCTCATGTCACCTTCTCCATGAGGCCTTCCCTGCTGCTCCAGGGCCGCATTCATGGTTCCCACTTGAATGGAACTCTGCTGTGGTCTTTTTGGTACTGAAGGGCATGTATCTCTTTACCTGCCTGTCTTTTCCACCAGATTGTGTGTTTCAAAAGGCAGACTGAGTCTTCGTATCATTCCCTCTCCAGTACATAGCACATAGTAGGGCCCACAGAGTTGGATTGACTGTCTCTGTGGCCTAGGAAAGGTGTTCTGGGGCCCTTCCGTTTGGCTGTTTCAGAGTGAGCACAGCTGGTTTTATACATCTACCGAGGGCTCTCCCTTCTCTGCTGCGGTCACTAAGAAATTAAAGGTCTTTATCTTCCTTGTCAAAGGTTCCCAGGAAAGTGCCTGGCACACGGAATGCCCTTAATCCATGTCTGTAAAAGGCCACATGACCTGAACTATACCGCTTTGATAAGTAGTATACAGGTATCACCCCAGCCCTGTGATGTGGGTCTAACACAATCTTTATCGCATGAGGAAACTGAGGCTCAGAGAGGTTAAGTGGCTTGTCCAAGTTCTCTGTATTATAAGTGGTAGAACTTCAAAAGCCAAGTTCTTAGTCTCTCGCTTGCGCTCCACCTGCTTCTGTCATGGAGCTGCTTTGCAGATCGCCATCCTCAGATCCTGCATGGGGGGGACTCACCTCTCCCCCTTCACGGCCTTGTGGCTGAGTGACATAGCACAGGATTGGGGCCACTGACAAAGCACAGAGTGGCCCTGTGGGCCTGGCCTCCACGTGGCCGTCTAGGCCTCTGGCCTCTGTTGCAGCTACTTCTGGGCTCTCTGGACTGTCACAGTCAGCCCACTTCGCCCTCCCTGTCCTTCACCACCTATCTTTTTCACAGCTCTGTTTCCCCTCTTGTCAACAGATCTCTCAACCAAATGTTTCCCATCATTACTGGCTATTTTTATCCCTTTATCAGAGTTATTTCCTTTGGTAAATAGCTTCCTGGCATGGGTGTGGGTGGGTGTGGGTGGGTGGGTAGCCCAGCTCAGACGCCGGCTAGTGCTGCAGGGCAGGAGGTGTAGGGCAGGTGGGCCTCTGGGAGAGGGAAATGCTGAGCCACATTGGCCAGGCCTGGCCTTTGGGGACAGCTTTCTGCTCTGCTGGCAGTGTAGCAGCAGCAGCAAGATGCTCATTCATTCCCCATTCCAATTTGTTAAAACCATTCTTTGAGAAGGCATCATGTGCCCAGGGCCTCGGAAGCAGACATTCAGTGACAGGCGCCCAAAATAGCCTCGAAATCAGCAGCATTTTGTTCTGCTCCAGGCTTTTCATGTCTGCAAGGGGAGGAAAGAAAGGATCCAGAGCATTTTCTGCGTCCAAACACACATCTTTTCTACAATAAGACAAATGACTCGTATTCCTGCTATTAAATCCAGCAGCGTCCCCTCCCCACGAGCCACCCCTTCTCAGAAGACCTCGCCAACATTTCCTTTTGTGGCTGCAAGAGAAGAAAATAGCAGCTCACCCGGTCTGCAGTGCAGCGTGCCTGTGCCTCTGCCTCTTTCAGCTCTGCCTGCGAGCTTGGCTTTTACAAGCTGGGATTTTAATGAATTAACACCGCGCATGCTGCTGCAGCTGCTATAACAGCTTTCCAAAAGATGCTTGCGAGCCAGGCCACTGGAGAGAAAGCAGCCAGTGATTTGATAGTGGGAGCCTCTGGGCTTCAGTCAGAGGTTAAGTCAGGCTTCTGCAGAACCCTGGGCTGCTCCCGGGGTGTGGCCAGCGGTCACAGCTCTTCTAGCTGGACTTGCAGGCAGAAATGACCTCGACTTCTGGAGGAGACTCCCTGATGGCCAGGAGACAGTGTGTGCCAGTGGGCATCCCACGGGGAGAGCAGGAGACCTGGACTCTGGTCCTAGCCCTGCCCTGACTCACAGAGCAGCTTTGTCCAAGCCACCATCCTCCTTAAGAGCCAGTTCCTAGGGACTAAACTCTCAGAGTGAGGTGATACCTCTCTTTTATAGAATGTGCACAATGGGAATTTAACACTTACTTGTGGACTATTTTGACCATCTAGATCAGGGGTCTGCATACTTAGGCCCGTGGGCCAAATCTGGCCATATGCATTCATTCATGTATCCCCTATGGCTGCTTTGACAATGCAATGGCAGAGCAGCGATTGGAAGGACCCCAAAGCCTAAAATATTTACTCTCTGGCTCTTTATAGGGAAAGTTTGCCAACCCCTGGTCTAGATGGTGAATACCACAAGAGCAGAAGCCATGTCTCCTCTGAGAGGTTTAGGGACACACTCAAGATTCCTCAGCTAGTAAGGGCTTAAAAATAGATATGAGTGGAAGCCTCAGCAGCCAAGACTGTCAGGGAAGTTATCAATTAACTGTGCAGAAGCAGCACTGGGATTTGGCAAAAAATAAAGCCCTCCCAAGAATAAAAGCCATATGATGCATAAGTGGGTAAGCTCAGTGCCTAGGATAATGTTTCCTAGCAACAACTCTACCCAGGCAGATCCTCCACCACTTCCTAGCCATGTGGCCTCAGAAAAGTTCTTCACCTCTCTGAACCTCTGTTGCCTCCACTCTAAAATGTATATGATAGCAAGAATTATTTTGCAGGGCTGTTGTGAAGATGATAATTTAAGTAAAAGGCTAGCACAGTGCCTGGCAAATATTGGGTGGGGGTGGGCCTCTCCAGGTCTGGCCCCCCGTCATTGGTCATACTTTTCAACTGAGCCCCCACTGGTAATGATGGCCTACCAGGGCATCCATCTGAATGTCCTTTCCCAAGACACTTGACATGACTAGACAGAGAAGTAGTTAGGGCCCTGGGTTCATGAGTGGGAACCGAATGTAGAGACTGAAGGATTTTAGGGTCATTAGACCTGAGTTCAAACCTTGGCCTTGCTACTCACGAGCCATGTAACCCTGAGCCCACTGGCAGACTCTCCAAGCCTCAGCTTACTTATCTGGAAAGTAGAAATAGACCTTCCCTTGCAGGAAACTAATAAAGATTAAATGCAATAATGTGTGCTACATATTTAGAACAAGACCTGGCACTCAGGAATAGTAAACAGTAGTTGTTCAGTTGTTGCCCCCTCTCAGAGGGCCTGTTTTAGGTAGATTCCAGCTTTTCACTGAGTTCTCATAGGAATGGTTAGCTTTGGCTGTCTCTAGGCCCCTCGTGGACCATACCTTGGGGGTGAGGGGCTCTGAAAAGTCCTATATTCTGTCTCACTGACATGGAAAGTTCTATAAAATCCAGGCTGCAGCACACCAAAGCAGCCGCTACACTGTTTCATGGGGACTGAACAGTGACTTTGAAAATGTGTGTTTTCCTGGATAAAACCTCTAATTGGACAGTTGTAGGTCTTCTGGCTTTATGTAGACTTTATGACTTTGAAAGCTCTTAAGCTGGGGCAAGGGAAAATTTGTGAATGGGATTTCTTTATTTCTGTAGCACTCTGACTCATGCTGTTGACCCAGTTGGGGGCTGGGCTCCCATTACTTGCTAATTTCTCTTTGCCAGGTGGTCTTAATTCTGCCTGCTCCCTCAGTGAGCCACAGCCAGTGGGTACTGAGACCTGGGAAAGGGTTTCCGGCTGCTTAAAAAGTTGTCCTGGACCCAGATTGATTTTCCAGGCAAAGAAATATAGTTCCTGGGAATTTCTTGGGAAAGCTTTACAGTTCTCTCTTAAATTTTGGAAGCATGTTTAACCAGGGTTTTAAGTCCCTCTCATAGAAAAACCTCATAGTGTGCATTAAAGGCACCAATCTTAGAGGAAGGAAAGATTCCTGGCTGATGAGCATTTCCTTTGGGTACCCACATCCAAGAGCTCTTTTGAAGGTAAGCAGTGGAGCTATAAAAATGTGTCTGGTCCAGTGTAGCAGTGAGACTGACTTCACTTAAAAATTGTGTTAGTTAGGGTAATGTAAGCTTCTTCAACCGAAGTATTCAAAAATATATAAAGGCTCAAACACAACAGAAATTTATTTCTCATACCAATAATAGTTTAAAGTTGCCATTTCTGGTGACAGTGGGTGGTTCTCCTCCATCCAGTGATTTAAGATAACTACATCTAGCCAATGGCAGGTGGAAAAGAATGTGGAGAAGGCTCACCTGCTTCAAGAAAGCCTTGGCCCAGAAGGGACTCTCATCACTTCCTACATTCCATCAGTAAGGTCACATTGACATACCTAGATGCAAGGGGGACTGAGAACTATAGCTGCTTGCTGAGACTCCTTCGCAGGGACAACCTTATACTGTGAAAGAGAGAATGTGAATTTTAGTGGACAATTAGCAATCTTTGCTATAAAAAGGGAAAGCAACAAAATTACATTTGTTGACCAGTACCTGGTCAACAGTGAGGACTGTCATTAACTTAGTCTGTGAATCCCCAGGCCTTAGAGCAGTGCCAAGCATACAGTAGGTGCTCAGTAAATGTTTGTGAAAGGAAATGAGTAAATGAATAAATGTCCTACCAGTTCTATTCCTTTGTTCCCTGGCTTGGGCCCTCTACTAGAAAGGCCAGATTCCTGGTCAACCACTGTAGGCCATGTTGAGGGAATATCTGTTGACCCCAGAGTTCAAGGGTTGGCCAAATGTTCTCCCCAAAAGAATCCAGATACTTTGAGTTACTTATTCAATTTAAAAACTGCTTTTCTTGAAAAGAGTAAAATTTGTGTAAATTTAGGCCTATCCAAAACAATCTAGTGTATGGATGTTGTGTCCCCAAATCTGTAGTATTTCTGACTGGGCAAAGCACTAGAGATTGAGGTTGGAAGGCCTAGATAAGGCAGTGATCCCAGCCAGGAACGAAATGGAACGTGACAGAGTGGTAGACCAGTCGGAAGAGGGTATGCTGGAAAATTCTCTTGGCCATCAAGAAAGCTAAGGGCTGGGGACTGGTCAGCTGCTACAGCTACTTCTGAGAGAGAGAAATGGAGGCAGAGCATTGAGTGAGGTACAGTTTGGTCTCTGAAAATGACTTGCTGGCTGCTGAGCTTGATCACCTTTGCTGGGGAGGGTGGGAGGTATGAGCCACATTTTACCCCCAGTCCTCAAATCACATATTGAAGTCCTAACTCTCAGTATATCAGAATGTGATCACGTTTGGAGGCGGGGGTCTATGAAGAGATAATTAAGTCAAAATGAAGTCATTGCAGTGGGCCCTAATCTAATATGACTGGCATCCTCATGAGAAGAAGAGATTAAGACAAAGACACACACACAGAGCAAAGAACATGTGAAGACACAGGGAATGGAGCAGACAGCCAAGGAGAGAGGCTTCTGAAGAAACTAACCCTATAGATTAGTCACGGGGTTGAAAGTACAGCATGGAGAATATAGTCAATGGTTCTGTAACATCTTTCTGTGGTGACAAATGGTAACTGCACTAATGTGGGTGAGGATTTAATAATGCGTGTAACTGTTAAATCACTGTGTTGTCTACCTGAAACCATTATAATATTGCATACCAACGATACCTCAATAAAAAATATATAAATATAAAAATAAATAAATAAAAATAAACCCTGCTGTCACCTTTTCTTGGATTTCCAGCCTCCAGAATTGTTAAAAAAATGTTTCTGTTGTTGAAGGCTCCCAGTGTGTGGTGCTTTGTTCTATCAGATGCAGCAAACTAACACAAGGGGGAAATGAAGTCTGCTGTTCTTGCCATGTTTCTCTCCAGGGCTTGAGCCGTGAGGCAGTTGCATGAACTCTATGGGCACTGGGAAAAGGGCTGGTGGCTCTCTGGGGCTCTAGGATGCTCTGGAACCTAGAGCTCTGCAGGCCCCCCGGACACCATCCAGCCCATGCAGTGTCCACATGACTCACCACCACCTGGTCCCTCATCTGTGCCTCCCTCTACTGGATGCTGGGGCTCCAAAGACACATGGGTCCTGGGCGCCAACCCAGATGGGATCAGTCTGGTGGGAGACAGGGATCCTAAGATGACATTGATTACAAAATACTTTATCAACTCAACACAGTGTTTTGGGGGGTAAGAAACACTCCCATATTAATGAGAAGCATGGATTGTCAGAACTATCCTAATTTTAATAAAGTAGAAATGAGACCACCTGCATGTCTTTGAATCAAGGAAGAAGTGTCAGTCAGTGGTTAGGGTACCAGGCGGTATGTGCTGTGACAGGAAGTGTACAGGGGAGGGTGTGATTGATTCTGCCTTGGAAGGGGGTGAGGACCCTAAAGAGGGGACATCTGGGGAGGATCTTTAAAAAAGCTGACTTGTATAAAGTAGTAATGAAAATGACACAATAATAATAATGAGAGCTAATGTTGATTAAGTACTCACTGAGGCGCTGATCTAAACTCTTTACTAATAGTTCATCTAAAACAGAGGTTCACAGGAATTTTCAAAATATCATAGAGAGATCCTTTGTACCCTTCACCTAGTTTTCTCCAATGGTTTCATCCATCTTACATAATTACAGTACAGTATCAAAACTAGGAAACGGAAATTGGTATGATGATGTGTGACTATAGTTCTGTGTCATTTTATCACCTGTGCATATTTGTGTAACCACCACCACCATCATGACACAGATCTATTCTTTCTCCACGAAGAACTCCCTTATGCCATCCCTTTACAGTAACCCCTGCCTTTCTCCCTTCTCCATCCTTAATTCCAAGCAATCATTTGTATGTTTTCCACCTGCATAATTTTGTCATTTCAAAAATGTTACCTAAATGAAAATGACACAGTTTGTGTGACCTTGTAAGGGTGGAATTTTCACTCAGCATAATCCATCAAAGTTGTTGTGTGCATCAACGTTCATTCCTTCATTGATGCTCTGTAATAGTCCATGGGGTGGATGTGCTATGGTTTAACTGTTGGAGACATCTGGGTTGTTTCCAGTTTGGGGCTATTACAAATAAAGCTGCTATAAACATTCATGTAAAGGTTTTATGAGAACATCAGCCTTCATTTCTCTGGGATAAATGCTCAGGGGTGCAATTGTTTTTAAGAAAGAGAAAACTCCCAGAGTGGCTGTATTATTTTACATTCCCACCTGCAGTGATTCAATTTTCCCACATCTCTGCCAGCATTTGGTTTTATCACCATTTTTTATTTTAGCTCTTCTAGTAGTTGTGTAGTGACATCTCATCATGGTCTTATTTTGAATTTCTCCATCAGCCAGTGATACTGAATATCTTCTTACAAGCTTATTTGCCATCTGTATATCCTCTTTGGTAAAGTGGCTCTTCATGTCAATTGCTCATTTTCTAATTGTATTGTTTGTTTATTTTTAATGTGGAATTTTTAGAGTACTTTATACATGCCAGATATGAGTTCTTTGTCAGATAATGTGGTTTGCACAGTTAGCTCATTTAGTCCTCATAACAACCTCTGTGGCTAAAATTACCCAATTTACTAGATGAGGAAGTTAAGACACTGAGAGGTTAGCACTATGCGTGGCACACAGCAGATGTGCAATGAACAGTCACAGCTTTATGCAGGTGGAGCTCAGACCAAAGGCATATCCAACTCCAGGTAATTTGGTGGATAGAGTAGGGCTGCTGGAGATAAGGACGGGAAGATGAAAGCTGAAGCCAGCAGTGAGTAGAGGGATTTAATATGAGGTCATCAGCCCCATTTAATAGACTGAGAAGTTGAGGCTCAAGCTTTAGAACAGACTTCTATCTGTCTGGAAGCCCCAGTAAGCCTGCTGAAATTGTTCCTTCTTTTCATCTGTGTCCTACCTCCCTCTCTCCTGTATTGCAGATTTGATGAACAGCTGGCCAGTTACTACTGCAGTGTTTTTGTTTTTGTTTTAAGGAAAGGCTTTTCTCCCCTGCCTGCCCTTTCCAGAGTGCTGGGAGGCAGCCTGCTGTCATGGGAAGCACAGGGACTGGAGGTGGAATGCCACGTGCTGGTCCCAGCCGGATAGTGTGGGAATAGGGCTTTACTTCCCTGAATTTTCTATTTCCACATCTGTAAAATGGGAGCAACAACAGTCACTAATTGGCAGGGTCATTGTGTGAATTTAGTCAAGAGCAGAAGTTGAGAACAAGGGCTTTGGTAACACACATGGATTCAGAATGAAGCTCTCCCACTAGGTAACCTTGAGCAAGATGCTTAACTTTTCTAAGTCCCAGTTTCCTTGTCTGGAAAATGGGAACAATCAATTCCTACCTTATAGGGTTGGGGTGAAGATTAAATGAGCTGATGCATATAAAGCATTTGCACAGATCCTGCCTCAAATGAACACGGTTCCTACAGGCTACCATTTGCTGTGCACTTACTTTGTGTCAGAATCTACTTGTCTTGAGTTCACCTAAAATAAGATTAGGCATCAAAGCAAGGATATAGTTGGAAGAAGTTTACTTGGGAGGGGATCCCAGGAAGCAGAGTGAGAGAGGAGAAGGGAGACAGGGAAGGGAGCCTGCTTCTGTGGGCAACTGGGGCTCAGTTCCACTGGGCACCCTCTAGGAGCCTGTGGGGGACACGCTCAGAACCATTGCCCTGGAGGGTGAGGAGGCTGCAGTGTTTATCCAACATCCCCCAGTCCTCATTAGCTGGGGTCACTCCTGGGGCACTAGTGCTACCACACTTTCTACCTGCCCTGTGCCTGGGCTAAGCATACTCCTGAGGCCAAAGAGCACCCCTGAGGAAGAGAGACTCAGGAAGCCATTGGCAGGAACAGCAAAGCTGAACTATCTCCAAGGGGACATGGGTGGGTGCTGGCAACTTCTGCTGTACTGCTTTAAGTACTTAAAATATAAACACATTCAATCCTTACAACTCTATGAAATGGGTACAATTTCTATCCCCATCACAACCCAGCCTGCAAACACCCAGACACACACATTAAAGAAAAGAAACTTCCACGGAACAATACTAATCCTTGCTTTGTGCAGTGTACTCTGAAATTTTCTGTTTTGTTTTTTTTTATGATGTTATTTAAAAAATGCTATTTGTCACCCGCTAAACTGTTTTCATAACCCAGTAATGGCTGTGATCCACAGTTTTGGAAAAGATGTGCCCTAACGTTCTGTTTAATAGGACAGTGTTGATGATGGTGGTGATGTCATAGGGCTGGCATTGGGCCTGGTGCCCAGAAGGTGCCCAGAGAATGTTGGTTTCCTTGCTTGCCCTTCTTGGCAAACCAGACCCCGCAAGCAGCTGCCTCCCAGGCTTGCAGACAGAGGCCTGGGCTGGCCCCAGCAAGTCTCCTGCTCTGACCCAGACTTGCCCCAGTGGGGTCTGCGCAGCCTCCTCCCTGGGGATGGGCACCATCTTTGGCCGTGACCTTCAATTCACCAGCTCCCGAGAAGTGGGCTCCTCCTTGCAAGGCAAGGCTATGTCCTGTCCCCACGACGCTGTTGCTTCCTTCCCCTGAGTCTTTCTGAGTGAGGATTGTTCCCCTAATCAGGATGGAGACGCAGCTCATTACAAGCTGGTGAGGCAATGGCTCTGTGCTCCAGGCCCGAGACAGGCTGTCTGGGAGTTTGGCCAGCCTCTCGCTGCCCCGGACACCGGGGCAGTGGCTGGGTTTGTTTGCCCCCTTCTCAAGGGACACAAGCCCACAGACATTCTGCTGAGACTTCCATGGCTTCCACTATTGCAAAAACTGCCACTCTCAGACAATGAGTTTCAGCCAACACTCAGAATGGCTTCCAAGAGCATCTGTATGGCATTGATAATAGTCCCTGGCACCTACTGCATGTTGAGCATGCATTAAGCATGGGCTGCATGCTTTATATGCAATGTGTTGCAGAGTTGTTACAGCAAACTCTTTAGATAGTCACAATTATCCCCACTCTACAGATGCAGAAACTGAGGCATGGAATGTTTCAGTAACTTGACCAGCTCATCAGGCAGGTAGTAAGTGACCACACATCCCCCGTTTGCTATACTCACCGATTCCACACCTGCCTTACATTGCTTCGTTGCCTGTGAGAATGTGACCCTAAGTTTTCTCTTCCTCCTGTGTTCCAATCCTGGCTTCAGTCAGTGAGGTGGCCAGGTGGGTTCCCACAGGTGACCTCACCTCTCTGAGCCAAGGCACCCTCATCTCTAAAGCAGTTCCTAGTGGCACCTCCTTTCTAAAGCTGTTAGAAGGACTACATGAAAGAATGCATGTAAATGTATCTCCTGAAGCTCCTGACACATTAGAGGTGCTCAATAAATCTATTTATAAAAGAGCCAATTCAGCTCTTTTCCCACTGACTTGACATTACCCCACAGGCATGATGTCACCATCCTGAGGGAGATGGCAGCCGCTCTAGAAACCTCCATGTGCTCCTAGGCTTTTCACACTTGTGCCTTGTCTTGTCCTGCTGCCTGGCCACACGCACTTCCCTGGGGCAGAAATCTCTAACATGACTAATATCTCTTGGAGAACTATGAAGAAGCCATTTATTTCCTCCAAAAAAGACCCTTACACCCAGGATGAGGGGAATAGTCGAGTGGCGGCTGCAGAGTCTGGTGCTGAAATCCTTGCTAGCTGCAGTTTAATTACTGCCTGCAGTATAGGTTTTTAATAACAGTAAGTCCCAATTAGTTGCTTGTTACTTAGGAAATAATTACTGATAGTGGCCCTTTGTCTTTGTTTTAATTCCAGCTCCATTTCTAAGCTGTGTGAGTCTAAATGAAAAAGTTGGGGTTCTGGGGTATGTGAGGAATATTGCACAGACTTGTGGGTTTAGCTGGGGTGCTTGTGTCTGTCTGGGATTAGTGGAGGAGTGGCAATGGCCATTTCTCACCGCTGAGGACACCTCTGCACAGGAAAGCACAGGCTGTTATCTTGGGTGAAGGATGGAGATGGAGTTCTGCTATCCAGGGCAGATGGGTCTGAGACGTGCCACAGGTAGACCACAGAGCTGCTGGCTTCCAGTTGTGAACTGCGCCTGTGACATGCTCCTCTGCTGCCCCAGGGGGCCAGGCCCCAGCCACTAACCATGGCGGCGGCAGGCACAGGCAGATGGCAGAGCTGTTTTCCAGTGTGAGGCGAGAGTGTGCTGTTTCCTCTTCGAGGATGAGCCCCAGTCTCAGCCACACTTCGAATCCACAGTCTAACGGGGCCTTTCTACCAGACTGAAGAGAGCTCCGGAATGCCAGGGGCACCTCAGAGTTCTCAAGGCACTTGTGGCGCACGCAGCCATCAGCCGCCAGGGCTCCATCTGAGCCATGCACAGGTAAGGCCATCTACAGCTTTGTTCCATGCATGACAGCCCCCTAGCTTTGCAGAATTCTTATTTGGTCTGAACTGCTTGTGTGCTGCTTTGCCTTTTTATCTTTTATTCTATTGCACCTGTGAGGATATTGTAGCTCCAAGGAGCCATTGTCTGTTGAAGCTGTGTAGTAATTAGAGCTAATGTATATTGGGTACTTATTATATGCCAGACACTTTTCTAGGTGTGTTAGATGTATTTACTCATTTAATACTCACAGACAACTCTCTGTGATCTGCCCCAGTTTGCATATGGGGAAACCAAGGAATGCAGAAAGGCTAAGTAATTTGCTGAAAGTCACCCAGCCCCCTTCAGTGGTATAGCTGGAGGACTCCTGCCCAGGCAGTCTGGCTCCACAGCCAAGCTTTGGATCACTAGGTAGTCCTGCCTGTGATTAAAAGAAATCAAACCTTAAGGGAACTGGGTGAATTGCAATATAAATACCCACCCTGATTTGTCTTTGGTCAGTTCTGAATAATATCTTCTTTCATGCCCAGGTTTTTTTTTTTCCTTTTCCTTTTTAAAATTCTTGTGTTGATTTTTCATTCCATCTCAGTTCTCTGAAAGCTTCTTCCTGTGTGGACCCCCCAGGGTGGCTCCAGCCAGATGCCTTCATGTCTGTGTAGCTTCAGGGAGGAACGAGATGGGCAGGAACCTTTGGGAGCTGGCCCGGGGGCTGTGCCTCCAGCTGCCCTCATTTTGAGGTGACAAAGCCCTCTTCCAGCTCCTGGCCCTTTTGGGGTGTCCTGTCTTTCTTCCTTCATCACCAATTTGCCAAGGGAAGAAGTCACACTGCTAAACCACTAATTGGCTTTTTCCCACCATGTTCTTCAGTCTCTTTCCCCCTGAGGATCCTTTCCAATGAAACTGCAAACTGTTTGGCTAGAGGAACCTGCTGAAAATTCATCCTTTCTCGTGTTTTCATTCTTGCCTCCTGTTCAGTTAGGAACTCTGTTCACTGGCCCAATGCACAATGCTGTTTCATTGTTAATAATCTGGGCTCTTCTGGGTTTGGAAGTTCGTTTGGAAAACTGTGTCCACCAGGCAGAAATGTTCCACTTCATCCTGGACACAAGGGGTCCTTTGAAAGTGAAAAAGGTTTGGGATCAAGAAAGTGAGCTAACAAGTATGGCCTTTGGGGAGAAGAGTGTGGGTGGGTGGGAGGAAATGACAACTGCCTCATAAACCTGTACCTCAGTTTACTTAGACAAGAGGGCTTATTTGTGTTTATTCTATGCTCATGTCCCAGAGTTTCAAGAAATAGCCCTGTAATCTACTCCAGAGATATGGGGGCACTTGTCAAAATCCCTTGATGGCCAATGTTTCTGAAGTGCCAGGTGAAATGTGGGCTGAGACACTATTCTGTGGGAGAAATAATGTAAGGAAGACCTGGCCCATTTCCCCAGCTTCTGGGACTGTCCCCTACTGTTTGAGGGCTTACGTATGTCTCTCCTCTCTCCAGCTTTTTCCCTAGGAGTCTCTGTTCAGAAAAATCCCAGGCTTCCATGGGTAATATCTCTTCTTTTCTTCTCTCTCCCAAGTGATCTGCATTCCTGTCTTAGTCTATCTAGGTCCTCCACACCAGACCCTGAGGGAAGTCTTGAGATCCAAGTCTTTATTTGGGAAGTGATTCCTGGAAGCATTAAGAGGGAGCAGGCATGGCTGAGAATGGAGGAAGCCAATGAAAATGTGCTCATGGGAGATAACTCTGGTGGGGGGCTGGGGCTCAGTCTCATGGAGGCCCTTCTGAGGGACTGTGTGGACACCCCTGATGGGGTGTTTATCCTCATGCCTTACTGGATGAGGGGTGCTCCTGGGCTGTGAGCACCCCAGCACTTCTGGGCTGCTCTATTTGATACTAAGCATCAATCTCAGAGAGAGAATGTCCCCATGCAGAGGGGCACTATCCCTGTGGGTGACTCTGGGCCCACAGTAATGCCAGTGTGTCAACAGCATCTGCTGAAGCAACCAAATGCTCTAACACTGTGAGCATCAGACAATAACAAAGAATAACAAATGGTTGATATTTCCTCTAACCTCTAGTAAGTTACATATCTGTTAACCTTACTGGTCCCTAAAACCTTGGGGTAGGGCTGCTGTCATCATCCACCGTTTAGCATTGCAGCTGAGAACATGGCCTCTGGAGCCATAATAACTGGGTTCGAATCTCATCTCTGCTGCTGAGCAGCTGTGTGACTCAGACAAGTTACTTAGCCTCTTTGAGCCTCAGTTTCCACACCTTCAGTCGGGGTAACAAAATAAGGATAATCTATTTTATATTATTGTTTTGAAGGTCAAAATGGCTAATCTCAATAAAAGCACTTACAACAGTAACTGGCATACAGTAGGTGTTCAATAAGCAGTTGCCATGATCACTATTCTACAGATGAGGAGATTGAAGCTCAGGGAGGTTATCATGAGCTGAAGGTTGTGCAGCCCCCAAAAGGTGGGTGGCTGTAGGACCTTACCTCAGGCTTTCTGCAGCCACAAGCACCATTTTTCTACTATCCCACATGACTTTGTAATCATTAATATGTGAGGAGGCACTTTATAAACTGTATGGTGCTCCGCAGATGCTTCGGTTCCATGCTATTTCTTGGTCCTTGTAACAGCAGATACAATCTTGTTCTCTTAAGAGCTCCAGTCTGCTTTTTGAATTCTGCTATGTGTCATCGCCAAATAACTGGCACCGGGCACAGTGCCCGGCCGGACATCAGCTGAGTGGATGAGTTAGTAAGGGCCCCAGGACAGGCCTAACTGACACCACGCATCAGAGCTCCAACCCTGGAACTTCTGCTCCACTCAGGCCCTACTGCCCACATGCCTGAGTGCCGCCTCTCCCTCCTCCCAACTCCCACACGCCGCACAAGGAAGTCCCCTGGGCTCTGCACTCAGTGCCTTCTGCCTGTTCCAGGGATCATTGTCACCCGCACACGGCCCCTACACGTTCTCCTTCCCTTGCCTTGCTGTCCAGCCCCTGGGCTCAGAGCTGCCTTGTCTGCCCGCACCCTGGCCCCGGGTGGGCCTCATCACATGCTGCTCAGTGTTGCTCCTGTGGTGTGTGGGGGAGTGGGCTTCCTACCCTGACTGGAAGATCCTCGAGGGCAGGGCCGTGTGACATTCCTTTATTTATCTACATATCCATTGTGGTACCAGACCCTGTCCCCCGCTGAGTAATTACTTGGGAAATCAGGACACACTGAATGAGATTGGGCCATGGCTGGGCCACCTCAGCTGTCAGTGTAGAGGTGGTTTGGTTGTAACAAGAAGCAGGCTTCTCAAGGAAAAGCCAGGTAAAGGAAAAGTAGGAGTGGGGCTGGGAGCAAAGAGCAGGACCATCTCCCTTGGGAGCAGGAGAGTCATCAGGACACCTGGTCTCCTTTTTTGTCCACATCGGCCCTGCTCCTGTCCACTCGACTTCTTTCCCCTACACGATCCCATGTGGCTCAGCTCTGAGCCTAGATAACCTCCCCTAATCAGTGTTCTTTGGCCTCATTGTACAGTACCCAAAACACGTGACATTGGTCCATCCCTGGTTCAGTCAGCTTTGGCCAGGAAAGCAGGGAACTCTAGTATAAAAAGGCTGCCTCAGCCACCCCCAGGGCTGGGAGGTGAGGACAGCATCTCTACAACAGGTTTGAAGGGGGGGGGTGGTTAATTTCCTGTTGCTGCCTTGACACATTACCACAAATCTGATGGCTTGAAACAAGAAAAGCCTATTGTTTCTTAGTTCCGGAGGCCAAAGTCCA
Source organism: Manis pentadactyla (assembly GCF_030020395.1). NCBI lineage: Eukaryota > Metazoa > Chordata > Mammalia > Pholidota > Manidae > Manis > Manis pentadactyla. Next base: position 58,913,478 of record NC_080027.1, read on the forward strand.
AAATCAAGATGCTGGCAGTGCCGTACCCCTCTCCAAAGGCTCTGGGGAGGCACCTGTGCCTTGCCCCTTCCAGCTTCTGGGGGCTCCTGGCACTCCTTGGCTTGTGGCAGCACTGTTGCGATCTCAGCCGCTGTCTTTGCATGGCTTTGACTTCTGTGTCTTCTCTCCGTCTTTTGGATTTAGGGTCCACAGTAATGGGTGATGGTCCCATCTTGAGATTCTTAAGTACATCTGCAAAGACTCTTTTTCCAAATAAAGGTCATGTTCACAGGATCTACATGGGCATATTGTTTGGCAGGCCACCACGGAAGCCACTCTCGTGAGAGTCTGACAGGTGGAGAAGGGAAGGGAGGGCATATCAAGCTGAAGGAACAGCATAAGCAAAGGATCGCCTCTCAAGGATCAATGACACATTACTGCTTCAGGAGCACAGGCTTGCTGATGGCAACAGAGGCGCCTGATTAGGTGGGACCAGACCACAAAAGGCACTCTGTATGTAATGGTAGCTTGGCCCTGTGGGCAGCGAGGGGCCACTGGTAATTCCTGAGCAGTGAAGGGGTGTCATAAAATTTGTGTTATAGGCAGATCATCCTGGCCTTGGCATGGAGCTATATTATATGGGGATGGGAACAGAAGGAAGGCAGTAATTCAATAAATAGTTATAGAGCACTTAGTATGTGCTAGGCATGTTTCTAGAGACTTAGAGTATAACAATGGAGGAAAGGGACTAAGGTGTATTAGTGCTTGAAACTAAAGGTGGAAAGAAAGCAAAGAAAAAAGATTTATAATAGTCATTTGCAATAAGAGCTAAAAAGGAAAATAAAGCAAAGAAGTGGGTATAGAAGCAGTGGAAGGTTTTTCTACAGGAGCTTCAAGGAAGACCTCTCTGATGAAGTGGCATTTGAGCAAAGGGAGGAAGGGAGAGAGACATGAGGTTTCTGAGAGAACAGTGTTCTAGGCAAATGGAATGGATAATGCAAATGCCCTGAAGCAGGAGAATTCCTGGCATGTTCAAAGGAGAGCAAGGAAGAGCACATGACTGGGTGGGAGTAATCAAGGGGAAGAGAAGTAGGTGAGGGCATCAGGGGGGTAGTGGGGCCGATCAAAAACTTAGTAAGCCCCAGTAAAAACGGACTTTGTTCAGGGTGAGGTGGAGAGTGTTTGGAGGGTTTTAAGCAGAAAAACATACCCTGACTTACATGTTTTAAAAAGGATTCCTCTGCAGGCTGTGTGGTAAGAGCCTGCAACCAGGCAGGGAGAGCAGTAGGAGGCTTACCACAGTGGTTGGGACGAAAGATGATACCAGCTTGGAGCAGGGTGGGAGTGGTGGGGCTATGCGAAGTGACCCCACTCAGAGTGTACTTTAAATGTAGAGTCAATGAAGTTTGCAAGTCGATTGCCTGTAGAAGATGAGAGAAAAAGGGGAGTCAAATGGCGCCCAGGTTTGGGACCTGAGTATGTGTCGTTTACCAAGATGGGGAGCCCAGGAAGCACTGGGGTGGGTGGGGTTGACAGGCTGCTGATATGCTAGTTGTCAGAGGTTTGGGACATACTAAGTTATTGACCTTGCTTTGTGCTGAGAAATGTTCTAAACACCCCCCAGGGATTAACCCTTTGGCAGCTCACAGCAGCTCCATGAGGTGGGCACTGCGATTGCCCCATTTACAGGTGAGGAAACTAAGGGGCTGAGAAGCTCATTAACGTACCCAGGGTCTTCCGGTTAGTAAGCAGCAGAGCTGGGGTGCAGCCCAGGCAGGTTCCTGACCACACAGGACTGCCACTGACTTTTTGAGGGGCCAAGGGGAGGGGGCAGGGCAAGGGGTATTTATTTAGGAGAAAAACGCCCAGAGGAGATGCTGATAGGCCTCCCCTCAACCACTACATTCACCTAGATCTTTTGGTCTTTGGGAGAAACTCAGCCCAGCCCAGCACCACCTACGATCTTCTCCCAAGGAGCATAAAGGAGTCTCCTCTATGTTGATTTTAAATGTATTTACCATTTCCTCTTGTTCTGTTTGTAAAATGCTGTCCCGTCTTTAACTGCTTAAAAAAAAAATACAGTGCAGGAAAAAAATGACTCCGTGGACATGTTTAAATTTCCGGGCCCCAGACCATTTCTAAATATTATTTTTAAAAAAGGAAAAATAACGAAAAGCAGCTTAGGCTCTGCTTAGCTGAGAAGGCCGGTCCAACAGAGCATGTGAGGATATGGGGCGCAGCGGGGGCAGGTGCCCAGCCTCACAAAGCCTTCCTGGCAGCAGCAGCTCTGCTTCCTTGGCTTCATTTGTTTGCCTGCAAAGGATTCATTCTGGAAGCTGCCTTTTTCTATGGGCTTCTAGCAAAGCCTCTGCAAAACGGGTCATTTATTTTCTTAGCTTTCTCAGATTTCAGATTTGGAAGGCCTGGGGATGCACGGCCCCAGCATGGTGTGTTAATGTGCAGTCCCATGCAACCTGCTGCTCATCTTGGAGTCATCTGGAGAGAGGGCTGACCGATTTTTCCAAGAAATCAGGGGCCTGTGGAATCATACCAATTCAGACCAAAGCAAAAGATTAATGGGAATCAGCGAGAGGCCTGCATTCAGGACTGGTTTTGAATTCTATAATTTGGTCTATTTGAGTTCCATTTAGGTACTCATAATTACTCAGAGGCAGTTATGCAGAGATCTGTCGGGGGCCTTGCTTTATTGAAGAGGCTGGGAATCATTTGTGACTGGCTTCCTGGCAGCACAAGCCAATCTCCTTTGTTTGGCCGTCAGGGTCCTGCACAGGCTTATTTGCATCCTCTTTCAATTGTATTGGGTACTGGATACTAAGTATGATCCAGGTAACTCGCTAGATGCTTTCACATTTATTGCATTTTTTCTTCTTCACCCTAATCCTGAGGCCTAATATTACACTGCTCACTTATAGAAGGGGAAACTCAGGCTCAGAGAGGCCGGGGCGTTCCGGTGTCACAGCTGACCAAGTCCGAGCCCCGGCTCTGTGACCCCACCACGCCCTTTCGCTATTCTCACCTTTCTCTCCCTCATCTGCCTTCCCACCTCCCCTCCCAGCTGCTTCAGCTAAGCTCTGCGCGGTCTTTGCGTCTGGTGCTGCTCCAATCAGCTGCTTGGTGTTAGTCAAATCCAAATCTTTAAGCCCGGTTCTTGTCCCAGTTCATTCTCCCGAAGAACACAAGGGCCTCCCAATGACCTCAGCCAAGAGATATGGCACCCAAAACATCACAGAAGTTGAGCAAAAGTCTCTGGCAATTCCCTACTCTTGTTTCTGTATTGTCGTTTATTTTGACACTTTCTCAGGCTAACTGCAATCCCAAAGGTGGGCCAGCAGCATGGCCTTACCTGAGGTCTTGATAAAAATGCAGAGTCTCAGGCCTTCCCCCAGGGCCCTTGAATCAGAATCTGCATTTTAACAAGACCCCATGTGATGTAGCGCGTGCATGTTGAAACTGGAGGGGTGCTGCTCTAGCTGGCCAACCCCCTTCACACCCGTGGGCCAGGTCCCAGGCCAGGGAAGGGAGCGAGGAGTTTGTGCACAGCTGCTTCTTCACTGGTTAGAGGCCCTCTCTTGGTGTGCGCTCCTCAAGGCCTGGTGAAGGCACGGCGGAGAATGATTTCCACCACATAGTAGGTGGCCCAGCTTCCAGTTGGCCCTTCAGCTTCTGCTCAGATAGGCCCCTGGGGATGAGTATGACCTCCAGTCCTTCTTTACGAAACCTCCCCACTGTCTGCCTTTGGCCCAGAGCAGAGACAGGATGATTCATTCTTAGATTTCCCTGTCCCCACTCAGCTAGGTTTGGGGCCCAGCTCTGCTGACTGTGCCATCAGGAGCACTGGGCAGGCCAGCCCCACCTTTGAGCAAAAGAGGGGCTGCCTTTCTAAGCAGAACTGGGACAGCTGTCGTTTGGGACTGCAGTTAAATGCACTTCTGGCTGCTGCTTGACCAAATCCTGCAGGCTTCCTGCCCCATCACTGGATTGTGCTTCTTGCCCCAAAGCGAGGAGTAAACAGGTGCTTCTCCTTGCAGGCTGACTCCCCACTCACAGCTCAGCTCTTTCCCTTAGCAGCCTCAGAGCCTCTAGTGAATGAGTAGGGCTAGGCTGAGGACACTATTGAGGGGTGAGAAAGAAAACTGGTCCATTGAGCAGGATGCAAGACAGGAGCTCAGATTTTAGGCTTCTTAATCATAGTGTGGAAAGGGAAGCAAGGAGAAAAATAGTTCATGCCTTTTGGAAGCCTTTCAGCAGAGATTCCTCTAACAATATAACTGACCACAGGACCCCAGTCTTATTTCTTTACAATCCTCCATTTTTATGTTAGATCAGCAGACTAAGTGCAAGAGCTACCGTGTGCTGAGAGCTACTTCTCTCCAGGGATGGTACTATGCACATAGATGCATTATCTCATTCTGTACCCAGAACCATCCTATTCTCCCATTTCACGGATGAGAAAGGAACAGTAACAAACCCAGGGGCCACAACTAGTACTCAAATCCAGCTTTCTGCACCTTTCTGTATCACCATGTTCTACTACATTCCAACAGAGCAAATGGGCTATTTTAGGACCTTTCAGGGCTCCATTTATCAAATAAAAGGCATGGGGTCCTTCCAGTAGAATTCATGTTGCAGCTGTAGAAATGTATGTGCACCTGGAAGTGGTGAGGTGCCACTGTGACTGCGGCCTCTCCTGGGCCTCCATTCCCATCTCAGTTGCTCCATGCTCTCGCTTGCACAATTCCTAGAATGCCAGCCGGACCAGCAGATGTCACTGTGGAAAGAGCTCAAGGAAAGCAAAGCCAGCTCTTACAGTGCTTGCTAGTGCGTGAGCACAATGATGGCCTGGACGTTTTCAGAAGCAGGCGTGTGCTGGCCAAGTCTCCTTAGGCCTGCAAGCTTGAATCCACACAAGGGTTCAGTTGAGAACAGAGTCTCCATTTATTTTGAGGGAATCTGTCCTATGTAACTGTGATCTGGGGGAGAAAAGATATCCATATGCCATGTGGGCCAGTCCCATCAACACACATGCTGACACACACACACACACACACACACACAAGCATACTCACTCCCACAAAATCTGGTTGTACCAGACACTAGGAAATATAAACTGTCCTAGGAGAAACAAGGTTTCTTTCTTTTTCTTCTGAAGCCAGCTGTATTAATTTCGTATTGCTACTATAACAAATTACCACTAACTTTGTGGCTTAAAACAGCACAATTTCTGGAGATCAGAGGCTAGAATCTAGGTGTCAGGAGGATTTCTGGAGGCTGTAAGGGACACTCTGTCTCCTTGTCTTTTCCAGTTTCCAGAGGTTTCCCACATTTCACTTCTCGTGGCCCCAGCCGGCAATATTCCCATCAGGGCCACCTTCGTTTTTCTTGTCACATTTCCTTCTCTTACTCTTCTGCCCCTCTCTTCCATATTTACAGGCCCTTGTGATTGCATTGAGTCCACCTGCATAATCCAGGATACTCTCCCTGTTTTAAGATCCTTGACTTAATTGTATCTGCAAAATTACTTTTATCATGTAAAGTAACATATTCATAGTTTTAGGGAATTGGCCAGTGACAGCTTTAGAGGGCTATTATTCTGCCTACCACACCAGCATAGGCCTGTGTAAAAGCAGATAACACATGAGACTTAACAATTAATTAAAGAGCTGCAGAGAGATTTCAGGGATAATTAATGCAGAGATGCATTAATTAAAAGGCATATTTTAGGCATTTACATTACTATCAAAAGGACAGTAACCAATTCCAGACACAAAAACTGGAACAAAAGTTGAAGTTGAAAGTCAACAAAAGAGAAAGGAGGGGAGGGAGAAGAAGAGAATGCAAAATACACCAAGACCAAGTGGTTAGAACCACAAGCTAAAGAAGACTTGCAATGGAGGGAGTAGGGAGAGCAGGCAGAGCTGTCTGAAGGGAGGACGCAGGGAAGAAAAGGTGTTACAAGTGGAGGGAACAGCATGGGCAAAGGCCTAAAGGTAAGGCAAAGCCACAGACAGCTCCCTCCTCCTGCGAGGTAGCTGGTGGTTTGCAGGCTGGTCTTTCTTGGTAGACACTGAGCTCTTTGAGAGCAGGGACTGGGTCTTCACTTCTGTGTACCCCCAAGGGCTCAGCAGAGGATCTGACCCCTGCAAGCCTCGTTGGCCTTAATTAGGGAGGTTGTTACCATTCATTATCTAGGATGACATGAACAATTGATTCTTGGCCATGTGAGCCTCTGTGTTCTCAAAGACTTCATTCCCACTCCACCCTAAAACCCCAGAGGAAGGGGGACGTGCTGCTCAAGCTGTCCACCTGGGATCTAGCACAGATTTAAACGTTCGAGCCTCTGTAACAGAGGTCTTCAAAACATGGCTAGTAGCACAGCCTTCTTCCACTGATGGTTAGGCAGACCCCCAAATGATAAAGCAAATGAAAGCAGGACAGCTCTGGCGGGATGGGTGGGGGAATACAGCAAGGCGCTGGATCCTGCTGGTCCTGCTGACTGCTCCTCGCCATCCAGCCCCAGCCCCTGGTGGCCTGTAAGGCACCTGCCAGAAACTGCTTGGCTGGTCAGAACAGATGAAACGCTTGGACCTGGAGTAGTCTTGTCTTTCTTTTGGCACCACACCAATCTCTTTTTAATTAATTAACTTTATTCTTTAGAGCAATTTTATGTTCACAGCAAAATGAGGTGTCCCTAGACCCCGGTGTCACCCCACTCCCATACACACAATCTTCCCTGCTGTTAACATCCTGTGCCAGAGTGGTGCATTTGTTACAACTGGTAAACCTACACCGACACAACGTGGTCACCTAAAGTCCACAGTGTCCACCAGGATTCCCTCTTTGCTGCCCACTGTCTCTCCATCCCATCAGCATGGTGGGTGCGTGTCTGGAGCAGGGGCCACAGTCGCCAGCTCTGTGGGCCAGTGGCAGAGGCCCTGCTGAGCGGAGGGGCCTGCCCTGCAGCTGACGCTTTCCCGTTCTCAGAGCCTCTGTCTGGCATTTCCCCGAGCACCTTCTCTACAGTGGCTGGCTGAGCCCTCCAGGTCACAGTGAGGATTAGGACTTCCCCCAGTCCCTATGTGCCCTCTGTTTCCTGGAACTTTCCCTTTAAAGGCCCCTCTGACCATTATACAATTTTCATTTTTAATATCCAATGTGATCTGCTCCTTTGTGACTTCTGGACCACCTCCTGTCCCATTCCTTCATGCTCAAAATAACATCCAAAAGAGACACTATGATGGAGCCACCAGATGGCTGTGTGCCCCAAAGTGAGAAAAGTTCAGAATGGGCCATTTATATTCCTTGCCTGAGAAGCTGGGTTGGCTAGTGCCCACTTGACTGTTCTGGCTGACTTCCCCTGACAATAAATGTATACTATACACACACACACACACCCACACACACACGGAGCACACACTTTTGAGCACCTAAATGAATTTACTTTCATATTCAAACTCCAGTTGAGAAAACAAGTAACTTCTCTTTGTCTCTCTTTCCTCATCTGTAAAATGAGTATAACAATTGTACCTCCTCAGGTAGTTGTTGTGAAAGCCAAATAAGATAATATGTGTAAAGTGCTTAGGGTAGTGCCTGGTGCTGAATGAATGAGTATTCAATAAACCTTTGTTGTTGTTTTGCACTTACTGTTATTACAAATGCATTTCATACGTATTATAGAAAATATTCCTGAGACAAACAGGGCCATAATAAATAAGCTCTCAAAGGGGCAGCGTCGAAGGTGGCTGTGGAAGGATTCCTGTCCTTATTTCTTGTGGTATTGTGTGTTCAATCCTAACACCTTTTGTGTGTTGAATGCCTGTGATGTGTGAGGTACTGTGCTTCAAATATGATTTCACTGAGTCTTAGCAAAGCAACCCTGAGGGAAGCCTTGCTTTTTGTTTTTGTTTTCCCTTCAGGAAACAAGCCATAAGCCCATCTGTTGTGGGCTCCAGCTGCCTCTGTATCAGCCACTGGGGGTCCCTGCCCTCCACACAGCCCCTACCCCAGCCCTGTCAGCAGAGCGCTTGTCTCTCCCCTGCCTTGTTCTCTGGCTGTTTGTTTTCATGATCCCCACTTTATCTGACAGCCCACACACAGCTGCACAGCTCAGGGGCAGCTCTCCAGGCTGCAAAATTTTTATAAGCAGCACATAGTGGAAACATTGGCAGGTTTTTCTCTTCCTATTTTCCAAAATACAGCCCTGAGCACTGCGTGTGTCCACATGCAGGCCTACGTTTCCCTGCTGGTGTCCAGAAGCGCAGGACACATGGTGTCTGGGCATTTATGTGTGTGTATTTTAGTGTGGGCACACCTCTCTTGATCAGTATTCAAAGATAACCAGTTCTGCCTTTGGGGGAGAGTGGGTGGGTGTGCATGTGCCTCTGCGAGTGGTATTGGGGATCTCTGGGCCAGCCTGCCTTTCCTAAGCAGTGTCCACAGGCTCTCTCTTGCCTGTGCGTGTGTGTTTCTGAGCCTGGGTCCATGCCCGTCTCTCTCCCAAGGGTGTCCAGAGACACGTGTAAACTATCCCTCACTTCTGTTGTTGAGACTCTCCTAGGACACTTTGGCCCAGTGGAGCACGGAGAGTTGGGAGAGGGAATGTTTAGTCTGGAAGGCAGGCAGGCAGGCGGCCGGAGACTCCCCGTGGAGTACCCAGGCAGTGAGCTGGGCCCCGGGGCTGCGCTGCGTGTCCAGGAGGGTGGGGAGGACAGGCTGCCTCAACATGCCTGCATCCAAGGTGCAGAATGCCACTGCTTGGGCAGCGCTGGGCTCAGGACGGCTGCTCGGGCATGAGTGCTGAGCCGGCCGTCCGCCAACCCCAGCCCCACGGAGACGAGCTCCTCATTTTTCTTGTTTTCCTTCTCCTGCTTCTTTTCAGTGCTTGGAAGAATAGAGTTTTGTGCTGAATTGAAGCTGGGTTAGCATAGGCCTGTAGGAAACACGAAGATTTGGTGTCAGACAGATTTAAGATGGAATCCTGGCTCTGTCATACACGAATCGTGTCATGCTGAGACAGGGACAGTGGCTAAGCGGCTGAGCCTCAGACTCATCTGTAGAACAGGTATAATAACATGGCATCGCAGCCCCGTTCAGGAGCCTGAACGATAAAGTCTGTGTAAAGCCCCTAGGAAATTCTTGGTCACCTTTTGTTTCCCTTTTCTCTGTGGAATTCTCCAGGTAACAGCTTTAGGAGTGGACCAGCAGGGTAATGCCATGAACTTTTAGGAAAAGAGCTTTTCATTTTTGATGATCTGTTTGAGGGACAGAGAAGAGGGCCCAATTTTGCAAATGGTTTCCTTTAGCTTGTTATAACTTGAGTTTTGAGCTCCTGTCCTCAATTTTAGTGGGTGTTAAGAGGACATTTTTGGAGGATGGTAGCAGCTGGAGAAGGGGCAGGATTGAATTTTTGCAGAAAACATGTACCTGCCTTCCGACAGTTGCAAGGTTTGTGAGCCTGTGACTAGCCCCTCGGGGAACATCAAACTCATGTGCTGGTAATGCAGACATGACAGGCTGCCTGCTGCTTTACTTTACAGAACTCAGACACTGCTAGGCACTATTCTAGACAGTGGGGAATCCACATTAAACAAGACAGACACAGCCTGCCCGCAACAAACTTCTACTGTGGTGGGTGAAGACACAAAATAAGCCCAGGACCCAAGAAAGTCCATATTAGCCAATTTCCAGAACAACAAGTGCTATGAAGAAGATTAAATATGGTAGTTGTGATATAGAGTGAATGGTGAGATATGGGGTGCTATTTAGGTAAGTTGGCCCTAGGAAAGGAGTCCCTAAGGAGACAGCTTGGGTCTAGACCTGCATGATAAAAGACAGCAAAACAAAGATCCGTGTTGGGGTGGAGGAGCCCCTTCTAAGGCTTTCTTCCTCAGAGCACAAATCCAAGACCTTACAGTGGCCATCAGGTCCCCATATGATTGGCTTACTCCTCTATTACTCTCCCCCAGGCAATTCATCCTATCCATATTGGCTATCTACCCCAGGGCCTTTGTGCTTGCTGTTTGTTCTTCCTGGAACACTCTCCCTGGGGATATCCACATGACTAACCCACTCCCTCCTTCAAGTCTTGCTTAAATGTCACCTTCTCAATGGGCTCTCTTACCTTATGCTATTTTTTCTTAGTCCTCGTCTTCTAATTTAGTAATTTACATATTTATTGTTTATATCTTTCTTTCCCTCTAGACAATAAGATCCATAAAGGCAGGTATTTTTGTCCAGTTTTATTCTTTGATATAAACAAGTACTAGAATGTTGCCTAGAACATAGTAAGTAATTGATAAATATTTGTTGGAATGGCTGGATCAGCCCCTGCTGGTGCAAGGCCCATCCTCCTCAGTGGGAGAAGCAATGGGTACAGTTTGAGACTCAACCATGAGCCTAGGCCTGTGCTAAGCCGTGGTGATAGAAATCTGGGGCTTAGAGAAGTGGGAGTTAGGGGTGGAATAGGAACAGAGATAAGTGGAATGAGATGGAGAATGGCCTCTTGGGATAGGGAGGAGAGAGACCCATCTCTAGCCCACATGGGGTGGCCGGAAAAGGGCAGAATGGCCCAACAACACAGCACAATACACACACCTGCCTGCATTCTTCTAAAGCAGTTGCAGGCGCCCATCTACAGAAGCACACTGATGTCCCCACCAGAGCTCCTGCGCTGCCTCTGTTCCTCACGCAGTGTGTATTCTTGGCAAGGAGTTTAACACTGTTGTGTCCCATCTCTGACCTTAGGCTAAATATTCTCTGCCTCACAGGAGTATTAGGGGGTTGAAATGTGATAATTTAAGTATTAAAAACATGGGCTTTGGAGTCAGGCCCAAGTTCAAATTCTGGTTCCACCTTTTATGAGCTGTGTGTCCTTGGGAAAGTGACTTAAGCTCTCTGATCCTGTTTCCTTAATTATAAAATGAGAATAACATCAATCTTATAGAGTTGAAATGAGACAATAAGTGGAAAACATATTGTTATATATGACATGAAAGGGCTCAGCATATTGTGTGGCACACAGTAGGCCCTCAGGAGCTAAAGGGTGTTTGAGAAAGGTGAGGCTGGCTGAGGTGTGTGGGATCCAGTCAGGAGCTGAGAGACTTACTTACCTGCTGTGCTGGGCCAGGGCTTGGAGGCCATCCTGGTGTGGGAACAGCAGGTTTTCTGTGGTGAAGTTCCCTAGCCACAGGCCACAGCAGCTGCAGCTGTGACCTGGTCAGTCCCAGCGAAGGGGAGCAATTTGTGTAGAGGCCAGTGTGCCCTGGACCCTTATCCAAAGCCTTTTCCCAAAAGGAGAGGTTGATAGAAATTATCTCCAAGGTCCTGTGCCATGGTGACAGCCTACCTGTCTCTGGAGCTTCCTAGGGGGCAGCCCAGAGCAGAAGGCAGCCTGGCAAGGGAGTGCATCCCCTCCTGGCTTCCTGTCGGTGTGCTGAGGTTGATGGCTGGACAGGAGGTGCTGGGCCTGCCTGCAGGGTGAGAGCTTGGGCTCCAGAATGAGAGGCCTGGGGTCCCAAGGCTGTGCCATCTTGGACAAGTTCCTTAACCTGAGCTCAGTTTCCTCATCTACCAAAACAAGATAATGGTAAAATCCCTAACAACCGAGGCCGTAGGGAGTCTTAAATGAGTTTATTCATGTGAAATACTCTGCTCGGGGCTGGCTCATGGCAAATACCCAATAACTGACGGCTACTTTAATCACCCTGAGGAAGATCTCCCGTGGCTGACACTCTGGAGCCAGTGCGTCTCCCTCCCACTCTGCCCCCGGGGTTTGGCTCCCTGGATGCTCCCTATCCTGGTCAGGAAGTGCCTTGCAGCCTGCCCCAGGCGGCAGGAGAGTTGGACTCATCAGGCGGAAAGGAGCCAATGGACATTATGTTCCTTCCCAGGAATGGGAAAGTGGGAATGTTCCTGGGCAAGGAACAGGGCTCTGGGGCAAGTGCTCCCAAAAACATCCATTCCCCTTTCCCTGCTGCTCGGAGCCTTGCCATCCCTTGCCGGGCCCAGTAGGGAGGTGGCAGGGCCTGCCTCAGGCCCCTGGCATGTCTGTGCACACACATACAGAGTACACCATCTCACACGTTCACAAATATCCCCACAGCCCTGCATGCAGAGAGGCACGCACCCGCTCACAAGCACTCTCAGAAATGCATTCACACATCTACATCCACATGACCATATACTCAGCTATATGCATTTGCACACACATAACCCACAGGTCTGAAGTCCGGGCCCATATGCACGCACCCACACATACACATGCAATTTCATCATTCCCACACACTTAGCCATACTCACAAATACACGTCTACCTGCACAATCACACAGGTGTTGACACTCATGAGCACACTTATGTAAATATACATGCTATAAATGCACACACATGTGCCCACACACCATCCCTAGTCTTCTAGCCTCTGGCAGCATACATTACTACACCTTCAAATAATTCAGCTCATGCCCCATTACTCTGAAAGCGCCCTCACCCCTGTACTCCCAAGGTGTGTACCTGCTCTGTCCAAGCTGCATCCGTTTTCCTGCCCTCACTCTAAGCTCCTGAGACTACAGCCCTCTCTCCTGTGCCCTTCTTGGTCCCAAAATGCCACTGACACAAGGGTCTTGTGACCACCACGCTTTTGCTGAAAATATAAGAATGGGCAGAAAACAATTCGATGTTTCCGAAACAGCGTGGGTAGGCCCTGTCTTTGTAGAGTACACCTCCTGCTCTGTTTTGGGGTTCTGTGTTCATTTCCTGTCATAACCCCTCTTTCCCACCATTTTTGAACCTTTGCTCCCAACTCTAAGGTCAGCCTTCACTAGCAAGCCTGGGGAGCCCGCAGGGAACAAAGCCCATGTGTTGTTTTGTGCAGAGCAATCAAGCGCTCTCTCTGGTTTCTCCTTCCCCTTCCAGAGCAGAGACCGAAGCAGCCCAGAAAGGCATTTTCTTAGACTAATAATAATAATAATGACTATGATGATGATGGTGTTAATAATAAAACTATGTCAGCACAACATCCCTGAAGTTAGTTGTGACTCTCTCCTAAAAGGCAGAAGTAGCTTCAGTGTTTGATGCCGATGGTATTTTTTCTTAGGTACAGTCTCCTTCACTTACACACATACTCACACTCATACACACTTACACGCACGCTCTCACACAACCTTGGAGGATTTAGTTCCTTTTTCCTGTTCTCCCCCACATGCCCCTGCCATCTTCACAGCAGTTGCTGGAAAGGAAGAGGCTGAGACCCCAAACAGATCCCAGAATGGCGAAGAGGGGATAGGGTGGAAACGGGAAGTCCTGCTAGAAAGGGGACAGTGAGGAGACTGAATTGATGCCAGCTTGGGAGTGCCCTGGGGTACCCTGTACTTCTCTGCCTCTAGGAACTTTGTTCTCAATGCCTCCCCCTGTTGTGATCCCATAAACCCTCCCGACTCTGCTGGGCCCAGTCCTCCCCTCCCAAAGCCCCTGTCCGTCCAGAACCACCTTTCCCCACCCAATGCTCCTCATAGGCTGTCATGGGCACTTCCAATAAAATTCTCTCCACCCTCTCATTTGTGGGGCAGCCCCTAGCCATATTCCCATCTCTCTTGTGAGATTCTGAGGAATAAGGCCCATGTTCCCCCAACTTTGGGTTCCCAATACACCCACACAGCCTTGCACAAAGAATGCTCAATAAATAGCATATCTCTGTATCATTAATACCTATATCATCTATATCTCTCTACAAAGTAATTTAGAGCAGTAAAGGCTGTCTGGCCCAGCCAAAAATCCATGACCTCAACAATAACAATTAGGACCTAATTTCTGGTTCTGCCTCTACTACTTATTGGTTTTTTTATTTTCTAATTGAAGAATAGTTGACATGTATTGTATTAGCTTCAGGTGTACAACATAGCGATTTGGCAGTGATATACGTTATGAAATGCTCACCAGGATAAGTGTAGTTGCTATCTGTCAACATACAAAGTTATTACACTATTATTGACTATATTCTTTATGATGTACTTCTCATCCTTGTGACTTATTCATAATTGGAAGTTTGTACCTCTTTATCCCCTTCCCCCACTCCCCCACTGAACTCCCCTATGGCAACCACCAGCTTGTTCTTTGCTTTGAGTTGGTTTCTGTTTTGTTTGTTTATTTATTTGTTTTGTGTTTAGATTCCACATATAAGTGATACTGTATGGTATTTGTCTTTTTGGTCTGACTTAACTCACTTAGCATAATACCCTCTAGGTCCATCCATGTTACTGCAAATAGCAAGATTTCCATTCTTTTTCATGGTTGAATAATATTCGTGTGTGTGTGTGTGTGTGTGTGTGTGTGTAGTATAAGATCTTTTTTATCCGTTCATCCCTTCATGGATACTTAGGGTACTTCCATATGTTGGCTATTGTAAGTAATGCTGCAGTAAACATAGGGGTACATATATCTTTTCAAATTAGTGGTTTCATTTTCTGTGGGTTAAATACCCTACGGTGGAATCACTGGAACATGTGATAGTTCTATTTTTAATTTTTTGAGGAACGTCCATATTGTTTTCCATAGTAGCTGCACCAATTTACATTTCCACCAACAGTGCATGACAGTTCCCTTTTCTCCACATCCTCGCCAGCACTTGCTATTTCATGTCTTTTTGATACTAGTCATTGATTGGTTTAAGGTGATATCTTCCTATGGTTTTGATTAGTACTTCCTTGATAATCAGTGATATTGAGCATCTCTCCATGTGTCTGTGGGCCATCTGTATGTCTTCTTTAGAAAAATCTCTATTCAGCCCCTCTGCCCACTTTCTAATCAGATTTGTGTGTGTGTGTGTGTGTGTGTGTTGAATTGTAGAAGTTATTTATATACTTTGGATATTAACCTCTTATGGGATATATGATTTGAAAATATCTTCTCCCATTTAGTAGGTTGTCATTTCATTTTATAGATGGTTTTCTTGGTTTGCAGAAGCTTTTTAGTTTGGTATAGTTCTACTTGCTTATTTTTGTTTTTGCTTCCCTTGCCTGGGGAGACATAACCAGAAAAAAAAGTTGCTAAGGCTGATGTCCAGGAGTTTATCGCCCATGCTTTGTTTTAGGAGTTTTGTGGTTTCAGGTCTTACAGTTAGGCCTTTCATCCATTTTGAGTTTATTTTTGTGTATGGTATAAGACAGTGATCCAGTTTCATTCTTTTGCATTAGCTGTCCAGTTTTCCCAGCACCATTTATTGAAGACTGTCTTTTTCCCATTGTATATTCTTGCCTCCACTTATTGGCTTTTTGACACTGCACACATCATTTAGCTTATCCAGATCTCTTGTTTCCTCACATACAAGAAGAAAGAGTTGAACAAGGACAGTGGTTTTCAAATGGGATTCCAAGGGACCCAAAAGTTCTGGGTAGATGGGATGGTGAGGGCAAGGCAAGAGGGAGGATGGCAGTGGCTGGTGGGTGGGGCCCCACGTCTACCAAGGCGGTTCCCCCTTGCTCTGTTTTATCTACCATGGTTCCACACAAGATTGCATTTAAATAAGGGGTGCTGTTGTTAAACACTGGCCTAGTTCTTGTCTGAGTGACTTTCCAGCTTCGACAAGACAGAATTTGTCATTTATATCACTCATAAAATGTGCATGTAAGGAGAAAGCAAAACAATTCTTTCTCTCTGCTTTTAAGGCCATCTTCCCTTCTGTTTTTAGAGTCATTGGCCACCTTTTACTTCTTACCAAGATCCAGGTACACACATAACCTCCCCTTACCTCTACTTCCTTATCTAGTCAATGAGGACACTCACAGCATTTCAGTCTTGGGGTTTTAAGGAGAGACTAGTATTCAATGAGTGATGGATGCAAACTGCCAGCCTGGAGTGTAGCACCTAGTAAGTGCCCTCTGAGTGGTGGCTTTGATGACCACTGGCGTCCCTGCAGATGGCTGCTTCTCTGGGCATCATGCCTGGCTCGTGGCTGGGGCTTTGCAATCTGCAGGTGGAGATTGCTCTGTGATTAAAAGCCAGTGCATTGTGAGACATCTAATTAGCCATCATCTTCCCAGGAGACAGTTCAGTTGTGTAATTTTTATTCCCATACTGTACACACCCTCAATCAGCAAGAGAGCTTGGGCCAATCTTTCACTAGCCTTGTTGTTTGTTTGTATTCTGTCTGTGCCCACAGACCCCCTTCTCATCTTTTCATGGCTCCCAGCCACCAGGGAACATGCCCAAGGCAGCCAGAGTCGGGGTACAGGGAATGGTTTGCACATTTTGTTTCAAAGACCCATCTCCAAGACCAATGCACTAGAGAGCATGTGTACTGGCTGGATCTCCTATCTGGCTCAAGGGGGAGAGGCCCGTGGCTGATACTCCCCTTCACCGCCTGTTTATAGGGAAGGCTTGGGGTAGTATAAGGGACACTAACAGTATCAATTGTTTTCATCACACAGGACCCATCTTTGTCATGGTCTACTTCACCCCTGTGAGCCTCAACTTCCTTATCAGTTAAATCAGGACACTAATACCTTGCATCACAAGGCTGTTGCAAGTTCTATCTTTCAACATGTATTTATTGTGTTCTCCCGGATGAAATAATGTTCATAGTAGAGCTTTGCAAACTGAAAGTGCTGTCTAGAGGGGAGTTATTCTCACAATTGTGGTTTGTCCTTGATTATTCAAGGACTTTTTATCAAGTTTAGATTATCCAGCCTCATTATTATGAGATGATCATGCTGGCCAACCTCTTCCCGCCTGCTGTTGCATGTTCTGTGGTTTTCGTCTGGGTCAGTTCAAGAGCCTGATCCTCGGAGCAAGCTCAGTAGGGAGACACTTGCGTCCTGAAGCTATTATTGATGGCGGCTGTTCCTATCCCGTTGGGATATGTATTTGACCTCTCTCTTACTTAGGAAGCCAAGTGCTCAGTGCTGAACTAGAAGCCATGGGTGCTATAAAAGAAATAGAGGTCCCTGACTTCTACACATTCCTTCTAATTGCAAGGGCAAAGATCCATACAGCACTTAGGAAGCAGTGTCTTTATGAGCAAAGTACTTTCTAAGCACTTTTTCCCATAAGCTTCTCATCCAAACCCTGTAAGTTGGTGTTAGTAGTTTTAACTCACAGATGAGGAAACTGAGGCCTTGAGAGTTTATCCCTTATCTGAGGCCACACAGCTGGTAAGTGGTACAGTCTGAGGAAACTACCTCCCTTTGACATGGTTATAAGATTATCTGTCCTGTGTCTACTTCCCCTCTAGACTCTGAGCTCCTGGCGGGGGGCAGGAGCTATTTCTGTTCATCACAGTGCCTGGCAGAGGCCCCCTCTTAGGATGCTGGCCCTTGACATAGCTCATTCTAGGCCCTAAACTCCCCAGTTTCTCTCCTAACCTCCCCTTCCAGTCACATCCCAGAAGGACTTTTGCCTTCCTGATCTGCATGCCAGCAATTCAGGGGCCTCTGCTCAGTTGCCAGGTTGTTGAGGCAAGTGAAGACTTGACCAGGGCCTGGGGTTCCTGGCCGAGTTCCTGGATCTGTCTTCCTAGACAGAGGGGGAGGTCCCTGGCATTCAGGACCCTGGGCCCTTACCTGCCAGCAGGAGGCTGCGCTACTCATGGCTGCCAGTAAAGACAGAGCCCAGGAGGCCTGGTCAGTGGTTGCCTGGGGGTTGAGAAATGTGCTGGCTCCATTCTAGCTCCTTCATCTGAGAAATCAGGGGAACCTGACCCAACAACCCAGCATTTGTTTCCATAGTGTCTGAGACAGCCATGCAAATCAGGCCTGCCTGACAGAGCCCAGGCCCAGGGAAAAGCAGCCTATTCATTTACTTTCCCCCTCAGTCCATGTTCAGTGGGCCACTGCCAGGAGAAAAGTTCTGAGTGTTTTGCTTGGGCCAGGACAAATGTGCAGGCCTTCTCTCTGTGCAGGGCCTAGGCACTGGGTGTCATGGAGAAACCAGGCATATCTGGCTTCTGCGTTTGTTCCTTGAACTGCATTGGGAGGAGCTCCTGCTTAGAAGACTTGTCTAGTTGGATTTCAGCTCGGCCACTTACTGGCTGTGTGACCTTGGGCAAGTCACATAACTTCTCTGAGCCTGCTTCATTATTTGCCAAATGGGGAAAATAGCAGCAAACTTACAATGTTATTGTGAGGACAGACTCACTGAAATAGCATATTTAAATTACCGGACACATAGTAGATGTTTAATAAGGGTACATCTTTTCTCCTTTCATGCCATGCCAAGGTTTCCTAACTTTCTCTCACCTGTGTCCACAACAAGCAGAAAAACCAGAGCTCCTGCTTCTATGCTAACTACTGTTCAGCAGGTTTGCTGCATAGATTTCCAGATAGCCTGTGCTGCTACATCTAGTTGCCCCCACATTGTCCTCAGCACACACATGTGATTGAGGTGGCATTATAAGTTATAATTAAGGAACAGCCATTCATTAGTCTATATACTAACTTATTCCATTTATGCATCCAGGTGTTCATTCATTAAAAAAATTTTTATTCAACTTCTTCTGAGAAAGGCCCATTGATGGCTCTGCCATCCTTCACAGCCTCAGAATTCATTACTTCTAGCCATGTCCCTAGGAGGAAAATGAAAGAGCTTTCAGTGAGTACACAGCAGTATTTCCATCAACCTGTATGAAGAATTTCTAAGAGTTGAGGAAAATTGGAACACAAATTATGCAACAGAGAGGCAAGGGATGTGGTTGTACTTGTAGGAAGACTAGAGTGTGCTGGTGATATAGGCCAAGCTAAGAAGTTTGGCTTTTACCCTGAAAGTAGTAGAGAATTATCAAAAATTTTAAGCAGAGGAGTGATGTAATCAGATTTGCTCTTTAGACCAGTTTCTCCAGCTACAGTGTTGAGGATAGATTAAAGAGAAAGGCTGGGGACAGTAGAACCAGTCTAGTAATCCAGGACATTTTACCTGAAGGATAGGTAAGAAGCGGGGATTGATGGAGGAGGAGGAATTGAAAGTTGTCCAAAGTGGTGGTCTCGGTCATTAACTGGTCAGTGGTTGAAATGTAGTGAAGCCTCAAAAAGCTTTTGGGTCCAGGTTCAGTTCAACAGCTAATTGAATCTCATGCTCATGAAATTATAGTCAACACAGAGCAGCTTATGTGAGCGCTCTGTTTCCATGAGCCTGAATTTCATCTGTTGGGACCTGGTTAATAGATTTGGTCAGCTTTTGGAGAAATCAGAGATATTTGAGTTGTTCTCTGAACATCTGTCTCTTTTCTGTTTTCTATGTCAGTTTCCCAAAACCTTTGTCTCCCCTTAGAGAGAAGCAAGGACTTGCCCCTGATTTTCAGTGGGAAGATGGAGATTTCCTTATCCTTGGAGAGGGGCTTGGGGCCTGTGGCTTTTTATGCTCGCCATCTTCTAGAAGGCCCCACCTGTAACTCAAAGGCATCTCACCCAGGAAGGGGCCCTGCTGGCCACAGGTCTGGAGCCCAGGAGTCTTCCAGCTTGCTTCACACTCTGAAAGAGAAGAGGTTCAAGTCTCCACAACCAGTCCTTTTCTTAGAATCTTTATGTCTTCTTTTACTTACTCTGAATGATTCTAGAACCTCAGTCTTATACCTTTCAGTAAATATTCGAGATCCACTTGATATAGACCCCCACCTCATGAAATGTGATAATGAGTTTCCTCTTAAGAGAAGGGATCTTTGGTGCTGGAAGCTGAAAATATTTGAATGAGTCAGATGTGGTCCCAGGGTTTCTCATCAGTTCCAAGTTAAGGCTTCTGTGAAGCAGCTCATAAAAGTACCTCTGGCTCTTGTTTTTCTGCTCCATCCAAGAGTTGGGGTTTAGTCTCCTGGCCACATGGAGGGCCATGAACTTCTGCCTGGCCTGACCTCCAGTCTCTATTTCATGAACTACTGGCATTACCTCCACTTCAGTCTCTGATTCTCACACCTCTTTTCAGCCCTAGTGTACCTCATGCTCACAAACCCCTTACACCTTTCCCCTTGCCAACCCATCCTGCCAGTACTGACACACACAAGGTGGTTTGGGATCCTTTGTAATTAGTGGGAGTTTTTTTTAGTTTCCAGGAGACTTCTCAGGATTGGCTTTTATTTCAGGTATAGATTTCTGAGTTAGTAAACATAGCTATCACTTATTGAATACTTACTATGTAATAAACACTCTGCATTTTATTTTACTGAATCCTCTCAATAATCTTGGGAGGTACATCTTGATGCTTGCAAGATTGTTTGCTTCAAACTCCCTTCTCCAGGAATTCCTTCCACAAATCCATATGGTTTCAGCAGGAGCTACTAGATTTCTGTGTGACCCCACCCCTTGGGCCACGTGATTGATCCCAGGGTGAGCACCTGACAGAGGTTAGGCCATCATCCCCTTCCCTGGGAAGTTTGGTACTGGGACTGAAAGAAGAAGATCAATTTCTCTCTCAGTGTCTGAACAGTAATAAGTAAAAACACAGTGATCTTCATAGCCATGCTTTCTACCATCTGAACCAAAAAATAACCCCAGCTTTGGGCTTGAGAAAGCAGAACTTTCTGGAAGCAATAGTGTGGTAGCGTAAGACAGATATGGTTGAGTAAGACAGACCAGAGTTTGTAGTCTTATTTTGGCAATTACTGGCCATGTGGTTTTGGCCAATAACACTAACTAACACTTACTGAGCTCTTACTATGTACAGGCATTGTTCCAAATAATTCACATGCAGGATTATATACATTATACATTTGTCCTCACAATAATATAAGATAATTTCATCCCTACTTTTTGCCCATGAGAACACTAAGGCCCAGCATAGTTATCAATGTGCTCAAATGTACACAGGTGGTTAGATACATCTCTTAAGTCTTAACCATCTGGAAGTAGAGAGAATACCAGCCCTTGTGTGGAGAAGAAGTAACATAGCAGGTTGAAACTGCTATTCTTATAAAGGTCTACTTGAAAGTTGACCCTTATCTGGTAGATTTCTGGAAGGTTCCCACCATTCCCTGATAAGGATGGCTCACTATTTCTAAAATGTTTGTGCAAACAATATGGCTTTTACTTGAAGACCCCTGACATATCTCTACTTCAGCATTGTTGCATGAGGTAGAGGCTCAAGTAGACTCATCATTTTGAAGAGGGTTTGGTCACCAGGAGTGCCTATGAAATGATTAGACCCTCTGTGAGCAGTCCCACATGGCGGGTGCAGCCTGCACAATGCCATGAGGAGGCCCTGGAGCCCTTCCACCACCATCACTGTTACTCTTTTTAACCCCCCAACAATTCTTTAAGACTGGCATCCTATGTAGAAGGGCAAAATACTTCTAGATATTTTTTATTAACAAAGGAAGTATTTATTTCAAGAGGGTTCCCAGTTTTTAATAAGGTTGTGCATAGGGAACACACACTTTCCATTGCTGTATTTTTAGGTTGATTCTCTGGGAAACTGAGTACCACAGGCCTGCTGATGAGGTGGTAGCAAAAACAAACCCATTACTAATAGAGGCCTTAGTGGTCTCCAACATCCTTCTCAGAGGGGGAAACGGAGGCTCCTAGGAAAGCAATTTCCTGGGTGTCTCATGGACAGCCCATGGCAGAGTGAGGCCTGGCTCCAGGGCTGGGCACAGTTTTGCCCGGTTGCCACCCTCTTCCAGTTGTCCCAGTGGAGCCAGGTGACCCCGCACTGACCAGCCTTATGTGTGATCAGGGAGATGGAGTGAAAAGTGGGGAACATGTGGAGAAAAGGCCCAACCGTTGGAGTCCCCTCCTAGGAATTGGCAACAGGGTATAAACATTCAGATCCATCTAAGACCTGGGTGGCAGCCAAGGGATGGCTTATGTGAATTCAGCAGGGCTGAGGGAAAGGAGTGAAGGTGACCAATGGCCTCCTGTTTGCTCCTCAGAATCAGTGTGTGTACATATATAAAGCCAGGTCTGTAAGCACCAATAAAGAAGACAGAACCCATTAAGCCAGTAATTGAATTCAAAACACCATTTGGGCTTTAAAGCATCTAAATGGTTCAGGGCAAAGTGGGACCTGGGGCTTAAGTTACCCAGATAACAAATTCCATCTCATAACTTGGTCATCTGGAATGGTATTTCCCAAACTGGAGCTATTGATAGTAGGCGTTCCAGGAAGAAAAGTTGCTTTGGTCGATAAGTTTAGGTAATGCACTAGTGAACCAAGTAGAATGGGCATCTTTACTGCAAGATTTGTCAGAGCCAGCTCATGTGCATTGTGAAACTCTAAGACAAGGTGAGAGTATACTATTATAGTACAATATGTGCACACGTATGTGCATATATATTTTTCTATAATGTGTGTGTGTTTATATATACATATATATGTATGTGTATGTGTGTGTGTGTATATATATATAATACACTGTATATAACACTGTATATTATAGTACACAGCATTGCCCAGACTTATTCACCTAAAGGTCTCATTTGTCATTTGTATCTTATGGTGCTATCACTTCAGAGCCTGCTCTGGGAAACAAAGTTTTGGATGGTGTTAGCCATCCCTTAGGCCTAAGAGAACATTTTAGGACAAAAAGATAATTCTACAAGGAGAAAGGTAATGCTAAAGGGACAGGGTTTAGCCAGCCCAGTTTTCTGGATCAAGTGGCTGGGTTATTAGCTAAGAGATACAAAGGTAGGGCTCAATAAAGATGAAATCTTGGGTTCTGGTCCTTTGGGGATTCCCTGAGCCTGAAGTCCAAGATCCACACCCAGGTGTCACACTTATAAAGGACATTGTGACAGAAAGAGCTCAGCACCACCAGAGAAGACCTCTCCAGGGATGGCTTCTGTCTACCTGTCCATCCGCAGGCTGGACCCTGTAACTGGTCAGCTCACCATCCAATGAAAGCAGGGGCTGATGGCCTCCTGGGGTGGGGAAGGGTAAATTTAGACTCTAGTGAAGAGTGATTTCCAAGGTATCTCCCAGCCCTGGGATTTTTTACTCTAGACATTAGACTTTGTAAAATTGACTGATGATAGCATTCTTCAGTGTTCTTACCCACTATGTTCAATCCATTAGCAATTCCATAATTTCTACCTGCACATGACTCTGAAATCCACCTACTTGTCTCCACCTCCACTGCCATTACCCTAGTCCAAATGACCCTCATCTGCCACCTAGAATGCTGCAGTGACGACTTAATTGATCTCTCTACTCCTATCCTCTTCTAACCTGTTTCCCACAGCCATCAGTGGGTTAAGACTGTTGGAGGAAGGCAGGCTCCTCACCCCGACCCTCAAGGCCCTCCCTGAGCTGCCTAAGCCCAGCTGGCCCATCTCCCTTTTGCTCACTTTGCTGCAGCCATGCTGGCCTCCACAAACACAGCAGCTCTCACCACCTTCTGCCATCTGCGCTTGCTGCTCCTTCGTGGGCAGCACAGCTCCCTCTGCAATCCACGTGGCTGGCTCCTTCTCATCCTTCAGGTTTTGGCTCAACTGTCATCTCCTCAAAGAGGCTTCTGTGGTCACCCTATCTAAGCTAACACAGCTTCCATCCCCATGGCCTCCATTTACTCTCTCAGTTTCCCTAGAACTTTGCCTGTTTCCTTCCCAGTACTAATAACAATCGGAAGTCTCCCCCATCCCTCTCTCCCATTGCCATCTGAAATGTAAGCTCCAGAGGGGCAGAGACTTGGTTCATGCTGCTAGAATGTCTCTGCTAGAATGGTGCCTGCCAAATAGTAGGTATTGAAAATATTGGTTGAGTTAGTGAATTAATTAGTGACCACTTTATATTTATTGGGGGACTGGCAAGGGGGGCAGGGGCAGGGATTCTCCTGGTTGGCTGCCTTAGGTGAAGAATGCAAGCCATGAGGCACCCATGGGAGCTCCCTATGGCTCCACGTTCCCACAACGGGCTGTGCCCACAAAGGCCTCCCCATCTTCACCTACCCTTCAAGTCTCAACTCGCTCTGCCCAGGAACACTCTGAGGAGGGGGCCATGATCCAAATAAGTTCTGGAGTGTTTCATCAGACCTGCACCAGGAGACAAAGGCTTTTCCTAAGTGTGAGAATTGCTCTTACTGCATAAGGGTATCTTCCTCCCTGCAGGACTTAATAAGCAGATAGACTTGCATCTTTCTGGGACTGCTTTGAGCAGACTTCCATCTGGAAATGGAGAATGAGACAAGCTAGGGACTTAGATGACCTCAGGAATTCTTTCCTGATCCTGATGGCTCAATTCTTGTCAGACCTGGAGTTCCACTGCTGGATTCTCCCTGTCCCCTAAATTATCTGCTTTGACTTCTTCCTCTCCACCTGGGCTCTGGATGCGCCAAGGCGCTGTGCACTGAGTCAACGGCTTTGATTAAGCAGCTTTGATCTCTGTTGAGCATCGGAATAATATCTTTGCTCTCAGCATCTGTGCCAATTCCCGAAATAGTTTAGCGCAGCCAAGCAGGAGGGGGGCTGGTTTGCAAAGTGTATTATATGAGAGATTTAAAAAGAAAAGGCAGCTGCAAACAGTCAGGGGTTTGTGTGTGTGTGTGTGTGTGTGTGTGTGTGTGTGTGTATGAGCACGAGCTTGTGCCTTTGTATGTGTGTGTGCATTCATGTGAATGTGGGCACCCTAGGCCCCTGTGAAATGACTGCCACGCTGTCAGCATACACCACCCCTGTGTTCACAGTGGCTGCCTGCTGCGAGAGAGTGGGCAGCTTGCAGCAGTCAGCAACTTGAGTCAAGTGGCAGTCCTGTTGGAAAAACAGAAACATCAAAGGCCTTTGCTTCCATTTACTTGTCTTTTGCTTGTTTTCACTAAGGCATTTGGTGACTGTGCCAGGTTGCCTTCTGCATGGCTGTCCACCTGGTGTGGGCCATGGGTATGTGTGTGCAGGGGGAGTGGCCATGCATGTCACAGTATGGCTGTGTCAGTGCTTCTAAGTATGTGTGCTGTCTGGGCACATGCTTACTGTGAAACTGGTATGTAACCACCTCCATGTAGTTAAACACGTATCTTGGGCTGGAAAGTAGGTATCCTGTGTGCATGCACTACGATGCCCTCCTGTGTGCTCTCCCATCCAGGCATGAGAATGTTGATGCCTGGGAAGGAGCGGGTGGGTATGCACACATATATCCATGGATTGGCATGCTGGGGTGGTGTGCACACACGTTCATGTGCATGTGGCTGTCTTTTTGTGGGTTGGGTTGTCCTGGAGGGGGATGGTGTATTATATGCATATGGCAGAAGGATGGGTGTGTGGTTACGTTTGCATGGGGTAAACTTCAGAAATGAATGCTAGAGAGGTGTTTGATGTCAGGGCATTTTGAACTGGTAAGTCGTCATTTCCTCCCGTTTGGTGGCCATCCCTTGGGAGCTTTCTCCCTATCTATAGCTCCTCCACATTCACCAGTGGAAGAAAAACTCTCCGTCTGGGCCCCTTTATTCCTCCATAGGAAGCATTCTTTGGTGCTGGGTGTTGCTGCAAGAAGCCTTTGTTCCTACAGTGGCCACAGGCCGGTGGGTATGAATTTATGCATCTACAATAACCCCTTGTGGTGAAGGCCTTTGTACTGATGCTGAGGGAAGTGGGAGCCGGGAGGCAGGCTGCGGTCTAACATTCCTTCTGATCCAGCTATTCATGTGGGTTCCTTTGCTTAGAGGATCCCCCAGCTGTGGGTCACGGAGCAGCCATGGAAGCCAGGCCCTGGCTGAAACCAGGAAAATAAGGTCCTGGGAAGCCATTTGTGGGGCCATTAAGGGGTCTGGGCCTACAGGCAGAGGTCCAGAGATGACCAGAGTGTGGACCTCAGCTTGCTGGGTTTCAAGCTAAACAAGGAGAAAGTAGCCAGCTGAAGTGGGACCAGAAAAGGTCCCAAATCAGGACAGATGGGCCATCAGGCCAGGGAAGACTATAATCAGAACACTGTGAGATGAACCAGTTTATGGCATTATGTGTGGCCCAGGGGGGCCTTGACTGAAGGTCGCATCTGGTATTTCTCAGTGGTGGCTGCCTGGAGCACTATATTAAAAAGCATTCTCAGGCCAACTACATTCTTAAGAGGAGAAGAAGATGAGTGTATCAGTTTCCTAGTGTTGTTGTAGCAAATTACAGACATTTTGTGGTTTAAAACACCACAATTTCTCTTCCAGTTTTGGAGGACAGACATCCACCCCAGTCCTCACTGGGTGAAAACCAAGGTGTCATGAGGGCGCTGTTCCTTCTGGAAGCCCTAGGGGGGACTAACATTCCTTCTGATCCAGCTATTCACATGGGTTCCTTTGCTTAGGGGATCCCCCAGCTGTGGGTCACGGAGCAGCCATGGAAGCCAGGCCCTGGCTGAAACCAGGAAAATAAGGCCCTGGGAAGCCATTTCTGGGGCCATTTCCTTGCCCTTTTTAGATTCCTTGGTGGGTGGCCATCACCCCACCCTTCAAAGCCGGCAGTGGCCAGCCAAGTCTTTTCACACTGCATCTCTACCCTGGGCCCACTCAGATTATCAGCATCATTTCTTTATCTCAAGATCCTTAAACTAATCACATCTGCAAAGGGCTTGCCGTGGCACATGACATACTCATAGATGACAGTGACTGGGATGTGGCTGTCTTTTACTGGCTGTAATCCTGCCCTCCACAGTAGGGAGAGATTACTAATGTGTGTCACAGCCCTTGTAGGAGTTTGGGGTGATAAGAAGCCACATGTTCACCAATCCTGGTCGAGTTAGATAAGGGACATCAGCAAGCTGGGGAGGGATGAGAAGAAAAAGGAACCAAAATTTATTGAGCCTTTACTATGTGCCAGGCATGCATTATATGATTCAAAGCCACATGTCATTTTATTATTACCACAACTCTTTGATAAGTAGTATTTTACAGCAGAGAAACCTGGAGCCCAGAGAGGCTGGGGTCTCAACCAAAGTCGCTGAGCTGATTAATGACAAAGGTAGAAATTAAAAACCAAGTCTGACTCCAAGCTATACCATGGCTGAGGCAGAGAACAGGGGCAGCTTCTGACATGGCCATCATGTCCTTTAGAGTCAGTTTGGCTGTGGGCCCTGGTGCTGCCCTGGACTGGTGACAGCACCTGACACAGAGCTCTTCTCTGGATCCATGCCCACCTTGCAGATTAGCCCCTGGCTTTGCAAGAGGAGTTGAGTGAGAGGCCAGGGCAGGGGGCTTCAGCCCCATCAGCAGAAATGCTAATGGCCTCCCTAGTGAATGTCAGAAAACTGCACACCCAGCATCTCTGAGTGTGACTTTATGCAAACGTGGTTTGCGTTCCAGTTGTCTTTACTACCGACCTTGAGGGGCTGTGGAGTGAGGCCAACTGAGAAAAAATAGAGGTGTGGA